>NC_133462.1:39008113-40313113 GCF_048565385.1 Saimiri boliviensis
GTTACAAGTGGTAAGCCACCTCGCCTGGCCATTTTTTTTTTTTTTTTTTTTTTCTCCTGAGACAGAGTCTCACTCTGCCACCCAGGCTGGAGCTATTTTTTGTACTTTTAGTAGAGATGAGCTTTCACCATGTTGACCAGGCTGGTCTCGAACTCCTGACCTCAGGAGATCCACCCATCTCAGCCTCCTAAAGTGCCAGGATTACAGTTGTGAGCCACTGTGCCCAGCCTGCTCTTCTTTTATCCAGGACTTTCCTACCTTCCAACAGAGACAGAAACAGTCATCACAGAAGGGAATGAAGGAGGCCGATGGTGCGTGGACTGCTTGATTAGGAGTTTGAGATTCACCTAGGCAACATGCAAAAGCCTCTCTCTGCTAAAAATACAAAAAATAGCTGGATGTGGTGGCACCTGCCTGTAAACCCAGCTGCTTGGGAGGCTGAGGCAGGAGAATCACTTGAATCCAGGAGGCAGAGGCTGCAGTGAGCTGAGATTGTGCCACTGCACTCCATCTTAGGCGACAGGGTGAGACTCTGCCTCAAAAAAAAAAAAAAAAAAAAAAAAAAAAAAAGAAAAGAAAAGAAAAAAGAGGGTGGACACGATGGCTCATGCTTGTAATCCTAACACTTTGGGAGGCCAAGGTGGGTGGATCTCCTGAGGTCAGGAGTTCGAGACCAGCCTAGTCAACATGGTGAAACCCCATCTCTACTAAAAATACAAAAAATAGCTGGATGTGGTGGCGGGCGCCTGTAATCCCAGCTATTTGGGAGACTGAGGCAGGAGAATCACTTGAAACCAGGGGCTGGAGGTTACAGTGAGCAGAGATCACACCCCTTCACTCCAGCCTAGGCAAAAAAGTGAAACTCTGTCTAAAAAAAAAACAAAAGGAAGGGAATGAAAGAACCAAAATGGAGCCTCCATGTCAGGGCTTCCCTGTTCTGGCCGGCCCACCGCAGCCCTGGAGCGTCACCTCTGATCCCAGCAGAGCGGAGCCTCCCAGCTCACAGGCCATTTCCCCACCCAGTGGGATCGGAGCCTTCCGCCGCTCTCAGGCCACTTCCTCACCCTGTGAGATCGGAGCCTTCCCGCTCGCAGGCCGTTTCCTCACCCAGAGACCTTTTCACAATGTTCTTGGCAGCAGCTGTTGGCCAACTTGGTTTTAAGTTTTTTGAGCAACTTTACAAACACTAAAGGGAAGCTCCCCTCCGTGTCTGGGTCCCCACCCCACCCTGGACGCCCTCTCTTTGGCACCTTTCTTATTTCCATGAGATTTCCTTGGCTCATTGAGTTCCATCACCTCCTTTTCCTGTCTGGGGCCACAAAGGCTCCTCTGCAGGTCTCCAACACTGCTTCCTTTTTCCCCAACTTCTCTGCCAGGGTCGCTAACACCACTGCTCCTGGCCCAGGCCTCAGCTTTAATTTACCCTGGACACTTGTGTTTTTGTTCTTTGTGTTTTTTGGAGATAAGATCTTGCACTGTTGCCCATGCTGGAGTGCACTGGTGCCATCACAGCTCACTGCAGCCTCCACCTCCTGGACTCAAGTGATCCTCCTGCCTCAGCCTCCCAAGTAGGTGGGACTAAAGGCATGCACCACCAGGTGCAGCTACATTTTTTGTAGAGGCAGGGGTCCTGCTATGTTGCCCAGGCTGGCCTCAAACTCCTAGCTTCAGATGATCATTTCACCTAGGCCTCCTAGAGTGTGGGGATTAGCAGCATGAGCCACTGCACTGGTCCTCTCATGTATTTTTTTATTGATAAATTTATTTTGAGATGAAGTCTCACTGTATTGCCCAGGCTGGAGTGCAGTGGTGCGATCTCAGCTCACTACAACCTCTGCCCCCTGGGTTCAAGCAATTCTCCCACCTCAGCCTCCCAAGTAGCTGGAATTACAGGCACCCGCCACCACGTCTGGCTAATTTTTGTATTTTTAGTAGAGACAGTTTTGCCATGTTGGCCAGGCTGGTCTCGAACTCCTGACCTCAGGTGATCCACCCACCTCAGCCTCCTAAAGTGCTGGGATTACAGGTGGAAGGAGAACTCTCACCCTGTAATGCACATATATACATGAGACCACTATTGTTCTTACCCAGCAGTCATAATCGTGAATGATAATAATTAGTCATAAATTTACTTTTACTATAATAAATTAGATAATGATTATTATGGCAGCCAGTCCTTCCTGGGTACCTCCTATATGCTTCCAGTGTGGCCACACAGGCTCCTCTGCTGAGTTCACGTTACCATTTGCCTCAGGCCGTTCCACAAAGAATACAGAAGTCAGTGTATCACGTTGTCACTTTCTGTACAAACCAAATAGTTCCTGAGGGAAAAAGAAAGTTGTGGGGTTTTTTTGTTTTTTGTTTTTGTTTTGTTTTGTTTTCAGAAGAACCATAGCTAATTCCGGTGGAAGGAATGATAACGTTGGACATAATCCTCAAGAGATTATTAAATCAAGAATTGATGGCTGGGGGTGGTGGCTCACACCTGTAATCCCAGCATTGTAGGAGGCAGAGGCAAGTGGATCATTTGAGGTCAGGAGTTCAAGACCGGCTTGGCCAACATGGTGAGACCCTTTCTCTACTAAAAATGCAAAAATTGGCCCAGCGTGGTGGCACATGCTTGTAGTCCCAGCTTCTTGGGAGGCTGAGGCAGGAGAATTGCTTGAACACGGGGGGTGTAGGTTGCAGTGAGCCAAGATTGTGTCACTATACTCCAGCCTGGGCAACAAGAGCAAAACTCCATCTCAAAAATGAACAAAATAATTGATGGCCGCTAACAACTTTTTTACTCTACTTTTTTTTTTTTTTTTTTTTTTTTAGTGAGATAGGGTCTCACTCTGTTGCCTAGGCTGGAGTGCAGTGCCAATATCATAATTCTGTGCAGCCTCCACCTCCTGGGCTCAAGTAATCCTCCCACCTCAGCCTTCCAAGCAACTGGGACCAAAAGCAAGTGCTGCAACATCTGGCTAATTATTTTATTTTTAATTTATGTTTTGAGACAAAATCCCAAGCTGGAGTGCAATGGCACCATCTCGGCTCACTGCAACCTCCACCTCCTGGGTTCAAGCGATTCTACTGCCTCAGCCTCCCGAGTAGCTGGGGACTACAGGTGCACACCACCACACCCAGCTAACTTTTGTATTTTCAGTAGAGGTGGGGTTTCACCATCTTAGCCAGGATGGTCTCGATCTCTTGACCTCATGATCCGCCTGCCTCGGCCTCCCAAAGTGCTGGGATTACAAGCAGGTTTTTCTTTAAACTCAACGTCTCGCTTTGTCGCCCAGGCTGAAGTGCAGTGGCACCATCACAGCTCACTGCAGCCTCGAATTCCAGGGCTCCAGCGATCCTCACAGGGGAGTTTTGATGATCTGCATAACGCTTGCTGAGGGGGTTTGATTTCATGCTTGTTAGGGCCTGATATTGTCAGCTGCCGCCGCCCACAAAGGTACACAAATATTTGTAGACAATAATTGCCTTTAGTGTGAAAAATTACATCATCTGGGTGTAAGTAAGGGGCAGAGGCAGAGGCGGTTTAAGCAACAGACTTTTGTCTCTGCTGAGAACCACGGAATGACCCCTGACCTACTTCCCTGTCGTCTCTAATTAGGGTCACCGCATCTCCAGTTACAGATGCGGATGATGAAAGCAACGGGGAAATTGCGCCGCAGCGCCCCCTGGCGCGCTCGCAGCGCGTGCCTACACAAAGCCGGTCCCCTAGCGAAACTGTAGCTTCCCAGGAAGTCGAGTTTAAATGTTTTTGTTTTTCTTTCTTCTTAATCTAGAAAAGATCATTTATTGTGTCAAGTAACTATCCAGTTAGACATGGTTACATTTTCAAATTTTTTTTTACAAAGAGTATTGGCCGGGTGCAGTGGCTCACGCCTGTAATTTCAACACTTCGGGAGGTTGAGGGAGGCGGATCACGAGGTGAAGTGATTAAGACTAGCCTGGCCAACATGGTGAAACGCGTCTCTACTAAAAAGACAAAAATTAGATGGGTGTGGTGACATGCGCCTGTAGTCTCAGCTACTTGGGAGACTGAGGCAAGAGGATCGGTTGAACCCAGGAGGCAGAGGTTGCAGTGAGCTGAGATTGTGCCACTGCACTCCAGTCTGGATGATAGAGTGAGACCCTGTCTCAAAAATACGTCTATTTAGGATCTTGCTATGTGGCCCAGGCTGGCCTGAAAATCCTAGCCTCTAGCAATCCTCCCGCCTCAACCTCCAAAAGTGCTGGGGTTGCAGGTGCGAGCCATCATGCCCAACCTTGAGCTTAAGTTTTAAATATTTATATCGCCCCCCTCCCCCTCCCTGTGCCTCCCGTAAGTTAAAACACGTCCCTGCTGAGGCCCTGCCAAGGCATATCCAGGGCGGGCGGACCCCAGGGGTCCACGGCCGACCTACTTTCTTCCCCACACCTCATCCCCTTCACAACTCTGCTCATCTACCTCTGCCCTGGTGGGAGATTCGGATAAATCCTCATCATGGAATTGCCGAATCAGAAGGGTTGCATTTTCCTCAGCCCTCATCTGTGAATTGTGTGTGCAGTTTTTCTGGGATGAGTGTCCTTAGATTTCCCTGAATTCTCAAATAGATCTGTAACCTCAATCAGGAGGGAGACCGGGCCCGGTGGGGCTGGGAGGAGAAAGCAAGGGAGTTTGTTGTGTGCTTCACGTGAATACACCAGAAGCAGTACAGAACTCCTGGCATCGTGAGCCTACAGGTCCCCTTGGGACAGTTTCGGGGGGTTGGAGCTCCAGGGTCCATTCTGCTTGTTAGTAACAGTATGAACTAGTTCCAGCGAAAACGGAGTAGCAGCAGCTGTGGAGCTGTCACGCTTCCACGTTGTCAGCCTTCCTGCGCTATCTCCGTTCTCTCCTCTGCAAAGCAGCTGCTATTTCGGGCTCCCTGTTTTTACATGGGGAACCCCGTACGTTGGCCAGGGCCTCACTGCTAGAAAAATCTTTAAGCTGATACTCAAAACGAGAGTCCAGGTTTGTTTTTTCTTTTGAGAGGGAGTCTCGCATTGTCCCACGGGCTGGAGTGTGGAGGTGCGATCTTGGCTTACTGCACTGTCCACCTCCTGGGTTCAAACGATTCTCCTGCCTCAGCCTCCCAAGTAGCTGAGATTACAGGTGCCTGCAGCCACACCTGGTTGTTTTGTATTTTTAGTAGAGATGGGGTTTCTTTTTTTTCTAATTTCAAAGTCTCATGAGATCTGAAGAGATGGGGTTTCATCATGTTGGCCAGGCTGGCCTCGAACTCCTGACCTTTAGTGGTCTACCAGCACTGGCCTCTCAAAGTGCTGGGATTACAGGCATGAGCCATCTCGAGTGGCAGTGTCCAAGTTCTTAACCTCCATGAGGGCTTGAGGCCCTCAGGAGCAGGGGGAGGTGAATTCTCCTTCTGAGAGGATAATAGCTGTTGGTGGGGCCTGGGGCACAGGCCTGGCTCAGCACAATTCCCAGGGGCTCCCTTGGAAAGAAAGTGAGGTGGGTGCTGGCTGGCAGAAAGATGGGAAGACTTTATTTCTCTGGAAATGGAGGGGTAGGGGGCGGGCCAGGGGTCAGGGCAGGGGAATGTTCTCCAGCTTCTGGTCCAGCATCTTCAGGTCATCCAGGAAGCGGGTTGGGGTGAGGATGTGTGAGGACCCTGGGCAGGAGCAGAGGTTTGGGAGTGTTGTTGTGGTGGGGGGGCTGCCTCAGTCTTTGACAGGCTCCCACCCGGTCCCAGCTGGGGCAGATCTGTCCCTGTCCCTCGGCAAACCAGGCTCCTAACGCCAAGGACTCGAGTCGGGAAGCCTTGAGTATACAAGGCCAGCCCCCGGGAACCTGAGCGCCAGAGCCCCTGAACCCCTGGGAAACCCCAGGAACCCAAGCCCCAGAGCCCCCAAACTCCCGGGAACCCATGCCCCAGAGCCCCGGGAACCCCTGGGAATCTGAGCCCCACAGCCCCCAAACCTCTGGGAACCTGAGCCCCAGAGCTCCTGAACCCCCAGGAACCTGAGCCCCAGAGCCCCCGAACCCCTGGGAACCCAAGCCCCAGAGCCTGAGGGTCCCAGAGCCCCAGGGTCCCCATCCTGATGACTTACCAATGAGCACCTCCCACTTGCCCTCGGTGGCCCTGGTGACCTCATAGGCGGCCCGCATCTCCGACATGGCCACGCCGCCCATGACGTACACTATGAGTCGGGGGCCCGCCCGGGCCTCTACGCCGGCCTTGTTCTTGTGCCAGTGACCAAAGCGGGCACTGTGCGGGGCAGGGGCAGAAAGTCCAGGCAGGAGACCCTCACCGCCGCCAGGCCACCCACCTAACATGGACCTGGGCCTGGGCAGGGGTGGCCCCAGGCCTCACCTGACAGCGGCCTGGGAGCTGGCTGCAGGGGTGGGGTCGGATACGAAGGGCCACAGCTTCCTGTCCAGCCGGTCCTCCACAGCGTCCTGACATCCAAGAGGGAGAGTCAGGGGAGGAGCTCCAGGCGATAGGCCCAGGGTCAGGAGTGCCCCCCACAGGGTATTCAGGGGCCAAGATTCTAGCAGACACCAACCACCATCTGCACCTCCTACCCCTGGGGTACCCAGGAGTCTAGGCCTCTAGTGCATTGGGGACCCAGAATTCTAGACCCATAATTCCATGAGGACCTAGAAATCTAAACCTGTAACTCACTGGGGATCCACAAATCTACTCCCATAACTCCTTGGAGACCCAGAATTCAAGACCCATAACTCCTGAGGAACCCAGGAATCTAGTCCCATAACTCACTGGGGACCCACAAATCTAGTCCCATAACTCCTTGGGGACCCAGAAATCTAGACCCATAATTCCTTGGGGACCTCCTGGCCCTTGGAGACCATCAGTCAACACTCCTAGCCCTTTGGACCCCAGAATCTGGGCCCTCAGTCCCTCGGAGCCCCAGGAGTCCAGGTTTTCAAGGTCCATGGGGAGAAGGCGGCCCAGGTCTCTGGCAGAAGGAAGGGCCGGAGCTCTTAGAGGGACAAGGAGGAAGTCAGGAAGCCGGGCCCTAGCCAGTCCCATTGGATGTTGCTACCCTGTGATCTGGGAAGGCCAGGACTGGGATTGGGGGGCTCCTGGGGGGCAGGGGAACAGACTAGAGAGAGCAGAGGCAGGTGGGAAGGAAGTGAGGCTCCCCAGCACAGGTCCTGCTGTCGCCCCAATTCCTCAGCTGTGGGCTCGGTGCCCCCCTCAGCAGAGCAGATTGGTGCCAAGGGAATGCCAGCAATGAGGATTTGCCCTTAAGCCCCGAGGCTTAGCGCCTCAGGCAGGGGGAGGCTGAGCCACCAACTGATGCAGAGAACTGGCCCCCACAACCTGCCCACCCAGTACCTCCATCACGTCCTTGACGACTGGGGTCCAGCGGGACAGCTGATAGGTGGGCTCCATGCGCTCCCTCGGCTCCAGCCGGCTGGAGGCCCCTGAGCCCTACAGGTGGGGCAGGGAGGGCCGAGGCGGGCATTGAGGGGAAGGAGGCTGGTCACAAAGGGCCTGGGCCTTGTGTGGCTGGTGGGGTGAGGGATGGCAGGCAAAGATGGGGAAATGGAACAGAGAGACAGAGAGAGAGAGCCAAAGAGAGAGAATCAGAGGTGGGGAGGGGAGAGAGAGAGAGAGAGAGAGAGAGAGAGAGAGAGTTGGAGGGGAGAGAAGGAGGGGGAGAGAGAGAAGGAGGGGGGAGAGAGAAGGAGGGGGAGAAAGGGGAGAGAGAGAAGGAGGGGGGAGAGAAAAGGGGGGAGAGAGAGAAGGAGGGGGGAGAGAGAAGGAGGGGGGAGAGAGGAGCGGGGAGAGAAAAGATGGGAGAGAGAGGAGCGGGGAGAGAGAAGGAGGGGGGAGAGAAAAGGAGGGGGAGAGAGAAGGAGGGGGGGGAGAAGGGGAGGAGAGAGACAGAGATAGGGAGAGAGCTGAGGCAGTGGGACAAAGTCTGAAGGTAAAGAGAGGAACCAGAGATGAAGTAGGACAGACGGAGAGGGAGACGGGGACAGAAGGAGGACACGGACGGGGAGGGGAGAAAGGGGAAGATCGAGAGAAGATAAGAGGCAGAGAGATGGACATGGAGAAACAGCACACAGTGAGATGGATGAGAGATTTGGGGAGAGATGGGGACGGGGTGGGGGCACCGTGGCAGAGGCCAGGTCAGGGGAGGGGGGGACACAGGGCCAGAGAGAGACAAGAGAGGCTCATCCGAGAGTCAAGCACGCACAGGAAGTGGCTGTGTGCGGGAGCTGGATGGGTGTGGGGGGGCCCTCAGAGACCCCAGGAGCCCAGGTAGACAGTGTGTCATCACCCCTGTGCTGGGGACCCTACTTCCTGCCTCTGGGACTCAGACCAGCCCTGGACTGCAGCACCCACCTTGCCATCCCCCTGCCTACCTTGTGAGCTGGGATTGGGGAAGGCTCCCATATCCTCTGGGCCCCAGACCAGACCAGACACACTGCTTTGGGTCCCCCAGGAACCACGCCACGCCTGTGTACCACCGGCCCTCTTGACTGGCAGGGCCCCGGCTGTGCCCCGCACCCTCAACCCGGGTCCCCCTACACCCACTTGTGGCGTACCCCAGGGTTGGTGACAGTGCCTCCCAGCTGCTCCAGGTTGCGGATGAGGCTGCTATGTGCCTGCACGTTGGCATGCTGGATCAGCTTGGCCAGGTTCTCCTCACTCACGCCTGGGACCGGGGATGGGTGGGGTGGAGGCAGTGGCCAAGTGGGCTCCCGGGTTTAGGGGAGTTTGGGGTGGGCTGAGGAGCGCCCAGGATTCGGATGGGCGAATCCTACAGTGAGGAGGGCCTTGAGACCCTGGGCTAATGTGAGCAAGAGTGGGGAACCTAGAGGGGGTAGATGAGGGGCTCCTCTAGGTGAGATGAGGGAGCCCCACATCCGTAGGAATCACAGATGTGGGGGTGTCTGCATCAGCAGGAGGCCCCCACCTCAGTGGAGGAATCCCCAAGCCAATGGAGGAGGGTCCCTGGGTCCAGAGGGTAGCTGTGGGGGTTGGTGAGCCCAGTGACTGGAAATGACCCGGGGAGAGCTGTGGGGTTCGGTGGTTCCCAAGACTGTGGGAGATGCTGGCGAATGGGGGCGTCCTGACGCCCCGCAGCCCCCACTCACCATTCCGAAGGAGGATGTAGAGCAACAGGACCCGGATCTTGTCATAGGCAGGCACCGCCGCGTCCAGCAGCACCGGCACGATCAGCTTCATGGAGTCCTTGATCTTCTCCCCCTCCGCGTCGGACCCCATGGCCAGGTCCTGCGGGCACAGGGTCAGCCGTCCACCGGCCACTACGTGTCAGGGAATGGGACAGGAGAGGCGGGCCAGGGAAGTCCCCAGGATCCATGGCGAGAAGACATTCGGGTCCTACCTCATCTCAGCACCAGGTCTCTCAAGGTCCTACCCCTGTCCAGGGACAGTCTGTCCACGGGCCCTGCTCCTTACCCAGGCCCCACCTCTCCAAGGCCCCACCCACCTACGCACAGACCACAGCCCTATCCTGAGATTCCCCGCGCCGCACCCCCAGGCTCTGCCTTCCCAGGTCCCACTTCTCCAAAGCCCCACCTATTTCTCCAAGGCTCCACCCCTCACCCAGGTCCCATCTGTCCAAGGTCCTGCCTACCTCTCCAAAGTCCCACCCACCTAGATACAGGCCACACCCCTCTCCTGGGACCACCTAAGGCTCCGCTCCTCACCCAGGTCCCACCTCTCCAGGGCCCTATCCACCTACGCACAGGCCACACCCTCATCCTAGGACCACTTCTCCTCTCCAGAACCCCCTTTCCCCTCCAGGTCCCACCTCTCTCCAAGGCCCCTCCACCACCCCACAAGCCCTGCCCCTCCCCCAGGCCTCCCAGGTCTACAGTTCGGCCCCTCCCCAAAGCCCCACCCCCACAGGCCCCGCCCCACCTGCTCCACGCTACACAGCTTCTCTACTGAGCCCTTGAAGTGCTTCATGCAATCGTCCGCTAGATGCAGGTGTGTAGAATACTGCGAGGTGCAGGGTGGGAATAGGGGGGTTCGAAGGCTGAGTCAAGGCAGAACACAGAGCTTGGGCTTGAGGGGCCAAAGTGTCCCTGCTGCCTGTCCACCCGAGCACACCTTGTTCAGCTCTTTCTGGTACTGCGGCATCTTTTTCAGGATGTGGGACAGGTCTTTGATGTTGGCCTGGAGAGGCAGGGGAAAGACGGCAGGGACTGGGGGGCGAGGCCAGGCCATGCCCACTTGGGACCCACTCCAGGCTGGAAATCCCGACTGTGGCCCTGTCCCCATGGGGAGGGGCTTTTCTCCAACAGCACCTGTGGTGCACCTACCTAGGGTCTGCACCTACCTTGTCTGTGGTCAGCCTCTTGCTCTCACAGAAGGTCTTCAGGAGCTCTGTGACCTTCCTGGCCATGAGGGTGGGGAGGGGTGAGGTTGCGGGGGAAGAGCCAGAGCCAGGGACCCTGCGTCCCTGCACCAGCCCATGGATAAGCCTACTCAGGGGGCACATGGGGAGGTGGCGTGAAATTGGAAGCCAGTCTGGAGTCAGGCTGAGAGGCGCTCACAAGGGCTGAATGCCTGGCAGCAGCCAAGGATCCTAACACCACGACCAGGCCCACAGAGGGGGAGGGGGGACCCGGTCCCCGTATGCACGCACTTGGACACATCCGCGATGTGCATGTGGCGAAGCTCCGCCCACAAGTCATCCTCTTCATCCAGCAGGACGGCCTTCTCCCGCGCCTCACACAGCCCAGTGGTCTCATATCTGGGGAGGGAGGGAGCCTGGGGGTCAGGGGAGCTGACCGGGGAACCAGGTGGGTGGCAAGGGTGGGGATGGCTTCCGAGTCTGCAGACCTGTATGTGTCCTGCTCTATGTCCAGCAGGTCATAGGCCATGGCCTGGAATGTGAGTTCATGCAGCAGTGGGGAGACGGGGTCGGCTGCCCGGTCCATGATAAGCAGCTGCGAGCGGGTTTTCTCTGGGCCCTGGGGTAGGCGTTGGGGTAGGAAGGAGCCACTGACCCTAAGCCAGCTGGAGCTGCCCCTCACCTCCCCAGCACGCCCCTTCACCTCGCCCAGACTGGGAGTGTCTGCCTTGAAGGCGTTCAGCTTGGCCAGGATGGCGTGGGCCAACTGGGCTGTGTCCTCTGGGCCCCTGGTGGGGAGGTCAGACACGGGGGGACATCATCAGGTATGGGGTCAAGGATGGGGTTGAAGGTGGGAGTCAGGGGTCAGGGTGAGGGCTCGGGTCAAAAGAGAGGTTAAAGCTTAGGTGCTGCACATGTTCAAGGTGGGGGAAACGGCATCAGGGTGGGGCGGGGTGGGGTCCCCACTTGCGGTAGCGGATGGCCGGGTACTCCTGCAGTGTGGCGCACAGTGTGGCAATCTGTTGGGCCAGCGCCTCGAGCTGCCGCGTGCGCTCCCCTGCCCGGAAGGGGCAGTAGAGGTTGTAGGTACTGTGGGGGGCATCGAGGGAGAACACCTGGATGGGGAGGGGAAGAGATGTGCCAGGGTTGCCGCTGCAGGTGCACACCTGTCCCGATTCCCGCTGCCGCCACCTGGTCCCTGAAGCCTGCTCTGCCAACTTGTAGGCAGGCCCCAGGTTACCCCAAACCAATGCCTGGAGGAACTGGCAAGTCAGTGGATAAATACCCCAGCCCCTGTCCCTTAGGCTGGCTGTACAACCCTGTGGTGCGCTCTGTGCTGCCCCCTGCAGGGGCCCAGCGGGACAGAACTCAAGGCAAGTGCTCCTTCGACTTCATTGGTAGCTCCCCTTTTAAAAATTTTACTTCATTTATCTGTTTTTGAGACAGGATCTCGCTCTGTCGCCCAGGCTGGAGCACAGTGGTGAAATCATAGCTCACTGCAGCCTTGACCTCCCGCACTCAAGCAATCCTCCCACTCCAGCCTCCCGAGTAGCTGGGACTACAGGTGCACACCACTATGCCTGGTTAATTTCTAATTTTTTTTTTTTTAAGACTGGGTCTTGCTCTGTACCCAGGCTGGTCTCAAACTCCTGGCCCCAAGTGATCCTCCTGCCCTGGCCTCCCACAGCGCCCAGCCTCAGTATCTGTTTCTGAGGGAACAGGGGACATTTGGTCACAGACCCCGACTCCCTACCCAGGAGGAGCCTGGGCCGTACGTACCTGGGACTCGTAGGGGAGGAAGGCAAGGTGAATCTCCTTCAATGTCTTCACCACTTTTGCCAGACGAGAGCGACCCAGCTCATTGAACAGGGGCTCTGGGCAGGCTGGGGTGAGGCAAGAGGGGGCATCAGGCCAGAGCAGCCCCCACATCTCCTCGCCCCAGCCCCTGACACCCTGGGCTCCCCTGACTCACTGTCAGTGAAGAAGATATGGGCTGCTTTGTAGGTGAAGGTCGGGGTCCCCCGGAAGTCTGCGATCAAGGCCTGAACCGACTGGGGAAGGTGGGTCACTCTCTGGGCCTGAGCCTACACCCGTATGCTCGTCGTCTGCCCCCGCCTCCCAGCCACTGCCCATCTGCTACCATACACAAACACGGATGGACAGGGTCGTGCATCTGTGCACGTGCACACCATCCACACGGGCACACGTGCACACACACAGACACATGCATACAGATGCACAAACATGTACACATGCACATGTGCGCACATACACCTGTACACACGTGCACTCACACATACACACATGCACGCATATACACGCGCTCACTCATGTAGGCACCTTCTCTGTGGGGCTCAGCAAATAAATGGCCTCCAGGCTGGGAATGGGTTCCCGCCGTTTGTTGATGTCTTCAACAACTGGGAAGAACAGAGGAAGGGACATGGGTGGGTGGCATCCAGGGAGGGCCACGTGGGGAGTCTCAGGTGTGGGGAGTTGGAGTCTTGGGGAGGAGGATTGGATGCTTAGGGGCAATAGCAGGAGAAACACACCTAGGGGGTCACCCAGCCAAGAGCCACACGGGAAGCTTCTGTACACTTGGGGTTCTGCACACCTGGGGGTTCTGCAGCCAACTGGGTTCCCAAATTTACAGACAGGGAAACTGACGTTCTCAGAGGACAGGCTCCCTCAGCACCTGTCCCTCAATGGCAAAGTGACTGGGGCACTTCCTAGGGTCACCCATCAAAGGCTCTGCATTCTTGGAGCCCCACATCCAGAGTCCACCCTGGGAGTCCCACACAGGGCTCCAGGCGGGGGCTGCACAGTCAGGAAGGGGCTGGAACCGAGGAGTCCTGCAGGGGAGGTCTGAAATCCGTGAGCTCCGGAGGTCAGCTTGCAACATTTAGGAAATGTACTTGGTCTCATGATGTGGGCTGTCTCTGCAGCAGAGAGCTATATACTTGGGAGTTCTGGACGATTTAGGGGGGATCCTACACTCCAGGGCTGCACCCTGGGAACAGGGCACATTCAGGGCGTCCCACACTCAGGTCCCATCTCCCTGGGGACGCGTTTACTCACTGGTGATGCCCTCAGCTAGGATGTCTGACATTTTGCAGCAGGAAGACAAGATGCGCATGCTTGGGTGATCCATGATAAGCACCTGTCCAGATGGATGGACAGATGGACGGAGAAGCAGGCGGAAGAGGCCACAGCTGGCCCCAGGAGGAGCCAAGGCAGTGGGAGGGGCAGTTTCAAGGGCTGGCTGGGCAGGAGGACCCAGGACCCATTCACCCAACTCCACCCCTGTGGACAGGCAGTTCTCAGGGTCTCCACATTCAGCGTGTTCCCCATGGGCCTGATCAGGGGCTACCTCTGGGTACCGAGGCATTTGCCTTGCCCATACCTTCCACTCCCCATCCTTCTTGACACTTCGAATAACTCCGCTCAGAATTTCTGCAGGGAAGGGAGGGGAGGAGTCAGAATGCTGGTTCTCTGGTCCCACCACTGCCCCAAGTCTTCTCAGCCTTGGGGCTGAACCCTCATCTTAATTCCCATTTACTTTACTTGCCTTTTTTTTTTTCAGACAGAGTCTCACTGTGTCACCAGGTGCCAGGCTGGAGTGAAGTGGTGCCATCTTGGCTCACTGTAACCTCCACCTCCCAGGTTCAAGCCTCAGCCTCCCAAGTAGCTGGGACTACAGGCGCACACCACCATGCCCAGCTAATTTTTGTATTTTAGTAGAGAGGGGGTTTCACCATGTTGGCCAGATGGTCTCCATCTATTGACCTCGTGATCTGTTCCCCTTGGCCTCCCAAAGGGCTGGGATTAAAGGCGCGAGCCACCATGCCCAGCCTACTTTATTTTATTTATTTATTTATTTATTTATTTTTTATATAGAGGAGGTCTCACTCTGTGATCTAGGCTGAAGTTCAGTGGTGTGATCATAGCTCACTGCAGCCTCCAATTCCTGGGCTCCAGCGATCCTCTCACCTCAGCCTCCTGAGCAGCTGGGACTACAGGTGTGTGTACCACACACAGCTAATTTATTTTTATTTCTGTACAGATGAGGTCTTGCTATGTTGCCCAGGCTGGTCTCAAACGCTTAGCCTCGAGCAGTCCTCCCGCCTCAGCCTCCCAAAGTGCCGGGATTACAGACATAAGACACTGCATGGGAACCACATATTTTTACCCCCCAGTTCTGTGAGGTGGCTTCTGGGGTCATCCCCAATTCACAGACAGGGAAACAGATTCTCAGGCGACATGCAACTCACCTAAGCATCCTGAGTGCCTAAATGGCAGAGTGCCTGGGCAAAAGTAGCCACTCAATAACACGTTTTAGATGAATGAAAAATGGAGAGCCAGGATCATCTACAGCTCTATTTGCCTCTAGAACTAGGCTCTGGGCTTCTCCACCTACTATCTCAAGTTTTCCTGCTGTCCTCACTGGTTTCAGCCAGTCTCCTGACCCTGGTCTAAAATATAAGACCCCTGGTTCCCAGCTCTGAGGCATGCCTAGCTGTGGCTATCCCAGCACCTCCCGCCTCAGTTTTCTCATCTGTAAAATGGAATCACTGTTTTCCCAATCTCCCCGAATTAAGGGGATCTGAGCCACAGATTGCCCTGCCTAGAGGAGGGAGAGGAGAGAAGTAACGGGGTGGCCCCGCCCAGCCACGTCCACTGTGTCATGTCCACTGTTATCAGGGCGGCCAGGGCGGAAGGAGCAGCTGAGGCCGGAACTCCCCGGGGGGAGAAGGAGACGCCCTCCACCCCTCCCCCAAGAACTGGGGCCCGTGAGGCCTGGACGACTGGCTTCTCCAGCTGCAAGAGGCTCCTGGGGATGGGGCAAGGAGGAAGGCGCCTCCTACATCACCCTTGTGGGGCCTGGACACGTCCCCTGAGCGTTCATAGCCTCTGGGGTCGCTGATCAGAGTCCCGGGGGGGCGGGGGGGTCCCAAGAATCCAATCCCTGAACTTTGTCCGGCTCAAGAGATCCTAGAGTGTGGGCATCCAGCTGTACCCTCCTCCCCCGGCAGGTACTCTAGGAGGCTGAGGAGTCTGGGCCCCAGCCTACGCCACCCTCTACCCGTCCCCTTTGGATCCCCGGAGTCCGGTCTCCCAATTTTGTTCCGCTCCGGCATCGGAGAGCAGGGACGTCCAGCTAGGGCCCCCGTCCCCGCCCGCCCCCTCGACGATCAGCTGCTGGGGCGCCCAGCCTGGCCCAGAACTCCCAGACGCCACGACCCCGGGGTCCCAGAGCCCATGTGCCCCCGTCCCCCGCCTCCCAGGGGACGCCAGAGCCCGGACCCGGAGAGGCACTCACTTTCCCCCACCACCGCCTTCAGCCCCGAGGGCGCCATCTTCCCAGAGGGGCGCCGCCGCCGCTTCCGGGTCTGTCCCAAGGTGGGGGCGTGGCCCCAGCGTCACCCACGCGGACCCCGCCCCGCGGGTCCTGGCCCCGCCCCCTGCGCACCTGGCCCCACCCCGCCGTTGGTTCTCGCCCGGGCCCAGGAAGTTGAGTCCCCGCCGGGAAGACCGGCAGGTGCGTCCGCGCTGCCGAGCACGAAGTCGTTGGAGGAGCACACCTCGACGACACGCTCGCAGATGGGAGTTCAGACACACACTTCCTGGCTTGCGTGCGAAGCGGAATCGCAGCGCAATAACTCCTCCAGCTTCCCCGGGCTGTTCCTTGTCTGCAAGATACACGGTGCACACTCGACGCCACCAGGCCACCACTGCCTGGGTCTGGGATCTTGACCCACTTGCCTTCTGTACTTCAAAGTGTAGAAGCAGCAGCAGCTTGGATAACTTTTAATGGATTCAGGAAGATGGGAGACCTCTTGTGTGCAGACACCTGGATGTAATTGTCATTCAGTCCTGCCCGTGCCCCCGACCTGGAGTGCGCTGCCAAGGAGGAAACCAAGGTTTAGCGGGATCCCTAATCCAAGGCCACGACGAGTGAGCCTCCTGGGATTCCAGCCGGGAGCCTGTCCCCAGGGAGCGCCTGTCACAGTCTTACTCTCTTCCGGGTGCAGCCACATTTACCCTCGTGAGCCAACAATCGAATTCACATGCTGATACACACATGGGAAGAGTGAGGCCCTCAAATGCTGGCAAACACACACACATCCACACTCGACTTGAAATTTCAGTGGCTGCTTCTGCTGTGTCCTGCGGTGTAGAGAGCACAGCCCCAGCAGCTCCCATACAAATGAGGTCTCCAATTACAGGTGCGAGGTATGTGTGCAAATAGACTCCTGGTGGTCTGAGCTGGTTCCTTCACGTGGTCGTGTTGATAAAGGTACCAAGCCCCCTGCCATTTACATGGGACATAGGGAGTGAATCAGACCTAGAGGTCTGCGGGAGATAAAAAAGGATCAATGCGGCCAGGTGCGGTGGCTCATGCCTGTAATCCCAGCACTTTGGGAGTCCGAGGCAGGCGGATCACCTGGCTATTTCTTCCTTTCCTTTCCTTTTCTATTCCTTTGTTCCTTCTTCTCTGTCCTTCCCATTTTTGTTTGTTTGTTTTTGTTTTGTAGAGACAGGGTGTCACTCTGTTGCTCAGATTCAAGACCAGCCTGACCAACATGGAGAAACCCCATCTCTACTAAAAATACAAACTTAGCCGGGTGTGGTGGTGCATATCTGTAATCCCGTAGGGTCCAGCCCCTCTCTGCTGGTGTGGAAACGAGAAATTGTAGAAATAGAAGACACGAGACACAGAGAAAATAGAGTTTGGGACCGGGGGTCCACTGCCAACCAAATCGTGGAGTCCTGCAGTGGCCCCGAATGCCTAGACGCTCTCGATTTATTGAGTTGCAAATCTGGGGGCAGAGTAGGTAGGGCGTGGCCCTGGTGGTCAGTGACTGGGAGCAGGGTAGATAGGGCGTGGCAGTGATAGGGTCAAGTACATCACGTGTCATACAGGTAGGGGCTTAAGACTTTCAGGTAGCCGAGATAAAGTAAGGAGCCTTATGCGTCAGCACTTTTTCCATACTTGTTAGGAAAGAATAAAGACATTAAGATTCATATTCTTTTACTGATTATCTCTTCTAAGAAAAAAGGAACCAGGTGCAGAAGCAGAACATGAGAGTGGACGTGGAACGTGACCACTGAAACAGCATCACATAGAGACGGGTAAGCCCCCGGATGTCTGAGGGCCTTCCTGACAGCATCAGGCCTACTGCAAGAGCTTGGAGGGGCCGAGTTTTCTCCTAACTCCTCTGGGGAAGGAGACGTCTCGGCCATCTTGGACGGCTCCTTCCCTAGCTGGCTAAACAGCGGGCACTTTCCCAGCTCTGACACCAAGGCGCCCTCCAGCAGCCCTTATGCGGGCATGACAAAGGGCTTAAAGCGTGTTGCCTTAGGGTCATTCCTTTCACAGTGTGTCCCCAGGTTCACACTTCTGACCTGAGAGGCATTAGTAAAAGAATTAGGATCACCTGTGAATAACTAAGATCACATGTGAATAGCTAATAACTACTACAGTCATATTTCTAGTTACTTTCTTCTTCATGATTTATATAGAAATAGGTTGAGGCTTTTGGCTCCTGTCCCCCCTACATAATCGCAGCTACTCGGGAGGCTGAGGCAAGAGAATCACCTGAACCCGGGAGGTGGAGGTTTCGGTGAGCCAAGATCGCGCCATTGCACTCCTGCCTGGGCAACAAGAGCGAAACTCTGTCTCAAAGAAAAGAAGACAAGAAAAGGATCAGTGCTGCCCTAAAGGAAATAAACTGATGTGACAGTGAGTACCCGGAAAGGCAGGGGTAGGAGGGGACTTTATTGAGGGTGACTCCCGAGGGCCTCTCTGAAGAAGGAAGGAGCCTTTAGACGTTATCCCTGAAGGAATTGGAGAAGCAGCCCCATAGCAATGTCCAGTAGAGAAGGGAGGGGCCACGAACTTACGAAGGCTGGAGGGAGGGTGGGGGCAGTAGGGGTCAGACGTCTATAGGATGAGGTCTGACTGACCCATCCCCGTGCCAAGATGCAGGACTTTCAGTGCTAAAAACAGGACAGTCACAGGCAAACCAGGATGCTTGGCAACCTTAGGAAGGAGTTTGGCTATTTCTTCCTTTCCTTTTCTTTCCTTTGTTCCTTCTTCTCTCTCCTCCCCATTTTTGTTTGTTTTTGTTTTGTAAAGAGACAGGGTGTCACTCTGTTGCTCAGGCTGGAGGGCAGTGGCATGATCATAGCTCACTGCAGCCTCGACTTCCTGAGCTCAAGGGATCCTTCCACCTCAGCCTCCCAAGTAGCTGGGACTACACGTGCACACCACCTTGCCCAGCTGAGTTGTTTTTTGTTTGTTTGTTTGTTTGTTTTTTAAAGAGACAGGGTCTCTCTTTGTTGCCCAGACTGGTATCAAACTCCCAGGCTCAAGAGATCCTCCTGCCTTGGCCTCCCAAAATGTTAGAATTTTAGGCGTGAGCCACTGCACCCTGCCCCTTCCTCCTTTTTTTTTTTTTTTTTTTTTTTTTTTTTGAGACAGAGTTTCGCTCGTTACCCAGGCTGGAGTGCAATGGCGCAATCTCGGCTCACTGCAACCTCCGCCTCTTGGGTTCAGGCAATTCTCCTGCCTCAGCCTCCTGAGTAGCTGGGATTACAGGTACGCACCACCATGCCCAGCTGATTTTTTGTATTTTTAGTAGAGACAGGGTTTCACTATGTTGACCAGAATGGTCTCGATCTCTTGACCTCGTGATTTACCCGCCTCGGCCTCCCAAAGTGCTAGGATTACAGGCGTGAGCCACCGCGCCCTGCCCCTTCCTCCTTTTCTAACAACTTTACTGAGATATAATTCACATACCATGTAACTCGCTGACCTAAGGGGCATAAATCAATGGCTTTTAGTATCTTTGGAGTTGTACATTCATCACCACAATCCATTTTAGAACACTTCCACAATCCTAAGATGTTTGGGTTTTGTCTTGAGAACTGGAGCCCAGGAAAGAGTTTTGAGCAGGGGAAGGCAGGGGCCCCTCCAGGTCCTAGAGGGGAACCAACCACCTCCAGCTTCTCAGCCTGACCCCTTGCGGGGAGGGAGAGTTGATAGGGCCAGCCATCCCACCCCAACTCCCAAAAGATATGAAGTACTAATCCCCAGTATCTCCCAGTTGGACCTTATTTGGAAATGGGGTCATTGTAGATATGAGCGGTGATGATGAGATCATGCAGGAGTAGGTGGCCCCTCATGCAGCGTCACTGGTATCCTTGTAAGATCATCAGATGTCTCCTGATTCTGTGTAGGTGGCTGGGGGGAAAAAAGATGGCTATAGGAAGACTGGGACACACAGGGAGAATGTGACCACAGAGGCCGGGACTGAAGAGGTGCAATGACACGCCAAGGACACCAAGGACAGCAGGCCACTGCCAGAAGCCAGGGAGGGGCAAGGAGGGATCCTGAGACCTAGTTTTCAGAGGGAGCACAGCTCTGCTGACATCTTGATTTCAGGCTTCTGGGCTCCAGAACGTTAGCTCAATACATCTTCTGTTAAAAAAAAAAAAAAAAAAAAAAAAAAAAAAAAAAATTAAAGGCTGAGCATGATGGCTCATCCTTGTAATCCCAGTACTTTGGGAGGCCAAAGTGGGAGGATCACATGAGCCCAGGAGTTTGAGACCAGCCTGGGCAGTATAGTGAGACCTCATCTCTATAAAATATATATATGTATGCATATAAAATAAAATCTGTTGCTCTAAGCCATTTGGTCTGTAACACTTTGGTCTGGGAGTCCCAGGAAAGGAGAGGGCTACATGCACTGAGGAGGGGGACCCGTCCTTGCATGGAGGAAGAGGGTGTGAACTTGGCCCTTGGTGGAACAGGGAAGCCTCGGGGAGAGGTGGTGATAGCTCAGCCCATTCATTGAGATGAAACTTCCACTGGTTTACGTAAAGGTGTCTTGGGGAGGGCAGGGAAGGGGATGAGGACCTCCCAGTGGCATCCCCTCCTTGGGCACTGAGGGAAAGCCACAGCAGCTCAGGGGAGAAAGCGGGGACATCCTCTCCTCCTCGCCTGCCTCTGTCCCCAGGGAGACTCGCCTCCTGTTCCCACCTGGGGCTGGGGTGATAGATGAGAGGAGACAGCTCAACTTGGCATCTGGGTGGCACGGGGACCCAGGGACAGTGAGTAGAGGAAAGGGTGGCCAGGAGACCGCTTGACTTGCTGCCAAGGAGACAGAGCTGGAGCCAGGCTGGCCGGGGGTGTCTGAGGAGGGTGCAGAGAGGGAGGGGGGCAGAAAAGGGGACTCTTGACTCCAACCTCCTCTTCCTCTACTGACTGCAGGTGGCAGCTGCCCTTCCAGGAGCCAGCAGAGAGAACTGGGTGGCTGGCTGGGGACACCTGCAAGTCCCCACCCAAGCCAGCTACCACCCTATCCTGCCTTCTCCAACTGTGGGGACGCTGCTCAGGCCTTTTGTGACACCACACCCGACAGTCCTTGGGGGTCCGGTCATTGCTGCTGGGTCCAGCAAGGTCCAAGCTCAGGTCACCCTGTCCCCTACCCCCCATGCCAGATCCGGCATCGTTGTGGGCAAACAATTATCTGGATGATCTTTATGGGGCTTAAGCTTGGGTGGGAGCAGATGGGGCATGAGCTAGGGATTTGGAGATGGCACACCCCCACGTCCCAGACGTTTAAAAGGCCCTCTCTGGCACCAGGCTGGGACAGAGGCCAGCAGGAAAGTGACTGGAGTCCAGTGACATGATGGATCTGGAGGAGAAGACAGAGGAAGGCTCGGGCCACTGTGCAGAGGTGAGAGGGCCCTGCCCCCACCCCAACCCCAGCTCAAGGTCTCAGAGCCCATGATTGACAAGACTAATTAGTTTGTAGGGCACCTAATTAGTGAGTGAGTCTCCTAGGACCCCCTGATCCAGTTATGGCTGCAGGCAGGGGCTGGTGGGCTTGGAGGTCTGAGTACCAGCCCCAGGGCAGAGGGCAGAGCTCTCTATGTGGACCCCTGTTGACGGGAGATGCTGGGACCTGGGGGTGGCTCCTGGGCCGTGTTTCCCTGATTCGTGTCCCAGCTCTCAGGCCACACTCCTCAGGCCCCAATCCAGGACGGCGGGATGCTGGCATCGCAGCTTGTCCCTTGAGGCGGCACCACGTGAAGTGGCACTGCCGACTGGGGCCACTGGGGCGGGGGCCGGGATTGGGAAGGAGACTCATGTCTCATTCAGAGCAGCTCTGCAGAGGGGATCGGCAGGGACCATGGTGAGATCTAAGGAAGAGGGGATGGCAGGCCCCGGGGTCAGGGTGGAGCCAGCGGGCCGGGAGGGTTGGGGAGGGGCCCCCAAGCTGAAGGGCCAACTAGACTGATCAAGTCTGTCCTCAGGCGGGCTCCCCAGACCAGGAGGGCTTCTTCAATCTGCTGAGCCACGTGCAGGGTGACCGGATGGAGGGGCAGCGCTGTTCGCTGCAGGGCGGGCCAGGCCAGACCACCAAGAGCGGTGAGCATGGGCACAGGGGTGCTGTCCACGGGGCATGAACGGGGCGGGAGTGCAGGGCAAGTGGTCATCTGGAGGGCCTGGGGGCACGGCGTGTGGGAGGTGGTGGTGCACCCTGAAGCATCTGCGTGGAGGTGAAGGGGTGGGATTGCGAACGCCAGTCCAGCTGTGTCCTCTGAAGTCTGTATATATCCACACAGAGAGTGGCCCCACACCTGAGATGGACAGCCTCATGGACATGCTGGCCAGCACCCAGGGCCGCCGCATGGATGACCAACGTGTGACAGTCAGCAGCCTGCCTGGCTTCCAGCCCGTGGGGACCAAGGTATGTGATGTTTTGTCGGCACCGAGGAGAAACCCACCAGGCCGTGCTCTCCGATCCTGCCCCCCACCCCAGCCAGGAGGGAATAGGGACTGCCCCACCTCTGTCCATCCTCCGCCCTGACATCAGATAGGAGGACCAAGGCCCAAGCATGGGGTAGAGTGGCCCAAGGTTATACAGGGGCCATGCCAGTGTCAGACCCACGGCTGGAACTGTGCCTCCTGCCCCCAAGTCTGAAGAGTCTGGAGAGGCCAAAGGGAGAAAATAGGACCCCTTCCCAGGAAGATATCCCAGGGAGGAGGGCGTGTGAGCTCACGCACAGGATACGTACATCTGCATACTCACATGTGTTGATGTCACGCATACATGAAGCTCGGGTTCTGATCAAGACCCCAGCGAAGACCCCAAGACCTGCCACCTCACACTCATATACCACCCTAAATGGCAGATGTTGAGGGCAGACACAGACCAGTGCTGAGGATGAGGTGGGACCCGTGCCCACCAGCACTCTCTCTCCAATGTTTGCCACCTCTGGCTGGCACTGCCCTTGAGCCCTCCCCCTGGTTGACCCCTCTTCATCCACAGGACGGAGCACAGAAACGAGCTGGGACCCTCAGTCCCCAACCCTTGCTCACCCCTCAGGACCCGACTGCTCTTGGCTTCCGTCGGAACAGCAGCCCCCAGCCCCCAACACAAGCCCCCTGAGGGCCTGAGCCCTCTTGGGCCTCACTTGGCCCCCAAAAGCTGATAAAAGAAATAAAACACTTCCATGAGCAACAAGGAAATGAGTATGTGTATATTTCATCAGGGGAGGGGCTAGGACGCCCACTTGGAGGCCTCAGGAGTTCCGCTGGGCAGCACGAAGGAGCTTCTCCTCCCGCTGCTTCCGTATCCTCTCTTTGAATTCTTCTAGCTCCTGACGCTAGGGGCGGGGAAGCAGGGGTGAAGGGGGACCGGAACAGTGGAGGGGTGCACACCTCAGGGCCTAGATCCCACTCCCACTCTCTCACCACCCTGCCCAGACCACGGCTTCAAGTTTCAGTGTCTCTACTGGAAGCCCCCTGCCAATTACAATGGGGTCCAAGTGGGATCCGCTTCATTCTTCCAGAAGGCAATAAGGAAACCACCCACTCCTCTCCTCTCAGTTCCCTACTCATGGCCGAGGATAAAATTTTCCTTTCTTGAGATGAAGTCTCTGTTGCCCAGGCTGGAGTGCAGTGGCACAGTCTTGGGCTCACTGCAACCTCCACCTCCTGGGTTCAAGTGATTCTCCTGCCTCAGCCCCCCGAGCAGCTGGGATTATAGGCGCCTGCCACCACGCTTGGCTAAATTTGATATTTTTGTAGACATGGAGTTCCACCATGTTGGCCAGGCTGGTCTTGAACTCCTGACCTCAAGTGATCCACTGCCTCAGCCTCCCATGCCCTAGGATTACAGGCATAAGCCACTGCACTCAGCCTAAAATTTTCATCTGAAACCCATCCTGGACACAGGAATCCAGCCTCCTCCATCCCCGGGGTAGGAAGAAGAGGAGATCGCTTACCTTATCAGACGGCCATAGCTCCCTCTGTAGGGAAAAGTCACAACTGGGACACGAGTCAAGAGCCTCCAGAGCCCCATACCCAGGGCAAGGTAGGCCCATGGGAGGCAAACATGGGTCCCCAGCAGATTGGTGCCCTGCACCCTCTCCCACCTCTGGAATGAACCCTTGGACATTCCTCTTATGCCCACCTTGCGCTGTATGACATCGTTCTCAAACCACTCGGCCTGGTTGGAAATCCAGAACATAGCCACAGGAAAAGTGAGGTAGAGTACCATCTGGAATGGCAGAGGGTGGGTGAGGTGAGTTCCCGCTGCCCGACCCCCACTCCCCGCCAAGCAACATGCAGAGGCTGCTCAGAGCCTGGGGGACCCATTCTACTGTTTAGTCCAGGAGCTCCTCCTCAGGGCCTCCCCAAGAACTCCAGAACTCCCAAGCCTCACGCCCTAAAGCGTAACTCCTATAATCCAGGAGGCCTAATTCCTGAAAGTCCCCTCTGAAATGGCGACTTCTTCTCAAAGACAGACAGACAGACACACACACACATACAGGCCGCAGCTACATTCAAAAGCATCTCCTGGAGATCTCATTACTCATCCCCACTTAAGATCGCGGGAGCACCCCCAAGCTCAGGAGGCCTCACTCTCCAACTGTACTTCTCTATAAGTCTAGAGGAATCTTCCTATCAGAGATACCCACCCACCACGAGCCCTAGAGCTGCCCCAGGATCTTAAGTCTTCCTTCTTTAGAGCCCCCTTCTCTGGTCACCCCTCTCTGAGGTCCTTCCTCACACCAGCCCTCTCACAGCCCCCAAGCCCAGAAGCCCAAATCCGAGAACCCCAACCTAGCGTCCCCTCTCCTGGATTTCCAACCAGAAAGGTTCCTCTCAAATCTCAAGAGCTTTCTCCTTGGAGCGCCCTCTTCCCTTGAAAAGTCCCCGATCTCCAGCCTCATCCTCAGATCCAGGAAGATCCCCTGCACAGCCTCCCAACCCACTCCTGTGTTCACTGACCCGAAATACCTCCACCTTCACCCCCATCTCGTTTCTCCCGGTCAAGAAAGCCACTTCCGCCCAAAGCCGACATTCCAGCAAGACAGAAGTTCATTGGTGTTTCTCACGCTCCACTGCTGAAGCTGATTGGCCAATGTGTGTTCTGATGACTTAGTCTTCGGGCGCCGCTATCTGCTTCCGGTCGCTGGCGTCTTCGAAACGGAGGCCAGCAACGCGGGCCTGTCAGTCAAGAAGGATTTAGCCAATAGAAAGTGGGTCTGGCGCGAAGGGGCGGGCTGTCAATGGTAGACGTCATAAGTGCGCGACTCTCGACTGTGCCTGGGCGTCCAGGAAAATGGTGGTGATGGCGCGACTCTCGCGGCCCGAGCGGCCGGACCTTGTTTTCGTGAGTCCACAGAGTTGCCGGGGGTGGCCTGCCCTGGGGCATTGGGACCTGGACGCCGCAGGGGATCGGGGCCTGTTCGCCAAGGGGGTTTAGGCCAAAGCTGCTAGGCTGGGCTGGGAACTCTAACGGGCCAGAGACCGGATGGTGATGTCCGCACCGGACTGGCCAGGAGGAAAGAATGGTGGCGTAATTTGGGGTCTGAGTAGAAAACTGTCGAAGTGAAGCGTCTAGCCTCCCAAGCCAGGGGCGGAAATGGGGGCGTACAGGGAATGGGAGAGGAGGGAGATGGCGTAACTGAATTTTGAGAGGTGAAGACTGGTGTTTGAAGTAAAGGCATGATTACGAAGCCTGAGCTCTGGTTTCTGCGGTGAAGGCTTGGTTTTCTGGATAGCGGTCTAGGCCTGGACTGCAGCCTTACAGTTTCTGGGGTAACGACTTAGCCAGGCTAGAAGAACCCTGGTGATGTGGAGCTTGTGAGGCGATGGCCGATGAAATATTTACTGTCTGAAGTAGAGGCATGACATCTTCATCAGATTTTTGGTGTCCAGAGTTACAGGCTTGGCTTCTGGACCATAACTCCTCTTACGAGATAAAAGCCTAGCTTTTAAGTTCTGGGGCAGAGTGCTTTGGAATCTAGACCTGAGAGCCCTGGTGGATAAGATAAAGGTCTGGTTATCTGGGCCTGGGGTGGTGACAGTGGGAGGCTGAGAGGCTAAAGGCCTGGTATCTGGGAAGAGGTACTTTTTTTTGGGGGGGGGGGAGGGAGACCGAGGTTTGCTGGGAGGAGTAGCTGGGATTACAGGCTTGTGCCACCATGCCCGGCTAATTTTGTTTGTTTTGAGACGGAGTTTCCCTCTTGTTCCCAGGCTGGAGTGCAATGGCACGATCTCAGCTCACTACAACCTCTGCCTCCCAGGTTCAAGCAATTCTCCTGCCTCAGCCTCCCAAGTAGCTAGGATTACAGGCATGTGTCACCACGCCCAGCTGATTTTGTAATTTTGGTAGAGACAGGGTTTCTCCATGTTGGTCAGACTAGTCTTGAACTCCCAGCCCCAGGTGATCTGCCCACCTCGGAGTCCCAAAGTGCTGGAATTACAGGCGTGAGCCACCGCACCCAGTCAATCTTGTATATTTAGTAGAGACAGGGTTTTTCTAGGTTGGTCAGGCTGGTCTCAAACTCCCGAACTCAGGTGATCTGACCACCTCGGCCTCCCAGTGTGCTGAGATTACAAGCGTGAGCCACTGTGCCCAGCTGAAGAGGCATGTTTTGAAGAAGTGAGGTCTGGTGTCCAGGACAGAGGCCTGTCATCTGGGCCAGGGCCTTGGTGTCTAAGGGGTCTGATAATCTGGGGCAGAGAGAGCAGGTGGTGATGCGAACTCATGCCTGGCCCAGAGCCCTAATGACTGAGAAGTCTGATGGTTTGGGTTCAATTGTGGGGAGTCGAATTCTTCTGGACCAGTGTCTTGGTGTCTGGGCATCTAGTGACCTGATTTCCTTGGTGGGTGGTGGGATCTGGGTGAAAGTCCAGAGTTTGGACCTGAGCCCCAGTAGTGGGGTGGTGCTGCACGCGAGCTCTGAGGGTAGGTCTCTCTTCTTCCCATTCCCTGGCCCTGGCAGGAGGAAGAGGACCTCCCCTATGAGGAAGAAATCATGCGGAACCAGTTCTCTGTCAAATGCTGGCTCCGCTACATTGAGTTCAAACAGGGCTCCCCGAAGCCCAGGCTCAATCAGCTGTACGAGCGGGCACTCAAGCTCCTGCCTTGCAGGTGGGAATGGTCCAGCTGCCCTGCCCATCAACCCCCACCCCACCTGGTCCAATTATAACAAAACTGGCAAATAGGTCCCAGGTGATTGCTTTGTGTTCCGTCAGCTGACTTGTAAATCCTTTGATGGGTCAGCACACCTTCCCTGATGTCCCAGTCTGTCCCGTCATTGCTGAGATATGCCACCCACCTATACCCCTTCTTCCCACAGTTGCCAACTGGGGCAGGGCAGGTGGTCCTGGGAGGGTCCATAAAGCTGACCAATCAGCATCTGTCCCCTCCTGTTCCCCAGCTACAAACTCTGGTACCGATACCTGAAGGCACGTCGGGCACAGGTGAAGCATCGCTGTGTGACCGACCCTGCCTATGAAGATGTCAACAATTGTCATGAAAGGGCCTTTGTGTTCATGCACAAGGTTTGGGCCTGGGCGAGGGGATGAGTGGGGAGGTGGGGCTCACTCCATGGTGGTAGGTGCGGTGGGTGTGGGGGCTGGGCTCAGCATAATAGGGATGGGGGCTTCGAGTCCTGTTGCTTCTCTGCATGGGAAGTTGGGTTGGACTCTCCTGGAGCTGGGGGTTTCTTGGTCCTCCTGCATTTATGTGGTGGCCCTAGGTGTGGCTCAGCCACAGGACATTGAGTGTCTGTGGCCAGGTCATGGAGTCCATGGCTTAGCCCCAGCCGCCTCTCCCCATACTCCCAGATGCCCCGTCTGTGGCTAGATTACTGCCAGTTCCTGATGGACCAGGGGCGTGTCACACACACCCGCCGCACCTTCGACCGTGCCCTCCGGGCGCTGCCCATCACACAGCACTCTCGAATTTGGCCCCTGTATCTTCGCTTCCTGCGCTCACACCCACTGCCCGAGACAGCTGTGCGTGGCTACCGGCGCTTCCTCAAGGTGAGCCCAGCAGGTGCGCTGCTTCCCAGGTTAGTGTTTCCAGAAACAGCCTCACTGGGACACCAGCTCTGTATAGGATGCCACCCAACAGACAGTATGTGGGAAGAGGCTCTTGGAGACACTTGCATTTTGTTGTTCATGATTCTTGTGTTTATTTTCCAAACAGTTTGCTTATACCAGTTTCATATTAGACATAGAGATGGGTGCTGAGGACCGTGTGACTAAGACACTCCCTGTCTGCACGGACCTTTTAGTCTCACTAGGAAGACAGATGCATATGAGCTGATGGCATGAACCAGAGTAAAACCACAGCCATGAGGGCCAAGCATAGGAGGTGGAGAGAACTATGGGGGACGTACAGCAGGCAGGGTGGAGACTGGAATCGCCATCTGGGTGGGAGTGTGGCGCGGTTTGCTCAAACTTATAGTATCTGTTCTGTGACACTTGGAGTCTAAGCTGGAACAGTCAGGATTGAGGCTAGACCCATGGGGCCCAGGCTGGACACCGTAGTCAAGGCCGGACCCATGGGATCAAGGCTAACCCAAAGGGGCCAAGGCTAGAACAGTCAGGACTGAGGCTGGACCATTGGAGCCAAGGCTGGACCCATTATGGGTGGAAGGTAAAGTCTAACCCAAAAGGACCAGGGCTGGACCATTGGGACTGAGGCTAGACCACTGCAGTCAGGGCTGTGTTCTTTGTGGGTCAAAGCTAACCCAGAAGGTCCAAAGATGGTCTAGTCAGGACTGAGGCTGGACCCATAGTGGATTAAGTACGTAACCCAATGGGGTTGATGCTAGACCAGTAGGAACCGGGGCTGGACTAGTGGGGCTGAGGCTGGTTTGACAGGGCTTGCTTTTGTCCAAGACGGTGGTAAATGGGTGGGGGGCGCTCCAGAGCCACTGAATTTGGGGATGTGGGTGTGGCCCTGCCGCCCCACTGACTGCCGGAGGGGTGGGTCGGTCCCCAGCTGAGTCCCGAGAGTGCAGAGGAGTACATCGAGTACCTCAAGTCAAGTGACCGGCTGGATGAAGCCGCACAGCGCCTGGCCACAGTGGTGAACGATGAGCGTTTCGTGTCCAAGGCTGGCAAGTCCAACTACCAGGTGGGCCTCCCGGGAACTGGGAGCTGGGTGGGAGGGCCACCCTGCTCTGTGACTGAGCTTGAGACTCTTTCTGCCACTGCCCCATGCCCTACAGCTGTGGCACGAGCTGTGCGACCTCATCTCCCAGAACCCAGACAAGGTCCAGTCCCTCAACGTGGACGCCATCATCCGTGGAGGCCTCACCCGCTTCACTGACCAACTGGGCAAGCTCTGGTGTTCACTCGCCGACTACTACATCCGCAGCGGCCACTTTGAGAAGGTGCACACCAGCGCATGGGGCTCTGGGTTCAGGACAGGGTCTCCCGACACTCACGGACATACGTTGACACATGCACAAGTGGAACACGTGCCGTTTGTGGCCAGGTGTGGTGGTGCATGCCTGTAATCCCAGCACTTTGGGAGGCTGAGGGGGGCAGATCACTTGAGGTCAGCAGTTCAAGACCAGCCTGGCCAACCTGGTGAAACCCCATCTCTACTAAAAATGCAAAAATTAGCCAGGCATGGTGGTGGGCACCTGTAATCCCAGCTACTGAGGAGGCTGAGGCAGGAGAATCGCTTGAACCTGGGAAGTGGAGGTTGCAGTGAGCTGAGATCACAGCGCTGCACTCTAGGCAGCAGAGTGAAACACTGTCTTGAAAAGAAAAGAGAAGAGAGAAAAGGAAATGAGGGAGGGAGCCCTCATTTGTAAAATCAGGGTGGCAGTCCCCCCCGTCACCAGTCATCACGGTGATGCAGGCACAGCACTGAGTAGGTACCTCATGTGAGGGCCATTCCCTCAGGGGCCAGCTGACTATGGGTCTTGTCAGGCATTGGAACGGGAAGCTCAGGGGACGGCCTGGGGCAGTGGGAGCAGAATGGGGCTGGAAGCACAGGAACCGAGAGAAGATAGGTTGGGAGGCTTTCGAGCCAAACGGGCTGGCGATGCTGCTGACTGGGGAGCCACCGGTGGGGTGGGAGCAGGCATGTGTTTCCCAGCGCCTCTTCCAGGGACATGTGTAGGCCAAGGCTGTCGGAGGCAGCAGGGTGAGACCCGTCAGGGCTGGGTAGAGAGGGGGCCTGAGCTGGGGTGGGTGAGCAGCTGGGGGATGGTCGGACTGCGGAAGAGGGTCAGGCAGGGGAGAGGGGTGCTTTGGAGCAAAGTCTGAGCCCTCCGAGGATGAGCTGAGGTGAAGGTCCCTGCAGGGTGGACCCCTAGGCAGTGGGGGTTTTGGCTACCCGTTGGGTGCCAAGTGATTCACACACGTGTCTCAGTCAAGCCTTGAGGTCACTGGGCACAGAGGGCAGTCACCCGGTTTACTGAGGAGGTGCCAGGATCACCCCAGCAGCATAGGGGTGAGAAGACTTGACTCCCAGGCTCTGTGCTGGGATCACTGGCCAGAGGTGCTATGGGGGTGCCTGGAAGGCCCTCGGGTTGCAGAGTGGGGCTGCTGCTAAGGGTGCTGCTGCCTGTCTCCTGTGTCACTTTCTTCTTACCTCCCCCTCCCTGGGTCGCCACAGGCTCGGGACGTGTACGAGGAGGCCATCCGGACAGTGATGACCGTGCGGGACTTCACACAGGTGTTTGACAGCTACGCCCAGTTCGAGGAGAGCATGATCGCCGCAAAGATGGAGACCGCGTCAGAGCTGGGGCGCGAGGAGGAGGGTCAGCCTCTGCGGGCCCCGGCTGGTGGGGAGAGAGCTGAGTGGACATTGGCGGGTGGGGGCGGGTCATGTCTTAGGTGGAGCAGCCCCAGGAGGCTCAGCTGGGGGCCGGGCAGGAAGGAGGCTGGGTGGAGGCAGGGGGTGTGGGGGTCTTGGAGGAGCCAAGAATGGGGTCATGTCTCGGGCCTGGGTCAGAGCCTGGCAGGGCAAGAGGGCTAGGGGAACAGTGGGGTAGGATGGGGTATCTGCTGGGGTTGGGGGTGGGGCTCAAGTAGACCCCCAAGCTGAGTATGTAGGGCCCAGAGCACTTGGCTAGGGTCTGGAGCAGAGTGAGGGCTGGGAGCAGAGGTGGTGGCACGTGGGGACCTGCAGCCTGGGTCTCCGACCCTCATGAACATGTCTGTAACTCGCAGACGATGTGGACCTGGAACTGCGCCTAGCCCGCTTCGAGCAGCTCATCAGCCGGCGGCCCCTGCTCCTCAACAGCGTCCTGCTGCGCCAGAACCCACACCATGTGCACGAGTGGCATAAGCGTGTCGCCCTGCACCAGGGCCGTCCCCGGGAGGTGTGCGAAGCCTGCCCTAGTCCTGCCCCTGAGGGCCACGGGGGCCCGACTTCTCAGGGCCACAGTTTTCTGCAGAACTGGGGAGCCACCCACCTTTACCCATAGTGTCACCTCCTAGTGGCCTGACTGTGCTTAGTAGGTCTTATTCTACCTCTGTTCTTGGGGTTCTTGTCTTGTCCCAGCCTGGCCCCTAGAGCGACAGCTCTCCTGGCCCTGCCCCCTGGGGAAGGGGGGGCCATCGCTCTCCTGGCCCCACCCCTTAGGGCTCTCTTGGCCCCACCCCTCAGGGCTACTGTTCCTTCCCGGCCTCCTACCCCAGGGGCCACGGCACCCTCCAGGCCCTGCCCCTCAGAGCCACAACTCTGCCCCCACACAGCTCTGCCCCCACAGTCACCTGCAAGGTCCTGAGTCCCATATGACCTCCTCCCTCCTGTCCCAGATCATCAACACCTACACAGAGGCTGTGCAGACGGTGGACCCCTTCAAGGCCACAGGCAAACCCCACACTCTGTGGGTGGCATTTGCCAAGTTTTATGAGGACAACGGGCAGCTGGACGATGTGAGCACCCTGCTGCGTATGCCTGTGTACGTGTGTGTATGCATGGATGTGTATGTGCATGTGCACATGTGCATGGATGTGTGTGTGCCTGTGTGTGCATGGATGTGTTGCATGGGTGTGCATAGATGTGTGCCTGCATGTGTGTGCTTGTGTGTGTGTGTGCATGTAAGGGTGTGTGTATGTGGGTGCACGTGTGCGCATTTGGGTGCGTGTGTGTGTGCATGGATTGTGTGTGTGTGTAAGGGTGCCTTTTCCTGTGTGTGTGTGTGTGTTCGGGTTGTATGCATGTGTGTGCACGTGGGTGTTGTGTAAGGGTACCTGTGCGTGTGTGTGTGTGTTTGGGTGCATGTATGTGGGTGCATGCATGTGTGTGATTGTGTGTGTTTGCATGTAAGGATGCCTGCATGTGCATGTGTGCGTGGTTGGATGCATGCTGGTGTGTGGCTGTGTGTGTGCAGATGCATGTTTGTGCCTGTACGTTTATGTGCACAGTCGCCTTTCTGACTCTTGATGGTGGGGGCAGTCCAGGCGGGCAGGGTGTCAGCCTGGCCTCTGTTCTCCCCGGCAGGCCCGTGTCATCCTGGAGAAGGCCACCAAGGTGAACTTCAAGCAGGTGGATGACCTGGCAAGCGTGTGGTGTCAGTGCGGGGAGCTGGAGCTCCGGCACGAGAACTATGACGAGGCCCTGCGGCTGCTGCGGGTGAGAACAGGCCGGGCTCTGGGGTGGGGGCTGCAGGTGAGAACAGGCTGGGCTCTGGGGTGGGAGCTGCAGGTGAGAACAGTCCGGGGCGCTGGGGTGGGGGCTGCAGGTAAGAACAGGCTGGGTTCTGGGATGGGGGCTGCGGGGGGACTGCGGGTAAGAACAGGCCGGGCTCTGGGGTGGGGGCTGCAGGTGAGAACAGGCCGGGCTCTGGGGTGGGGGCTGCGGATGAGAACAGGCCGGGCTCTGGGGTGGGGGCTGCGGGTGAGAACAGGCCGGGCTCTGGGGTGGGGGCTGCGGGTGAGAACAGGCCGGGCTCTGGGATGGGGGCTGCAAGTGAGAACAGGCCGGGCTCTGGGGTGGGGGCTGTGGGTGAGAACAGGCCAGGTTCTGGGGTGGGGGCTGCTGGTGAGAACAGGTCCGGGCTCTGGGGTGGGGGCTGCGGGTTGGACGGCCAGGGCTGGGAACAGCCCCTGAGTGTCTCCCCGGCTGCCCTCTCCCCCTGCAGAAGGCCACGGCACTGCCTGCCCGCCGGGCCGAGTACTTCGACGGCTCAGAGCCCGTGCAGAACCGCGTGTACAAGTCGCTGAAGGTGTGGTCCATGCTTGCCGACCTGGAGGAGAGCCTCGGCACCTTCCAGGTGAGCTGCCTGTGGCCAGGGAGGGCTGGGGCCCGGACTCAGCTCCAGAGCCAGCTCCGACCTGTCCCTTCCCCATCCCTGCAGTCCACCAAGGCCGTGTATGACCGCATCCTGGACCTGCGCATCGCGACACCCCAGATCGTCATCAACTACGCCATGTTCCTGGAGGAGCACAAGTACTTCGAGGAGAGCTTCAAGGTGAGGGCCAGAGCGGACCCAGAGGCAGCTCACAGGTCTGCTGGGGCTTTCGAGACACAGTAGAGACTGGGCGGCTTGAACATCAGAGACCCAGCTTCTCCGAGTCCTGGCGGCTGGAAGTTTGGGATCGAGGCGTGGGCAGGGCTGGTTCCTCCGGAGACCTCTCTCCTCAGCTTACACAGAGCTGCTTTTTCCCTGTGGCTTTGTGTGGCGCTTTCTTTGTGCATGTCACTGTGGAATTCCTTTTTTTCTTTTTTTTTTTTTGAGACGGAGTCTTGCTTGTTGCTTGGGCTGGAATGCAGTGGTGCGATACTGGCTCACTGCAACCTCCGTCTCGTGGGTTCAAGCAGTTCTCCTGCCTCAGCCTCCTGAATGGGATGACAGGCTTGCGCCACCACGCCTGGCTAATTTTTGTGTTTTCAGTAGAGATGGGGTTTTATGCTGTTGGTCAGGCTGGTCTTGAACTCCTGACCTCGTGATCTACCTGCCTTGCCCTCCCAAAGTGCTGGGATTATGGGTGTCAGCCACCTTGCCCAGCAAAATTTTTTCTTTTTAAAATTCTTAAAATTAAAATTTAAAATTTTTTAATTTCTTCTTCTTGAAAGGGTGTCAGTCATAACCGATTAGGCAGCCCCTAACGCCCTCAGTTTAAGTAAATTATCTCGTCTTTAAATGAACCTCCTGAGGTACTATGGGTTAAGATTTCAGCGTTACCAATGTTTTGTGGGGGCACAGGGTCCTGCTTCCATGTACACCCATGACTCGTGGGGAGGGCGTTGGTGCCAGTGTGTGTGGGCTCTGCCTGCCCCACTGTTTAGGAGATGGCCTGTAGGGACCATGGGGTGTCTTGCCTGTCTCTGTGTCGAGGTCCTGTCCCGAGGCCAGAGCGGTCGTTTGTGTTTCTATGGATCGTGTGGGCTTTGTGCAGATACACAAATGTGGTTTGTACATGCACCTTCGTGCTGCTGCCTGCCCGTCTGCTGGGGGTGTGGCCTCCCTGGGGACTGGCAGCCAGGGTCAGCGGAGCTGGGGAGCCACCCACCTTCACCCGTCACCTGCTATGGAGCCAGACTGCTTCGCAGGTCTCATGGCACCCTGTTCTCGGGTTGTCACAGAGGAAGATGGTGCAGGGCACAGACCCCATAACTGCCATTAGGACAGGGAGGCGTGGACAGGGAAGGGCCTGAGCGAGACCCCGCAGGCTCCCTACAGGGGTGGCCAAGAATATCCTAGCTGCCCAGTGGTCTCTACCCACAGGCTCTTACGTGTGACTATCCCTCTGGCAACAGGCGTACGAGCGCGGCATCTCGCTGTTCAAGTGGCCCAATGTGTCGGACATCTGGAGCACCTACCTGACCAAATTCATCGCCCGCTATGGGGGCCGCAAGCTGGAGCGGGCACGGGACCTGTTTGAACAGGCTCTAGACGGCTGCCCACCGAAATACGCCAAGAGTGAGGCGGGCAGACGGGGGGCGGGGGGCGGGCAGGCCGGATTTCTGACTGGCCCCGGCTGACCGCGCTGCCCTTTCCCCGCTGCCCACACAGCCTTGTACCTGCTGTATGCACAGCTGGAGGAGGAGTGGGGCCTGGCCCGGCACGCCATGGCCGTGTATGAGCGCGCTACCAGGGCCGTGGAGCCTGCGCAGCAATACGACATGTTCAACATCTACATCAAGCGGGCGGCCGAGATCTACGGGGTCACCCACACGCGTGGCATCTACCAGAAGGCCATCGAGGTGCCCATTGAAGGGGGCTGGGGAGGGGCCTTCCGGAATGGCTGTGGTGTGGTTGGGAGCCCAGAGCCTACCCCCTCATTCCCCATGGCCTTATTCCCTGCGGCCTCACTCCCCACCCCCATCCCCCCCACCTCATTCCTCAAGGCCTCCCAGCCTTACTCCTTGCAGCCTCACTCCCACCTGGCCCCACCCCTACCCCGCCTCACCCCTCAAAGCCTCATACCTCCTCCCCCTACCTCACTCCCTCCCACTGGCTTCACTCTCCCTCCACCTTACTCTACCTCACCTCACTGCTTGGAGGCCTCACTCCTTCACCCCAGCCTTACTCTTCCCCCTGGCTTTATTTCCCTTCCCCGGGCTCACTCCCCTCTCCCTCGGCCTCACTCCCCTTGAGGCTTCACTGCCCCCAGGCTCACCTTCCCTGGCCTCACTCCCCGAGGCTGCACTTTCCCCGGCCTCACTCCCCGTGGCCTCACTCCCCGAGGCTGCACTTTCCCCGGCCTCACTCCCCGTGGCCTCACTCCCCGAGGCTGCACTTTCCCCGGCCTCACTCCCCGTGGCCTCACTCCCTGTGGCCCCCCCTTTCCTGGCCTCCCCAACCCCCATGCGCAGGTGCTGTCGGACGAGCATGCACGTGAGATGTGCCTGCGGTTTGCAGACATGGAATGCAAGCTGGGGGAGATTGACCGTGCCCGGGCCATCTACAGCTTCTGCTCCCAGATCTGCGACCCCCGGGTAGGGCTGGGGGCTGTGGGGGGATGGGTATTTGGGTTGGGGGCTATGGTGGAGCCAGCCAGCTCATGAGCACATGCCCCTACCCCTGCCCTGCCGTGCCCCCCGCACAGACGACCGGGGCGTTCTGGCAGACGTGGAAGGACTTTGAGGTCCGGCACGGCAACGAGGACACCATCAAGGAGATGCTGCGCATCCGGCGGAGCGTGCAGGCCACATACAACACGCAGGTCAACTTCATGGCCTCGCAGATGCTCAAGGTCTCGGGCAGCGCCACGGGCACCGGTGAGCACATGGCCGTCGCTCACCTCGGCCGGCTGGGTCCCTAATCTGGGGCATCTCAGCCTGACCTGGCCTGGGCCTTCTGGATCTGGGAGCCCTGTGGCCTCACGGGAACCTCCTTAAGGGCAGGGCCATTGCCTGGGGGACCGGCTCAGCGCAGCATCTGATGTGTGGGAGGGACCCCAATGGCACCGACGCCTCTGCTGTTGCCCTGCAGTGTCCGACCTGGCCCCTGGGCAGAGCGGCATGGATGACATGAAGCTGTTGGAACAGCGCGCGGAACAGCTGGCCGCCGAGGCGGAGCGAGACCAGCCCCTGCGTGCCCAGAGCAAGATCCTGTTCGTGAGGTGAGGGCACGTCCTGGGAGGGGACGGGACAGGGACAGGCCCCATGGGGGCCTGTAGTGGGGAACTGAGGCAGCTTGTCCTGTCCCCAGGAGTGACGCCTCCAGGGAGGAGCTGGCAGAGCTGGCGCAGCAGGTCAACCCGGAGGAGATCCAGCTGGGCGAGGATGAGGACGAGGACGAGATGGACCTGGAGCCCAATGGTGAGTGCCCGCCAGGGGCAGGGCAGGGCGGGCCTCAGGATAGGACATCGCCCGGAGGGTGACCGCCTCCTATCTCCCCCACAGAGGTCCGGCTAGAGCAGCAGAGCGTGCCAGCTGCTGTGTTTGGGAGCCTGAAAGAAGACTGACCCGTCCCTCCTCCCTTCCCCCAATACAGCTGTGTTTGTACATCGTGGTCTGAGCCTTCTTCCTGCTACCCAGGTGCCCGAGGGATTGCAGCTCAGGAGTGCCTGGCCCTGGGCCCGGATTGGCTGTTGCGGGAGGTGGGGTGACCGGGCCCCAGGCCAGACACCACCCAGCCCCACCCAGCAGAGCCAGTTCTGGACTTGGGCGGCCAGTCCCTCCTCTGCCTGGGGCTGTGGAGTGGGTCCTGCCCAGAACCCTCCTTGAGCCTCTGTGGCTGTGGAAGGGTGATCCGGTCCCTGGCTCCCCAGGTCTCACTAGCCCCTGCCTCTCAGAGCCCTTTCTGTGGCCCCAGGCAGCTGCCACCTCCTGGGATGGCACCCACTGTCAGAGCGAGCCTTGGAGTCAGGCAGGCTCTGGCCCAGCTCTGGAAACTGATTAGTAAGGCTTCTGTGCCTGGAGGGGGGCCGGGTGCCAGACATCCTGCATGGCCCAGCACCAGGGCGTGGTCCTTAGTCCTAAGCCTGGGAAGCCATTATCAGGCTCTAGGCTATTAAGGGGTTTTAAGCATCAAGGGATATAATCAGATTTGTACTTGGAACGGGTCACACAGGCTGCTGTGTCGGCAGGAGGCAGCTGGGGACACGGTGGGGGGGCTTGGTCCGTTGGCTTGGACTTTGCGGAAAGGTGACAGGGCTGGAGAGGAGCGAGTGAAGTGGGAGGGCTGAGCTGTGTGGGATTGGGCAACAGCTGGGTAGCCAGCGCCTGCCTGGGTTGTGTGGTGGGCCTTGCATCTGAGATGCCCAGGCCATGCCAAGGGGCAATGGCCAGAAACACACCCAGGGAGTGTGTGACCCCGGCCAGCCTTGGAGGGGACAAGGCTCAACTTCTCTTTAAATTATTTTACTCAAGAAGTGGAGGGGGGTGGGGGGACAGACAAGGGGACTGAGCTGAGACCTGAGTCCCTGAACCTCCCAGCTCAGCCCCCACAGCAGGACTGGACTCAAAGTCAGAGGGTGGAGGCTCCAGCCCCACCCAGACACAGCTGGGGACAGACAGGACCCAGGAACACCCACTCACTGTCCTCCAGGAGGCAATGGCCACAGCACATGGGGCCCAGCCCCAAGTGGGGCTATTTGGGGGTGCTGCCACCCTTCTTGGGAGTGGTGGGTTTCTTGCCCTGCCAGAGGTGTCCCTGGATGGTGAAGGCATCAACGCTCATGGACATGGTCTTGGCGGGGATCTGGGTGAAGCGCTTGCGGTCTGAGTTGTACTTGTAGATGCCTTCCACCATGGCAGGTGTGACGGTCCGGGGCCCGTAGCCCGCCAGCCGCGACAGCTCCTCCGTCTCCCCTGACAGTGTGTAGAGCGCCCGGAACTGGCAGCTCGAGTCGCGAAAGAGGATCAGGAAGTGGTTGGCCTTGCTTTTCTCAATTTCCTGGTGGGTGTGCCGGACATGGTCAGCCGGCCAAGCTGGGCCACCCACCCAGCAGCCCGTAACTCCCATGTGTAGGTGGGCTCACCTCCAGAATGCGGTTCTTCTGCGGTTCGTTTACCTTGCCTGCCAGGCAGCAGTGTGACAGGGCGTTGTGGATGATGAACTTGTTCGACTTGGCACTAGGCTCCTTGTACAGCCGTGGACCTAAAGGGTGAGGTGGGGTGGGGGAGTGGGGTAGCAGGAATGAGCAGGGGCCATGGAGGAGGGCACCTGTTGCTCCTCACAGCACCCAGAACCCCTGCTTACCTGTGTACTCGGGCACCGACGCTGGGGAGGAGGCATTGCTGCCATTCTCCCAGTCCCGTTCACGGCTCCCAGGCAGGCGGCTTGGGGACATGAGGCCCGATGGGGAGGGAGCCCTGCAGTGGGGAAAGGATGGGATGGAGGTGGGGTTGGAGGTGGGGTCAGAGCTGGGGAAGCCTCCCAATGTGCAGAGGGGCCAGGCTAAAGAAGGGCCATGACTGGGCATCATGGCTCATGCCTGTAATCCCAGCACTTCGGGATGCTAAGGCACCTGGGAAGTGGAGGTTGCAGTGAGCCAAGATTGCGCCACTGCACTTCAGCCTGGGTGACAGAGCGAGACTCCCTAGTGGAAAAAAAAAAGGGTGGGCCCACCACACTGCAGAGGCGGCGGTACACACTGCAGACCCTCCCAAGTCCACGCAGTGCCCTGCCCTCCTCCGTCAGGACAGCCTGCACTCAGATGCACCGAGGCACGGGCTCCGGTCCTGTCTGCCAGGTACGGTCTCCCTCGTGTGCATGTGCCCACCCGCGTCCCTCCATCTCTTCATGGCATAGCCACACACTCAAGCCACACAGCCCTCTAGGTTCACCCAGATGTCTGCACCCCTCCCAGGATCTGGGAGGCCGCCCGGCATGTGGACCCCGTCTGTGCAGGCTGAACTCACCGAGACGTGGGCCTCTTCACCCCGAGGTTATTGGGGGCCTCGTTGGCCACAGTGGACAGTGACAGGGTGGACTGGGAATAGATTTTGCTCAGCCGAGAGCCTGGGGAGAGAGTGCAGGTCAGTGGCCACCAGAAGCCCCTACCCTCCACAAACACCCAGTCTAGCAGGCTTGGGGGGACACAGCAGGAGTCAGCCCTGCCCAAGACCCCTCAAGCCTTTGCAGACCCCCTAGAATCTCACCTCCCACACACATAAGGGGGAGGGTGCTCTGCCGGGCAGGCGGGAGGGAGCAGCACTGGGTCAGCCCCTACTGGCAACACCTCACCCCAGACATACCCACAAAGGTTTTGTTGGTGGTTTTTTTTTTTTTTTTTTGAGATGGAGTCTTGCTCTGTCACCCAGGCTGGAGGGCAGTGGCGCAGTTTCGGCTCACTGCAACCTCCGCCTCCCAGGTTGAAGAGATTGTCCCACCTCAGCCTCCCCTGTAGCTGGGTCTACAGGTGCACGCCACCATGCCCAGCTAACTTCCGTATTTTTAGTAGAGATGGGGTTTCACCATGTTAGCCAGGATGGTCTCAACTCTTCATCTTGTGATCCACCTGCCTCAGCCTCCCAAATTGCTGGGATTACAGGGGTGAGCTACCAAGTCCAGTACCCCCAAAGGTTCTTATCCATTAAGCTGCAGAAGACCCCTCACCCCACTGCACTCCCACATCCCTTTTTTCTTTTTGGAGATGGAGTCTTGCTCTGTCACCCAGGCTGGAGGGCAGTGGTGCAATGTCAGCTCACCGCAACCTCCACCTCCTGGGTTCAAACGATTCTGCCTCAGTCTCCTGAGTAGCTGGGATAACAGGCACCCACCACCACGCCCAGCTAATTTTTGTATTTTTAGTAGAGATGGGATTTTGCCATGTTGGTCAGGCTGGTCTCAAACTCCTGACCCCAAGTGATCTGTCCACCTCACCTCCCAAAGTGCTAGGGATTTTGCCATGTTGGTCAGGCTGGTCTCAAACTCCTGACCCCAAGTGATCTCTCCACCTCACCTCCCAAAGTGCTAGGATTACAGGCGTGAGCTACTGCATCTAGTACCCTATGTAAGTCTTTACCCAAGAGACAGCATCCAACCCCACCTGAGGCCCCCTATCACCCCACAAACTCATCCCTGCCCGGTACCCCTGCTTACATCTCCCCGCCTTCCCTTTTCCCGTGGGGGCCTCACCCAGTGAACCCCGGAAAGGGCACTGGGCAGGCCCCATCCCCCAAGGGTCCTCACCCAGCAGGCCACGTGCTGGGCTTCGTGCCAGGGCCGAGTCGTCACAGCAACCTGAGCGAGGCCGGGGCGCCCTCCGCCCGCCCCGACCCGGGCCCCCGGACCCCGCAGCCCGGGGCCGCAGCACCTTGTCAAGGTCGTCCATCAGCTTCAGCTGGGCCCGGCGCTCGTACTCCAGCCGCGTGAAGTCCCCCCGCCGGGGGCCCACCTCCTCCTCGGCTGGAGCCCGGGCGGCAGGGGCCAGGGTGGCCATGGGGGCTGCAGGGACTGTGGACACAGCTGGGGCTGGGCCAGGGGCCTCCTCATGGGCCAGCCTGCAGATCACAGAAAATCCATATCAGAACCACTCATGGGGTCCCCAGCAGCAGATAGGCCCAGGAGCTGGCGTCCAGGGCAGACCTGGCCTCACCTCGCGGCCTCCTCCCTCCGCTGTTCCTTCTCCGCCTCCTGCCACTGCTTGCGCCGCCGCGCCTCCTCTGCTCGCCGCTGCTGCCGCTCCAGCAGGCTGGCCCGCTTTTGGGCCATCTCATCCTCAGGCTTGTCTTCATCCTGGGGACAGATGGTGAGTTCAGCCAGCCACCCCTTCCCCGGCATGGCTGGAGGCCCATCTTCTGTCCACCCAGCCTGCCCGCCAGCCACCTGTGCTTTTGTTCTGATCACTGTTCTAAAGGCATTTAGTTGGTGCCTACTGTATACACAGCCCCATGCCAAGGAGGGGGTACACGTGGGTGCTGCTCACACACACAGTGCTGAACCCAACAGGGAAGACAAAGGCACCAGATAGCAGTGAACACCAGCAAAAGCTCATGTTGGGCACAGCCACTACACTTCGGGAGGACCCTGGCCTGGCCTGGAGACACCTAGGAAGGCTTTTGGATGAAGCATCCTGTAGAATGACGAGAACCTAACTAGGTAGGTGTTCAGGGTGTGTAGAGCGTTCCAGGCAGAAAGGACAGCTACCGCCTCGGCCCTGAGGCCGGAGCAAATCTGCTGGGGGTGTCGTGGAAGTGCAGGGGGGCCAGTGTGGCTGGGACACAGGACAGTGGCACAGGTCTAAGTCAGAAGTGAGTACGGGCTGGGCGTGGTGGTTCACACCTGCATTGCAGCACTTTGGGAAGACAAGGCTGGTGGATCACCTGAGGTCACAGGTTTGTGACCAGCCTGGCCAACCTGGTGAAACCCCATCTTTAGTGAAAGTACAAAAATTTAGCTGGGTGTGGTGGCAAGCTCTTGTAGCCCCAGCTACTTGAGAGGCTGAGACAGGAGAATTGCTTGAACCCAGGACGTAGAGGTTGCAGTGAGCCCAGATCACGTCATTGCACTACAGCCTGGGTGACAAGAGTGAGATTCCATCACAAAAAAAGAAGTGAACATAGCCCAAAGGCCTGGAAGGACCTTCATTTTATTTTTATTTATTTGTTCATTTATTTTGAGACAGAGTCCCACTCTGTCACCCAGGCTGGAGGGCAGTGGCATGATCTCAGCTCATTGCAACCTCCACCTCCGGGGTTTAAGCAGTTCTCTGCCTCAGCCTCCTGAGTAGCTGGGATTACAAGTGCCTGCCCCAACACCTGGCTAATTTTTTAATCTTTAAGAGAGGCAGGGTTTCACCATCTTGGCCAGGCTGGTCTCGAACTCCTGACCTCGTGATCCCCCTGCCTCAGCCTCCCAAAGTGCTGGGATTACAGGTGTGAGCCACCACGCCTGGCCGACTTTCATTTTAAAAGCAAGGGTAAGGACAGCAGCCCACGTCCCCGACTGCTCAGTGGAAAATGGCCTGGGATGGAGGCGGGCAGCAGAGACCAGTCGGAAGGTGACCCTAGGTGTCCAGGTGAGACACGGTGGTGGCCCCAGCTGAGGGAGCCATGAGAATGGAGAGACAGTAGACATGGGGCAGGGCCAGGAAACGGGGCTGGTAGGATGATGGGGGTAAGGAGAGCATGAGCAAGGAGGTACCCTGAAGATCCTAGTCCTGTCCGCCCGTCTGTCCATCACCTACCCATGCAACCAGCCACTCATCCATCTGTCTATCCATCTCCCCTCCCTGTTTGTCCACCGCTCCCTGCATCTATCTGTCCCCCTGGTCCGGCCACCTATATCTTGTCTGGGAGGGACAAGACTGGGTCAGCCCCCACTGGAAAACCCTCACCCCCAGACATACCTGAAGGCCTCCCATTAAGCCACAGGAGGACCTCCCAGCCCGCTGCACCCCCACAGCCCCTGTGGAGTCTTTACCCAACAGACAGGGTCACATCCCATGGCCCAGGATGGAGGCAGGTCCCACACCATGCAAATAAATGTCCCTCTCCCCATCTCCCCACACTCATGGAGGCCTTAGCCACCCATACCTCTTCTGTCCACTCACACCGGGCTCCCTAGCCCCACCCACCTGCCCATCTTACTAAAGTCCTATTTGCCCAACAGTTGTCAACCTCTCCCTCCACACAGGTCCACCCAGGCCCAGGACCCTCCAGCCGCCTACTCAGGCACTCACCTTGTAGAAGAACCCCAGCCCTGCTCGGGGCTCCCCCTCTGAAGACGCCTCCTCTTCCAAGGAATCCTCAGCACCAGGGGGACTCCCGTCTCCCTCTTCCTCAGTGGCGGGATCTGCCAGGCTGCCCAGCGGGATCTCGATGAGGCCAGGCCGGGCGGCTGGCTCCTCGGGAGGTGTCCCCTCTGCCAGGAGGATGGAGGAACGCGTCTGCACAGGCACCTGGCTTGGGGAGAACTTGCGCAGGTGGGGGAGGCTGTCTACGTCGTGGGGTGGTGTGAGCACCCTGGTCAGGGGTGCCAGCCGCAGCTCCGCCGGCCGGGTGTGTTTCGGGCTTCGGGGTGACTGGCTGGGCCCAGGCCCAGGGCTGCGCCGGGTGGCCGGGACCCGCCGGGCGGGGCTGGGGGACAAGGCTTTTGGCCCCGTCGTCGTGGGGCCAGGGATGATCCATGCAGCAGGGGCTGGGGCGGGTCCAGGGGCCTCTGGCGGGGCCAGGAGCCGTTGCTGCTGGTCCGTGAGCCTCTGCATGTCCCGCTGCAGCGAGCTCAAAGCAGCACTCAGCTTGCTGACCGCTCGATTGTATTCCCCCAACCCCTCGGGGGGCAGCGGACCCAGGTCTGGCGAGAAGGTCACTGCCTTGGGCCGTGAAGTTGGCTCACCCTGGCCCTCGCCCGCCGGCCGCTCCCCACCAGGGACTGGGCCTGGGTCGGCCTCGGCCTCCGCCTCCCCGGAAGCCTCCCTTGGCTGCACCTGCAGGAAGGCGCTTTTGCCCAGCCGCTGGCGGTGCTTGGCGAAGATGGCCTCAATCCGTCGCTTCTGAGCCTCAATGGCTCTGCGTTTCTCCTCCAGCCGGGCACCAAGCTCACTCATCTCTGAACTCAGGGCCTCCGGCGGGGCCGGAGTGGATGTGGGGGACCCTGCTCCAGCCTCAGCCTCTGCCTTCACCAGCTGTTTCTTGCGTTCCGCAAAGCTAGTCATTTTCACCTCGGAGTTGGTGGCCGCTGGGGATGAAGCCACTGCCTTCGGGGATCCCTCAGATGGTATTGACGGTTTCGATGCCTCCCCCACCAGACAGGGAGATGGTTTTGAGGGGGTCTCGGGGTGTGGCATGTACACCAGTGCTTTGGTGGGCTTGTCGGACAGTGGTTTGGAGGTCCCCTCAGGCGGGTACGGGGAGGCCAGGGATGGCTTGGAGGGCCCCTCAGGAGAGTGGAGGTAGAAGCTGCCGTCGGCCGCCCCATCTGGGAGCAGCCGGGGCTCGGCACTGTGGATGATCTGCAGAGCCTCCTCGATGGTGGGCAGGTCGCCAGGCTCCGGGGGGGGGTTGGCCGGGGTCCTGGCTGGCGCCGGACGTGGGGGGCCCAGGCTGTCCGAGCTCACAGAGCGGAGGAGCACAGGGTCTCCCATGACGACATCCACGTCGCTGTCCAGGCCAAAGGGGGTGCTGAATGACACAGCCTGGGAGAGGGGACGGCTGGGCGGCCAGAGGGAGGGGTCAGCCCCTGGGACCAGCCTCGGCCCCACCCGAGCCCAGCATGCTCCACCCCACACCCTGGCCTGTGAGGTGCGCTTACCTGAGCTGCCGGTTCCAGGCCTTGCCCAGGGCCTCCATATGGGACATGGACGGGGAAGACTTCAGGGAGCCTGGGGGAGGTGGTGAGTGGTCACTACAGGGACCCTGGGGACCCCAGGTGGGGTCGGCCAGCATCTGGGGACAAACTCTACAAGGTCACTGGGTGAGTCACTGATGGCTCATTATGTGTCTAGTGAGACCAAAGGTTTCCAGAAACATACCCAGGACCATTTACTGTCACTACCGGGTGTTGTGGGACCTCTGGGGAAGCCATTCTGGGGGTCACCTTGGGATGCCCAAGGGGGTCCTGATGGAGGGGCTACCTGAAAGCCCAGGAGGAGATAACATGAGGCCCACTGGGGCAGTCTGTGGGTGGGAGGTTCCCCCGTGACAGAAGCCACCTCCCCTCCTCACCTGTGGATCCTCGGAGTGGGGACTGGGGGCCGCCAGGTGACAGAAGTGGGTGGCGGAAGTTGAAGACAGGAGAACTGTACCGAGAGACATACTTCAGCCACAGGACCCCCACCTCCTCCTCCTCCTCTCCCCGAGGTGGAGACAGTGGTGTCGCCCAGCTGCGACCCAGTGCCCAGCAGGGCGAACCAGGAGCCCCCCACCCATGATGCCAGAGACTGGTCCGGTGCAGGGACCGTACCTGCTGCCGCTGTTGTTCTGAGGCGGGGAGGTCTCCGTGCCCCGGGGGGAGGCGGCTGCGGTACAAAGAAGAGGGTCAGGTGGCGTTTGGCTCTCCCACCCACCCCTCACCCAGCCCCCAGGGCCTCACCGTGACCATCCGGCAAGTCCTTCACTTGCACGAAGTCAGGCTTGAGCACCTCAAAACACATGAACAACTCAGCCAGCAGCACCACCAAGTTGACCTGGAGGTGGGAGGCCCGGTCAGTGGGCAGGACCCCTGGGGACCCCCAGCCCCAGATGCCTGCGCTGGCCTTACCTTGAGTGGTGGGGGGACGTAGAGCAAGTCCTCGAGGGACAGGGGGCAGCCACGAGGAAGGCGGGAGGCGCAGAAGTCCTGCACCAGCTGGAGGTTGTACAGGCTGTCCGCCACAGACATGGGGTCCTTTAGGCACACCTCTGTGGGAATGGGAGGAGTGGGTCCCTAACTCTGTAAGGAGGACGGGGCCCCATGGAAGCCAGAGACCAGCATCCTCCCACACGGAAGACCTCCTGTGAGCCAAGCTTCTACCAGGTGCCCTTTGAGAGGCAAATTCTTTATTTTTATAGATGGAGTTTTACCATATTGGTCAGGCTGATCTTGCACCCCTGACCTCATGATTCATTTGTCTCAGCCTCCCAAAGTGCTGGGATTACAGGCATGAGCCACCGTGCCCGGCTTTTTAAATTTTATTTTTTTGAGACCGTGTTTCGCTCTTGTTGCCCAGGCTGGAGTACAGTGGCGCAATCTCAACTCACTGCAACCTCCACCTCCTGGGTTCAAGCACTTCTCTGCCTCAGCCTCCCAAGTAGCTGGATTATAGGTGCCCACCACCATGCCCGGCCTTTTTTTTTTTTTTTTTTTTTTGTATTTTTAGTAGAGACAGGGTTTCAACGTGTTGGCCAGGCTGGTCTTGAACTCCTGACCTGGTAATCCACCTGCCTCAGCTTCCCAAAGTGCTGGGATTACAGGCGTGAGCCACCATGACTGGCAAGAGGTGAATTATATGATAAACCATCCTTAGGCCAGGGGTCTTTAACCCCCTGTGGTGTGTAGCAGCCTGTTAGGAACTGGGCCGCACAGCAGGTAAGCCAGGGCAAGTGAGCAAAGCTTCATCTGTGTTTACAGCCGCTCCCCATCACTCCCATGATCACCTGAGCCCCGCCTCCATCAGATCAGCAGCGGCATTAGATTCTCATAGGAGCACGAACTCTATTTTGAACCCCACATGGGAGGGATCGAGGTTACATGCTTCTAATGAAACTAATGCCTGATGATCTGTCACTGTCTCCCATCACCCCCAGCTGGGACCATCTAGTTGCAGGAAAATAAGCTCAGGGCTCCCACTGATGCCACATGATGGTGAGTTTTAGAATTATTTCAGCATATTACAACAGAATATTAATGGAAATAAAGTACATAATAAAGAGGAATGTGCCTGAATTATCCTGAAACCACCTCCCTGCTTCTGTTCATAAAAAAATTCTCTTCCACTAAACTGGTCCCTGGAGCCAAAAAGGTTGGTGACTTCTTTCTTAGGCCTTTGCATCTTTCTAGAACACTCTCCCGAAAGACCAACTCAAAAAGCTTTTCCATGCCAGATGTGTTGGCTCAGGCCTGCCGCCTTAGCACTCTGGGAGGCTGAGGCGGGAGGATGTTTGACCCCAGGAGTTCAAGATCAGCCTGGGCAACATAGTAAGACCCCATCTCTATTTTATAAATTTTTAAATTTATAATTTATACAATTATAATTTGTAATTTAATTTTTAGAAAAAAAATTTTTTTAAAAAGAAAGCTTTTTCTGACCACCCCATTGCCTTTAGGAATAGCCAACATCCAAAATCCCAGCACTTTGGGAGGCCAAGGTAGGTGCTTCACTTAAGGTCAGGAGTTTGAGACCAGACTGGCCAACACAGTGAAACCCCATCTCTACTAAAAGTACCCAAATCAGCTGTGGCATGTGGCTGTAGTCCCAGCTACTCGGTAGATTGAGGCAGGAGAATGGCCTGAACCCGGGAGGTGGAGGTTGCAGTGAGCTGAGATCATGCCATTGCATTCCAGCCTAGACAACAGAGCAAGACTCGGTCTCAAGGAAAAAAAAAAGTAGTTGGCTGGATGCGGTGGCTTATGCCCGTAATCCCAGCACTTTGGGAGGTCAAGGCAGGCGGATCATGATGTCACGAGTTTGAGACCAGCCTGGCCAACATAGTGAAACCTGATCTCTACTAAAAATACAAAAAATTAGCTGGGTATGGTGGCGGGAGCCTGAAATCCCAGCTACTCGGGAGACTGAAGCAGGAGAATCACTTGAACCCAGGAGGTGGAGGTTGCAGTGAGCCAAGATTGCACCAATGCACTCCAGCATGGGCAATAGAGCAAGATTCGATTTCAAAAAAAAAAGCAAAAAAACTTCTGGATAAGCTTAGTATCTTTCTCCCCCAGCCAAAGCCATCCGTCAGGTCGAGAGTGTGTTTCTATTCTGGCTGGATCCCCAGTGCCTAAAACAAGGTCTGGCACACAGTCCACACTCCATACATTTCATCTGCTGCAGGAATGAATTCCTGGAAGCACAGAGAGGTTTAGACACTTTTCTGAGGTCACACAGCTAACTGGGAAAGAGAAACAAACTCAGGCTTGCCAATTCTGGAAGCTGCACTCAAGACCACTGAGGCATTACTGGTCTTAAAGACCTGGAGCTGGGGCCTGCGGGCTGGGACTCAGGACGCCCAGCTCCCCTGCACAAGGTCTAGTCTGCATCCATTTACTCACCCTCAAGTCGAAGCAGCTGGGGACAATAGCAGTGGATGGTGGCAGCCAGTGCAGCCCCACTGGCCAGGTCCTGGAGGCTGGTCACCGTTGGGAAGCAGGGGGCACGCCGTGCCACCACCCGGTCCTTACGGTATCGGATCTGTGGATGGGAGCCAGGTCAGGTGAGTGGTCAGGCTGGCCTTCTGGGTCAGCGGTCATGCAGGCTGGGCAGGAAGGCCTGGGGTTTCCGCCATTAGGGGGCAGGAAGCTGGGGGTCCCAGAGACAGAGTGGGGGGGCCAGCCTGGAGCAGGGGAGGGGCAGCAGCGAGAGGCAGAAGAGATGTCTTCCAGCAGCCAGGCCAGCAGCAGGGGCTGGGGACAGGGACTCCTGGGACCCCGGGGTGGGGGATACATTACCATGGGGGGTTTGCTCCCCGACTCCTTCAAACAGAAGGCAATTGCGTGCTGGGGGGGAGAGGAGCAGCCATCAGCAAGGCGGAGGGGTGCTGACCTGCTGGGCCACCAAGCCCACCTTGGGGGTAAGGGGGTAGCCCTGACCCTGGTCCTGAGCCCTGGCCATCCAGCTCCCTGACTGCTGTGGCCGGCTTTGAGAACCCGAGCTCCTCCCAGCCCCAGGGGACCCCACAGAGTAGCCTCCTATGTAAGGAATCCTCCTCCCACAAAAGACCCAGGCCCCCAGCTCAGGGAAAGGATGCAAAGGAAGCGGGTAGTCAGGAAGGGAACCTCCCAACCCAGGCCCCAGGGTCAGGGAAAGGAGTGAGCAAAGGTGGGGACCCCAGCCAGCCCAAAACCTCCCCCCATGTCCGCCTTGTTTATCTACTATGGGAGGAATTTATATGAAGCACAGAATTTAGATATTTCTGCAAGGTCACACAGCTCAGGGAAGAGAGACATTTCAACTTCCAGCCTCGAGGATGGGCCTCCTCCTCAAAGCTGGGATTTTTTTTTTCCGAGGGAAGCTGGGGATTGGGGGGCTCAGGAAGGTTATTCTATCTTCTGGGTTGGCAGGCCTTCCTCTGGGCTATAGGGTACCCTGCCTGCTAGGGTCAGGATCCACGTGTGTGACGGTCTGCAGGTCCCCTCTTCAGAAATTTCTGTGGTCTCCCCACAATCACTAAGGGGGACAGGCTCAGGGGGTCCCACCCTCTTCATTAACGGGAAGGGGGAGTGTTCGTCCTTCTGACTAACTGGAGGGAAAGTTCATCTCTACCCATCAGTTTGCTGGAGAGGGGTCCGCCCTCTTTGTTAATGGCCAAGATTCTACCCTTCTCTTGGTTCACAGAGGGGTTTCTCCCTGTCTCCCAGGGCTGGGGTCCAACCTCCTTTGCTCACAACTTAGGGAGGTAGGAGAGGGCGCGCAGACAGGCAGGCAGAAACAGACATAGAGACAGACAGAGCTACAAGCAGGGCAGGCAGACGGGGCAGACAAACAGCCCCACTTACAGGAACCAGCTTCCAGTACCAGCGCGTAGGGCACTGAGGCCAGAGAGGCAGAGAGGAGGGCAGCGGGTACCGGCGCAGGGAACGGGCGGGGTACAGAGAGATTGACAGAGAGGGGAAGAAAGAGAGTGTGTGTCACCTCTAGCCCTCCCCCCACCTCAGGAATGGCTGGGAAGCACAGCGCCACCCTGCCCTCCCAGCTCTCCCGTCCTCCATCCTTCCCTCCGTTCCATGCCCTTGCCTCACCGAGGGCTGCGCCGGGGCCGCCCCGTCTGCAGGGGCTGCTGGAGAGGCTCTCTGGGCCGCTTCCTGCTCTGTCTTCTCCTGCAGCCGCCGGACGGTCTGGAGGGCAGTGAGGGGGTCAGTGGTCTGGCCACTGGACGATGCTGGTCCCAGAACCCACCCTGGGCCCAACCCCACCTACCGTGTCCACCCAGAAAAGCAGCTTGTGCTCCAAGCTGGTGAGGGCCAAGGGACCTGGAAGGGTCTTTGTCCACTCGAAGGCAAAGGCAGCCATGAGGGCATCAATGACAGCTAAGTGGGCTCCCTGTGGGGACAACGGCTGGAGGGTGAGACCCTAGAGCTGCTTCAGATGCGCCCTGGCCCCCAAGGGCCTGGGAAAAGGAAGAACCTGGAGGTGGGAGGGACTTGGCAGGATTGGGGCTTGAGGGGCGGGGCCAGTGATTCATGGGTGGGGCCTTAAGGGAAGGAACAAGAAATGGAATCCTGGAGGAGCCTCACACGATAGGTGAGACTTTGAAGTCCGATCTAAGCCTAAAGATAGAATGGGTTGTGTACGCAAATCCTCAAGGGCCAGAGTATCGCCTTTTTGGGGAGCTGGGTTCCATGGGAGAGGCCAGGCTTGAGGGGAAGACCTTGAGGGGAGGAGCCAGGGCTGGGGGGAGGAGCCAGGCTTAATGAACAGCACAAGGGGAAGAGCCAGGGCTGGGGGGAGGAGCTAGGCTTAATGGACTGCACTTGAGAGGAGGAGCCAGGACTGGTAGGCGGAGTTAGGTTTGATGGACAGAGCTTAACGGAAGGAGACAAGACTGATAGGATGAGCTAGGCTTAACGGCTAGAACTTGAGGGGAGGAGCCAGGCTTAATACATAGCGCTTGAGGGGAGGAGCCAGACCTGGTGGAAGGAACCTGGGGGAGGGCCAAGCCTGATGGGAGGAGCTAGACTTAATAGACAGAGCTTGAGAGGAGGAGCCAGGACTGGTAGAAGGAACTCGGGAGGAGCCAGGACTGGTGGGCGGAGCTTGAGGGGAGATTAGCATGGTAGGCGTGGTCTAACAGGCAGGGGCGGGGCCTACCATGAGAATGGGCTGGTGCCTCAGGTCGGCCTCACGCACCGGGCGCTCCGGCAATGCGGGCACCGTGCCCCTTCGCGCCAGCAGGGCCAGCAGTGCAGAGGGGTTGGGGGGTGTTTCAAGCTGTGGCAGTGCCTGACGCCAGGCCCTGCAGTAGAGCTCGGCTGAGAGCAACAGCCGTGTCACTGGGGGCTTCACGTGCTCCTGCGCATACTGGTCAGTATAGAAGGGCTCCCACAGCTCCGGGGGTACGTGCTCTGTGAGGGCATAGAGGGGAAACACGGAGGTCAGGGTTAGCAGATACAACATACACATAAACACACACACATACACACACAAGCACGCACGCCATGACCCAGATTAAGAGTGGGTCTGAAGGCCGGGCGCTGTGGCTCAAACCTGTAATCCCAGCACTTTGGGAGGCCGAGGCGGGTGGATCACAAGGTCAAGAGATCGAGACCATCCCGGTCAACATAGTGAAACCCCGTCTCTACTAAAAATACTAAAAATTAGCTGGGCATGGTGGCACGTGCCTGTAATCCCAGCTACTCAGGAGGCTGAGGCAGGAGAATTGCCTGAACCCAGGAGGCAGAGGTTGCGGTGAGCCAAGATCGCGCCATTGCACTCCAGCCTGGGTAACAAGAGCGAAACTCTGTCTCAAAAAAAAAAAAAAAAAGAGTGGGTCTGGACCAGGGAGGATGGCATCAGGAAGGGAGACGGGATCTGGGCTGAGAGTGCAGATGCACAGTAGTTTGCTAGAGGAAAGGGTGATGGTGTTGTAGGCAACAGAAGGGCCTGCAGATGCAAAGCCCAGTGGGTGGAAGAGAACACGATGCCTCAGGGAGCTGATGGGCACTTAGAGTGGAAAGGAGGGGAGGCTTTCCACAACCCCAGGCCAGCTGGACTGGCTCTTGCAGGTCCCAGGAAAGACAGTAACAATGGCAATCCCAATGATAAGAGCCTTCCTGCACTTGCCAGGGTAGACTCACCAAAGCCTACATCAATGCTAGGAGGCAGCCAGGGCCCAACTGGCAACCCCCATGCTACAGAGGAGGAAACTGAGGCACAGAGAAAGAAAGTCCCTTGCCCCAGGTCACATGGCTCTTCAACGCCAGGACTGGGTTTAGACACAGCAAACTGGATGCCCTCTCTCAGCTTGCAGGCAGGGTGGGATGAGCCAGGGACACATGGGCAAGCAGGGGAGGTGGACACACCACAGGCACATCAGGAGTTGAGTGACCCAAACCTAGCGATTGAAGGGAGGCAAGGGACAGAGAGGGAGGTGGTCAGGGCCCTGCTGGGTCTAAGGGGGAAGATGGAACAGAGGGGTAATGACTGAGGTAGGGTGTAGGAGGAGAGGGAGGTAAAGGGGTGAAATTGAACGTGAGGGGCTTTGGGGACATCCTTGAGGCAGACTATATTGAGAGGCTGGGGCTTAGGGGGATGGTGAGGGCACATCATATAGGCAGCCTTTTTTGTATTTTTAGTAGAATCGCCTGAACCCAGGAGGCAGAGGTTGTGGTGAGCTGAGATCCCTGAATAGGACAGTGGGAGGAGGTACGAGGAAGCCCCAGGTGGACGGGGAATGGGGGCAGAAACCCCCAAGATAGGACCAAGAGTGGAGAGAAGAAGGCCAAGAAGGCCTGGCGGGAGCTGGGGAGGTGGTGACTGAAATTAGCAGTTGGTCGCCTGTCTAGCTCTTCTACTTTGCACAGCTTTTGCGGGGTTTTTTGGAGACAAAATTCTCTCTGTCACCCAGGCTAGAGTGCAGTGGTGCAATCTTGGCTTGCTGCAATCTCTGCCTCCCGGGTTCAAATGATTCTTAGGCCTCAGCCTCCTGAGCAGCTGGGATTACAGGCGTGACACTGCCATACCCAGCAAATTTTTGTATTCTAACAGAGACAGGGTTTCACCATTTTGGCCAGGCTGGTCTCAAACTCCGGTTCTCAAGAGATCCGCCCACCTCAGCCTCCCAAAGTGCTGAGATTACAGGTGTTAGCCACCATGCCCAGCCTGCACAGCTTTCTCTGTTTGAGTTTTTGCTGGAGTGCAGTAGCATGATCATGGCTCACTGCAACCTGGAATTCCCAGGCTCAAGGGATCCTTGCTTCCTCAGCCTCCCGAGTAGCTGGGACCGCAGGCACATGCCACCACACCCAGCCAATTTTAAAATTTTTTGTAGAGATGGAGGTCTCATGATATTGCTCAGGCTGGTCTCAAACTCTTGGCCTCAAGTAATCTGCCTGCCTTGGCTTCCCAAAGTGCTGGGATTACAGGTGTGAGCCACTGTGCCCAGCCTTGTTTTGTATATTGGGGTTTTGTATGTGTGTTTGAAAGATGGGTGGGGGCCAGGCATGGTGGCTCACGCCTGTAATCTCACCACTTTGGGAGGCCAAGGCAAGAGGATCCTTTGAGGTCAGGAGTTCAAGACCAGCCTTGTCAACATGGTGAAACTCCATCTCTACTAAAAATACAAAAATAAGCTGGGCATGATGGCACATGCCTGTAATCACAGCTACTCAGGAAGCTGAGGCAGGAGAATCGCTTAAACCTGGGAGGCAGAGGTTGCAGTGAGCCGAGATTGTGCTATTGCACTCCAGCCTGGGTGATGGAGCAAGACTCTGTCTCCAAAAAAAAAAAAAAAAAAGAACGAACGAACGGATGGCATGATGGCTCACACCTCTCAGCACTCTGGGGGGCCGAAGCAGGTGGATCCCCTGAGGTCGGAGTTGGAGACCCCCCAACTAGGAGAATCCCTGTCTCTAATAAAAAATACAAAATTAGCTGGGTGCGGTGGCGCATGCCTGTAATGCTAGCTACTCGGGAGGCTGAGGCAGGAGAATCGCTTGAACCCAGGAGGCAGAGGTTGTGGTGAGCTGAGATCACGCCATTGCATTCCAGCCTGGGCAACCAGAGCGAAACTCTGCCTCAAAAAAGAAAGAAAGAAAATGCGCCAACCGCATGTAGACTTGGGCCTTCTTTCTGCCCCTCAGCTCAGCTCCTTGAAAGAAGAGATATTTCAGGCTCACTTCCTCCCTGCCCTCCCAGCCCCACTCCACCTCTCCCTCAATTTCCCTGAGCTCAGTTCTACCCTTATGGTTTCTGGCCTCCCCAAGGCCGGCAGGGGCCTCGAAAACATATCTGCGGGCCCGTATCTCGCCTGGGCTCCCTGCCCAGTGCCTCCTTCTTCCAGAAGCTTTCCTCCCACTGGCGTCTCCTTGTAAATGGACAAGCCCCACCCCACCCCAGGCCACCCTACCCCGAGACAGCATCCAGGGCCACCTGAGGACTACAACTGCTGCAGCCCCGGCCGATGGAGATCCCCACCACACCCTAGGCATCTCCCACAATGCTCAACATCTTACTACCCACCTCTCCTCCTCCCTGCCCCCAAGGCAGTAAGAAATCACCCTCCTTCCCTTTCTTTACACCCTTACCCCAGATCTAATGAGTCCTTTGGCTTCAACTTCCTAACCCTCCTCTCTACCTCCCCAGCCCCAGCACTGGGCAAGTCTTGATCCCACCAGCAAAATCACACATTTCTTTCCTGCAGGACTTCTCAGGCCTTCTTTTTCTTTTCTTTTTTTTTTTTTGAAACGGACTTTCGCTCTTGTCACCCAGGCTGGAGTGCAATGGTGCAATCTCGGCTCACCGCAACCCCCGCCTCCTGGGTTCAGGCAATTCTCCTGCCTCAGCCTCCTGAGTAGCTGGGATTACAGGCACGCACAACCATGCCCAGCTAATTTTTTTTGTATTTTTAGTAGAGACGGGGTTTCACCATGTTGACCAGGATGGTATTGATCTCTTGACCTCGTGATCCACCCGCCTCGGCCTCCCAAAGTGCTGGGATTACAGGCTTGAGCTGCCGCGTCTGGCCATCTCAGGGCCTTTAAGATAGAAAAAAATGGCTGGGTACGGTGGCTCATGCCTGAATCCTAGCACTTTGGGAAGCTGCAGTGGGTCATGAGGTCAGTAGTTCAAGACCAGCCTGGCCAACATGGTGAAAACCTGTCTCTACTAAAAATACAAAACTTAGCTGGGTGTGGCAGTGTGTACCTGTAGTCCCAGCTACTCAATAGGCTGAGGTAGGAGAATTGCTTGAACTCGAGAGGCAGGCTGCAGTGAGCCAAGATCGTGCCACTGCACTCCGGCCTGGGCAAAAGAATGAGACTCTGTCTTTAAAAAAAAAAAAAAAAAAAAAAAGATAGAGGGCCAGAAGGTGGCTCATGCCTGTAATCCCAGCATTTTGGGAGGCCGAGGCGGGCGGATCATTGAGGTCAGGAGTTTGAGATCAGCCTGACCAATGTGGCAAAAACCCGTCTCTACTAAAAATTTTAAAAATTAGCTGGATGTGGTGGTGCATGCCCCTAATTCCAACTACTCAGGAGGCTGAGGCGGGAGAATCGCTTGAACCTGGGAAGCGGAGGTTGTAGTGAGCCGAGATCATGCCACTACATTCCAGCCTGGGCAACAGAGTGAAACTCCATCTCAAAAAAAAAAAAAAAAAAGAAAAAAGAAAAAAAAGCCAGGCATGATAGCTCATGCCTGTAATCCCAGCACTTTGAGAGGCCAAGGCACGTGGATCACCTGAGGTCGGGAGTTTGAGATCAGCCTGACCAACATGGAGAAACCCCATCTCTACTAAAAATACAAAATCCACCAGTGTGGTGGTGTGTGCCTGTAATCCCAGCTACCTGGGAGGCTGAGGCAGGTGAATCACTTGAACCCGGGAGTAGAGGTTACAGTGAGCTGAGATGGCGTCATGGCACTCCAGCCTGGGAAACTAAGAGCGAAACTCCATCTCGAAAAAAAAGAAAAAAAATAAACATCAAAACCTTGAGCTAGGACTACACTGACATTTATCAGGCACTTATTATAGACCCATGTTCTTCCGCCTTGGTATTACCAGCACTTGGGGGATGGAAAATTCTTTGTATTCAGGGGAGGCTGTCCTGTCCTGTACACTGTAAGATGTCTCGCAAAATCTCTGGTCTCTCCTTACTAGATGACTGTAGTACATTCCTTCCAATGAACAACCAAAAATGTCCCCAGACACTGCCAAATGTCAATTAAGTGTCAAAACCATCACCAGTTGAGAAACACTTCCTTATACTATAATTTTTTTTTCATGACAGTCTCGCTCTGTCGTTCAGACTGGAGTGCAGTGGCTCAATCTCAGCTCAAAGCAACCTCCGCCTCCTGAGTTCAAGCAATTCTACTGCCTCAGCCTCCCTAGTAGCTGGGATTACAGGGGCCTGCCACCACGCCCAGCTATTTTTGTATTTTTAGTAGAGACAGGTTTCACTATGGTGGCGAGGCAGCTCTCAAACTGCTGACCTTGTGATCCACCCACCTCGGCCTCTCAAAGTGCTGGGATTACAGGTGTGAGCCATCATGCTGGCCTATACTATAAAATTTTTATTTTTTCTTTTTTTTAAGACAGTCCTCTCTCTGTCACCCAGGCTGGAGTGCAATGGTGCCATCTCGGCTCACTGCGACTTCTGCCTCCCAAGTTCAATCGATTCTTCTGCTTCAGCCTCCCAAGTAGCTGGGATTACAGGCATGTGCCACCACACCTGGCTAATTTTCATATTTTTTAGTAGAGATAGGGTTTCACCATGTTGGTCAGGCTGGTCTCCAACCCTCACCTCAAGTGATTCACCCACCTTAGCCTCCCAAAGTGCTGGGATTACAGGCGTGAGCCATCACACCTAGCTCCACTTTATTTATTCATTTACTTACTTTATTTTAGAGATGGGGTCTCACTATGTTGCTCAGGCTGGTCTTGAACTCCTGAGTTCAAGGGACCTTCCCACCTCAGCCTCCCTAGTAGCTGGGACTACAGATATGAGCTACCACACCTGGCTAAAGTGTTTACGGAGCCTTATTTACAGCAGAACAGTGCTGTCTGATAGAAAAACAATGTGGTCACCCTGGCCAACATGGTGAAACCCCATCTCTACTAAAAATACAAAAATTAGCCAGGCGTGGTGGTGCATGCCTGTAATCCCAGCTACTCAGGAGGTTGAGGCACGAGAATCACTTGAAGCCGGGAGGTGGAGGCTGAGGTGAGCCAAGATCATGCCACTGCACTCCAGCCTGGGCCACAGAACAAGATGCTGTCTCAAAAAGAAAAAATATGTGTGTATGTACCTATATATATATATACATATATATATATATATATATATATGTATATATATATACATATATATATATATATATATATATGTATATATATATAAAATGCATATAATGCAAGCCCATATAGGCAGTCAGGTTTTCTAGTAGCCACATTACCTATGTAGAAATAAGAATTTAATAATATATTTTATTAACCCAATATAGATCCAACTTATCATTTTAACATGTAATCAACACAAAAATAGTATTAATAAGATATTTTACACTAGTTTCTGTACCTAGTCTTTGGAACCCTGAGTATATTTTACATTTATAGCACACTTTGGTTCAGATCAACCACATTTCAAGTGACTCAGGAGTCACATCTGGCTGGTGACCACCATATTGAGTAACACAGGCCTACAGCATAGCTAGGATGGATGGATGGACGGATGGATGGATGGATGGATGGATGGATGGGTGAATGGACAGATGTTATGTATAGATGGGTGGATGAATGGATGGATGGATGGATGAATGGGTGGGTGGATGGATAGATGTATGTATGGATGGATGAATGGATGGATGGATGGATGAATGGGTGGATGGATAGATGTATGGATGGATGGATGAATGGATGGATGGATGGATGAATGGGTGGGTGAATGGATAGATGTATGTATAGATGGGTGGGTGGGTGGATGGATGGATGGATGAATGGGTGGGTGGACGGATAGATGGATGAATGGGTGGGTGGATAGATAGATGTATGTATGGATGGATGGATGAATGGGTGGGTGAATGGATAGATGTATGTATGGATGGGTGGGTGGGTGGATGGTTGGATGGATGAATGGGTGGGTGGATGGATAGATGGATGAATGGGTGGGTGGATGGATAGATGTATGTATGTATGGATGGATGGATGGATGGATGGATGAATGGATGGATGGATGAATGGATGGATGGGTGAATGGATAGATCAGGCGTCCCCAAACTATGGTCCGGAGGCCGCATGCAGCCCCCTGAGGCCATTTATCCGGCCCCCTGCCGCACTTCAGGAAGGGGCACCTCTTTCACTGGTGGTCAGTGAGAGGAGCACAGTATGTGGCGGTCCTCCAACGGTCTGAGGGACAGTGAACTGGCCCCCTGTGTAAAAAGTTTGGAGACGCCTGGGAAAGATGGATGGATGGATGGGTGGATGGATGAATGGGTGGGTTGATGGATAGATGTATGCATGGATGGATGAATGGATGGATGGATGAACGGGTGGATGGATAGATGTATGTATGTATGGGTGGATGAGTGGGTGGGCGGATGGATGGATGGATGGATGAATGAATGGATGGATGAATGAATGGATGGGTGGATGGCTGAATGGGTGGATAGATGGATAGATGTATGTATGTACGGGTGGGTGGGTGGGTGGATGACTGGATAGCTGGATGAATGAATGGATCGGTGAATGGATAGATATATGTATGTATGGGTGGGTCGGTGGGTAGATGGATGGATGGATGGATGGATGGGTGGATAGACAAATGATTGATTGAGACAGAGTCTTCTCACTCTGTTGTTCAGGCTGGAGTGCAGTGGCGTGATCATAGCTCACTGTACCCTGGAACTCCTGGGCTTAGGGCAGGAGGGACTACAAGGTAGCTGGCACTACAAGCGCATGCCACCAAGCCCGCCTATTTATTTGTACCATGACCTTCCCTGCACCCAGTCATTTAATCCTTACAAGACTTATTCTTAGCTGGGCGCGGTGGCTCAAGCCTGTAATCCCAGCACTTTGGGAGGCCGAGACGGGTGGATCACGAGGTCAAGAGATCGAGACCGTCCCGGTCAACATAGTGAAATGCCGTCTCTACTAAAAATACAAAAAATTAGCTGGGCATGGTGGCACGTGCCTGTAATCCCAGCTACTCAGGAGGCTGAGGCAGGAGAATTGCCTGAACCCAGGAGGCGGAGGTTGCGGTGAGCCGAGATCGCGCCATTGCACTCCAGCCTGGGTAACGAGAGCGAAACTCCGTCTCAAAAAAAAAAAAAAAAAGACTTATTCTTATACCCCTTGTACAGACAGGAAAACCAAGGAGAGCTGAGATAACCTCCCCAGGATAAAAATGTCCAACATGAACTCAGTTTTCCTCACACAACACCCAGCTGTTCTGAAGGCATAAGGAACTGCATGGTGGTGGTTCCCAAATGTGTTTAACATGGAACCTTTTTTTTTTTTTTTTCGAGACAGGGTCTCATTCTGTTGTCCAGGCTGGAGTGCAGTGACTGGATCTTAGCTCACTGCAACCTCCACCTCCTGGGTTCAAGAGATTCTCCTGCCTCAGTCTCCCGAGTAGCTGGCACTCCAAGCGTGCGCCATCATGCCCGGCTAATTTTTTGTATTTTTAGTAGAGACAGAGACCGTGTTGGCCAGGCTTGGAACCCTTTCTTATCTGATCTCTGAGCTTGGGCTCCATTTTTATTTCTGTGCAGCCTTCTCACACCTGTGCCTTGGAGTGGCCAGAGCTATCCCTTCCTCTGAGCCATCACTGTTCCCATGGGGCCACTGCATACATGATCTTGTCAGTTCCCAATACCTTCCATGGCTCCCCAGTGCCCTCAGATCCACAACCAGGGGCCTGATGGGCCTTCCTCAGTCTCACCAGCCTCCCGTACCTCCCACCACCACCTCGAAGACCTGCATTTTCTTCTCTGAGAGCTCCCTGCTGGTCCACACTCCAAGCCCTTGTCCACACGCCTCTTCTCCATGTCACACTTCAGTGCATCCTTCAACCTTCCAGACTCAAATCTTTCCTCCTGTGGGCTCTCTTCCCTCCCTGGAAGGTTTCAGGAATTTCCTCTCCGAGGCCCCACTGCAAGCTTCCCTAAGATCTGGTTTCCTGCCCATCCCCCTATGCCCGCGTATCCATCCCCTGCCATCTCCTTAACACCGTGCGCGCCCAGCCCCGCACCTGATAGGTATCATACGGTCCAGAGTCCCAGAGCTCATGAATCTTGTAGAACTCTGCTCTCATTTCTTTCAGCCCCCCCACCCCCCGTCCTCTTTTTAGGGGAGTTGAACAGGGAACAGATTGGATTTGACCCTCCGGGTAGTGGCAGCCACTGCCGTGTGTCACACAGCAGAGGGAGCTGGGTCAACAAGAACAGAAACGGGTGAGTCAAGTCATTGGGATCTTATCAACACCCCTCGTCAGAGTTCACTTTGCTTTCTTTGAAATGGGATGGCAATTTCTACTCTGAATCCTGGCCAGGGGATAACGGATAGCGTTAATATTATTCATTAAAATATCCCACCACCAATCACACCAGAAGTGAGCATCTGTTTCGCGTGTATGAAGTGCCCCGTGCCACGTGAAGGATTCTGTGGTCTCTGTGGCTTTTATGCGTCCCAACAACCTTGCAAAGAGGTAACTGGGGTCTCCATCACTCAAGCAGTGCCCTGCACATAGTAAGTGCCCCTGTCCCACAAACATCTGCAAAACGGATAAAGCAGTGAGCAAATGCCTTCTTTAATAGAAGGGGAAACAAGCTCAGAAAACGGGTAATTCACATTCTGGTGCAGCTGGGATTCACACTCAATTCTGACTCTCCACATTGAGTTCTCTACAGCCTGGTAACCCTGCGTGTGAGAGGCTGAGGCTGTCCCATCTCCAATCTCTTTCTTCCTCAAGCAAATATCTAGAGGCAGGTAGACTCCAGAGTGGGCCATGCATGCCTGGAAAGGCTCAGAGAGAGACAGAGGCAGAGACTAGGAGAAAGAGGGAAGAGGGACAGGCTGGGGTGGAACCAGGAGACGGACAGCTGTCACCGAGACCCACACCCAGAACAGGTTGATCTGGGAAGGCCACGGAGACGGGGGATGGGCTGTGCCAACACCAGTGGACAGAACCAGTGAGAGGAAATCGTGTTCCCCCCACAGCTCCCCCCAGGAAGGCCCAGACCTTAAATAACCCCTGTCTTCCCCAAGGCCAGGCCCTGATCCCAGCTCTGGCCTGCGGCTGTGGAGCTGCCCAAAGCCGGGACAGAGTGTCCAGGGCCTCTAATCCTAGGGACCCGGGATTACAGCATCCTCCCCATTCGGGTGGCTCGGGTTCTCAGGCTTGCGGGCCTGGGGGAGGGAGTGAATGATCTGCCCTAATAGGAGAAGGCGCCGCAGCTGCGGGGGCCCCGCCCCGGGCGATCTTAGACTAGCCATTTCCCTTCGGCTGGGCTCAATAACCTCCCCAGTAAAATGGGGCCATAAGTCACAGCTGCCAGGCGCTGGAGGGGGCTATGGAGGCGAAAGAGGGGGTTCCCGGAGCTCTCCGGTCGCCGCCCGCAGCGCAGGCAGGCCGACGCGAGGTGTGTGTCTCAGGCCTGGGGGGCGTGCAGTGGTGGAGACCTGAGCGCTAAAGACCCCCCAGCGAGGCCCGGGTCTGGGTCTCCAGAGTGCGTGGAGGGGGAAGAGACCGAGAAGAGATACTCGCAGGGGCGTGATGTGTGTAAAAGAGAGGAAGGCGTGCAAGGGAAGGCCCCAGGGGTGCGGGAGGCGAGAACGAGAGGCACGCACGGGGAGACCCCACCCGGCCCGCGGACCCCGCCCCGCGCACCTGGAGGCTGGGACGCCGGGGACCCCTGCGCGGGGCTGGGCCGCCGGCCCCACCCCCACAGCGCTCCTGCAGCCGGCGGGGCAAAGTCCACCGCCCGGGCCGAGCAGGAAGCTCGGAGGCCCCGGCGCAGCTGGGGCCCGAGCCCGGGGACCCCCGGCTGCCGGCGCTATTGTTCCCACGGCCCCCGGCCTTCCGGGCCCGGCGCCCCGCCCCGCCTCCCGCACCTGCCGCGCCCGGCCCGCCGCCCCCAACCCCTGTCCCCCGAGCCCCGGTACCTGCGCCCCCGAACGCGGCCCGCAGCACCCACGCCAGGCTGGCCGCCGCCTTGGCCCGCGAGAAATCGTACTGGTCCAGCGACTTGATCTCCGGCACCAGGAAGGTCCTCCGCAGCGGCCCGGGCCCGGGGGGCGCCGCCTCCACCATGGCGGCGCCGGGGCTGCGGGCGCCGGGTCCGCGCTCGGGCTGGGCTGGGCTGGGCTGCGCCGCGCTCGCGCTCTGGCCGGGCCCGCTGCCGCCGCCGCCGCCGCCGCCGCCGCCTCCGCTGTTGAGCCAGGTGCGGCCGCCTGCGCTGGCGACGCTACGTCGGGCCCGCCCCGAGGAGGAGCCCAGGTGCGCCCCGCCCACCCAGACCCCGGCGCGCCCCTGCGCCCCACCCGGACCCCCCAACTGCGCGGTGCAAGGAGCAACCGGGGTGGGAGGCTCCTGGAAACTGCGGCGACGGTGGAGGGAGCTTGCGGAGGACTGAGTGTGTGTGTGCGCGCGCGCGGGCACGTGTGTGCGCGCGCCTGGCGCACTGGAGAGGATCAGGGACCCTCTGTGTGTACCAGCCCCAGGGTCTACCCTTAGGCGTAGGAGCTCCTGCACGTGTTTGTAAAGAAGGCCGGGCCGGCAGGCAGCGTGCGGTTGGGTGCACCTGTTTCTGATTGTGTTGGTGAAGGCACAAAAGTATGAGTGTCTTCCTATCTGTGTGTGCGCTCATTACATATGAATGCATTTGGGTGGTGACCAAGTGTACTGAGGGATGTCTAGGGGTGTGTGTATCTGTGGTAGGTATGTGGGCACGTGTGAGTGTGTTTGTGTGTGTTTAAGTGGTTGTGTGTACAAGGATCTGTATTATATAGGTGTCTGTGTCCCGAGGATGGAAGTAATGCGTGTGTGTGTGTGTGTATGTCTGTTTTTGGAGTGCATGTGAGTTTGCATGTCTCTGTGCATCTAAACCTACTTGTGTGTTATAAGGGTGTGACTGACATCTCTGTCAATGCAGGAGTATGGAGAGACATTAAGAATGTGTGTTTTCAGGCCGGGCGCGGTGGCTCAAGCCTGTAATCCCAGCACTTTGGGAGGCCGAGGCGGGTGGATCACGAGGTCAAGAGATCGAGACCGTCCTGGTCAACATGGTGAAACCCCGTCTCTACTAAAAATACAAAGAATGAGCTGGGCATGGTGGCGCGTGCCTGTAGTCCCAGCTACTAGGGAGGCTGAGGCAGGAGAATTGCTTGAACCCAGGAGGCGGAGGTTGCGGTGAGCCGAGATCGCGCCATTGCACTCCAGCCTGGGCAACAAGAGAGAAACTCCGTCTCAAAAAAAAAAAAAAAAAAGAATGTGTGTTTTCAAGAACAGAAAACCAAACACTGCATGTTCTCACTCATAAGTGGGTGTTGAACAATGAGAACACATGGACACAGGGAGGGGAACATCACACACTGGGGTCTGTTGAGGGGTGGGAAACTAGGGGAGGGATAGCAGGGGATGGGGAGATTGCGGAGGAATAACATTAGGAGAAATGCCTGATGTAGGTGACGGGAGAATGGAGGCAGCAAGCCACCATAGCATGTGTATACCTATGTAACAATCCTGCAAGATCTGCACATGTACCCCAGAACTTAAAGTAAAATTAACAACAACAACAACAAAAGAATGTATTTCAGGCCAGGCTTGGTGGCTCAGGCCTGTAATCCCAGCACTTTTCGAGGCTGAGGCGGGTAGATTTCTGGAGGCCAGGAGTTCAAGAGCAGCCTGGCCAACTTAGCGAAATCCCATCTCGACTGAAAATAAATAAATAAATAAGTAAATAAAAATTGGAGAGGCATAGTGATTCATGCTTGTAATCTCAAGTACTCAGGGGGTTGAGAAGGGAGAATCGCTTGAACTGGGGAGGCAGAGGCCAAGACCATGCCACTGCACTCAAGCTTGTGCAACAGAATGAGACTGTATCTCCAAAAAAAAGTGTGTCTATTTCTGCAGTAGTGTGGCTATTTGTGTCTACGAGTGTGCTTGTGTGGCAGTACTGGGTGTATTTGCAACTGTCTTTGTGTATTTGTCTGGTATCTGCAGCGAGAGCTGGGAGATGGCTCTGTGGAGGTGAGGATGTGTGTGTCTCAGTGGGTTTGTATCTGAGTGTGTAATGTGGCTGTGGATGTGTGATCTATGATGAGCAGTTCCTGACTATATTTTTGTGCATATACATGTGTTTACGTATGAGTATCTTTGTGGATTTGAATATGCAGTGATCGCCTGAGAGTGACAGATTGTGTAAGCATGAAAGCAAGTGTAAGTGCAAGAATACCTGTTTCTGCCAGGTGCAGTGGCTCGCGCCTGTAATCCCAGTGCTTGGGGAGGCCAAGGCTGGTGGATTGCCTGAGGTCAGGAGTTCAAGAACAGCCCGACCAACATGGTGAAACCCCATCTCTACTAAAAATACAAGTTAGCTGGGCGTGGTCATGTGTGCCTGTCATTCCAGCTACTCAGGAGGCTGAGGCAGGAGAATCTCTTGAACCCAGGAGGCAGAGGTTATAGTGAGCTGAGATTGCGCCACTGCACTCCAGACTGGGCAACAGAGCAGGATTTTATCTCAAAAAAAATAATAAAATTGCAGCACTTTGGGAGGCTGAGGTGGGTGGATCACCTGAGGGAGTTCAAGACCAGCCTGGCCAACATGGAGAAACCCCGTCTCTACTAAAAACACAAAATTAGCCAGGCGAGGTGGCGCACACCTCTGATCCCAGGTACTCGGGAGGCTGAGGCAGGAGACTCACCTGAACCCGGGAGGTGGAGGTTGCAGTGTGCCGAGATCACAGCACTGCACCCAGCCTGGATAACAAGAGTGAAACTCTGTCTCAAAAAAAAAAAAAGCAATGAAATGGAAAGACACTGTGGCATGCAGGTCCCCAAGACCCCTGACCCCAGATGGTGGCCCCAGAGCTGGCTCTTTGTTGAAATTGCAGGGTCCCCCACCATACGTTGCACATGTGTGTTTGGGGCGTAGGTCTCATGGTCCAGAGCATGTGAGCAGGCATGGGGGTGGGTGTGCCAAGGGAGGGGAGCTGGGGCGTGGGCCCTCCTGTCAGGATGTGCCCATGCAGGAGTGGGTGTGGGTACGCAAAGGGCCAGTGTCTATGTGTTGGAGCACAGGTGTGGATATGGATGACGCACACCCCGGCTCCTGTCCCAGCCCCTTCGAGGGACCTAAACAAGGTCCTGTCCCCACTGGACCTCAGTTTCCCCATCTGGGGACCTGGGGCTCCTGGCACCGAGAAGCGTTTCCAGCAGGAAATGATGCACCCGCCACCCCCTTCCCCTCTGTGATCCTGGCGTGTCCTGCGGGCTCACACGCGGGTTCGCTTTTCCTGGGATGGTTCCCATGACCTTTGTGGATCCCAAGGACAGACCCAGCAAAGGCAGCAAATGCAGCTTGCTCACACACAATCCGGGGACACGTTGGGTGGACACACAGGTTCAGCTTCCTGCCCAGGGAAGGGGCTGCAGGTTGGAAAGCATGGGTTGGGGGCCATCCAGGTCCAGAGGTGTCGGTGCAGGGTGAGTGCTCCTGCCCCTGCCTCCAGGAGCCTCCATGGGCCCAGCCCCCACACTGGGCGGACTGGAAAGCCTGGCTGGTCTAGACTGCCCCACCCACACACCGCCAGCTGAAATCAAGATCCCACCTGCCCCTGAGGGCCTGTTCCTACGGCCCAGGCAGCCTCAGACACACTGGCTGTCCTGTGGGCATGGAGGGGCTGCCCCTCCCTGAGCCCCCTTTCAGCCCGCCTAAAGTCCCTGCCTCCCGCCTCCTCCCACACCTGGAGCTCTTTGGGCTCTCACGCCTCCTAACTCATTAGACAGAGCCTGGTTATTAAACTGGGGGTGGGGATGGATTAGAGGGTTTATAGGTCAGGAGTTGAGGATTGGGTTTGGGGGAGCATATGAAACCCCATAAAATTACCTGCAAAATTCTGCCTGTGTGTGCACTTCAGCGGTCACACTCACAGATGACAATTTCTGAGTGTGTTATGTGCCCGACAGCATCTCGTTGATCCTCACGCCAGCGCCAGCCTCATGAGGATTGTACCCATTTTACAGACAGGAAGACTGAGCCATACCCCACGGAGAATGGAAGGAGGTTTTGAGCCCAAGTCACGGGATCTAGGGTCCACCAGCTGAGCCACTTTGCAGCCCTTCAATTGTTAGGCTGGCTCACCCTTCTCTCAACGTCTACACCTTTCAGGATGGGCACGGGGACTCACGCCTGTAATCCCAGCACTTTGGGAGGCCAAGGCGGGCAGATCACCTGAAATCAGGGGTTTGAGACCAGTCTGGGCAACATGGCGAAACCCCATCTCTACTAAAAATACAAAAATTAGCCAGGCATGGTGGCAGATGCCTGCAATCCCTGCTACTAAGGAGGCTGATGCCAGAGAATCGCTTGAACCTGGGAGTCGGAAGTTGCAGTCAGCTGAGATCGTGCCACTGCACTCCAGCCTGGGCAACAAAGTGAGACTCTGTCTCAAAAAAAAAAAAAAAGTTGGCCAGGCGCGGTGGCTCAAACCTGTAATCCCAGCACTTTGGGAGGCTGAGGCGGGTGGATCACGAGGTCAAGAGATCGAGACCATCCTGGTCAACACGGTGAAACCCCGTCTCTACTAAAAATACAAAAAATTAGCTGGGCATGGTGGCGCGTGCCTGTAATCCCAGCTACTCAGGAGGCTGAGGCAGGAGAATTGCCTGAACCCAGGAGACGGAGGTTGTGGTGAGCCAAGATCGTGCCATAGCACTCCAGCCTGGGTAACAAGAGCAAAACTCCGTCTCAAAAAAAAAAAAAAAAAAATCTATGACTTTCAAATGGGATGGGGTGAGGCCTGTAGTTGTGGAGATCTCAGAGCACAGGAAAGATGAGGTCCTCTCTCCAAACCTTTATCACAAAGTGAGTGATGGTGATGGGATTTGGGAGGGCCACCGCTTTGAGCACCACATCAGTGCAGTGACACACGTTGGCCTGCCCCTCTGAACTTCAGAATCGTTGCATGGAGTTTATTTTATTATTTATTTATTTATTTATTTCTGAGATGGAGTCTTACTCTTTTTGCCCAGGCTGGAGTGAATTGGTGCAATTTTGTCTCACTGCAACCTCTGCCTCCCAAGTTCTGGCAATTCTCCTGCCTCAGCTTCTCAAGTAGCTGGGATTACAGGTACCTGCCACCTCAAGAGCTAATTTTTGTAGTAGAGACGGGGTTTCACTATGTTGCCCAGGCTGGTCTCAAACTCCTGACCTAAAGTGATTAGCCCACTTCCACCTCCCAAAGAGCTGGGATTACAGGTGTGAGTCACCGCACCTGGCCAGGATGGAGTTTATTATCAGCACATCCTAGGGACTTCAGGGACACGTGTCTGAAATATTTCAAAAGAATTCTTTGGCCAGGCACAATGGCTCATGCCTGTAATCCCAGCACTTTGGGAGGCTGAGGCAGGCAGATCACAAGGTCAGGAGTTTGAGACCAGCCTGGCCAATATGGTGAAACCCTGTCTCTCTTAAAGATTAAAAAATTAGCCAGGTGTGGTGGCTGCAGTCCCAGCTACTCGGGAGACCGAGGCAGGAGAAGCACTTGAACCCAGGAGGTGGAGGTTGTTGCAGTGAGCTGAGATCCTACCACTGCACTCAAGCCTGGGCAACAGAGGAAGACTCTGTCTTAAAAAAAAAAAAAAAAAAAGAAGAATTCTTTATATATCTTTAGATATACATAATATATGTAAATATTATATGTATATAAAATATATATGTATATAGTAGAAATCAGGTCTCGCTCTGCTGCCCAGGCTGGAGTGCAGTGATGCGATCATAGCTCACTGTAGACTGGAACTCCTGGGCTCAAGCCATCCTCCTGTCTCAGCCTCCTGTATAGCTAGAACTACAGGTGTGCATCAACATACCCTGCTAATTTAAAAAATATTTTGTGTGCAGGGCGCAGTGGCTCATGCCTGTAATCCGATGATTTTGGGAGGCTAAGGCAGGCAGATCATGGGGTCAGGAGGTCCAGACCATCCTGGCTAACATGGTGAAACCCTGTCTCTACTAAAAATACAAAAAATTAGCCGGGCGTGGTGTTACATGCTTGTAGTCCCAGCCACTCGGGAGGCTGAGGCAGGAGAATCGCTTGAACCCAGGAGATATGTAGAGATGGGTCTGGCTATGTTGCCCAGGCTGGTTTCAAACACCTGGCCTCAAGTGATCCTTCCACCTCTGCCTCCCAAAGTGCTGGGATTATAGGTGTGAGCCACCTTGGCCAGTCTCAAAATAAGTTTTTGAGATGGAGTTTCGCTCTTGTTCCCCAGGCTGGAGTGTAATGGTGTGATCTCGGCTCACAGCAACCTCTGGCTCCTGGTTCAAGGGATTCCCCTGCCTCAGTCTCCCAAGTAGCTGAGATTAAAGACATGCGCCACCACGCCCTGCCAATTTTTGTATTTTTAGTAGAGACAGGGTTTCTCCATGTTGGTCAGGCTAGTCTCCAACTCTTGACCTCAGGTGATCTGCCTGCCTTGGCCTCCCAAAGTGCTGGGATTACAGGCATGAACCACCACACCCAGCCTGAGAAACCCCAATTCTACAAAACATGCAAAAAATTCTCCAGGCATGGTGGCCCGCACCTGTAGTCCCCGCTACTTGGGAGAGTGGCTGAGTCAGGAGAATCCCTTGAGCCTGGGAGGTTGAGGTTGCAGTGAACCAAGTCGTGATGATGCCACTGCACTCCAGCCTGGGCAACAGAGCAAGATCCTGTCTCAAAACAAAACCAAACCAACAACCCGACATGCTAGACATGCTAGGCCCGGAGGCTCACACCTGTAACTCCAGCACTCTGGGAGGCCAAGGCAGGAGAATTACTTGAGGTCAGCCTCAAAACAAAAAACAAACAAAATATTGTGCATGCCAGGGGCCAGCCCTGTCCCTGTGCCTCCTGACAGCTGCATTTAGCTGCAATAAACTAATATGGGTGAAAGAGATCATTTCAGCCAGGGATGAAATAGTGGGACAGTCACACAGCCCAGCAGGGGCGCTAGTGGCAGTCAGGGAGGGAGCTGCTTTCTCAGGGGTAGTGGTCGGGGCCAGCTTCTTTGAGGAGGAGGGAGAAGGAGGACAGTGAATAGGACGAGGAAAAGAGGCAGGTGGAGGAAGAGCATTCCAGGCAGAGCGAGCTGCAAGGACAAAGGCCCTGGGGAAGGACCAAGCTGGTGCTCAAGGAAGGTCACCGTCCCCGGAGTGCAGCCCGGAGTGAGGCAAGGAGATGCTGGAGGGTGTTTGTTGCTGCCCAAACTCTCCCTGGTGAAGGACCACTTTTTTTTTTTTTTTTTTTAGACGGAGTTTCGCTCTTGTTGCCCAGGCTAGAGTGCAATGGTGGCGCCATCTCGACTCACTGCAACCTCCACCCCCCGGATTCGAGTGAGCCTCCTGCCTCAGTCTTCTGAGTAGCTGGGACTATAAGCACACGCCACCATGCCGGCTAATTTTTTGTATGTTTTTGTATTTTCTTTTTTCTTCTTCTTCTTCTTCTTCTTTTTTTAAACCCATACTGTCTAATTTTTTTGGTTTTTAATATTTGTGTGTGTGTGTGTGGTTTTTTTTTTTTTTTTTTTTTTTTGTATTTTATTTTTGAGACAGAGTCTTTTCTGTCACCCAGGCTGGAGTGCAGTAGCTCGATCTCGGCTCACTGCAACCTTCGCCTCCTGGGTTCAAGCGATTCTCCTGCCTCAGCCTCCCGAGTAGCTGGGACTACAGGTGCATGCCACTACATCTACTAAAAATTTTTGTATTTTTAGTAGAGATGGGGTTTCACCATGTTGCCTCAGCTGATAAAATAATTTAAAAATTAGCCAGGTGTGGTGGTGTGTGCCTCTGGTCCCAGCTGCTTGGGAGGCTAAGGCGGGAGGATCCTTTGAGCCCAGGAGTTTGAAGGTGCAGCAAGCTATGACTATACCACCATACAACAGCCTAGGTGACAGAGAGAGGCTCTCAAAAAAAAAAAAAAAAAGAAAGAAAGAAAGAAAGATGTTGGATGTTTTAATTCAAAGTATAAAATGAATATTTGTGACTCCATACTGATGTCAAGAGATGAGCAAGCAGGGCATGGTGGCTCAGGTCTGTAATCCCAGCACTTTGGGAGGCTGAGGCAGCTGGATTGCCTGAGGTCAGAAGTTCAAGACCAGCCTAACCAACATGGTGAAACCCAGTCTCCACTAAAAATACAAAAATTAGTTGGGTATGGTGATGGGCACCTGTAATCCCAGCTATGCAGGAGACTGAGGCAGAAGAATCGCTTGAACCTGGGAGGCAGAGGTTGCAGTGAGCCAAGATTGTGCCATTGCACTCCAGCCTGGACAACAAGAGTGAGACTCCGTCTCAAAAAAAATAAAAAGACAAAAGAGAAAGAAATGAGCAGGCCAGGTATGGTGGCTCATGTCTGTAATCCCAACACTTTGGGAGGCTGAAGTGGGAAGATCGCTTGAGGCCAGGAGTTCCAGATCAGCCTGGGCAACATAGCAGAATCCCATCTCTACTAAAAATTAAATAAACTAGCTGGGCATGGTGGTGCATACCTGTAATACCAGCTATTCAGGAGGCTGAGGTGGGAGGATTGCTTGAGACGGGGAGGCTGGGGCTGCAGTAAGCTGTGTTTGCACGAGTGCACTTCAGCCTGGGCAACAGAGAGAGACCCTGTCTCAAAAAATAAAAGAGCACATAATGTCATGACAGGGATGAGGGACTTCTTCCCCTGCAGAAGAATTTCAGATAATTCAGATAATGCTCTGCCCTCAAGGAGTGGAACCTAATTCCCCAATCCTTAGGTGTAGGTTACATGGGGTGCCTTCCTTCCAAAGAGTACAGTATAGAAGGAGAAAGGGGGGGGGATTAATTTTACAGTGGAGAAACCTAACACACTACTCCAGCAGACGGTCAAAGACAACGTTCACAGTCAGAGATCGTGTTATTAGTATGTGCTTTTTTGTTCGTTTGAGGCAGGGTCTTGCTGTGTTACCCAGACTGGAGTGCAGTGGTGCAATCACAGCTCACTGCAGCCTCCACCTCCTAGGCTCAAGCAATCCTCCTGCCTCGGCCTCCCAACTAGGTGAGACTGCAGGCGGGTGTCACCACACCTGGCTAATTTTTCTTTTTTTGAGACAAAGTCTCCCTTTGTCACCCAGGCTGGAGTGCTGTGGCAACATCTGGGCTCACTGAAACCTCTACCTCTTGGGTTCAAGTGATCCTTCTGCTTCAGCCTCCCAAGTAGCTGGGATGACAGGTGCATGCCACTATGCCTGGCTAATTTTTGTCTTTTTAATAGAGATGGGGTTTCACCATGTTGGCCAGTCTGGTCTCAAACTCCTGACCTCAGGTGATCCACCTACCTCAACCTCCCAAAGTGCTGGGATTACAGGGGTGAGCCACTGTTCCCAGCCTAGTATGCTCTTGATACAATACAATGAAAACTATATTTTGCCTCTGTGATCTTCCTCCTCCAAATCCATGGTCTGTTTTTAATCAGAAATATCAGAAAAGTTCCAATAAAGAGGCATTCTACAATATAACCACCCAGTCCTCAAAACTGGCATGGTCATCAGAAACAAGAAAAGTCTGAGAAACTGATTGGAAGGAGATGTGATGATTAAATGTCATGTGAGGCCAGGTGCAGTGGCTCACGTCTGTAATCCCAGCACTTTGGGAGCCTGAGGCAGGCAGATCACTTGAGGTCAAGAGTTCGTGACCAGCCTGCCCAACATGGTGAAACCCCATCTCTACTCAAAGTACAAAAAGTTAGTCAGGCATGGTAATGTGAACCTGTAATCCCAGTTACTTGGGAGGCTGAGGCAGGAGAATTGCTTGAACCCTCCAGGTGGAGGTTGCAGGGAGCCGAGATCATGCCACTGCACTCCAGCCTGGTTGACAGAGTGAGACTCCATCTCAAATAAATGAGTGAATGAATGAATGAATGAAATCCTACATGGGATCCTGGGACAGAAAAGGGTATTAAGGGAAAGCTGAAGAAACTGAATGAGGGGCCTTTACTTACTAAAAATGTATCAATATTGTTTCATTCTGGGAGGCGGAGGTTGCAGTGAGCCCAGATCGCAGCACTCCATTCCAGCATGGGCAACAAAGGGAGACTCCATCTAAAAAAATTACAAAATAAAAATAAAAAATTAAAAATCGGTTCATTCATTGTATCAAATGTGCCATACCAAGGTAAGATGTTAATAAAAGAGGAAACTGTATTGTGTATGTGTTGGGGGAGAATGAGTGTACTCGAACTCTCTGTACTATCTGCTGGATTTTTCTGAAAAAAAATTTTTTTTTTTGAGATGGAGTCTCACCCTGTCTCCAAGGTTGGAGTGCAGTGGTGCAGTCTCAGTGCACTGCAACCTCCGCCTCCCAGGTTCAAGCCATTCTCCTGCCTCAGCCTCCTGAGTAGCTGGGATGACAGGATATGCCACCACACCCAGCTCATTTTTCGTATCTTTAGTAGAGATGGGGGTTTCACCATGTTGACCAAGCTGGTCTTAAACTCCTGACCTTGTGATCTGCCTGCCTTGGCCCTCCAAAGTGCTGGGATTACAGGTGTGAGCCACTGCGCCTGGCCCAATTTTTCTGAAAATTTAACACTGTTCTTTAAAAAGTCTATTAGCTGAGCATGGTAGCACAAGCCTGTTTCCCAGCTACTCAGGGGACTGAGGTGAGAGGGTCACTTGAGCCCAGCAGTTGGAGGCTGCAGTGAGCTGTGATTGCACCACTGCAACTCCATCCTGGGCAAAAGAGCAAGACCTTGTCTCCAAGAAAGTGAAAAAAAAAAAAATCTATTACTACAGGAAGGAATTTAAAAGGCATGAAGAACATGAGCCCAGCTATCATAAAATTACTATGTCAGGCCGGGCGCGGTGGCTCAAGCCTGTAATCCCAGCACTTTGGGAGGCCGAGGCGGGTGGATCATGAGGTCAAGAGATCGAGACCATCCTGGTCAACATGGTGAAACCCCATCTCTACTAAAAATACAAAAAATTAGCTGGGCATGGTGGCGCGTGCCTGTAATCCCAGCTACTCGGGAGGCTGAGGCAGGAGAATTGCCTGAACCCAGGAGGCAGAGGTTGCGGTGAGCCGAGATGGCACCACTGCACTCCAGCTGGGTAACAAGAGCAAAACTCCGTCTCAAAAAAAAAAAAAAAAAAAAAAAAATTACTATGTCAAATTATTATAACAATTCTATTTATTTATTTATTGAGACAGGGTTTCACTCTGTCACTCAGTCTGGAGTGCAGTGGTGTGATGATGGTCCACTGCAGCCTGGACCTCCCAGGCTCAAGTGATCCTCCCACCTCAGCCTCCCAAGTAGCTGGGACTACAAGCATGTACCACCACATCTTGCTAATTTATTTTTTATTTTGCTGAGATAGGGGTCTGGCCAAGTTGCCCAGGCTGCACTGGAACCCCTGGGCTTCAACAATCCTCTGGCCTTGGCCTCCCAAAGTGCTGGGATCATAGGCGTGAGCCATTGTACCCACACTTTAAAGATTCTAAAAGCTGGCCAGGTGTTGTGGCTCACCGCTATAATCCCAGCACTTTGAGAGGCAGAGGCACACGGAGCACCTGAGGTAAGGCGTTCGAGACCAGCTTGGCCAACACGGTGAAACCCTGTCTCTACTAAAAATACAAAAAGCCAGGCGTAGTGGTGCAAGCTACTCGGGAGGCTAAGGCAGGAGAATTGCTTGAACCCGGGAGGCTGAGGTTGCAATGAGCCAAGATCGTGCCACTGCACTCCAACCTGGGTGACAGAGTGAGATTCCATCTCAAAAAAACCCATAATAAAAATAAAGATTCTAAAAGCTTATTCTTTTCCAGACTTTCTCCTCTGAATGGGAAATGAACCATCTGGGACCAGCTGCAGGCTGCGGCTCACACTGAGTAGTACAGGGTTTCTTGAGCACGGCACTATTGAGATGTAGAATATTCGGGTACTTCTCACCATGGGGCCGCTCTGTGCATTGCATGGCGTTCAGCAGCACCCTTGTTCTCTACCTGCCAGATGCCAGGGGCAGCCCCTCCAGTCGTGACAACCCAAAATGTCTCCAGACATTGCCAAATGTCCCCCAGCAAGCTGAGTCATTGTCCCCTTGAAAACCATGTATAGGCCAGGTGTGGTGGCTCACACCTGTAATCCCAGCACTTTGTGGGGCTAAGGAGGAGGGATCATTTGAGGTCAGGAGTTTGAGACCAGCCTGGCCAACGTCGTGAAACCCCATCCAAGAATATATACCAAGAATATTAAAAAAATAAAATAAGCCAGGTGTGGAGGCACAGGCCTGTAATCCCAGCTACTCCGGAGGCTGAGGCAGGGGAATTGCTTGAACCCAGGAGGCAGAGGTTGCAGTGAGCTGAGATCATGCCACTGCACTCCAGCCTGGGCAACAGAGTGCGACTACATCGAAAAAAAAAGAAAAAAAAAAAAGGTCAGGCGCAGTGGCTCACATCTGTAATTCCAGCACTTTGGGAGGCTGAGGTGGGCAGATCACCTAAGGTGGGGAGTTCAAGACAAGCCTGACCAACACGGAGAAACCCCATCTCTACTAAAAATATAAAATTAGCAAGGCGTGGTGCTACGTGCCTGTAATCCCAGCTACTCTGGAATCTGAGGCAGGAGAATCACTTGAACCTGGGAGGCGGAGGTTGCAGTGACCCAAGATCATGTCCCACTGCACTCCAGCCTGGGCGACAGAGCAAGACTCCATATCAAAAAAAAAAAGAAGAAGAAGAAGAAAGAAAGAAAAGCCATGTGCATACGGGTAACAAAATCAAACCTGAAAACTTGGTCCAGAAAAACCTATGCATACCTGTGAGCATCAGGTTGGCCTTGGGGGACCCAGTGTCACCAAGACAATTTCAGGTAGACCACAGATGCTTCACTAACGAGGCCAGTCCCGGGGTGTGGCTTTGGGGCCGGGGAGCACCTGGGGTGCAGAATGCGCTGAGACGGAATCGGCAGGGCTTGCTGGCGGATGGAACAGGCCGCCAGGAGAGGAAGGGTGGAGACTTGGAAGATGCCCAGATCTCTGCCTTTCGAAAGCAGGTAGATGGTGGTGCTGCCTGCTGAGATGGGGACAGGAGATGAGGGGCCAGGTTGGGAGGGGAGGATGAGTTTCGTCTTTGACAGGTTGAGTTTCACATCCTGGAGGGCCATCAAGAAGGCCAGAAATTTGTCATCTTTACCACGTGATGATGAGTGCTGGCCCAGGTGCCTCCAACAGTACACAAGATCCCCAAAGGAGTGAGAGGAGTGAGCCATGATCACACCACCGCATTCCAGCCTGGGTGACAGAGCAATACCCTCTCTCTCTCTTTTTTTTTTTTTTTTGAGATGGAGTTTCGCTGTTGTTACCTAGACTGGAGTGTAATGGCGCGATCTGGGCTCACTGCAACCTCCGCCTCCTGGGTTCAAGCAATTCTCCTGCCTCAGCCTCCTGAGTAGCTGGGATTACAGGCACGTGCCACCATGCCCAGCTAATTTTTGTATTTTTAGTAGAGTCGGGGTTTCACCTTGTTGACCAGGACGATCTCAATCTGTTGACCTCGTGATCCACCCGCCTCAGCGTCCCAAAGTGCTGGAATTATAGGCGTGAGCCACCGCACCCGGGCTTTTTTTAAGATGGAGTTTTGCTCTGTCACCCAGGCTAGAGTGCAATAGCATGATCTCGGCTCACTGCAACCTCCATCTCCCAGGTTGGAGCGATTCTCCTGCCTCAGCCTCCTGAGTAGCTGGGATTATAGGCACCTAACACCATGCCCAGCTAACTTTTTGTACTTTTAGTAGAGATGGGGTTTCACCATGTTGGCCAGGCTGGTCTTGAACTCCTGACCTCAGGTGATCCACCTGCCTCAGCCTCCCAAAGTGCTGGGATTACAGGTGTGAGCCACCGTGCTCAGCCCCTATCTTTTAAAACAAAACACAAAAAAGGCCAGACATGGTGGCTCACACATGTAATCCCAGAACTTTGGGAGTCCGAGGCGGGTGGAACACTTGAGGTCTGGAGTTTAAGACCAGCCCGGCCAACATGGTGAAACCCCATCTTTATTAAAAATACAAAAATTAGCTGGGCATGGTGGTACATGCCTGTAAATCCAGCTACTTGGGAGGCTGAGGCACGAGAATCACTTCAACCTGGGAGGTGGAAGTTGCTGTGAGCCAAGATCGTCCCACTGTACCCCAGCCTGGGTGACAGAGCAAGACTCCTTTTTTTTTTAAAAAAAAAAAAAGCTCTCAAGCTATGAAAAGACATCAAAGAAACTTAAGTGCATATGGCTAAATGAAAGAAAACAGTCAATCTGAAAGGGCTACTTACAGTATAGTTCTCCAGCGCTATGACATTCTGGAAAATATGAAGATACTGAAAGCTCAGCAGTTACTCAGTGGCTAAGGTGAAGGAGGGATGAGTAGGTGGAACATGGAGAATGTTTAGGATCATGAAACTACTCTTTATGATACTATAATGGAGGTCTGGGCGTGGTGGCTCATGCTTGTAATACCAGCACTTTGGAAAGCAGAGGTGAATGGGTCACTTGAGGTCAGGAGTTCAAGACCACCCTGGCCAACATGGTGAAACCCCATCTCCACTAAAAAGACAAAAAATTAGCCCAGCATGGTGGCACATGCAAGTATTCCCAGCTACTCAGGAGACTGATGCAGAAGAACTGCTTGAACCTGGGAGGCAGAGGTTGCAGTGAGTCGAGATTGTATTACTGCACTCCAGCCTGGCCAACAGAGCAAGACTCCATCTCAAAATAAATACATTAATTAACTAATTAAAATAAAATAAATAGCCAGGTGCGGTGGCTCATGCTTGTAAGCCCAGCACTTTGGGAGGCTGTGGTGGGCAGATCATGAGGTCAAGAGATTGAGACCATCCTGGCCAATAAGGTAAAACCCCATCTTAAAAAAAATTTTTTTAATAAGTTAAAAAACCTAAATAAATAATAGATAAATCTCCACAAATACATACTGAGATATTTACAATGTACCCAGTAATACCAACAGAATTGCATGCATTAACAAACATCTGCCCACATGCACACACACATAAATACATTCATACAGATACTCGATATTGATGTAGGTCAAGGGAGAGACATTATTTCAAGTGTGCTTTCCGTCATTTATCTGTCCTTGATAGGAAGAAACTTCCCTTCCCTCCCTTTGATGGGAGGAGGTGTTTGGGCACACAGAAGAAAGAAAATGACTCTGGCAGATTAAGAAAAAAAATAAGGCCGGGTGGCTCAAGCCTGTAATCCCAGCACTTTGGGAGGCCGAGGCAGGTGGATCACGAGGCCAAGAGAAACGCCGTCTCTACTAAAAATACAAAAAATCAGCTGGGCATGGTGGCGCGTGCCTGTAATCCCAGCTACTCAGGAGGCTGAGGCAGGAGAATTGCCTGAGCCCAGGAGGCGGAGGTTGCGGTGAGCAGAGATTGTGCCATCGCACTCCAGCCTGGGTAACAAGAGCGAAACTTCGTCTCAAAAAAAAAAAAAAAAGAAAAAAAAAAGATCAAGGTGATTGACAGTGGGGAAGGGCAGGGAGAAGGGGGCCCGGCTGTTCTTCTCTCTCTTTTTTTTTTTTTTTTTCTTCTCTTTCCTTTCCTTTCCTTTTGTTTTCTTTTCTTTCTTTTTGAGACAGGGTTTCTGTTTCCCAGGCTGGAGTGCAGTGACACAATTGCAGCTCACTGCAGCCTTGACCTCCCAGGCTCCAGCAATCCTCCCACCTCGGCCTCCTAAGTAGCTGAGACCACAGGTGAACACCACCATGCCTGGCTAGGTTGAGTTCTTTCTTTCTTTTTTTTTTCTGAGACAGAGTCTCGCTCTGTTGCCCAGGCTGGAGTGCAGTGGTGCGATGTCAGCCCACCACAAGCTCTGCCTCCCGGATTCAAGGGATTCTCCTGCCTCAGCCTCCCAAGTAGCTGGGATTATAGGCATGCACTGCCACGCCGAGTTAATTTTTGTATTTTTAGTAGAGATGGGGTTTCACCTTGTTGGCCAGTATGGTCTCAATCTCCTGACCTCGTGATCTGCCTACCTTGGCCTCCCAAAGTGCTGGGATTACAGGCATAATTACACCACACCCAGCCAGCTAAGTTGTTTTTTAAAAATGGGGCCTCTTGGCTGGGCGCGGTGGCTCATGCCTAAAATCCTAGCACTTTGGGAGGCTGAAGTGTGTGGATCACCTGAGGTCAGGAGTTCAAGTCCAGCCTGGCCATCATGGTGAAACCCCATCTTAAAAAATAAATAAAATAATTAATTAATTAATTTAAAAGATGGAACCGCTTTATGTTGTCCAGGCTGGTCTCAAACTCTTGGGCTCAAGCAATCTGTCTGCCATGGCCTCCCAAAATGCTGATATTACAGGCATGAGCCACCACACCCATCTGGAAGCTCTTTTGATAGTGGTGAAGCCTGTAGGAGCCCAACACAAATGAATGCCTATATGATCCTCTGAAACTGTGGTATCTTCTTTTCCTTACCAACCTTGCAGATACACAGAAAAAAGCAAATCACATACAAACTTTGGGCATTGGTGATGCCTCTGTCTACCTTACTGCTCGAGAGTTTCTGGGCTCTGCAGATCCGGACCTCCAAGTCATGGTCAAGACTGGGAATACAAGGTCGGTGAGGTGACTCATGCCTGTAAACCCAGCACTTTGGGAGGCCGAGGGAGGTGGATCACTTGAGGTCAGGAGTTTGAGATCGGCCTGGCCCACATGGTGAAATCCCATCTCTACTAAAATACAAACATTAGCTGGGCATAGTGTTGCATGCCTGTAATCCCAGCTACTCAGGAGGCTGAGGCAGGAGAATTGCTTGAACCCAGGAGGTGGAGATTGCAGTGAGCAGAGATTGTGCCATCGCACTCCAGCCTGGGTAACAAGAGCGAAACTTCGTCTCAAAAAAAAAAAAAAAAGAAAAAAAAAAGATCAAGGTGATTGACAGTGGGGAAGGGCAGGGAGAAGGGGGCCCGGCTGTTCTTCTCTCTCTTTTTTTTTTTTTTTCTTCTCTTTCCTTTCCTTTCCTTTTGTTTTCTTTTCTTTCTTTTTGAGACAGGGTTTCTGTTTCCCAGGCTGGAGTGCAGTGACACAATTGCAGCTCACTGCAGCCTTGACCTCCCAGGCTCCAGCAATCCTCCCACCTCGGCCTCCTAAGTAGCTGAGACCACAGGTGAACACCACCATGCCTGGCTAGGTTGAGTTCTTTCTTTCTTTTTTTTTTCTGAGACAGAGTCTCGCTCTGTTGCCCAGGCTGGAGTGCAGTGGTGCGATGTCAGCCCACCACAAGCTCTGCCTCCCGGATTCAAGGGATTCTCCTGCCTCAGCCTCCCAAGTAGCTGGGATTATAGGCATGCACTGCCACGCCGAGTTAATTTTTGTATTTTTAGTAGAGATGGGGTTTCACCTTGTTGGCCAGTATGGTCTCAATCTCCTGACCTCGTGATCTGCCTACCTTGGCCTCCCAAAGTGCTGGGATTACAGGCATAATTACACCACACCCAGCCAGCTAAGTTGTTTTTTAAAAATGGGGCCTCTTGGCTGGGCGCGGTGGCTCATGCCTAAAATCCTAGCACTTTGGGAGGCTGAAGTGTGTGGATCACCTGAGGTCAGGAGTTCAAGTCCAGCCTGGCCATCATGGTGAAACCCCATCTTAAAAAATAAATAAAATAATTAATTAATTAATTTAAAAGATGGAACCGCTTTATGTTGTCCAGGCTGGTCTCAAACTCTTGGGCTCAAGCAATCTGTCTGCCATGGCCTCCCAAAATGCTGATATTACAGGCATGAGCCACCACACCCATCTGGAAGCTCTTTTGATAGTGGTGAAGCCTGTAGGAGCCCAACACAAATGAATGCCTATATGATCCTCTGAAACTGTGGTATCTTCTTTTCCTTACCAACCTTGCAGATACACAGAAAAAAGCAAATCACATACAAACTTTGGGCATTGGTGATGCCTCTGTCTACCTTACTGCTCGAGAGTTTCTGGGCTCTGCAGATCCGGACCTCCAAGTCATGGTCAAGACTGGGAATACAAGGTCGGTGAGGTGACTCATGCCTGTAAACCCAGCACTTTGGGAGGCCGAGGGAGGTGGATCACTTGAGGTCAGGAGTTTGAGATCGGCCTGGCCCACATGGTGAAATCCCATCTCTACTAAAATACAAACATTAGCTGGGCATAGTGTTGCATGCCTGTAATCCCAGCTACTCAGGAGGCTGAGGCAGGAGAATTGCTTGAACCCAGGAGGTGGAGATTGCAGTGAGCAGAGATTGTGCCATTGCTCTCCTGCCTGGGGGACAGAGTAAGACCCTGACTCAAAACAAACAAACAAAGGCAAAGAATACTGGTGTCAGTGATAGAAATGGAAGCTCCAGGCAAAACCCCAGCACTTTGGGAGCCTGAGGTGGGTGGGTCACAAGGTCAAGAGATTGAGACCATCCTGGCTAACATGGTGAAACCCCATTGCTATTAAAAATATAAAAATTAGCTGGGCGTGGTGGCGCATACCTGTAATCCCAGCTACTCTGGAGGCTGAGGCAGGAGAATGGCTTAAATCCAGTAGGCGGAGGTTGCAATGAGCTGAGATCGTGCCACTGCACTCCAGCCTGGGCAACAAGCTCCATGGAAAGTGGGACACAGGTTGGGGGATGGAGGAGGAAGAGGAATCTCTGAGCTTCCAGAAAGGGAGGAGTACAGACATGAAAACAAAAACAAAGGCTTGCGAAGGTGGGAGTAGGCTCCAGTGTCCTGGGCTGGCCTGGAGGGCGTGTGAGATAAGAGGTAGGTGGTTGTTAGATCCAGGGATGCATTAGCTCCAGTAGTGACCTTGGGGAAGGTCTTAGTGTATGTGTACCGGAGAGAGGGTGTCTAATGGAGAAGTCAGTAAGGGGAGTCGGTGAGGGAGGTGGCACCTAAAACCTCCCCTCTAACCCTCTCTACATCATCAGCCACCATCCACTCTTTTTATTATTATTATTATTATTTTGAGACAGAATCTTGCTCTGTCACCTAGGCTGGAGTGTAGAGGTGTGATCTCAGCTCACTACGACCTCTGCCTCCTGGATTTGAGTGATTCTCGTGCCCTAGTCTCCCAAGTAGCTGGGATTACAGGCACACGCCACCACGCCCAGCTAATTTTCGTATTTTTAGTAGAGATGGGGTTTCGCCACGTTGGCCAGGCTGGTCTCAAACTCCTGACCTCAGGTGATCCACTTGCCTCGGCCTCCCAAAGTGCTGGGATTACAGGCGTGAGCCACCATGCCTGGCCCCATCCAGTCCTTTTGAGGAAGAAGGCAGGATTGAACTCTGGAGAGGGGCTAAGAGCCTGGACCAGATTGAAAACTAGCTGAAACAGGCCGAGTGCAGTGGCTCATGCCTGTAATCCCCATGCTTTGGGAGGCTGAGGCCAGAGGATCGCTTGAGACTGGGAGTTCAAAACCAGCCAGGCCAACATGGTGTAACCCCATTTCTACTAAAACTATAAAAATTAGCCAGGCGTGGTGGTGGGTGCCTATAATCCCAGCTGCTTGGGAGGCTGAGGCAGGAGAATCGCTTGAACCTGGGAGGCAGAGGTTGCAGTGAGCTGAGATCACGCCACTGCACTCCAGCCTGGGCAACAGAGCAAAACTCTGCCCCCTCCCCGCCCCCAAAAAAGACTAGCCGAAACAGGGAATAGGTGAAAGCACGTCTCCTTAAGACACCCTCCAGTGTGCCACGTCAGTCTACCACTGCCATAACACCACGCAGAACTTACCACCCCTTTCCGTGGCAGTCACTCAGAAGTTACCACCCTTTTCTAGACATTTCGGCAAAATCTGCCCCTTCATTTGCATGCAATTAAAAGTGGGTATAAGTCTTACTGTAGCACTGCCTCTGAGCTGCTATTCTGGGTGGAGTGCAGTGGCACGATCTCACCTCACTACAACTTCCGCCTCCTGGATTCAAGCAATTCTCCTGCCTCAGCCTCCCAAGTCGCTGGGATTACAGGAGCCCACCACCACGCCCAGCTAATTTTTTAATATTTTTAGTAGAGACGGGGTTTCATCATGGTGGCCAGGCTGGCCTCAAACTCCTGACCCCTGTTGATCCACCTGCCTCAGCCTCCCAAGTGCTGGGATTACAGGCGTGAGCCACCGCGCCCCGCCAGTGCCCTCACTTTGTGTTTCTAGTCCACCTCTTATCTTTCCCCAAACTCAATCCCCCTTGTGGAACTGTAGACTATTCCAGAAGAACGGAGACTTAAACATCTGCTAATCCAAACCTTTCCCCAGAGCTCACAAAATTCAGCCTATTCTTGATTATTTCCATGAACAGGGAGCTCATTACTGGGAAAAGCTGAATTTTCTACTCCATTGGCCATACCGCTATTCCTTTCGCAGAATCATGCGTACAGTAAGTACTCAGTTGGCGTACGGGAATATGTTTCCTGGCCCTTCTGGTAGTTTCTGAGTCCCCATCACACTGACTTACCTTGCAGTATGCTCTCCTCACTTCTCAACTTCTCTAGTAAGTTATGTATCCTCAGGCTAGGTGCGGCAACATATGCCTGCAATCCCAGCACTTTGGGAGGCCAAAGCAGGAAGATTGCTTGAGCCCAGGAGTTTGAGACCAACCTGGGCAACATAGGGAGACCCCTATCTCTAAAAAAGATTTTTTAAAATTAGCAGGATGTGGTGGAGCACATCTGTAGCCCCAGCTGTGCGGGAGACTGAGGCAGGAGGATGCCTTGAGCCCAGGAGTTTGAGGCTGCAGTGAGCCATGATCACTCCACTGCACATCAGCCTGGGAAACAGTGAGACCTCATCTTTAAACATTTATATATCTCCTAGATGTAAACATAATTTTCAGGGTGTGGAGTAACTTGCAGTAATCATAGATTTTATTATTTTCACCCAGATAGTGGCGCAATCTCGGCTCACTGCAACCTCTGCCTCCTCAGTTCAAGCAATTCTGTCTCAGCCTCCTGAGTAGGTGGGATTACAGGTGCCCATGACCATGCCTGGCTAATTTATTTTTTTAAGATGGAATTTTGCTTTTGTTGCCCAAGCTGGAGTGCAATGGTGTGATCTTGGCTCACTGCAAACTCCGCATCCTGGGTTCAAGCGATTCTCGTGCCTCAGCCTTCTGAGTATCTGGGATTACAGGCATGCACCACCATGCCCGGCTAATTTTGTATTTTTAGTAGAGAAGTAGTTTCACCATGTTGGTCAGGCTGGTTTCAAACTCCTGACCTTGGGTAATCCAGCTGCCTCTGCCTCCCAAAGTACTGGGATTACAGGCGTGAGCCACTGTGCCCGGCTAATTTTTGTATTTTCAGTTGAGATGGGGTTTCACATGTTGGCCAGGCTGGTCTCGAACTCCTGACCTCAAGTGATTCAACCACCTTGGCCTCCCAAAGTGCTAGGAATATAGGTGTGAGCCACCGTGCCTGGCCTGGCCATACATAATTTTATTTATAAATTTATAGAATTTATAAATTATATATTACCTTGTTTCTAAGATTGGAAACAAGGTAACAATGACTCTTTTTTATTTTTTATTTTTTGAGACTGAGTCTTGCTCTGTAGCCAGGCTGGAGTGCAATGCCACGATCTCAGCTCCCTACAACCTCTGCCTCCCAGGTTGAAGCGATTCCCCTGCCTCAGCCTCCCGCGTAGCTAGGACTACAAGTGCCCACCACCACACCTGGGTTTTTGTTTGTTTGTTTGTTTGTTTGTTTTTGTATTTTAGTAGAGATGGGATTTCACCATGTTGGCCAGGATGGTCTGGATCTCCTGACCTCACGATCTGCTTGCCTCGGCCTCCCAAAGTGCTGGGATTACAGGCATGAGCCACCTCACCCAGCCCCGCTTTTTATTTTCTTGCAACGCAGTTTCACTCTGTCACCTAGGCTGGAATGCAGTGGCGTGATCTCAGCTTACTGCAACCACTGCCTCCTGGGTTCAAACGATTCTTGTGCTTCAGGCTCCTGAGTACCTGGGACTACAAGCACGTACCACCCCGCCCAGCCAATTTTTTTTTTTTGTATTCTTAGTAGAGATGGGGTCCTGGTGGCCAGGCTGGTCTTGGACTCCTGACCTCAAGTGATCCACCTGCCTTGGCCCCCTATAGTGCTGGGGTTACAGGCATGAGCCACTGTGTCTGGCCAAAAATCAACACCATTTTGAATAGCATCAAAAACACTCCTGTTAATGCCAGCACGTTGAGAACCCAAGGCTGGTGAATCACTTGAGCCCAGGAGTTTGAGACCAGCCTAGGCAACATAGTGAAACTCTGTCTCTACAAAAAAAAATATAAAAAATTAGCCAGGCACGGTGGTGGTGTGTGCTTGTGGTCCCAGATACTCCAGAGGCTGAGGTGAAAGGACCACCTGCTCTAAGAGGTTGAGGCTGCAGTGAGCTATGATGATGCCAGTGCATGCCAGCCTGGGCGACAGGGTGAGACCCTGTCTCTAAGTAAATAAATAAAAATATGCCAGGCACAGTGGCTCGCGCCTGCAATCCCAGCACTTTGGGAGGCCAAGGTGGGCAGATCACGTGAGGTCAGGTGTTCGAGGCCAGCCTGGCCAACGTGGTGAAACCCCATCTCTACTAAAAACATGAAAATTAGCCAGGCATGGTGGCTCGCACCTGTAGTCCCAGCTACTTGGGAGGCTGAAACAGGAGAATTGCTTGAATCCGGGAGGCGGAGGTTGTGGTGAACCAACATTGTGCCACTGCACTCCCGCCTGGGCAACAGAGCAAGACTCTGTCTCAAAAAAAAGTCACACTTTATTGCCCAGACTGGTCCCAAACTCCTGACCTCAAGTGATCCTCAGGCTGAACCTCCCAAACAGTATTTTTTTTTTTTAATTTTTTCTTCTGTTTTTACAAAAACACACGAACCCATCCAAGATTTCTTTTCTTTTTTCTTTGACAGTCTTGCACTGTCACCCAGGCTGGAGTGCCATGGTGCAATCTCAGCTCACTGCAACCTCCGCCTCCTGGGTTCAACTCATCCTCCCACCTTGACTGAGCCCAGGAGGCAGAGGCTGCAGTGAGCTGAGATCATGCCCCTGCACTCCCTCCCAGCTTTGAGACAGAGAGAGACCCCGTCTTTTATAAACAAGAAACAAAACAAAGAATAGGGACCCAGCCGGGCGCGGTGGCTCAAGCCTGTAATCCCAGCACTTTGGGAGGCTGAGGCGGGTGGATCACGAGGTCAAGAGATCGAGACCATCCTGGTCAACATGGTGAAACCCCCTCTCTACTAAAGATACAAAAAATTAGCTGGGCATGGTGGCACGAGCCTGTAATCCCAGCTACTCAGGAGGCTGAGGCAGGAGAATTGCCTGAGCCCAGGAGGCGGAGGTTGCGGTGAGCCGAGATCGCGCCATTGCACTCCAGCCTGGGTAACAAGAGCGAAACTCCGTCTCAAAAAAAAAAAAAAAAAAAAAGAATAGGGACCCGAGGTGCACAGAGTGGCGAGTTCTGCCGCTTGCCAGATAGACGGCCCGGGGTTTAAGCTCTCCCAGACTGTTTTCCCATCTTTGTATTCTTCCTAATTCTAGTCCCTGACACAAAAGTTTGCTCTGTGACATAAAGAAAACCAAACAGGCCTGGGGCAGTGGCTCACCAGTAATCCGAGCGCTTTAGGAGACTGAGTCCAGAGAATCGTCTGGTTTGAGACCAGCCTGGGCAACACAGTGAGATCCCATCTCTGAAATAAACCAAACAAACAGATTAGGGATAACATGAAGAAATCATCACGGATGCACATGAAGATTTGTGTCTATTCATCCCAGTTTCATGTCGGAAACAACCAGGATCACAGGATTAAGTTATTTGATAAAACAACTCCCCCTCAAAGCAGTGGCTGGCATAAAATAAGTGCTCAATAAAGATGAACCATGCTTGATCTTCTGCCCAATTTACATGATAAGTATTTCCTCCCAGGCTATTGCTCTGCCTGTCTTCTGTCGTGTTTATTTATTTATTTATTTATTTTTTGAGATGGAGTCTCCCTCTGTCACCCAGGTTGGAGTGCAGTTGTGTGATCTTGAATCACTGCAACCTCCACCTCCCAGGTTCAAGTGATTCTCCTGCCTCAGCCTCCTGAGTAGCTGGGATTACAGATGCCTGCCACCATGCCAGCATATTTTTATATATTTCGTAGAGACGGGATTTTGCCATGTTGGCCAGGCTGGTGTTGAACTCCTGACCTCATGTGATCTGCCTGCCTCGACCTCCCAAAGTGCTGGAATTACAGGCATGAGCCACTGTGGCTGGCCTTCTGTTGTTTTAAAGAAATATTTAGGCCAGACACAGTGGCTGAAGTCTGTAATCCAGGCCTTTTGGGAGGCCGACATGGGCAGATCACCTGAGGTCAGGAGTTCAACACCAGTCTGGGCAGAAAAGTGAAATCCTGTCTCTATTTTTGTAAAATAAAAAATAACAGTAAAATTTTAAAAAGGCCAGGCAAGGTGGCTTATATCTGTAATCCTAGCACTCTGGCTAGGGCAGGCAGATTGCTTGAGCCCAGGAGTTTGAGACCAGCTTGGGCAACATAGGGAGACCCTACCTCTACTAAACATAGAAAAAAATTAGCTAGGCATGGTGGTGCATGCCCTGTATTCCCAGCTACTTGGGAGGCTGAGGTGGGAGGATCACTTGAGCCCGGGATGCAGAGGTTGCAATGAGCTGAGATAGTGCCACTGCACTCCAGCTTAGGAGACAGGGTGACACCCTGTCTCAAAAATAAACAAATAAAATAAAAAGAAATATTTAACAATTTCTTTTTTTTTTAAGACGATGTTTCACCATGTTGGTCAGGCTGGTCTTGAACTCCCGACCTCAGGTGATCTGCCCGCCTTGGCCTCCAAAGTGCTTGGATTACAGGCATGAGCCACTGCGCGTGGCCATATTTAACAATTTCAAAACAAGATGATTTCTGGAGGCTTTCAAAATTATCAAAATACATAAAATTTAAAAATCATCACAATAATGCTATCTCATTGTTAAAGTGTCAAACAGGAAAGTGAAAATACAGAAATTCTCCCCCTGATATTTCTTTTTCTTTTTCTTTGAGATGGACTCCCCCTGATATTTTTTTTTTCCTTTTTTTTTTCTTTGAGATGGAGTCTTGCTCTGTTGCCCAGGCTGGAGTGCAATGTCGCGATCTCGGCTCACTGCAACCTCTGCCTCCTGGGTTCAAGCACTTCCCCTGCCTCAGCCTCCTGAGTAGCTGGGACTACAGGTGCACACCACCATGACTAGCTAATTTTGTATTTTTAGTAGAGATGAAGTTTCACCATGTTGGCCAGGATGATCTTGATCTCCTGACCTCATGATCCACCCACCTCAGCCTCCCATAGTGCCAGAATTACAGGCGTGGGCCTGATATTTCTTCCCTAGGAAATATCTTCCCAGCGCGTCCTATGCATGCACAAACCTGTGTGTCATTGCTGGTCTTGGACGTCAATGGGACCCTGCTGTACACAATGTTCTATGGCTCTTTTTTCCACGGAGCAAAGCACCTGGGGATTTTTTTCATGCCAATAGCTATATGTATGTCTTGTTCTTGTTCAGGGCCTCAGAGCGTTCCCATAGTATGCTGTGCCCTAATTTGTGAAACTATGCGTCTATTGTCAGTCCTTGAGACTGTCTTCCAATTTTCACTTTTACAAGCGGCGGCATCATTGCAGAAAAATGCTATGATGCACACATCCATAGACACATACATGTATAGAGGACTGATTGTTGGATGAAGCCCAGAGAGGTAAAAAGTTATGTGCTTTTTAAAATTTAATTTAATTTAATTTTTATTTATTTATTTTTATTTTTAATTTTTTTCTACCTCGCCCCTTCCCCTAAAGTTATGGGCTTTAAATTTGTTGTTTGATGACAGTCAAATTCCCTTCCCCAAAAATCTCCATAATTTACGCTTTCCCAGCCCACCACTGTAATGATGTTTCTTATTCACCCCACTCTCAGTGTGACTGGATGTGTTAATATTTTTAGCAGTTGCCAAATTAAGAAGTGAAAACTGGCCGGGTGGGGTGGCTCACACCTGTAATCCCAGCACTTTGGGAAGCCTGAGGCAGGAGGATCGCTTGAGCCCAGGAGTTTGAGGCCAGCTTGGGCAACAAAGTGAGACCACTCCCCCCCCGGCCACCATCTTACTTTGAAAAAAATGAAACAGGCCGGACACAGTGGCTCATGCCTGTAATCTCAGCACTTTGGGAGGCCAAGACAGGCAAATCACGAGGTCAGCAGTTCGAGACCAGCCTGGCCAACATGGTGAAGCCCTGTCTCTACTAAAAATACAAAAAATTAGCTGGGTGTGGTGGCGGGCGCCTGCAATTCCAGCTACTAGGGAAGCTGAGGCACAAGAATCACTTGAGCCTGGGAGGCGGAGGTTGCAGTGAGCCAAGATCATGCCACTGCACTCCAGCCCTAGCAACAGAGCGAGACTCCATCAAGAAAAAGAAAGAGCCGGGCATGGTGGCTCAAGCCTGTAATCCCAGCACTTTGGGAGGCCGAGGCGGGTGGATCACGAGGTCGAGAGATCGAGACCATCCTGGTCAACAAGGTGAAACCCCGTCTCTACTAAAAATACAAAAAATTAGCTGGGCATGGTGGCGCGTGCCTGTAATCCCAGCTACTCAGGAGGCTGAGGCAGGAGAATTGCCTGAACCCGGGAGGCGGAGGTTGTGGTGAGCCGAGATCGCGCCATTGCACTCCAGCCTGGGTAACAAGAGCGAAACTCCATCTCAAAAAAAAAAAAAAAAAAAAAAAAAAAGAAAAAAAGAAAAAAGAAAAAGAAAGAAGGAAATAATAATAGTACCTATATCACAGGGCTAAAGATTAAACTACTTGATAAATGTAATCCCCTGCCCCGCCTCCGGCAAAACAATGGTTGGTATATATAATAGTAAGCGTTCAATAAACATGAACAACGCTCAAATCTTCTGCCTAATTTATGTGACAAATATTTCCTTCCAGGCTCTTGACTTTGATTGTTTTCTTTCTTTGTTTAGCATGTTTTCATGTCATCAAATGTGCTCATTTTTTCTTTCAAGTTGCAATAAAAGCAAATCTAGGATATTTAAATTGATTGGAGAATAAGAAAATGACTCTGGGCTGGGTGCTGTGGCTCACGTCTGTAATCCCAGTGCTTTGGGAGGCTGAGGTGGGCAGAGCACCTGAGGTCAGGAGTTTGAGATCAGCCTGGCCAACACGGTGAAACCGCATTTCTACTAGAAATTTAAAAATTAGCTGAGTGTGGTGGTGGGCACCTGTAATCCCAGCTACTCAGGAGGCTGAGGCAGGAGAATCACTTGAACTCGGGAGGCAGAGGTTGTAGTAAGCCAAGATTGCACTACTGCACTCCAGCCTGGGGGACAGAGTAAGACTTCACCTCCAAAAAAGAGAAAAAGAAAATAAACTGGGAAAAGAGAAGAGAGTATTGGCGGGATTTACAGGTACCCGCCACCACGCCTGGCTAATTTTGTATTTTTTAGTAGACAGGGGTTTCACCATGTTGGCCAGGCAGGTCTCGAACTCCTGACCTCAGGTGATCCATCTGCTTCGGCCTCTCAAAGTGCTGGGATTACAGGCGTGAGCCACTGCGCCCAGCCGAAGCACACAGGTAATGATTTTATAAAGAGAACACTACTCCCTCCCCTCCCTTCCTTTCCAATAAATGTTAATCCTAAAGAAAAAAAAAAAAAAAAAAAAAAAAAAAAAGCCAAGGCCGGGCGCGGTGGCTCAAGCCTGTAATCCCAGCACTTTGGGAGGCCGAGGCGGGTGGATCACGAGGTCAAGAGATCGAGACCATCCTGGTCAACATGGTGAAACCCCGTCTCTACTAAAAATACAAAAAATTAGCTGGGCATGGTGGCGTGTGCCTGTAATCCCAGCTACTCAGGAGGCTGAGGCAGGAGAATTGCCTGAACCCAGGAGGCGGAGGTTGCAGTGAGCCGAGATCGCGCCATTGCACTCCAGCCTGGGTAACAAGAGTGAAACTCCTCTCAAAAAAAAAAAAAAAAAAAAAAAAAAAAGCCAGAAGTCAGCCAGCAGCTACTCCACGCTTAACACCTCCCAGAGTCAGCAGAGGAAAAAGCTCCATTCTGGAGCCAGATGCCTGAACGCCATAGCAGGATCGCCCCCTGGTGGCAGAAAAGAAAGAAGCCAGATGCCTGAATGCCATAGCAGGATCGCCCCCTGGTGGCAGAAAAGAAGCCGGTCTAGGTAGGTGTGTGTGAGTTTCTTCCCGAAAGCAGCTCTGTTTTTGTTTTATCTTTTTATATATTTTTTGAGACAGAGGCTCGCTGTCACCCAGGCTGGAGCTCAGTGACACAATCTTAGCTCACTTCAACCTCCACCTCCGGCGTTGAAGTGATTCTCCTCCCTCAGCTTCCTGAGTAGCTGGGATTACAGCCACTGACCACCACGCCTGGCTAATTTTTGTATGTATTTTAGTAGAAATAGAGTTTCACCATGTTGGCCAGGCTGGGCTTGAACTCCTAACCTCAAGCGATCCACCTGCCTCGGCTTCCCAAACTGCTGGGATTATAGGTGTGAGCCACCCCAGCCAGTTTGTTTCTTTTTATTTAAATCACAAAGCAACCTATTGCAAGTAAAATTAGGCAGAATACACAGGCGACAAATTTGAGAATGGGAGAAGGGAAGCCCAAGGTCACCTAGCTAGCAATGGGCAGAACCTGCCAATCTGTGCAAATCTAGGAGCCTGATTTTTGTGGTTGTTGTTGTTTCTGGAAATAAGGGAAGGAAAATTCCCTGTTTTGTTTTTGTTTTTATTTTTGTTTCAGAGATGGGGGCTTGCTCTGTCACTCAGGCTGGAGTGCAGTGGCATGATAATAGCTCACTGCAGCCTCAAACTCCTGGACTCAAGTGATTCTCTCGCTTTAGCTGCCCAAAGTGCTGGGATTCCGCCCAGCCTCCTGTTTTTAAAAATTTGTTTATTAGGCCGGGCGCGGTGGCTCACGCCTGTAATCCCAGCACTTTGGGAGGCCGAGGCGGGTGGATCACGAGGTCAAGAGATCGAGACCATCCTGGTCAACATGGTGAAACCCTGTCTCTACTAAAAATACAAAAAAAAATCAGCTGGGCGTGGTGGCGCATGCCTGTAATCCCAGCTACTCAGGAGGCTGAGGAAGGAGAATTGCCTGAACCCAGGAGGCGGAGGTTGCGGTGAGCCGAGATCGCGCCATTGCACTCCGGCCTGGGTAACAAGAGCGAAACTCCGTCTCAAAAAAAAAAAAAAAAAAAAAAAAAAAATTTATTTATTTATATTTTGAGATAGAGTCTCATTCTGTCACCCAGGCTGGAGTGCAGTGGCATGATCTCGGCTCACTGTAATCTCTGCCTCCCAAGTCCAAGCAATTCTCATGCCTCAGCCTCCCAAGAAGCTGGGATTACAGGGACATACCATCATACCCAGCTAATTTTTGTATTTGTATTTATTATTTTTTTTGAAGACTCTCACCCAGGCTGGAGTACAGTGGTGTGATCTTAGCTCACTGCAACCTCTATCTGCTGGGTTCAAAAGATTCTCCTGCCTCAGCCTCCTGAGTAGTTGGAATTACAGGCACGCACCACCACGCCTGGCTAATTTTTGTATTTTTTTTTTTTTTTTTTTTTTTTGTGAGATGGAGTTTCGCTCTTGTTACCCAGGCTGGAGTGCAATGGCGCGATCTCGGCTCACCGCAACCTCCGCCCCCGGGTTCAGGCAATTCTCCTGCCTCAGCCTCCTGAGTAGCTGGGATTACAGGCATGCGCCACCATGCCCAGCTAATTTTTTCTATTTTTAGCAGAGACGGGGTTTCACCATATTGACCAGGCTGGTCTCGATTTCTTGACCTTGTGATCCGCCTGCCTCGGCCTCCCAAAGTGCTGGGATTACAGGCTTGAGCCACCACGCCTGGCCCCAATTTTTGTATTTTTTTAAGTAAAGATGGGGTTTCACCATGTTGGTCAGGCTGGTCTCCAACTCCTGACTTTATGATCCACCTGCCTTGGCCTCCCAAATTGCTGGGATTACAGGTGTGAGCCACCGAGCTTGGCAAATTTTTGTTTTTAGCTGAGACAGGGTTTCCTCTTGTTGGCCAGTCTGGTCTCATCATTCCTGGCCTCAAGTGATCCACCCACCTTGGCCTCCCAAAGTGCTGGGATTACCAGCATGAGCCACTGCACCCGGCCTAAACTTTTTTTTTTTTTTTTTTGAGGAAAGATTTTACTCTGTTACCCAGGCTGGAAGGCAGTGGCATGATTATAGCTCACTGCAGCCTCTAATCCCTGGGCTCAAGCAATCCTCTAACTTCGGCCTCCCAAGTAGCTGGGACTACAGCAATGGATCACCATGCTCACCTACTTTTAAATTTTTTCATAGAGTCAGAGTCTTGCTGTCACCCAGGCTGGTCTTGAACCCCTGGCCTCAGGCGATCCTCCTGCCTTGGCCTCCCAAAGTGCTGGGATTATAGGTGTGAGCCACTGCACTGGGCCTGGTTGGGAGAACCAGTCAACCCGATTGGTTCCTCCCTGTCCAACCTCCACATGGCTATTTCCAGAGACTGGGCTACGAACACACCAAGAGGCCGGGTGCATGTAACGACTCATGCCTGTAATACCAGCACTTTGGGAGGGCAAGGCAGGCAGATCACTTGAGGTCAGAAGTTCAAGACCAGCCTGGCCAACATGGCAAAACTGTGTTTCTACTAAAAAAAAAAAAAAAAAAAAAAATTAGCCCGGCACGGTGGCTCATGTGTGTAATCCTAGCACTTTGGGAGGCTGAGGCAGGTGGATCACAAGGTCAGGAGTTCAAGACCAGCCTGACCAACATGGTGAAACCTTGTCTCTATTTAAAAATACAAAAATTAGCCAGGCATGGTGGCACACAACTGTAATCCCAGCTACTTGGGAGGCTGAGGCAGGAGAATTGCTTGAACCTTGGAAGTGGAGGTTGCAGTGAGCCGAGAGTGTGCCATTGCACTCCAGCCTGGGCGACAGAGCGAGACTCGATCTCAAAAAAAAAAAAAAAAAGCTGGGCATGGTGGCATGTGCCTGTCTCAGCTACTCAGGAGGCTGAGGTGGGAGAATCACTTGAGCCCAAAAGGTAGAGGTTGCAGTGAGCTGAGATCACACCACTGCACTCCAACCTGGGAAAGAGAGAGAGACTCTGTCAAAGAAAGAAATAAGAGAGAGAGAGAGACAGAGAGAGAGAGAGAGAGAGAGAGAGACAGACAGACAGACAGACAGAGAGAAACACACCAAGAAAACACTCTTGTGAATTTGACTATCAGTCTCGAGTCCACACCTCATGGCCAGCTCCTGTGGACTACAAGACAGGTCCCCTGTCCCTGAACCCAGGTCCTCACTGGAACCAAAAAGTTTCTTGGCATTTGCTGAGTCTCAATCTCTGGAACCACAGAGGGGAGGAAGGCCCAGTCGAGACTCAGTTCCAACTCTGTTAGTCAAGTTTGTTTTTTGTTTGTTTTTCTTTTTATTTTTTGAGACAGGGTCTCATCCTATCACTGAGGCTGACTGCAGAGGCATGCTCATGGCTCACTGCAGCCTAGACCTTCCTGGGCTCAAGTGATCCTCCTACCTAAGCCTCCCTAGGATCTGGAGCTTCAGGCTTGCACCACCGTGCCTTGCTAATTTTTTGTATTTCTGGTAGAGATGGGGTTTCGCCATGTTGCCCAGATTGATGTTGAACTACTGAGCTCAAGCGATCCGCCAACCTCGGCCTCTCAAAGTGCTTGGATTACAGGCGTGAGCTACTGCACCTGCCTGTTGGTCATTAGCGATGATCATCAAACATTTCCAATGCTGTCTTCTGGACGCATGGTAGGGCTGTTCTCTCTTGGCCACTTACGGCTGGGTAAAGCCATGTGACTTTTTCTGGCCAATGAGCAGTGAGATGAAATAGTGCATCATTTCTGAACCAGAGTATTTAATTATGGGTATGAGGCCTTCTAGATATGTCTCTCCTCAGTTACAGTGACCCAAAACATTCCAGATAGTGACAACTCTTTTTTCAGAGACACTCTGTCACCCAGGCTGGAGTACAGTGGTATAATCACAGCTCACTGCAGCCTTGAATTCTTGGGCTGAAGTGATTCTCCTGCTTCAACCTCCCAAGTACTGAGACTACAGGTGCATGCCACTATGCCCAGCTAATTTTAAAAGGTTTTTTAGAGATGGGGTCTTGCTATGTTTCCCAGGCTGGTCTCAAACTCCTGGGCTCAAGCGATCCTCCTGCCTCAGCCTCCCAAGTAGCTGGGACTACAGGCATGAGCCACTGCACCCAGCTCAGAAATTACTTTTGTATCATTTTTACCCCCTGCTCCCCCAAGACTTTGGTGCTATTTGTTACAGTGGCATAAACTGGCTTGTCCTGACTAATACATTACGCCATCAACATCATGGCACCTGAGTCTAGCCAAGGACTTCTATGTTAGTTTACTAGGTTTGCTGTAACAAAGTTCCACAGATGGGATGACTTCAGCAACAAAAATGTGTTGTTGGCCAGGTGCAGTGCTCACATCTGTAATTCCAGTACTTTGAGATGCCAAGGCGGGTGGATTGCTTGATCCCAAGGGTTCAAGACCAGCCTGGGAAACATGGAAAACCTTGTGTCTACCAAAAATATGAAAATTAAGCCAGGTGTGGTGGCACATGCCTGTGGTCTCAGCTATTTGGGAGGGTGAGAGGATGGTTTAAGCCCAGGAAGTGGAGGTGGCAGTGAGATGAGATGGTGCCATTGCACTCCAGGGTGGGCAACAGAGCCAGACTCTATCTCAAAAAAAAAAAAAAAAAAAAAAAAAGAGGGAGAGAGAGAGGGTGGGAGTTATCTCAGGGATCTTTGCTTCATCTTTGGAGCAATGCTAATTCAGCAAATATTTACTAAGCACCTACCATGAGCCAGGGACCCTTCAATGCAAGGTTTTTCCAGTGATGGAACTTATATTCAAGTGAGTCTTGCAAAGACAGGTTATAAACAGGTAAACAAGTGAGGCTGGGTATGGTGGCTCATGCCTTTGATTCTAGCACTTTGGGTGGCCAAGGCGGGAGGATCAATTGAGCCCTGGAATTTGAGTACAGCCCAGGCAACATAGCAAGACCCTTGTCTCTACCAAAAAAAGTTTAAAAATTAGCCAGCTGTGGTGATGCTTACCTGTAGTCCCAGCTACCTGGGAGGCTGAGGTGGGAGAATTGCTTGAGCCTGGGAGATTGAGGCTGCAGTGAACTATGACTTCACCACTGAACTCCAGACTGGGCAACAGAGTGAGACCGTCTCTAAAAAAAAAAATAATAATAGTTAATTAAAAACTTTAGGCCAGTTGTGGTGCACGCCTGTAATCCCAGCACTTTGGGAGGCCAAGGTGGGTAGATAACCTCAGGTCAAAGTTAAAGGCCAGCATAGCCAACATAGTGAAACCCCACCTCTACTAATAATACAAAAGTTGGCCGGGCACGTTGGCTCAAACCTGTAATCCCAGCACTTTGGGAGGCCGAGGTGGGTGGATCACAAGGTCAAGAGATCGAGACCATCCTGGTCAACATGGTGAAACCCCGTCTCTACTAAAAATACAAAAAATTAGCTGGGCATGGTGGCACGTGCCTGTAATCCCAGCTACTCGGGAGGTTGAGGTAGGAGAATTGCCTGAACCCAGGAGGTGGAGGTTGCAGTGAGCCGAGATCGTGACATTGCACTCCAGCATGGGTAACAAGAGTGAAACTCCATCTCAAAAAAAAAAAAAAAAAGTTATCCAGGTGTGGTGGTGGATGCCTGTAATCCCAGCTATTTGGGAGGCTGAGGCAGAATAGCTTGAACCCAGGAGGCAGAGGTTGCAGAGAGCCGAGACCATGCCACTGCACTCCAGCCTGGGTGACAGAGTAAGACTTCATCTCAGGAAAACAGAGACAACTTTATACCTGTAATCTCATCATTTTAGGAGGCCAAAAGAGGCAGACTGCTTGAGTCCAAAAGTTTGAGACCAGTCTGGACAACAACATGGTGAGACTCCACCTCTACAAAATAAAAATTCAAAACTAGCTGGTTGTGGTGACTTGCACATGTAGTCCCAGCTACTTGGGAGGTTGAGGTGGGATGACCACTTGAGCTCAGGAGGTCAAAGCTGCTGTGAGCCATGATCGCACCACCATACTCCAGCCTGTGTGACAGAGTGGGATCGTGTGTCAAACAATAGTAACAGTAAAGTAAAACAATAAAAAACAAATGAAACAACTGTGACAAATGAAGTGCTCTAAAGGCAAAAAGACAGAGGCCAACAAGGACAGGGAAGTTACTGTACACAGTCCGAAGAGGTGACAATTGAGAATAGGCTTAAGAAGCTACACAGAAAGTAAAAAGCCCAATTCTGGGCTTTGAGCCAGGAATAGATGGAGAATTTGAGGAATAGGATGAAGGCTGGTACAACCAGAATTACGGACTGAACTTTCGGCTTAATGTCCCTCCCACCACCCACCCTCAAAACCCAGAGATCTGGAGGGTGCAGGGATATCACGGGCTTGGAGGGAAAGATACAGAGGGGACGTCATTAGCACCTCGGACAGCACCTCCCCTGTCCATGGTACTGACAGCACAAGGCACTGACGGTCGGTGGGAATGTAAAACGGTGCAGCTGCTGTGGAAAAGTTAGGTGGTTCCTCAATTCGATGCAGAATCTCCATATTGCCTAACAATTCCATTCCTGAGCATCTAACCAAGGAAATTGAAAGCAGAGATCTAGATACCTGTACACCGTGTTCACAGCAGCATGAGTCACCACAGCCACAAGGTAGAAGAACTCATGTCCAACTGATGAACCAATAAACACTATGTGGTCCATCTATCCAATGAAATATTATTCAGCCATAAACAAGGAAAAGTTCTGGCTGGGCATGGTGCATAAACAGTTCTGGCTGGGCATGGTGCCTCACGCCTGTAATCCCAGCACTTTGGGAGGCCGAAGTGGGCCAGTTTGAGACCAGCCTGGGCAACATGGTGAAACCCCGACTCTACTAAAAATACAAAAATTAAGGCCAGATGTGGTGGCATATGCCTATGATCCCAGCACTTTGGAAGGCTGAGGCAGGTGGATGGCTTGAGGCCAGGAGTTTGAGACTAGCGTAGCCAACAAGGTGAAACCCTGTTTCTACGAAAAATAAAAAAATTAGCCAGGCATGGTGGTGCTCGCCTATAGTTCCAGCTACTTGGAAGGCTGAGGCAGGAGAATCACTTGAATCCAGGAGTTGGAGGCTGCAGTAAGCTGAGATTGCACCACTACACTCCAGCCTAGGCAACAGAGGGAAGCACGGTCTCAAAAATTAAATAAATAAATAAACACAGAATTTAGTTGAGCATAGTGGTGGGTGCCTGTAATCCCAGCTACTCAGGAGGCTAAGGCAAGAGAATCACTTGAACCTGGGAGGTGGAGGTTGCAATGAGTGGAGATCATGCCACTGCACTCCAGCCTGAGCAACAGAGCGAGACTGTCTCAAAAAAAAAAAAAAGAAAAAAGAAAAGAAAGAAAGAAAAGAAATTGCGGGGTGCCATATCAGGCCCCCAAGAGCACCTGTGAGCTCTGGAGGGTGGCATGGAATGTTCGGGCATTGTCTGGAGTCAGCACTGGCTTCTGAGGTGCCAGAAAGGGGGCAGAGTGGGGAGAAGCACCTAGCGGGGCTCCTTATGAATTCTAGAAAGGCATTCCCCACACGGGGCAAACACCAGGTGTGTCAGACTGCATCCCCCGCCATCCTGAGCACAGAAGGTGAGCCCCCAACCTGAAGATGACAGGAGGCCATTTTCAAGAGGTGAGTTTATTGGGGGAGGGGACTGGTCAAGTCATCAGTGCAGCACTGTGCCCCCTCGGGGCTGGTCAGTCCAGTGCGTGGGCCCCGGGGGTCACAGGCATAGCAGCAGGAGGGGGAGTGAGTACCCCCACAGGGCCATCCCCAGCCCAGTCCAGGGACGGGGATAAAGGGGTGACCCCTGGCGAGGTCCTCAGGCATCTGTGGCTGAGCCGGGTGGCTCCTGGGGCAGACAGCGCCGGTGCCGGAGAATCAACTTCTCCTCCTCCTGCAGGGACAGTTCACACACATGCATGTCACCCAGTATGGGACACTGATACATCACTGAGCACATGTCAGCCAGCACCCAGCACACAGGATCTCAGATACACCCCCTCCCACTGTACTCATGACCCTTCCGAGGATGTGAGGGGACCCTGGGCTGCCCACTCTCACCATCTCAGAGGCAGTGCTGGGGCTTGCTCCCTCGGGGGACCCGCCTTCATCCCTTGAGCAGTCGGGTCCGGCATCCTCCTCATACTCTGTCAGGCAATCTGACTCCTCTCCTGGAATCGGGGAGCAGGGCATGGGTGAGGGGATCAGGGCTGGCCTGCCATCTCCAGCCACTCCCCTCCCTCTTGGGAGTCCTCTGGGCCCCTCACCATCAGCACAGCCATCGGAGACGTAGCTCGTGGGGGGCTCAATCCGGGACACAATCTCTGCCAAGTCGGTGAAACCAGAGCTTGGGAAAGCAAGCACCTGTGGGGTGATGTTGGTGAGGCTCTTGGGGAGGTCATAGAGTCCTGGGGCCCCTGGGGGGCCCAGTGGTGCATTGGGGGCTTAGAGGAGATCCTAGGATGGGAACTCTCTGAAATCAGCAGAGGTCTGAGAGCTCAGCAAAACCCAGGATATATGGGGCCATCTGAGGTTTGCAGGAGACTTTCAGGGGGCCCGGCTTTGGAATCACTGGAGTCAGAGTGGCCCCAGCACGGGAGCAGCACAGGCTTACATCTGCACGGCGGCTCTCATTGAGGTCTGCAGACCGCCGGTCTGTGAGCATTTTCTCAATGACGTCGCCACGGCTCCAGCCTCCAAACACCGCCTTCCCGTACTGGTAGCCCACATCCTATAGAAAGTGAGGGGCTGAGTCTATGCCTGCAATCTTGCTTTGCTTGTCCCCACTCTGTCTGCCCCTTCTCTGGTCCCTCAAAAGCCTGATGCTCTGGGGGAGCTGGCATTTGAAACTAAATCTATTTCACAGTCAGCTGCACAGAGCACACTCACCCACACATTCCCTGTCCTGCTGTTGGCAGACATTACCAACCAGTCTCTCCATGTTCTTTCCCACTTGGCCCCATGCAGGGTGCTGGGTACCAAATAACACAAGGTGGTGATGTGCAAGCTTACTCTGAAGTCTGCAAACAGGGAGTACACCTGTGGACATCGCCGTCTCCCAAGCCCACAGCAAACATTTTAAGTTTCTCATGGCATGCTAGCCCAGTGAGCCCACAAAGGACATCACATATTTCTTCTACTCAGACTCAGGGCTTCTGGGCTGCAGCTACTGATTAATTTCTTTTAAAAATGTTTATTAATATTTAATTTTTAAAATTATTAGGATGAGACTGCACTCCCAGGCTTGAGTGCAGTGGCACAATCTTGGTTCACTGCAACCTCCATCTCCTGGGTTCAAGCGATTCTCCTGCTTTAGCCTCTTAAGTAGCTGGGACTACAGGCATGTGCCACCACACCTGGCTAACTTTTGTATATTTAGTAGAGACGAGGTTTTACTACGAGTTGACCAGGTGGTGTCAAACTCCTGATTTCAAGTGATCTGCCTGCCTCGGCCTCCCAAAATGCTGTGATTATATGCATGAGCCACTGCGCCTGGCCCTTTCTTTTTTCTTAGAGACAGAGTTTTGCTCTGTCATTCAGGCTGGAGTACAGTGATACAATCACCGCTCACTGCAGCCTTGAACTCCTGAGCTCAAGCAATCCTCCCACTTTAGCCTCCCGAGTAGCTGGGGTGACAGGCATTTACCACCACACCCAGCTAATTATTTATTTATTTATTTATTTATTTATTTTTATTTTTATTTTTTTTTGAGATGGAGTTTCGCTCTCGTTACCCAGGCTGGAGTGCAATGGCGCGATCTTGGCTCACCGCAAACTCCGTCTCCTGGGTTCAGGCAATTCTCCTGCCTCAGCCTCCTGAGTAGCTCAGATTACAGGCATGTGCCACCATGCCCAGCTACTTTTTTGTATTTTTAGTAGAGACGGGGTTTCACCATATTGACCAGGATGGTCTCGATCTCTTGACCTCATGATCCACCCGCCTCGGCCTCCCAAAGTGCTGGGATTACAGGCTTGAGCCACCACGCCCGGCAATTTTTTATTTTTAATCTTTGTAGAGTTGGGGTGTTGCTATGTTGCCCAGGCTGGTCTTGAACTCCTGGCTTCAAGCAATCCTCCCACTTCAGCTTCCCAAGGTGCTGGGATTACAGGTATGAGTCACCATGTCTGGCCCCCTGATCAATTTCAGTTAGCTAGGGTATGGCACATTTTTTCAGGGTCAGTGGCACGTAACAAACACATTGCTACCTCCCTCTCCTGGACCTGTGGCAGACATTACTACTCCATCACTCTTCTTATTCCCACCAACACAGAAATGGCACTAGAAATCGCTATACAGTGCTCCCCGGGGTGCAGGTGGCTCATAAGGAGAAACAGTTAATACACAGCACATGCACAGCCACACCCCTACCACATCCCCTGCAGACATCACTAATTGATCACAGATCTGTTTCCCACAGATTCCAGATGGGATTCCTGGATTCCTCCCCACCACACTGCTCTGGGCTTTAAGTGGCAAAGCTTTGCCAAACCACCAGCAACGCTTTGCTACTTAAATACGCAGGCACCATGCCACTTCTGCCCACTCACATAGATCTGGTCGAACTTCCCGAAGTCCATGGTCTTGAAGCAGTCAATGGGAGGGCGCAGGTACTCGCAGTAGGAGCTAGACTTGACCACCTCCAGCTGTCGCACGCAGGACACGTAGGCCAGGCGGGACTGGATCTCGGCCATGTCTGGAACCTTCACTTTGTCCGCCCAGGGGTTCAGCCGTTTCCACAGCAGCCACCAGCCAGACAGGCTGTCCCCGTAGGTGCTGAGGTCTGTCTCGTCCTGGCTCCCCACATCAATGGCGATGACTGTTTTGGCACCCATGCTGCGGGCGATGTCCGCTGTGGGGCCAGGGGGTCAGCAGGTTGCTCTCCCCTCAGGGGCCCGGGGCAGAGATGTTCAACCCAGTCATACAGACGCCATCATGCAAATGATCACATAAAAAAACCCATACATGCAAACGACATGCTGCCATGTACAGGGCATGGAAATGATGCAATTCAAGTTGAGGGGGTGGGATCAGGTGTTGGGTTTTTTTTTTTTTTTTGAGACAGTGTCTGATTTTGTCACCCAGGTTGGAGTGCAGTGGTGCCATCTCAGTTCAGTGCAACCTCCGCCTCCCCGGTTCAAGAGATTCTCCTGCCTCAGGCTCCGGAGTTGCTGGGATTAGAGCCACACACCACCATGCCTGGCTAATTTTGTATTTTTAGTAGAAATAGGGTTTCATCACGTTGGCCAGGCTGGCCTCAAACTCCTGACCTCAAGTGATCTGCCCACTTTGGTCTCCCAAAGTGTTGGGATTACAGGTGTGAGCCACCACGCCCAGCAAATATTGAGAGTCTTGAGTTCTGGGGAATCAGGGACAAAGGAAGTGGGAGAAGAGACAGGAGGCTAGACACAAGGGAAACAGAGACATAGAAGGAGAGAGACAGACAGAGTAGAGACAGCAGGAGAAAGAGATACCCGGGTCAGAGACATGAAAGGAGCAAGAACTCAGGCACAGAGGGGGTTCTTGAGGCTGAGACAAGGGACAGAGAGTAAGGAGAAGGGACAGAGGGAGTGGACGGGGGCGGGTGGTGTGTCCATGGGCCTGTGTCTGCATGGCTGTGTGCCTCAGGGAGAATCTCCCAGTGATTCTGGGGAAGCAAAACCAATGTCCTGTAGCCAGATGCAGCCCAGGAAGACACCCAGTTCTCTACTGGACTTTACACATGCATCTCTTGTAAGGGATCTTGAATGTATATCCACTTGTGCCTAACAGCACACCAGCAGGTGGATGGAGATTTCAAACAAGCTCCCTAGAGGTTCTCTATGGGTCTAGGTCCATGTGTTGATGTCCCTGTGTCCGTGTATGCCTGCTTGCGGCCCTGCTGTCTAAGACCCCATGGGAGGCTGTTTCTGTGAACAGGTCCATCTCTGGCTGTGCCTTCATCCCTGTAGACACACCTGGGGCTGTTCATGTTCATTACAGTCCTGGATCACTGTCCAGACATGTTTCCTTGTGAATCTCCGTGTGCTGTCACCTGCAGGTCTGCACACACATGCTCACGTGAGTGGCTTTAAGACATGTGTTTATCTGTCTAGAAAGCCTATAGCAGTGGGAGGAGTTGGCAAACTCTGCAAAGGGCTGAGAGGAGGTAACTCTGTCTTTGTGGACCACATGGTTTCTGTCCCAGTGACTCCACATCTGCTGCGCAGAAGCAGCCACGGAAATGACTGGGTGGGCTGTGTCAAACTTTTTTTTTTTTTTAGAGATGGACTCTCACTGTTGCCCAGGCTGAGGTGTGGTGGCGTGATCTCGGCTCACTGCAACCTCCTTCGCCTGGGTTCAGGCAATTCTCCTGCCTCAACCTCCTGAGTAGCTCAGATTACAGGTGTGTGCCACCACATCCGGCTAATTTTTGTATTTTTAGTAAAGACAGGGTTTTGCCATATTGGTCAGGCTGGTCTTGAACGTCTGACCTTAGGTGATCTGTCTGCCTCAGCCTCCCAAAGTGCGGGAGTTACAGTTGTGAGCCACCCTGCCTGGCTCAATAAAGCTTTATTTATAAAATCAAACAGAGGGCCAGATTCAGCCTGTGGGTCATAGTTTGCCCACTCCGGCCTAAAAGATAGTAAGCATGTGTGTAGCTATCATACATTTCTATTTGGGTATACACACTTCTGGGTGTGGAATTTTTTTGTTTTTGTTTTTTTGACACAGTCTCACTCTTTTGCTGAGGCTAGAGTGAATCTTGGCTCACTGTAACCTCCGGCCCCTGGGTTCAAGCAATTCTCCCGCCTCAGCCTCCTGAGTAGCTGGAATTACAGGCACCCACTACCATGCCCAGCTAATTTTTGTATTTTTAATAGAGATCGGGTTTCACTATGTTGGCAAGGTGGGTCTCAAACTCCTGACCTCAGGTGATCCTCCCACCTTGGCCTCCCAAAGTGCTGGGATTACCAGCATGAGCCACTGTGCCCGGCCAAAATTTTAAGTTGTGTACCTGCCCGCCTCTCACATACACCCATAAAGGTGGCAGGCCTGGCTTAATCAGGTCACAGAGCTGTGGCATCCCTTCTAAGTGTGTGCACATCCCTGCATGTTTTAGGGAATGTCCAGGGCAACTGGGACAGACTGGCATGCATCGATAAATGACCTCTTTCACTGACACGCGTGTTCACCCGTGCTCATGTACCTGGCTGTGTGTACACATGTGCATGTGCCTTACCTGCCCCTGAGGGAATGCATGTGTGTGTGTAGCTGGTGTGCACGCATGAGTGTCACATTTCACCTGCATATTCCCTGATGTGCATGTGGACATGGGCACCCATCCCTCGAGTGTACACCACTTGGGCTTAACACAACACTCCAGCAGGTGGCTGCAGTTTTTTTTTTTTTTTTTTTTTTTTTTTTTTTTTTTTTGTGACGGAGTTTAGCTCTTGCTACCCAGGCTGGAGTGCAATGGCGCGATCTCGGCTCACCGCAACCTCCGCCTCCTGGGTTCAAGCAATTCTCCTGCCTCAGCCTCCTGAGTAGCTGGAATTACAGGCACACGCCACCATGCCCAGCTAATTTTTTGTAGTTTTTTAGTAGAGACGGGGTTTCACCATGTTGACCAGGATGGTCTCGATCTCTCGAACTCGTGATCCACCCGTCTCGGCCTCCCAAAGTGCTGGGATTACAGGCTTGAGCCACCGCGCCTGGCCTGCAGTTTTTTTTTTTTAAGATGGAGTCTCGCTCTGTCACCCAAACTGGAGTGCAATGGTGCGACCTCAGCTCCCTGCAACCTCCATCTCCCGGGTTCAAGTGATTCTCCTGCCTCAGCTTCTGGAGTAGTTGGGATTACAAGCACCCACCACCACGCCCAGCTAATTTTTTGTTATTCTGAGTAGAGACAGGTTTCACCATGTTGGCCAGGATGGTCTCCTGATCTCAGGTAATCTGCCTGCCTCAGCCTCCTAAATGCGGGATTACAGGCGTGAGCCACAGCGCCCAGCCAGGATGTAGATTTTAACTGCACGTGTTGCCGGCCGTGAGCACATCCATGTATCATCTTGGGCACGTGACTGTGTCTGTGTGTGTGTGTGTGTGTGTGTGTGTGTGTGTGTGTGTCTGCACCCCGCACAGGCGGCTTGGGCATGCGTCCTGTCACAGAGCCGTCTGTGTGTGCCATGCATGTGGTGCGGGCGGGGCTCGCGTGTGTGGGCAGCTTGGGCAGCCACTTGCCTGGCAGGTTGTTGATGTAGCCGCCATCCATGAGCAGGTGCCCGTCCTTGGGGTCGCACAGCGGGGGCAGGTAGCCCGACAGCGTCATGCTGGCGCGCACATACCGCCACAGGGAGCCTGCGCGGTGGGACACACAGACACAGACACGCACAGACACGCTCAGACATGCTGGAAGACCGGCCAGCCCAGTGGACTCGCTGACCTGGGACGTTGTTAACGTAGCACCCATCCACCAGCAGGTGCCCGTCCTTGGGATCGCACAGTGGGGGCAGGTAGGGGCAGTAGGAGGCGCTGGCCCGGATGTAACGCCACACGCAGCCTGTGGGGACGGCGTGAGGGTGGTAAGGCGCCCGACAAGCCTTCCTGCTCCCCTCCCCTGAGGACCGACGTACCTGGGGTCTCCGGGGCATTAGTGGGTGGCGGTTAGTGGTCGGTGATCGGGCCGGGGTGGACGGTCACTCGTGTTAACAACGTCCCAGACGCTCAGCGGCCCTCCCAGAAGCATCCCCCCAACCCCACGTGGCGTCAGCGGTTGCTGCGGGCTGGGCGGGGACACCCACCATCTTTATGGACTCGCATGGCTGAGGCGGTGATATCTGTGGTCACGTTGAAATAAGGCAGCCACAGGTCCTGTGGGGAGAGGGACCGAGGTGGGGAAGGAATAGGGGAATCCTTTCGGGAGGGGTGGGCAGGGCAAGGGATGGGGTGGGCCTACCTCAATCTGCTTATCCTGGAAGACCCGGTGGATGCTGCGGTTAAAGGCAGAGCCAGTGAACATGGAGGTGACTGGGTACGTGAGATCCAACACTGGTTCCAGCACCGAAGTCATGCTCTAGGGACAATGGGGCCAGATAGGGTCAAATAGAGGTCATGTGGGGTCACAGATAGGGTTCCCCAATAGAGGGTGAGCAGGGAGCACTTAGGGGCCTGGCGCAGTGGCTGACGTCACAAATCCCCCTACTTTGAAAGGCTGAGGTGGGCAGATCACTTGAGGCCAGGAATTCGAGAGCAACCTAGCCAACATGGTAAAACTCTGTATCTACTAAAATACAAAAAAAATTTGCTGGGCTGGTGGGGCACGTCTGTAGTCCCAGCTACTTGGGAAGCTGAGTCAGGAGAATCACTTGAACTGAGAAGGTGGAGACTGCAGTGAGCTGAGATGGCACCATTGCCCTCCAGCCTGGGCCACAGGGCGAGACTCCATCTCTTTTCTTCTTCTTCTTTTTTTTTTTTTTAAAGATGGGGTTTCTCCATGATGGCCAGGCTGGTCTTGAACTCCTGACTGCAAGTGATCCACCCACCTCGGCCTCCCAAAGGGCTACGATTAAAGGCGTGAGCCACCGCACCCGGCAGACTCCATCTCAAACTAACAACAACAAAAAAAGGAGCACTTCGGAATGATGTGGTCACCAAGGGCCCTGGGTGCTCTAGCTAGGGGTTATGGGTTAGGGTCACTACACAGAAGGTCCCAGAGTGGTCACTCAGAGTCCTAGAGGCTTATCTATAAAAGTCCGGACATGTGGGGTTCACAGACTCAATCAAGGGTCACCCTAAGCCCAGAGGCCCCCTATAAGATCAGGTTAGGGTGGAGCCACGGGTTTTATGGCGCTTCTGGGGTGCCACAACCCCTCCTCCCAACACACACCTTGGCCCACTCCCGGGCCCGCTGCTTCGTGCGGCTGGCGCTGCGCTCTTCCGCGTACAGGGCCCCGATGAAAGAGCCAATGGACGTGCCGCCGACCAGGTCCACAGGAACACCCGCCTCCTCTAATGCCTTCAGCACCCCAATGTGCGAGCAGCCCCTGCCGGGAAAACGGGCCCAGTGACCCTCTAGGCCCCACTTGTAGGAACTCCTCTGCCCCTACCTCCTCCCACCTCCCACACAGCTAAGGAACAAAGGGCCGGCCCGCATTCACAGGGTCTCTCCCGAGAAGAAGCTCCACCCTCGAATACCAGGCCCCGCCCCCAGAGAGCAAGCCCCGCCCCTCACCTGGCCCCGCCCCCGCCCAGCACGAGGGCAATGGTGTTCCCTGTGAGCACCCTCGCCAAGCGGGAGAAGTCACTGTGCCGGTCCGCGCGCCTGGAGAAAACCTTCTCGTAGAGCTCATGCTGGGATGGGGGAGAGAGCCGCGACCCGAGCATGAAGGCGGGGTCCGGCAGATGGCCTCCCCACCCCGGGACACCCTTACCTTTGAACCTGTCCCCAGATCTCCCAGGCCCTGCCCCAATATCACAAACCACGCCCAGTAGCCACTCCCTGGAAAGCGGGGGCCCGCCCACTCCTCACCAGCTTGGCAGGGCTGCGGCGCGAGAAAAGGCGGCGCGGACAGCGCAGGTGCAGGTGCCCGGAACACCAGCTACGCATATTGAGCCACTCCACGGTGCGCGTGGGGCCCGCGCCCTCCTCTCGATGCAGCAGGACGAGCTGCTTGAGAGCACGCACGGCTGTGTTCTCCAGCATCTGCTCCAGCTGCAGAAGATGGACAGCGCAGGTCACCGGCTGCCCCGCCACCACCTAGCCACACCTGGGTCCTGATTTCCTACCCCCATGCGAGGGTGCACGTGGCCTGGTGTAGGCACGGGAGGGCAAGGGATGGGGCCCGAGGTGAGTGAGAGGGGGCACGGCCTCCTGACCTGGCCGAGGGTGGGCTCCTGGTCCCCTAGGCCCACGATGAGGATGCAGTCGGCCTGGCGCAGGCAGCGCACAGTCCAGGGCGTCAGTGAGGCGTCTGTCTGGTAAAGTACGATGCGGTGTGCGTCCTCCTGCTGGGCCAACCACCCTGACAGCCGGAACTCTTGGATGCTGGGGTGGGATGGGGGCAGCGTCATCCTGGGGCTGGCCGGGGGTTGTGTGCTCCCCGAGACCACATAGCTCCGTTGCTGGGAGGAGCCTAGACACCCAAACCCCCACCATAGAAATCTGTGCCCTGGTGGGCAGATTCACACCACTGCGAATCTCCCCATTGACCTATGGGTAGGACGCATGTTTGCTGGTTGGAAGATCAGAACTTGAATCTAGGTCTGAAAGAATTTGGAGCTCCAAGCCCACCCATCACCCTCCCCACTCCCTTCCTCGATACACACCTATCCAGTGCGGAGGCCCCCAGGCGTGCCCGGATGATATCACTGTTAAGGAGTAGCGTGGGACCTAGAAGTAGGTGGGGAAGGGAGGTTGGAAACCATGCTCCACAAAGCAGGGGCCTAACTCGGAAGAGAATATCCATTACCCATTACCGTGCACCTGTGACCCTGGTTCCCCCCCCCAACCCCCAACTGACCTACCCGAACATCTCTCACTCACTAATGTCCCCCCCATGGCCAGCCCCCACCCATGTCCCTCACCCCACTGACCGATGGCCTGCAGAGCGTGCTGCAGCTCCAGTGTGAAGGCCACCATGGGCACCTCAGCACACACAGGCAGGACTGCCACTGTTGCCAGGTTGCTGGCTGGGTTGGTGAGTTCCGAGTGCGGGGGGACACCCAGCCCGGAGCCTGCTGAGAACCCAATGGATGAGATCTGCGGTGCGAACCTGTGTCTGGAGACATGAACCCTCCTCCTCCTCTTCTTCCTCTTCCTCTGCATCTGAAATTCCTGCCCCTCCACTCCCAAACTGCAGCGCCTAGCTGCCCAAAGTCTTGACTCTACCATAAGGAAAGCCATAGCTCTAGTCCTGGACCCTCAGCCTCAACCACTGTCCCCTCTTTGGTTAAAACTTGGTCAACCACCCTCCATGTGGGACCCTAATCACCTCAGTGGGATCCATTACACAACTCTACAACCATTCAGATTCACTGTACTTGGGAGATCGGTTGGTGCCCCCACCCCATTCTGGCCTTGGTTCCTTTGTCCAGTGGAGGGAACTGAACACAAAACGAGGCAGAAATAAAGCTACTTTTAGCCAGGCCAACATGGAGAAACCCTACTCTACTAAAAACAAAAAACAATTAGCCAGGCATGGTGGTGTATGCCTGGAATCCCAGCTACTTGGGAGGCTGAGGCAGCAGAATCACTTGAACCCAGGAGTCGGAAGTTGTAGTGAGCTGAGCCACTGCACTCCAGCCTGGGTGACAGAGTGAGACCCTGTCTTTTGTCTAAAAAAAAAAAAAAAAAAAAAAAAAAAAAAAAAAAAAACCAAAAGGAAAGGAAAGAAAAGAAATAAAGCTACTTTTGACCCATTTGTTGCTTCCCAGCTTCTCCACTGACAGCCCAGACCAAGCTGTTGTCAACTCCCGTATCTTGCCTAGACCTCTCGCTGCCTTCTCACTGGTGGCATCCCTCCTCCCCTGTACCAATCTAAATAAGCTCAAAAGCGTGTCCACAGCCCCTAGCCCCTATGCGACTTATCCCTCAGCCCCACTCCATCTCTCCCCTCGATCACTTTCCTCCTTTCAGTGCTTCAGAACCACCAGTCACCAGTGTAGCACCTCTGGTTTCTCTTCCATGTCTGGGCCCTCTCATTGGTCAAGTCTCAGCTCACTGTCCTTAGAAAAGCGTCTTTCTCCCTCCCTTCCTCTGCCAGTCACATGCCATCATGACCCTCTTTTGTCTTCCAGGTATTGTATTTGTTGTTTATCTGTAATTTCTTTCTTTCTTTTTTTTTTTTGAGATGGAGTTTCACTCTTATTGCCCAGGCTGGAGTGCAGTGGCACAGTCTTGGCTCACTGCAACCTCCACCTCCTCAGCTCAAGCAATTCTCCTGCCTCAGTCTCTCAAGTGGCTGGGATTACAGGCACCCACCACTAGGCCTGGCTAGTTTTTGTACTTTTATTTATTTAATTTTTTCATTTTTATTTTTTAAGAGACAGAGGTTCACCACATTGGTCAGGCTGGTCTGATCTCCTGACCTCAGGTGATTCACCTACCTCAGCCTCCCAAAGTGTTGGGATTACAGATGTGAGCCACTGCACCCAGCCTCTGTAATTTCTTTTTTTTTTTTCCGAGACGGAGTTTTGCTCTTGTTACCCAGGCTGGAGTGCAGTGGCACGATCTCGGCTCACCGCAACCTCCGCCTCCTGGGTTCAGGCAATTCTCCTGCCTCAGCGTCCTGAGTAGCTGGGATTACAGGCACGTGCCACCATGCCCAGCTAATTTTTTGTATTTTTAGTAGAGACGGGGTTTCACCATGTTGACCAGGATGGTCTCGATCTCTTGACCTCGTGATCCACCCGCCTCGGCCTCCCAAAGTGCTGGGATTACAGGCTTGAGCCACCGTGCCCGGCCTGTAATTTCTTTTTCTTTTTCTTTTTTTTTTTTTGAGATGGAGTTTCGCTCGTTACCCAGGCTGGAGTGCAATGGCGCGATCTCGGCTCACCGCAACCTCCGCCTCCTGGGTTCAGGCAATTCTCCTGCCTCAGCCTCCTGAATAGCTGGGATTACAGGCATGCGCCACCATGCCCAGTTAATGTTTTGTATTTTTAGTAGAGACGGGGTTTCGCCATGTTGACCAGGATGGTCTCGATCTCTTGACCTCGTGATCCGCCCGCCTTGGCCTCCCAAAGTGCTGGGATTACAGGCTTGAGCCACCGTGCCCGGCCTGTAATTTCTTAATGATGTCTTTTCTGCCACTACTGCCCTGCCCCTGCCTTGGGGGATCTGGGGGTCAGGGTCAATCAGGTAGCGGCCCTGGGGGAAAAAGGGGTATCTAGGTTGTTAGGCTGGCCCAGAATCTGGCCCCCACAATGTAGAAACTCAGGCCCACATTTCAGCAGGCCTCCAACCCCACTGCACTCCACATTCTAGTTTAGCTCACTGAAACCACAGGCTGAGATGGGGAGCTATATCTCCTAGCATGCCTGTAACTTCAGAAGGCAAGGTGCCCAGGATCCTAAACAATAATCCATGGACTATTTTCCATCATGGTATGGGGAGTTTGTTTGTTTTATTTTTTCTGAAAGAGGCTCTAACTCTGTTCTCCAGGGTGGAGTGCAGTAAGACAATCACGGCTCACTGCAGCCTCTACCTTCTGGGCTCAAGCAATCTTCCTGCCTCAGTCTCCTGAGTAGCTGAGACTACAGGCACGTGCCACCACACTCACCTAATGTTTGAAACTTTTGTAGAGACTAGGGTCCCACTATGTTGCCCGGGCTGGTTTTGAACTCAGTATCTTGGGCTCAAGCGATCCTCCTGCCTCGGCCCCCAAAGTGCTGGGATTACAGGCATGAGCCACCATGCCTGGCCCTGCCATCATATTCTGATCTAGGACTCCCTTTCTCACTACGTCTAGGCTGTGGACTTCCCAGCAAACCCTGACTCCCGGGCAAACTCCAGCACCAAAGATTCAGTCCGCGGCACCACTGATTAACTTTCGGTCCCCTAACTAGCACGCCCGGGTTCAAGGACTCCGTTTCCCAGCATGCTCAAGAACACGAACTCCAATTCCCGGCATGCACTGTACCACGGTCCTACTTCCGGTTTGAAACCGGCCAGGGCAGGATTTCTTCACGGTACTGCGTTTCCCAGCATCTCTCAGGGACAAGGCTTCCCTCCCAGCATGCTCTGGGCATGGGACTACATCTCCCAGCATGCCCCAGGCCGGCCGGCTCTCACCTGGGAAGGGTCCTTGCAGCTGCTGCAAATTCCCTAGAATTTTCTGGCTCAGCAGGTGGATGAGGCGGGTCACGACCTGTGGGCGTTGGAGACGGGCATTTCAGTGAGACCCGAGAATCTGCTGTCCGAGTCCCACCTCTCCCTCCTCTGCCGGGGCTCCTGGGTCCCACCCCCAAGAGCCCCTCCCACGGCCTCGCCCTCGCTAAGTCCCTCCCTCGGGCCCCACCCCACCCAAAACCCCTCCCATACACTAGGCCCGGCCCCCCCATCCCGCCCCTCTGCCCCACCCACAACGGGCCGCACCTGCGGGTACCGACGTTTAATGTGACCCAAGGTGCCCTCGGGGAGCTTGGCCAGCTCCGTGTCGCGTACCGCATGCACCGTCGTGGCTCGCGGCTGCCGGGTCAACGCCTCCACCTGGGGGGCCGCGTGCATGACTGGGGCTGCTTGGGCGGGGAATGGGGAGGCCGAAGATGGGTAGAGAGGGGGCCATACTGCCCCACCTAGGGTTCCCCTGTAATGGCGGTGCAGGGAAGCAAGCCTCGCTGGCGACCCATTAGAACTCCGGGGAGCGGGAAAGGACAGGAATCCACGACAGGCGGGGTTCCCTTTTCCAACGAAATGAGGTCTGGGCAGGGAGTGGACTGGGTGACCTGAGAGGTCAGGAGTTGCATTCACTACTCCCTGAATTGCCCGGGACGGTGTGTGCACGTTGTGGGGGGAGTGGCCTGGAAGAGGCCAGAGGTCAGTGGGTGGGGGTGGGTGGGGCCGCGCTCACCACGCCAATGAGGTCGCCACGGCCGTACTCGCCCACCAGCTCCTTCTTGCCACTGCCTCGCTGGATCACGCTACGCAGCCGCCCGTTGAGCACGATGTACGTGCAGTCGGAGCGGTCCCCCTGCCTGGGAGGGCGTGGCGGTCAGCAAGGTCTTACCACGCCTAGGTCCCCACCCCTAGGCCGAGCCTGAGCAGTGCGGTAGGAGCTCCACCTGTACAGCGCACGTCCCGCCTCCACCGCCGTCCAGTCAATGGCGAAGTCCATCTGGCGCACGAAGGGAGACATCCTGGCTGCCACTGTGTGCGCCGCGCTCAGCACCACACTGGGCTGTGCGCGCATGATTCTGCAGGCGAAAGGAGGAGGTGCATGGGCCGGACCGGGGGTTCCCAGGAGCACCCCAGGAGTGGAGAAAATGGGTGACAGCTTGGGATGAAAGAGGAAGGCCTCAAAATTGTCTTACACGGGTGCTGGGAGGCCAGCTCTGGGGGCTCCCTTCTGCTTCTAGGAGTGGGGTTGAGGGACGGGGTCCTGGACATTCCAACAAGTTGGGGTTCTCTGAGTGCCACCCGCACCCCACCCTCGGGCCCAGTCATACTCGTAAAAGTCGGACTTGGAGATCCGCAGGAAAGTGCAGTCGCGCTGGGCTCGCAGTGTGAAGATGAGAGGTTCTCCAGTGAGCACCGCCAGCTGCCCCACCAGCTCCCCGGGCTGCGCCACGAACAAGCATACGTCTTCTGCCTTGTCGATCATGCGCTGGTACACGTGCAGGCAGCCCCAGAGCACGAAGTGCAGGCTCACGTCCTGTGTGGGGAGAGGCCGAAATGAACACTGAACCCGGACAGCGTGGATCCCACCCCAGCTCGGGTCAACGTGCCCCACAGGAAGAATATATAAAGGAAGGAAGGGTTAAGAAAAATATGGGACGGGCCGGTGGCTCACACCTGTAATCCCAGCACTTCAGGAAGCTGAGGCAGGTGGATCACTTGAGGTCAGGAGTTCGAGAGCAGCCTGACCAATATGGTGAAACGCCGTCTCTACTAAAAATACAAAAATTAGCCAGGCGTGGTGGCATGTGCCTGGAGTCCCAGCTACTCAGGAGGCTGAGACAGAAGAATTGCTTGAACCTGCGAGGCAGAGGCTGCATTGAGCCAAGATGGCAACACTGCACATCATAGCGAGACTCCGGCTTAAAAAAAAAAAAAAAGCAAGGAGTTAGCTTATAACCCAGCAATTTAACTCTTAGGTATATACCCAAGAGAAATGAAAACATATGTCCAAGTACTTTGGGAGGCCAACATGGGAGGATTACTTGAGCCCAGGAATTCAAGACCAGCCTGGGCAACACAGTGAGACCCTACCTTAAAAAAAAATAAAAATTAAAAATAAGAGGCTGGGTGAGGTGGCTTATGCCTGTAATCCCAGCACTTTGGGAGGCCGAGGCAGGCGGATCTTAAGGTCAGGAGATCAAGACCATCCTGGCTAACACAGTGAAACCCCGTCTCTACTAAAAATACAAAAATTAGCTGGGCGTGGTGGTAGGCATCTGTAATCCCAGACACTTGGGAGGCTGAGGCAGGAGAATCGCTTGAACCTGGGAGGTGGAGGTTGCAGTGAGCAGAGCTAGCGCCATTGCACTCTAACCTGGGCAACAAACTCAGACTGCATCTCAAAAAACAAAACAAAACAAAATAGATTGTGGTAATGGCTACTAAAAAGCATATATACTTTTTTTAAATTTTATTTTAAGACAGGGCTCACTGCAGCCTTGACCTCCTGGGCTCAAGTGATTCTGCCTTAGCTTTCCATGTAGCTGGGACCGCAGGTATGTGGTACTATATACTACAGGCATGTGCATAGTGGCACACGTCTGTAGTCCCAGCTGCTAGGGAGGCTGAGGTGGGATAATCATTTGAATCCAGTAGGCAGAGGTTGCAGTGAGCCAAGATTGCTCTACTGCTCTCCAGCCTGGGTGACAGAGAGACATTGTCTCAAAAAAAAAAAAAAAAAAGTTTCAAGGAGAAGCACAGCAGAGCAGGGGCTCCCTACCAAAAGTTCTGCCAACCCCAAGAAGCTCTGCGGGGCTGCAGACCAGCCTGGTACGTTGACAGGCCAGGGCTGGGTTGTATTCAACAGAGTCTCCCAAATAAGCATGGCCCAGGGGACCCCAAAGAAGCCACAAGCTGGCCTTACTTCCTCAGCTGTACCAAGAACAGCTGGCAAAAGCCTCAACTTTCTCTCCAGAAAAAGAGCCCATCCCTGCCATGTGCAGCTGAAGGGGACAGCAGAGTCACTGGGTCAAGTGACACAGCAACACCCCAGCTGGCTAACAGTGCAACCACAGCCCCCACCCCACCCCACCGCAACCCTGGCCCCGGCTTCTCTCCCCCAAGCCTTGGGTGCTGTTGGGGTCCCAGTACCTAGAACAGCTTGTTGTCACCTCAGGTGCCCTCTCACTGTAAGCTGCTGCTAAACTCCCTCCCTGGGCGCCTGTCACTCTTGCAGACCTCACACTGTGGATAATGGACCGGATCGTTCCGATGTGCTGTTCTGTACATTTCAGTATTCCTGGTGTCTACCACCAGCCGTCAGGAGCAGCACCCTGTGAAGTCCTGACAGTCAAACATGTCTCAGTAGGCCAGGTGCAGTTTCTCACACCTGTAATCCCAGATCTTAGGGAGGCTGAGGTGGGTCGGTCACCTGAGGTCAGGAGTTCAAAACCAGCCTGGCCAACGTTGTGAAACCCCATCTCTACTAAAAATACAAAAATTAGCTGGGCTTGTCTCTGGAGAGAAGTCGAGGCTTTTGCCAGCTGTTCTCGGTACAGCTGAGTTACGCCTCTGTAACCCCAGCTACTAGGGAGGTTGAGGCAGAACTCCTGGAGTCCAGGAGGCAGAGGTTGCAGTGAGCTGAGATCACGCCACTGCACTCTACCGTGGGCAACAAGAGCAAAACTTTCTTTTTCTTTTTTTTTTTTAAAGGCGGGGTTGTTTGTCGGGCTGGTCTTGAACTCCCAACCTCTGGTGATCCACCCGCCTTGGCCTCCAAAGTGCTTGGATTACAGGCATGAGCCGACACGCTCGGCCTTTTTTAAAAAAAATTTTTTTAATTAATTTATTATTATTATTTTTTATAGAGATGGGGTTTCACCATGTTGGTCAGGCTGGTCTTGAACTCCTGATCTCGTGATCTGTCTGCTTGGCCTCCTAAAGTGCTGGGATTACTGGCGTGAGCCACCGCGCCCGGCCAAGACTTTGTTTCAAAAAGAAAAAAGAAAAAACTCTCACTGGGGTTCTGCGAACTGGGTGTCTCCTCTTTATTGCCCCATTCCACTGATAAGGAAGCAAAGAACCTTCTAGATCATCCATCATCTGCCACAGTTTGTGGGCAGAGTGTGGGTTTCCATTTTCTTCCTCTTCCTCCTACCCTGAGGTTTCCTTTCAGCTGATGGTTGGGTCACTAACCCTTGATGGGCCTCAGTTTCCCCATGTGGACAGTGGATAGACTGGTGGGATACATTTTCCTGCACATCCTGAGTGCCGCCAGGAGGTCCTGAAACCCCGCCCCCAGGGCTGGTTCATGGCCTTCTGGGGCCAGATGGCAATTTGTAGCCATTTATTGAGCCTTTATCCTGGCAGGGGTCAGGGTGAGAAGCAGACACGCTAGCAAATACTGCAGGATCAGAAGTTCAGAAAACAGAATGACAGGAAGAACCAGGGCAGGTGGGAGAGCTCTAGGAGTTGGGGTCCTAGGGCCAAAGGTTCAGGGGTCACAGGCGAAGGGTTGACAGGTCCAGAGGACCTGGGGTAGGGTTAGGGGTGGTGGTCATAGGATCCAAGGGTTACAGGTTGGAAATGATAGGATGAGAAGAGTCTGCTTCTATGGGGAAAGGTGCAGGTCTTACAGTCACAGGGCAGGGATCAGAGGTCACAGAAATCAGAGGGAACAATCTCAGGTGGCATGGTTAGAGGTCAGGGGTCAGCCTCACCTGGTCGCCCTGGCGGGCAATGATAGTGCCGGCTTTGGCGTGATGCAGCAAGACTCGGCTGTTCAGGAGGGAGGGGTCCTGGGGAGGGAGGGAGGGGGTTGAGATGGGCACAGCCGGGCCTCCCTTGCACCCCACGCCCAGCTCCCCTTGGCGGCCCACCTCGATCCGCATCAGTTTGGCCAGCTCCCGCTTTGCAGCCTCGAAGATGCTGCTGGTCTGGCGGCCCTGGTAGGGCCCGAAGGGGCAGCCACCGGTGGCCGATTCATCCTCACAGTAGCTGTATTCGCAGGCGCCTGCCGGCTGCTCACGTGGCTCCTGAGTGGGGGTCTGAGTGGGACAAGCTTGTGACCTCCTGCTGCTCCTTCCTGGCCACCTTCCCCCAGCAGGCTCCACCACGGGCCAGGGTCCCAGGCCTTACCCTAGCGGGGGCTGCCTGAGACCCCCCAGAGGCCTCTTCCTGCAGGGACACGGAGATCCGGCCACGCTCATAGGCCATGTCGAAGTCGGAGCGGGGACCGCCCTGCAAGCCTGCGGGTGGGGAGGGGGCAACAAAAGCCATAAAGATGAGAGTAAGATTTTTAAAAAATGAGCCAGATGTGGTGGTGCAGGCCTGTAGTTCCAGCTATTTGGGAGGCTGGGGCTGGAGGATCACTTGAGCACAAGAGTTCAAAGAGCTCAAGGCTGCAATGAGCTACGATGGCACTACTGCACTCCAGTCTGGGAGACAGGTGTCAAAAGAAAAGAAAAACCACAAGACAAGTAAAGAAATGAGACAAGAAAAAGATGATAGTGACCACAATTGCAGTCTGAGACCAATGGATACCAATGTGCCAAAGGCCACCTGCTACAGCAGACATGACTAATTGATGCCTGCACTCTCCCTCTGAGTTCTGCTCAACACAGATGGGAGAAGTACGATCTCAATAAATGTCTACAAAAAAGTGCCCGAGGAAGTACTGGAAGTATTCCCATCCTGCAGATAAAAAAATCAAGATGGGCAGGCAGTGGCACCTGGATTCAAACCTGGAAGCTCCATGGCCCTCCCCCCCAACCCAGTGCTCCAAACCTGAGATGTCCCCTGGCATGGAGATGCAGCGGCTCAGCAGAGGGGCGGAGGGGGTTTCCAGGGATGTGGGCTTCACAGGGTCCCCTGGGGGAGATACATGTTCAGGCTCCTGCCCCTCAGAGCCACTAGGTGGATTAGCAGGTTGGGAGATAAGGAGACACTGGGGACTAGTTAAAGCAATTCCAATGGGTCCTTGGGTTTGAGGCCAGAGCTTCCAGGGGACCAGAGAGGAGTCAGACCTGGGTACCCAGCTATGGGGTCCCTGGGGGGCTAGACAGGGTCAGGATGAATCTCTGCAGAACTGAAAAAGGGGTTGGGCGCTGAGACGGGGCTTCCTGGGAGATTGGGCTCTGCCAGCCCCGGGTCCCTGGGTACCTGTAGGTCCAGGCAGCGGAGCCCCGGTGGGGTCAGGTGGCCGGCCAGGGGTCTCTCTGGGCTCATCTGTAGCTGAGGTGCTGACCATCCGCTTGGAGCCCCGCACAGGGCTGGTGCGCGTTGGGAGGCCAGGGCTGGGGAACAGGCGCAGGGGCTGGATCTCCTGGGGACAGAGAACGGCTTGTGGCCTGTCCTGGGAGCCCCATCCTGACCTCGCCCCCACCCCCCATGCTCGCTCCCGGTTACCCACTCACGTGGCTGAAGAGCTCATTGGTCAGACCCAGGTAGTTGTGCAGCGCCAGGAAGGTGACTCGCTGCAGCCGCACCATGATGATCTGCAGGGCTCGAGGGGGCGTGGCCATTAGATGGGGCGGGGTCTGGGGCAGGGCCAGATGGTGGGCCGGGCTAGTTCACAGCATGAGGGGTGGGGCCGGGAACCAGGGAGAGACCAACAATCTGGGGAAATGGGGCGAGGCAGTTAAGGCAGAAGTAAGCAGCTGCGGATATCTGGCTGCTCTGGGTCGATAACCACAGCTCCAGCGCCTGATGGTTGCTGGGCCCAAGCCCAGTGGAGCCTGGAATGGGTGGGGGCCAGGGTGGGGTCCCTGGGTGAGTGGCGGGAGACAAAGTCCAGCTGACCTGCACAACCCGCACCAAGCTCTCTGGGTACTTGGTGAAGACAGCAGAGAATGCCTCCACGGGCAGGCGCAGCACCGTGGAGTCCCGGGCCGCCCGGGCAGACACGGTCCGCTGGGGATGCTGGTGACCCTGGGGGAGGGGAGGGCGTGAAGAGAGACCAGGGCAGGGGCTGTGAGTCCCCTTTGCTACTCCCCCAATCCTTCCCGGCGCCAGTCCAATGAGGAGCTATTGGCAGCATCAGGGATGAATCAGAGAATGGGGACCCGGTGATTTCCTTCAATCCAGTCCCTTGGGTAGGTCCTTGTACCCCCTGATCCCGCCCCATCTAATGGCCACATCCCTCAAGCCCTGCTGCCCTAAGAACTGGTCACTCACGGTGATGACATCCAGGATGCTGAGAAGGCTGTTGACGCTGTCCCCAGGAACCACTTCCTTCACCACACACTCCTTCCCGTCCTGAGACACAGGGGACCGTGGACCCTCAGTGGCCTTGACCTGGTGACTAGCATTTCGCCCCCTCACCCATCCCTATGATCACTAACGCCTCCCATCCCTTCACAGGGGAACCTGCCAAGCCTTCCAGCGAGCAGGTATCTCCCATCGTTCAATACCTGTATTTACTGAGCAACCCTGCAGACCACCTCAAATGTCCTTGGTCACCCTTTCCCCTGACTTCCAATGATACATCTCCGATCATGCATCTACAGACCAACACCTGCGGCCCATCCCTACCGGTACCACCCATCCTCCTGCCGCAGCCCCTGCAGCGGCACACTCACAGGCCCTGGCAGACAGAGTTCCAGTAGCCCATCCTGCACCACATAGATGCTAGCGTCTGGCTGGCCCGGCCGAAAGACATAGTCACCCTGGCCCAGCCGCTGGAAGACCATGTGGCGGCAGAGCTCCAGGAAGAGCGGCTTCTCGAAGTGGCCCAGCACCCTGTTGGACAGACAGTGGGGGACAGAGGCAGGAGGTCAGGGAGACCCCAGGTCTGTAGCCCTCCACCCCTGCCTGCACCCCTGACACGGACCGGACATTCTTGAGCATATAAAGTACTTCAGAGGGCAGATGGGAGTTAGCCAGATCACCCTCGGTCAGGTCGGCCTCCAGAACTGCGGGCGGGGGTTCCTTCCGCTGCAGTGTGGGTGTCTCTTTCTGGATGCGCAGAATCCTGGTGGGAGGAGAGGTGTGGGGGATGAGGGGGACAGGGAGAAGGCTCAGGCAAACCTAAGACCCCCACATACCCCTTTCCCCAGGGCTCACATACAGCAAACTCTGACTCAATGGTCAAATCAGGCTGGCCACCTTTTTTTTTTTTTTTTTTTTTTGAGACAGAGTCTTGCTCTTTTACGAAGACTGGAGTGCAGTGGTGAAATTTCGGCCCACTGCAACCTCCACCTCCCAGCTGAAGCAATTCTCCTGCCTCAGCCTCCTGAGGAGCTAGGAATACAAGCGGGCACCACCATGCCCAGCTAATATTTTGTACTTTTATTAGAGATGGGGTTTCCCCATGTTGGCCAGGCTAGTTTCAAACTTCTAATCTCAGGTGATCCGCCTGCCTCTGCCTCCCAAAGTGCTGGGATTACAGGCATGAGCCATGGCACCCAGCCAGCCACCTATTTTTGCAAATAAAGTTTTATTGGTGCAAATCCATATTCATGTATTTGCATATCATTATGGCTGCTCCTTTGCAGCAGAGTTGAAGAGCTGCAATGGAGATGGTATGTGGCTGGCCTGAAACCTTTACTATCTGGCCCTTTATGGAAAAACCCTATGACCCAGACCTAAAGTTCTCTGAGATGGCCCCTCCACTAGGCATAGGCCCCTGAGCTGAACCCTTTAGGGAGACAGACCCCTGACATAGCTTCCAGGATAAGGGTAGGCCTGGAAATGGTACCTGTGTTTGTCATGGAGGCCCAGAAAAGGTCCTCCCAGTAGTCACAGAGTAGATTCCTGAGACAGCCCCCTTAACATGGGTGTGCCTTTGACATAGCTTCCAATATATGAGAAGACCCCACATACAGCCGCTCTGCGCTACGTAAACGTTCCTGAGATAGACCTTCCTCCCAGGTCTCAGAAAACCTTGAGACGGCCCTTCTGATGGCCAGAGATCCCTGAAGTAGCCCTCATCATAAGTGGAGAATCCAGGCTGGGTGCAGTGGCTCATGCCTGTAATCCCAGCACTTTAGAAGGCTGAGACAGGCAGATCAAGAGGTCATGAGATCAAGACCATCCTGGCCATGGTGAAACCCCATCTATAAAAAAATGCAAAAATTAGCTGGACATGGTGGCACGCGCCTGTAGTCCCAGCTACTCAGGAGGCTAAGGCAGGAGAATCACTTGAACCCGGGAGGTGCAGGTTGCAGTGAGCCAAGATTGCACCACTGCGCTCCAGCCTGGCGAGAGTGAGACTCCATCTCAAAGACAAAATAAAATAAAATAAGTGGAGCATTCAGAGATAGACCCTCTGCTAATCGTGGACCTGTGCGACGCCCTCCCCACAAGTCACAGTGATTGCTGAGACAGACCCTCCACTGGCAGAAGATCCCTGAAATAGACCTTAGAGGATGGGACCCTGAATTAAATTCAGTGATATCAAGAAATTCAGATATAATTCCTTTTTTGGCTGGGCGTGGTGGCTCATGCCTGTAATACCAGCATTTTGTGTGGGTGAGGCGGGAGGATTGCTTAAGGCCAGGAGTTCAAGACCAGAGTAGGCAACACAGTGAGACCCCCCTCCCCGCCCCCACTGATCTCTACCAAAAATTAAAAAATTAGCCAGGCATAGTTGTGCGTGCCTGTGGTCCCAGCTACTTAAAAGGCTGAAGCAGGAGAGGATCTCCTGAGCCCAGAAGGTCGAGGCTGCAGTGAGCTGTGATCATGCCACTGCACTTTTGCCTGAGCAACAGATTGTGATCCTATCTCCAAAATAATAATAACAATAATAACCATTATTATTCTTTTTCTGATCAGGGAGATCTTGAGCTATCTCTTCCCTAGGTTAAAGAAAGCTCTGGCAATCATGAAGCTATCAGAGTAGTCCCTTAAGAGTAACACTGGCTGGGCGCGGTGGCTCAGGCCAATAATCCCAGCACTTTGGGAGGCCAAGGTGGGTGGGTCATGAGGTCAGGAGTTCGAGATCAGCCTGGCCAAGATGGTGAAACCCCATCTCTACTAAACACATGAAAATTAGGCTGGGCATGGTGGCTCATGCCTTTAATCCCAGCCCTTTGGGAGGCTGAGGCAGGAGGATTACGAGGTCAGGAGATCGAGTCCATCCAGGCCAACATGGTGAAACCCTGTCTCAAAAACAAATAAATAAAATTAAAAAACAAACAAACAGGCCGGCGCGGTGGCTCAAGCCTGTAATCCCAGCACTTTGGGAGGCCGAGGTGGGTGGATCACGAGGTCAAGAGATCGAGATCATCCTGGTCAACATGGTGAAACCCCGTCTCTACTAAAAATACAAAAAATCAGCTGGGCATGGTGGCGCGTGCCTGTAATCCCAGCTACTCGGGAGGATGAGGCAGGAGAATTGCCTGAACCCAGGAGGTGGAGGTTGCGGTGAGCCGAGATCGTGCCATTGCACTCCAGCCTGGGTAACAAGAGTGAAACTCCGTCTCAAAAACAAACAAACAAACAAACAAACAAACAAAAACATGAAAATTAGCCAGGTGTGGAAGTGCGCACCTGTAATCTCAGCTACTCGGAGGCTGAAGCAGGAGAATCACTTGAACCCAGGAGGCAGAGGTTGCAGTGAGCCAAGATCGTGCCAGTGCACTCCAGCCTGGGAAACAGAGTGAAACTCCACCTCAAAAAAAAAAAAAAAAAAAAAAAGTGAACACTGAAGACAGGTCCTGTGATGTGGAAAAACCTGAGATATAGATCTTCAACTGATCACGGGGAACTTTGAGATAGCCCCCTTCCCCACCTTTTTTTTTTTTTTGAGACAGAGTTTTGCCCTGTCACCCAGACTGGAGTGCAATGACGTGGTCTCAGCTCACTGCAACCTCTGCCTCCCTCATTCAATCGATTCTTCTGCCTCAGCCTTCTGAGTAGCTGGGACTATAGGCACGTGCCACCACACCCAGCTAATTTTTATATTTTTCTTTCTTTCTTTTTTTTTTTCAGGCATATTCCAGAAAGCATAATTTTTGTATTTTTAGTAGAGACAGAGTTTTACTGTGTTGGCCAGGTTGGTCTTGAACTCCTGACCTCAGGTGATCCACCCACCTCAGCCTCCCTAAGTGCTGGGATTATAGGCATGAGCCACCACATCCGGCCAAAACAGCCATTCTACTCAACTCATAGAAAGCCCTGCCACTGCAGGACTACTGATCATGGAGAGCCCTGGGATGATGTCCTAGTGTGAAGAAACCCTCGAGGCAGACCTTCAGGTAGACTCCACGGTGCAAGGAGATCCCAGGGCCAGCACCCGCCTTGCAAAGAGAGTTGGAGAGCCTTTCTCACAGACCCTGAGATAGCTCCTTGCCACTAACAGGAATCTCTGAGGTATCCTTCCTATGTTTCTAGTGCAAGAAGTTTCCTGAGCTAGCCCCTAGGGATTAGAAACTCCTGAGACAGCCGCCTTCGTATGGGAAGAACTCTAAGGTCCATGACACAGGAGAGATGCCTTCTTCTTCGTTGTTTTTTTTGAGACAGAGTCTTGCTCTGTTGCCCAGGATGGAGTGCAGTGGCATGATCTCAGCTCTCTCCATCCTCTGCCTCCTGGGTTCAAGCAATTCTCCTGCCTCAGCCTCCCAAGTAACTGGGATTACAGGCACCTGCCACTGTGCCTGGCTAATTTTATATATATATTTTTAATATTTTAGTAGAGACGGGGTTTCACCCTTTTGGCCAGGCTGGTCTTGAAATCCTGACCTTGTGATCTACCTTCCTCGGCCTCCCATAGTGCTGGGATTACAGGCATGAGCCACCGTGCCTGGCCAAGAGAGATGCTTCTGATGTAGAGAGATGGCTGATAACCCCTGGAGAAGAGAGGCTGGAGGCTGGAAATAGTCCCTTTAGGAAATCAAGGAAACACTTAGAATGACCTCGGTGAGGTACCCTGGAATAAAACCACTCATGTGAGGAGACCCATGAAATAATCTATATGGAGACCCCTGATGTAGACCCCCCCAAATATATGGCAAAACCTCTGAGATAATGACTTGGGAACAAGTAGCTCAGATACCCCAGTGGAAAGAGACCATCACTGAGCTGGCTCTCACGGGACAGAGACCCCTAGAGACAGCATGTCTGGTGTGAAAGAGCTCTAAGATATCCCCTCAGACCAGAGTCCAGAGATGTCCCTCTGATACCAGAAGACTTTGTCTCAAAAAAAAAAAAAAAAGAGTGTCGCTCTGTAACCCAGGCTGTAGTGCAGTGGTGCGATCTCAGCTCTCTGCAACCTCCAATTCCGGGTTCAAGTGACTCTTCTGTCTCAACCTCCTGAGTAGCTGGGATTAGAAGCGCCGGCCACCACACCCAGCTAATTTTTGCATTTTTAGTAGGGACGGGGTTTCTCCATGTTGGCCAGGCTGGTCTCGAACTCCTGACCTCAGTGATTTACCTGCCTCCGCCTCCCAAAGTGCTGGGATTACAGGTGTGAGCCACCGCACCTGGCCGATATGGGAAGATTTTCACAACACTTTGGCGTGCATTGATGACTCAAAAGGCCTCTGAGATAATCCCCAATACCAGGTCATACCCAGCACAGACTTACTTCTTGGCGATGTTGAGCATCTTCAGTTTCTTCTTCATGCGTGGCCGGGAAGTGGTGGAGACAGAGGTATCCACGAGGGAGGAAGTGGACTGTGACACCTGGGAGAATGAAGGAGGGGACGGGTTAACTGATAATTCAGACCCTAGGAGAGAGGGAGATGGATCCAGGGGCTCTCCATCAAGGAGGGGTTGGTGGTGGACTCTTTTTTTTTTTTTTTTTGAGTTGGGAGTTTCGCTCTTGTTACCCAGGCTGGAGTGCAATGGCGTGATCTCGGCTCACCGCAACCTCCGCCTCCTGGGTTCAGGCAATTCTCCTGCCTCAGCCTCCTGAGTAGCTGGGATTACAGGCACGCACCACCATGCCCAGCTAATTTTTTGTATTTTTAGTAGAGACGGGGTTTCACCATGTTGACCAGGATGGTCTCGATCTCTCGACCTCGTGATCCACCCACCTCGGTCTCCCAAAGTGCTGGGATTACAGGCTTGAGCCACCGCGCCCGGCTTTTTTGGGTTGTTTTTGAGACGGACTCTAGCTCTGTCACCAGGCTGGAGTGCAGTGGCACAATCTTTTTTTTTTTTTTTGAGACGGAGTTTCGCTCTTGTTACCCAGGCTGGAGTGCAATGGCGCGATCTCGGCTCACTGCAACCTCTGCCTCCTGGGTTCAGGCAATTCTCCTGCCTCAGCCTCCTGAGTAGCTGGGATTATAGGCACGCACCACCATGCCCAGCTAATTTTTTGTATTTTTAGTAGAGACGGGGTTTCACCATGTTGACCAGGATGGTCTCGATCTCTTGACCTCGTGATCCACCCGCCTCGGCCTCCCAAAGTGCTGGGATTACAGGCTTGAGCCACCGCGCCCGGCCAGTGGTGGACTCTTAAGAAGTGTAAATAGGGAAGGGGTGGGGCCTCAGTGTGGTCAGGGCTGACGGCAGGGGGTCCCGGACTCACCTTCCGCATAATCTTCCGGCCATAGAACAGCACTTTGTCCCTCTTCCGGAACCGATACCGGGGGCCATCTGGGGCTGGGGTTTCTGAGGATAAGTGGGGACAGGGGCACTAGGAGTTCTGCGCAGACTCCACGTTGCCAGAGCTGGGGGACTGCGTGCAGACGCCAGCAAATCCCCATCTCTACCGCCTCAAGACCCGGGCATTTGGCCCCCCCCACCCCACAGCCTCCCAAGAGCGGCCCCTCGGTTGCTCACTCGGCACTCGCAGCCTCCGCACCACCAGGAGGATGAGCACGGCCGTGACCACGACCGCCACTCCGGCCCCGATCATCACGCCCAGCACCTGAGGGACAAACGGCACCGGCTGCGGACCGCAAATCCGTCCCGCCCGGCCCTCCCCGGGGGCCGGGACGTCCTGGACCCCATCGCTCTCCGTCACCTTCGCTCCCGAGGAGTTCGTAAGCAACTCGTGACTCGATAACCCCATCTGCAGAATGGGCCAGCGCCGCTAGCTCCCCGGGGGCGCGACTCTTCCCGGAGGCCCAGCGGTCCGCAGTGCATGCCGGGAAACGTAGTTCCGCCGGAGCAGACGCAACGTGCCCTCGCCAGAACACGTAATGCGCGCTGAGCACTCCGGGAGTTGTAGTCCCCGTGGCGCCCCGCACCCGCATCCGTCCCCCGCGCCGCCCCGCCCCTTACCATTCCTGTTTGCAGCGGAGCCTCCATCGGTGGATTCCAGCTGGACAGCAGATCTGCTAGCCCGGGGTCCTGGAAAGTCAAGGAGTCTAAGGAATCCGTGCAAGTTGTCAATCTGGGCCCGACCCTCCCCTGCCTCAAGCCCTGCCCTCAGCTCAAACCCCGCCCCCTGAGGGGGTAGCTTCGCCAACTGTCAGGGGCGCGGCTAGAGGGACGCGGCAGGACTAAGGAATGGGGCAAACCGATCTCCCTGCCCCGGCCAGGAGGTGAGGCGGGTCCCCGGCTTCCTGCCTGGCTCCCTTCGCCTACTCCTAGGGCCTACCAGACGCCCCGCCCGTCCAACCCCACCCTGGGGCCAAAGGCCGACCTGGCACCCACTGTCAGCAGCCTGCAGGCAGGTACCCGCAGGGCACAGTTCCTTGCAGCTGATGACTTCCTTCTGGGTCACCGCTCTCTACGGGATTGATCAAGCCTGACCACCCGAGCCCCCAGGCTGCACCCCCTACTCTGTCGAAGACTGAATGCCCCACCCCAGGAAAACTGGGGCCTGCAAGCCGTGGGGTCCGGGGGTGGGCACCTAGATACCCGGTTCCCAACCCAAGCCTGCCCCCGGTTAGACCCAGGGTCTGGAGGGCACAGGAGTGCTCTCAGGGGCACCGCAGAAGGCGTCTGATACCCACGTTTCAGAAGAGTCCTAGGATGCTTGGGGTGGCGTGGATTTGCAAGGCGCTGCTGGGTTTTGCTGGAGATTTACTACCACGTAGTAGTGAAGTTACGGCGGCTTTATGGCACGGAGCATCACTGGGACTCCGGAACCGATGCTGGCGCCATTGCTGGGAGGCGTAACCAGGGACGCTGGGATTACTGGGGTGGGGGTGGGAGGGTACTGGAAAGTTACTGAGAGATTCTGAAGATTACAGGACTACTGCTGGGAAAAACCGGAGGTGGGTGGGTACATTCCTGGGGTGCTTATGAGGGCGGGCCTGGGGAGGGCGTCCTGTCTCCTTGGAAGATACTGAGACAGGCTGGAATATTACTGGGATTTTTTTGGGAAGCTGAGGATGTTTCGGACACTGCTTGAGTATTAATGGAAATTCGGGGGTCGGGGGGGCGGGGGAAGGAATCCTGGAGGCTTCGTTTCTTGGAAAATTCCTGGGTGGCAGGTCCTCTTCCACCCCAGGGCACACCTGGCTACTGGTGCGGAAACACCTGCCGGGTAGTAGGGAGATGGGACCATCAGAAAGTCGAAAGTTAACCTGAATCGGAGGACAGATTTTGGGAAAGCAGAAGCTCGCTAATGACCCTCGAAGGGACACGCCTGCGAGGCCGACGGAAACCCGGACTTACCCAGGGGCCGCAGCCGGGGTCCACTCCGCACCAACACCGCTAGCATTCAGGCCGACTCTGCAGGCGCGGCCCCTTTAAATTATTCACCGCAAGGCGTGCCGCAGCCCCGCCCCGCCCCGCCCCGCCCCCGCCATGCTTAGAAGACCGACTAAGGCTGCCCTGCTGAGTGTGGCCGCGCATTAAGGGGCCACACACAGCTTAATGCAAGGACTGCTCCTCTGGCTAAAAATGAGAACGACACATTTATTTTCCCTTTTATTGAACACCCTTCCCACCCTGTCTCCCCGCCCCAAGGGTCCGACTCGAAAGGTCCAGGCCCTCCTTGGGCGCGGCAGGGAGCCGATCCTTAAAAGCAAACCCTAAGAATAAATAAGCGAGGGCGGGGGTCTCCGAAGTCCAGGGTTAAGGTCCAATGGCAGTCGAGGTCGAATCAATTCACCAGCAGCGAATGCTCCTCCGAGGGGTCCCTGGAGGAGGGAAGCAAGGAAGAGGGGCGTCAGTTTTCTCTCGCTCGCTCCGTTTTCCCCAGCCCCCAACCCCCAATCTGAATGGGCCAGACCCAGGACTCGAACCTTCCGCAGCAGCAGAGAAGGCTGCAGGCCGAGCCGCTCCCGCGGCGGAACTTTCCAGAGGTTGGGGTGTCCTGGCACTGCGCGATGTAGGCCTGGAGCTCACTCTCCTCTGCACCTGCGCCGCCGGGATGCTGGGAAGAGAAGCCAGGAAACTCAGCCTGAAAGTGGCCCCCAACCTCTAAGACCCTTGAAGTCCGCCCTCCCCTCCAGCCATCTGCATCGCTTCCCACCCCCCACCCCTACCCCGCAACCCCCCACCCCCCGCCTTTGCTCTTGCTGTGCCTGCTGACCCGTGGTTTCATAGTTTCCTTGCACAGAGACCCCCGTACCTAGACACAAGTTGTATCTGCCAGTCTGGTGCCCTCTGCTGTGGGCCCAGCACCTAGAGACCTAGAGCCAGACCTGACACGACCTCGGTGCTCAGAAACCATCTACTGAATGAGCCGGATGCGGGCTAAGCCCAGCCGTGGGAGCAGGGCCTGAGTTTGCCCACCAGAGTGGATTCATGCGTGTGGCATCTAAGTGCTAGGGCGAGACAGGAAGTAGTTCCCAGGGCCTGACTGAATGTGTCTGTAGGACAGCTGAATCTGTGCATGGGGAAAAGGGGGTGGACTCATCTGCCGGTGACACTGGATGTGGCAGGGTCCCAGCCAAGGTTTCCTTCTTCTCGCTCAGCCTCATGGAGGGACTAACTTTTCTCCAAGTATTTTCCAGCTACTAGGCCTTTGCTTTAGCTATTCCTTTCCCTCAATGCACTGCCCCTCGGGCTCCATCTCAGGTCTAGAGACGATGGAAAGGTTCAATGTCTATGCTGTCCAGTATGGCAGCCACCAGCCACACTGGCTTTTGGGCAGTGGATACAGGATGGTGCCAGTCAGGAACTGAATTTGCAATTCTATTTCATTTGAATTAATTTTTTTCTTTTGAGACAGAGTCTTGTTCTGTCACCCAGGCTAGAGTGCAGTGGTGCCATCTCGGCTCACTGCAACCTCCGGGTTCAAGCAATTCTCCTGCCTCAGCCTCCCGAGTAGCTGGGATTACAGGCACCCACCACCACACCCGGCTAATATGTACTTTTAGTAGAGATGGGGTTTCACCATCTTGGCCAGGCTGGTCTGAACTCCTGACCTCATTATCCACCCACCTCAGCCTCCTAAAATGCTGGGATTACCGGCATGAACCACCACCTCGCCCAGCCTGAATTAAAATTAAAAAAAAAAAAATTTTTCCCCCCAGGCAGAGTTTCACTCTGTTGCCCAGGTTGGAGTGCAGTGGCTCAATTTCAGCTCACTGCAACCTCTGCCTCCCAGGTGCAAGCAATTTTACTACCTCAGCCTTTGGAGTAGCTGGGATTATAGGTGTGTGCCACCACGGCTGGCTAATTTTTTATATTTTTAGTAGACATGGGGTTTTACCACGTTGGCCAGGCTGGTCTCTTAACTCATGACCTCAGCTGATATGCCCACCTCAGCCTCCCAAAGTGCTAAGTTTTCAAGCATGAATCACTGTGCCCAGCCAGAATCAAAATCAAAATTTAAATAGCTGCATGGGGCTAGAGACTAGTAATAGAACATTCTAGAAGTTCTCCTGGACCTACTCTCATACCAATCTAAAGCAGGAGTCCCTCTGTAATCTTTCACTCTTCCTTCATACTGTTACAAGTAGGTCATTGGTCATGGGTTGTCTGCTCCTGTCCCATGCACCTTGCCCAGAGGCCTTGGACAGATCACGTACACCTGATTTTCCTCTATGCCCAGAATCCGACACAGATCTTGGCCCTTACATATGACTGTCTGTCACTTCCACATGTCTATCTGCCATTTCCATATCCTGCTCTGTCCCCTGATCCTTGCAGCTTGCTGGGAAACCACTGTTCCCAGCCACCCAACTTGACAGAAGACAGGGGATTAGGAGCATGGCTTCTGGAATCAGACAGCCCTGAGTTGAGCTCAGTTTTACTGCTTAGAAGTTAACCTTGGGTGGGGTCAGAGGGAACTGGGGGCACGGCTGGGGGCTGAGGACAGTGTGGGGTCCCTGGGGGTCAGCCTTAGGAATGGGGCCAGCTGAGGGTCACCATGTGAATGGCAATGTCCCAGGGTCAATGACAAGGTCGTTGAAACTCTATGACTTCGCTGAGCACGGTGGCTCATGCCTGTAATCCCAGCACCTTGGGAGGCCAAGGCGGGTGGATTACTTGAAGTCAAGAGTTCCAGACCAGCCTGGCCAATGTGGTGAAACCCCATCTCTAGTAAAAATACGAAAATTAGCCAGGTGTGGTGGCTCATGCCGGTAATCCCAGCTACTCAGGAGGCTGAGGCAGGAGAATCACTTGACCTCAGGAGGCGGAGGTTGTAGTGAGCCAAGATCACAGCACTGTACTGCAGCCTGGACCACAGAGCAAGATTCCATTTCAAAAGAAACAAATAATGGTCTGGGTATGGTGGCTCACGCCTGCAATCCCAGCACTTTAGGAGGCCGAGGCGGGCGGATCAGGAGGTCAGGAGCTGGATGGAGACCAGCCTGGCCAACATGGCAAAACCCCATCTCTACTAAAAATACAAAAATTAGCTGGGCATGGTGGCGCAGGCCTGTAGTCCCAGCTACTCAGGAGGCTGAGGCAGCAGAACTGCTTGAACTGGGAAGGCAAAGGTTGTAGAGAGCCAAGATGGCACCACTGCACTCCAGCCTGAGCGACAGAGAGCAAGTCCATCTTAAATAAACAAACAAATAAATAAATAAACTATGACTTGGTTACCCTGTAAAGGTAAAGGCAGACTTCGGCACCCTCCTGGCCCAAACCCACCTTGCCAAGGCTGAGATGCCATCAGTTTCCCTTGGGGCCCCCAATTTTGAACCACCCTCTTTTTGGTTTCACAGAGTTGCCTATATTCTTTCCCAAATATAGACTATATAGAAGAACATATTCTATATTTCTTCTCTGTTCACCTGTGGTGTCCCCAGAACTCCTGCATGGCAGACTCCGGGCACCCAGAGCCCGAGTTTGGGGCCCGGTGCGTGGCTGAGCACGCGTGACTGACCTTGATGGTGTCATAGGCGCCGGTGATGAGCGCAATGAAGAGGCTGAGCACCATGTAGATGAAGAGGCTGATGAAGGAGTACAGGTAGAGCTGCGAGAAGAGCCACACCAGGCTGCTGCGGCCCTGCTGCGCCTGCATGGCGGCGAACGTCACGAACATGTCATCGCCGTTGATGAGCGAGAACAGGCACTCAGACACCATGGACAGTGAGCGGAACTGCAGAGAGGTGGAGGGTCAGAGGGGGCCAGGCGTGGTCGAACCTGGGGGCTGGCATCAGGCTGGGGTCCCATGTGAGTGGCCGGGTCCCAGGATGGCATCACCATGTGAGTGGCCGGGTCCCGGGCTGGGGTCACCATGTGAGTGGCCGGGTCCCGGGATGGGGTCACCATGTGAGTGGCTGGGTCCCGGGCTGGGGTCACCATGTGAGTGGCTGGGTCCTGGGCTGGGGTCATCATGTGAATGGCCAGGTCCCAGGGTCAATGGCAGGATCACAGGGCTGACCTAGGGTCTGGGCAGATAGAGCAGGAAGGGGAGTAACCCAGTTTGAAATAGGGTTCCCAGCAACTGTGACAATAATGGCACAGGGTCAGTTTCAGTGTCACCAGAGGCCACATGGGACGATGGACAGACTCCCAGAAGTCACCAAGGGGTAATCCGGGGGTCAGAATGTCAATGACAAGATCATAGGATCAATGTCAGGGTCACTGAAGTTAAAGGGAACAGTGCATGGAATACCAGCAGTCACAACAGGCTAATCTGGGAGTCATGGTGTCAATAACCAGGTCACAGGGTCAATGTCAGGGTCACCAGGGGTTAGAGGAGACAGATCAGAGTACCTGCAGTCACTATGGGGCTAACTGGGAGTCACAGTGTCAATGACCGGGTCACAGGGTCAATGTTAAGGTCATCAGGGGTTAGAGGGGACAGTACATGCAGTACTAGCAGTCATGATGGGGTCATAGTGTCAGTGACCAGGCCATAGACTCAATGTCAAGGTTACCAGGGTTTAGAAAGTACAGTACATGGAGTACTAGCAGTCAGATGGGTTCATCTGGGGGTCATGGTGTCCGTCCAGGTTACAGGGTCAATGTCAGGGTCCCCAGCGGTCAGACCTGCTGGTAAGGCCCCAGGGTCCAGCTGAGTCATGCAATGTCACTGGATCTGGGGAGTCCAGGAGTAACGGTGCTTAGGGGAGGGGGCCAGGGATCATTCGACTGCAGGCCACACACACCCCAGCCACGGTGGCCCCTACCTTCACGTGATAGGGCCCCAGCACAATCCAGCCACAGAAGCAGTAGCCCAGGTAGATGACGGCCACGCAGCAGCAGAAGCGCATGACGCTGGGCAGGGCCACCCGCAGCGTGGCAATGAGGATCTGGGTTGGGTCAGAGGGAGCCTCATTGAGTGTGTGGCCACAATCCAGGTCAGCTGTGGGCATCCACATGGAGGTGGGGGGGGTGGGGCCTCACCAAGGGCACAGCTGGTGTGGCCACAGGAGCCAGTGGGTGCCTGGAGGGGGCGGGGCCGTGTCTGAGGGGGTCCAAGGGCACCCCACGGCTGGACTCAGCTGGGTGGGCATGAAGAATCAGGCTCCCGGGGCCCTGCCCAGGTACAGCAATGACCCCGTGTGTATGGGCAGGTAGGAGGAGGAGGCTTGCAAGAGGCCACTGCCCAGGACTGGTGAGTGCTGTGTGTGCAGGGATTTCTTTGGAGGGTATGGGGTAACCACATGGAAGGCCCAGCCTCATGCACAAAGCTCACATTGTAGTTGTGGAAGAAGGTCAGGTAGCGGATCACGCCCACCCACACCAGCAGCGTCGAGGTACCCAGGAGGATGCTGCACACGTCGTAGCTCGCCAAGTTCTGTGGGTGGGAGCAGCATCAACCTTTCTGGCCTGGCCCTTCCCTTGGGGGGAGCCTGGGGGAGGACGTGGCCCCAAATGGGCACTGACGGCAGGGATGGGACCTGGGGCCCAGGGCGTGAGCAGGACACACCTTGGCCTCAATGCCGATCTTCATGATGGTGCCTGAGATGGTGAGCACGTCGCTGGTGACCAGCAGGATGTACCAGCCATTGACAAATTCCAGCCGCTCCCACAGGCTGATGACCCGTCCCCGCTGCCGCCACATGAACCCCACAAACTCCTGCAGAAGGCAGGCAGGGTGAGGGCCTGTCCAGGCCCAGGGCCCTTGAAGGCCTTGCTCTTCTCACCCCAGGGCCAGCCCACATGACACCGGGGCCTCACGTTCTGCAGCAAGAAGCCTCGAAGCAGTGAGCGGGCGCAGAGGAGGAAGGACAGGGAGCAGGTGAGGATGACGACCACATCAAACAGGAGCCGGAAGCTGTTGTCTCCTGTTGGGAGAGCACAGTGGGTAGGGCCAAGATGGCATGGAGCCTTGGGAGGCTAGCGTTGATGCCAGGCCAGGCTGGAGACCCAGGGGACTGCACGGCTGGTTTTGGCAGGTCAGTGGGCTCAGGGCTTGCTTGGGATGAGTCAAGAACCCTGGTCAGCGCTGGTCTGGGGCTTGGGGGATCCCAGGACAGGACGGGGTCCCTGGTTCCTTATGATCTGAGGCTCAGGGCATTCCTGGGCAGGTCAGGGCCCCCAGGCAGCACTGGTCTGGGGCTCAGGGGCTCACCGTGCCGGAAGACACTGGGGTGCTTACACTCCTGGATGTGGGTCTGGGTCTCTAGGCTGATGGGGATCCGCCCGCTGTGCGCCTTGTTGTCAAATGTGATCTGTGGGGGCCAGTTGGGAGCAGAGTAAACCTTGGCACCCCGAAGCACCAAGGTCCATGTGACACGTGGCCTGACAGACCCCAGGCTCCCTCCCTCATCACCTGAATGCTTGCCCTTGACCAATGCTCCCGAAACGTTCCCCAGAGACTCCCTGACCATGTCCCTGCCCTGCAACTCAGGAGCCCCGTGGGTCCCTGGGGGGCCTCACCAGGACGCTGAAGGTATAACAGTCCGGGATCTCATTGTTGATGAGGCTCTGGAGGTTAATGGTCTTCAGCCGGAAGTGGATGGTGACATTGATCAGCCTAGGCAGGAGGCTCGGGTGAGGGGCAGGGGCGTCTTCAGGTCCCTTCCGGCCTGAGTGTCAGCACCCCTGCCCCGTGCTGATTCTGCAGCTGGCAGGGGAAGTGCTCACCAAGCATGTGCCAGTGCTGGGGGGATGGGCCTGTTACCATCTTAGGGAAGTGGCTGCTGGGGTGAGAGTGTCTGGTGTGGTGCCTCCCCCACCCTGGGCCCCCCTTGAGCGAGCAGGCAGTACTTGTGGAATTTAAGCGTGAGGTTCTTGTAACTGGAGCTGCCTTCCAAGAGGGTGAGATCGTCGCTGGGGGGCGGAGGGGGCCGCTCAGGGGGATCCACCTGGATGCAGTCTGAGGACAGCGAGGCAGGGAAGGGCCTCAGGGGGCAGGGGAGGCCAGGCTGGTCTCCCCAGAGCTCCCTGTAGCTTCTTCCCTGTGTTTCCCAGGGCTGGGTCATTCCTACAGGCCTGGCACTCTCTGGGCCAGAGGATGTTCAGTGAACGAACCGTAATAAAAAATGACACCTGGTGCTTTCGTTTGTTTTTTTTTTTGTTTTTTTTTTTGAGACAGAGTTTCGCTCTTGTTACCCAGGCTGGAGTGCAATGGCGCGATCTCGGCTCACCGCAACCTCCGCCTCCTGGGTTCAGGCAATTCTCCTGCCTCAGCCTCCTGAGTAGCTGGGATTACAGGCACGCGCCACCATGCCCAGCTAATTTTTTGTATTTTTAGTAGAGACGGGGTTTCACCATGTTGACCAGGCTGGTCTCGATCTCTTGACCTCGTGATCCACCCGCCTTGGCCTCCCAAAGTGCTGGGATTACAGGCTTGAGCCACCGTGCCCGGCCTACACCTGGTGCTTTCTACGTGGCAAGAGTCACACTCACACTAACCATACTTTTTTTTTTGAGATGGAGTCTCGCTCTTGTTGCCCAGGCTGGAGTGCGGTGCCACGATCTCAGCTCACTGCAACCTCCTCCGAGGTTCTAGCGATTCTCTGGCCACAGCCTCCAGAGAAACTGGGATTACAGGTGCCTGCCACCATGCCTGGCTCATTTTGTATTTTTAGTAGAGACAGGGTTTCTCCATGTTGGTCAGGCTAGTCTCGAACTTCCAACCTCAGGTGATCTACCTGCCTCAGCCTCCCAAAGTGCTGGGATTAGAGGTGTGAGTCACTGCGCACGGCCGAATACTATTTTTTTTTTTTTTTTGAGGTAGGGTCTCACTGTGTCACCCAGGCTGAAGTGCAGTGGTGTGATCATAGCTTACTGCAGACTCAACCTTCCAGACTCAAGTGATCCTCCTGTCTCAGCCTCCTGAGTAGCTGGGACCACAGGGGGACGCCACCACATCCAGCTAATTTTTTTGTATATAGAGACAAGGTCTTCCTACATTGCCCAGGCTGGTCTCAAACTCCTGGCCTTAAGCAATCCTGCCTCCTCAGCCTCCCAAAGTGCTGGTATTACAGTTGTGAGCCACATCGCCCAGCCACAGCTGTTGATTTTAATCCCACAGCTCGGACTCCAAACAGCAAAGCCCCGCTGTGCCCACTCACCAGTGACCACCATTGGATCAATGTCAAATGTGTCATTGGCTGGGTCCACATGGCCTCGGTGGTAGTACCGCTGGCAGAGAGCAAGCCCTGAGCCGTTGGCCCAAGGGTCACCCCTGCCATGGACATACGCATATCGGCCCAGTGACACGTCGGGCAACGCCAGGTACTGTGGACAGAGAACAGGAGGGCCTGTGAGCCCAGCCCCCTCTCTGCGGCCCACCCACCTACACCTGCCCACGCACCAGCACCTACCTGGTCCACTGCATGGAAGATGGCCTGGTACAGCTGCTCCCGCGTATAGGCTGCGAAGGTGTCATCCGCCCCGTCTGAGTAGCCCAGCAGGAAGAGGTGTCGGAAGGCAATGGTGTTCTCTTCCCGGAATGTCACAGCCAGCTGATTACTGAGCCCAAACAGGATGAGCTGGAAAGAGGGTAGCAGAGATTGGCATGGCTAGGATGGAGGTCGGGGGGTATCTCCCTCAGGGCACAGGCAAGAGAAAGAGGACAGAGGGCCCTAGAGGTGTCCACTGGGGTGGGGCAGGCCCTGCTAACTCAGGCACCTGTGCATTTCTTTGCCTTGATTAATTTCACCCCACCTCTTGGCAAAAGCTCCAAGCCACTCCCACAACTGTGTCCTCCCTGCTACAACACAGGGTGGGCACTGGTATATCTCACAGCAGGGACTAACATTCATCAAGATTTTTTTTCTTTTTTGAGACGGAGTCCCGTTCTGTCACCCAGGCTGGAGTGCAGTGGCGTGATCTCAGCTCACTGCAACCTCCACCTCCCGAGTTCAAGCAATTCTCTGCCTCAGCCTCCTGAGTAGCTGGGATTATAGGTGCCCACCACAACACCCAGCTAATTTTTGCATTTTTAGTAGAGCCAGGGTTTCACCGTGTTGGCCAGGCTGGTCTCCAACTCCTGACCTCACATGATCTGCCCGCTTTGGTCTCCCAAAGCGCTGGGATTACAGGCATGAACAACCATGCCTGGCCCTCAGTGGCTTCTTCTATACAATGGGAACAGCAGCAGTCATCAGGACCTTGAAGGACATGCTGGTAAGCTCAAAAGGAGTGGCTGCAGGCTGTGCTGTGTGGCTCACGCCTGTAATCCCAACACTTTGGGAGACCAAAGTGGGCAGATCACATGAGGTCAGGAGTCGGAGACCAGCCTGGCCAACATGGTGAAACCTGGTCTCTACTTAAAAAAAAAAAAAAAAAAAAATACAAAAATACAAAAATTAGCAGGGCGTGGTGGTAGTCACCTATAATCCCTGCTACTCAGGAGGCTGAGGCAGGAGAATCTCTTGAACCCAGTGGACAGAGACTGCAATGAGCCAAGATTGAGCCACTACAGTCCAGCCTGGGTAAATGAGTGAAACTCTGTCTCAAAAAATAAATTAATTAAATAAAAATAAATAAATAAATATAAAAGGAGCTGCTACACACAACATGGCTTCCTACTTGTCATTACACTGCTTTAAGACTGTTCTTCAAAGGCTGGGCACGGTGGCTCACACCTATAATCCCAGTACTTTGAGAGGACGAGGCAGGTGAATCATGAGGTCAAGAGTTCAAGACCAGCCTGGCCAACATGGTAAAACCTTGTCTCTGCTAAAAATACAAAAAATTAGCTGCATGTGGTCGTGCACACCTGTAATCCCAGCTACTCAGGAGGGTGAGGCAGGAGAATCACTTGAACCCGGGAGGTAGAGGTTGCAGTGAGCTGAAATTGCGCCACTGCACTCTAGCCCAGGAGACAGTGTGAGACTTCGTCTTAAAAAAAAATTGAAAAATAAAAAATAAAGATTCTTCTTCAAGGAGAACAGTGGCCACAGGTGGCCTCCGGCGGGGGCCCCTGCTTGGCAGATCTCACCTGCACTGTGACCACGAGGATCTTGACCACTTGCAGCATCAGCTTGCAGGGCTTGCGGCCCTTGGCTCGAAACTTGTCGCACGGACTCATAAAGAAGTATTTGAGACGACGTCGAAGGTCTTCCTCTTCTGGGGGTGTCGGAGGGGCCGGCAAAGGCCCCGCCTGGGTCCCATACCCGGGGTTGGGGGTCAGAAGCCGCTCGGTCTCTGTGGGAATAGGAGAGGGCATTGGGGGTGAGGCCTGGGCAACTCCCCTCTACCCGTTTCTGAACAAGGAAGGCAGCACATGCCCTATCTTCATGGCCCCATGTTCCTGCCAAGGAAGAGCTCAGAGAGGTCTAAAGAAAACCAGAAAACCAGGGCTGAGTGCGGTGGCTCACGCCTATAATCCCAGCATTTTGGGAGGCTGAGGTCGGTGGATTACAGGGTCAGGAGATCGAGACCATCCTGGCTAACATGGTGAAATCCCATCTCTACTAAAAAATACAAAAATTAGCCAGGCATGGTGGTATGCACCTGTAGTCCCAGCTACTTGGGAGACTGAGGCAGGAGAATCACTTGAACCTGGGAGGCAGAGGTTACAGTGAGCCAAGATCATACCACTGTACTCCAGCCTGGGTGACACAGCAAGACTCCATCTCAAAAAAAAAAAAAAAAAAAAAAAAAAAAAAAAAAAAAAAATCCCAGAAAACCTGCAACATTTTATGTATCTATACACCAGTCCTGTGCAGAGGTTATGAGCTGGGTTTCAGGAGGTACAGGGCCTGGGCTGATTCCTGCCCCTCCTGCTCACCAGCTTTCAGAGCCTCAGTTTCCTCATCTGCAAAATGGGGCAATAATCATCTCTCATGGGAACACTTAGGACTGGATGCTTATAAAGCATTAATCACAGGGACTAATTCATGGTGAATGTCAGAACATTTCATCAACATTCCTGTTACTGATCTGCGGGAAGAGAATTAACTGCTCCCACTGGCTTTTCACTGGACGTTCAAGGCTCCTGGGCTTATCCCAACTCCTGCTTCCAGATATGAGCATAACACTCAGCCTGTATTCCAGGTTTGTCTGGACAAATACCCAAAAGATGACCTCTGCATTCATTATAACCTGGCCCATCAGCTGACACTCTCAGAAGCCAAAGACCTGGAGAAGGGGTAATTGACAATATAAGTAATAATAACGGAACACATTTGCTGAAGACTTTTTTTTTTGAGACAGAGTCTCGCTCTCACTCTGTTGCCCAGGCTGGAGTGCAATGGCGCGATCTCCGCTCACTGCAACCTCCACCTCCCAGGTTCAAGAGATTCTCCTGCCTCAGCCTCCCAAGTAGCTAGGACCGAAGGCATGCTACCACACCCAGCTAATTTTTTGTATTTTTAGTAGAGACGGGTTTCACAGTGTTATCCAGAATGGTCTCCGTCTCCTGAACTCATGATCTGCCCACCCTGGCCTCCCAAAGTGCTGGGATTACAGGCATGAGCCACCCTGTGCCCAGCCACTAAAGACTCATTTTTTTTTCTCCCTGAAGAGCACCAGCTCCTGGAAATCATGAAGCCCTAAGATCAAATCCCAGACCTGCTACTTTCCAGTCAGGTGACTCCAGGGACCCCCTGAGCCTCCATCTCCTCATCTGAAGAGTAGAAATGTTAAAAAGGCTACCCCTTGGCTGGGCTCGGTGGCTCACGCCTGTTATCCTGATGGTTTGGGAGGCTAAGGTGGGAAGATTGCTTGAGTCCAGGGGTTTGAGACTAGGTAATACAACGAGATCCCCTCTCCACCAAAAAAAAAAAAAAAAAAAAATGTTTTTAATTAGCTGTGGTAACGGCTCATGCCTGTAGTTACTAGCTGGGACTCCAACTACTCGGGAGGCTGAGGTGGGAGGATCACTTGAGCCCAGGAGTTGGATGTTAGAGTGAGCCACTGCGCTACAGCCCTGGGCAACAGAAAACAGTTTCTTTAAAAATAATAATAATAATAATAATAATAATAATAATAATAAGCCTACCCTCTCCCAAAGCCCTGAGGCTGAGATCCTGAAGCTGCTGAGAATTCAATGAGACACAGCAGATAAAGATCTCTTCAGCAAACACAAGCTGTTCTACTCACTGTTTATTTTTTTCCAGCTTAAGGAGAAAATCTAAGGTTTCAGCAACTGCTAGAGTCAAAGCTGGTCACGGTAGCCCAAGACTGTCCCTGTCACACCCCCATGGGGATGTGCTTTCTAGGGCCTGGCCCCCTGCCTAGCAAAGCTGTCAGGATAAATGTGGGCAGTATCCGAACCTGCTGAGCACAGAGGAACAAGTTCCCGGCCCCTCCCTTTGGAATTGGATGCTGCTGTGGCTGTTTATAACAAAGCCAGAGGGCAGGGCCCACATACCGGGCTGAGATTACAGCCAACTCACCCCAGACCCTACCAGCTGGGACACCAGGATGCCTATCAGGTAGGGGTCCCCAGCTAGCTCCAGAAGTGGAAGTAACACAAGGGGTTCCTGCAGCCTCCTTGGGGGACGAAGCGGAGAGGGGGGATGCGCATCAGAACTGGCTGGAAGCCCGAGTTTAAGAAGGCTGCACTTCCGCGGGTTTGGAGAGCTAAAATTCAGTTAACCGATTTGGGGAAATCCCTCCAGCTCTCCGCGCTTGATTGTTGTTTTTGAGACAGGGTCTCACTGTTGCCCAGGCTGGAGTGCAGTGGCGCGATCCTGGCTCACTGCAACCTCCGCGTCCCGGGTTCAAGCAATTCTCCTGTTTCAGCATCCCAAGTAGCTAGGATTACAGACACTCGCCACCACACCCGGCTGATTTTTGTATTTTTAGTAGAGACAGGATTTCACCGTTTTGGCTAGGCTGGTCTCGAACTCCTAACCATGTGATCCGCCCGCCTCGGCCTCCCAAAGCGCTGGGGTTACAGGCACCGCGCCCGGCCCACGCTGGAATTTAGGGAAGCTTAGCATTTGTCTCCAGGAATCAGGGGCGGAAGCCGGGGAGTCTCACGTGCGGGTTGGAGTTGCTGGTGCCCGCTGCCTGAGTTCCAGCCAAAGTTGTGCCATCAGGACCTAGGCTCCCCGTGGAAATCCCGGGAACCTCGCCGTCCCGAAGGGGAGAAGCTGGCGGCCCGGCGCGCTCGCTGCCTGAGTTTGGGAACCCGGCACAGCCTGGGCTCAGGAGGGAGAATCGGAGAGGCTGGTGCCCACCCGCTGCCCAAGTTCTAGGAGCCGTCTGCCCATTTCTCTACCGTGGGGAGGCTGAGAAGTCAGCGCTGGAGTTTAGAAAAAAGGAGACTGGGAGCTCCCCAGGTCGGAGAACCAGCCCGCCCGCCTGGGTTCGGGGCCCCACGGTGCCGCCCACGCCCTCACCTGAGCCGCGCGGACCCGCCGGGGCTGTCATGCTGGGGCGGGAGCGCGGGACGCGGGCGGGTGCGGCGGGGCAGCAGCCTGGGTCCCAGGGGCCGTAGCTGTCACTGCGACCTCCCTCCCTCGCGGCGCGGCTTCAAACCCTCCCGCATCAGCTGATCCGCGCCGCGGTCACGTGACCCGGTAGCCGAGAGCCCTTCACGTGACCGTATCTGGTCCCGCCCCCTGCGCCACGACAACCTGTGCCGGAACAGCGCGCATGCGTGCCTCGCCGGAGCGCTCCACCCTGGGTCGAAGGCGGTCGCGAGGTCCTATCGCCGACGGGCTCTGGGTTGCGGGGGATGGGCTGGCCCTGAGCTTGGCAACGAGGATCTCCGCCCTGGCTCCCTGCCGTGCCCCGAATCCGGTGCCAGGCTCGTGACTTCCATGTCCAGAACTTGACCCTTTATCCTCGTTGGTGCCTGGTGATGACCCTGCGTACTCTTTCAACGCTGTCTTCCTCTTTCTTGCAGAAACTCCTTTTACCCCTCTCATGCGGACCTTCAGCAAACACGATTTCCTAATTACGTGCCAAATAGAACCACTTATCCCCACCCCTGTGGCTCCCAGCCCAGAGTTCTCCAACATTCCTGGCCCGGATCTTTGCAGCAACCTCCTCCCCGATCGCAGCCTCCCTCCTCTCCACTTTCTACCCAGCAGCCACAAGCGTCTTCAAAGAATAATTCCTATCAGTCCTGCGAGAACCTGCCCTTGACTTCCCATTGCTCTGGACTGACAAGCAAAGTCCCCGCTCTGGTTTATCAGGGCCCTCTGATCTGGCCCCTACTTCCACCCAAGCTCATCTTTCTACAACCCCAGGGTTTTTGCATATTTTTGCCCTGGAAAGAAATGGTTAAGAATTTAGACTCTGAAGTGCAATTGCGGTTTAAATCTAGTCACTGACAACTGCTACTTGTACATCTTCTACAGTCTTTTCAACTCCAAGCTGAGCACAGTGAGTGGTGGCCAAAAATCCCAGCTACTCAGGAGGCTGAGATGGGAGGATCGCTTGAGCCCAGGAGGTCCAGGCTACAGTGAGCTATGATCACACCACTTCACTCCGGCCTGGGCAGCAGAGCAAGACTGTCTCAAAAAAAAAAAAAAAAAAAAAAAAAAAAAAAAAAAAGTCCATGTGCCTCCATTTTTCTCATTTGCAAAATGGGCATATTCAATCAGTCATCTACGTCCTGGGGCCATTGAGAGAAAAATAAATTAGTGATTACTGGGATTATAAAATCCTTCATTGAGAAAGCTGCCCACCATTTATATCAGGTCTTGTTATGCTTCCTTCTCCTAGAAGGTACCATACCTTGTAGTTGTTTTTTAAGTATTCTGAATTTAATATCTATGAGCTCTGAGCAGGTCGATGCCACACTTGTCGTGTTTCCTGCTGAGTCCCCAGCAATCCAGAGATGTTTGTTGATTGCATAAATGAGCAACCTCTTTTTGTCCACTTGTGTGCCTACTGCACGGGCTTTGAAAAACAAAGGGTGCCAGGTGTGATGGCTAACGCTTGTAATCCTAGCACTTTGAGAGGTTGAGGAAGGCAGATCATGAGGTCAGGAGTTCGAGACCAACCTGACTAACATGGTGAAACCCATCTCTACCAAAAATAAAAAAATTAGCTGGGTGTGGTGGTGCCTGTCTGTAATCCCAGCTACTCAAGAGGCTGAGACAGGAGAACCACTTGAACCCAGGAGGCAGAGGTTGCAGTGAGCTGAGATCATGCCACTGCACTCCAGCCCCGGCGACAAAGCGAGACTAAAAAAGAAAGGAAGAAGAAGGAGGAGGAGGAGGAGGAGGAGGAGGAGGAGAAGGGCAGCAAGGGGTAAGTGAGCAGAACAGAGAGGTGACTAGTGGTATGGACCAGGGTGAGATATTGTGGGTTAAGCTGGGAAGTCTAGCTGGAAGGAAGCCAGGACACTGGAGCTCCGGATTGTGGCTGGCCCTGGCCACACCATCCCATCTCCGGAGCAAGGGGCTGTGCTCAGAAAGAAAGCACAAAAGGTAAACCACGACACAGAGCCCGGAGGCAGTGGGAGGATTTTACTAACTGCACAACACACAATTTCCCCAGGCCCCCAAGGATGCTGGCATCCCCTTCAGCCATCAGGCCCCAGCAGTGCCCCTTGCTCCTGTATCCCCTCTGGACTCTTGCCGGTAGGGAGGGCTGGGCTGACAGTGCCACCAGAGGGAGAGCAGGGGTCACCGTGGGACACAGGGTTGGGGTCAGGGCTGGGCACAGGATCAAGGTCTGGGTTGGGCACAAGGTCAGGACCAGCATCCTGCCCAGGCTTGGGGGCAGACGATTCCACAGGAGTAGGGCTGGGGGTGGATCTGGAGCCTGGGAGGGGTTTGGAGCTGGGATCGGGCGGAGTGCCCGGCCCAGAGCTGGGGTCAGGGCTGCGGCCAGAGCTGGTGCCAGGGCTGAGGCCCAAGCCAGAGCCAAGCACAGAAACAGCATCAGGACCCCGGAGGGAGACCTGCCCCGGCCTCATCATGGATGCAGGGCTGAGGCCAGGCGCGAGGCCCAGGCCTGCGGCAGCTGCTGCAGCTGCAGCGGCCGCCGCAGCTGCAGCAGCGGCCGCGCCCTCATGCACCCGTTTGTGCTTGGTGAGGCTGGAGGCCTGGCCGAAGGCCTTCCCGCAGAGCTGACAGCGATAGGGACGCTCGCCCGAATGCACGTGCAGGTGCTGGAGCAGCGCTGAGCTCTGCCCGAAGGCCTTAGAGCAGTGCGGGCAGGCATAGGGCCGCTCACCCGTGTGGATGCGCAGGTGGTGTTGCAAGTTGGAGCTCTGGCCGAAGGCCTTGCCGCAGTGCGGACAGCGGTAGGGGCGCTCGGCTGTGTGCGTGCGCTGGTGCTGCAGCAGCGCCGAGCTCTGCCCGAAGGCCTTGCCGCACTGCGGGCACGGGTAGGGCCGCTCGCCTGTGTGTGTGCGCAGGTGTTTCAACAGCGCCGAGCCCTGGCCGAAGCCCTTGGCGCACACCGGGCACTTGTGGGGCCGCGGGCCGCCGTGCGTGCGCAGGTGCTGCGCCAGGAGTGAGCCATGCCCGAAGGCCTTGCCGCACACCGGGCAGTGGTGCGGCTTCTCCCCGCTGTGGCTGCTGCGATGTTTCAGCAGCGTGGAGCGCCAGCCGAAGGCCTTCCCGCAGGCCGCGCACTGGTACGGCCGCGCCCCGGTGTGGATGCCACGATGCTGCGCCAGGGTGGCACCGTGGCTGAAGGACTTCCCGCAGTCGGGGCAGCGGTACGGCTTCTCGCCGCTGTGGGTGCGGCGATGCTGGCTCAGCCCAGAGCTGCGGCGGAAGGCTCGCCCGCAATCCGGGCAGGAGAAGGGCCGGGGAGGGCTGGCGGGGGCAGGGAGCACCGCGGGGCTGGTGGCCAAGACCTGGGGGGTGGCAGTGAGGTCAGAGGAGATAGGGTCCACGTCTGGATCGCCGGGGCTGAGTGTGTCGCTGTTAGGATCGAGAACCAGGGGTACCGGGCCAATCACATCGGGATCGAGGTCGAAACTCGAAGACATGGGATCGGGATCTTGGGGTTCCGAGCCCAGAGCTTCGGCGTCGGGGTCCAGATCCTCCGAGATGGGCTCCAGATCTTCATAGTTGGGGTCCACGTCTTCAGAGACAGTGTTGAGGTCTTCTGGATCAGGCTCTGGGTCTTCAGAAACCGGGTCCAGATCCTCGGGATTGGGGTCCAGGTCCTCAGAGTCAGAGTCGAGCTCTTCATAAACCGGTCTCAGGCCTTTGTGGCCTGGGTTCCTGACCAGGACTGAGCGCCGCATTTCAGGCGTGGATGTGCCGGCTGCTTCTAGCGCAGGACCTGCAAGGACAAGGACAGAGGGTGGGTGGAGGTGGGTTCTGGGGAAGCAGGGGTGTCTTTTGGAAGCATCGTTAGCGATGGGAGAGGGGACACTATTTTTCATTCTTTCTTTCTTTTCTTTTTTTTTTTTTTTTTTTTTGAGAGAGTCTGTTCTGTCGCCAAGGCTGGAGTGCAATCCGCGGATCTCGGCTCACTGCAATCTCAGCCTCCCTGGTTCAAGCGATTCTTTTGCCTCAGCCTCCCGAATAGCTGAGATTACAGGTGTCTGCCACCACATCCGGCTAATTTTTGTATTTTTAATAGAGACGGGATTTCACCATGTTGGCCAGGCTGGTCTCCAACTCCTGACCTCAGGTGTTCCGCCTGCCTCAGCCTCCCACAGTGCTGCTATTACAGGTGTGAGCCACGGCTCCCGACCCTACTTCTTTATTTTTATTTTTTTGAGATGGGGTTTCACTCTGTCACCCTTGCTAGAGTGCAATGATGTGATCATAGCTCACTGCAGCCTCAAACTCCAGGGCTCAAGCGATCCTCCCCTCAGCCTCCAGAGTAGCTAGAACTACAGATGCACCACCACACTCAGCTAACTTCGGTTTCTTTCCCTCCCTTCCTTCTTTCTTTCCTTCCTCCCTTCCTCTCCTCTATTCTCTTCTCTTTCTCTTCTTTTCTTCTCTTTAGCGATGGACTGTCACTATGCTGCCCAGGCTGGTCTCAAATTCCTGGCCTCTAGTAAGCTTCTAGCCTCAGCCTCACGAAGGGCTGGGATTACAGGCGAGAGCCACTGTGCCTGGCCAAACCCCACCCACTTCTGAGCATACAGGTGGATCTTTCCCTTGTCTCTGACTGCAGGGAGATTTCTGACTCACTCCAGCCAGGGCAGGGAGTTAAGGGACCCCAGTAAGACATGGTGGAACATGGTAGGACCCTCCCCTCTCAGCCCTGAACCTGGTTGGAGGGCATGGGACTTGGCACTAGAGCTTTCTAGTCCCCACCTCCATGGCTCTGCCCCTCCCTCCATCCTGGACTCCTTCTGTGGGAAGCTTGGGTCCTGTGGAGGAGAGTCCTAGATTCTGACCCCCTTGCTGAGGGTCCCCACATGGGGAACAGTGTGGGTGTCAGGGTTTCTGTGCTCCTGAGCACATGGCCTGAATTCTAGTCCCATACTTGGGGGTGGCAGATTAATTTTCGGGCTTCTCGTAGGGAGCCCCTCCCACCCCCCGCCCTCCAGAGGCAGCATTCTGAGCTCTAGAACTCATGTCTGGGGGATAAGAATATGCAATAAATGACCAGGCACGGTGGCTCACGCCTGTAATCCCAGCACTTTGGGAGGCTGAGGTGGGCGGATCACCTGAGGTCGGGAGTTCGAGACCATCCTGGCCAACATGGAGAAACCCCATCTCTACTAAAAATACAAAATTAGCTGGGTGTGGTGGTGCCTGCTTGTAATCCATCTACTTGGGAGGCTGTGGCAGGAGAATTGCTTGAACCGGGGAGGTGGAGGTTGCAGTGAGCCGAGATTGCACCATTGCACTCCAGCCTGGGCAACAAGAGTGAAACTCCATCTCAAAAAAAAAAGAATATGCAACAAATAACATCTGGTATCCCGCCTGGGTCACTGAGAAGAGACAAGAAGACCGTGGCTTTCCCTGTGGAGAGAAGACAACCCGAATTCCAGACCTCACAGCTCCAAGTGGGAGTAAGTGTCAAATCCTCTGTGTTCTCTCTTAGATCGGGAATGCCCTTTCCTAAAGCTAGATGGTGAGGGTGGCAGAGTGATATTTGGGACCCCTTCTGGTGAGGAGGGGTGGGCAGGGAGACTCATGAACCCCATAGGCTGGAGGGTGGGGACAGTTGTTAGTATACCTGTTTGTTTGTTTGTTTGTTTGTTTTTCTTTTTGTTTTGAGATGGAGTTTCGCTCTTGTTACCCAGGCTGGAGTGCAGTGGCGCGATCTCGGCTCACCGCAACCTCCACCTCCTGGGTTCAGGCAATTCTCCTGCCTCAGCCTCCTGAGTAGCTGGGATTACAGGCACGTGCCACCATGACCAGCTAATTTTTTGTATATTTAGTAGAGATGGGGTTTCACCATGTTGACCAGGATGGTTTCAATCTCTTGACCTCGTGATCCACCCGCCTCGGCCTCCCAAAGTGCTGGGATTACAGGCTTGAGCCACCGCGCCCGGCCAGTATACCTGTTTTATTTATTTATTTATTTATTTCGAGATGGGATCTTGCTGTTGCCCAGGCTGTACTCAAACTCCTGGGCTCAAGCTATCCTCCCACCTCAGCCTCCCAAAGTATGGAAATTACAGGCATGAGCCACCATGCTAAGCTATTGTTTCTGTTTTCTCAATTGGCTAGAAGGTCCTGAATTTTTACTTCTAGCTGGAGGATGTGCAAAAATAATACCTGGGGACCCTCTGGAGTTATTGGGGGAATGCCTGCACCACCTCCTCCCATGGCTGGGACATGGAGAGAGTGTCAGCACACTTGTGGCCCTTCCTGCAGGAACGATTCTGAACTGAATTCCAGGCTTGTGGCTGGGGGCAGGCTGGGAGGTAAAGGAACAAGAGCTGGAACCACTTCTGGGGAAGAAGGGGAGCCCAGGAGGACCTGCCGAGGGGGGATGCCTTGAGCTCCCCACCCCACGGCTGGGTGTTGAGGTGCAAACAATGAATCCATCTGTTCATGGCAGAAGGTGTGGGGGACCTGTGGCTCCCCTCTGAGGAAGCGAATACACAGCCACAACCCCATAGCTGGGAGTGTGCAGGCAAACAGAGCAGGATCCTGGACCCGGGTCCTCAACCCAGACCCCATAGTTGGAGAGTGGAGGAAACAATACCTGGGACCCCACCTGCATTCCTGGGGAGGGGGCAGAGGAGCCCTTAGATTGCCTCTAGGGGAAGGGGCCCCTGAATTCTCTTAGCTGGAAGGTGGGAGAAGTCACTGAAGTCTTTCCTGAGTTCCCAGGGGTGAGGGCAGGTGGATCCCTGGATCACCTCCTGGGGAAGGAGCTTCTAGAATTCCAGACCCCGAGACTGGAGGGGGAGGGGAACAATCGCTGGGTCCCTTCCTAGGGTTCTAGGGGAAGAGGGACCCCCTAGGTCCCCCTCTTGAGGACGGGGCCTCTGAACTCCCGACCTCAGGCGGGAGGTGGAAACGATACTGGAGCCCCTCCTCGAATCAGGAGGGGAGGGGTCCTGGATCGCCTCCTGGAGAGGGGGCGTCCTGAGCTCCAGACCGCAGAGCTGGCGGGCGCCCCCCACCCAGCCCGACTGAAGGCTCCCAATCTCCCGGGCCCTCCCCCCAGGGCCTCAGCGGCGGGATGGGCGCGCTAGGCCGGCGCGGGCCGCGGGGTCCCCTCCCAATCGCGCCCGCGACCCCCGCTCTCCCGGGCCGGGGCCGGTGGCGCGCAGGGCGGGGGACGAATAGAGGTCGCCCCGGGCTGCGCCCCGCGCCTGGAGCCCCCGCCCGCCCGCCCCCCACCTAGCCCCCCGCCCCGGCCCCAGCCCACTCGGGGGGACACTCACCCGGCGCCCCTCGCCCCTGCCCGGCCCGCCGTGCCCGCGCCGGCCGCCGGCGCCCCCCGGGCCCGCAGGAAGCCCCCCGCCCGCCAGCCCCGCCGGCGGCCCCCTCGGCCCAGCGGCCCCGCCAGGCGCTCCCGGGGAGCGAGAGGGGCCGGCCGAGGGCCGCAGCGGGAGCTGCTGGGACTTGTAGTTCGCCCGCGCCCGCCGCGGCCGTCGCCATCGCTGCCCCCGCCCCCCGGGCAGGCCTTTGTCCCCGGCCCGGCCACCCCGGCCGCGCGGCTTCGCCTTTGTCTGCACCGCGCCCCGTCTGCACGCAGCCCTGGCCAGGTCCCTAGTCTCTTCTTGGGCCTGTCTCAGCCCCTACGTGGCCCTGGCCCTGTCTCTTTCTCTCCATCTCTGTCCCTCTCGGTCTCTCTCAGTCCCTATCTCTCGATCTCTGTTCATTCTGTCTCTGTCCCTGTCTTCCCATCTCTGTTCCTTTCTCTGTCTTTTTGTCCCCATTTCTTTCTCTCGGTGTTCCAATCTCTTTGCCTCTGTTGCTGTCTCTGCCTCTATCTCTCTATGTCTCTGTCTTTCTCTCTGTCTCTCCTGCCCATGTCTCTGACTCTATCTTTGTTCATAAAACTCCAAACATGTTGTTCTTGCAGACTTGCAATGCACATAGGCACAGCCAAGCCTCTCCGATCTGCGATCTGAAACCATGTCTATTTTTGCTTAACCTGGCCTTCCTCCAATTTTTCCTTTTTGCGTTGGGAAGCCCGACACCCTTTCTAAGTGACACCCGCCAAGGCACAGATTTGGGATATTTCTCCCCTAATGTTTTCAACCTCCTACCCAGATGGTGGGGTGGCCGCTGTCCCTGGAGGCCTTCAAGTGCTAGATGTGAGTGATGGTTTCGGGAGAACCTTACCCAGGGCTGGGAAAGGCTTCGGGCAAACTTTCCTTGGAGACACAGATACCCGCCGCCAGACAGGAGAGACAGTGGAAATCAGCTTCTGGCGGCTGGACCGTGATGTTCTTTACTAAACATAAACAATCATCACAGAATATAAACAATGATGAGGCAAGGCCAGTCTGTGATCATGTCTGAACCAAGATAGAGACAAGGACCCTCAAAAATTAAACTCATAAAATGAATACTCATCCCCTTCTCCCAATGAACAGAAGTGACTGCCACTTCTCACCAATGACAATTCCAACCTGATTTCTATCCTCCCACCTCTGAGATAAAAATCAGCGAAATATCTAGTCAGCAAAGTGCTCCCAGCTTCCCAGCAATACCACCCAAGTAATTCTCTTTAAAACCACCCAGTATAGGCCAGGCACGGTAGCTCATGCCTGTAATCCTAGCACTTTGGGAGGCCAAGGCAGGAGGATTATGAGGTCAGGAGTTCGAGACCAGCCTGGCCAGTATGGTGAAATCCCGTCTCTACTAAAAATACAAAAATTAGCCAAGCGTGGTGGCACGTGCTTGTAGTCCCAGCTACTCAGGAGGCTGAAGCAGGATAATTGCTTGAACCAGGAGAATCGCTTGAACCTGGGAGGCAGAGGGTGCAGTGAGCCGAGATCTCGTTACTGCACTCCACCCTGGGTGGCAGAGTGAGATTCCATCTTTTAAAAAAACAACCCCCCTAGTATAGCCAGGCCCGGTGGCTCACAACTATAATCCCAGCACTTTAGGAGGCTGAGGTGAGTGGATCACCTGAGGCTGGAGTTTGAGACCAGCCTAGCCAACATGGTAAAACCCCATCTCTACTAAAAATACAAAAATTAGCTAGGCGTGGTGGCGGGCGCCTGTAATCCCAGCTACTCAGAGGCCAAGGCAGGAGAATCGCTTGAACCAGGAGGCAGAGGTTGCAGCAACCTCGGCTCACTGCACTACTGCCTGGGCAACAGAGCAAGACTCTGTCTCAAAAACAGCAACAAAAAAAACCCCCAAAACACTCAGTGCAAGCCCAAATCCCATAAGATGCTCCTCTGCCTTCATGTCCTCCTTACGGAGACACCCTATGGTTCCTTCTTCCTTCCTGAACTTTCTGGATGTGTTGGACTCGTAGCCTGAGACCTGCTTTCCATCTTCCTGCAGAGCCCACAGCAGATCTGAGAGACTGGAGAAAACTTCAATGGGATGATGTCCCTGGTTCCTCATCCTGCCACTGCCTAGATGATCCCATTACAAATAATACTCATGATGGCATCTGTTGTTTCTGTGGCTCAGAATCTAACAGCACTTTCTTTTCCTTTGTGGCCTCCCAAGTAGCTGGGACTACAGTTGCACACCCAGCTAATTTTCTAAATTATTTTTAGTAGAGATGAGATCTCGCTATGTTGCCCAGGCTGGTCTGGAACTTCTGAGTTCAAGTGATCTTCCCACCCCAGCCTCCCAAAGTGCTGGAACTGCAGGCATGAGCCACCAAGTCTGGCCTGTCTTTTTCATTTTTTTAAAATTAATTAATTATTTACTTTATTTTTTTACTTTTTACAATTTTTTTTTTTAAGAGACAGGGTCTCGGTATGTTGCCCAGGCTGGAGTGCAGTGGGTGTTCACAGGCACGATCCCACTACTGATCGGCTTGGGAGTTTTGACCTCCTCCGTTTCTGACCTGGGCTGGTTCACCCCTTCTTAGGCAACCTAGTGGTCCCTGGCATCCAGGAGGTCACCATATTGATGCCGAACTTAGTGCGGACACCTGATCAGCATAGCGCACTACAGCCCAGAACTCCTGGACTCAAGCGATCCTCCAGCCTCAGCCTCCCAAGTAGCTGGGACTACAGGCATGAGCCACCATGCCTGGCCTGTCTTTTTCTAAATCAATAAAATTCCTTTTTTGACTTGAGCCAGATAGTGCTTGGCTTCTGTCACTTGCAACAAAATGACTTAAGATATTAACACATTTAGCCACCATTCACTGAGCTGCAGCCAAGTGCCAGGTCCTTTTCTGAACATGCACCTTTTATTTAACCCTTTTAACTGCTCTAAGAAGCAGGAACTATTGACACTTCCATTTTACAGGTAAGGAAAGTGAGGGTCAGAATGTATTCTTACCTAAAGACAGAAAGGTCTGAATTCTGCTGCTGGGTGATACTTAAACCATTGAGAAAGTTGTTTTCCTTTAAAAATTAATCCTGGTGGTCAGGTGCGGTGGCTCATGCCTGTAATCCCAGCACTTTGGGAGGCTGAGGAGGGCAGATCGCCTGAGGTCAGGAGTTCGGGACCAGCGTGGCTAAAATGGTGAAACCCTCTCTCTACTCAAAATACACAAATAAACCAGGTGTGGTGGCAGGCACCTGTCGTCCCAGCTATTTGGGAGGCTGGGGCAGGAGAATCTCTTGAACCCAGGAAGCAGAGGTTGCAGTGAGCTGAGATCGCACCATTGCACTCCAGCCTGGGCGACAAGAGGGAGACTTGTTTCAAAAAAAAGAAATTAATCTTGGTTACTCACATTCAATCCTATATTATTCATCTTGATCCCTAGGCTTTTATGGGGAGTAAGGGAGTGAGTGGAATATAGGAGGGTTAGTCATAAGTCCATAAAAATACACATTCAGAATCATCCTGATGTAATGTCCTTCCCCACGGATTAAAGCTTTCCAGTACAGTTTCTGTTCTTTCCTGGCAAGCCATCCTAGGGCTGGTCATTTTCATTGTTAGAAAATGCTTCAAGTTGTGCCGAAATCCAGCTCTCTGTAACTGCTATGCACTGTTTTCATCTAATGCCTAAGGCTATTTTAAACCATTCCTGGGATGAGGCAGGAGGATAATCCTGCAGCTAGAGCTACATGGAACTTAAGAACAAAGTAAACATTCTGAGCTTCCTGGCAGGCAAGGCAAAAAGGGAAAGCCTTTCTGTTCTCGGAGTCTGGTCACTAGGCAGACCAGCTTCATCAGAAGAGGCTGAGCTTATTGCAGTGGTTTTCAACCAGGGTGATTCTCTCCCATTCAGAAGGCATTTGGCAATGTTTGAGACATTTTGTTACAAGTGGGAGGGAGAGGTACTACTGGCATCTAGTGAGTAGAGGACAAGGATGGCACCAAATATCCTACAATGCACAGGACAGCCTCCAATAAAGAATGATCTGACCTAAGACGTTGATAAATGACAAGCCCTGGTTTATCCTGAAGTAACTCAGAAGAGCATGATACCAAATATCTTTAGAGGACATATTCTACAGCTGGCAGAATCTTGCGTGGTCGACGTGGATACCGTATATATGTGGTCAAAGAGTCATTTTGTTCCCACAAGATGCAAAGCTGGATTCCTGCCTTTCTGGCAGAAATGACAACCTGGCTTAGAAGAACTGATGTCAATCAGGAAATGGCTCCTGGCCAGGGCCGAGATTGGCTCAACCTCATGGTTCATTGGATTGGGCTCCTTGGTTTTTGGAGGTTTGATTCTTGGTTCAGGAAAGCCATGTTCACTCCTTGAAGCTGGACGTTCAACAGCCTCCAGAGGCAGGACCTGGGCATGGCCACTGAGGCCCACCTTATCCCAGACAGATCTTTCTTGCCACATCCTGGACCGCAAAGGTCAGGCGCTGTCCAAGGTACTGGTTCTTGCTAGGCCCTGTCTGTCACTCACTTGCTGTAGGGTGCCATCACATCCTCCTCCTTTTGACCCTTTACATGTTGTCCCTGGCAGAACATTTAACCCCCTAGACCTCATGATGTTTTGATAGCTTTTGTCAATTTGCTCCTGAATTCTGCTCTGACTTGGGGGCCAGTTGATCAGACATCCAGTGCACCAGGCGGCCTCTAGTGTCTGCCCATGATGGGAAAACCTGTTGAGTCATTATTCTGAGCTGTGGCCACCCCTCCATGTCATCTACAGGTCACACCCAGTGTCCCCACCATTGAAAGCTTTTTCCCTACACCCTGGCCTTCAACCCTTTCATCCTCAGAAGTGAAGCTTCTCCTCCACGACCCCAGCCCCATACACTGAAAAGTGTGTACATTTCTCATGTATAACAGCCTCATGGAAGAGTTACTACTTATCCGCATTTCATAGATGAGCAAATTGAGGCTCAGAGGGGTTAAATGACTTGCCCAAACTACTATCCAGGACATGGAGGAGTCCGGGTTTGGACTATGTCCATCCAGCCTCTCCTGCTCCCTGGGATCTATGTTCTCAAACCACCCACACCAATATCTCTGTTCAGCACTATGACTTCATGCTTTTTGTTTGTTTGTTTGTTTGATGCAGAGTTTTTGCTCTGTTGCCTTGACTGGATGCAGTGGTGCAATCATATAGCTCACTACAGGATCAAATTTCTGGGCTTAAGTGATTCTCCCACCTCAACCTCCTGAGTAGCTGAGACTACAAGCACATACCACCATGCCTGTCTTTTTTTGTTTTGAGTTGGAGTCTCACTCTGCAGCCTAGGCTGGGGTGCAGTGGTATGATCTTGGCTCACTGAAACCTCTGCCTCCCAGGTTCAAGTGAGTCTCCTGCCTCAGCCTCCCGAGTAGCTGGAATTACAGGCTCCCACCACCACATCCTGCTAATTTTTTGTATTTTAGTAGAGATAGGGTTTCACCATGTTGGTCAGGTTGCTCTCAAGCTCCTGACCTCAGGTAATCTGCTTGCCTCGGCCTCCCAAAGTGCTGGGATTACAGGTGTGAGCCACTGCACTGGGCCAATTATCTTATTTTTTGTAGAAACAGGATCTCTCTATGTTGCCCAGGCTGATCTCAAACTCTTGGCCTCCCATAGAGCTAGGGTTACAGGTATGAGTCCCCGCACCCAGCTTCGGCTCCATACTCTTCATGGTAACGCAGCGACAATGGAGTCATCCTCTCCAATGCAGTCCCTGCCTCCAGCCCCCACCCACCCATGCATCCTCTGGAGACGGGCTGACTGATGGGAAGGGGTGGGATGTTGCCAAGGTGGCATTTATTGCCGACTGGGGCACGGGTACATAGGGGGCTGGGGGGCCCGAGGGTCCATCTTCTCCCTGAAACCGCGCTGGCGAGGCGTGCCCAGGGGCACGAAGCTCTCCTGAGGATTGTTCAGTCTCTGGACTGCTGGGCCCTGGTACTTGAAAGGAAACTCGTCCTTGTATTGGGTTGAGAAGAAGCGCAGTTCGCCCAGAGGGGGCTCCATGTGGCTGTATTTGCACTGTGGAGTCAGGGTGAACAGGCTGGCAAGGCAGCCTGGGATGTGGCTGACCCACCCGGGCCACCCCAGGATCCCCAGCCCTCTTGTGGGGGCGGGGGGGGGGCGCAGGCAGGGCAGGCTAGCTGGTCGGGGGCGGAACCAGAGTCTCACAAAGGAGAGAGGGTTAAGACTGGGAAAGAGAAGATAGGGAAAGGGCGGGGCTATGGCCAGAAGGGTGGAGTTATGTAGGGGCGGGGTATGGCCACGAAGGGTCGGGATTGTCCAGGGGTGGAGTTGGGGTTCTGGTCAATTAGGGGTGAGATTTAGCCCTTAAGGAGGTGAAGCTAGGGGTAGCGTGGGGCCGGTTAGGGCAGAGCCAGAGCATCAAAGGCTGGGGAGGTTGAATCCTGGGAGGAGGCGAACAGAAAGGGCCCCAGGCTGGGCTGAATGAAGAGCTCATGAGAGAAACCAGGGGTGTCACTGGAAGGAGTCCAGGGCTGGGGTGATCCTAGGTGACACTGAATTAACCCTTGTCTTGGGAGTAACAGTGGTGGTGGTGCAAAGATGCCCCTGGGCTGACCTTGACATGACCCTGGGGGGTAAGGTAGGGATGATCTCTTTTTTTTTTTTTTTTGAGGCAGAGTCTTGCTCTGTTGCCCCGGCTGGAGTGCAATGGCACGATCTCGGCTCACTGCAACCTCCACCTTCTCGGTTCAAGCAGTTCTACCTCAGCCTCCCGAGTAGCTGGGATCACAGGCGCCGGCCACCACACCCGGCTAATTTTTGTATTTTTAGTAGAGGTGGGGTTTCGCCATGTTGGCCAGGCTGGTCTTGAACTCCTGACCTCAGGTGATCCGCCCGCCTCGGCCTCCCAAAGTGCTGGGATTACAGGCGTGAACCACCGCACTCGGCCAAGCTAGGGATGATCTTGAGGCTGAAGGGATATTAAGATGCCCCCGAGCCTGAGTGATCACTAACTCAGGCTGGGTGACAGCATAGTCATCCTGAAATAACTCTATACCCATGTGGGGGTTACATAACAAAGGGTGCTCCCTTCCTCCTCCCTCACCCGCTGTAGCATCTCTTCAGTCACCGGGGCCGGAGTTGTTCTGTGTGGCTTCAGCATCTTCTGGTTCATGGTTAAAAAATCGAATTCTGGCGATTCGGGTGAGGGAGGCTAAGTTGAGGGCTGTGGGCCGAGGCGGGGCTGAGGATGTGGGGAAGTTCAAGGGAATGGTTCAAGAGCTAAGCCCAGGCCAGCGCCGAAGCTGACCAGGGGAGAAGAATGGATTAGAAGAGGGAGAAAGGAGCCAAAGGAGGAGGGAGGAGCCAGAGAAAGGGGGAAGAGCTGAGGAAGAAGGAGGAGCTGGGAGAAGGGAGGAGTCAGGGGAGAAGGGAGGAACCAGAGGAAGGACGGGGAGCTGGGGAAGAGAAAGGAGCAGGGGGAGGAGGGAAGAGCCAGGGGAGAAGCCCGGAGCCAAGGCATAGGGCTAAGAAGGTCAGGGGCGGGGCCAGGCCAGATGAGCCTGGGGACGGGCTAGGCAGGGCAGGCTGGCCAGTCAGGGGCGGAGCCAGAGTCTGGCAATGAAGGAGGGGTTAAGAACGGATGAGAGAGGATGGGGAAGGGGCGGGGCTATGGCCATAGGGTGGAGTTATGAAGGGACGGGGCATGGCCACGAAGGGGCGGGATTATTCAGGGGCGGAGTTGGGGTGCTGGTCAATTGGAGGTGGGATTTAGCCTTGCAGGAGGTGAAGCCAGGGTTAGGGTGGGGCTCGTTAGAGGCAGGGCCAGAGCAGTGGCAGGGGCGAAGCTTCCAGGAACGGGCTTCCTGGGGCGGAGCTTCTGGGGGTCGTGTATTCCAGAGGCGGGGCTTCGAGGGGTGGGGCTTATGGGGCGGGGCTTTCAGGGGCGGGGCTCCACGGGGCGGGCTCCATAAGGCGGGACTTCCCGGGAGGGCTCACCGCCAGTGCCCTGCGGCAGGTTGCTCCGCTGCAAGTGGAGGTTGGGTGCTTTCGTCACGTGCCTCCACTCTGAGGGGCAGTAGTCCGAGCCCATGGTGGTCTTGAAGAAGCATCTGAGCAGCTTTGGCTCTCCTAGGGTCACGTGACTCTGCAGTTTCTCGTGAGGCACGTGGCGGCTGGGTGGCTGGGACGGGGGTGGCGGCTGTAGGACCACACGGCATTTGAAAGCTCTGGTGTCTGAGAGGTCCCTGGGCCCGGGGGCGGAGCGAGGGAGGAGATGGGCCCTGTGTGACCTTGGACAGCTCCCTCAACCTTTCTGGGCCCCACGTGGTAGCTCTGGGAGTTGGTACTCTTATCACATTTTACAGAAAGACCCACCGAGGCTCGGAGTGGTGAAGTGACTCGCCCTAGATCATTCGAGTACATCCAGGAGATTACTGCATACACATATCAAGCTCGCTCCCACCTTGGGACTTTTGCACCTGCTATTCGCTCTGTCTGGGAAGCCCTTTTCCCTGCTGCCTCTTTGCTCTTTCGGCTGACCTGGCCGTAGAAGTACTGCATGAAGGTGTCCAGACTGCCAGGGCCAGGGCACCAATTTCCTTTCAGGATGTGCGACTCCGGAGTCTGATCGTGGTGAAGAACAAAAGGCTCTACCAGGAGAGGAACAGGTGCAGAGCTGCCCTGGGAGGCTGCGGTGGGAGGAGGGGCGGGGCGGGCCGCAGGCTCTCACCTGGCTCTCGGGCATAGAAGTGCTCGGTCTTGGTGGTCCTGTCGTGGAAGAGGCCATCTCCAGGACGGATATTTACATAGTGAATGTGGGCTGCGGCCTGGTTCTTGTCATACCTGCAGGTAATGTATTATTCTATCAAGAATAAGGTAAAGTGGGCTGGTCGCGGTGGCTCACGCGTGTAATCTCAGCACTTTGGGAGGCTGAGGTGGGTGGGTCACCTGAGGTCAGGAGTTCAAGACCAGCCTGCCCAACATGGTGAAACCCCCATCTCTGCTAAAATTACAAAATTAGCTGGGTATGGTGGTGCGTGCCTGTAATCCCAGTTACTCGGAAGGCTGAGGCAGGAGATTCACTTAAACCCGGGAGGCAGAGGTTGCAGTGAGCTGAGATGCTGTCGTTGCACTCCAGCCTGGGCAACAGAGCAAGACTCCATCTCAAAAAAAAAAAAAAAAAAGGAGGCTGGGAGCGGTGGCTCACGCCTGTAATCCCAGCACTTTGGGAGGCCAAGGTGGGTGGATCACAATGTCAGGAGTTCAAAACCAGCGTGGTCAACATGGTGAAACCCCGTCTCTACCGAAAATACAAAAAATTAGTCGGGTGTGGTGGCACGAGCCTGTAGTCCAAGCTACTCGGGAGGCTGAGGTGGGAGAATTGCTTGAACCCAGGAGGTGGAGGTTGCAGTGAGCCCAGGTCATGCCACTGCACCACTGCAGCCTAGGTGACAGAGTTAGACTGCATCTTAAAGACAGAAAGACAGAAAGAAAGAAGTAGGGCCGGGTGCGGTGGCTCAAGCCTGTAATCCCAGCACTTTGGGAGGCCAAGGCGGGTGGATCACGAGGTCGAGAGATCGAGACCATCCTGGTCAACATGGTGAAACCCCGTCTCTACTAAAAATACAAAAAAATTAGCTGGGCATGGTGGCTCGTGTCTGTAATCCCAGCTACCCAGGAGGCTGAGGCAGGAGAATTGCCTGAACCCAGGAGGTGGAGGTTGCGGTGAGCCGAGATCGCGCCATTGCACTCCAGCCTGGGTAACAAGAGTGAAACTCCGTCTCAAAAAAAAAAAAAAAAAAAAAAAAAAGAAAGAAAGAAGTGGATCCATCTGGGCAATTTCCAGAAAAGGGGACGGGAGAGCAGTGTTGCCTAATACCAAGCCTGATAATGGGAGATCAGCCTTGGTTACCAGTGACGGAGACCTCAAAGCCAGAGTACTGGCCCTAAAGCCCTAAGGGGCACACACCACATGCTGCTGAAGACCAATTGTCTCATCTGGGTGGGAAGGCAGTGGCCCCTTTGTTTTTTTGTTTTGTTTCGTTTTGTTTTTTGAGACGGAGCCTCGTTCTGTCGCCCAGGCTGGAGTGCAGTGGTGCTATCTCAGCTCACTGTAACCTCCACCTCCTGGGGTCAAGCAATTCTCCCACCTCAGCCTCCTGAGTGGCTGGGATTACAGACACTCACCATCATGCCTGGCTAATTTTGGTATTTTTACTAGAGATGGGGTTTCACCGTATAGGCCAGGCTGGTGTGGAACTCCTGACCTCAGGCAACCCACCCACCCTGGCCTCCCAAAGTGCTGGTATTACAGGTGTGAGCCACTGCACCTGGATGGCAGTGGCCCCTTTATACCTATTTTCAGGCAGACCCTGGGGCCTGTAGGCCTGTTTCTGCTCTGAACACGTTGATCCATAGCTCATCTTGCAGTCTCCCAGCTCCACACTGGAGGAGGCCTGTGGGCAGACAGGGATAGGAAGGCCCAAACCACCCAGCCCCAAATTCTGCCCCCACCCGCAGCCCCAACACAGCCTTGATTTACCCTCTTACACATGAAGGCAGGTGGGCCTGGCAGGGCCTGGAACTGTCTCTGGTAGGAAGTCCCATCTTGTCTCTTGTAGTCCCACTTGAGGGTGTTGGGGCCCCCTTAGGATAGGAATGAGAGGGGAGGAGAGAGAGAGAGAGAGAGAGAGAGACTGACTGAAATTCCCTGCCATCTCAAGCCATCTGGAATTCTGTTTCTTGCCTGGGTAGGGGAACTGGGCCACTCTGAACAGTGTAGACTGACAGCTGTCTGGCAAACACCACAAAATAAAAATATATTGTACTAAAAGCCAGATGTAATGGCTCATGCCTGTAATCCCAGCTATTCAGGAGGCTGAATTGGGAAGATGGCTTGAGCCCCAGAGCTTAAGACTAGGCTGGGCAACATAGCAAGACCCTTATCTCTAATAATAATAAATTTTAAAATTCGGCTGGGTACAGTGGTTCACGCCTGTAATCTCAGCACTTTGGGAGGCCAAGGCAGGTAGATCACCTGAGGTCAAGAGCGCAAGATCAGCCTGACCAATATGGTGAAACCCTATCTCTACTAAAAATATAAAAATTAGCCAGGTGTGTTGTCATGCGCCTGTAGTCCCAGCTATTCAGGAGACTGACACAGGAGAATCTTTTGAACCCAGGAGGCAGAGGTTTCAGTTAGCCAAGATGGTGCCACTGCACTCCAGTCTGGGCCATGGAGCAAGACTCCATCTCAAAAAACAAAACAAAACAAAAAAATTAAAAACATATCTACCAAGGACTATATCGAGCCACACATAGGTTAAGTGCATTGCACCTTCTTATTGGACCTGGTATCTCTCTCTCTCTCTCTCTCTCTCTTTTGGAGACGAAGTCTCACTCTGTGGCCCAGGCTGGAGTGCAATGGCACAATCTAGGCTCACTGCTATCTCCACCTCCCAGGTTCAAATAGTTCTCCTGCTTCAGCCTCCAGAGTAGCTGGTATTATAGGTGCCCACCACCATTCCTGGCTAATTTCTGTTTTTAGTAGAGATGGGATTTCACCAGGTTGGCCAGGCTGGTCTCCAACTCCTGGCCTCAAGTGATCCACCTGCCTTGGCCTCCCAAAGTGCTGGGATTACAGGTGTGAGCCACTGCACCCAGCTGTATCTTCTTTCTCTTGGACCTGGTATCATTTCTCTTATGTTACAGCTCCTTGAGGCTCAGAGAGGTTAAAGGACTTGCCAGAAATCACAGAAACTAGGAACCACAACTAAATGTCAGATCGGGGTTTGACAATCCCTGAGCCCATCTTAGAGGGGCCTCTAGCAGTAATGCTCACCCAAAGGGTCCCTGGAGTGACAGAAATGGAAAATCACACAAATGGCAGCTACTCTTTGTTGGGTGCTCTCTGCTTCAGACACAGCATGCGCATTCAGCTTTACCAGATCCTATGAATTGGGCCCTATGATTGCACCCATTTTGCAAATGGGGAAACTGAGGCTTGGAGAGGTCAACTTGCTCAGACTCCCACAGCTACTAAGGTGATAAGGCTGAGGGATGTGGGGAGGAGGGGATGCAGTTGGAGAACTTAGCTGATTTGTCCGACCCTCAACTGGCATTCATGACTTCTGCCAACTGCACACCACTGTGGACAGATTTGGAGGATATACCCACTCTACTCATGCTGAAACTGAGGCGAAAGGTGGTTCTAGGGTTTCTGAGCCTTGGTGTAATTGACATTTGGGGCTGGCTAATTCTCTGCTGTGGGGGCTACCCTGTCTGTGGTAGGATACTTGACAGCATCTCTGGCCTCTACCTGCTGTCTGCTGGTAGCACCTCTGTCATCTTTTTTTTTTTTTTTTTTTTAATTTTGTAAGGGCTGGGCTCAGTGCCTCATGACTGTAATCCCAGCACTTTGGAGACCGAGGCAGGTGGATCGCTTGAGCCCAGGAGTTCAAGACCTGCCAGAGCAACATAGTCAGACTGCAGCTCTACAAATAAGTACGAAAAATTATCTGGGCTTGATGGCATGCATGTCTGTAGTCCCAGCTACCTGGGAGGCTGAGGTGGGAGAATCGCTTGAGCTGGGCAGATCCAGTCCGCGTGAGCCGAGATCGTGTCACTGCTTTCCAGCCTGGGTGACAGAGTGAGACACTTTCTCAAAAAAAAAAAAAAAAAAAAAAAAAATTGTATATAATAAAAAACAAAATAAGATGGGTGTCCCTATGTTGCCCAGGCTGGTCTCTAATACTTGGCCTTAAGAGAGATCCTCCTGCTTAGGCCTCCCAAAGCACTGGGATTATAGGTGTGGGCCTGGCCTCGCCCCTCGTCTTTTTTTTTCTTTTTGAGATGGAGTCTTGCTCTGTCTCCCAGGCTGGAGTGCAGCGACACAACCTCAGCTCACCGCAACTTCCACCTCCTGGGTTCAAGCGATTCTCCTGCCCCAGCCTCTCGAGTAGTTGGGGATTACAGACACCCGGTACTGCACCCGACTAATTTTTGTGTTTTAGTAGAGACGGGGTTACATATTGGCCAAGCTGGTCTCGAACTCCTGACCTCAAGCGATCCACCTGCCTCGGACTCCCAAAGTGCTGGGATTACAGGCTTAAGCCACCGCGCCCGGCCACCCCCCCAAGTCCTGAACCCCCAAAAGCGTTTCTAGACATTGCCAAATGTTCCCTCGGGCGCGCGCTCACCAAGGTGGCAACTGGGCGCTCGGGGCTGCGGGCGCGCGTCGTGGGGTGGAAAGAGCGCCTGGTGCGTGGTGAGCGGGATGCGCAGCTTGTCGCGGTCGCCGGTTGGCAGGGAGTCGCGGTCGAAGATGAGGCGCGCGCCGCGGATCTGCTCTCCGGCGCGCGCCGGCAGCTCGGGCCAGTCGTAGGCGGCGCGCGCGCTGGAGAGGCCGATCCCGGCGTGCGCGTCCTCGCGCAGGTGCAGATTGCTGGCCTGCATGGCGCGCGTGCGTTCCCGCGCCTGCGCCCGCAGCAGCTCCCACGGCGGCGTGGACGGAGGCGGGAACGCGCGGCGCGTCTCCGACATGCGCTCTTCCCGGTCCCAGCGCGGGTCCAACTGGAAGAGCAGCGCGGGCGGCGGCTGCAGGCTCGGCGGCTCCCGTGTGGCAGCCGGGTAGGCGAAGTCCCGGTGCGTCGTGGTGAGCATGGTGCCCTCGTGAAGCCGCAGGTCGGGCCCCAGCGAGAAGTGCGACGCCTTGAGGAAGTCCAGCTGGGACATCGAGCACCGGCGCGGGCACGGCAGGAGGGCGTCTGCGGCCATCGCGGGACACCAGCCACCTGCGAGAGGGTGGAGACGAGGGGCTGAGCAAGTGCCGGCCCGGGACAATGCTGCCTTTCACTCCTTTCTGTGCGCCAAGCACTGAGCTGGGGGCTGGGGACATCACGGGAAACTGGCACAGCCTCTGTGCCGCCCCCAGCGAGAGCAGAGATAGAAATAATCATTCATGGCCGGGCGCGGTGGCTCACGCCTGTAATCCCAGCACTTTGGGAGATCCAGGCAGGGAGATTACCTGAAGTCAGGAGTTCGAAACCAGCCTGGGCAACATGGCGAAACCCCATCTCTACTAAAAATTAAAAAACATAGCCTGGAATGCTGGTGAGCGCCTGTAGTCCCAGCTATTCGGGAGGCTGAGGCAGGAGAATCGCTTGAATCCTGGAGGCGAAGGTTACAGTGAGCCGAGATTGAGCCTCTGCATTTCAGCCTGGGCAACAGAGTGAGACTCTGTCTCAAAAAAAAAAAAAAAAAAAAAAAAAAAAAAAAAAAAAAAGAATTAGGAGAAAATAAATAATCATTCGTGTGGTGCCTACTGTAGGCCTGGCATACAGTAGGCACCACACGAATGATTATTTCTGTCCCTGGGCTTGGAGGCCAGTGAGGGTGGGGAACTAACATTAGTTCACAGAACAGACCTAGATCCCTGCCTTTGTGGAATTGATAATGGGGCAGGAGATGACAGACAATAATTTAAAAAAACACACACAAAAATTGAAGTGTAGGTTAGAAAGTAATAGCTGGGTACTGTGGCTCACACCTGTAATCCAGGCACATTGAGAGGCCAAAGTGAGAGGATTGCTTGAGTCCAAGACCAGCTTGGGCATAGTGGCACCCTGTCTATACACACACACACACACACACACACACACACACACACACACGCCAAGTGTGGTGGACTCAACCTCTTGGGCTCAAGCAATCCTCCCACCTCAGTCTCCTGAGCATCTGGAACTATAGATGTGCACCACCATGCGTGGCTAATTCTTTCTTTTTCTTTTCTTTCTTACTTTTTTTTTTTTTTTTTGAGACAGGGATCTCACTTTGTTGCTCAGGCTGGTCTCAAACTCCTGGGATCAAGCAATCCTTCTGTGTCAGCCTCCCAAAGTGCTAGGATTACAGGCGTGAGCCACTGTGCTTGGCCCAGGGAAGTTTTAACTACTGCTTCACAGAAGACATTGAGGCTCAGGGAGGTGGCCATTTGCTTGAGATTTGAACACAGGGCAACTCTGATTCTAGAACTTGGAGAATTAACCACTGCATTCTACTGTATGTCTGATATGAGATCCCCGTCTTCTCACCCTCAGTCGGTTATCAAGGCCACAGTTTTCTCCTTCTTCCCCTTTGGGGACCCATTTTTGTTCCTCTGCCCAACTCCAGCCCTGCACCCCAGCCACTGGCCATTTCTGCCACACACTATCTTTCTCTTTCCTTCCTTTCTTTCTTCCTTCCTTCCTTCCTTCCTTCCTTCCTTCCTTCCTTCCTTCCTTCCTTCCTTCCTTCCTTCCTTTCTCTCTCTCTCTCTCTCTCTCTCTCTCTCTCTCTCTCTCTTTCTTTCTTTTTCTTCTTTCTTTCTGACACAGTCTTACTCTGTCACCCAGGCTGGAGTGCAATGGCGCGATCTCGGCTCACTGCGACTTTCACCTCCCAGATTCAAGCGATTCTCCTGCCTCAGCCTCCCAAGTAGCTGGGATAACAGGTGCCCACCACCATGCACAGCTGATTTCTGTATTTTTAGTAGAGATGGGGTTTTACCACATGGGTCAGGCTGGACTCAAACTCCTGACCTCAAGTGATCTGCCCACCTCGGCCTCCCAAAGTGCTGGGATTACAGGCATCAGCCACCGAGCCCAGCCTGTCACGCGCTTTCTTACTGGTTTTCCCGTCCTCTGCAAGCATCCTAGGTTTTGCCTAGTCTTCTCAATCTCTTCCTGTCTTCACACTTTCTAAGAGTTAGCTCTCCCCTTCTCTGACCTTCAGTTTCAGACTCTAAGCCTCCTCCTACCCTCCGCCTCTGCTCAGCCACCTGGGACTTTCTTGCCTTTGCTTAGATCACAAGTGTCTCCCCTGCTCTCCTCTCTGTTTCCCTTGGAGACCAGCATTCCAGGTTCTCAGGATCACCTCCTGCAGAACACCTCCCAGATCACTTCAACCCACAAAACCTGCTCGCCTCTACCTATTTAGAAAACATGAATCAGACAGGCTCGGCGGCTCACACCAGTAATCCCAGCACTTTGGGTGGCTGAGGTGTGTGGATCACTTGAGGCCAGGAGTTTGAGACCAGCCTGGGCAACATGGTGAAACTTCATCTCTACTAAAAATACACAAATTAGCTGGGCATGGTGGCATGCGTTTCTCCTTCCTCAGCCTCCCAAGTAGCTGGGACTACAAGTTTGTGCCACCGCACCTGGCTAATATTTTGTATTTTCAGAAAAGATGGGGTTTCACTGTGTTATCCAGGATGATCTCCTGATCTAGTGATCTGCCTGCCTTGCCCTCCCAAAGTGCTGGGGTTAGAGATGTGAGCCATCATGCCTGGCCTGCCTCTTGGGTTTTGTCTGGTTGGTTTTTTTTGAGGTAGGGTCTTGCTATGTTGCCCAGGCTGCAGTGCAATGGCATGATCTCAGCTCACTGAGATCTCAGCTCACTCCTGCCTTAGCCTCCTGAGTAGCTGGGATTATAGGGGCTGGTCAACATGTCTGGCTAATTTTTGTGATTTTAGTAGAGACAGGGTTTAGCTATGTTGGCCAGGCTAGTCTCAAACTCCTGACCTCAGGTGATCTGCCCATCTTGGCCTCCCAAAGAGTTGGGATTACAGGCATGAGCCACTGCGCCCAGCCTCCCTCTACCTTCTACACACGCCACACAGAATGGACCCACTTCCCTGAGTCACAGCACCCCTTAATATTCTAGGGCTCACAGGTCTCCAAAGGGTCTTTTAAAGGGGTCAGTCACCCCTCCTCCCACAGCCAAAGACCACCAGGAACATACCTGTGATTGAAAACATTCAAGCTTATTACTCATTAAAGAGAGAAAAAAAGGGAGCGCTCATACATGCCATAGGCACTATAGGGGTCTAAGTAGGAAGGTGTTAGAAGGCACTTACCATGGGGCCAGGCGTGGTGGCTCACGCCTGTAATCCCAACACTTGGGAGGCCAAGATGGGCAGATCACCTCAGGTCAGGAATTCGAGACTAGCCTGGCCAACATAGCTAAACCCCGTTTCAACTAAAAATACAAAAATTAGCCAAGTGTGGTGGTGGGTACCTGTAATCCCAGCTACTCAGGAGGCTGAGGCAGGAGAATCGCTTGTACCCAGGAGGCGGAGGTTGCAGTGAGCTGACACCATGCCATTGCACTCCAGCCTGGGTGACAGAGTGAGACTCTATCTCAAAAGAAAGAAAGCAGTTATTATGGGATTTGCAACTCTGTTAGGTGTTTTAGGGGCATGGTTTAAGGAACGGGGAGATTTGGGTGGGATGAATTTATTGGTTGGAATTTTTACTTTCTTTTCTGAGATGAGCAGATAAACACAAATAAACACACAAGTGAGGCATGATGGCTCACATTTGTAATCTCAGCCTCCCAAAGTACTGTCCAGAAAAGGGCTGTTGTGGCTAGGTGAGGTGGCTCACGCCTGTAATCCCAGCACTTTGGGAGGCAGATCACTTGAGGCCAGGAGTTTGAGACCAGTCTGGCAAACATAGTGAAGCCCCATCTCTACTCAAAGTACAAAAATTATTTTTGTATTTTCAAGGCGGGCTTGGTGGCAGGCGCTTGTAATCCCAGCTACTCAGGAGGCTGAGGCAGGAGAATCGCTTGAACCCGGGAGGTAGAGGTTGCAGTGAGCCGAGATTGGGCCACTGCACTCCAGCTTGGACGACAGAGCAAAACTCCATTTCCAAAAGAAGAAGAAGAAGAAAAAAAAGCAGCGAGGGAGGCCAAGTGCAGTAGCTCAGACCCGTAGTCCCAGTACTTTGAGAGGCTGAAGTGGGAGAACTGCTTGAGCCCAGGAGTTTGAGACCAGCCTGGGCAACACAGTAAGACCCATCTCTACAAAAATTTTTTTAAAAAGCCAGGTGTGGTGCTGTGTGCCTATAGTCCCAGCTACCTAGGAGGCTAAGGTGGGATGATTTCTTGAACCCAGGAGGTTGAGGCTGTAGTGAGCTGTTATTGCACCACTGCACTCCAGCCTGGGTGACAGAGTGAGATTCTATCTCAGAAACAGCACAAAAGGCCAGCTAGGGAGGGAGATAATTCTATCATTCAGCATCTTTTTTTTTTTTAGATGGAGTCTCTCTCTGTTGCCCAGGTTGGAGTGCAGTGGCACAATCTCGGCTCACTGCAACCTCCGCCTCCCGGGTTCAAGCGATTCTCATGCCTCAGCCTCCTGAGCAGCTGGGATTATAGGAGCCTGCCACCATGCCTGGCTAATTTTTTGTATTTTTAGTGGAGATGGGGTTTCACTGTGTTAGCCAGGATGGTCTCGATTTCCTGACCTCGTGATCTGCCCACCTCGGCCTCCCAAAGTGCTGGAATTACAGGCGTGAGCCACCGCGCCCCACCTCATTATTCAGCATCATAATCATCGGTATGAAGAAGTCAGAAGAAATGAAGGAAGGAAAGAAGAAAGGAAGGAGGGAGGAAAGAGGGAGGAAGGGAGGGAGGGAGAGAAGGAAGGAAGGAAGGAAAGAAGGACAATTGTACAAAAATATGGACAATTAAGAATGTTCAAGTCGGGCGCGGTGGCTCACGCCTGTAATCCCAGCACTTTGGGAGGCCAAGGCGGGTGGATCACGAGGTCAGGAGATCGAGACCATCCTGGTCAACACGGTGAAACCCCGTCTCTACTAAAAATACAAAAAAAAAAAAATCAGCTGGGCGTGGTGGCGCGTGCCTGTAATCCCAGCTACTCAGGAGGCTGAGGAAGGAGAATTGCCTGAACCCAGGAGGCGGAGGTTGCGGTGAGCCGAGATCGCGCCATTGCACTCCGGCCTGGGTAACAAGAGCGAAACTCCGTCTCAAAAAAAAAAAAAAAAGAATGTTCAGTTGTCAAAAGATAAGGGTCATAGGGAGTTTTGATGTCTTGTCAATCTTTTTTTTTTTTTTTTTTTTTTTTTAGATGGAGTTTCGCTCTCGTTGCCCAGGCTGGAGTGCAATGGCGTGATCTCGGCTCACCGCAACCTCCGCCTCCTGGGTTCAGGCAATTCTCCTGCCTCAGCCTCCTGAGTAGCTGGGATTACAGGCATGCGCCACCACGCCCAGCTAATTTTTTGTATTTTTAGTAGAGACGGGGTTTCACCTTGTTGACCAGGATGGTCTCGATCTCTTGACCTCGTGATCCGTCCGCCTCGGCCTCCCAAAGTGCTGGGATTACAGTTGTCAATCTATTTAACATTCAGAACCATTCAGAAGACTAAAGCTTGGTAAGGAGCAGCTGTCGCTGGGATTAGCTAGCCGTGGAGGAGATTCGATTGCTCTCACGGCGTGGGCAGTGTTTGTCTTTTGCCTGTGTTCAGACATGATTATGGAGGCTGGCTTGTTTTGTCTTGCTCTGCCACGGTCACAGAGTGGCCTTGTCTGATGCCAGCGCCCTGTGAGAGTGTTTATGTCCAGCAGGAGGACCTCGGGGCCCAGCTGTGACTGCCAGGCCAGCTCCTAGCAACACCAAGGCCAGCTGTGAACACAGGCCAGCTCCTGTGTCTGTCTCAAAGGTCGTGCTCAGACCTAACCAGATGGGACGCTGGGAGGGTTGGGCTGTGTCTCCAAAGCTCACTGCTCTATCTCTGTTGCCTAGAACAGGGCCCAGGATCCAGAGGAGGGATCTGCTTATTCACGCAGCAGCACGCTGTGCAGCCAGAGACGTCTTTTCCTCTGCCCGTCTGCACTCCAGCCTGGCAATCACTGAGGCTCTATCTCAAAAAAAAAAAAAAAAAAAAAAAAAAAAAATCAATCAAACAAGCAAACAAAAAAACGAGTTAATATCATTAGTCATTAGGAAAAGGGAAAACAAAACCACAATGGGATAGCACTTCACACCCACTATGATGGCATCCTAATCAAAACGGATGTTGCAAAGACGTGGAGATTTGGAGCCCTTGTACGATGCTGGTGGGTATGAAAATGGTACTGCTGCTGTGGAAGCTGTTGGGCAATTCCTCCAAAAGCTCAACACAGCCATGTGCCGTGGTTCATGCTTGTAATCCCAGCACTTTGGGAGGCCGAGGTGGGAGGATCACCTGAGGTCAGGAGTTCAAGACCAGCCTGGTCAACATTGTAAAGCTCTCTACCAAAAATACAAACATTAGCCGGGCTTGGTGGCAGGCACCTGTAATCCTAGCTACGTGGGAGGCTGAGGCAGGAGAATCACTTGAACCTGGGAGGTGGAGGTTGTGGTGAGTTGAAATCATGCCATTGCACGCCAGCCTGGGGCACAAGAGTGAGACTTTGTCTCAAAAAAAAAAAAAAAAAAAAGTTAAATATAAAGTTACAATATGACCCAGCAATCCTACTTCTAGCTGTAGACCCAAAGGAAATGAATACACAGGGACTCCAACCACATATTCACGAATGTTTATAGTTATTCTTATTCACGATCCCCAAAAGGCAGAAACAGCCCAAATGACCATCAGCTGATGCGTGGATAAACAAAATGTGATCCATCTATACAGCGCAATGTCATTCAGCTGCAAGTGGAATGAAATTCTGACACATGCTGCAACTTAGATTAACCTCAACAAACATGCTCAGCGGTGGCTCATGCCTGTAATCCCAGCACTTTGAGAGGCCAAGGCAGGAGGATCCCTTGAGTCCAGGAGGTCGAAACCAGCCTGGTGAACATAGAGAGATCCCCACCTCTGCAAAAGAAAAATTTAAAAATTGGCCAGATGGGGTGGCGTGCACCTGTAGTCCCTGGCAATGTGGAGGCTGAGGCAGGAGGATCTCTCACGCCCAGGGTTTCAGGCCGCAATGAGCTATGAATGCATCACTGCACTCCAGTCTGGTGACAGAGCCAGACCCTGTCTCAAAAACAAAAAGCAAAAACTGAAACAACCCATTATGCTTGGTGGAAGAGGCTAACACAAATGGTCACATATTGTGTGATTCCATTTATACAAAATATCAAGAAGGCCATGCACAGTGGCTCATGCCTGTAATCCCAGCATTTTGGGAGGGTGAGGCGGGTGAATCCCATGAAGTCAAGGGTTCGAGATCAGACTGGCCAACATGGTGAAATCCTGTCTCCACTAAAAATGCAAAAATTAGGCTGGATGTGGTGGCTCATGCCTGTAATCTCAGCACTTTAGGAGGCTGAGGTGGGTGGATTACCTGAGGTTGGAAGTTCAAGACCAACCCAACCAACATGGAGAAACCCCGTCTCTACTAAAAATACAAAATTTGGAGTGGTAGTGCGTGCCTGTAATCCCAGGTACTTGGGAAGCTGAGGCAGAAGAATTGCTTGAACCTGGGAGGTGGAGGTTGCAGTGAATGGAGATTGCAGCATTGAAGTCCAGCCTGGGCAACAAGAGTGAAACTCTGTCTCAAAAAACAAAAACAAAAATGAGCCCAGTGTGGTGGCACATACCTGTACTCTTAGCCATTCAGGACGCTGAGTAGGAGAATTGCTTGAACCTGGGAGGCGGAGGCTGTAGTGAGCTAAGATGGAGCCACTGCATTCCAGCCTGGGCGACAGAGTGAGACTCTGTCTTAAGAAAAAAAAAAAAAAAAAAAAAAAGAAACCAAGAAGAGGTAAAAATATAGAGAGACAGCAGAGAATGCAGATTAGTGGTTGCCAGGGACTGGGAGGAGGGAGGACTTGAGTAATTGCTTTATGGCAGGCTGCAGCAGAGGAAAAATACTTTTTCCTCTATTCCTAGATCTTACCTGTGATGGACCCTTGCAATGAAAGAATTAGCAAGAGCAGGTGTGGTGGCTCCTGCCTGTAATCCCAGCACTTTGGAAGGTTGAGGCGGGAGGATCGCTTAAGGCCAGCCTGGACAACATGGAGACTCCATTTCTGCAAAAAATAAAAAATAGCCGGGCGCGGTGGCTCAAGCCTGTAATCCCAGCACTTTGGGAGGCCGAGGCGGGTGGATCACGAGGTCAAGAGATCGAGACCATCCTGGTCAACATGGTGAAACCCCGTCTCTACTAAAAACACAAAAAAGTAGCTGGACATGGTGGTGCGTGCCTGTAATCCCAGCTACTCAAGAGGCTGAGGCAGGAGAATTGCTTGAACCCAGGAGGCGGAGGTTTCGGTGAGCCGAGATCGCGCCATTGCACTCCAGCCTGGGCAACAAGAGCAAAACTCCGTCTCAAAATAAAATAAAATAAAATAAAATAAAATAAAATAAAAATAATAAAAAATAAAATTAGCTAGTTGTGGTGGTGGGTACCTGTGGTCCCAGCTACTCAGGAGGCTGAGGTGGGAGGATTGCTTGATCCCAGGAGTTCGAGGCTGCAGTAAGTTATGATCATGCTGCTGTACCCTTTTTTGTGGGTAGTTGGTCAAGCTACTGTGGGGCAGAATGTAGCAAGCTCTGAGCATCATCCTAGGTCTTCAGGCCCAAAGAGCACACATGTGTTGGCCTCACCTCTGCAAATTTGGTTCCTCCCAGAGTGAGACTCTGTCTCAAAAAAAAAAAAAAAAATTAACAAGGGGAAGACAAATTTGTTAACATGTGTATGCCTTATGTATACATGGAAATGCCAGGAGAAATGAGGTGCTTTATAGAGCTTATATAACTCCTGCTTATATAGCACCTTCAACATAGAACAGCAAATTTTTGGAGAAGTGACAAGACAAACGAAAAGGACATTGAGGCTGGGCACAGTGGCTCATGCCTGTAATCCCAGCACTTTGGGAGGTCAAGGCGGGCAGATCATTTGAGGTCAGGAATTCGAGACCAGCCTGGCCAACATGGTGAAATCCCATCTCTACCAAAATACAAAAATCAGCTGGGCACAGTGGTACACACCTGTGATCCCAGATACTTGGGAGGCTGAGGCACAAGAATCACTTGAACCAGAGAAGGGGAGGATGCAGCGGGCAGAGATGGCACCACTGCACTCTAGCTTTGGGAACAGAGCAAGACTGTCTCAAAAAAAAAAAAAAAAAAAAAAAAAAAGACGTTTCCAGACAAGGGTCTAAAGGTGTCGCTGGTGATCAATCTTTGTCCTTCCTGATAGGAGAGGAGGGCACCTTTGTACATTTAGTTCCTGCTTTGAGCCAAATCAGGAAGAGCAGAGAGCTTTTCCTGTATCAGCTCTATTGATCTCAGCTCAAAATAATCCTATACCAAGGTCGCATATTTCAGAAAGGCATATTCTGGTCTCCTACGGGGGTCTCTTTCCCGGGTGATAAAAATAGTTCGAAACTAGCAAGGGGTGTTGGTTGTACATGTGCATGCACTAAATGCCATTGAATTGCGCATTTTTATTTTTTATTTTATTTTTTGAGATGGGAGTCTGGCTCTGCCATCCAGGCTGGAGTGCAACGGCACGATCTCGGTTCACTGCAACCTCCGCCTTCCGTTCAAGCGATTCTCCTGCCTCAGCCTCCCGAATAGCTGGGATTACAGGTGCCCGCCATTATGCCTGGCAATTTTTTTTGTTAGTTTCGTAGAGACGGGGTTTCGCCATGTTGGCCGGGTTCGTCTCGAACTCCTGACCTCAGATGATCCACCCACCTCGGCCTCCCAAAGTGCTGGGATTACAGGCATGAGCCATGGCGCCCGGCCAAGAATTTTGCATTTTTAAATGGTTAATTTCATCTTGTTCAAATTTCACTTCAATAACAGACAAAAACGGATGACAAGTGGTATTTGACTTTTTTTTTTTTTTTTGATGAGATGATACATGCTCATTGCACAAAATTTAACAGCTACAAAATGGCATAAAGGTGAAAATGTAATATTTTCCCCAATACCCCGGTTACCCTTTCTGGAGCAAGTCCAGTTACGATTCTTTTCTATTCTAGAACCATTCATGCATTTCCTTAATGTCGAAAGATGTCTTGTGATACTACAGCCGCCATTCATGCTCACTACAGGCCAGCACACAGTGCAGAAAAGGTGAAGCACAAAAACTAAACAGGAAAATCTCTCCTTGCACCATTGCCAACAGGTTAGTGGTTTTGCCTGGAATATTTTTTGAGCGTGTAGGTAGTTGGTTAAACTTAGAAACGTCTTTTTTCGTGCATGGGTAGTTGGCCAAGCCGCCGTGGGGCAGAATGCAGCAAGCTCCGAGGATCATCCAGGGTCTGCAGGCCTGGAGAGCACACAGGTGTCGGCCCCACCTCTGCAAACTCTGTCCCTCCCATGCAGCGGACAATAGGCCACTCCGTGGGACAAAGGCCCGCGGCCGCGCCTGCGCAGAGCGCGCAAGGGCTTCCGGGGCGCTCCCGGGACCCCGGCCTGGCCCCGCCCCCTGGCGCGGCGCGGTGTCGTCACGGAGCTGCCATGGCGTCGCTGAGTGGCCTGGCGTCGGCGCTGGAGTCGTACAGGGGCCGGGACCGCCTGGTGAGGCAGGGGCGGACTGGGGCCGAAAGTCCTACAGTTTGGTCCAAGCTCAGAGACGGGGTAACTGAGGCCACAGAAGGGACGGGGTCGCTTAGAATACCCCGTCGCAGTGGCCCCCTCCGTGCTAGGCTCAAACGCTGTGCCTTGATTGATTGAAACGGAGTCTCGCCCTGTAGCGCAGGCTGGAGTGCAATGGCGCGATCTCAGCTCACTGCAACCTCCGCCTCCCGGGTTCCAGCGATTCTTCTGCCGCAGCCTCCCGATTAGCTGGAACTGCAGGCGCGTGGCACCATTTAGGATCTAACCAGGCCACTGTAGTTGGTCCCTGAGTTATCCCAGACAATCTCATGTGGGGATTTAGGATATTGTCAGGCTTTCCCTATGGCTGGACAGTTTTTTTTTTGAGTTGAACTCTCGCTCTTGTCCTCCAGGCTGGAGTGCAATAATGGCGTGATCTTGGCTCATTGCAACCTCTGCCTCCCGGGTTCAAGTGATTCTCCTGCCTTAGACTCCCGAGTAGCTTGGATTACAGGTGCCTCACACCATGCCTGGCTAATTTTTATATTTGTAGTAGAGATGGGGGTTTCATCATGTGGGCCAGGCTGGTCTTGAACTCCAGACCTCAGATGGTCCACCTGCCTCGGCCTCCCAAAGTAAGCTGCCACGCCTGGCTGGCTGAACAGTTTTTTTTTTTTTTTTTTTTTGAGACGGAGCTTCACTTTTGTTACCCAGGCTGGAGTGCAATGGTGCGATCTCGGCTCACCGCAACCCCCGCCTCCTGGGTTCAGGCAATTCTCCTGCCTCAACCTCCTGAGTAGCTGGGATTACAGGCATGCACCACCATGCCCAGCTAATGTTTTGTATTTTTAGTAGAGACATGGTTTCACCATGTTGACCAGGATGGTCTCGATCTCTTTTTTTTTTTTTTTTTGATACGGAGTTTTGCTCTTGTTACCCAGGCTGAAGTGCAATGGCGTGATCTCTGCTCACCGCAGCCTCCGCCTCCTGGGTTCAAGGCAGTTCTCCTGCCTCAGCCTCCCGAGTAGCTGGGACTACAGGCGTGCGCCACCATGCCCAGCTAATTTTTCTATTTTTAGTAGAGACAGGGTTTCACCATGTTGGCCAGAATGGTCTTGATCTCTTGATCTTGCAATCCACCCGCCTCGGCCTCCCAAAGTGCTGGGATTACAGGCTTGAGCCACCGCTCCCGGCCGCCTGAACAGTTTTAAGTTCCAATCAAGTCTCATATGATTGGGCATTTAGGTTATGCCATCCATGCCCCTGAGTTTGGACTCTTAGCTTGTCCCCACCAGTCTGTTATAGATAGACATTTAGGTTGTACCAGGGGGTGTACTGGTGGCTAGGCATTTAGATTCCATTCAAATCTCTTATGATTGGTGGGGTTTTAACAAATCCCCTCCGCGTTGGACATTCAAATTGCAGTGTTTTGCCATTATAACTGGCTGGAAAGGAATTACAAGTAAAAATAATAAGTAAAAATAATAAAGGAACAAGCAATTTCTGAAAAGCAGGTTAACTAAAGATATAAGGGAGGCTGGGTGTGGTGGCTCATGCATATGATCCTAGCACCTTGGGAGGCTAAGGTGGGTGGATTGCCTGAGCTAAGGAGTTTGAGACCAGCCTGGGTAATGTGGTGAAACCCCGTCTCTACTAAAATACAAAAAATCAGTTGGGCATGGTGGCACGAGCCTGTAGTCCCAGCTACTCAGGAGGCTGAGGCATGAGAATTGCTTGAACCTGGGAGGCAAAGCAGTGAGCTGAGATCATGCCCTTGCACTCCAGCCTGGGGAAGACTCTGTCTCCAAACATATATATATATATATATATATATAGTGGAGATGACCTAGTTCACACGGCTCCAAATCACCTACTGAGTGGGTTCTTTCTCTCTAAAGTAATTCAAGCAAATTATCCTGTTGTTCATTGGGTTGAGAGCTGATCACCTGTGCCCAGCGGCCAGCACAGCCAAAGGCTTTGGTCCAGGCAGGTAGATGTAAACATACACTTTAGCTTCGGCTTCCTTCCACCTGGGAAAAGAAGGACCTGGGAGGTGGGAAGTAAGGAGTTTTGTTCTCATTGTTCCTGTCACATCTGTCCCCAAGGTCTGAGCCCTTCAATGACATGAGCAGGCACTCTTGTTCCCCACAGTGTCTTCAGACAATGATGTCATGTTTCTTCATTTGTCCCACCTACAAGTATGTTTTTAAACTTTCAGCTTTTTTTTTTTTTTTTTGAGACAGGGACTCACTCTGTTGCTCAGGCTGGAGCGCAGTAGTGCGATTATAGCTTGCTACAGTCTGGAGCTCCTGGGTTCAAGTGATCCTCCGGCATCAGCCTTCCAAATAGCCGTGATGCCCTGTTAATTTTAAAAAAAGTTTCGTAAGCTGGGCAAGGTGGCTCACGCCTGTAATCCCAGCACTTTGGGAGGCTGAGGCAGCGGATCATGAAGTCAGGAGTTCGAGACTATCTTGACCAACATGGTGAAACCCCCGTCTCTACTAAAAATACAAAAATTAGCTGGATGTGGTGGCGTGCACCTGTATTCCCAGCTGTTCAGGAGGCTGAGGCAGGATAATTGCTTGAACCTGGGAGGTGGAATTTGCAGTGAGCTGAGATCGCACCACTGCATTCCAGCCTGGGTGACAGAATGAGACTCTGCCTCAAAAAAAAAAAAAAAAAAAAAAAAAAAGTTTGGTAGAGACAGGGTCTTGCTATGTTGCCCAGGTTGGTCTCAAACTCCCTGGTCTCAAGGCATCTTCTCATCTCAAAGTGCTGAGGTTACAGGTGTGACCCACCATGCCCCACCTAAACTTTCAGCTTTTATTGTAAGTTTGTAGATTTAGAATCTTCCACATCCTCAGGTCAGGCATAGTGATTCATGCCTATAATCCCAGCAGGGAGGCCAAGGCGGGTGGATTTCTTGAGGTCATGAGTTCTAGACCAGCCTGGCCAATATGGCAAAACCCTGTCTCTACTAAAAATACAAAAATTAGCCTGGCATGTGGCACACTCCTGTAATCCCAGCTACTTGAGAGGCTGAGGCACAAGAATCACTTGAACACAGGAGGTGGAGGGGCTGCAGTGAGCTGAGATCATGCCACTGCACTCCAGCCTGGGTGATACAGCGAGACTCCGTCTCAAACAACAACAACAACAACAACAACAACAAAAGAATCTTCCACACTCTTAATCCATCGGGTCCCAGGGCCAGGTAGGGGGTGATGAGCTCAGGTCTGCTGAGCAGGAGGGGCATGCTGACTGCTTCTGGTTTCTCACAGATCCGAGTGCTGGGGTACTGCTGCCAGCTGGTTGGTGGGGTCCTGGTTGAACAATGTCCTGCCAGGTCCGAAGTGGGGACACGCCTCTTGGTGGTGTCCACCCAGCTCAGCCACTGCAGGACCATCTTGCGGCTGTTTGATGACCTGGCCATGTTTGTCTACACTAAGCAGTATGGCCTGGGGGCACAGGTAACAGGGTTTGTGGGGCTGTAGGGCGTGGGGTGCAGACCTCAGTGGACATTTAAAACAATTTAAGAGACAGGGTCTTGCTCTCTCGTCCAGGCTGGGGTGCAGTGGAGTGATCATAGCTCGCTGCAGCCTTGAACTCCTGGGCTCAAGTGGTCCTCCTGCCTTAGCCTCCCTGAGTGCTGGGATTACGGGCATGAGCCACCGTGAGCGTTTTATAGTCTTGTCCCAGAATGCTCCCTGCGTGGGTAGTTTATTACTTTCTGTAATTTCACTTTCTTCTTTGAGAGGATCAGATGTCCTTGCTTTAAAATTTTTAAAAATAGCAAACGTTCACACGTTCCAAAGGGGGATATAATTTTAAAAAACCTCCCTCCTTCCTAATCTTCCAGGCCTCCAGTTTTCCCCACAGAGGCAGACACTGTGGTCAGCTTCTTTTTTTGGAGACAAGGTGTCATTCTGTGACTTAGGCTGGAGTGCAATGGCATGATCTCGGCTCACTGCAACCTCCACCTCTGGGGTACAAGTGATTCTCTTGCCTCAGCCCCTCATGTAGCTGGGAATACAGGCAGCCCCCACCATGCCTGGCTAATTTTTGCATTTTTAGTAGAGACAAGGTTTTGCCATGTTGGCCAGGCTGGTCTCAAACTCCTGACCTCAAGTGATCCACCTGCCTCAGCTCCCAAAGTGCTGGGATGACAGGTGTGAGCCACAGAACCAGGTGATCATTTCTTACCAGTCTCAAAAAGAGCTCCTTTCTCAGGACCACACAGCGCTCTGCTCAGCAGATCCTGATTTATTTAACCCGTCTCCAGTTGACACACAGGGGCATGACTTCTAAGGTTCTGCTATTGTGACAGTGCTGCAGAGACTAGCCTTGTCCCTGTGGCATCCCTCAAGCGTGCCAGCCTAGCTAGAGGGCCATCTTGCCCCCCAAGGGATGGGAGGCTGCATGGGCCAGCCTCTCAGCGTCATGCCCCTCCCTGGGCTACTCTGTCTGTTCTCTCGGTCCTCCCAGGGATCACCCCTCTGAGGCACTTGCTACTCAGATGCTCCCACCCCGAAACCCCAGCCCTACCCCATTCAGTGCCACATGTCCTTGGCCTGATCATCCCACATCACGAGTGTTGCTCTTGGCTGTCTTCCTGTTTTGCCACCTATGGCATCGTCCTCCTCCATGTCTGATGACTCCCGGAGACTCCTCCCTCCTCTATCCCCTCGGTGGAAGAGCCCTCAAGCAAGGGGTGGGGGCCCCTGCACCTCGAGTATCCCTTGGCCAGAACAAAAGCCCCTTTTGCTGGGTTCCACGTTTCTATGTCTGCGTCCCTCCCTGCCCTGGTGAGCCTCTGCCCCTCCCCAGAGTCTAGCCTGGGCCCTCTGATTCTCTGGAAATCTGGGTGGAATGAGCACACTGGGGCGGAGTCTGCCATCCTCAGCGAGGTGGGAAATGTGCCAGGCAGATGAGGGAAGCTGGAGTGAGGTTCGGAGCCTGGAGGGAGGCAGGATCATGACAGAAAGAAGAGGAATCAGAAGAAGGAAGCAGCATCAGGATCAGGGGGCGGGGAGGAGCTTCCTGGGAAGTCTAGAGGAGGAGAAGGGTGTGGCAGGCAACAAGGACAGTACGGGTAGAGGGGGCAGGGTTCCGAGGGGCAGGATCCCAAGGGGCAGGGTCCCCAGTTGGCAGTGGAGCTCCAGTCCCAGAAACCAGGCCTCAGCGCTGTGCACCTATAGCCTCTACTGGTCCTGCCTCCCTTGCTCTAGGTGGTCGTTAAGAATTTAGGGCAGAGGGTATGGGTACCGTGCAGGACCGAGAGCCTGCATGTGCATTGCAGTTCGAGGGCCTGGTGGACCATCCCTGCAGAACTGGGGCTGGTGACTTTCCATGAGAGCCTCTGTGTGGCCGTCTGTATCATGGGATGGTAACTCGCTTGGGGTTGAGGGAGGTGATGCGAGCCTTTCAGCTCTGTGCCTGTCTTGGGGTCAGCACTGGGCGTGCGCTGGCCCATAGGTCGGCATCAGTCTCAGCCTGGTCAGGTTCCCTGCGAGCCACCTCTCATGTTCCCTGCCTAAAGTCTGGCATCAGAGGTCCTCGCCCATGCAGGAACTGAAAGCCTTTGGGGAGGAAGGCTCTGATGCAGGGCTCCCAACTTGGCTGAACATAGGAATCCCCTGAGAACATGAGAATTCCCGGTGCTGGGGCCTGCCCCAGGCTGAGTGACACAGAATCCTCATGGCTGGCATCGGGCATGGGGTTTTGGAAGCTCCGCAGAGGACTGCACTGCACAGCTGAGTTGAGACTCCCCCTCCAAGGGGCACTGAACACCATGCTGCCAAGACACAGGAATCAGGCCTGTGCAGGGACCCCAGCCCCACAGCCTTTCTCCTGTGAGTGGGCCATAGACAGCCTGCTGGGCCGGGATGCTGCCCAGGGCCCGGGGTCAGGAAACAGCTCACTGCTACCTGGCATGGCTACAGGGTTAAAATGAGCAGTGGGTAAGGCTGACCCCAGGCCCCTTCTGCTCCTGGTCCTACAGGAGGAGGATGCCTTTGTCCGCTGGGTGTCTGTCCTAGGGAACCTGGCTGACCAGCTCTACTACCCCTGTGAGCACGTCGCCTGGGCAGCTGATACCCGGGTCCTCCATGTGGACTCTTCCCGGTGGTGGACGCTGAGCACAGCCTTATGGGCCCTCTCTCTGCTCCTGGGGGTTGCCAGGTAAGTGGCATGGGCCAGAAGCGAGCACCCAAGGTCCCTGAGTGGGCCTCCTTACCAGAGTGGCAGCAGCCCCAGCAACAGCGCTGGCTTCAGACTGAGGGATCCTTGCCTCAGAGTTTTCCTTGGAGTTTTTGTTGTTTCTTCCTTTTGTTGGTGTATTTGTTTCGAATAACTGCTGGAATGATTTACCGTAACTGTAGTGCTGAGCAAGAGAAACTTACTATCTTAGGATTCTAAAGGCTAGTGGTCGGAACCCTCCTGGGCTAGTGTCAGCAGGGGCTGGTGCCTTCTGGAGGCCCCGGGGAGGTCTTGGATTTTCCAGCTTTTAGAGGCCACCTGCATTCCTTGATTCATGGCCCCTTCCTTCTTCCAAGCATGACCTCTGGGCCATGCCTCTCAAAGTCACACCTCCTTCCCCGATTCTCATTCCCCTTCCTCCCTCCTATAAGGACCTTGTGATAACATCCAGACCACCTGGATGATCCAGGGTAATACTTCCTAAGATCCTTAGCATAGGTCTGGTGTGGTGGCTCATACCTGTAATCCCAGCACTTTGGGAGGCCAAGGCCGGCAGAACACTTGAGCCCGGGAGTTTGAGAACAGCTTGGCCAACATGGCGAAACCCTGTCTCTACTAAAAATACAAAAAGTAGCCAGGCTTGGTGGCACAAACTGACTGAGGCAGAAGGATTGCTTGAATCTGGGGAGACGGAGGTTGCAGTGAGCCAAGATCACACCACTGCACTCCAGCCTGGGCAACATGCAGAGTCCCCATATACCCCCATCCCCACACGCACGACCTCCCACACTTCTGGCATCATCCCCGTGGTGCACTGGTTACAAGTGATGACTCTCCATGGACCCATTGTCACCCCAGTGCATAGCTCTGTTACGGTTCACGCGTGGTTCTGGGCATCCTACGGGTTTGGGCATTGACACGTGTCCACACTTGCAGTATCAAATGGAATGCCATGCCCGTCAAAGCTGTGCTCCGCCTGCTACAGCATTCTTGTTTGGGGCACTTGGTTTCCCATCATTTCTCTGGTTTGGGGTGAGCATGGGGAAATGGGTGGGAGCCTTCTATGTGCGCTTATCACGACCAGACATCTGTCCTAAGGCCCAGGGCTGCCAGAGCATCAGCTGGGAGGTTGCTAAATGGAGATGTAAGGTTCCAGTGCCCAGGGCTTCAGATTCTCTTTCTTGAGACAGTCTTCCTCTGTCACCCAGGCTGGAATGCAGTGGTGCAATCTCAGCTCACTGTAACCTCAGCCTTCCGGGTTCAAGGGATTCTCCTGCTTCAGCCTCCTGAGTAGCTGGGATTAAAGGCATCTGCTGCCATGCCCAGCTAAGTTTTGTATTTTTAGTAGAGGTGGGGTTTCACCACGTTGGCTAGGTTGGTCTTGAACTCCTGACCTCAGGTGATCTGCCTGCCCTGCCCTCCCAAAGTGCCAGGATTACAGATGTGAGCCACTGCGCCTGGCCAAGCTTCTGATTCTGTGGGTCTGGGGAGGCCAGGAATCAGTGTTTTGCCCCAGTCCCCCAGGAGGTACCCATCTGCTGTACCCCTGGCACTATCCTGTGTCCTGTACCCTGGTTACAGGGTGGCCGGAGATGTGACCAGGCCCTGGCCATTCTGGTCAGGAGGTCACAGTCACAACCCAGCACACCCCATGGTGGAGGCTGGAGAGTGCAGGTGCCTGGTGGAGTGGGCTGGGTGGGTGCCATGCACGGCCGCAAAGTCCCCTGGGAGCACAGAGGCTGCCCACCAGGTAGCCCCTTTCTCAGCCTGCAGACGGCAGCCTTGGGGGCCCAAGGGGTCATCCACATAGGTCTAGCCAGTGTCCAGGGTATGTGTGCAGGAGGTGCTGGCATGGCACTGATCTGGGCCTTTCCACACAGAGCAGACCAGGCAGCCAAGGTCCAGAGGGGAAGCAACGTCCCCAGCCCTGTCCAGCTGCAGCCCCTTGGCATCCTCTTATGTCTAGGACTCCATGCCGGGCTGTGAACACCTCACAGGGCTTGATGTTCCTTTGAGCGCTTGCCAGTGGTTTGCAGAGGCTGGGCCAGCCCTGGATGGCCATGTCAGAAGCGCAAGATGTTCCTGAAATGTGATACAGATGTCCCCGGCAGGACAGGGCTGTGTTAGGGATGAGTCCCAGGGAACCTGAGGCACAGCCCGGAGGGCACAGGACTGAGATGTGGCCCTTGTCCCAGACTGTAAGGGGATGCCCCTGTCCCAGACTGTATGTCTGGGGCCAGCGTTGTGGAGCTAACCCTCCTGCTCCCCCGGGGAGGATATCATCCCCCTCTAAAGTGCTGGGATGACAAGTGAGCCACAGCACCCAGCCCTTTTACTTTTTTAATATGGCTACTACCAGTGCATCATCCTCCCTCCGGCTCTGGTGCCGCAGGTCCCTGTGGGTGCTGCTGAAGCTGAGACAGAGGCTGCGGAGCCCCACAGCGCCCTTCACCAGGTAGGAGCCCACGGTCACCCAGCAGCTTCAGAAGGCCCACTCCCTCAGCAGGTGTGGGATCCCGGCTCAGAGCTACCCCTGTGCAGGCCTGTACTGAGGTCTGTTGTTCACAGGTCATGGGGGTTTCACCTCAGCCTCCAGTGGGTGGTGGTACCTTTTACAGATGGGGAAACTGAGGCTTGCTTGAGCGAGGACTCCAGGGCTGAACCTTCATGGCTGTGCCCCCAGCTGGAGAGAATGGTTAATTTCCTGAGGATTATGGCCATTGTCACCGTTCCTTTTTCTTTTTAAGAGACAGGGTCTTGTTCTGTTGCCCAGGCTGGAGCACAGTGGTGCGATCTCAGCTCACTGCAACCTCCGCCTTCCGGGCTCAACTGATCCTCCTGCCTCAGCTTCCCAAGTAGCTGGGATCACAAGCATGCGCCATCACGCCCCGCTGATTTTGTATTTATTGCTCCTGGGTTTCCTCCGTCCCTCCACACCTCCCAAAGTGCATTTGTGCTTTTTGTTTTTACAAGGGGCCCCCATCTCCGGGTGTTCAGGAGGAGGACAGAGGTGCGGATTTGAGGACTGGGACCCAGGTCCCTGCCCTGTTGATGCTTGGTTTGGGAGGTGGTGATGGGGACTCAGTCCCTGTGGAGGGTCAGGGAGGCCACCTCGGCCCTGCCAGCTCCTCCCACTGGCAGGCAGGGGCTGTGGCCACTCTCTTTCCTGCCAGAGGCTCAGGGCTGCCCGGGCCACACAGGGAATGTGGGGGCTTGGGAAGGGCAGGTGGGCAGGTGTGAGCGTGAGTGTGAGCTGCTCCTCTCTGCCCACAGCCCACTGGCCCGGGGCAAGCGGAGGGCCATAGAGGTACAGATGCAGTCGGAGATGCTGTCGCTTCTCAGCAACCTGGCTGACCTGGCCAACGCCGTGCACTGGCTGCCCCGGGGTGTGCTGTGGGCCGGCCGCTTCCCGCTGTGGCTGGTGGGCCTCATGGGCACTGTCTCCTCACTCCTCAACATATACCAGGCGGTCCGGGCTGGTGGCCAGGCCGAGGCTGCCACCTCCGACACTGCCTGAAGAGCACAGGGACACACTAGGGCCCACGGAGGGCCCCTCTCTGCAAAGCAGAAGAAGCCAGGGCAGGGGCTGGGGCTGTACGGTTGCCTGTGGCGAAACCCATGGGCAGGGTGGGAGGAAGGACTGATTCAAGGTCCCCCCCAGGCCCCAGCCCAGGGCTACCGAGTCGGACAGTTTTCAGCCATGGAAGCCTTCAGCAGCACCTCCCACCCACCAGCTGGAGTCTTATATCCAAATAAAGGTGAACTGGAGGAAGCCCGTCGTGCCTTGAAAAGCTGGAATGGAAATCAGTTAAATGTTGTGGTGCTGGTGCCTGGCCAATAGGTGAATTACACTGGTGGCTCCTGGCCCCTTACCCTCCACAGGATGGAGCCACAGTTGGAAACCACACTTCCCCAGCCCGCCTTCAGGAACGCTCTTGGCCTGGTGGGTCCCCTCCATCTCTGAGCAAGTGTTGCCCACAGACCCCAAGTGGCCTTGAGCCATCGAGGGCTGTTCTCTACTCCCCACAGTCCTGGGCACATGGGCCAGAGGTGCTACCTCCTGTCAGGCCACCTTAGGGTGTGGCCTCACACCGCTGTGCTGCAGACCCGAAGCGTTTTCAGGGCTCCAGGCTGAGACTGAGCAACACACACTGGCGTCGCTGAAGACACTTGGGGTTCCCACCTCAGCCAGGGTGTGGTGGGATGGGACAAAGGAACCTCCGTCTCTGGCAGGCGCTGGGGCACAGCATGGCCCAGAACACAACAGGCAGTGTGTGTCCTTGGGACTCATGCGATATCAACTGCACTGCTTTTTCATCTTTTTGACACCGGATCTCACTGTCACCCAGGCTGGAGTGCAGTGGTACAATCAGAGTTTCACTGCAGCCTCGAATGACTGGGCTCAAGGGATCCTCCTACCTTAGCCTCCCAAATAGCAGGAACTACAGGCATTTATATCATGCTCAGATAATTTTTAAATTTTTTTGTAGAGACAGGGTCTCGCCATATTGCCCAGGCTGGTCTTGAATTCCTGGCCTCAAGCGATGTGCCTGCTTCGGCCTCCCGGAATACATCTGTGCTTTGTTTTGTTTTTACAAGGAAGATATTAGGTGGCTATGAGCAGCTGGCAGGCCAGGGACTGCTCAGGGTCACACAGGTGCAGGAGACCCCATCTGTGGGGGCTCCTTCTGTCCAGGACTCATGAGTGGGCAGGCTTGCTGGGTTTCCCCCTTCTCTCCCTTGTGGGGGGTGTAGGCCTGTCCTGGCCCTCAGCCAGGGCCTCCTTCTCAGCTCCTAGTGGCACCCGCATGATTAGGGCATCACATTACCTACTGGGAGACTCAATTACCTACCAGCTCGTACCTGTGGGGCCCTAGGAGTGGCGCCTCCGTATGGGGAAGCCACGTGACCACCTGATGACAGGTGCCAAGAGGAAAAGCAAGCCACCTTCAGGGATGGAGCCTGGACTGGGAAGGCCTGGGATATTGACTGGAGTCCAGGCACGGAGCAGACAGGATGGATGTTGCCAGAAAGGGAGGCCCACTCTCCTACTCTCTGAGCTGGTCCAGTGGCTCTTTGTGTGTGTGTGTGTTTAAACAGTTTTATTGAAATATAATTCACGTATCATACAATTTATCCACGGAAGGGGGACAGTTCGGTGGCTTTTAAAATACTCACAGTCATACAAGCAGTGCCACAGTCAACCTGAGAACATTTCCATCACCCCAAAGAGAAACCATCTCACCCCTCAGGTGTTACCTACCCCCAGCCCCCAGGCTTGGTGACCACTGTCCTGTCTCTGCAGAGTTGCTCATTCTGGTCCAGCGGTTCTCAACCTTTCAGGGGCTAGGAACAGACCGCTTTGAGACCCTTAAGGACTACAGGTCCTCTTTTTTGAGATGGAATCTTGCTGTCACCCAGGCGCGATCTTAGCTCACTGCAACCTCTGCCTCCCGGGTTCAAGTTATTCGCCTGCGTCAGCCTCCTGAATGGCTGGGATTATAGGCATCTGCCACCACGCCCGGCTAATTTTGTATTTTTACTGGAGACAGGGTTTCCCCGTGTTGGCCAGTCTGGTCTCAAACCCCTGGGCTCAAGTGATTTACCTGCCTTGGCCTCCCGAAGTGCTGGGATTACAGGTGTAAGCCAGCGCCCAGCTACTACAAGCCCTCTTTGCAGAAGATCTCATTTTAGAGTGCCCCAAGCCCCCCAGGGCCTGCAAGGTATGCTGAGGATGGCTGGGGGCATCCCAGGGGAGGGGTCAGCTAGGCAGAGGTCAGGGGATGGCTGGGGTCAGGGTGGAGGGTGCTCTGTGGGTCAAGTGGACAGTAGAATGTGTGCGGGCCAGCGTGTGCTCGCCTGCGATGAGGGTCCCAACACCACTATGCGCTTCGGCAAATCAGGGAGTTGGGAGAATGAGAGAGAGAAAACCCCAATGTCCACCATCAGGAGAATAGCTACTGGCCAGTTTTACACTGTGAATTTGACCACAATGGAAAAAAAATGGGTTGGGTGTGGTGGTTCATACCTTTAATCCCAGCACTCTGGGAGGCTGAGACAGGAGGATTACCTGAGGTCAGGAGTTCAAGAACCAGCCTGGCCAGCATGGTGAAACCCTGTCTCTACAAAAATACAAAAATTAGCCGGGCATGATGGCGGGGGCCTGTGATTCTAGCTATCCTCCAGAGGCTGAGGCAGGAGAGTTGCTTGAACTTGGGAGGCAAGGGTTGCAGGGAACCAAGATGGCACCACTGTACTCCATCCAGCCTGGGTGGCAGGGCAAGACTCCATCTTAAAAAAAAAAAAAAAAAAAAAAAAGAAATAGTAAATTATTTTCACCTTTTTCTTTTTTTTAAAAAAAAAATTCATTTCTTTTTTCAATCCCCCAAATTTCCCTTTTTTTAACCCCTTAGAGACAGGGTCTCACCACGTTGCCCAGGCTGCAGTGCAGTGACACGATCATAGCTGCCTGCAACCTCAAACCCCTGGGCTCAAGCAATCCTCCTGCCTTGGCCTCCTTCGTAGCTGGGACTACAGGTGCACACTATCATACCTGGCTCATTTTTTTTTTTTTTTTTTTTTTTTTTTTTTTTTTTTTTTTTGGAGAAGGGGTTTCACTATGTTGCCCAGGCTGGTCTTGAACTCCTGGGCTCAAGCCATCCTCCTGCCTCAGCCTCCCTAAAGTGCTGGAATGACAAGTGAGCCATGGCACCCAGCCCTTTTACTTTTTTAATATGGCTACTACCAGTGAAAAATTCCACACGTGGCTTGCATCATCTTTCTGGTGGACGGTGCTGCCCGAGAGTCCCGTTTGCACTTCCTGGTGATCCAGTAATCGACTTTATACCTAGTCACCTGGTGACGGGAAACCCTCTGTTGAAATGGCAGTGTTCCTGCCTCACTGGACTGGTACTCAGACCAGGTGGAAATGATGACTGAAAACCCACAGCCAAGCTGCCTCTCACACCAGATAGAGGAACTGAAAGTTACAGTCTTGGGGGTTATTCTGGATTAAAAGCAAAAGGATCAGCAAAGCTGGGCTGTGGAGGCTCCACAAAAGCCTCAAGTGTACCTGGTGGGCAGGATCTACAGAGGCACCTCCATGCCCAACTCCTGCCTGTGAGCAGCACTTTGGGAGGCTGAGGCGGGCAGATCACTTGAGGTCAGGAGATCAAGACCAGCCTGGCCAACGTAGTGAAACCCTGTGTCTACTTAAAAAATACAAAGATCAGCAGGGCATGGTGGCGTGCACCTGTAATCCCAGCTACTTGGGAGGCTGGGGCAGGAGAAGTGCTTGAATCCGGGAGGCAAAGGTTGCAGTGAGCAGAGATCATGCCGCTGCTCTCCAGCCTGGGTGACAGAGCGAGACTCCATCTCAAAAAAACAAAACAAACAAAAAAAACCCCAAACCAATAAACAAAACCAACAACTGGGGGCTGGACCTGAAGGGGTCTTCTGAGCAGGACATGGAGGGTAGGGGGGCGAGCTGAGGTGCAGAAGCCATGGAGAGCCCCCCACCAGAACCCCAGAACCTGCTACTCCTACAGTGCCATTTGGGCAGAAGATGATCCTAGGACAAAACCCCCAAGAACACCCATGCCAGTCACTCCTCATCTTGGACACATTTATTGCTAGAATCAGGTCTTAAGTTCTAAGGCGGGTCAGAAATATCCCTTGGTGAGGAAATGTTGTAATCACTGAAAAAATAATTAGCAGGTGACTAAGATCATGACCACAACTGACGAAGACGCGTGCAGATCCCATGAAAATATCAACATTTGCTCGACTGTCAACTTTATAAAGAAAATCAGGCCCTACCCAGGAATGGCCGAGGGCGCTGGTGAGGGAAGGGCTGTCAACGCCATCACCCCACGCATAGCACTACTGAGACCCCTTGGCCACGTGGCGGGGATGTGGGTTCCCACCACGTGGCCAAGCAGAAATTCCCTGAACTTCTCTCCCATCCAAGGAATTGTGGCATCTCAGAGGGCTGGACTGGCGCATGCCAGCTCAGGGGGTGCGAGGGTCCAGGAATGTTCTCTTCACAACAGAACAGGAACGTAGTCAGCTTTTGTAAAGTGCTCCAGTACTCAGTACAAAAATACAAAACACTGATGATAACCATGGCACAGAAGGGATCTGACGGCGGGGCGGGGATCCTCGGGTCACAGGGCGGAGAGCGTTGCTGATGGGAAAGGAGCGGGTTGAGTGGAGCCGAGGTTCTCTGAGGGACCAGGGCCTGGGGATGCCCAGCCACTCACTGTGTTCTCAGGACCTTGTCATTGATGGGCTGTGTGGCTTCGGTTCCTGTTCAACATCAGCTCCTGCCCTGTCCCCTTTGGAGCCCACAGCACCCAGTGGGCACTTCCTGATGGAGTTTCCCCTCTCCTGTGCCTGTCTGTCCCCTAGTGGCAGCAATGTCCCCCCATTCGCTGTATTCAGCATCACAGGAGTGGCTCTGCCAGTGCGGTGGGAGGAGAGCCGAATCTCCCCGGGATCTGCGGTTCCTGGGACCCTGGGTTTGGGAGAAGGACTTGGCGCTGGGGGAGGGGGGGGCGGGGGGCACGCATGCCCCATTGGGAACAAGGATGACCAGCCAGGACCCATTCCTGCCACCAATGCTTCAGGAGGTGCCATGGGGAACCCTGGGGTGCAGAACAAGGCTTGAAATGTGCCCCTCCTCCACCGGAGCCAGACCATGGGTGGATCTGACCACCTCGGGACATCCCAGCACCATCGACACTGCCCAGCACCTCCTTCCTCCACTCCTCCGGGGTGGTGGACCAGGGGCTGCAGCAGCTCATGCAAGCAAGGGTCCTGCACGGCGGCCACTTGTCCGCTCGCCACAACGTCTCTAGGCACTTCCTCCCATGCCCCGGAGCGCGGTGCTCTAGACAGTCTGTGATGTGCCAGCCCCCGCCCAGGTGGGACCCCAGCCCTGGGAGGTGGGAGCTCATTTCCTGGGGGCTGAGGACCCTGCGCCGGAGGTGTGTACCTGCCCTGGCTGAAGCTAGAGGCCCGCCCCCAAGACAGGCCAAGCAACTGAATGACGACGGGTGCCTTGGTGAAGCAGATTTCGGGAACCAGCTGGTTTCAAAACTGGTGCCAAGTAAAAAGGAGCAAAGGTCAGCCCCTTTTGCAATGGGCATCTGAACCCACAGAACCTGCCCGGAGTGCCACTGGTGTCCCCTCAGTGGGCCCTGCCCGTGGCCCTCTCTGCTCCTGCCCCCATGCCTGGCTCATTCTCTGGCCCTGAGGTTCACGGTGAACCTGCATGGGTCTCTGCTTGGGATGTGGATTCTGCCTGATTCTGGGGACAGATGCTGCTGATGCCATCGGCCCCTCCTGGCACCCTAATCCCTGGCTCCATGTCGCACATGGCCATGGAGCGTGGGCCCAGTCGGCAGCTCCTTCTCAGAGGGAGGTCAGCCCTGTCCCTGGCTCCATGCAGAGCTGGCACTGCTCCTCACTGCCTCGGAAAAATAGCTCGGAGGTGATCTTGCCACCTGGATGGGGCGCTCTATGATTTCAGACAGCTCCCTGGATTAGTTCTGGCTCAACTTTCCATTAAAAACTTTCCTTTTTGAAAAAAGAAAAAAAAAAAAGGTTCAGAAAGTGACCCAGACACCACCGCTAATCCTACAGAAGGAGCCACGAGGCCTGGAGCACCACCAGGATGGGCCCAGCCAGGCGGTCATCACCGTTTGCTCAGGAAGCCGGGGGACAGCTCGGTGGGCATGGTGACCCCATGGGGTTCCCAGAGAGCAGGAAGGGTGGGCAGGGCAGGGAGGGACCTTGCACCTTGAGTCACAGCCCTTTTAGAAGAAGATGACGTCTTCCTTGCTGGCATCCTCCTTGGCGCTGAGTGGTGTGGCTGGCACCGGCGAGGGAGCTGGGGGCCCGGGTGGGAGGGCTGTGCCCCCGGCTTTGAGAGAGAAGCCCTCAGAGGGGCCGTCGGCTGGTGGTGGGCTCGGGGCGGGGAAGCCAGGGTCTGGAACAGAGAGGGGGTCCAGACTGTGAGCAGCCTCCGGGTGGTGCCGGCAGCCCGGCTGCCCTGGGCCTGGGCTCATGATGGGTGGGGGCTCACCTGGCGGGGGCGTGGGGCTGTGGCTGCCAGGCAGGATGGGGCTCAGCGAGCGGCGGTTCCGGGAGGTGCTCTCATCCTTCCCCATGAGCTTGTTGAACAGCAGCTGCTGCTTCAGGTCGAAAGACGCTGGAAGAGGGAAGGTGCTTGGGCCGGCTCCAGGCTGGCCAGCCACCCCTACCCCGCAGGGCAGCCTCTGAGAGCAGAGAGCCTGGCCGCCCCCAGCTGACACTTCCCACGGCAGCCTGGATCCTGTGGCCTTAGCTGCTCGGATGCTAAGCCCCGGATTCAGGGAGAACGGCTCTACCCTTGCGGCAGAAGGGCCTGGGAGTCACCCGGCATCTGGAGAGGAGGCTAAGCCTCCTATGGAAACAGCACAGGCCCCGGTGGCCATGGGACACAGCCCCCGCTCTTCAGGAAAGGTCCCAGTTCATCTGGGTTGTCCCTCAGAGAAGCAGGGCTGGCTCCTGGACCAAAGGAGCCCCTGGGCGCTCTCCCTGGAAACACTGGGGCTGCTCTGGGCTCCCTGTCCCCCTCTGTGGAACAGGGACCTTCGGCAGAGGGGACTCCACCTGTCCCAGCCCCAGCTGTGCTTATCCCACGTGGCCAGGGCTCTCCACCTTCTTGCCTGTGTCCTTTTCTGAGGCTCCCAGTCCCCATCCCGCTGTTTGAGGGTTGAGGTGGGGAAAGGACAGAGGGTGGGCCATCTCAATTTTGGGGCTGGAGACCAAACATGGCCCCTTGTGGGTGGCCTCAGCCACGATGCCAGCTGTGCCCTTCTGGGTTTCCTCTCTGGAGGGCAGCACAGGTGTCCCATGCCTCCTGGCTTCCAGTGAGCCCCTAGAGCCTGACCGGTTGCCCACGGCTGCACCTTCCAGGGCCAGGTGGAGGGGGCGGGGCCGGCTCACCTGAGCTCTCCCAGCGCTGGGAGCCCCTGCTCTTGCCACCCTTGTCCTTGCCACCCTTGGTAGAGGCTGCCAGCTTGGTGGGGATCTGCTGCTGCACAGCTGCCTGCCTCTGGAACTGGTTGGTGGCGCTGAGCAGCTGGATGGGTACGTCGCTCTTGGCTGGCCGGCTCTCGGCAGGGGCACTGTCCCGGCGAGCCACCTCAGGGCGCTCTGTGTACTCTGGCCCAGCACCAGACAGCAGCACGCTCACCCGAGGCCCCTCCAGCTCTTCCCCGTTGAAGCTGGGAGGGTGGCTGGGGGGCTGGGCCTGGGGGGACAACAGCAGATACATTGCAATGCGAGGTTCTTGCTGTGCGGCCTCTGGAGAGCCCCTGAGGGTCGTGCACGGGAGACCCTCGGCCTCTCCCGTTCTGGACAGAGCTAGGTGCAGCCTGAAGGAGCTGCCAGTCATTGCCTGTCCCCAATGCCTGCTAAACATGCATACCTGTGGTGACAGTCAGTGGCACCCAAACTGTCAGACACACATACAAACGTCACATTCATGTTCACGTGTGTTCACACAATCCATGATTTTATAAATTTGTTTTCTGAGACACAGTCTTGCTCTGTCACCCAGGCTAGAGTGCAGTGGCACAATCATAGCTTTTGAGCCTCTTAGGCTCAAACGATCCTCCTGCCTCAGTCTCCCAAGTAGCTGGGACTAAAGGCATGCGCCACTACACCCTGCTAATTTTTGTAATTTTTTTTTAAGAGATGAGTTCTCACTATGTTGCCCAGGTTGGTCTCAAATTCCTGGTCTTAAGCAATCCTCTGGCCTCAGCCTTCTAAGTAGCTGGGACGCACACCACAGCACCCAGCTTCATTTTTTTTTTTTTTTTTTTTTTTTTTTTGAGATGGAGTTTCGCTCTTGTTGCCCAGGCTGGAGTGCAATGGGGCAATCTTGGCTCACTGCAACCTCCGCCTTCCAGGTTCGAGCAATTCTCCTGCCTTGGTCTCCCGAGTAGCTGGGATTACAGGTATGCACCACTATGCCCGGCTAATTTTTTTGTGTTTTTAGTAGAGATGGGATTTCTCTATGTTGGTCAGGACAGTATCAAACTCCCAACCTCAGGTGATCTGTCCGCTTCTGCCTCCCAAAGTACTGGGATTACAAGCATGAGCCACCACACTGGCCCATTTTTTTTTTTTTTTTTTTTTTTTAGACAGTCTCACTCTGCTGCCCTGGCAACAGTGGCGTGATTACGGCTCATGGCAGCCTCAACCTCCCGGGCTCTAGTGATCCTCTCACCTCAGCATTCTAAGTAGCAGGGACTACAGGCGCTCACCACGCCTAGCTCATTATTGTTGTTGTTGTTTTTTAATAGAGATGGAGTTTCGCCGTGTTGCCCAGGCTGGTCTGGAACTCTTGCTTGCGCCAAAGTGCTGGGATTACAGGAGTGCATTTTTTTTTTTTTTAAGTTTTTAACATTTATGGAAGGTTTTGAGCAACAGCATTCTGTTAAGCATTTAATGAGCTCTCTAGGTTCTGTGTTGCGGCATGTGCTGTGAATGTAAGGCTGTCTCACGCTGTTCGCTCGTTTACACTCATGCACGCACCCACGCACCATCACATACACGTGCTTGTGCAAATGCACGTGCAGAATGGTCACCCCCCGACCCCCCACCCCCCACCTGTGCACACGGGCTGCTGCGCGCTCACCTCGGCCAGTGCATCAGGTGGCAGCGCGCCCGGCGCGGTGTTCTGCTTCTTGAGGCGGCGCAGCAGCTCCAGGCGTTCCCGCTCGCGCTCCACGGTGCGCTGGGCCTCACGCAGCCGCTCCAGGTCGTGCTGGTAGGCCTGGCGTTGGCGCTCCAGCTCGGCGCGCTCCTGCTCCAGCCGCTGGCGCAGTTGCCGCGCCTCGCCCTCGCGCTCCTGCAGCCTTGTGCCTGCACGCTCCAGCTCCTGCCGCTGCCACTCGCGCTCACGCTCCCAGCGCTGCTGCTCCTGCCGCAGTTGGCTCTGCAGCTTCTCCACGGCCGCACGCTCCTCCCGCTGCTTCTCGAAGTTGCGCTGCCGCTCCTGTTCCAGCAGCAGGTTCCCGCGCGTCGACTGCAGCCGGAACTGCTTCTCGCGCTCCTGGATGGCTGCCCGCTGCGCCTCCACAAAGCTGTCCTGGTGGGCGATGACCGCCTGCGGAAGGCCAGGGCCAGGCAGGTGAGAGCCGCACCCACGTCCCAGCCTACCCGGAAAGGGCACGTGTGGCCGGCCCCACCCTGCCCCCGTACCTGCAGGTTCAGGAGCAGCTGGGACAGCGTCTGGATCCGCTGGACAAGCTGTGGGGAGGAGAGGGAGATTGAGGCTAGTTCTCGGGACTGAGGCCACACACGTGTGCACACGGCACTGGGACAGTGGGCGCCTACCTTTGACTCCAGGACGGTGGGCAGACCGGGGTCAGACTCCGTGCCTGGCGCCTCCACCTGGGAAGAGGACACCCACCGTCAAACCAGAGAACGGCTCAAAACCCATCCGACCAGACCCAAGCCTGCTTCTTTTCTTCTTTATTTTTTGAGACAGGGCCTTGCTCTAGAGTGCAGTGGCCCCATCCTTCCACCTCGGCCTCCCGAGTAGCTGGGACTACAGGTGTGTACCATTAGGATCAGCTATTTTTATTTATTATTATCTTTTTTTTTTTTTTTTTTTTTTTTAAGGCTGGTTGTTATAATTCAATCAAGACAGTTGCAGGTGGGGAAAAAAATTGGAAAAATAAAGACTGGTTGCCCAGGCTGGAGTGTAATGGCAATGGCAATATCTCGGCTCACTGCAACCTCCACCTCCCTGATTCAAGTGATTCTCCTGCCTCAGCCTCCCAATTAGCCTTACACCACCATGCCTGGCTAATTTTGTATTTTTAGTAGAGATGGGGTTTCACCAAGTTGGTCAGGCTGGTCTGGAACTCCTGAACTCAGGTGATCATCTGACTTGGCCTCCTAAAGTGCTAGGATTACAGGCATGAGCCACCGCGCCCGGCAGCCATTTAAAAAATGTTTTTTCTACCAAGGTCATTTCAGAAACACAGATCGGCAGCCATTTTTAATTTTAATTTTAGTTTTTTTTTAAACGAAGTCTCGCTGTGTTTCCCAGGATGGAGTGCAGTGGCGAAATCTCAGCTCACTGCAACTTCCACCTCCTGGGTTCAAGTGGAACTTCGCACTTCAGCCTCCTGAGTAGCTGGGATTACAGGCATCTACCACCACACCCAACTACTTCTTATGTTTTTAGCAGAGACAGCATTTCAACATGTTAGCCAGGCTGGTCCTGAACCCCTGGACTCAAGTGATCCCCTGAGTTGGCCTCCTGAAGTGCTGGATTACAGGCATGAGCCACCACACCCAGCCAAAGGATCAGCTGTTTTAAAAATATTTTGTTGAAATGTGGTTTTGCCCAGGCTGGTCTCAAACTCCTGGCCTTAAGTGATCCTCCCAGGCCCAGTCCTGGTGACCTTGCCTGTAATCTCATCGCTTTGGGAGGCCAAGGCAGGAGGATTGCCTGAGCCTAGGAGTTGGAAACCAGCCTGGGCAACTTAGTGAGACCCCGTTATTTACAAAAATTAAAAAAATTTAGCCAGGTGTGGGGGTGTGCACCTGTAGTCTCAGCTACTTGGGAGGCTGAGGTGGGAGGATCGCTTGAGCCTAGGAGTTAGAGGCTGCATGAGCTGTGATCACGCCACTGCCCTCCAGCCTGGGTGGCAGAGAGAGACCTTATCTCCCAAAATACTGGGATTATGGGTGTGAGGCACCATACCCAGCCCCTGCTTATTATTGAAAATACATCCCTTTGTATGGGTAACAGGAAGGACCCAGGACCAGGTTATGACTGGGGACACAGGCCCGGTGGTCATCTGACTTGTACAAATCTGGGTATTTGGAAAATGAGGGGCTGGGCCCCCTGAGAGGCAGAGTGGGCTTGGCTGTAAAGCCTGGGTGCCTGCCAGATCTGGCCACAGAGGCACGTCCAAGCCTCAGAGTTGACCAGAGGGAGTTGGCCTTGGCCTCACACCTCGTGGACAAGGCTGAGTAGGCACCTGGCCATTTGATTCAATGGGAAGGGAACAGCTGGGGAGATCTGGCATCTGGTAGGCGCCACCACACCTGCTCCGGCTGAAAGCTGGTGGTCCCTGTAGGGGGTTCCTCGCCTGTTGATGAAGCCACGGTGAGTGCCCTGAGCCTGTCCCCTCCTCAGCCTTCCTCCTGGGGACCTCTTGCTTTTCCCAGAAGGCTGCAGGAAGAAATCCCCTGCCAGCGAGCGACTTAATCTGGGCTGAGATATTATTACCAAAATGGAACAGCGCTTGCCAATGATGGTAAGATGGAAACTAGACAGCCCCAGCAGAAGCTGCTCACATGCATGAATCCTTATGGTGACTCAGACTGTGCAGAGCACATGGATATTCACGTACCGCCTGTGGTGATTCCTCGGAGCCCCCAGGACTGTCACTGTCACCGAGCTTCAAGTCCGGGCTGTTTGGGGGGCCTTGCCAGTCTCGGGGCCTGGGGTCGGTGCTGCTGACTTTCTTCTTGAAACTGCCATCTGAGAACCCCAAGTCAGAGGCGTGAGGATGCTGCCATCCCATCGGGAGGCGGAACCTTCCCAGTCTACCCCGAGCCCCTACCCAGGTAGAAAACCCAGGCTGGTCCCCGAATGGTGATATCTGCAGCACAGACACCTGCTGGAGAGGGGTGGGCTGGTGTGGGTACTGCTGTCACCACATAACCAACAATGCCTGGAGGGGTTCAGAAGGTTCCAGGAAACAGGCTGGGCATAGGGGCTCACACCTGCAATCCCAGCACTTTGGGAGGCCAGGGTGGGCAGATCACCTGAGGTCAGGAGTTCGAGACCAGCCTGGCCAACGTGGCAAAACCCCATCTCTACTAAAAATACAAAAATTAGCTGGGCATGGTGGCCTGTGCTTGTAATCCCAGCTACTTGGGAAGCTGAGGCAGGAGAATAGCTTGAACCCAGGAGGTGGAGGTTACAGAGAGCAGAGATCAGAGATCACGCCACTGTATTCCAGCCTGGATGACAGAGTGAGACTGTCTCAAAAAAAAAAAAGAAGGTTCCAAGAAACCCCATATAAGTGAATGTACATCCTGAGGGGCACTCTGGAGCGGGAGGGGAGGCGGCCCTGCTCTTACTCTTGCTGGGACTATTTGTGCAGTTGTAGCCCCCGAAGGTCTCAGCCCTCCTGGGCGGGCCTGTGGAGCTGCCCCCGTCTTCCGCCTGGCCGTTGGTGCTGCCTAGCCGCCTGCAGATCAGGCTCTGGATGCCCTCGACTGTGGAAAGAAGGGGACAGGAGGCACAGGTCGCCCTGTGGAAGTGTGCTAGGGGAATACAGAGTGCTGGGGAAGTGAGACCAGGGAGATGGAGGACTCAAAGGAGTGGTGATCGCCTGCCCCCACTGTCTGCCATGGCATTTCAGCCCCACCATCCCTGTGCACACCCTTACTTCAGGTACGGACACCAGGACAGGCCAATCTGCATCTAAGTGAGAGGACAAGGCCGTGGGACAGCCATGGGGAGGGTGGATACAGGCTCCTCCCACCCCTTCTGCCAGGCCGCCCTGAGCCAGGGGCTGGTGAACGCTGGATGTGGCCCTGCCAAGGGCCAGCAGGAAACACTTGGTGTATTACATGACAATGACCATACACTCATTGTATGACAATGGCCATTTGGGAGAGTGATTTTGCAGGGAAGTGCTGTCCACAGAAAGCCCTCTAGGACCAACAGGTTGTGGCCCGGCAAAGAGGTGGGGACAAGAACAACGGCTGTTGGAGCTGGGTGGAAGGATGTCAGTGGTGCTGGAGGGAGGAAGTCTGATCCGCCAGTGTCTGCCTTATTCTGTGGAAAGGCTCTGGAAGGTAGGGGCTGTGTCTGCTTCCCTCACTGTTGAAAGAGCAGACTGGGGCCACCAGGCATGGTGGCTCATGCCTGTAATCCCAGCACTTTGGAAAGCCCAAGGCAGGCGGATCATTTGAGGTCAGGAGTTTGAAACCAGCCTGGCCAACATGGCGAAACCCGTGTCTACTCAAAATACAAAAATGCGCTAGGCATGGTGGTGCATGCCTGTAATCCCAGCTACTCGGGAGGCTGAAGCAGGAGAACCTGGAGCTCAGGAGGCAGAGACGGCAGTGAGATGAGATTGCGCCACTGCACTCTAGCTTGGGTGATAGAGCGAGACTCCATCTCAAAAAAAAAAAAAAAAAGAAAAAAAGCTTGGTGTGGTGGCTCACACCTGTAATGCCAGCACTTTGGGAGGCCAGGGCGGATGGATCACCAGAGGTCGGGAGTTCAAGACCAGGCTGAACAACATGGAGAAACCCCATCTCTAGTAAAAATACAAAACTAGCCAGGTGTGGTAGAGCATGCCTGTAGTCCCAGCTACTGGGGACGCTGAGGCAGGAGAATTGCTTGAACCCTGGAGGCGGAGGTTGTAGTGAGCTGAGATCATGCCATTGCACTCTAGGTTGGGTGACAGAGCAAGACTCCATCTCAAAAAAAAAAAAAAAGAAAAAGCAGACTGGGTACTGACCGCCTGCCCAAGTTGCCAGCCCAAGGGCCTGGCAGCTGTGCTGGAGCTGTGCATGGGGACCCACCGAGGCAGCATGCGTGAGTTTTTCTGTGGTATCACCAGGGACACACCTCCCAGGAAGAAGAGGAGCCTCTGGTGGGTAGGAACCAGGGTCAGTCAAGTTCAGGTCCTCGCCACAGCCAGACTTAGAGCCTCTGCACGCAGGGAGCATTAGAATGGTTGCTGAATGGTGAGAAAGTGCCTTGTATCTAAGGCCCTCCTGGCTCTAGCAGGTACCAGCAGGGGGTCAGCACTACCCCTGGGCCCCGCCACATAGAAGCCTGTCCTGGACAGGAGCCTGGCCTGGGGTCCCCTGAGGAGTCCACCCAGGGAGGACCGCACCCTTGAGGTGGGGGCAGCTGACTTACTCTCGCTCATGGCTGACTTGAGAATGAGCTCCCCCTGCAGGGTCTCAGACGGGTCCCCTCCTCGGAACAGGCCTCGGGGCTGGGGCAGGTCTTCCAGGCCGCTCATCTCGGCCATCTCCAGGTAGATCTGCTGCTTCTCTAGCAGGCTCTGTGCGATCAACTGGTCTTTCATGCTCAGCCGCTCTGCAAAGTGACAGTGGAGGTGATGTGATGGTCAGCCCGGCTGACCTTCCCTGGGATCATTGGCGCCCCAGGGATGAGGACCCCTGCTGGCCCTGCCCCGAGGTAGGCTACCCTGTGTCCTGCATTCCTGGGAGATGGGGGAGAGCATGGCCTTGTCCTCAATCAGGTTAGCTGTGGTGGCTCAGGCCTGTAATCCCAGCACTTAGGGAGGCAAAGGTAGGAGGGCTGCATGTGGGCAGAAGTTCGAGACCAGCCTGGGCAATATCATAAGACTCTGTTTCTACAAAGAAATTAAAAAAAAATTAGCTGGGTGTGCTGGTGCATGCCTGGGAGGTGAGGCAGGTGGACTGCTTGAGCCTAGGAGTTCAAGGCTGCAGTGAGCTATGATTGCACCACTGCACTCCAGCCTGGGTGAGAAAGCAAGACCCCGTCTCTAAAAACAATAAAATAGGCCAGGTGCAGTGGCTCACACCTGTAATCCCAGCACTTTGGGAGGCTGAGGCAGGCAATCACCTGAGGTCAGGAGTTCAAGATCAACCTGACCAACATGGAGAAACCCTGTCTCTACTGAAAATACAAAATTAGCCGGGCATGGTGGTGCATGCCTGTAATCCCAGCTACTCAGGAGGCTGAGGCAGGGGAATTGCTTGAACCCAGGAGGCGGAGGTTGTGGTGATGAGCCAAGATCGTGCCGCTGCACTCCAGCCTGGGAAACGAGCAAAACTCTGTCTCCAAAAAAAAAAAAAAAAAATCAAACACAGTAGGGTGTGAGTGATAATTGCATCAGGCCCATTTATTAGTGTGGGACCAACTTAGATCCTTAGAAAACAGTTTTCTTTCTTTCTTTTCTGAGATAGGATTGTAAAAATCAGGTTAGATGTGGTGATTCAGGCCTATAATCTCAGCACTTTAGAAGGCGAAGGTATGAGGACAGCTTGAGGCCAGGAGTTCGAGACCAGCCTAGGCAACAATATGAGACTCTGTGTCTATAAAGACATTTAAAAACAGCCGGGTGTGGTGGTGCATGCCTGGGAGATGAAGCAGGGGGCGGCCTTGATCTCCCAGGCTCAAGGGATCCTCCCATCTCAGCCTCTCAAGTAGCTGGGACCATAGGCATGTGTTACTGTGACTGATTAATTCTTTTTTTTTTTTGTAGAGGCGGGGTGTTGCCACATTGCCCAGGCTGGTCTTGAACTCCTGGACTCAAGCAATCTACCTGCCTTAGCCTGCTCAAATGCTGGGATTACAGGCATGAACCACTGTGCCTGGCAAAGACTGAGTTTTCTGATTAGGAAAGTTTTTCTTCAGGCCCATGGGTCAAGGTTTTATCCACACTTAACTCCTCTTATAAGTCTCTGGGGTTTTATCCTTTTTTTTTTTTTTCCCCGGTTGGACTTATGAAGGGACTTATTTTATTAGACCTTCTTACTGGTGATTGCTAGTATATATGCACCACATTCAGCTAAATTATCCAACGCTCCTACCAGGTCAGTAGTTTTTCAGTTGATACTACTGGGTTTTCCAGGCAAAAAAATCATGACATATGTAAAAATAACTTTACCACTCCCTTCCAATAATATCTTGTTGTTGTTTTTTTTTGTTTTTTGAGACAGAGTTTCACTCTTGTTGCCCAGGTTGGAGTGCAGTGGTGCAATCTCAGGTCACTGTAACCTCTGCCTCCGGGTTCAAGCGATTCTCCTGCCTCAGCCTCCCGAGTAGCTGGGATTACAGGCATGTGCCACTATGCCCAGCTAATTTTTTTTGTATTTCCAGTAGAGACCGGGTTTCACCACATTGGTCAGGTTGGTCTGGAACTCCTGGCCTCAGGTGATCTGCCCACCTTGGCCTCCCAAAGTGCTAGGATTACAGGCGTGAGCCACTGCGCCCGGCCTCCAATAATATCTTATTCCTGTTTCTTTCCTTATCACCCTGACTGGAACCTTTAGGATGAAAATAATAATGGTGAGAGGGGGTGGCCTGACCCTTCTCCAGATTTTAACAGGAGTGTCCCTAGGGTAGGATACCATCAGCTTTTGATGAGGATTTGAGATGGTTAAGAGTATCTTGGTAAAGAGAATTATCTTTCTATTTCTTCTTTTGTTCAGAGGCAGGGTCTCGCTTTGTTGCCCAGGCTGGTCTCCAACTCTTGGCCTCAAGTGATCCATCTGCCTCCACCTCCCCAAGTGCTAGGATTATACCTATGAGTGACTGTGCCAGGGCACTTACTGTTTTAGTATTACCCAATTTAAAAATGAATAATAGAGACAGTGAAAGGGAAGAAGGGAACTTGCTGCAAGCCACAGGGTCCAGGAATTGTTCTTGAACACATGCTCACTGAACGTGGATGAACCTCGAGAACACCACACTCAGCGAGAGAAGCCTGACACAAAAGGCCATGCAGTGTGTGACCCCATTTATATGGAGTGTCCAGGACGGGCCAATCCACAGAGACAGGAAGGAGATTCCTGTTGCTGGGGTTGGGGTAGGGGACGGGGAGTGACTGGCAAGCGGGATGGGGCTTCTTTTCTAGGGAGGTAGAATGTTCTAAAGTGAATGTGGTTCTGGCTGCACAACTGGAAATGCACTAAAATGCCACTGAACCAAACACATGGGAGAGTGAGTGGCGTGGTGCATGAATTACATCTCAATAACGTAATTAAACAAATAGGGAGGAGGAAGCTCTGGAAGGAGGTTGTGGGGGCCCTGTGTTATTCCTTCATATGGGACTGGGACACCCTGTCGAGCTCCTCTCTGCACGAGGATGGGCTGGTGATGGCATGTGTGGCTGCATGGTCAGCTCTGGAAGGGGCTCAGGGCCCCTAAGCTCTACTCCGTCCCTTTTTCACATACCCCCACAGGGCTAAATGACCTCTGGAAATCACTATGTCATGGCACAACACTGTTCTAATGCTTCACAGAGCTGCAGGATACAGCACAGCCCAAGGGAAAACACCAGGTCACGTGGGGGGTTTTACACGGGTCACTTGGGGGGCAGTTTGCTCTCCATGGCCAGTCCCGATGGGGGACCCAGGCTCACCACACAAGGGTTGTGCCCACAGTGCTGTCTCCCTCTCACCTTGAAAGTCCCGGAGTCTTGTGGCTCGGGCCTCAACCACCTTCCTTTCCTCTTCCGCCAGGCTGAAGGGCCCCTCCTCCTCGTCAGGGCAGCTGCAGGGAGAGGGGACGGGTGGGTAACTGTGCTTCCCAGCCAGGCGGGCCTCTGGCACAGATGCTGGTTCTGCAGAACCAGCTGCTATGACCGTCTCTGACTTTGGGAGTAATGTAGCTTTTTTTTTTTTTTTCTCACTCTGTTGCCCAGGCTGGAGTGCAGTGGCACAATCTTGGATCACTGCAACCTCCGCCTCCTGCATTTAAGCAATTCTCTGCCTCAGCCTCCCAAGTAGCTGAGATTACAGGTACGTGCCAGCACACCTGGCTAATTTTTTGTATTTTTAGTAGAGACGGGGTTCCACTATCTTGGTCAGGCTGGTCTTGAACTCCTGACCTTCTGATCCACTGGCCTCAGCCTCCCAAAGTGCTGGGATTACAGGTGTGAGCCACCGCTCCTGGCCCTGATTTAGCTTGTTCATGGTGCAGGAGGACAATGAGGGGAAGAAAAAGAGCCACTGGCATTTGTCTGGCCCCAAAGCACCAGGACATAACCAGGAAGAGGTTTTACCTGCCTTCCTGTGACTTGGAGGAGGAGTCCTGGGGACAACATGCTTGCAGGGGACCTGCAAGGTGTAGGTGGGAGGCTGCAAGCCCCACAGAGCTACAGCTACTGTGGATGGGAGTGGGGGTGGTCTGAACCAGGCTACAGCACGAGGAAGCCTCCAGGCATCAAGAGAGGGCATTCTGGCCAGGCATGGTGGCTCATGCCTATAATCCCAACTCTTTGGGAGGCCAAGGCAGAAGGATGGCTTGAGGCCAGGAGTTCAAGACCGGCCTGGACAACAGAGTGAGGCCCCATCTCTACAAAAATAAAAAAATTAGCTGGGTGTGGTGGTCTGTGCCTGTAGTTCCAGCTATTTGGGAGACTGAGGGGGTAGGTTCACTTGAGCCCAGGAGTTCGGGGTTGCAGTAAGTTATGATTGTGCCAGTGCACCCCAGCCCGGATGACAGAGCAAGAGCCTGACTCTAAAAAAAAAAAAAGCTGGTGCAGTGGTTCACACCTGTAATCCCAGCTACTCGGGAGGCTGAGGCAGGAGAACCTCATTAACCTGCAGTGAGCCGAGATTGTGACACTGCACTCCAGCCTGGGTGACAAAGCAAGGCTCTGTCTCAAAAAAAAAAAAAAAAAACCAGGGAGGGGAAGCCAGCTGGTCCTGGGCCCTGAGGGGTGCTGGGCCCAAGGAGGAAGGACAAGATGCTGTGACCTGCTCCAATAAGTCTGGCCCACGAATGCAGACAGCCCACCATGTCACGTGGGCCTCCCAATGGCCCACAGAGCAGAAAGGCCCAGGTTAGAGCTGACTTTCTGGGCCTGTTGGCCTCCACATCCAACAGTTTGAGTCATCATTGAGTCATCAGAAGGAGCTGGAATGGCATCATGGGGCCCAAGCTGGGATGAGGGTGTTCAAGGTCACAGCTGATGGCAACCATTGAAGCCAAGGGTGGACTGGTCAGCGGACGGAACACGGGGTGGAGAGACCCTCCAGACCCTCCTCACCTCTCCACGGCCCTTCGGATGTGGGCCATCCAGGCGTTCCTGTCCTCTTTGGAGCTCGTGTAGATTTCATACATTTCCGGCCCTTGCAAGGAGGCGCTGATCAGAAACATCGCTTTCTCCTCGTTGGCCACCTCCCTCACGATGAGCTTTTGTAACGAGATGACGGGTGGCTTCGAGTCCTGCATGGGTAGAGGACATTGGGGAGGTCCCCCTTTACCCCACTGCACCCAAACAGCAGCGAGGTCATGGGCCTGGTGAGGGGAACTAACGGGGGGTGGGGTCATGCTCCTTGTTTCTTTTCAAACAATTCAAAGCAGATATATTTTGCCCTCTAGGGGAAAAGAAGACATTATTGCAATAAAATCCTAGAATCCTTTTTTTTTTTTTTTTAAACTTTTTTGGAGGCCAGGTCTTGCCCTGTCACCCAGGCTGTAGCGCAGTGGTGCAATCATGGCTCACTGCAGCCTTGACCACCTGGGCTCAAGTGATCCTCCCACCTCAGCCTCCTTAGTAGCTGAATTACAGGCGTGTGCTGCCATGTCCAGCTAATTTTTGTATTTTTTTGTAGAGAAGGGGTCTTACTATGTTTCCCAGGCTGCTCCTGAACTCCTGGGCTCAAATGATGCTCCCACCTCGGCCTCCCAAAGTGCTGAGATTACAGGCGTAAGCCATCTTGCCCCTTAGCATCCAGATAATATATCAATTTCATCAGCTTAAAATTTTTTTTCCAAAGTAATCAGCAGGCCGGGTGCCGTGTTGCAAACCTGTAATCCCAGCACTTTGGGAGGCTGAGGCGGGTGGATCACAGGGTCAAGAGATTGAGACCATCCTGGCCAACATCTCTACTAAAAATACAAAAATTAGCTGGGTGTGGTGGCGGGCACCTGTAATCCCAGTTACTCGGGAGGCTGAGGCAGGAGAATCACCTGAACCCAGGAGGTAGAGGTTGCAGAGATCATGCGTCTGCACTCCAACCTGGTGACAGAGGAAGACTTGGTCTCAAAAAAAAAGTAATCAGCACTACATATACACACTACAAAGCTCAAAAGATTACTGTAACAGTATGTAGTATATAACAAATAAACCCTTCTCTGTCTTGTGCCTCAGGCCACCCAGAGCCAAGGGTATTTCTTTAGTCTGTCACGAACCCTTCAAGAGACAATGCTTCCACAGACCAGCAAAACGCACATTTTAACTGCACTGTGTTCCCCACAGATTCATACGAGGTCCTGACCCCCAGTACCTCAGCATGTGGCTGTCTTTGGAGATGAGGCCTCATTTAAAGAGGTAAATAAGGTTCGGGTATGGTGGCTCACACCTGTAATCAATCCCAGCACTTTGGGAGGCTGAGGTGGGTGGATCACCTGAGGTCAGGAGTTTGAGACCAGCCTGGCCAACATAGTGAAACCCCATCTCTACTAAAAATACACAAATTAGCCAGGTGTAGTGGTGGGTACGTGTAATCCCAGCTACAAAGGAGGCTGAGGCAGGAGAATCACTTGAACTCGGAGGGTGGAGGGTGCAGTGAGTTGAGATTGTGCCACTGCACTCCAGCCTGGATGACAGAGCAAGACTCTGTCTTAAAAAAAAAAAAAGAAGAAGAGATGATTATGGTGAAATGAGGTCATGGGTGGGCCCTAATCCAATCTGACTGGCATCCTTCTAATAGGAGGACATTAGCACAGAGACACACACAGAGGAATGGCCAGGTGAGGTGGACATGAGGAGCAGACAGCTATCTACAAGCCAAGGGGCCTCAGAAGAAACCAACCGTGCTGACACCTTGATCTTGGACTTTCAGCCTATAGGAATGTGAGACAATACAATTCTGTGGTCTAAACCACTCAGCACTTTGTTTACAGCAGCCGCAGTGGGAGTTGGAGACCAGCCTGACCAACATGGTAAAATCCTGTCTCTACTAAAAATATAAAAAATTACCTAGGCATGGTGGCGGGCACCTATAATCCCAGTTACATGGGCCTGGGTAACCCACAGGTGCACTTCCCATGGACAGTTTCAGCCAACCCCCTACGAGGTCCCAGGGCCCTTTTCTTTCTTTCTTTCTTTCTTTCTTTTTTTTTTTTTTTGAGACAGAGTCTTACTCTGTTGCCCAGGCTGGAGAACAGTGGTGTGATCTCGGCTCACCACAATCTCTGCCTCCTGGGTTCAAGTGATTCTCCTGCCTCAGCCTCCTGAGTAGCTGGGACTACAACGTGGGCCACCATGCCCAGCTAATTTTTGTACTTTTAGTAGAGACTGGGTTTCAACAGGTTGGCCAGGCTGGTCTAGAACTCCTGACCTCAAGTGATCTGCTTGCCTTGGCCTCCCAAAGTGTTGTGATTACAGGCATGAGCCACTGCACCCGGCCGACCCTTCGTCTGAAGAGGGGATACATACCACAGAAGCAAAGACGTATTTCTGATCTTTTTCTTGTAGGAGCAAAAGCACGTCGGTCAGCAGGACAGCCAGGACATCTGGGGAAACAGCATGGAAGGAGGCCAGGAGGTCTTTCTGGGCACCCGGGCAGACACCGCCTCCCAGGAAGGTATAAGCAGTTTGATGTTTCCACCTGGGCTAAGAAGTTTCCTTTCTGCCTCGCCTCCCACCCGCCATCACCTTTCTAGTTCTCAACCTTCTGCACCAAAGAGCAGCCAGAGCCTCCTCTAAGTCCCTTCCATGTCCAGAGCTCAAGCAGTTCTCTTTGCTATAGCAACACACCTGCTGGGTCTGACCTTTGAGTGTCTGATATGGTTTGACTGTGTCCCCACCCACATCTCCTCTTGAATTCCCACGTGCTGTGAGAAGGACCCCGTGGGAGGTAATTGTACCATGGGGACACTCTTTTCTGTGCTGTTCTCGTGATAGTGAATGAGTCTCACGAGATCTGACAGTTGTATAAGGGGGATTTTTCCCTGCACAAGCTCCCTCTCTTTTTGCCAGCTGCCATCCACATAAGATGTGTGTTTCAAGGACAACACCACTTTTGGGGAGCTCCTTCCGACACCCCTGTCTAAGTCAGATACACTTTTGCTAATTCTCTTGCACTACAGCCTGCTGGCTTCCTTAAAGCATCAGCTGGGCTTCTAACTCGTTTTTCTGTTTGCTTGTTTCTCTTTCAGCCCCAGTGACTGAAGCCCTAGGAGGCTAGGGGCCAGGTCTTGTCCCATGGGGTGTATTCTTACCATCCAACTCGGTGCCTGGTGGGCAGAAGGCACTAAATCTATCTGCGAAATACACTCCTACTCAAATGACCAGTGGGCAAATGCTGTCATTTGGCCACCTCAATGACTCCCTCAAGCTCTTTAAAGATGCTGATGTGAATAGACAGCTTGGGATGTCTCTAGAGGCTCCAAAAATGAACAGGAAACCCAGAGATAAGTCCTGAGCACTCTGGTCTGAACTGCAACATGGATCTTTAAAGCAGGGCTTGGACCACACCCCAGGCAGCAAGTGGGATGCTTGGGGACAATGATCAGCAGCCCTGGGGGTATTCTCTATCCACACGGGGGCCTCTCAGTGGCTGGGACCATGGCAGGCAGGCTGGCCTGTGACTGTCCAGATGGGCAGCTGAGCATGTTTGGAATTCTGGGCCCAAACCTGGGGTGTCATGATGCCAACACCCTGGGTTTCCATCTGGAAGTCAATGACTCAGTGTGCCCTCCTGGTTTGTACTGTACCCTTCCAAAGACCAGAGGAAGAGGAATGGTGATACAACCACCTCGTGTTATGCTACACACCAGCTGCCTTGCTCATCCTGACTCAGCTCATAACCTCCCTTCAGCCATGAAGTAGCCAGACCTCAGTGGCTGTGTGTCAGCTGACACCCACCAAACCAACATGGTGCCTGCCAATGCAAGAGGGCACCCACTGATCCAAGATGATGCCACCACTCCCAAGACCATGCCACCAGTCCAAGATGGCACCCACTAATTAAAGATGGTGCTATCACTCCCAAGACCATCTCACTGATCTGAGATGGGACCCACCAATCAAAATGGTGCCCACTGATCCAAGAGGGAGCCTACTGATCTAAGATGATGCCACCATTCCAAGATGGCACCCATCAATCCAAGAGGATACTCACCAATCCAAGAGAGTGCCCACCACTCAAAGAAGACAGCCACCACTCCAAGATGCTGTCACCACTAGAGATGAAGCTACTAATCCAAAATAGCACCCACCAATCCAAGATGATGGCCACTGATCCAAGACGGCACCCACCATTCTCAGGGGGTGCCCCAAACTCCCAAGATGGTGCTACCAAGCCAAGATAGCACCCACCCATCCAATATGGTGCCACCAATCCAACATGATACTCACCAATACAAAATGGCAACCAACACTCCAAAATGGTACCCACAGATACAGGATAGTGCCATCAAACACAGAGTACCCACCAATCCAAGACGGCAACCACTTATCCAAGATGGCACCCACTAGAGGTGGCCAGGGGCAGGCCTTTACCTTTCAAACGCCCTGATGTGGTCTTCCAGCACAGCATGCCCTCCAGGTGCAGCTGCCGCTGAAGCATGTCTTCCTTGCGGAAGGTGAGCCCGTTCTTGAGTTTGCTGGAGGACTTCAGGTCCATCTTCCCTGCGATCTCCCTGAGGCGCTGGCCCTTTTCACACTCGCTGACTTTGGCGTCCACTTGTGAGATGATATCTTTGATGAGGTTCAGAGCCTGGGTCAGGTCTTCATAGTCCTCAGTGCCAGCTGCCACACACAGCAGAGTTAGCATCTCTCCTTCCACTTTCACGAACACAACAGAAGTGGACACACTTGCTCTGTATGGGCATGTGGGATCTAGGAGTTGTGTTCTCCAAGGCCACCACTCAGAAGACCCTCAGATCACTTCCCAACTGTGATCTCCCGAGATGCAAATGGTTCTCCAAAACAAGTGCAACGGCCCAGAGTTCAGTGTTTTTTTTTTTTTTTTTTTTTTTTGAGATGGAGTCTTACTCTGTGGCCCAGGTTGGAGTGCAATGTCATGATCTTGGCTCACTGCAACCTCTGTCTCCCAGGTTCAAGCAATTCTCCTGCCTCAGTCTCCCAAGTAGCTGGGATTACAGGCACCCACCTGTAAAGAAGAGCCGGACGTAGTAGCTCATGCCTGTAATCCCAGCACTTTGGGAGGCCGAGGTGGGCAGATTGAGAGGTCAGGAGTTTGAGACCAGCCTGGCCAACATGGTGAAACCCTGTCTCTACTAAAAATACAAAAAATTGGCCAGGCGTGGTGGCATGCACCTGTAATCTCAGTTGCTCAGAAGGCTGAGGCATGAGAATAGCTTGAACTTGAGAGGTGGAGGTTGCAGTGAGCTGAGATCGCACAACTGCACTCCAGCCTGGGCAACAAGAGCGAAACGGCATCTTAAAACAAAAAAGAAAAAAGAAAAAAAAAAGAAACTCCAGCACCCAGCAAAGTGGATTCCAAAGGGAATTTATCCCGTCTGCTGCTAAAACAGGGAGTGACTGCAGGGAGAGGGCCCCAGGCTGCAGCAGCACGGGGGGGCGGGGCAGCGGGGAGGAGGCCTACCTTCCGTGTTCTGGACGATGCGCTCCACCAGCACTGGGTATTTGGTTATGCGCTGCGTAACCAGGAGAATACACTCCTGCACACCAAGCCGCCGCACGATGGAGAAGTTGCCAATTTTCTAGGAAATGGAAAGCAAGGCCCACATTAACACCTCAGCTCCTGCCCAATTAGTCAATGATCGGCTGCCAAGGCTGAGGGCACCTTCCTTTTTCTGCTCACCCGGACCTTTCCTTGGCTGCTTTGGAGGAGAAAGACACGAAATACCTAAAAGCAGGGATCACCTGCTGTATACACAAAGGCCACAAAAGGCCAGGTGTGGTGATCCACCCACTTCGGCCTCCCCAGAAGCGCTGGGATCCCAAGTGTGAGCCACCACGCCCATGCTGGGTGCTTTCTGATGCTCACCTCTGGCTGAGAACCAAAAGTGGTCACCTGTCGCTCACTCTCGGGAGCATAGCACATTTTCTGCTTGTTTGCTCCCGCTGCTCTTGTATGCATTTTAGGGATGCCAGCACTTGCAAGGAGCCACTTGAGAGGACCAGAGCTGCTATGGGATTTGCAAGAGTCCATGGACGGAGGTTTCATTGGAATCCCCCTCCCGCTTTCGAGGAACTGCGGCTCTAAAACGATTCTCTCCCGTTCCCACCTACCTATAATGCAATGAAGTTTAAATGCATGTCACTCCTGACTTTGGACCCCTGGGTGTAGAATGCCACTGCAGAACCAAGTCCTGGCCAGGTCACAGGTGATGCAGCTCTTGTGGAATCAGCGGTGTTAGGGCCTCTGAAGAGGTCAACGTTGATAGAACTGACTACCTGTAGTCCAAGTGCGGTTTCTTTTTTTTTTTTTAGTTGGAGTCTTGCTCTGTTGCCCAGGCTAGAGTGCAATGGTGCAGTCTCGGCTCACTGCAACCTCCACCTCCCAGGTTCAAGTAATTCTCCTGCCTCAGCCTCCCAAGTAGCTGGAATTACAGGCGCCTGCCACCACACCTGGCTAATTTTTGTACTTTTAGTAGAGACAGGGTTTCACCATGTTGGCCAGGCTGGTCTCGAACTTCGGACCTCATGATCCACCCACCTCGGCCTCCCAAAGTGCTGGGATTATGGGCGTGAGCCACTGCGCCCGGCCCCAAGTGTGGTTTGTAGGGTGCTGGAGGTGGGGTTTCCCTTGACTTGGCTGACTCCAGCTGGGCTCTGAGCACCTACCCACTCTCACCTAAAGGAGGCAGGAAGATTATTCTACATGCCCCAGGGGCAAACAGGGACCAGCTAGAGAACAGAGGTTTGGAATAACCCTCCTTAAGACAGCTGGCATCCCCATGGCAAAACAGGCTGGCTCTGGAGGGCCAGTTCCTGTGGCAGCCCCTTCAAACAAATCCTTTGTGTCACTCAAACGGTCTGAAAAGTGATGGTCAGCAGGTCCCATGCTGAGGGCTGAAGGGGCCTCTCAGGGGCCACTGTGGCATGGCAAGGCAAAAAGTCTAGATGTGCTTTCTTTGATTGATTTGTTAATATGTATACATATATATATTTGGGTATATATATATGTGTGTGTGTGTGTGTGTGTGTATATATATATGTGTATATGTAAAATAGAGATGGGGTCTTGCTATGTTGCCCAGGCTTGTCTTAAACTCCTGATCACAAGTGATTTTCCCTCCTTAGCTGCTGGAGTAGCTGGGGATACAGGTGTGCACCATCATGCCTGGCTAACTTTTAAATTTTTTGAAGAGACAGGATCTTGCTACGTGGCCCAGGCTAGTCTCGAACTCCTGGCCTCAAGCGATCCTCCCACCTTGGCCTCAAAGTGCTGGAATTACAGGCGTGAGACTCTGCATCTGGCCTGCTTTGGTTCACATCTCAGGTTTCTTTTGTTTGTTTCAGACGGAGACTCACACTGTCATGCAGGCTGTAGTGTAATGGCATGATCGTGGCTCACTGCAACCTCCACCTCCTGGGTTCAAGCGATTCTTCTGCCTCAGCCTCCCAAGTAGCTACAGCATGTGTCATCACACTCAGCTAATTTTTGTATTTTTAGTAGAGGTGGGGTTTCACTGTATTAGCCAGGCTGGTCTCTAACTACTGACCTCGTGATCTGCCTACCTCGGCCTCCCAAAGTGCTAGGATTACTGCGCCCAGCCGGTATCTCAGAATTCTACCTAAGATTTCAGTGATGTGTTGAATGGGGTTGTGGTTAAAACCAAAACCAAACCTTAAAAATCACGGCTACATAACAGGTGCCTTATACTTCCCAATTCCCAAGACTCTACAATTCTGTGGGAAAAACCCACGGTGAAGAATTTAAGTTTTTGATTTTAAAAAAACTGTGTTTTTACCTTAATCAAGTTTTGAAATTTCTTGTTTTGCTGAAGCAGCAACTTATAATGACTGACAGCTTCATTGTGGCCACTGCAAAACACACCGTACTTTTCTTTCATTCTCTCACCATTTTCACCTGAAAACTGATAGACAAAAGAAAGGAAATGTTACTCAGTCAAACACAAAAACTGCCAAAGGATATTTTCATCAAATTCGTCTGACTCCGCTAAAATAAATACTAGATTTATTTGTGTTCCATTTTCTTTCTTTCTTTTGAGATTGAGTTTCGCTCTTGTTGCCCAGGCTGGAGTGCAATGGTGTGATCTCCGCTTACCACAACCTCCGCCTCCTGGGTTCAAGCAGTTCTCTTGCCTCAGCCTCTGGAGTAGCTGGGATTACAGGCATGTGCCACCACACCCGGCTTATTTTTGTATTTTTAGTAGAGACGGGGTTTCTCCATGTTGGTCAGGCTGATCTTGAACTCCCAACCTCAGTGGTTCAGGCTGGAGTGCAATGGCATGATCTCGGCTCACTGCAACCTCTGCCTGCCAGGTTCAAGCGATTCTCCTGCCACAGCCTCCTAAGTAGCTGGGATTACAGGTGCCGCCACCATGCCTGGATAATTTAAATCTTTTTCTTTTAATAGAGACAGCGTTTCACCACGTTGGCCGGGCTGGCCTTGAGTGATCCATCCACCTCAGCCTCCCAAAGTGTTGGGATTACAGGTGTGAGCCACAGTGCCTGGCTGCAATTCCATTTTCTAGTATGCCCTCAAACAGAGAAATACTTCATTCAGTTGGGGGTGTCTAATCTCAAGGTGTAATAAATAAATTGAAAAAAACCTTCTGCTTCAGGCTTTGCTACATCACAGATGCTATAAAACTTCCTGAGAGCTAAGAAAAAAAAGAATAAATTTCAGCCAAAGGACATTAGAAACATAAAAAGCAGGCTGGCGTGGTGGCTCACACACGTAATCCCAGCACTTTGGGAGGATGAGGCAAGCGGATCACCTGAGGTCAGGAGTTCGAGACCAGCCTGGCCAACATGGTAAAACCCCAACTATACTAAAAACACACAAAAAAATTAGCCAGGTGTAGTGAGTGGCACGTGCCTGCAATCCCAGCTACTTGGGCGGATGAGGCATGAGAATTGCTTAAACCTGGGAGGTGGAGGACAGGGAGCCAACATCACACCACTGCACTCCAGCCTGGGTGACAGAGCAAGATTCCAACTCAAAAAAAGAAAGAAACATAAAAAGCAAAAGGAGGAGTCTTTTTCTAATTAGCTGACCCATGAGGTCACATGAGGGGCACAGCTCCCCTGGGTAAATCTTGGCGTAGGGTGATCATTTGGGGTTAATATCACTATCACGAATGGTGCTGGTCTACAGGTATGCCTTTTTCTTTCCCCCAGTGGGATGGTGTCTTGCTGTGTCACCCAGGCTGGAGGGCAGTGGGACAATCATGCCTCACTGCAGCTGAGCTCAATTGATCCTCCCACCTTAGCCTCCTGAGTAGCTGGGACTATAGCTGTACACCACGGCTGGCTCTTTTTTTTTTTTTTGAGACAGAATCTTGCTGTGTCTTCCAGGCTGGAGTGGCACAATCTTGGCTCACTGCAACCTCATTTTCCCGGGTTCAAGCGATTCTCTTCCTCAGCCTCCCGAGTAGCTGAGATTACAGGCGCCTGCTACCGCGCCCAGCTAATTTTTATTTTTTAGTAGAGACGGGGGTTTTATCATACTGGCCAGGTTGGTGTTGAACTCCTGACCTCACGTGATCTGCCTGCCTCGGCCTCCCAAAGTGCTGGGATTATAGGTGTGAGCCACCATGCCCGACCACAGCTGGCTAAATTTTCATGTTTTGTAGATACAGGGTCTTGCTATGTTGCCCAGGCTGGTCTGGAACTCCTAGGTTCAAGCAATTCACCTGTTTGGCCTCCCAAAGTGCTGGGATTACAGGTGTGAGCCACTGCACTCAGCCAATAGGTATGCTTTGAACGGTTGAAAGCATCAGCAATTTGAACCAAAAAGCAAAACCAACCAACGAAACGAGAGCACTGAAGAAAGTAACACTGAATAGTGTTCGGCCAGCCAGGGGCACTGGCTAATTTGGGCCCCTGTGTTTCTAGAATATGAACTGCAGGCACCGCTGTAAGGGGCTCAGAACTGTAAATCCTCAGGGAGCAGGTACGTGACAAACAGGAGCCACCCTCGTTTTATTATTGAAAAGAACAGGCTAGCACAATGGCTCATACCTGTGATTCCTGCACTTTGGGAGGCTGAGGCGGGAGGACTGCTTGAGGCCAGGAATTTGAGACCAGCCTGGGCAACAAAGCAAGACCCCATCTCTGCAAAAAATAAAAGAATTAGCTAGGCATAGTGTTCCCTGGAGTCCTAGCCACTTGGGAGGCTGAGGCAGGAGGATCACTTGAGCCCAGGAGTTCGAGACTAGCCTGGGCCATATAGTGAGACCCCATCTCTACAAAAAATAAAAAAGTAGCTGGGCATGGTGGTGCATACCTGTAGCTCCAGCTACTTGGGACGTTGAGGTAAGAGGATCACCTGAGCCTGGGAGGTTGAGGTTGCATTGAGCTGTGACTGCACCACTGCACTCTGGCCTGGGCAACACAGCAAGACCCTATCTCAGAAAAAAAAGAAGAAAGGAACAGAGTCACACCTGTGATCCCAGCACTTTGGAAAGCTGAGGTGGGCAGATCGCATGAGGTCGGGAGTTTGAAACCAGCCGGCCAACATGGTGAAACCCAGTCTCTACTAAAAACGATAAAAATTAGCTGGATGTGGTGGCGGGCGCCTGTAATCCCAACTACTCCAGGGAGGCAGGAGAATCACTTGAACCCGACAGGTACAAGTTGCGGTGAGCAGAGATCGTGCCATTGCACTCCAGCCTGGTCAACAGAGGGAAACGCCATCTCAAAAAAAAAAAAGAAGAAAGGAACAGAGACAGGACACAGGCTATGAAGACTGTTCAGGTGAACATGGCTGCACCCACCTGCTGAACAAGGAGGTCACCGATTTTCTGGATGACATAATTCCGGTCACTGCCCTCCTCCAGAGACTCCTGGCGGCGCCCCTTGAGCCCAGCGAGAAAGTGGCCGTGTAGCTCCAGCAGGTCGTCAGCGCATGGGAAGAGGCGGCTGATGGCCTTGCTGCTGAACTGCAGCTCCTCCTGCAGGGCCCTGGAGTACACCTTCAGCATGATCTTGAGCGTCCGCACATGGTGCACCTCTGTCTGCATGAGCTCTGCAGGGACACGGATGGCAGGACTTCCCCTCTCTGGCTCCACGGCCCCACGGGGCAGTCTCGGCTGCCGCCTGCCCTTCACGTGCCTAGTAGGCTTCTGAGAGTTCTCTGCCTAAGACCTTGCACCTTTGGGGTCTTTCTTACTTCCCAGAGTGTTCAGGGTTTTGAGTGCTGCGGGGGATGCCCAGCCTGACAGAGCAGGGGAAGGAGAGACCCCTGGGGCCTCCCATCACAGGAGGGTTTTGCACCCAATGACAACATTTTAAGTCTGTGTATTTATTTATTTAGTTTTTGAGACAAAGTCTTGCTTTGTCACTCAGGTGGGAGTGCAATCGTACTATCTCGGCTCATTGCAACCTCTGCTTCCCAGGTTCAAGCGATTCTCCTGCCTCAGCCTCCTGAGTAGCTGGGATTACAGACATGTGCCAGCACATAGCTAATTTTTGTATTTTAAGTACAAATGGAATTTCACCATGTTAGCCAGGCTGGTCTTCAACTCCTGACCTCAGGTGATCCGCCCACCTCAGTTCCCAAAGTGCTGGGATTACAGGCGTGAGCCACCGCACCTAGCATGTATTCCCCAAAATTCATATGTCAAAATGCTAACCCCCAAGGTGATAGTATCAGGAGGTGGGGCCCTTGGAAGGTGATGAGGTCATGAGGCAGAGCCTCAAGGTAGGATAGTGCCCTTATGAAAAGGACCTGAGGGCTGCGCGCAGTGGTCCACGCCTGTAATCCCAGCACTCTGGGAAGCGAAGGTGAGCAGATCACTTGAGGTCAGGAGTTCGAGACCAGTCTGGCCAAAGCATGGTGAAACCCTGTCTCTACGAAAAAACACAAAAATAAGTGGGTGTGGTGGTAGGCACTTGTAATCCCAGCTACTCAGGAGGCTGAGGCAGGAGAATCACTTTAACTGGGAAGGCAGAGGTCGCAGTGAGCCAAGTTGCATCATTACATCCAGTCTGGGCGATGGAGTGAGACCCTGTCTCAAAAAAAAAGGGCCCGAGAGAGACCATGAAAGCCATGTGAGGACACAGCTAGACGGACACTATGCCTGTGCCACCTTGATCTCAGACTTCCCAGCCTCTAGAACTGCGAGCAACAAACTGTTGTTGGTTCTAAGACAACGGAAGAATGAGGCTGACCTGGGACGCATTCTAACAAAATCCTCTCTGGCCATCTCCTCCCTGGCATGGGAGGCAGGGCTGAACCAAGGGAGGGGAGGGGAAGAGAGAGAGAGAGAGAGAGAGAGAGAGAGAGAGACACCAGTTGCTGTGGCTCACACCTGTAATCCCAGTACTTTGGGAGGCCGAGGTGGGCAGATCACTTGAGCTCAGGAGATTGAGACCAGCCTGGGCAGCATGGTGAGACCCTGTCTTTACAGAAAATATAAAAATTAGCCAGGTGTGGTGGCCCATGCCTGTGGTCCCAGCTACTGGGGAGGCTGAGGTGGGAGGATTGCTTGAGCCCAGGAGGTTGAGGCTGCAGTAAGCTCTGATTGTGCCACTGTACTCCAGCCTGTGCAACAGTGAGAGACTCTGTCTCGAAAAAGAAAAAAAGAAAGAAAGAAAGAGAACAAAGAGAGAGAAAGAGAGAAAGACAAATATAAGGAAAAAAGGAGGGAGGGAAGGAGGGAGTGAGCAGAGAAGAGAGTGGGGGGCCAGTGTGGTGGCACAGGGCTTTGGACTCCTCACCATAAAGGACGTCTTGTCTTTTCACCACCTCTCTCTTTTGCTTCTTGGCATAGGCTGGGTCCACGGCGAGGCTCCAGGACTCAGCTTCGAACTCGTGGCCATCTGACTCAATCTCACTCCTCAGTGAGGCAGTGTAGGGATCTGAGGGAAGAGTGAGGGGCAGCTGCTGGGGGCCCAGAGCCACGCTACCCTGATTCCCTCCCGTGGACATGCTGACATGGGTCCCAGCTCTTCCCAGGAGGGACAGGGACTGTGTGACAGCCGCAAGAGTGCGGAGATGACCATACCTTCTACAAAAATGGACTCAGTGTTCGAAGATGTGAGGGACAGAGAGTCATCGGCTGCCTGCTTAAATTTTAAAAACACAGAATCGGCTTCATCCATCTCTCCTGTGATTGGTCTGAGTGCAAACAATAAAAACAATTGTTTTAGAAAAGTGAATTAAAAACACAAAATCTCATGCAACAAAGGCACATCGGTGACTCCTTCCAATTCGATACCCTCTGAGAACTTTCCAGATTTTCACAGAAGCCTCTATTTTGTCTACAGATTATTTTTTAAAATTGGGAGATTTGCTGGGTGTGGTATCTCACACCTGTAATCCCAGCACTTTGGGAAGCCAAGGCCAGCTGATCACCTGAGGTCAGGAGCTTGAGATCAGCAGGGCCAACATGGCAAAACCCTGTCTCTACTAAAAATACAAAAATTAGCTGGGTGTGGTGGCAGGAGCCTGTAATCTCAGCTACTTGGGAGGCTGAGGCAAGGGAATCACTTGAACCCAGGAGGCAGAGGTTGTGGTGAGTCGAAATTGCACCACTGTACTCCAGCCTGGGAGACCGAGTAAGACTCTTGTCTCAAAAAAAAAAAGGGAGATTATCTGTCAATGTCACACGAGTACTTCCATAGTAACTTCCTTTAATGTTAGGGATGTTCAAAATGGGGTGTGGGTTGCAGCTTCCTTGACAGACCACTGGAGCTCACTTGGGGGCCTGGGATCTTTTCTACCGGGAGTTAGGTAGAAATGGCCTCATGGTCAAGGGTAGGAGAGTCCTTACTCAGAGGAAAAAAGATAATCGACTCCCTTTCCCACGAACTCATGGAATAGTCAGCACACACATATCAGCTTCTAGCATCACCTTCTACCCGGATGCCTGAAGGCATTATCAGGGGAACCACTTTAAAGTCCTATAAAATGAGGTTAAGGCACAGATCCCCGGACGGCCCCTCCATACACGCCCAGCAGGACTCTGAGTATCGCCTCGAGTAAGTAAGGATCCCTCGAGAGTATTAAGAGAACTGGCTCCACCAGTGGCTGAATACATCCCGGGACCCACCGTTTTTGCAAAAAGCCGTGGATCCTGGAAGCAAGTACTAATGGGAATTTCTCTGCTTAGCGTGGGGGCTGCCGTGTGGATTCACGCAGATCTAAGTCGGGGTCTCTCTCTGGAGAGAGGCTGCCAACAGCTCCCGGGGAATGCCACCCACCCCAGGGCAGAGAGGGGACCCCGGCTTACCCGAGTTGAGTCCCAGGGCCAGCCGGGCTCGGTGTTGGCTGGGGACCACCTTTCTGAGAGACCGTCATACCGACATTCCGGGAGAGGGCTGGGCTGCCATCAGACAGGAGGGTGCCCCGGGGGTGCTCCTTGAGCGAGGCTGTGACAGAGGCAAGGACAGAGTTGGTGCTGAGAAAGTGGGTCGGGTAGCGGAGGTCGCCGGCACGGAAGCCCCGCTCCGACTGCGGCCGCAGCACCGACAGGATCTTGGAGGTCAGCAGCTCGTTATCCAAGAAGACGTTCTCGCTCCATTTCCTGGGGAAAGAGCTGTAAAAAGACAGCTCGGGGCGGCCGGGGAGCGCGCCGTGCCTGTCCCCGCTTTTGGAGTGAGCGTTCCCCATGGTCGCGCCAGGGGCTCCGGGACCCGGCGCGGGGCCAGGATGGGCTGCGCCGTTTTTATGCCTCGGTGGGATCCTTCTAGAAAACAGAGCTGCGTCTTCCCTCGCTGTATTGGCTGAAGCAGCGGGTCTGGAGGGCAGGATATTGGTCCCCACTGTGACCATTTAGTGTGGAAATTGCACAGTATTTGCTGCTTTGGTAGAATAAAACAGGAAAAAAAAAAAAAAAAAAAAAAAAAAAAAAAACCCTCTCCCGCTCTCCCTTGGCTTTTGCTGGGTGTAAAAAGCCAGTGAGCTGTTTGAGTTTGCTGTAAATAGTCTAAGATCATGAAACAGGCAGCTGTGCGCCTGGCGTGCTTCATACCAACACCACGCACATGATGAGATTTCATCTGAGCTCAGATGTTAGGATAACTCTAAGACCCAGAGATCGCTGCGCATGGTGTTTAGCTGCCCCTGGTCACCAGCACTGGAATAGAATTCTACCATCCATGGGACGTGAGGCTCTAATTCTGTTTCATAACCCAAACCAACCCAACATCAACAGGGGCTGCAAACAGGGGCTACTTGAAAGGCTGAGGCAGGAGAATGACTTGAACTGGGGAGGTGAGGATTGCAGTGAGCCAAGATCATGCCTTTGTTCACTACATCCATCTGTTCATTAATTTAAGGGTTCAGATTATAGGATAAGCTTATCTACTCACGGAAAGATGCAATTCTTGTAATTAATTAATTAATTATTATTTTTAGAGACGGTCTCACTCTGTAGCTCAGGCTGGAGCGCAGTGGCACAACCATAGCTCACAGCAGCCTTAAACTCCTAGGCTCAAGCAATCCTTCTGCCTCAGTCTCTTGAGTAGCTGAGACTACAGGTGTGCTGTATAATGAAAATAAACTTTTTTTTGTAGAGAGATTCGCGGTCTCGCTATGTTGCCCAGGCTGGTCTTGAATTCTTGTTTTGAACTCCCAGCTTCAAGCAGTCCTCCTGCTTTGGCATCCCAAGATGCAACTCTTAATGAAAGCTCAACTATCATTACACTCAGTTTTCCCTTCCTATTTGAAGACTCATTGAGATGGGCTACATGGCTAGTTTATTCTTACATTTTATAAATTGTATCTTAAAGCTCTGCCCAGGTAGGGACAAAGAGTAAGTAGCATTAAAAAGAAATCTAGGCCGGGCATCGTGGCTCATGCCTGTAATCCCAGCACTTTGGGAGGTCAAGGTGGAAGGCTTGCTCGAGGCCAGGAATTCGAAATCAGCCTGGGCAATGTAGCAAAACCCCATCTCTACACAACATAAAAAATTAGCCGGGCACAGTGGCATGTGCCTGTAGTCCCAGCTACTCAGGGGGCTGAGGCAGTAGGATCGCTTGAGCCCAGGAGTTCAAGGCTGTAGTGAGCCATGATTGGGCCACTGCCCTTCAGCCTGGGTAATACTGAGATCCTCTCAAGAAAAAGCAAAGCAAAGAAAAAGCAAAGCAAAGAAGAGAAAAGAAATCTGATCTGTCAGCCTGGGTGTGGTGGCTCACACCTGTAATCCCAGCACTTTGGGAAGCCGAGGCAGGTGAATCGCCTGAGGTCTGGAGTTTGAGACCATCCTGGCCAACATGATGAAACCCTGTCTCTACTAAAAATATAAAAATTAGCCAGGTGTGGTGGCACATGTAATCCCAGCTACTCGGGAGGCAGAGGTTGCAGTGAGCCGAGATCACGCCACTGCACTCCAGCCTGGGCAACAAAGTGAGACTCGGTCTGAAAAAAAAAAAAAAAGAAAAAGAAAAAAAGAAATCTGATCTGTTCAGTGACCTCCTGGGTCTAGGTCCCGACACACACTGGTTAGTCTACGTTCCAGGAAGAGAGCAACTGGAAGTCTACTTCTTGCAAACATGGAGTTATAAACCTTGGGGTGGGCAGAGCTTGCCCTAGAGGAAAATGTACCTTCAGCAGCTCTCCTGGGAGAGGATTAGGCATTCTCTGAGTAACTTTTTAATTTTGCTGTAGGCCGGACGCAGTGACTCATGCTTGTAATCCCAGCACTTTGGGAGGCTGAGGCAGGCAGATCAATGAGGTCAGGAGTTCGTGACCAGCCTGGCCAACAGAGTGAAATCCTGTCTCTACTAAAAATACAAAAATTAGCTGGGCATGATGGCGGGTGCCTGTAATCCCAGCTACTCAGGAGGCTGAGGCAGGAGAATCGATTGAATCCAGGAGGCAGAGGTTGTGATGAGCTGAGATCACATCATTGGCACTCTAGCTTGGGTGACAGAGCTAGACTCTGTCTCAAAAAAAAAAAAAAAATTTAGCTGTAAATGGAAGGTGAAGGTGAGGTGCAGGTGGGTAGGTGTTAGAGATTTTCTGGCAGAGGAGTAGAGGATGCTTGCCAATTAAGACGTTAGCCACTAAGCTGTGTACCACCACATTGCACATATTCTCAAGAGCTGTTCATTCCTTCCACAGCGCAGCACAGCAAGGATGATGACATTTGTTCACTGGCCAGAAACATTCTGACATCATGATAATAAATGACTAACAATTACTATTATTATAGGAAAAAAGCAGATAGAGATGTCACTCACATAGCAACACCCACGTAAAAAAAACAGGAATCCTGAACCAAAGGTGACACAGTCCGGGACAGGCATTTCCTGCCGTTTCTGTACAACATTCAACTCCACCCAGGCAATTCTGACTGTAATGTACAAATATGAGGCAAACCCTGAGATGTATGCTTTGCCCAGCATCCTGGCATGGCTGACGGAATGGTTGCTTATGGACTGAGGTCCTGAATGGGGTCAGATGAATTCTGCTCTATTAGAATAAATACTCCATAGAAGAAAAAGTCACTAAAAATAGCATCTGGCCATGCGAGGTGGCTCACACCTGTAGTCTCAGCACTTTGGGAGGCCGAGAGGGGGTGAATCATTTGAGGTCAGGAGTTCAAGACCAGCCTGGCCAACAAAGTGAAACCCCTACGAAAAATATAAAACATAGCTGGGTGTGGCGATGCACACCTGCAGTCCCAGATACTTGGGAGGCTGAGGCAGGAGGATCGCTTTAACCCAGGAGGTGGAGGTTGCAGTGAGCCAAGATCGTGCCATTGCACCCCAGCCTGGGTGACAGAGCGAGACTGTCTCAAAAAAGAAAAAAAAAGCCACTCCCTGGTAGAATGGAGACTTCCTAAAAATCAAGTCAAAAAAAGGTCAAAGAAATCACTGTTTCACTGAATATGAGTCAACTCTTTAAAAGTCAGAAAATTCTGACACCTGCTACAACATGGATATACCTTGAGGATATCAAGCTCAGAAATAAACCAGATACAAAAGGACAAATCCCATGTGATTCCACTCCTAGGACGTCACTAGAGTCATCAGATTCACAGAGACAGAGTAGAATATGGGCGCTGGGGAAGGGAATGGGGAGTGAGTGTTTCATGGGATGGAGTTTCTGGTTGGGAAGCTGAGAAAGTTCTAAAAATGGATGGAGGTGATGGTTGCACAGCAATTTGAATGTGCTTAATGCCGCCAAACTGTGCCCTTAGGGATGGTTAACGGTTAACACAGCAATATGTTATATGTATTTTACCATAACTAAAAAAAGAGCTAGCATGGTGGCTCATCACTGTAATCCCAGCATTTTGGGAGGGTTAGGTGGGAGGATCAGTGCTTGAGCAGCCCAGGAGTTCAAGAACAGCCTGGGCCACATAGGGAGATCCTGTCTCTACAAAAATACAAAAATTAGGTGAGCATGGTAGCGCACGCCTGTGATCCTACCTACTCGGGAAGCTGAGGCAGGAAGACTGCTTGAGCCCTGGAGTTCAAGGCTGCAGTGAGCTATGGTTGCGCCACTGTACTCCAGCGTGGGCAACAGAGCAAGATCGTGTCTCATAAATAAATAAATAGATAGATAAATAAATACAATTTGTAAAAAAGACATCACTGCTTCTTTGTGGTGACAAAATCATCCTGCATCTTCACTGAGGTGCTTGTTACTAAAATCTATGCCTGGGATATGCCCTAGTTTTGAAATTGCCCTTGGTTTTGTTATATATATCACCATTGTGGGTATGGGTGAAGGGCACATGGGGACTCTCTAGACCATTTTTGTAGCTTCTTGTGTGCCTTAAACTATTTCAAAATAGGCCGGACACAGTGGCGCATGCCTTTAATCTCAGCACTTTGGGAGGCAGAGTCGGGGGGAATCCCCTGAGGTCAGGGGTTCAAAACCAGCCTGGCCAACACGGTAAAACCCTGTCTCTACTAAAAGTACGAAAAAATTAGCCGGGTATAGTGGTGTGCAGTTGTAATCCCAGCTACTTGGGAGGCTGAGGCAGGAGAATTGCTTGAACCAGAAAGGTGGAAGTGGTAGGGAGCAAAGAGTGCACCACTGCACTGCAGCAGCCTGGGTGACAGAGCAAGACCCCATCTCAAAAACAAACAAAAAACAGAGAGAGCTGAAGCAAGAAGGTGGATCTCCCTTTGTTTGACCTCAGTTGGGAAAAGGTGTTGGACCATCCAGAATTTTCACTGCTCACCTCAAATGTCCCATAAGTACTGACTTGGGGGTTTTAAACAAAATTTAGCAGGTAGGTGAATTCGCAAATACAGAACTCACAAATAATGAGGATCTACTGTAGATATCAAAGTTTGCTGAATGAGAAGTTATATTTTAGAACACTCTTGTTTTTTCTAGTACATATCACACTTCCTTGGACCACAGATAATTCTTTGCATTTCTTTATAATTTGTTACATATATACTTCTGAAAAAGTATCTAAGATGGCTTTTTATTATTTGGGGGGCAAGGACTTTTTACAGAAAAGTTTAATGAAAAGTTTAGCTGTAATGGAACCTACTGAGATAAATTATTCTTTTTCCACTGGTACTCCAGAGGAGTCTATGGCTCCCTCTCACCGACCCAATCTACTTAAGACTTATTTTTTATTTTTTTGGAGACAGAATTTCACTCTTTTTGCCCAGGCTGGAGTGCAATGGCACAATCTTGGCTCACTGCAACCTCTGCCTCCTGGGTTCAAGTAATTCTCCTGCCTCAGCCTCCCAAGTAGCTGGGATTACAGGCAGGTGACACTATGCCTGGCTAATTTTATGTTGTTGTTGTTGTTGTTGTTGTTGTTGTTTTTTGTAGAGACTGAGTTTCACTATATTGGTCAGGCTGGTCTCACACTCCTGACCTCAAGTGATCCACCTGCCTCGGCCTCCCAAAGTGCTGGGATTACAGGCAAGAGCCACTGCACCTGGGCTACTTAAGACTTTTCACATAAGAGGTGGCAGCACTAGGTGGCTCACACCTGCAATCCCAACATTTTGGGAGGCCAAGGTGGGAGGATGAATTGAGGCCAGGAGTTAGAGGCCAGCCCGGGCAATACAGTGAGATCTCATCTCTTAAAAAAAAAAAAAAAAAAAAATTAGCCAGGCATGTCAGTGTGTGCCTGTAGTCCCAGATACCTGGGAGGCTGAGGTGGGAAAATTGCTTGAGCCCTGGAGTTCAAGGTTGCGGTGAGCTATGATTGCACCACTGAACTCCAGCCTGGGCAACAGAACGAGACTCTGAAAAAACTGAAATAAAATGAAACAGAATAAGAGGTAGACAGTCATAAATTGAGTCTTCCTGGAACACATGAGGCCACTGAAATAGCTGGTGGGTCAAGACATGAGTCAGTGGCCCTGCCCCAGACCCACTCTATTGATTACGTCTTTTGATCCTGTATTTGTGATGCTCTGACATCTTGGGGCTCTGCTGACCATGGGTGCATGGCCCTTCCCAAGGCTGCTGGCCAGGTTCTAGAGATACAGGGCCTGTGGCCAATGCAGAGCTCAGACCCCCAGTTGCCTCCTTTCTGGGGCTCTCTTTGCCTCATTATCTCGGGGCCCCGTCCTGAGCCTGCTCACCCTGCCTGGCCCGTTTGTCCCCTGGGAAACCACAGTGAAGACCCGGTCCATATTTTCCCCTCTGTTGCCCAACTGACCCTGTGCTCCCTATGTGGCGTGCCCTGCCACCTGCTTCCAGAGGACTGTGAATCTAAACTTCTTCCATCCTGATGGTCAATTTCTGGGTCTGTGAGTCTTACCATACTGGGTTAAGACAAATCATGGGTACCCTAAAACACCAGCTGCTTAGGGGCCACAGGTCTGCCTGCCAGGGATGGGAGAACCTCAGATCTTCTGACGTCGGTTTTGTTTTGTTGTTTTTTGAGACAGAGTCTTGCTCTGTCACCCAGGCTGGAAAGCAGCGGTGCCATCTCAGCTCACTGCAACTTCTGCCTCCATGGTTCAAATGATTCTCCTGCCTCAGCCTCCCAAGTAGCTGGGATTATAGACACCCACCACCTCATCCAGCTAATTTTTGTTATTTTTAGTAGAGACGGGGTTTTGCCATGCTGGCGAGGCTGGTCTTGAACTCTTGACCTCAGGAGATCTGCACGCCTGGCCTCCCAAAGTGCTTGGATTACAGGCATGAGCCACCACATCTGGCCTATGGTGTTTCTTTTTGGGGTTCTAAGATCCACTGCAGTGACTCTGAATATACGAAAAGCCCCTGAGTTGTACCCGTAAACAGGTGCATCGTATGGTCTGTGAATTAAATCTCAATAAACCTGCTCAACCAACAAACTCACACCTGTAATGGACAGGCTTCTTTCTGCAGGAGGAGAACAAGACATTTGATCTGCAGCTCAACATACGGTGGGAATTAGTTGCTCTGTTCTTGGCTCCAACAGAGACACGGATATGTATTTATCTCCTGCTACCATTTTTCCTACAGCAGACAGCCATGGCACTTGGGGTTCAGCTTGTGCTGTCCAGCACTTTCTGTGCAGCTGTAAAAGCTACTCAGAGTCTAATTAGCGCCTCCTGCCCACTGCTGAGAGGTGCGATCGATTGGCGAGCACCTGGCCCGCCACGGCCACTGTATGTCATAGAGCTCTTTCTGCAAGGGGACCTGGAGAATGGATGGGAAGAAGTGAACAGTGAAAATCAAAACAGTTCTAACTTAAGGGGGGAAAGAAAATATACCCTGTCTCAGCCACAAACATAGACAGTGGCCTGTCCTCAGGGTGATTTTTAAAAGTTGGTTTTGTCTTGCTTTCGTGAATTCAAGAGTAGTCTCCGGGCTGGGCGCGGTGGCTCAAGCCTGTAATCCCAGCACTTTGGGAGGCCGAGGCGGGTGGATCACGAGGTCGAGAGATCGAGACCATCCTGGTCAACATGGTGAAACCCCGTCTCTACTAAAAATACAAAGAATTAGCTGGGCATGGTGGCTGGTGCCTGTAATCCCAGCTACTCAGGAGGCTGAGGCAGGAGAATTGCCTGAACCCAGGAGGCGGAGGTTGCGGTGAGCCGAGATCGCGCCATTGCACTCCAGCCTGGGTAACAAGAGCGAAACTCCGTCTCAAAAAAAAAAAAAGAGTAGTCTCTGAACAGGCACAGTGGCTCATGCCTGTAATTCCAGCACTTTGGGAGGCTGAGGTGGGAGGACTGCTTAAGGCTAGGTGTTTGAGACCAGCCTGAGCAACATAGTGAGACCCTGTCTCTATTTAAAAAAAAAAACAAAAAACAAAAACCCACTAAAGAAAAGCAATCACTGAGCAAGTTAGATGACAAAGCTTTTGTGACAGATGTCAGGATCCCACTTGCATTACTTTACTGACACAAAATATTCCATACCTTTTCTTCTTCTTTTTTTTTGAGACAGATCTCCCTCTGTTGCCCAGGCTGGAGTGCAGTGGCATGATCATGGCTCACTGAAGCCTCCAATTTCTGGGCTCAAGGGATCCTGCAACCTCAGCCTCCTGAGTAGCTGGGATTATAGGTGCACGCCACCATGCCCAGCTAATTTTACATTTTTCTGTAGCAATGGGGGTCTCATTATGTTGCCCAGGCTGGTCTTGAATACCTGGCTTCAAGTGATCCTCCTGCTTCGGCCTCCCAAAGTACTGGGATTATAGGCATGAGCCACTGTAACTGGCCCTGATATGACATATTAAGTGACTGTCTTAATTGGTCTCAAACTGTCTTTTATATACAATCTAGAAGCACACTGACTTCTAGAAATGCCAATTGGTAAACAAGAATTGCCTATCCTGGCTGGGTGCAGTGGCTCACACCTGTAATTCCAGCACTTTGGGAGGCCAAGGCGGGTGGATGACAATGTCAGGAGATCGAGACCATTCTGGCTAACAAGGTGAAACATCATTTCTACTAAAAATACAAAAAATTAGCCAGGTGTGGTGGCACTCGCCTGTAGTCCCAGCTACTTGAGAGGCTGAGGCAGAAGAATCACTTGTCCCCGGGAGGCGGAGGTTGCTGTGAGCTGAGATTGTGCCACTGCACTCCAGCCTGGGCAACAGAGAGAGACTCAGTCTCAAAAACAAAAACAACAACAACAAAAAAAGAGAACTGCCTATCCTAAATTGCAGATTCCTATAGCCTCTCACTTATAAAGAGACCCCAAACATCTTTTGAAGGCAGCTGGGCCCTGGTACCTAAGTCTCCACAGTTTAATGCAAAGGACTACTCAAGAAACAAACGGGGCTGGGTGTGGGGCTCAAGTTTGTAATCTAAGTACTTTGGGAGGCCAAGGCAGGAGGATCCCATGAGCCCAGGAGGTTGAGACTGCAGTGAGCGGTGACGGCATCCCTGTACTCCAGCCTGGACAACACAGAGACCCTGTCTCTGAAACAAACAAAAACAAAAAGAAACAAACAAATGACCCAGACAAATGTCTTGGGTTCAAGGCTTGGCCTCAGAAACAACGGCTCCTTTTCTCACATTTAGGGAAGTTTTCTGTCCCCACCCACCCGTCTGTTCTTTGTTTCAGCCAAGACTTTGTTTTAGGCTGAGAGTGCAACCTGGCTCTAGAGAGTTCTAGCAAGCACTGGCTTACTGGCGAGGGTTCGAAAGACAATTAAAGAAAATCTGATGCCAGATGAAGCTTTGAGTTCACAGTTCCTGCCTTTTCAGCCACCTGAGAATAGACTAAATCAATGAGAAGACGACTTATTGATTTTTCTTCCCTGCCTCATTTTGATGTTACACAAGCAAGATAGTATTAAAAAGAATTAAAAGGTAGGAAGAAAAAGAAAAAAAACCTCTTCATCCCACACCTCAGGGTACAAAGAAAAATTTAAAAAGACATGTTGCAGCTCAGAAGGTAAGTATGACTCAGAATATTCTTCCCAAACCTGGTACTGTCCAAAACCAAAAAACAAAACGAAAACCCTCCTACCCCAAATTACATGTCAAACCCCCAAAATACCATTAGAAATAATTGTGGTAATTTGTAGCAACAGGTACTACATATCGAGTGCTTCTTGTATTCCAGGCTGTGTTCTGAGCACTTAATATTTCTTTCTTGTTTTTTTTTTTTTGTTTTTGCTTTTGTTTTGAGACGGAGCCTCACTCCGTCACCCAGGCTGGAGTGCAGTGGCACAATCTCGGCTCACTGTAACCTCCGTCTCTGCGATTCAAGTGATTCTCCTGCCTCAGCCTCCTGAGTAGTTGGGATTACAGCCGCCTGCATCCACACCTGGCTACTTTTTTGTTTTTAGTAGAGATGAGGTTTCACCATGCTGGCCAGGCTGGTTTCAAATGCCTGACCTCAAGTGATCTGCCTGCCTCTGCCTCCCACTTAATCTTCCTATCTTCCTTTCTTCCTTCTCTCTTTCCTTCCCTCCCTCCCTCTTTCCCTCCCTCCTTCCTTCCTCTTCCTTCCTTCCTTCCTGCCTGCCTGCCAGCCTCAGTCTCCTGAGTAGTTGGGATTACAGGCACCCACTACCACACTCAGCTAATTTTTGTATTTTTAGTAGAGACAGGGTTTCCTCATGTTGGTCAGGCTGGTCTCGAACTCCTGACCTTGTGATCTGTCCATCTAAGCCTCCCAAAGTACTGGGATTACAAGGATGAGCCACCGTGCCCGGGCCTCACTTAATATTTCTTAAGTCCTGCAGTTATCACAATGACTCAATAATAGGTACTACTATTATTTTAACTTTTTATATTTTGAAACAGGGTCTCACTCTGTCACCCTGGCTGTAGCACACAGGCACCATCACAGGCAGCCTCGACCTCCTTGTCTCAAGTGATCCTTCCACTTCAGCCTCCTGTATAGCTGAGACCACAGGTGTATGCCATCATGCCTGGCTAATTTAAGATGGGGTCTGGCTATGTTGCAAAGGCTGGTCTTGAACTCCTGGACTCAAGTGATGCTCTTGCCTTGGCCTCCCAAAGTGCTTCAGTTCATTTTTGTTATAAAGTATAAAGTTTAGTTTGAGGTTTGTTTATTTATTTATTGTCTATGGATGAGGGCATTATTGTTCCATTTTATTTTTTATTTGAAGATAAGGTCTTGCTCTGTCACCCAGCCTGGAGTACAGTGACACAGTCACAGCTTACTGCAGTTATAAATTCCTGGGCTCAAGCAGTCCTCTGGTCTCAGCTTCCCAAGTAGCTGGGACTACAGGTGCATACCACGATGCTCAGCTAATTTTTCAGATTCGTTTGTACACAGGGTCTCCTTATGTTACCAAGGCTAATCTCGAACTACAGGCTTTAGCCATCTTCCCACCTCAGCCTCCCAAAGTGCTGGGATTACAGGCAACACCATGCCTGGCCTGAGTTAATTTTGGGTGCAGGGGCTCACACCTGTAATCTCAGCACTTTGGAAGACTGAGGTGGGTGGATCACTTGAGGTCAAGAGTTCGAGATTACCCTGGCCAACATAGTGAGACTGCATTTGTACAAAAAAAAAAAAAAAATTAGCCAGGCATAGGAGTGCATGCCTATAGTCCCAAGTACTCAGAAGGCTGTCGCAGGAGGATCGCTTGAGCCTGGGTTGAGGCTGCAGTGAGCCATGATCATGCCGCTGTACTCTAGCTTGGGTGACAGAGCAAGCCTTTATCTCTTAAATAATAAAAAAAAGCAACATGGAAGTACCAGGTGCAATGTGGTAGCCTGAGTTGGATTCGGGAGCAGAAAAATAGCTAAAATTTGGATAAAGCCTGGGAGTTTAGTCAATAGTGACTATTAACGTTAGGGGAAACTGGGTGTGGGGTATGTGAACATTCTCTGTTCTATCTATGTAACTTTTCTGTAAATTGAAAATTTTTCACAAGCAACAGGTTCATTTTTTAAAAAAGTACATTGAGGCACACGTCAATTAAAAAAAAAAAAAAAAGTACTCTGGCTGGGCTTCCAGCACTTTGGGAGGCCAAGGCAGGCGGATCACCTCAGGGAAGGCAGATCACCTGAGGGCACTATCTCCTGGCCAACTTGGCAAAACCCCATCTCTACTAAAAATACAAAAATTAGCTGGGCGTAGTGGTGGGTGCCTGCAATCCTTGGTACTCGGGAGGCTGAGGCAGGAGAATCACTTGAACCCAGGAGGCGGAGACTGCAGTGAGCCAAGATCACATCATTGCACTCCAGCCTGAGTAACAAGAGAGAAATTCTATCTCAAAACAAACAAACAAACAAACAAGCAAACAACAACAACAACAAACTTCTAGGACACACTGAGGCTTGTTAATCACAAGAGTTGAGTTTTTGGTGAGGCATGTGCACAGGGGTGCTCTGAATTAAGGAAGAACCAGAACTCACTGCCCAGCAGACAGTGCCCTCTCCGTGGCATGCATGCCATTGCCCTCTGGGCCCTCCTGTGGGATCTTCTAGAGCTTCCTCTCATGGGTTTGGGGCCCTCCCTCTGTGCCAGCGACATGAGCCACAGCTTGGGGCGCCTGTGAGATGATGACCTCTTTTGCACCCTGAAGTCCAATCGGCCCCGGTCCTGCCTTCTGCCTGTTTGGTTTTTTGAGATGATGAAGCCTCGTTCTACTGCCCACGCTGGAGTGCAGTGGTATGATCTTGGCTCACTGCAACCTCTGCATCCCGGGTTCAAGTGATTCTCCCATCTCAGCCTCCCGAGTAGCTGGGATTACAAGTGCCTGCCACCATACCCAGCTAATTTTTACATTTTTAGTAGAGATGAGGTTTCACCATGTTGGCCACATTGGTCTCAAATGCCTGACCTCAAGTTATCCTCCCACCTCGGCCTCTTAAAGTACTGGAATTACAGGTGTGAGCCACTGCACCCAGACTTCTGTCTAACAAGCTTTGGTAATGCCCCCTGGTCACTTAGCCTAGGTTGAGATCACCATAAGCGGCTGCCCATCCAGACTCACTCATTCTCATCCCGCCCAATCTATGGGGTCCAGACCCTCCCTGGCCTCACCTCTTGCCATGTTTTGTACCCTGCACCCCAACTACGCTGACATGTCATCCAGGGAGCCTCACAGCCCCCGGCCCCTTGGCTCACGGCGCCTCCCTTATCTGGGCAGCTGTGGGGCCAGGTCAGAGTCCTTCTGCACAGCCCGCCCCTGGCTGTGGATCCCATGGCCTAGGCCTGGAGGCTTCTTTTACAGCTCAGCACACTCCTGCCTTTATGGCACCGTGCTGCACCTTGACCTCCCTGATAGCAAGGGTCAGGTGCTGCTCCTCTCCAGGCACCAGCAGATCTATGCGCTCAGCCCGTTGCGGCACGAACACATAGTTACGCAGGCTACCACAGGCCTGTGACGAAAGGTGCAGTCAGGGAAGGCAGCGGGTAGAGTGAGGAGAGAGATCAGGGAGGACGCCCACAAGTGCAACCTGCAGAGGCCCAGGGTGATCTCCTTCTTGGCCATTTCGCTGTTCTTTTTTCGAGACAGTCTCACTCTGTTGCCCAGGCTGGAGTGGAGTCGCGTGGTCATAGCTCACTGCAGCCTCCAACTCCAGGGCTCAAGCGATCCTCCTGCCTCAGCCTCTTGAAACATTAACGACAAAAGCCACCTTCAGGGCCGTTATCTTTGGTGGGATTTTAAGTTCCACTTAAAACAACAAAACCTCTTTGGAAGGCCGAGGTGGGAGGATCATTTGAGCCCGGGAGTTGGAGGCTGCAGTGAACTATGATCGCACCACTGCACTCCAGCCTGGGAGACAAGGGAGAGTCCGTTTCAGAAGCAAGACAATCTCCATGCAATCTCCAGGCTGTGGGGTCACCAGGCCCTGCTGGAAGGTGATGGAAGGCCACAGCCAGGAAGCAATTGGGTGCCCAGCTTGGCAGATGGGAACACAAACTACCACCCAAGAAAACTGAGTTAAAAACTACCTGAAGAAATGCATTATAAGCATTGCTATTTCTTAAGTGAAACTGTGTGACCCTTCAATTTAGCTACCACTCACCCCCATTCACAAAGACAGGAAAATCCTTACGCATTCTCAATATCACAGCAGGAATTAACTGTTGAACTACTTTCTGGTTTTAATATCTTATTCTTCTTACTGTTTATTTAAGTTCTGAACATGTTTGCCCAGAGGTTTGACCTGTTACACGCTCCTATTCTATTCCTTTAAAAGAGAGGTTATTTTCATTTTTTTCTCTCTCTTTTTCTTTTTTTCTTTTTTTCCTTTTTTGAGACAGAGTCTCACTCTGTCATCCAGGTTGGAATGCAATGGCCTGATCATAGCTCGCTGCAGCCTCAAACTCCGGGGCTCCAGCGATCCTCTCACCTCACCTCCCAAGTAGCTAGAACTATAGGCACACAGCACTCCCACACTCGGCTGATTTTTGTATTTTCTGTAGAGACACGGTCTCGCTATATTGCCCAGGCTGGTTTTGAAACACTCCTTCCTGCTCTCAAGCAATCCCCCCACCTCAGCCTCCCAAAGTGCTGGGATTACAGGCCTGAGCCATCAAGTCCAACCTTCTTTTTTTTTGTAAAGGCTGGGTCTCACTCTGTCACCCAGGTTGGAATGCAATGGCATCAGCACAGCCCACTGCAGCCTCAAACTGCTGGGCTCCAGTGATCCTCCCACCTCAACCTCCCAAGCAGCTGGAACTACAGGCACACAGCACTCCCACACTCGGCTGATTTTTGTATTTTCTGTAGCGACAGGGTCTCGCTATATTGCCCAGGCTGGTTTTGAAACACTCCTTCCTGCTCTCAAGCAATCCTCCCACCTTGGCCTCTCAAAGTGCTGGGATCACAGGCATGAGCCATTGTGCTTGGCCAAGGCAGTCCTTTTTTTCTGGACAGTGCTTGGACACACGAAGCCCACAGACATGCCCCCTCCAGGGCACTGGGTAGACACATCTGCCCTTGGACCCAACTTGCAAAAAAAGGCTGCTGGGGCAACATTTGACCTCAGGGAGACTTTTTTCTTCACTGGGGGCTCTCCAGGAGCCCGCAGTGAATTGGGCCCCAAAAGATACTGCGTGTGGCTTTCCTGGCAGGTTCTGCAACAGCAAAAAGGCCAGATGGAACCACATTCTTGCCTGCAAGCGGGGCTCTGGGTTTTCCCCGCCTCAAGTTTATGAGGGAAAAAGGAGGGCGGGTCCTCTCTAACCCCAAAGTGCCTGACTTGGGCTCCTCTACGCCAGGAATTCAAACTTAACTTTCTCTGACATTCAGAAGGGTCTGTAGAACCTTTCAATGCTGCGAGATGCCCTATGATTTTGGAATATTTGACAGCATAACTAAGAACTCAAGAGTCTACAGTGAGAAACCTCATGCTACATGGAAACCAATCGAAGCCACTTTTCCTTCTGGGACCAGTCTCATCCTAAGAGTAAGGGATGCTTCACAGTACAATACACGCTTGCTGCTAACTGGATGTTGATTAGGTGTCTGGTAGAATACCTAAAAGTAAATTCTCATCATTCTTTGGTGCTTTTTTTCTTTTTGAGACAGTCTCACTCTGTCGCTCAGGCTGGAATGAAGTGGTACGATCTCGGCTCACTGCAACCTCTGCCTCCCAGGTTCAAGCAATTCTCCTGCCTCAGTCTCCCGAGTAGCTGGAACTACAGGTGTGCACCACCACGCCCAGCTAATTTTTGTATTTTCAGTAGACACAGGGTTTGGCCATGTTGGCCAGGCTGGTCTCAAGCTCCTGACCTCAAGTGATCCACCCACTTCGGCCTCCTAAAGTGCTGAGATTACAGGCAAGAGCCACTGCTCCCGGCCCATTCTTTGGTGCTTTTTTTCTTTTTTTTTTGTGACAGGTTCTTGCTCTGTTGACCAGGCTGGAGTGCAGTGGTGCGTTCATAGGTCACTGCAGCCTCAAACTCCTGAGCTTAAGCAATCCTGCTGTCTCAGCTTCCTGAGTAGCTGGGACTACAGGCACGCACACCATGCCTGGCTAATTTTTTTGTAGGGACAGGGTGTTGCTATGTTGCCCAGGCTGGTTTTGAACACCAAGCCTCAAGTGATGCTCCTGCCTTGGCCTCCCAAAGTGCTGAGATTATAGGCATGAGCCACTGTGCCTGGCCGCTCATCATTCTTAATAAGCTTTAACTTCAAAGGTTTGTTTGTACTGTTTTTGTGGGGGAGTAGGGGGAGACCCCCACCCTTTTCCCATTGATATAAGAGGCATTTCTCTAAACATGTAAGGCCAAGCCAGAGCCCTACTCCTGTTTAATAAAGATAAGAACCAAGGCAAACTGCTCTAGGTAACTCACCTTAGGGGGATTAGGAAAAAAAAAAGAACAAAGTGGAACATTCTTGGGCATAAAACCAGTTGGCTGCATGTCATGGTCTTAAAAACGTACAAATGTGGTACAAACTCTTCACTGCAAAGATTCCTGGCTGATAAGAAATGGCTCTCAGGAAATACTGATAAGGGCTCATGAAAAAATGTCACCTATAGCACTGTTGCCTGAATTTGAGCCTTCTTAATGAACAGTACAAGAGGGAACTAAAATTAAAAATTAAATTAAAATCGACCGGCACTCTTACTACCATCACTTACAAATGTGTCTATGCCCCTATCTTTGTTGACATGGGTGTATATCTTCACAGTTGGAACTGCAGGGAACATATGAGTATCTCACGTTGATATGGGCTTTGTAAGTATCACTTTAATCACTTCCCTGCTGTTAGACATTTGATGCATCCTAATTTAATACACGAGTCTCCGTGAGATGGGATATGGACGCAAAGGCTACCGATCCTGTCTGATTTTTTAGACATGCATTACCAAGTTGCTCTTCCCAAGGACTATGCTAGTAAGTGCAACCTTGAGGAAAATCTGGCTCCAGAAAGAAAATCTGGCCGGGCGTGGTGGCTCACACCTATAATCCCAGCACTTTGGGAGGCTGAGGTGAGGAGTTCGAGACCAGTATGGCCAACATGGTTAAACCCCGTCTCTACTAAAAATACAAAACTAGCCGGGTGTGGTGGCACATGCCTGTAATCCCAGCTACTCGGGTATCTGAGGCAGGAGAATCACTTGAACCCTGAAGGTGGAGGTTGTGGAGAGCAAAGATCGCGCCACTGCACTCCAGCTTGGGCAACAAGAGCAAAACTCCGTCTCAAAAAAAAAAGGGAAAGAAACAAAATCCTGGAGGGTGGTATCACAAATAGCAACTAATTGAAGCTGTCTGGCATTACAGGTGTTTGTTCTCATTTTTCCATTCTCTAAATTTCCTGCAACAGTCATATGGCTTTTATGATTAAGAAAAAAAAAAAAAAAGTTAACATTAGGAACAGCTGGGTAAAGATTATCTGGGAACTCCCTGCACAATCTTCGAAAAACTCATCTGTCAGGTCAGACATGATGGCTCACCCCTGTAAGGCAAGAGGATTACTTGAACCCGAGAGCTCAAGGCTGCAGAGCCCAAGACCACCTGGGCAACATAGCAAGACCCTGTCTCTGCAAAAAAAATAAAAATTTAGCAGGGTGTGGTGGTATGCACCTGTAATCCCAGCTATTCCAGAGGCTGAGGTGGGACTATCACTTGAACCGGGAGTTTGAGGCTATAGTGAGCTATGGTTGCACCACTGCAATCCAGCCTGGGTAACAGAGCAAGACCCTGTCTCTGAAAAATAAAAATAAAAATAAAAAATCATCTGTCAGTCTAAAATTATTTCAAAATAAAAGTTTAAAAAGCTCAAAGTGGGCCAGGTGCAGTGGCTCACGCCTGTAATCCCAGCACTTTGGGAGGCTAAGGTGGGTGGATAGTCTGAGGCCAGGAGTTGGAGACCAGCCTGGCCAACATGGTGAAACCCTGTCTCTACTGAACAAAATTAGCTGGGTGTGGTGGTGCCATGCCTGTAATATCAGCTACTTGGGAGGCTGAGATAGGAGAATCAATCGCTTGAACCCGTGAGGCGAAAGTTGCAGTGAGCTGAGATGGCACCACGGCACTCCAGCCTGGGCCAAAAGAACAAGACTCTGTCTCATAAATAAATAAAATAAAAAGCTCAAAGTGGAGGCCACCCTTTTTGATGCCACCCCAAATGAATAGTGTGTCAGTTTTCACATGGCTCGCTTCTATGAGATCCACTTCTGGACCTACTTCCACTGGACGCACTAGATCACAGAGCTTGCTTCTATTCACATGAGATCCACTTCCTCCGTGGGGGTGGGGGGCTGGAGAATTAGGGGTATCTTGGTACATGACATTTCTCTTCCAGAACACTGGCTTTGGTGTCAGGTAGAACAGGGGTTTGAATCTTACTCTGCTATGTGCTTTTTGTTTTCAAGACAGTCTCTTGCTCTGTCACCCAGACTGGAGCGCAGTGGTACGACCTCGGCTCACTGCAACCTCTGCCTCCATGGTTGGTTCAAGCGATTCTTGTGGCTCAACCTCCCGAGTAGCTGTGATTACAGCTGTGCATCACCATGCCCAGCTAATTTTTCTATTTGTAGTAGGGAAGGGGCTTCACTTTGTTGGCCAGGCTGGTCTTGAACTCCTGGCCTCAAGTGACCTGTTCACTTCGGCTTCCCAAAGTGCTCCCCCTACTTTTGTGCTTTTACTACCTTTGTGATTGTGGCCAATTAATGACCTGGTTCCCTTGAGATTGTTTAGTCATCTGTGCAGAAGCAATAAACAGCATCCACCTCAGGACTGTTGGGACAATTCAATAGGGAAATAAACCTCAAGAGTCACCGGGCATGGTGGCTTATGCCCGTAATTCCAGCACTTTGAGAGGCCGAGGCAGGCGGATCACGAGGTCAGGAGATGGAGACCGTCTTGGCTAACAGGGTGAAATCCTGTCTCTACTAAAAATAAAAAAAGTTAGCCAGGCGTGGGGTCGTGCACCTGTAATCCTAGCTACTTGGGAGGCTGAGGCAGGAGAATCACTTGAACCTGGGAGGTGGAGGCTGCGGTGAGCCGAGATCATGCCACCACATTACAGCCTGGATGATGAGAGCAAGACTCCATCTCAAAAAATAAAAAATAAAAGTTAGAAAATATTTTGTTGTGGGACTGATTATGTGGTATTCAAATGAGAAGAGATCTCCAGTCCAGAGGAGCCCAGGTGATCAGGAGGTGTGTATTAGCAAAGAATGATGGGATCCCCAATAGTGAGAGCTGGAGTGGCCTGATGAGGAAGGTAAGTCATTTTACCTGGAGGCAGGAGGTCATGGGATCCTTTGCACCGGGTTTTGAGGGATGAATAGGAGGTTATTAGAAGAAAGAAGGATGAGGGAAGGTCATTCCAGAAGAGGACAGTGGGCAAGGGCAGAGGCATTAACAGGGGGAATGATGGCATACTGGGGGTAAGGTGGTTACAGGTCAGGGGGCTGGGCCATGGGTGGGAGCTGGGCAGGTGGGGAGTGCTGGAAGAATGTAGCCCGAGAAGATCAAAAGGCAGGCTGGGAGGGGCAAGCGTGGCGTTTTACATGCTGCCCTACGGCGCTCTTCCAACCAGATGGGAAGCCAGGGGAAGGTTTTAGGCCAGTGAGAGGCATGATTAGACCTGCATTACAGAGGGAACTGGTGATAGGACAGGCCAATGATTAGATGGGTGCAGAGAGATGACAGAGGCAGGGAACCAGTTTGACAGCCTCAGTGCAAGGTGACAAAGTCCTTAAGGAAGGCAGAGGGCGAAGAGTTGGGGCAGGAGTTCAGAGGCAGACCCAGTGGGACTTGGTGCCCTGTCAAACATGGGCGTGGATGGAGGAAGTAAGGACGATGAACATGTCTAGTTTGGGCCACTGAGGAGGGACCTGGAAGAAGGAAGGGAGAAGGGGACAGAGGTGGGAAAAAGAACAGCAGTACTCCCAGCAGACACAGTCAGTCTGAAACGCCACCCAAGAAACTCTGCTCAAGTCCTGAAGGCTGTTGAGACATGCGTGGAGTCAGGGTCACCATCAAGGCTGGGGATATCTATCTACATATTTATTTATTTATTTTTGAGATGGAGTGTCATTCTGTTGCCCAGGCTGGAGTGCAGTGGCACAATCTTGACTCACTGCAGCCTCCACCTCTGGAGTTCAAGTGATTCTCCTGCCTCAGCCTCCCAAGTAGCTGGGATTACAGGCGTGCGTCACTATGCCAGGCTAATTTTTGCATTTTTAGTAGAGACAGGGTTTCACCACGTTGGCCAGGTTGGTCTTGAACTCCTGACCTCAGGTGATCCGCCTGCCTTGGCCCCCCAAAGTGCTGGGATTACAGGCATGAGGCACCATGTCCGGCCAAGGCTGGGGATATCTATTTGGGAGGAACCCATGTGTAGAAATAGAAAAGGAGAAGAGGGTACAGCTGTCCTGCATATATGAAAAGCAGCCCTCTGTACCCGTGGGTTTTGCATCCTGAGAACACTATATTTTTGATCTGCTTTGGTTGCAGGAGCAGAACCTGTAGCTGCAGAGGGCGGACTGAATGGACTGAAAAGAGTCTGTGTGTAACTGGACCCACACAGTGGAAACCCGTGTTCAAGGGTCAACCGTAGTGAAAGACAGATTCCTGAGGAATGGCATTTGGAGGCTGAGGTGGGCAGACAGCTTGAGCCCAGGAGTTTGAGACTGGCCTGGACAACACAATGGGACCCCATCCCTACAAAAAATACAAAAATTAGCTGGGTGTCATGTCGCATGCCTGTAGACCCAGCTACTCAGGACGCTGAGGTAGGAGGATTACTTGAGGCCAGAAGGTGGAGGCTGCCCCGCACCACTGCACTCCAGCCCAGGTGACAAAGCAAGACTGTCTCAAAACAAAAAAAAACAAAAAACAGTTTTGAACAGAGCTGTCCGCCATCCATCCCAGGTGGACCAGCACAGCAGACAGAGTCCTGAGACGCTTCCATTTGACAGGCTCACCCCATACGTCCTCTCTCCAGGACAGGTGTGACTCAGGGCAGGGCCGTGTCTGCCAGTAAACTGTGCTTACCCAGAGCCATTATCATTTGTTCCCAGGGCTGTGCATGCCATTGCCTATTGCCGCCTGTCATCATAGTTATGCACTTGAGCAACAAAGTGCTGCCTAAACTCACGGACCCATGAGTGCAAAATAGTTGAGTGTTTCTTTGAAACAGAGTCAAATGCTTTGGAATAACTAAAAAGTCACTTAAAAACAAGCAAAACAGGCCAGGCACAGGGGCTCATGCCTGCAATCCCAGCACTCTGGGAGACCGAGATAGGCTGACCATCTAGGTTGGGAGTTCGAGACCAGCTGGGCAATGTCGTGAAACCCTGTCTCTACTAAAAATACAAAAATTAGCTAAACGTGGTGGGGCATGCCTGTAGTCCCAGCTACTCAGGAGGCTGAGGCACGAGAATCACTTGAACTGGGCAGGTGGAGGTTGCAGTGAGCCAAGATCGCGCCACTGCACTCCAGCCTGGGCAACAGAGCAAGAGAAGCAAGTCTCAAAATAATAATAATTGCTCAGCTAGGCATGGTGGCATACACCTGCAGCCCCAGTCACACCCGTACTTAGGAGGCTGCAGCAGGAGGATCACTTGAGCCCAGGAGTTCAAGACCAGCCTGGACAATACAGCAAGACCCCATCTCTAAAATATATTTATATATATAGCTGGCCTTTTTTGATTAGTCGCCAGTCTCAGAGTTCTGCTGGCCTGAGGCTGTCATCAGGGCTTAGTGTTTCTCCTCTAGGTAGCTTCCTCCGGAGCGTGTGCATTCAAAACACAGACACAGAAGAGGTAAACCAGCTGCATGGGCTCAGGGTTCAGAAGTCTGTCCTGGGGGGAAGTGCCCTGCCCAACACCTTCCCATGTGACTGCAACACGCCCTATGCAACTCAGTGCTTGAGAGGCTGGTCTGGAGTGTGTGGGAGAATCCTCTGTGAGCTTCAGGCTAGGGTGGCTCTGTGGAGATAAGGAAACCTTTCAAGAGAAAAGGGTTTTGAAGGAGGCTAGGTTTCACGACAAGACTAGGGAGGTGCCTGTCCTGCATGCAGCAGGCAAGGGTAGGGAGACAGGGGTTCTTCTGAGACAGGCTGGAGGCCGGGAGTTCCCTTCACGGTGGAATGGGTTGCCTGGGCTGTGGTGAAGGAGTTGCAGGTGCCCCTGGGGTGTGGGGGCCGAGTGTGGGTGCATCTTGGGTACAGAGAGTGTGGGTACATCTGAGGTACAGAGGGTGTGGATATATCTGAGGTGTGGGGGACGAGTGTGGGTACACCTGGGGTAAAGAGGCCGAGTGTGGGTGTATCTGGGGTACAGAGGGTGTGGGTGCATCTGGGGTACAGAAGGTGTGGGTACATCTGAGGTGTGGGGGACGAGTGTGAGTGCACCTGGGGTACAGAGGCCGAGTGTGGGTGCATCTGGGGTACAGAGGGTGTGGGTACATCTGAGGTGTGGGGACCGAGTGTGGGTACATCTGGGGTACAGAGGCCAAGTGTGGGCACATCTGGGTTATGGGGGCCGACTGTGGGTACATCTGGGGTGTGAGGGCCAAGTGTGGGTACATCCGGGGTACGGGGGCCGAGTGTGGGTACATGTGGGGTATGGGGGCCGAGTGTGGGTACATGTGGGGTACGGGGGGCCGAGTGTGGGTACATGTGGGGTACAGGGGCCGAGTGTGGGTACATCTGGGGTAAGGGGGCCGAGTGCAGGTACATCTGGGGTAAGGGGGCCGAGTGCGGGTACATCTGGGGTATGGGGGCCGAGTGTGGGTACATCTGGAGTATGGGGGCCGAGTGTGGGTACATCTGGGGTACGGGGGGCCGAGTGTGGGTACATCTGGGGTACGGGGGGCCGAGTGTGGGTACATGTGGGGTACAGGGGCCGAGTGCGGGTACATCTGGGGTATGGGGGCCGAGTGTGGGTACATCTGGGGTACGGGGGCCGAGTGTGGGTACATGTGGGGTAGGGGGCCGAGTGTGGATACATGTGGGGTACGGGGGCCGAGTGTGGGTACATGTGGGGTACGGGGGCCGAGTGTGGGTACATGTGGGGTATGGGGGCCGAGTGTGGGTACATCTGGTGTACGGGGGCCGAGTGTGGGTACATCTGGGGTGTGGGGGCCGAGTGTGGGTTCATCTGGGGTACGGAGGCCGAGTGTGGGTACATCTGGGGTATGGGGGCCGAGTATGGGTACATCTGGGGTGCGGGGGCCGAGTGTGGGTTCATCTGGGGTACGGAGGCCGAGTGTGGGTAAGTCTAGGATACAGAGGCCGAGCGTAATTGCACTTGGGGTGCAGGGCCTCCTAGGGGCTGGAGAGCAGATACACCTGCAATGATGAAATGATGGCAGAGCTCCTTCCATTCACTGGCACTTATTGAACAGGTGCCAGGTGACTAGCAGACATCTGAAGGGAAAGACTCTCCAGGAAACAAGTATTTGTGGAAACTCAGAAGAGCTGTCTGCAAGTGCTGCCTTCACTTCCTCTCCTCTCTCTCCCCCTTGAATCCACACCGACGGCTCCATCAGCAACATGTGCCTGGGCGGAGAGGGCAGGTGCGCTAGGAACAGACACTGTGACCACACTGCCTGGGCTCAAACCCCCACAGCGAGAGACCTGACTGTATCCTGCCTCAGTTTCCCCCAGCTATAGAATGAGGGTAATAGTGGTGCCCACTGGCTGGGCACAGTGGCTCACACCTGTAATCCCAGCACTTTGGGAGGCTGAGGTGGCAAGAAGGTTACAGAGTGATCACCTGTTCCGACAGGGTGGGAGGACTGCTTGAGACGAGGAGTTTGAGACCAGTCCAGGCAACATAGCAAAACCTCATTGCTACAACAAATAAAAAGTTAGCCAAGCATGGTGCACGCCTGTGCTCCCACCTACTCGGGGGGCTGAGGCAGGAGGATGGCTTGAGCCAGGGAGTTCGAGGCTGCAGTGAGCTATGATTGTGCCACTGCACTCCAGCTGGGGTGACAGTGAGATCCTGCCTCAAAACAAAACAAAACAACCCCACAAACACAAAAAAAGTAATGTCCTCTTTGGGGGTTGGCTGTGATGTCGAGAACATTCTGGAATGCTGTCTGGCACATGGCAAAGACTATCCTTGACTATTTGCACCACTGTTCACTTCCTCCACAGCTGCTGGAATGATTCCACTAACAACCAAGTCAGGCACGTCCCTCCTCTGCTCAAAGCCCTGCCATAGCTCCCACCTACCCCAGGAACCCCTGCCTTTACTGTGACCTACAAGAGCGGTCGGCAAACTATGGCCCTGGGCCAAATCCAGCACCTGCTTTGGAAGAGCACAAATATGCAACAGAGACCTTATGCAGTCCACAAAGCCTAAGGTATGTACCATCTGGTCTCCTATAGTGTCCAAGACCTCTGGCCCCACCCAGACCATCTCCCCACCAGCTACCACCTGCCTTCACTCTCCCAGTCTCCTGGGCCACATGGCTCCACCCACCTCGGCCTCCTCCATGTTACCCAAACATGTCACCACCCCACCAGGCCCCTGTGGCTGTTGCTCCTTCTGTCTGCCCCATCTTCTTTCTCCTTTTATTTTTATTGAGATCGAGTCTCGCTCTGTCACCCAGGTTGGAGTACAATGGCGTGATCTTGGCTAACTATAACTTCCGTCTCCTGGTTCAGGTGATTCTCATGCCTTAGTCTCTCGAGTAGCTGGGATTGCAGGCGTGTGCCACCACATCCGGCTAATTTTTGTATTTTTAGTCAAGATGGGGTTTTGCCATGTTGGCCAGGCTGGTCTCCAACTCCTGGCTTCAAGTGATCTGCCTGCCTCGGCCTCCCAAAGTGCTGACATTACAGGTGTGAGCCACTGTACTGGGCCAATTTTTATTTTTATTTTATTTATTTATTTATTATTATTATTATTTTTGAGACGGAGTTTTGCTCTTGTTACCCAGGCTGGAGTGCAATGGCGCGATCTCGGCTCACCGCAACCTCCGCCTCCTGGGTTCAGGCAATTCTCCTGCCTCACCCTCCTGAGTAGCTGGGATTACAGGTACGCGCCACCATGCCCAGCTAATTTTTCATATCTTTAGTAGAGACAGGGTTTCACCATGTTGACCAGGATGGTCTTGATCTCTTGACCTCGTGATCCACCCGCCTCGGCCTCCCAAAGTGCTGGGATTACAGGCTTGAGCCACCGCGCCTGGCCCAATTTTTATTTTTAAATAAATAATTTTGAAATAGAGACAGGGTCTTGCTATGCTGCCCAGGCTGGTCTTGAACTCCTGGCCTCAAGCAATCCTCCTGCCGCTGCCTCCCAAAGTGCTAGAACTACAGGTATATGCCATCTTGTCTGGCCTGCCCACCTTCTCAGTGAGGCCCCAGAGGCCATCCTGTTTAAAATATCACCCTGGCTGGGTGTAGTGGTTCACACCTATAATCCCAGCACTTTGGGTGGCCGAGGAGGGTGAATCACTTGAGGTCAGGAGTTCGAGATCAGCCTGACCAACATGGTGAAACCCCACCTCTATCAAAAATACAAAATTTACCCAGGTGTGGTAGTGCATGCCTGTAATAGTGAGACTCAATCTCAAACAAACAAACAAAAAAACGAAACAAAAAAGCCCACCCAAATAAAATGTCATCCACCCCAAAACACACACACGTGCGCGCGCGCGCGCACACACACACACACACACACACACACACACACACACTTTCTCCATGAGGCACATCACAGCCTCTTTGCATTCCGGGGCACTTGACAGCATTTCGGCACTATTTTTGAAGGTCCTTTTATTTTCTAAAAAATTTATTATTATTTTATAAATGAGATCTCTCTCTGTTGCCCAGGCTGGAGTACAGTGGTGCAATCATAGCTCACTGCAGTCTCGAACTGCTGGGCTCAAGGGATCCTCCTACCTCAGCCTCCCAAGTAGCTGAGACCACAGGTGTGTGACGCCTCGCCTGGTTAATTAAACAAAAAATTTTTAGAGATAGGGTCTTGCTATGTTGCCCACGCTGGCTGGTCTCAAACTCCTGGGCTCAACTAATCCTCCCACCTAGGCCTCCCCATGTGCTGGGATTATATGCATGAGCCTCCTAGGACATTTTCGACATTAATGTCACCAAGAAGAAGCCCAAAAATGTAAAAACCGTGGCACTCATAGACCTTAAACAGGGCATGCATTTAGAGAGTAAGAGGCTGAACGGGAAGGCAGACTGTCGCCTCACGCTGCCTCAGCCGTGAACGGCCATGGGAACTCTGTGTTTTCTCCACTCTGCACCAGTACGAGTGGATTGATGTTGAGGTCATGGAGAAATTTTAGCAAGTATATGAAAATTAAACACAGAATTACCATCCGATCAGCAATTGGGTATATCTTCAAAAGAACTGTCTGAGTAAACACTGACTCTGCAATTCGAGGCTTGACTATATTTTTGTTTATTTAGAAGGGAAACTCCAGGAGCTGAGCTTCGGGTCTCTGTTGTCACGGCTGGCACGAGGCCTGTCACGTGGTGGGGGGGTGCTTAACAGATGCCGGCTTCAGGGAGGGAGGGAGAGGGCCTCTGGGAGGGACCTGGTCTGGGCTGGTCAGAGGAGAAAGGAAAGGGCAAGGTGGAGGGAAGGTCTTACTCCAGGAGGTTCTGCCATGGGCCTTGGGGGCCCTTGGGGTCACTTTCTCGTCGAACCTGAAGCCACAGAAAGGTTTATGTGGCGTGGATGCTTCTAGAAATGATGGCTGGAGCATAGGAAGCAGGGCACACTGGAAGGGGTGGATGCAGGGAGACCTGGACCTTCAGGGCAGGGGAAAGGCAGGGAGAGGTGGAGAGGGACAGAGAGGGGTGGTGTAGGGGTGACGGAGAGCCAGAGTGGTGGGCTCAGCAGCAGGCAGCCACTGGCACGGGGGGCACCCTAGGGAAGGGATGGAAATTTGGGTCTAAGGTGGTACCTGGAGCATGGGAGCACCCAGGAGCAGGGCTAGGGAGGTGGTTTAACGGAGCTGCATGGAGATTAAATGGGATAAGGGATGGAATTAAAGTGATCTTAGGACCAGAATAGCTTAATTGCATGAGTGGATTTTATTTTGGGGGAGGGGAGCAGACAGCTGTATCATAACCACTGGCTCAAACTAGTATATTTTATTTATTTATTATTTATTTTGAGATGGAATTTAACGTTGTGGTCCAGACTGGAATGCAGTGGTGCGATCTCAGCTCACTGCAACCTCCGCTTCCCGGGTTCAAATGATCCTCCTGTCTCAGCCTCCCAAGTAGCTGGGATTACAGGCACATGCCACCACGGCTGGCTAATTTCTGTATTTTTAGTAGAGATGGGGTTTCATCATGTTGTCCAGACTGGTCTCAAACTCCTAACCTCAGATGATCTGCCTGCCTTGTCCTTCCAAAGTGCTGGGATTACAGGTGTGAGCCGCCTTGCCCAGCCCTCAAACTAGTATTATTATGACGTTTAAAAAAAATGATCGACCGAAACCCCTAGGTTGTTTCCTCGCAAGCTGTCACTAGCTTCTATTTCCCGATCCTGTATTGATAAGGTTGTTTATTTAGACCAGTGGTTCTCTACCAGGAGCGATTCCTGCCCCCACAGCCATTTGGCAGTGTCTGGAGACGTTTTTCATTGTTATGGATGTGAGGGAGGAAGAGGGGTGCTCCTGGCATCTGGTGGGTGGAGGCCAGGGATGCTGTTCAGTGCCCTGTAGTGCCCAGGTCAGCCCCATCCCAAACAACAATCTGGCCCCAAACGTCTAGGCTGGGAAACCCTGATTTAGACCCATGCGCAGGAATCTAAGTAGCCCAGTACTCACTCTGTCACCTGGTGATTAAAGCCACCTCTCCACGATGATTAGAGCCAGCCCTCTAGCTGTCTGTTGTCTCCAGCTTTGATAAGTAAGCTGTCTACATCTTTGTCTTTCTAAGTTAAAGTTAAATGACTGACTGAGGCAGGGCAGAGGACAGAACTGTGGGTGGCTTCCTACTAAGGGAGCACCAGCCCATTAATTAACTGCTCTGTGAATGTCCGTCCACCAACGAGCATGGCTGAAAGATGATTACCTCACAACTATCTTGCTTATTTATTTAGTTTTTGGAGACAGAGTCTCGGCTGGAGGACAGTGGTATAATCATAGCTCACCACAGCCCCAAACTCCTGGGGCTTAAGTAATCCTTCTGTCTCTCTCCCAAGTAGCTGGAAGTGCACACCACCACCCCTGGGTAATTAAAAATTAGGTCAGGTGCAGTGGCTCACGCTTGTAATCCCAGCACTTTAGGAGGTGGAGGCAGGCGGATGACGAGGTCAGGAGTTCGAGAACATCCTGGTCAACAAGATGAAACCCCATCTCTACTAAAATACAAAAATTAGTTGGGTATGGTGGCACGTGCCTGTAATCCCAGGTACTTCAGAGGGTGAGGCAGGAGAATCACTTGAACCTGGGAGGCGGAGGTGGCAGTGGGCTGAGATCGCACTGCTGCACTCCAGCCTGGGCAACAGAGTGAGACTCTGTCTTTAAAAAAAAAAAAAAAAGTTGTTTTTTTTCTTTGTAGAGACAGGGTCTCGCCATGTTGCCCAGGCTGGCTTTGAACTTCTGGGCTCAATCGATCTTCCTGCCTTGGCCTCCCACAGTGCTTGCATTACAGGCATGAGCCACCACCCCCAGACCATAACTATCTTAATATCTCTGTGTGCTTCTCATCCTGTCCCTCAAAATATGGTACGGGATGTGGTTAGATGCTTCCTATTTCCATGTGTCTGATCCAGTTTTGCTGGCTGAATGCCAAAGATCACGGGAGTCTGTGACGCACTTTCAAGGTCTTGTAAGATCCAACAGTGTCAGATGCAACTGGTAAGAGGACTCCCCCAAGTTGACGATAAAAACAGACACTCTCATTCACAAATGGGCAAAAGACTTGAAAAGACAGGTCTCCAAAGAAGATACACAAATGACCAATACGTACATGAAAGGGGTGCTCAACGTCAGTCATCACTAGGGAAATGCAAAGCAAAACCACCCACTTCACACCCACTAAGATGGTCTATTTTATTTTATTTACTTCTTTTTTTTGTTTTTTTGAGACAGGGTCTTGCTCTGTCACCCAGGCTGGAGTGCAGTGGTGCGATCTCAGCTCCCTGCAACCTCCGCCTCCTAGGTTTCAAGTGATTCTTCTGCCTCAGCCTCCCAAGTAGCTAGGATTACAGGCGACCATCACCATGCCTGGCTAACTTCTGTATTTTTAGTAAAGATGGGCTTTCATTATGTTGGTCAGGCTGGTCTTGAGCTCCTGACCTCAGGTGATTTGCCCACCTCAGCCTCCCAAAGTGCTGGGATTACAGGAGTGTGCCACCATTCCCAGTCTAAGACGGTATAATTTAAAAAATGGAAAATTCAAGTGTTGGTAAGAAGGCAGAGAAACCAGGACCCTCACACGCTGCTGGTAGGAAGGTAAAATGGGGCAGCTGCTGTGGAAGACAGCTTGGTGCTTCCTAAAAAGTCTAGCGTAGAATTACCACATGACCTGGCAATTTCACTTCAGAGTATATTGTCACATGAATTAAAGCAGGTACTCAAACAGGTATTTTGTACATCCATGTCCACAGCAGGATTATTCAGCTAAAATGTGGAAATAAGGCCAGGCGAGGTGGCTCACACCTATAATCCCAGCACTTTGGGAGGCTAAGGAGAGAGGATTACTTGAGGTCAGGAGTTCGAGACCAGCCTCACCAACATGGTGAAATCCCATCTCTACTAAAAATACAAACATTAGCCAGGCCTGGTGGTGGGCACCTGTAATCCCAGCTACTCGAGAGGCTGAGGCAGGAGAATTGCTTGAACCTGGGAGGCAGAGGTTGCAGTGAGACTGGGGCAAGCCATGTTGCCCAGGCTGGTCTTGAACTCCTCAGCTCAGGCAATCTGCCCGCCTTGGCCTCCCAAAGTGCTGGGATTACAGGTGTCAGCCACTGTGCCCAGCCAAATGGCATCGTTTAAAAAAAATCATATTTAAGTGCACAGATTGGTGGCATTAAGCACATTCATATCCATCTATCTCCAGAACTTTCTCCTCTTGCCAAGCTGCAACTCTGTCCCCCTGAAACATTCACTCTCCCTCCCCCACCCCAGTCCCTGGCACCCACCATTCTCCTTCCTGTCTCTATGAATCTGACACCTCTAGGCACCTTCTAGGATTGGAGTCACATACGATTTGTTCTTTTGTGACTGGCTTATTTCACTGAGCATAGTGTCCTCAAGGGCCATCTGTGTGTCAGACTGCCTTCTTAAGGCCGTGTGTGTGTGTGTGTGTGTGTGTGACATGCTGTTTTTCCGTTCATCCATAGATACACACTTAGATTATTTCCACGTTTTGTGTTTTTTTGTTTGTTTCGGGGTTTTTCTTTTGAGACAGAGCCTTGCTCTGTTGCCCAGGCTGGAATGCAATGGCATGATCTTGACTCACTGTAACCTCCACCTCCTGGGTTCAAACGATTCTCTTGCCTTAGCCTCCCTAGTAGCTGGGACTACAGGTGCATGCCACCACCCCTGGCTAATTTTTTGTATTTTCAGTAGAGACAGTGTTTCACCATGTTGGCCAGGATGGTCTTGATCTCCTGAGCACAGGTGATCTGCCTGCCTTGGCCTCCCATAGTGCTGGGATTACGGGCGTGAGTCACTGCGGCCGGCCCACAACTTCATTTTTAACATATCTGACTAAAGAATGTGCCTGAGGTCAAGGCTCAGGCGGAGATGCCCTGCGCTGCCCAGGCTTGTTCTGAGATCCTCTGTTTCCTTCTGTGCAAATTTTGCACTATTTTCTGGTATCAGCATAGAGGGACCTTCAATATCACCCATAGATATTCCAGATGCTGAAAGAAGCATCTGCCTTGTGAGTATTTCTTTTGACACAGGGTGCAGGCCAGATGCTGAAGTGTAAGAGGTCCCAGCAAAACAGTTTTATCCCCTGAGGCATTCTCAGGAAGGGCAGTGTGCAGTATCTTTTAAACAATTATGTTAATTCTATTCACCAGGCAGAAAATGACAAGAGTGAAAAACTTTTTTTTTTTTTTTTTTTTTTTTTTTTAACAGGGATTCTCACTCTGCTGCCCAGGCTGGAATGCAATGGTGCGATCTCAGCTCACTGCAACCTCTGCTTCTCAGGTTCAAACGATTCTTGTGCCTTAGCCTCCCAAGTAGTTGTGATCACAGGTGTGCGCCACCATGCTCAGATAGGTTTTTTTTTTTTTTTGAGACAGAGTCTCCTGTCGCCAGGCTAGAGTACAGGGTGCAATCTGGGCTCATTGCAACCTCCACCTCCTCAGTTCAAGCAATTCTTCTGCCTTAGCCTCCCAAGTAGCTGGGATTACAGGTGTCCACCACTACACCTAGCTAATTTTTATATACATATATATATATATATTTTAATACAGGGTTTCACCATGTTGGCCAGGCTGGTCTTGAACTCCTGACCTCAGGTGATCCACCTGCCTCGGCATCCCAAAGTGCTGAGATTACAGGCGTGAGCTACCATGCCCGGCCTAATTTTTGTATTTTTAGTAGAAACGGGGTTTCACCATGTTGGCCAGAATGGTCTTGATCTCTTGACCTCATGATCTGCCCAGCTTGGTCTCCCAAAGTGCTGGGATCACAGGCGTGAGCCACTGTGCCTGGCTAATTTTCGTATTTTTAGTACACAAGGCGGTTTCACCATGTTGGCCAGGCTGGTCTTGAACTCCTGACCTCAGGTGATCCACCTACCTCAGCCTCTCAAAGTGCTGGGATTACAGGTATAAGCCACACCCTACCCATGAAAAACATTTTGATGAAAACAGCTGATTCTGAAAAGACTAATTCAGGTCTAGTTACACAGTTGAAATCTTCCAGAAAGCTACACTGGTGCGTGCACGCGTGCACACACACACACACACACACACACACACACACATTTTAAGCCAACGATTTTCACGTGGGAAATAAACAGCAAATAAATGTCAGGAGAGGTGGCCCTAAGAAGGGCAGAGGAAGCCAAATACTTGAGAGAGGCTAGGAGTTTCTGTTTTAGCAGATAAAAAGCAAGCTGTCACAGGCGAAAAGAAGGCAGGGCAGAAAATCAGGCACGCAGATTACCAGGAAAAAACCTGTTTGCCTTTAATAGGCAGGGACATATTTGCATTTCTGGAAAAAAACTGAAATGATGTCAGGGCAGGTGAACCTTAGAAAGACCCTTCACAGGCCTGGTGCGGTGGCTCACGCCTATAATCCCAGCACTCTGGGAGGCCGAGGTGGGCAGATCACTTGAGGGTCAGGTGTTCGAGACCAGCCTGGCCAACATGGTGAAACCCGGTCTCTACTAAAAATAGAAAAATTAGCTGGGTGTGGTGGCAGGCGCCTGTAATCCCAGCTACTCAGAAGGCTGAGGCAGGAGAATTGCTTGAGCTCAGGAGGTGGAGGTTGCAGTGAGCCACTATACTCCAGACTGGGTGACAGAGTGACACTCTGTCAAAAAAAAAAAAAAAAAAGACCCTTCACAGGGAGTTTCCAAACTAATCCAAAATCTCACAGAGGTCAATCTTTCCATACCATGGACTGGGAAAGCCATAGGTCTTGTTTTTTTCTTTTTTAAAGAAACAGGGTCTCGCTCTTGCCCAGGCTGGAGTGCAGTGGTGCAATCACAGCTCACTACAGTCTCGAATTCCTGGACTCAAGCGATCTTCCTGCCTCAGCCTCCCAAGTAGCTGGGACTACAGGTGCACACTACCTACCTGTAGTTACCACGCCTGGCTAATGTTTATAATATTTCTTTTTTGTAGAGATGGGATTTCACTATGTTGCCCAGGCTGGTCTTGAACTCCCGGGTTCAAGTGATCCTCCTGCCTCAGCCTCCCAAAGTGTGAGATTACAGGCATGAGCTACTGTACTCGGCTGGTCTTGTTCTAACCTGGGGGGACGAAAACTCTATGTTGAACACCCCCAGGCTTGCAGATACCACAGCAGATCTTTATTCCCTTAGAAAACGCACTGCAGCATAAACAGGGGTCCCTTGGGACTGCTCAAGGATATGCCCAGATTGTGTGGAGGCCAACCTGGAACACAGCTGCTTAGCTCATGAGACAGGTGAGGGCCTCCTGTTCCCTACCCCTTGTCCCTTGCCAAATTTACAGTCAGATCATCGTAGCTGTAGAAACAGAACTGTAAAAATGATGAGTCTACTCTAGGGGCTGGTGAAGCCTTACTGCCTGTGGGCTGGCCATGTGTTTTTATAAATAAAAGTTTTATCAGAACACAGCCACGCCCACTTGTTTCTCTGTTGTCTGTGGCTGCTTTTGAGTTGAGTAGCTGTGACAGAAGCTATGTGTGATCTGCAAAGCCTGAAATATTTGCTACCTGGCTTTTTTTTTTTGGAAACAGGGTCTATGTACCTACGTGCAGTAAAAAAGAAAGAAAAAAAAAAGAAACAGGGTCTCACTTTGTCATTCAGGCTGGAGGCAGTGGTACGATTATAGGCCTTAGCCACCATGCCTGGCTAATTTTTGTATTTTAAGTAGAGAAGGGATTTTGCCATGTTGTCCAGGCTGGTCTCCAACTCCTGGGCTCAAGTGATCTGCCCACCTTAGCCTCCTGTAGTCCTGGGATTACAGGCGTGAGCCACCGCACACAGCCTACTATCTGGCTCCTTTTATGTGAGATGGAGTCTTGCTCTATTACCCAGGCTGGAGTGCACTGACGCAATCTTGGCTCACTGCAACCTCCTCTGCCTTCCGGGTTCAAACGATTCTCCTGCTTCAGCCTCCTGAGTAGCTGGGACTACAGGCACATGCCATCACACCCGGCTAATTTTTGTATTTTTGGTAGAGACGGGGTTTCGCCATGTTGGCCAGGCTGGTCTTAACTTCTGACCTCAGGTGATCCATCCACCTTGGCTTCCTGAAGTGCTGGGACTGCAGGCATGAGTCACCATGCCCGACCTACTGTCTGGCTCTTAACAGAAAAAGTTTTCTGGTCCCTGGTCTACTGTATCTAATTGGTTTGTTCTGGAAGGGACGGCCTATTTCCAAGAATTAAAACGCACCCAGCTGGGCTCATGCAGCCTGGGAACTCCCAATGCTCTATCCCTGATGTGCAGAAGGAGATGGAATAAAAGCAGTGGCAAAGTGGATTCGCTGTGCTAAATCATTACTGAATCCCAGAGTCTTGAAATTGCCAACACTGGGAGCAAACAGGCTCCAAACAAGTAGCAAACAGACTGGCTTTTTTTTTTTTTTTTTGAGACACAGTGTCACTCTGTCATCCAGGTTGAAGTGTAGTGGCTCGATCTCGGCTCACTTCAACCTCCGCCTCTCGGGTTCCAGTGATTCTCCTGCCTCAGCCTCCTGAGTAACAGGGATTACAGGTGCCTGCCACCACGCTCGGCTAATTTTTGTATTTTTAATAGAGATGGGGTTTCACCATGTTGCCCAGGCTGGTCTTGAACTCCTGACTTCAGGTGATCCGCCCACCTTAGCCTCCCAAAAGGCTGGGATTACCGGCGTGAGCCACTGTGCCTGGCCAGTGGTTGGTTTCTGAGCATCTCAGTTCCCTACCATCCTGAGTATGCTGGCTACAACCATTAATGTAAGTCAGCAACCAGTTCCTATGCTAGGAAAATTCCAGAACCTTACAAAGACCTTCATTAGTATTCCTTTTAGAATTGCAATGGTGTGAGCCTGAATATATTTTAACATGTTCTGTGTCTCAAGGTCAGCTCGTAAGCTAGGTGCAGGAGTAGGCAACTGGTACAGCTTTCCCCCTCTACCATCTCTGAATCTATAAAACTTTTGTGTTTGATGAAGGTGGTATTTGAATGCGGGGGAAGGAAGAGATTATATGGAGTATAAGTACATGGGCAGACATTTGACAAACTGTAATATCAGGTTCCTACTCATACTTTTTGGCAAATTATATTCACAGAGAATTCAGATTTTGAAGGTTTTCAAAAAGAATCTGGAGGCCAGGTGTGGTGGCTCACACCTGTAATCCCAGCATTTTGGGAAGCTGAGGTGGGTGGATCACCTGAGGTCAGGAGATCGAGACCAGCCTGGCCAACATGGCAAAACCCCGTCTCTACTCGAAATACAAAAAAAATTAGCCAAGCATGGTGGCAGGTGCCTGTAATCCCAGCTACCTAGGAGGCTGAGGCAAGAGAATCGCTTGAACCTGGGAGGTAGAGGTTGCAGTGAGCTGAGATTGAGCCACTGCACTCCAGCCTGGGCCACAGAATGAGACTTCATCTCAATAACAAAACAAAACAAAACAAAACAAAACAAAACAAAACAAAACATAAATCTGGAGTTCTCCTGAAGACCTCCTCTTTCCTCTCTTCAATTAACTGGTTCTAAAGAGTGAGCCCAAGTGCTACACTTACTTTAACTTCAAAATATTGGAAAATCACTGTGTTGTAAAGAGCCTAAGAAATGAGTAGCAATAACTTGTAAACTTGTTCTAGGCTGGGAATGGTGGCTCACACCTGGAATCGCAGTGTTTTGGGAGGCTGAGGCAGGAGGATCACTTGAGCCCAAGAGTTTAAGACCAGCCTGGGCAACATGGTGAAACCCCATCTCTACAAAAAATAGCATTACAAACATATAATTAGCCAGATGTGGTGGTGCATGACTGTGGTCCCAGCTACTCAGAATGCTGTGGCAGGAGGATGGCTTGAGCCTGGTAGGTACAGGCTGCAGCGGGCTCTGATTGTATCACTGCACTCCAGCCTCGGCAACAGAGCAGGACCCTATTTCAAAAACAAAAACTAAAACAAAACAAGCTTGTTCTTTACAAATCGTTAGAAACAGGAGGTTCCTGAAGTGGGCTGAACAGTGTCCCACCAAAATTCATGTCCACCTAGAACCTTGAAATGTGGACTTATTTGGGAAAACAGCCTGGGCAGAGGTCATTAGTTAAGGATCTCAGGATGAGATTTCGATTTAGGGTGGGCCCTAGAGCCTATGGCTGGTGTCTATGTAGAGAAGGGAGAGGGGGGTTTAGAGACACAGATACAGACAGGAAACATACACACAGGTGAAGGCTACGTGACCACAGAGGGTGTGGAATGACGTGGCCATGAGCTGGGGAATCCCTGGGGCTGCTTTTTAGAAGTTGGAAGAGGCAAAGAAGAATTGTGTCCTAGCAACTTGAGAGGACTCCTGCAGAAACCTTCATTTCAGACTTCTCCATAGCTGTGAGAGAACGCATTGATGTCACTTTCAGCTGCCACGTTTGAGGTAATTTGCTACAGCAGCCCTGGAGAAGGAATATTGTTCTTAGAAAGTCAGAGCTGTGAACTATACCGTGAAGGGCTTCGACTTTTCTAAACATTTTCCTCCTCTATGGCACAGTGGCTCTGACAATGTGAACTGTTTTTTAAGTCATAAAAAATATTTTTTTTTTTCCGAAAAATAAAACAGAAAACAACAGAGTGGCGGCTGGGCGCGGTGGCTCACACCTGGAATCCCAGCATGGTGGGAGGGTCGCTTCAGCCCAGGAGTTCCAGACCAGTCTGGGCAACACAGTGAAACTCCCTCTCTACAAAATAAAAGAAAGAGAGAGAGAATGACAGAACACACCTGAGAAGGCTGGGCACGGTGGCTCACGCCTGTAATCCCAGCCCTTCAGGAGGCCGAACCCTGGTGATTCACCTGAAGTCAGGGTCGTGAGACCAGCCGGCCAACATGGCAAAACCCTGTCTCTACTAAAAATACAAAAAATTAGCCAGGCATAGTGGTGGGCACCTATAATCCCAGCTACTGGGGAGGCTGAGGCAGGAGAATCACTTGAACCTGGTAGACAGAGGTTTCAGTGAGCCAAGATCGCACCACTGCACTCTAGCCTGAGTGGAAGACTGAGACTCCACCTCAAAAAATAAATAAATAAATAAATAAAAACAAGAATAAAGCATCCAAGTCTGTTGCACACAATAAAAATGAATACTGTTTGGTAACACTTTGCATCCCATTATAGTATGTATAACCATTGGGTCATGGTATAAAATGTTCTGTTTTTGGTCAAAACAAAATGCATCCCTCTGAAGGAGCTACAAGAGAATACCAGAGGCAGCCAGCAGCCGCAGTGGCTCACTCCTGTAATCCCAGCACTTTGGGAGGCTGAGGCAGGTAGATCACAAGGTCAGGAGTTCGAGACCAGCCTGGCCAACACGGTGAAACCCCGTCTCTACCAAAAATACAAAAATTAGCTGGACATGGTGGCAGGTGCCTGTAATCCCAGCTACTTGGGATGCTGAGGCAGAGAATTTCTTGATCCCAGGAGGCGGAGGTTGCAGTGAACCAAGATCGCACCATTGCACTCCAGCCTGAGTGACAGAGCAAGACTTTGTTTCAAAAAAAAGTCCTAGAAGCCACTGTCTTCAGGCCCAACCATCGGGCAAACCTTCCAGGACAACAGAAAGCTACCCTCATGCTAAAATACTCCAGGACTGGGAATCTTCAGGTTGGATTAGCTCCACGATCTATCTAAAAGGCCTTTGGGTTTCTACCTAATTCTGTTTCTGCTTTTTGCGACTTGACAACAGTTGTCCAGATCAGTTTGTATTTAGAGGACAACAGAGAGCCCAGTACAAGAAGCCCCTCAAGCATCTAACTGGCTCTCTAGAGCCAGGACAGGGAAGGGATCAACAGTCAGCACACAAGGTCAGGTCAATTGAGTGAAACGGCCCCAGGTCAGCCCGTACCTGCCTCTGGCAAGGTGCCCCTTACTATTCCTTCAAATTTCTTCTTATAGATTACAAGTAACTAGGCCAGGTGCAGTGGCTCACACCTGTAATCCCAGCACTCTGCAAGGCTGAGGCAGGAGGATCTCTCTCCTTTTTTTTTTTGAGATGAGGAGTCTCCCTCTGTCGCCCAGGATGGAGTGCCATGGCTCAATCTCAGTTGACTGCAACCTCCACTGCCTCCCAGGTTTAAGCAATTCTCCTGTCACAGCCTCCCCAGTAACTGGAATTACAGGTGCCAGTCACCATGCCTGGCTAATTTTTGTATTTTTAATTGAGATGGGAGTTTCACCATGTTGGTCAGGCTGGTCTCGAACTCCCGACCTCAGGTGATCTACTCGCCTTGGCCTCCCACAGTGCTGGGATTACAGGTGTGAGCCACCGCACCCAGCAGGAGGATCTCTTGAGCCCAGGAGTTCAAGACCAACCTCGGCAACACAGCAAGGCTTCATCTCTAAAAATAAAAATAAAAAATTAGCTGAGCATGGTGGCGCACACCTGTAGTGCCAGCTACTCAGGAGGATGAGGTGCGAGGATCGCTTGAGCCCAGGAGGTCAAGGCTTCAGTGAGCTATGATTGCTCCAGCCTGGGCAACAGAGCAAGACCATCTCAAAAAGAAAGACAGAAAAAGCTAATTTTAGGCAACAGTGTGAATGAACCTTGCAATCGTTATGCTAAGTAAAAGAAGCCACATGAATACATGAAGTATACCATCAGATTCCATTGACATGAAGTCTAGAATAGATTTAGAGACAGAAAATAGGGTCATGGCTGCTGGGGGCTGGGAGGATAGGGGAATGGGCAGTGAAAACTAAGGGTGTGGGCTTTTCTTACGGGGTGATGAGAATGTTCTAAATTAAATAGTGGTGACAGCTGCATGACCTGTGAACATAGTAAAAACCACTGAATAGGCTGGGTGTGGTGGCTCACGCCTGTAATCCTAGCCCTTTGGGAAGCCAAGGCAGGGAGATCACCTGAGGTCAAGAGTTTGAGACCAGCCTGACCAACATGGTGAAACCCCATCTCTACTGAAAATACAAAAACTAGCTGGGCGTGGTGGCGGGCACCTGTCATCCCAGCTACCGGGAGGCTGACGCAGAGAATCGCTTGAACCCGGGAGGTGGAGGTTGCAATAAGCCTAGATTGTGCCACTGCACTCCATCCAGCCTGGGCGGCAGAGTGAGACTCTGGAAAAAAAACAAAACAAAACATTGAATTGTACACTGTAAAAGGGTGAATTTTATGGTATGTGAATTATATGATCGCAATTATAAATAGAAGCAGCTGACCAAGAGGGCTTTCCCGGTAATGTCTGGGCTATATCTGCCTCGAGGCTCTTATCTCATCACACTGGATGGCACAGACACACTTTATAACCTTCTCCTACGTGGTCCTACATGGCAGGGACCAGCATGCTGCCATCCTCCTGTGCATTAGGTAATCGATGAATGTTAATAACCTAGCCCCACACCACTTACAGGACAAGCTGGTCCCCTTTCCTTTAGGGTTCTCTTAGCTTTGCCCCCAGCCTTCCTGCTACTCAGTCTCAAACCATAACTTAAAATTCTGTCCCATTGCCACTGTGCTTTCAGTTCTCATCCCATCTCTTCCTCTCTTTGTAACTGCTTTATTGACATAGAATTCTCATACCACACAATTCACCCTTTGAAAGGGCCCAATTCAATAGTTCTTAGTATATTCACAGAGTTGTCCATCTAGCATCACAATCTACTTTATTTTACTTTTATTTATTTATTTTGAGACGAAGTCTTGCTCTGTTGCCCAGGCTGGAATGCAGTGGCAGGATCTCAGCTCACTGCAACCTCCGCCTCCTGCGTTCAAGCAATTCTCCTGCCTCGGCCTCCTGAGTAGCTGGGATTAGAGGCACACGCCACCATGCTCAGATAATTTTTGTATTTTTAGTACAGACAGGGTTTCACTATGTTGGCCAGGCTATTCTCAAACTCCTGACCTTGTGATCCACCCACCTCAGCCTCCCAAAATGCTGGGATTACAGGTGTGAGCCACTTCGCCTGGCCTACAATCAATTTTAGAATGCCTTCATTACCCCAAAAAGAAACCCCGTTCTCTTGGGCATCACTCCCCACTCCGCTACCTCCAGCCCCTGGAAACCATGAATCCACTTGTCCCTGTGGATTCAGTTTTGGATACATTTCACATAAACGGAATCATACAACAGGTAGCTTTTGGGGACTGGCTTCTTTCACTGAGCATGTTTTTTTCTAGGTTTATCTGTGCATCAGAACTTCTTTTTTATGGCCAAGTACTATTCCACAGTATGGTGGGACCACATTTTATGTATCCATTCCTCAGCAGATGGACATTTAGGTTGTCTCTGCTTTCTGGCTATTTGGAATAATGCTACTACGAACATTCCTGTACAAGTTTTTGTGTAGACCTGTGTTTTCATTTCTCTTAGGCATCTACTGAGGAACAGAATTGCTGGGTCCTATGTTAAGCTTTTGAGGAAGTGCCTGTTTCTCAAGGCAGCTGCACCAATGTATATTCCCACCAGCAGTGTGTGAGGGTCCCAATTTTTCCTTCTTCCCATCTCTCTTAGAGACGGGTACAATGGCTCATGTCTGTAATCCCAGCACTTTGGGAAGCCAAGGCAGGCAGATCGCTTGAGCGCAGGAGTTCAAGACCAGCCTGGGCAAGATGGTAAGACCCCTGTCTCTCCAAAAAATAAAAGAAATTAGCCAGGTGTGATGGCTTACGCCTGTGGTTCCAGCTATTTGGGAGGCTGAGGTGGGAGGATCACTTGAGTCCAGGAGGTTGAGGCTGCAGTGGGCTATGATCATGACACTGCACTCCAGCCTGGGCAATCCAGCAAGACCCTAACTCAGAAACAAACAAAACCTCATTGGTTAGGAGCCCCCAAGTGGACATCACGATGGGTCACACGGACACACCATTGGTCACCACTACCTGGCATTGTCAGCGTCACAGAGCTGACCCCCTTGCTGCCTCCAGCACCCAAGGATGCTGAAATCCTTTGTTCTACATTCTATCTGGTCCAGGACTATCCATTTCACCCTGGATAAGGGGACTGTCGAGTCTGGTAATCCCTACTGTGGATAACTTCCCAACCTACTCTTGTTTCTAAATTCAATTTTGTTCTTCAAATGAACCTCAGCAAATTAGAGGTATCTATACACGGCACTTCACTAGGATGGCCCTGTATGCAAGACGGTGCTAGATGCCTGCCAAGTAGTTTGACATGGTCCTCCCCTCCTTCCATCCCACACTGCAGTGACAGAGTACCTGCTCAGGACTCCTTTTCATTTTTAAATACTTATTTATTTATTTCGAGATAAGGTCTTCCTCTGTTGCCCATGCAATCCTCCCATCTCAGCTTCCTAAGTAGCTGGAACCACAGGTGTGAGCCACCATACCTGGCTAGTTTTAAAATTTTTTGTAGAGATGGGATTCTTGGTATGTTACCTAGGCTGATCTTGAACTCCTGGCCTCAAATAGTCCTCCTGCCTCAGCCTCCCAAAGTACTGGGATTACAGGTGTGAGCCGCTGTGCCCAGCCAATTTTTGTTTTCATTTTCGATCTGAGACTTTCTCCAGACCAACTCCCTCTTTTCACCTTCTCTCCTCCTGAAACCCACCCATAAGGAAGATGACCTGAGCCAGGTATGGTGGCCGACACTTGTAGTCCCAGCTACTCAGAAGGCTGAGGCAGGAGGATCATCTGAACCCGGGAGTTTGAATTTAGCCTGGACAACACAGCAAGACCCTATCTCTTTAAACAAACAATGATAAGATGTCCTGGAATTAAATACTGATGACAGTTGCATAACTCTGTGAATATACTAAAACACACTGAATGATATGCTTTAAAAGGTGAATTTTATGCTCTGCGAATTATACTTCAATAAAGCTGCTATATTATATTTAAAAGGTGACACGAATTTAAAATGTAACCATCCACAATGTGTTAAATGTGTACTATTAGTGAAACCTTTAGAATATATATACATATATACACACATACACATATGAGACCATAAATCAGGGTATCGAGCCCTTCATGGTGGCTCACACCTATAATCCTAAACACTTTGGGAGACCAAGGTAGGAGAATCGCTTGAGCCCAAGAGTTTGAGACCAGCCTGGGCAACCCTGTCTCTAACACACACACAAAAATACAAAAATTAGTTGGGCGTGGTGGTATGCGCCTATAGTCCTAGCTCCTTACCCTGCTTGAGCCTAGGAGGTGGAGGCTGTAGTGAGTTGTGATCCACCACGCTCTCCAGCCAGGATGACAGAATGAAACTATCTCAAAAAAAAAGAAAAAGAAAAAAGAAAGAAAAAGAAAATCAGTGTACCTACTACTTCGAACATATTGAACATGACCAGAATACAACTCTATCCTCAGCTGAAACTATGAATCTATCCCCGACAAAAGCAGAGAAGCAAGCAAACTTAATTTAGTTCACATGCAACTTAATTTGCATCATAAAAATGAGAACAACTGCTGTCAGTGAAAGTTCTCAGAGAACATTATTTTATTCCCTCCCTTGCCCGATCAGCCACAGTCCTCCTCCAAAAAAATTCCTCCAGGCAGCTGCTTCCACGGGCACTGTTTTGCGTGTAGAGAGAGGGTTTTCAAAACACGGTAGCTCTTGACTATCTCAGGGCGCAAGGAAAGTTTACCTAACAAATAACAGAGAAACAGCGATTGGCTGGACCTAATATAAGGTGTCTTGGCTTTTAAATTATTTTCAGAGAGCTAGCAGCAAAACTGTTTTGAAAGTCAGAGAGTTTGAAAAGATGGAAACATGACCCAGGAGGAGTGAGAATGAAGGCGACCTTGACACTGGATCAGAACTATGTTAAACATGTGGTAGGTAAACACCCAGGGAGGCGCAGCCAGTCACCACGGGCCTGGCTGACAGAAGGCAACGGCCTTGAGGCCGTAATTGCTACTGTGTGACAAAAATGAAAATTATACCACAGCTACGCCTGAAACAATGTATGTGCCACTTCCCCTTTCAAAGTGGGGACATTCTCAAGTCAATTTAAGCAAAAAGGAGAGAAAGAATCAAGGAATTTCTTTTCTTTTTTTTTGCTTTTGAGAGAGTCTTGTTCTGCCACCCAGGCTGGACTGCAGTGGTGCCCATCTTGGCTCACTGCAACCTCCGCTTCCTGGGTTCAAGTGAGTCTCCTGCCTCAGCCTGAGTAGCTGGGATTACAGGCGTGCGCCACGGCGGGTCTCGAACTTCTGGCCTCAAGTGATCTGCCCAGGGTCTTGGGATTACAGACATGAGACATGGCACCCACATCTCTTTTCTGCTTCTTTAAGGTATGATGTTAACTTCTTTAAGGTATGATGTTAACCCAAACATTTAAAATGAAATATGGTCGGGCACCGTAGTTCATGGGTGTAATCCCAGCACTCTTGGAGGATGAGGTGGGCAGATCACCTGAAGTCAGGGGTTCAAGACTAACCTGGCCAACATGGCAAAACCCTGACTCTACTAAAAGTACAAAAAATTAGCCAGGCATGGTGGCATATGCCTGTAATCCCAGCTACTTGGGAGGCTGAGGCAGAAGAATCACTTGAACCTGGAAGGTGGAGGTTGCAGTGAGCCAAGATCATGCCACTGCACTCCAGCCTGGGTGCCAGAGTGAGACCCTGTCTCAAAAAAAAAAAAAAAAAAAAGCAAACTGAAATACACTTTGAAGTATATATACAGCAGGACATGGGTAAATCCAGCTTACTAACAAATGCAGCAGTTCACATAGTTCTCATTTTTGTGGTGAGACTACTTATAACATCCACTCCTCTTGCATTTTTTAAGAATACATCATTTCATATGCGATAAATACATACACTGCTTTCTGTCAATTAAAAAAAAAAAAAAAAAAAAACCCATAGGCTGCAGCAGGTCATGTCAGTAATCCTAGCACTTTGGGAGGCCAAGGTGGAAGGATCACCTGAGCCCAGGAGTTCAAGACCAGCCTGGGCAACATAGCAAGACTACAAAAACTACAAAAAATTTTTAAAAATTAGCCAGACAGGCCGGGCGCAGTGGCTCATGCCTGTAATCCCAGCACTTTGGGAGGCCAAGGCGGGCGGATCACGAGGTCAAGAGATCGAGACCATCCTGGTCAACATGGTGAAACCCCGTCTCTACTAAAAATACAAAAATTAGCTGGGCGTGGTGGCACGTGCCTGTAATCCCAGCTCAGGAGGCTGAGGCAGGAGAATTGCCTCAACCCAGGAGGCGGAGGTTGCGGTGAGCCGAGATAGCACCATTGCACTCCAGCCTGGGTAACAAGAGCGAAACTCCGTCTAAAAAAAAAATTAGCCAGACATGGAGGCGTGTGCCTGTAGTCCCAGCTATTTGGGAGTTTGTGGCAGGAGGATTATTTGAGCCCAGCAGTTCCAGGCTGTTGTGAGCTATGATTGTGCTATTGCATTCCAGTCTAGGCAACAGAGCAAGACCTTGTCTCTAAAAAAAAAAAAAAAAAAAAAAAAAAAAGTAAAATCACACACTAATTTCAAAAGAAAACAAAAGTGAAACAAGCTATCCAAAATGAAAACAAAGTAACGTTTACAAGAATGAAATGTATCATGCCTTCTGGCTGTTTGGTCTTTTTTTGCTCCAGAACAAACATCTTCCTTTTTTTTTTTTTTCTCAGAAAGGCTTGCTGACCTACAGAAATAGCAAACTACTGATAAAGCGTAAACCATGACCTGGTCCAAAAAACATCTGAGATGCTCAGATTTTCCAAACTCTTTATTATTTGGAATGTTAACCCAAACATGCAGGCCTGGGAGAATTCACATATGCAAAGGGTGTGTAACCCTGATGGAAAGGTTGCCATATGCCAGGCGCTTCTGTTATGCACCTTACACAGTTTATCTCATATAAACTCCAACCAACCCTTATTCCCATTTTAAAGATGGGAAGACGAACACTTAGTGAAGTTACACAGCTAGCAGGTGGTGGAACTGGGACCAGAAACCAGCTCAGATCTGACCTCAAGCCTGTGCTCCTTACACTTCTTCTTCCTTTTTTTTTTTTTTTTTTTTTTTTGAGATAGTGTTTTACTCTTTTTGCCCAGGCTGGAGTGCAATGGCCCGATCTCAGTTCCCCACAACCTCTGCCTCCTGGGTTCAAGCGATTCTCCTGCCGCAGCCTCCCAAGTAGCTGGGACTACAGGCATGTGCCACTATGCCCGGCTAACTTGTATTTTTAGTAGAGAAGAGTTTCTCCGTGTTGGTCAGGCTGGTCTCGAACTCCTGACCTCAGGTGATCCACCTGCCTCGGCCTCCCAAAGTGCTGGGATTACAGGCATGAGCCACTGCACCCGCCGCTCCTGACACTTCTTATAGCTCGAGGATTAATCATTCACTCGGACACCTGCCAAACTTATCCCTTGACCAATGGGCTGACCACACTGTCCTGAACTCTCTCTCTTGTCAACGGGAAGAGAATGGGGCCCTTCCAAGCTACTGGCTGGAGTTTCATCTCCGCGAAAACAAGGCAAAGGGGGAAAAGTTGTGTTGGCCGCTTTGCTTCCGTGGTAAATGTTTTGAACCCTGTGGTCCAGGCTTTAATCTCCATAAATCAAGATTTAAGGAACAGACAGCTACAGCAAAACACTCAAGGGCTAGTCGAATTAACACAGGAACAGAAAATCAAATACCGCACTTTCACGCTTGTAAGTGGAGCTAAACCTTGGGTACTCATGGGCACAAAGAAGGCAACAGAAACTGGGCTCTACTACTGGGGAGGGAGAAAGGAGGGCAAGGGTTGAAACACTAACTATTGGGTACTATGCTCAGTACCCGGGGGACGAGATCAATCGCACCCCAAACCTCAGCATCACGCAATAGATCCAGGTAACACACCTGCACATGTCCCCCCTCAATCTAAAATAAAAGTTGAAATTTAAAAACGTAAAACGAAACGAATCATGCAAGGACCAGGGGAAAGCTTCTCGTTCCTGTCCTCAATCAAAGACCAGCTGAGCTCTTACACAAGAAAGAAACTAAAACCCGAGACACAGATAGTTATAGTTTTGCACCCAAACGCTCCCGGCCGAGGAGGGCTGTCTGTTCCGAGGTGTGAGGGTTCTCCCGGGACGCCTGAAATACGACGGTGCTGAGTATTGTGGTGGGTTCCACTCCATCCCTGGTCCTGCCCCTGGCTCTCCTGGGGCGCGAGTGACCTCTCCTCTCCTCTCCTGGAGCAGGGTAAGCCGCAGCACCCCAGGGCTGGCTGGGGCTCGGACGGAGCCAGCGGGCACCGTCTGCAACTCTGCACTCTGCAATCGCCGCGTAGCGCCTCCATGCATTGAAGGAGCAGCCTGAACCCCAGAACCTGTTTGCCTGCCTGGAGGAGTCCCCCAGGAGCCGGCAGGAGGCCCCAGGCACCCCCGGGGATCCGACGCCACAGGCTACCGCCTGAAGAGAACGAGGGCGCCCTCCTGAGCCCCGTTTTCCTTGGGACCGCCCCGCCGCCGCCGCCCTCACCTCGGCCCGATAGCCCGCAGGCCGCTCTCCGCCCGCTGGTCTGCCACTCTCGCAGCCGCCTCCGCCGCCTCCGCCCGGCCTCCCTGGATCCACAGTCGCCAGCGGCCGGGAGCCGGAAGCGGGGAACCGCGCAGGGAGAATGGCGCATGCGCGACACCGCCTCGGAGGCGGGCCAGAGGGCGTAACCCGGAAGGAGGCGCGGCCTCGAGGGCGGGGCACTCCCGGGGACCTAGGAGTGGGCGTCGGCTCCGCCTGGAAGGGGGCGCGGGCACCGCAGCGGGACGGTGCTAGCGGCAGGGGTGCGGGCGTCCTTTGAGGGGCGGGTCAGCGGGGTTGGGGGCGCTTTTTGAGGGAGATCCATGCGAGCCTGTCTATCAGTAGGGTTGGGGGTTCTGAGGGGACAGCGGGGTTGGAGGGATCCAGGATGAAGAAGAGTAGCAGGGTTAACTGGGGGTTTTGTGGGGTTAACGGAAGCCTGGGTGATTAGCGGGGCTGGGGAGGGAGTCCTGAGGAGGACAGAGGGTTGGGAGATTTCAAGGAGGGGTACAGTCCAGTTAGGGGGACTCTAAGGGAGGACAGCGGGGTTGGGGGGACCCCAAGGGAGAACAGCGGGGTTCGGAAAACCCCGAGGAAGGACAGCGGGGTTGGGAGGACGCTGAGCAAGGACAGTGGGGTCAGGGGGACCTTGAGGGAGGACAGTGGAGCTAGGAGTGTTTTGGAGGAATCAACGGATGCTTGGAGGGGTTGTCAGTGGGCTCCTAGGAGGGTGTTGGGATTGGGGGTACCTAAGGCAGGGACCCCCAGTGGAGTCTTAGCGGGGAGAGTCCAAGAAATGTAGAGGGCAGGGTCCCTCACCTGAGAAAAAGAGGCCGCATCAGGCAGAGGCGGGAGGATCACTGCAGCCCAGGAGTTCAGGACCACCAGTCTGGGCAACATAGCAAGACCCCATCTCTACAAATCATTTTAAAAATGAACCAGGCATAATCGCGCCTGCCTGTGTCCCAACTCCTCCAGAGGCTGAGGTGGGAGTATAACTTGAGCCTGGGAGGTCCAGGCTGCAGTAAGCTGTGATCATGCCACTGCACTCCAGTCTGGGCAACAGAGTAAGACCTTGTCTTAAAACAACAACAACAACAAAAAGAGGCGGCATAGACTTCAGAAAGGCCGGTCTGGGAAAAATGAATCAAATACCTCTCCGGTGGTCTCAGACACTGAAACATCACTACCAATCAGATCCCCTAAACACAGATACTATCTGCCATCAGATACAGAAAACAGGCTTCCAGCGACCCCCAAAATATGTCAGACACTCCACATAGGTCCAGCAGTGACTCCCAAACGCATACTAGGTACCCCCAATACAGATGCTGTCAGATACCCTCAAACAGGTGCTGAGAGTCTGAAACACATTCACTTCCACACAGGTGCTATTTGGAGATGTACACAGGCAAGATGCTGCCCCGAGCACCAGCAGTCTCTCAATTGCCATCAGACACCCCAGCCTTGAGGCTGCCTGTCTAATCCAAGTCTCCCACAGGGGGGGCAGTTGAACAGTAACCAGGAGTCAAGCAGAGCAGCTCATCAAGGTTGACTGGTCAGACAGGTCCAGAAGATCTCTCCATGGCCAGGCGAGATGGCTCATGCCTGTAATCCTAACACTCTGGGAGTCCGAGGAGGAAGGATTGCTTGAGTTCAGGAGTTTGAGACCAGCCTGGGAAACCTAGCATGACCCTGTCTCTCTTTTAGAGAAAAGAAGATTTCCCCAAACCAAATAACTTCAAAATATGCACAACATGTTGTTGAGAGTCCCCCATTCAGAAGCTGGGGGGTGGTGTCCCCAAATGGACCAGACTTCAGCTTAAGTCCAACCTTCATGGTCCAGAGAAAAGGAACATGTTCAGGGAATTGGATGTCCCAGAAATGCATGAAGTAATTCATCAGGCACCCTACTGCAGCTGAGGTCAGAAACCCCAACGTGGGGTTATGGAATTACATCATGGAATTACATAATTTCATTATGATGGATGGGTAGCTGTTCCTTCTCTGAGTAGCTATGGCTTTTGGACTTAGAGGCATGACTCTTACTTCTTTTTTTCTTTTCTTTTCTTTTTTTTTTTTTTTTCATGAGACAGAGTCTTGCTCTGTCAGTGCCAGGCTGCAGTGCAGTGGCACCATCTTGGCTCACTGTAGCCTCCACCTCCTGTGTTCAAACAATCCTCCTGCCTCAGCCTCCCAAGTAGCTTGGATTACAGGTGTGGGCCACCAAGCCTGGCTAATTTTTGTATGTCTTTTAGTAGTCGAGGTTTCACCATGTTGGCCAGGCTGTCTAAAACTCCTGACCTCAGGTGATCGGCCCAACTCAGCCTCCCAAAGTGCTGGGATTACAGGCATGGACCACCGTGCCCGGCCTCATTTATGAGTCTTTATCATGGGCCAGGGGCTCTAAGAGCTAAGGAGATGCAGGGAGCTTAGGCCCAGAGCAGGGTTTTCTCAGTCGTGGCACTTTCAACAATTAGGGCTGGATAATTCTCAGTGGTGGTGGCAGGGGTGTTCTCCTATGCATTGGAGGGTGTTGGGCAGCATCCCTGGCCTCTACCTATTAGATGCCAATGGCTCCCCGGTCCTGAAAAAAAAATGCCACCAGATGTTTCCTTGGCTGAGAGCAACTGGGCTAAGAGACATTCAGACACTCATCTGGCCTAATTCAGACTTCCTGGAGGAAGTGGGCCTGTGCTTTGACTTAAAAGGATGAGTAAGAGTTAGGTAGGAGAGGGAGTTCCAGGAACAGTGCTGGATGAGCAAGGTAGTATGAATGCTACGAGACTTCAAGGTGGCTGGACTGTGGAGTCTGGGGATCCTGAGCAGTGGGAGAGAAACATGGAGGGATAGGTGGAGTCGAATCATAAAGAGCCTCAAAGGTCGAGGCCAGGAACAGGACTGTCTAGCGTGGTATGTGTTGTCTGTTCTCTGAAAAAAGCATCCCGACTTTATCCTGGAGACCCACCTTCTCTAATTACCTGGAGTGTGACTCATTCTTTGTTCTGTTTGTTTAACTTACTGTGAGGCTGTTTCCTCCATGGGATTTTTTTTTTTTTTTTTTTTTTTTTTTTTTTTTTTTGAGATGGAACCTTGCTCTGTTGCCCAGTCACGTCTGGCTTTGAATACCTTTGAAAGCCGGTAGGCATGTGGCAAGTTATACCTTGGGAGGGCCTTTCTCAGCCTTCTGGGAACAAGACACAGGTGTTCTGGCCCCTGCGTGCCTCCTGACACAGGTGGGGAGGGGGTTGTGGTCAGAGAACAGGGTTAGGGTCTCTTATTTTATTAATTAATTATTATTATTATTATTATTATTATTTTTGAGATGGAGTTTCGCTCTTGTTGCCCAGGCTGGTGCAATGGCGCAATCTCGGTTCACTGCAACATCCGCCTCCTGGGTTCACGCCATTTTCCTGCCTCAGCCTCCTGAGTAGCTGGGGTTACAGGCATGCGCCACCACACCTGGCTAATTTTGTATTTTTAGTAGAGATGGGGTTTCTCCATGTTGGTCAGGCTGGTCTCGAACTCCTGACCTCAAGTGATCCACCTGACTTAGCCTCCCAAAGTGCTGGAATTATAGGCATGAGCCACCATGCCCTGCTATTTTTATTTTTGCAGTTTTGCAGAGGCAAGGGTCTGTGATTTAAATGTTAGCTTTGTCTCTTGCTGGCAAAATTATTTTTTGTTATTGTTTGTTATTTTTTGTTATTGACAATAACAAAAAATAATAAAGAGGATGATGGCTCCTCCTTCCTTCCCTTTCCCTCTCCTCTCCTCTTTCTTCCTCCCCTCCTCGGGAAAAAAAAAAAAAGAAAAAAAAAGGAAGATGATGATTACGATACAAGATACCATTGCCCATATGTACCAGCCAAGTGCTACCCACATCATTTTTTTTTTTTTTAAGATGGAGTCTTGCTCTGTCACCCAGGCTGGAGTACAGTGGCGTGATCTTAGCTCACTGCAACCTCTGCCTCTTGGGTCCAAGGGATCCTCCCACCTTAGCTTCCCAAGTAGCTTGGAATTACAGGCGTGCACCACCATGCCCTGCTAATTGTTTTGTGTTTCTAGTGGAGATAGGGTTTAACCATGTTGGACAGGCTGGTCTCGAACTCCTGAACTCAAGTGATCCACCCACCTTGGTCTCCCGATGTACTGGGATTACAGGTGTGAGACACCGCACCTGGCCTTTACCCACATCATTTATTTTTTTCTTTTTAGGGACAGGGTCTCACTCTGTGGCCCAGCCAGAGGGCAGTGGCAGATCATAGTTCACTGTAGCCTTGAACCCCTGGGCTCAAGCAATGCCCATCTCAGCCTCCCGAGTAGCTAGTATTATAGGTGAGTGCCACCACACCTGTCTAACTTTTAAACTTTTTTTTTAAGAGATGAGGATCTCACTATGTTGCCCAGGCTGGTCTGAGACTCCTAGCTCAAGGGCTCCTCCTGCCTCAGCCTCCCAAAGCACTGAGATGACAGGCGTGAGCTACCGCGCCGGGTCCCACATCATTTCTTACACACAAACTCAAATCTTTCTTCATCTCAAAGGATTGTCCAGCAAATCAAAATCAAATGACGTCTCCAGGAGGAAGCTTAATTCCCACCACCCTGCGGGTGGCCTGGATGTCATGACTTGCTTTCAAAGAATAGAGAAGAGAAAGTGAAAAGTAGTAACTTTGGAGACGTCACCTTCACCAAGATGAAGACTGACATCTCCAGGGATGTCCTGTAGATAGCATGTACCTCCTGATTTGATGAGACAAGAGAATTCTAAAAACCCACAACCCCTGGCTCATTCTAATTCTTCTTCTTTTTTTTCTTTTCTTTTCATTTCTTATTTTTTTTTTTGAGACAGAGTCTTGCTCTGTTGCCCAGGCTGGAGTGCAGTGGTGTGATCTCGGCCCATAACAACCTCTGCCTCCCAGGTTCAAGTGATTCTCCTGCCTCAGCCTCCCAAGTAGCTGGGGCTACAGGCGCATGCCACCACGCCCAGTTAATTTTTGTATTTTTAGTAGAGACAGGGTTTCACCATGTTGGTCAGGCTGGTCTCAAACTCCTGACCTCGTGATCCGCCTGCCTCATCCTCCCAAAGTGCTGGGATTACAGGCATGAGCCACCATGCCCAGCACACTTGCTCTGTAATGCCGCAAACTCAACTCTGCCAACCAAAGATGTAGCTTGAGCCAGACACAGTGGCTCATGCCTGTAATCCCAGAACTTCGGGAGGCTGAGGTGGGTGTATTACTGGAGGTCAGGAGTTCAAGACCAGCCTGGCCAACATGCTGAAATCCCACCTCTACTAAAAAAAAAAAAAAAAAAAATTAGCCAGGTATGGTGGCACACACCTGTAATCCCAGCCACTCGGGAGGCTGAGGCATGAGAATTGCTTGAACCCAGGAGATGGAGGTTGCAGTAAGCCGAAATCGTGCCACTGCACTCCAGCGTAGGTGACAGAGCAAGACTCCGTCTCAAAACTGAACAAAACTAAAAACAAAGATGTAGCTTGGAAACAAAGATAAAGATGACAGATAAATGAACAGGCAAGCCTGTCCTGCAAGGAAACCTTATCTGCAGAATGTGATATGTAAATTTCATAGAATGTTACATTTATAGATGTACTTATTTTTAACCACTTCCAAATGAAAAAGCCCACACTATTCTCAGCTTCCAACTTATAAAACAAACAACAAAAACCCAAAAACAAAAAACCGATAGTGGACTGCAGTTCGCCAGTCCCTAACTTAGCAAATTGTTGCCAAACTTTTCTGAGGTTGCATGTTCTGTTTGGAGATCTGATGAAAACCCTGGCCACTCTGCTCTCTCTGGAAAAATACAGGGACACTGCAAAAGTGGCAGACAACTTGAGGGGGTCTGAAAGCTCAGAAGGGGATTCTGGAGGCTGCCCCGCCCAATTCTCCCAGCTCACGCAGGAATTGTCTCTGCAGCGCTCCGGGTGGAGAAGGTATCCTGGGCAGCAATGGGAGCTTCCGGGCTTACAAAGGGGCCACTGAAGCCTGTCTGCCCTGAGAAGAGTCTAGCTGGAGGCTGGATTTGCAGACAGCAAATTCAGCTATCAAGTGACAAGTGACAGGGTCCTCCAGTGATGACTCAGATGGGGGCAGGCATGCACATTTGTGTGATCTGCAGCAGGTTCCGACAGACCTCTCTGGCTCCACTTCAAGCACACTGGCCTTTCTGCTGCCTGGGGCGCATTCCTGCCCCAGGACCTTTGCCCCTATGACCTGGAATTCTCTTCCCTGCAGACCCACAGGGTTCTTTTCCCAGCTCCTCCACATTCTGGATTCCAGTGTCACCAATTTGGAGAGGCTATCCCTGGACACTTGAGGGATAGCCACGGTTCTCACCTGGGGGTGACTGCCTTCCTACCCTGCCACTAGAGGACATGGGGCAACTTGGACATCACAGCTAGGGATGCTCCTGCCACCAAGTGGTGAAAGCCATGGATGGTGTCCAACCTCCTCCCAGGCACAGGGCGGCCACACGCAACAGCCCCAAATTTCAGTAGTGCTGAGGTTGACACACTCTGTAATCACTCTGCCTCGTTTTCCAACTTCATGTTTTCCCTTTGTCTTTTTTTGAGACAGAGTCTCACTCTGTCACCCAGGCTGAAGTGCAGTGGTGTAATCTCAGCTCAATGTAATCTCTGCCTCCCAGGCTCAAGCGATCCTCCTGCCCCAGCCTCCCAAGTAGCTGGGACTACAGGCATGCACCACCATGCCCGGCTAATTATTATTATTTTTTCTGAGACAGAGTTTCACTACTGTTGCCCAGGACGGAGTGCAATGGTACAATCTTATCTCACTGCAATTTCTGTGTCCCACACTCAAGCGATCTTCCCACCTCAGCCTCCCAAGTAGCTGAGATTACAGGCATCCACCACCACACCCGGCTAATTTTTTTATTTTTAGTAGTGTCAGGGTTTCATCATGTTGGCAAGGCCGATCTTGAACTCTTGACCTCAGGTAATCCACCCGCCTCAGCCTCCCAAAGTGCTGGGATTACAGGAGTGAGCCATCACACCCGGCTGAGCAGACAGTCCCTAGTTTTTTGTATTTTTAGTAAGATGGGGTTTCGCCATCTTGCTCAGGCTGGTCTCGAAATCCTAGGCTCAAGTGATCTGACTGTCTTGTCCTTCCAAAGTGCTGGGATTACAGGTGTGAGCCACCACATCCAGCCAACTTCACGTTTTTTCGAAACACGTCTTGTCACCTTTACATTCCCCATTTATTTGTTTACTATCTGCTTTGCTTTACTAGAAGGTAAGCTCCTTGAAGGCAGGGATTTTTATCTGCTCAGTGCCTCAAAGATTGCCAGGAATGCACTAGGTGCTTAATAAACAGATATGTTTTTGAGACAGGGTCTCAGTCTGTCACCCAGGCTGGAGTGCAGGGATATGATCCCAGCTCACTGCTCCTTTGAATTCATAGGCTCACGCAATCTTCCCACCTCAGCCTCCTGAGTAGCTGGGGTTACAGGCACACATCACTACCCCTGGCTAATTTATTTGTTTTTTTTTTTTTTGTAGAGACATGGTCTTGTTATGTTGCCCAGGCTGGAGTGCAGGAATGTGATCACAGCTCACTTCTACTTCGAATTTCTGGGCTCAAGCGATCTTCCCACCTCAGCTTCCTAAGTAGCTGGGACTACAGGAGTGTCGCACCATGCCAAGCTAATTTTTATTTTTTATTTTTGAGATGGAGTCTCATTCTGTCATCCAGGCTGGAATGCAGTGGTGAGATCTCTGCTCACTGCAACCTCCACCTCCTGGGTTCAAGCAATTCTCCTGCCTCAGCCTCTCAAGTAGCTGGGATTACAGGCATGTGCCACCATGCCTGGCTAATTTTTGTATTTTTCTTTTTTTCTTTTTTTTTTTTTTTGAGATGGAGTTTCGCTCTTGTTACCCAGGCTGGAGTGCAATGGCGCGATCTCGGCTCACTGCAACCTCCGCCTCCTGGGTTCAGGCAATTCTCCTGCCTCAGCCTCCTGAGCAGCTGGGATTACAGGCACACGCCACCATGCCCAGGTAATTTTTGGTATTTTTAGTAGAGACGGGGTTTCACCATGTTGACAAGGTTGGTCTCGATCTCTCGACCTTGTGATCCACCCGCCTCGGCCTCCCAAAGTGCTGGGATTACAGGCTTGAGCCACCGTGCCCAGCTAATTTTTGTATTTTTCATAGAGACTGGGTTTTGCCATGTTGGCCAGGCTGTATCTCAAACTCCTGAACTCAAACAACCTGCCTGCCTCCGCCTCCCAAAGTGCTGGGATTACAGACATGAACAACCAAGTGTCCAGCCCAAGCTAATTTTAAAAAAAAAAAAATGTTTTTTGTAGAGACAGGGCCTCACTCTGTCACCTAGGCTGGTCTTGAATGCCTGGCCCCAAGTGATCCTCCCACCTCAGCCTCTCAAAGTGCTGGGATTACAGGCATCAGCCACCATGCCTGGCCTCCATAACTATTTTTGAATGAACAAATGGGGCTCATAAGACCTTCTACAAGGAGATGTTGTTCCAATTAAGTGAGAAAAAGTACCCAGCATATAGTACATGCTCATTAAATAGTGGCATTTTCATTAATTCACTCACTCATCCATCCATTCATTCAGCAATTACTTATTGAACTCCTACTGGGTGTGTGGGGGGTATTTTGTTTTTATTTTTGTTTTTTGACAGAGTTTCAATCTTGTTGCCCAGGCTAGGGTGCAATGGCTCAATCTCTGCTCACTGTAACCTCCACCTCCTCGGTTCAAGCAATTCTCCTGCCTCAGTCTCCTAAGTAGCTGGGATTACAGGTGCTAGCCACCATGCCCAGCTAATTTTTTTGTATTTTTAACAGAGACGGGGTTTCACTATAGTGGCCAGGCTGGTCTCGAACACCTGACCTCAAGTGATCCATCCAACTCAACCTCTCAAAGTGTTGGGATTACAGGTGTGAGCCACAATGCATGACTGGATGTTAGTCTTCACGCTAGGAACTAATGACTTAGATAACAGATGCTAACGGGGGTTGGGGGGGGCGGTCACTGAGGCTAAGATGAAGATGTGCACTCCAGAGTCAAGTCCCAGCCAGGCAGAGCTCCCAGATGGCTACTTTGGGCTGCTGTGGGGTCCCTCTTCCCCAAACTCCTCCTCTGGTACTGACTGGGGTTCAGGTCCTGCAGGAACTACACACAGGGATTTCCATGTCATCAGTGAGGATAATTCTGGAGCAGACCCAAAAGGACAAATTCCCCCTTTTCAGGCCGTGATTCAGGCCTCCAACTACTCAGAGAGGCAGATCGAGTATATAAAGTGCCCCTTGGAGTGAGACCAGCAATGTTTTTTTTTTTTGTTTTTGTTTTTGTTTTTGTTTTTTTTTTTTTTTAAAGAGAAAAAGAATAATAAGAAAAAGAATAAAGAAGAGGAAGAAAGAGAAAGAGGAAGAGGGAGAGAGAATGGGGGTATTGCTTTGTTGCCCGGGCTAGAATGCAGTCTAAATATGGGTATGCCTATAATTGTCCTTAATAATGGAGACATGAAAGAAAATGAGGGAAGAGAGTAACAAACAAGGAGCCAACCAACATTTCGTTTAAACTTCTAAGCTGATATGATGTGGTACTGATAAGAGTGTATATTTTGTGTAAAGTGGAGAGTTCTATAAATGTTAATTACGTTTACTTGTTCCAGATCTGAGTTCAAGTCCTGGATATCGTTGTTAATTTTCTGTCTCATTGATCTGTCTAATATTAATGTTGAAGTCTCCCACTATTATTGTGTGGGAGTCTAAGTCTCTTTATAAGTCTTGTATGTCTGGGTATTCCTGTATTGGGTGCGTATATATTTAGGACCTTTAACTCTTCTTGTTGTTGCATTGATTCTTTTATCATTATATAATGTCCTTCTTTGCTTCTTTTGATCTTTGTTGCTTTAAATACTATTTTATCAGAGGCAAAAATTGTAACTTCTGCTTTTTATTTATTTATTTTTGCTCTCTGGTTAGTTGGTAAGTCTCTCTCCATCCTTTGTTTTGAGTCTTTGTGTACCCTTGAATGTGAGATGGGTCTGGATGCAGCATACAGTTTTAGTTTTTTGTGCAAATTGTCTGTCTGTCTTTGAATTGGGGAATTTAGTCAATTTAAATTTAGAATTAATAATGATATATATGAGTTTAATACTGCCATTTGCCCATTAGTTGATGTAAATTCTTCATTGTATTGATGTTCTTTACTTTTTGGTATTTTTTAGAAAGGCTGATACTGTTTGTTCCTTTCTATGTGTAGTGGTTCTTTCAGTAGCTCTTGTAAAGCAGGCCTGGTGGTGATGAATTCTCTGAGTGCTTGCTTGTTCACAAAAAACTTTATTTTTCCTTCACTTATGAAGCTTAGTTTGGCTGGATGTAAAATTCTTGGTTGAAAGTTCTTTTCTTTAAGGATGTTGAATATTGGTCCCCACTCTCTTCTGGCTTGTAGGGTTTCTGCTGAGAGATCTGCTGTAAGTCTGATAGGCTTCCCTTTGTGGGTAACCTGACCTTTCTCTCTGGCTGCCCTTAGGATTTTCTCCTTCATTTCAACCCTGGTGAATCTGACGATTATGTGCCTTGGAGTTGCTCTTCTTGAGGAATATCTCTGTGGTGTTCTCTGTATTACCTGGAGTTGAATATTATCCTGCCTTACTAAGTTGGGAAAATTTTCCTGAATAATATCCTGAAGCATATTTTCCAACTTGGATTCATCCTCTTCGTCACATTCAGGTACACCTATCAAGCGTAGATTAGGTCTTTTCACATAGTCCCATATTTCTTGGAGACTTTGCTCATTCCTTTTTATCCTTTTTTCTCTAATCTTGTCTTCTAGTTTTATTTCATTGAGTTGGTCTTCGACCTCTGATATCCTTTCTTCTGCTTCATCAATTCGGCTGTTAAAACTTGTGCATACTTCACGTAGTTCTCGTATTGTGTTTTTCAGCTCCATCAATTCACTTATTTTCCTCTCTAAATTTTGTATTTTTGTTGACATTTCGTCAAACCTTTTTTCAAAGTTCTTAGTTTCTTATATTGTGTTAGAACAAGTTCTTTTAATTCACAGAAGTTTCTCATTATCCACATTTTGAAGCCTGCTTCTGTAATTGGAACACACTCGTTCTCCATCAAGCCTTGTTTCGTTGCTGATGAGGAACTGGGATCCCCTGCTGAGGAAGAGGCGTTCTGATCTTGGGTATTCTCAGCCTTTTTTGACTGTTTTCTTCCCTTCGTTGTAGATTTATCCATCTGTGGTCTTTATAATTACCGTCTTTGTAATTGGGTTTCTGAGTGGACATCCAACTTCTTGATTCTCAGCGCTGAAATCTGAGCAACCCACTGCACCGACTAAATCAGCGGCGTTAAGATTGGTGGTGCTTTTCTGACTCTGCACCGAGAACCGACGCTCTGAGGCGCCGGCAAAACCGCCTCGCCGGTCACAAGAGTCGCGCTGGCGACCCGTGGGGCTCCTCCGCTGGGAATCTCCTGGTGCGTGAGCAACAAGAATTCATGTGAAGGTGTGGCGTCCTCTCATTCTTTGCGTTTTCACTGGGAGCTACAATCCCGAGCTGCTAGTGATCAGCCATCTTGGATCTGAGACCAGCAATGTTTAAAAGGATGGTGGGTTGAGCATGGTGGCTCACACCTGTAATCCCAGCACTTTGGGAGGCCAAGGTGGGCAAATCACTTGAGGTTAGGAGTTCGAGACCAACCTGGCCAATATGGTGAAGCCCCGTCTCTACTGAAAAAAAAATTAGACGGGTGTGGTGAGGCACGCCTGTAATTCTAGCTACTCAGGAGGCTGAGGCATGAGAATCACTTGCATCCAGCAGAAGTCACAGTGAGCCAAAATCGTGCCACTGCTCTCCAACGTGGGCAACAAAGTGAGACCCTGTCTCAAACAAATGAACAAGCAACAACAACAAAACAAATAAAAGGACTGTGGACACCAAAGACACAGTCTGATTGGTAAGTTTCACCCGAGCAGCAGTTCTCAAGCAGGTATGACTTGTCTCCCGAGGCATTTGACAATGTCAGGAAATACATTTTTTCTCTGTTTTTTTTTTTTTTTTTTTTTTTTTTTCTTGAGACAGAGTTTTACTCTTGTTGCTCAGGCTGGAGTGCAATGGCGCGGTCTCGGCTCACTACAGCCTGTCTCGCAGTTCAAGCAATTCTCCAGTCTCAGCCTCCTGAGTAGCTGGGATTATATGCTCCATGCTAATTTTTGTATTTTTAGTAGAGATGGGGTTTCACCATGTTGGCCATGCTGGTCTTGAGCTCCTGATCTCAAGTCATTCACCTGCCTCGGCCTCTCAAAGTGTTGGGATTACAGGAATGAGACACCACCCCCAGCCAGGAAAGACTTTTGATTGTTCCAACTGGAGGGAAAGGGGTTGCTATTGGTATTGGGTGGGTCTAAAGGCCAGGGATGCCAGTCAACATCCTACAATGCATAGGAGAGGCCCCGTGATAGACAATGATTGGGTCTCAAATAGGTCCACGGTGTTGTCAAGGAAACCTGCCTACCAGCAGCAAAGAGCAAACTAATGGCATACAAATCACTCTGGGTTCTCGTCCAAATGCAGATTCGGTTTCAGTCCATCTGGGATAGGACCTGGGATTTGGTATTAAAAGTTCCCAGGTAGGCTTGGTTCATACCTGTAATCCCAGCACTTTGGGAGGCCAAGGTGGGAGAATCGCTTATTCTCAGGATTTGGAGACCAGCCTGGGCAATATGGTGAAACCCTGTCTCTACAAAAAACTAGCCAGGTGTGGTGGCACATGCCTGTAGTCCCTGAGGTGGGAAGATCACTTAAGACTGGGAGACAGAGGGTACAGTAAGCTGAGATTGCACCACTGCAATCCAGCCTGGGTGACAGAGCCAGGCCCTGTCATCATCATTATAACAGTCCCAGGTGGGCTAGCCATGGTGGCTCATGCCTGTAATCCCAGCACTCTCGGAGGCTGAGGTAGGAGGATATCTCGAGCTCAGGAGTTTGAGACCAGCTTGGGCAACATAGCAAGACCCTGTCTCTATAAACAAACAAACAAAATTAAACATTAGCAGGGTGTAGTTACATATGCCTGTGGTTCCAGCTACTTGGGAGGCTGAGGTGGGAAGATTGCTTGAGCCCAGAATTTCAGTGAGCTAGGCTGCAGTGAGCTATGATTACACCACTGTACTCCAGCCTGGACCAGAGAGAGAGAGAGAGAGAGAGAGAGAGAGAGAGAGAGAGAGAGAGAGAAAGAGAAAGAGATGGAGATCCTGTCTCTAAAATAAAAATAATTTTTTAAAAAGTTCCCAGGTGATAGGCTGGGTGCAGTGGCTCACACTTGTAATCCCAGCTCCTTGAGAGGTCAAGACAGGAAAATCACCTGAGGTCAGGAGTTTGAGACCAGTCTGGCCAACATGGTAAAACCCTGTTTCTATTAATAATACAAAAATTAGCAGGGTGTGGTGGCGGGCGCCTGTAATCCCAGCTACTTGGAAGGCTGAGGCAGGAGAATCACTTCAATCCGCGAGGTAGAAGTTGCAGTGAACTATGATTGCGCCACTGCACTCCAGCCTCGGTGACAGAGCAAGACTCCAACTCAAAAAAAAAAAAAAAAAAAAAAAAAAAAAAAAAAAAAAAAAAAGTTCCCAGGTGAAGGCAATGCTCTAAGTCAGTGGGTCACATAGACACCAGAGAACTTGGATGACCCCAAATCAGAGTTTAAAGACCTCAGGATTTTTCTGAGAAGCAAAGCAAAAGCAGGAATAGAAACAAATGGGGAATGATAAGGAACCAGCGATCACAGTAAGAAGTGCATGGTTCAGCTCAGCCTGGGGCTGTTCAAGCAAAGGAACCCAAGAGCAGGCTCCCGGCACCTGCGCTGCGCAGCCTTGGTTCTAGATCTCCGGCTTAACTCTTCCAACTTTCAACCTCCTACCTGCCCCTGGAATCTGATGCCCAAGAAAGACTAAGCAAACCTCATCCCCCACAGAAGAGAACACGATGCCAGGGAAAAGAGGGAGTCACCTGCTGTCCCAAATTAAGGACTTCAACACACTGACATTGCTGGTGTACTGAATATTTGGCAAAGGCTGGGTGCGGTGGCTCACACCTGTAATGCCAGCACTTTGGGAGGCTGAGGCAGGAGGAGTCATCCAATTTGGGGTCATCCAAGGTGTCATGTGTCCATGTGACCCACTGACTTAGAGCATGACCTCATCTGGGAACTTCTTTTTTTTTTTTTTGAGATGGAGTCTTGCTCTGTCACCCAGGCTGGAGTGCAGTGGTGCGACCACAGCTCACTGCAACCTCCACCTCCTGGGTTCAAGTGATTCTCCTGCCTCAGTGTCCTGAGTAGCTGGAATTACAGGCGCCCACCAGTACACCCAGCTAATGGCTTGAGTCCAGGAGTTTGAAAGCAGCCTGGGCAATATAGTGAGACTTTGTCTCTACAAAAATAAGTTAAAAAATTAGCTAAGCATGGCAGTGCACATCTGTAGACCCAGCTACTTGGGAGAAGGAGGTGGGTGGATTGCTTGAGCCCAGGAGGCAGAGGCTGCAGTGAGCTGAGATCACACCATTTCATTCCAGCCTGGGCAACAGAGTGAGATCCTGTCTCAAATAAAAAAAGAAAAGAAAAGAAAGAAAGAAAAAGGTTTTGCAAAAAGCTCATGTCAGCCTCTGCGGAGGACAGCTCATAGGTCACGGAGCTGGATGGGGATTGCCTAACAGAGGAAAAACTCAAAGAGGAACATTCTTGACACCAGGAGTCACCAACAGCTACCTCCAGCCCCATCACCAGCAATGACAGTCCAGAAAGAGGTGGAAAGGAGAAAGAAGGAAAATACACACGTCTGGAGCAGGTAAAGCCAACACATGCAAAACCTGCAGATCAGGTTGCTCAGAGGCGCTTGCCCCAGGTGCGGAGACGCTGCTCTCGCCGCATGGTCTAAGCCCATCCTAGGATCTGTTTGCCCATCTCATTCACCCATTGTTTCTCACCTGGAGGCAATTCTGCCCCCCAGGAGACTCTTAGCCATGTCTGGAGACATTTTTCGTTGTTGCAACCGGAGGCAGGAGGATGGAGGCCAGGGATGCTACTAAATATCCCACAATGCACAGGACAGCCCCTTAGAACAAACAAGTACCTGGCCCCAAATGTTGACAGTGCTGTGAGCCCCAGTTCTGCCAGCCACTGACTGCAGTTTGGACTCTTGCTACAAACAGCACACACGTCTTTTCTAACATGCAGTCGCCACCACCTCCTCCTCAAGTGGAGCTCATTTGCAAAAAGACCAAGTTCTAAATCCCAGCAATGACCTGAGCCATCTGTTTCTGGGAGTCTCTTGAATCCGGTGCTCTTTCTTGAGTAGAGACCCTTCAACTCGCAACCCCACAACCACCAAGGGCCCCAAAAAGCAGAAAACTGGCCTGCTGTGGATAAAATTGTATCCCCGCCACCACCAAATTCATATGTTGCAATCCTACTCCCCCACTTCTGTCCTTTCGGATGTGACCTTATTTGTAAACTGAATCTTTGCGGATGTAAATAAGCTGAGGCCACAAGAGTCTGGTGAGCCCCTAATCCAATATGACTGGTATCCTCATAGAAAGGGGAAATTGGGACCCAGGGCCATGTGAGGATAAGAGATGACCAGAAGCCAGGAGAGATACCTGGACTGGATCATTTCCTGGCGCCTGCATATGGAGCTCAGCCTTGATCTCAGACTTTCATCCTCCAGAACTGCAGGGCAATATGTCTCTGATGGTTAAGCCACCTGGTATGTGGTGCTTTGTCAAGACAGCTCTGGCAAACTCATACATGGCTCGAGTCCAGATGCTGCAGGAGGATTCCCACAATGGCAAAAGAGACTGTTGCCCATTCCAAGTTACTCCAAGAGGCCCTGTGCCCAGGGACCCATCCCTGGTTCTCTCGAGGGAGCCACCCAGCAGAGGGCGAAACAGAACGAGGATGCAGACATGAAAAGAGGCCAGAGGAGTATGATTGAGAGAACATGAAGAAGAGAAAGTGGCTGCCATCCAGGATGATGGATTGGGCCATCAGACTTACCTGAGCTCAGGAAGGGTTTGCCACACAGGGGGCAGCTGGAGGGGCTGGAGAAGGTCCCTTGTACCAGCTGGTGCCCATTGACACACTCTCGCCTCTCTCGGGCATCCTGGCCCTTCTCCTTTAGATGTGCTGGGCTCTTCGCCTGGATGGGACAGAGGTGGGTCTCAGGATGCTAGGATACCCTCTGCAGGGGCTGGCTCTCTCTCTCTCTCTCTCTCTTTCTTTCTCTCTCTCTCTCTCTCTCTCTAAGATCCAGCTGGAGTGCAGTGGTGCAATCTTGGCTCACTGCAACCTCTGCCTCCTGAGTTCAAGCCACTCTCCTGCCTCAGCCTCCCAAGTAGCTGGGATTACAGATGCCCACCACCACACCCATATAATTTTTGTATTTTTAGTAGAGGCAGGGTTTCACCATGTTGGCCAGGCTGGTCTCGAACTCCTGACCTCAGGTGAACCACCCACCTTAGACCCCCAAAGTGCTGGGATTACGGGCGTAAACCACCGTGCCTGGCTGGGGCTGGCCCTCTTAGGTACTAGGCCCTCAGCCCACCACCAGCTCCAATCACAGGGCTCCTCAGCTAAGGGCAGCGTGCCAAGCTGGGGAAGGCAGAGGGGGCCCCCGTGGCTCAGCTGCCCTCACCTTCTCCTTCTGCCTGGTCACCCGACTGCGGAGGCAGCTCAGCCTTCGCTTCACGCTGGTACTCTTGTCACTCTTATTCTTGCCCGCACTGTCCTCGCTCCTGGGGGATGAGAGGGAAGGTCCATCAGAGGGGCCACAGGCCATTCTGAGGCAGCCCTGTGCATTACTCCAGGAATCCACCTGGACTCTGTCTCCCTGTGGCCTCCTGGTCCTCCTTATCCCTTCTAGTCCTTGACTTCCTCCTCCCTCCCTCCTTTGCTCTCTTACTTATTGTGGGAAGTAGAAAAAGTTTCTTTTTAACGTTTCCTTTCTTGTTAAAAAATAAGTGTGCTAATAACTTTGTGAAGCCCTATCCTATGTAGCTGTTACACACGCCATGCTTACAGGCACGTAGTACATTCTATGTCCTTGTAGTTTAACTAAAATATCTGTGCTGGACGTGCTCACAGGCATGTCTCAGCTCTCCATTGTTTTCCCTGTTAGAAAGTTTTAAGTTGTTAGCCAGTAGGGTTTTACTTTACATGGTGAGGTCTGGCTCCAGCCAACAGAAATCAGACACAGCAGTAATAACAACCCCAAATGCCTAAGGAATAAATGTGTGTGTTTTCCTTTGTTCATTGTACTCTCGTGGCACAGTGGTTAGCGAGGATACCCTTCCTACAGTCCAGGAAGTAAAAAATTGCATTGCTGAAAAATCCTTTGTTCAGTGCTAATTTTTCTTTTCTTTTCTTTTCTTTTTTTTTTTTTTGAGATGGAATTTTCGCTCTTGTTGCCCAGGCTGGAGTGCAATGGCACAATCACAGCTCACTACGATCTCTGCCTCCTGGGTTCAAGTAATTCTCCTGCCTCAGCTTCCTGAGTAGCTGGGTTTACAGGCATGCGCCACCATGCCTGGCTAATTTTTTGGTATTTTTAGTAGAGACGGGGTTTCTCCACGTTGGGCAGGCTGGTCTCAAACTCCTGACCTCAGGTGATCCGCCCGCCTTGGCCTCCCAAAGTGCTGGGATTACAGGCATGAGCTGCCGCACCCAGCCTCAGTGCTAATTTTTCTTTGTGGCACCAAGCATCTATTTCCAACACTTATTCATTAGGCAAACATGCACGAATGTTTGCAAAGTTCTGGGAGCTTTGGGGACTGGGTTTGCAGAGGGAAATGCAACACGACCTCAGGTTTAGGTCCCTCCGTGCCTGGCCTGGAAATCTCGGCTCTGCTCACTGCTGATTTTTCCCTCTAATTCATGTCCCCAACCCCCAACTGGTATCTAATTGGCATTTATTTATGTATTTAGTTAGTTATTTTGAGACGGAGTCTCACTCTGTCACCCAGGCTGGAGTGCAGCAGTGCAGTCTCAGCTCACTGCAACCTCCGCCTCCCAGGTTCAAGTGATTCTCATGCCTCAGCCTCCCGAGTAGCTGGGATTACAGGTGCCCAGCTAACTTTTTTTTTTTTTTTTTTGTATTTGTAGTAGAGACGGGGATTCACCATGTTGGCCAGGCTGGTCTTGAACTCCTGACATCAAGTGATCCATTCACCTCAGCCTCCCAAAGTGCTGGGATTACAGGTGTGAGCCACTGCACCTGGCCCTAATTGGTTTTTAAATCCTGATGGTTCTTCTGTCTCCTCCCCCACCCCCAGCTCCATCCCCAGGTCACTGGCATGGCTTCCTGGATTTCAGGCACACCCTCATTTAATAAATATTAGGTCAGTGACATACAAGGCAGACATGATTCCTGCTCTGGTAGGATCTATTTCCTGGGCGGAGATGCCATTCTTCCGGCCTATGCTCCCTGATCCCAGTCTGAGTGGCTTCTGGAACTTTGTAAATATCTGTTTGTTGAATGAATGAGTGAGTAAAAGAGGGAGGGAGGAAAGGAAGGAGAGAGGGATTCCAGGACCTCCAGCACTGCCTGTGGCCTTTATCCTGTCCCCATCCTATCACCAGAACTGATGATGCCAGAAGACCCCACTTTTTTTTTTTTTTTGAGACAGAGTTTCACTCTGTCACCCAGGCTGGAGAGCAGTGGCACAATCTTGGCTCACTGCAACCTCTGCCTCTAAGGTTCAAGTGATTCTCCTAACTCAGTCTCCCGAGTAGCTGGGATTACAGGCACCTGCCATCATGCCTGGCTAATTTTTGTATTTTTACTAGAGATTGGGTTTCCCCATGTTGGCCAGGATGGTCTTGAATTCCTGACCTTAGACAATCCTCCCCCACTGCCCACAGTCTCCCAAAGTGCTGGGATTATAAGCATGAACCACCATACCCGGCCCCCGCTGCTCTTCAGGATAAAGTCTGAGCTCCTTTGTTCACTGAGGTGGTCTGGTCTCTGCTGATTTCTCCCCTCTTCCCTCCTCCCCACCCCACTCCGATGTCATTCTCTAAGCCTTTAGTTCCATTTTGTTTCCTTCATCCTCATCTGCACATACTGGCAAACTCCTACTCTTCTGTCAGAACCCTGCTTACATTGTCACCTCCTCCAAGAAGTCTTCCTCTGTCCTCTCAGGGTATATGAGAGCCTCACCCCTCCCTTCCTTGCCAGCTCCCACCATTGCCCTGATGAGGACTCCTGTTCCTGCCCCCAGCAAGGGGGCTTGGCCCAGAGAGGACGCTCCGTAAACACTTGTTGGAATCCAAGGCGGCCCTCCCCTGCAGTTCTCACTTGCAGCAGATCTGTGTACTTACTCCGACAGGAACTCAAACCAGGTCAGGCTCGAGTGGGGTCCGCCGGGGCTGGTTGACATGCAAGCCCTCTGCCGGGCCCTGCGGGATCAGAGGGGACAGATACCGGGGTCGGCAGCCTGCTCTCCCACTCACCAACCCAGTGCTGCTAAGCACAGGCGTGCTCCAGGTGCCCCATCTAAGAGCCCACCCTTTCTTGACACTTTAGGCTTGCATATGGGACTTTATGACAGGTTTTCCAGCAGGGAGCAGTAACTTATGTCGGCTGAACAAAATCAGCGTATCGGGAAGTTTTGTTTTTGTTTTTGTTTTTGTTTTTGAATAGAGATGGGGTCTCGCTCTGTTGCCCAGGCTGGAGTGCAGCAGTGCAATCATAGCTCACTGCAGCCTCAACCTCCTGGGCTCGAGTGATCCTCCTGCTTCAGTCTCCCGAGTAGCTGGGACGATAGGCAGGTGCCACCATGCCTGGCTAATTTTTATTTTTATTTTATTTTATATTTATTTATTTTGAGGTGGAGATTCACTCTTATTGCCCAGGCTGGAGTGCAATGGTGCGATCTCTGCTCACCACATCCCCCACCTCCTGGGTTCAAGTGTTTCTCCTGCCTTAGCCTTCCAAGTGTCTGGGATTATAGGCATGCACCACCAGGTCTGGCTCCTTTTTCTTTCTTTTTTTTTTAACCAATTACTTAAGTCTGACACAATTTCTTTCCTTTTCTTTCTTTTTCTTTCTTTTTTTTTCTTTTTTTTTTTTTTTTGAGATGGAGTCTCATTCTGTTGCCCAGGCTGGAGTGCAGTGGCTTGATCTCGCTCACTGCAACCTCCACCTCCTGAGTTTAAGTGAGTCTCCTGCCTCAGTCTCCTGAGTAGCTAGATTACAGCACCCACCATTACACCCAGCTAATTTTTTGTATTTTTAGTAGAGATGGAGGGTTTCACCAAGTTGGCCAGGCTGGTCTCAAACGCCTGACCTTGTGCTTCACCCGCCTCAGCCTCCCAAAGTGCTGGGATTACAGGCATGAGCTACCATGCCTGGCCACAAACTGTTGTTGCTGTTGTTGTTTTTAATTAATTTAAATTTTAAAAATATTAATTTAAAAAAAATACAGGGTCTTGCTCTGTCGCCCAGGCGGGTGTGCAGTGGCATGATCATGGCTCACGGCAGCCTTCACTGCCTGGGTTCAAGCCATTCTCCTGTGTAAAACCCAGTCACCTCCCAGAATAGCTGGGGCTACAGATATGTGCCACCATGCCCAGCTAATTAAAAACAAATTTATAGAGACAGAGTCTCACTCTGTTGCCCAGGCTGGTCTCAAACTCCTGGGCTCAAACAATACTCCCACCTCAGCCTCCCAAACTTCTGGGATTACAGGCATGAGCCACCTCACCCAGCAAATTTTTAATTATTGTTTGTAGAGATAGATCTTGCTGTGTTTCCCAAGATGGTCTCAAACTCCCGGCCTCCAAATAATGCTCCCACCTTGGCCTCCCAAAGGGTTGGATTTACAGTGGTGTGAGCCACTGCACCTGCTACAGGAAGAGTTTGTAACAGATGGCAGTGTCCTGGGCAGGTGGCACCTTTATCTGTTTGCTCCAAGGGACCCCGTGTCAGTGGCAGCCTGCTCCTCTCCAGCCCTTGTCTTCTATCCTCCTCCCTCCTCTCCTTCCCTATTTTTCTTCCCTTGAACCCAGCCTTTTCTGTTTTCTTTTCTTTTTCTTTTCTTTTTTTTTTTTTTTTTTTTTTTTTTACACGGTCTCACTGTGTTGCCCAGGCTGGAGTGCAATGGCATGATCTCGGCTCATCACAACCTCTGCCTCCTGGGTTCAGGCGATTCTCCTGCCTCAGCCTCCCGAGTAGCTGAATTATAGGTAAGTGCCACCATGCCCGGCTAATTTTTGTATTTTTAGTAGAGACAAGGTTTCTCCATGTTGGTCAGGCTGATCTCGAACTCCCAACCTCAGGTGATCCACCCACTTTGGCCCCTCAAAGTGCTGGGATTAAAGGCGTGAGCACCATACCCGGCCCTTTTTATTTCTTCTTCTTCTTTTGAGACAGAGTCTCGCTGTGTTGCCCAGGCTGGAGTGCAATGGTGCAATCTCGGCTCACTGCAACCTCTGCCTCCTGGGTTCAAGTGATTCTCCTCCCTCAGCCTTCCGAGTACCTGGGATTACAGGTGCCTGCCACCATACCTGGCTAGTTTTTATATTTTTAGTAGAGATGGGGGTTTCACCATGTTGGTCAGGCTGGTCTCGAACTCCTGGCCTCAGGTGAGCCACCGTGCCTGGCCCTCACCCAGTCTTTTCTACCCCATCTCCCACATATGTGCATGCCCCAGCCTGCCTCCTGCTCTCGTCTCGCACTTTGTTCCCCTCTTCCCTCATGCCTGTCCCGACTCCCACTTACCCATGGTACTGTCGAAGTTCTTGAAGCACCTGCTGGACAATCAGCCTGCGGGGGTGGGAGCAGGATTAGAGCAGCCCTCGGTGGCCCCAAGTTACAGACACTCTCCCGGAGACAAACTGGGGTTGCCCATCCAGGCCTCAGGTGGCTCATGCCTATAATCCCAGAACTTTGGGAGGCCGAGGTGGGTGGATCACTTGAAGTCAGAGGTTCAAGACCAGCCTGACCAACACGGTGAAACCCTGTCTCTACAAGACATACAAAAACTAGCTGGGCATGGTGGTGGGCGCCTGTAGTCCTAGCTACTCTGGAGACTGATGCAGGAGAATCTCTTGAACCTGGGAGGCAGAGGCTGCAGTGAGCTGCGATCACATCACTGCACTCCAGCCTGCGTCACAGAGCGAAACTCTGTCTCACGCACACGCCTGAAAAGTCACAATTACCTCTCAAGGCAACATTGAGAACCTTTTTGAGGGGCTTGGATCCCTCCCCCAGGGAAGACGGATGGTGTCAGAAAGAAGATAAGGTTATAGTGGACTAGTGGGATGGTACCAGGCCCTGGTCACTTACAGGCAGCACTCTGCACCCTGGCTCCCCTCCTCCCCAAGCCCTGACTGTCTGGCCTGTCCACTGGGGGTCCCTCCCCCACCACAAGGCAGAAACTCACACATGATCTGGCTCCACGTGGTCTTTTTCCATGCACTCCAGCACTGGAGGTTCTAGGCCTGGAAGAAGCCCCCGTCCCAGGAAGCACAGTTGTGAGGGGCTCTGGGACAGGACCAGCCCAGCAGGGCCCTCCCGGATACCACCCTGGGCCCCTGCAGAACGGGAGGACATGCAGACAGAGCCTGTGCTCTCAGGGAACAGAGACGAGAAGAGGACAGAGAGCCAGGGACAAACTCAGGTGTCCCCAGTGTCTCGGGAGTGCTTACAACCTATGAAGTGCTTTACATGTGTGAGCTCAGCAGACTCTCTGAGTGGCCTTAAGGAGATACGCTTATTGTCCCCACTCACCTTTTTTCTTCTTCTTTTTTTTTTTTGAGATGGAGTCTCACTGTATTGCCCAGGCTGGAGTGCAGTGGCGTGATCTGAGTTCACTGCAACCTTTGCCTCCCAGGTTTAAGCAATTCTCCTGCCTCAGCCTCCCAAGTAGCTGGGATTACAGGTACCTGTCACCACACCCGGCTGACTTTTTATTTTTAGTAGAGACAGGGTTTCACCATATTGGCCAGGAGTTTGAGACCATATAATTCACCATATTATCATGCTTATAATCCCAGCACTTTGGGAGGCCAAGGCAGGCAGATCACTTGAGGCCAGGAGTTCGAGACCAGCCCTGTCAACATGGCAAAACCCTGTCTCTATCAAAAATACAGAAACTAGCTGGGCATGGTGGCAGTGCTTGTGGTCCCAGCTACTTGTGAGGCTGAGGCAGGAGAATTGCTTGAACTGGCGAGGTGGAGGTTGCAGTGAGCCAAGGCTGCACCACTGCACTCCAACCTGGGTGACAGAGTGAGACTCCATCTCAAAAAAAGTAATAATCAGCCAGGCGCAGTGGCTCACACCTGTAATCCCAGCACTTTGGGAGGCCGAGGCGGGCAGATCACGAGGTCAAGAGAGGGAGACCATCATGGCCAACATGGTGAAAACCGGTCTCTACCAAAAATACAAAAATTAGCTGGGTATGGTGGCATGCACCTGTAGTCCCAGCACTCGGGAGGCTGAGGCAGGAGAATGGCTTGAACCTGTGAGGCAGAGCTTGCAGTGAGCTGAGATGGTGCCATTGCACTCCAGCCTGGGCAACAAGAGTGAAATCCAGTCTCAAAAATAGTAATGATAACAATAATAATAATAGAGGAGAGAGTCTTGGGGACAAGATCATTGCAATGGGCAGTGTCACACTGGCTCAAGGGCTGCGGGGAGAGGAGGAGGGACAGATGCTGGAGGTCCCTTCCCCTCTCTGGCTTCCCTCAGTGTTCTGCTCAGTCCCTGCAGAACAATTCCCTGGGTCCCATCTGGAGCCCCATCAAGCGGCCCGTCAGGAGGAACCCCCTCCCTGCCTCCTCACCCCCAACCTGGTTTGAATGAAGGAAGCTCCCAGGCTGGCTACCTTGAACAGGTGGAGTGACCACTTCCAAACCCGGAGAGAGTTCCAGGGAGCGGATCTCATAGAAGGACCCAGGAACAGACCTTGACCTCACTGTTTTCTTGGGGCTATCACATTCCTGCAGGGAATTAAACATCTCACTAAGCTGGGAAGGCAGCCTGGACTGCAGGCAGGTTCCCCAGGTTGAGGGTCCCCAGCCACAGCCAGGGGACACCTCCGGGGAAATGGACGACACACTCATCCAAGCCCCAACCTCCAACCAACCTCCCCTGGACAGAGCATGGGTTCTGCCACTCCCTCCGCAGCCACTGCAGAGGGCTGTAGTCCTGATCAAGGAGCCCCCAGTTATGACCTGGAGCCCCAAATATCAGAGCTACAGGTTCCAACAATGGCCAGGAATTTCCCCAAGGGTCATTTGTGGTCACAGTCAAAGATGTCCCAGCCATCGGCCACAGCTCCAAGCATGCATCTCTCCACATTTGCACCTCAGATCTCAGGTCAGAGACAAATTCTCCCTAGCTGCAGACCCCAGCCACAGACACAGCTGCCTTCCAGCTACAGGCTACACTCCCAGATCAGACACCCCGAATCAACTTTCCTGCAGCCCCTGGGTTGCCGTCATGACCCTGCATAGCCTGCCCTAGATACTTACCCAGAGAAAACCCTTCAGGCCTGGGCTGGAATCTTAGGACCCAGAGACGCCCGAGGCATGATCCGCACCATAGGCAAGCAGCCCTCACCCGCCATGGCAGGTAACCCTCACGAGCCCTGGCAAGTCTCTCCTTCCTACCCATAGCAATGGCTTCTGGGCCCAAAAGTGTGCTATTGCCAGGGGTGGCTGCAGGCTACACCCACCTTGCCTGGGCTTTCTGCAGGGGTCCCACCCCCAGACAGACATCCTTGGGTCCAAGTCTTCAGTCCTCCTCCCGGCAGGTTCAAAGTGAGGCTGGCCAGTGTTCGAGGGAGGCAGGGTTCCTCATCCACAGCGGAGGCATCAAGGCTGAGCCTGGTGGGAGAGGACCGGGTACTGGGGCTTCAGCAGGTCTTGGTCACCTGGCTGCTGCCCCAGGCATCCGGGGGATGGGGCTTGAGAGAACCTGTAAGGGGGCCCTTCCAGGACAGGGAAGGGTGCGGAGGCCACAGAGAGGGGTCCAGACCTCCCAATATCAGAGGACTCGGTGACAAGGAGGTGGGGGAGAAGAAAGCCAACCTGGTGAGATTTGTTGGAGCTACATTTGTATCTCAGACCGTTTTTGCACAGACTGGATTTCCTCTTTCTTTCTTTCCTTCCTTTCTTTTCTTTCTTTCTCTTTCTTTCCTTCTTTCCTTCTTTTTCTTTCTTTCCTTCTTTCATTTTTTCTTTTTTTCCTTCCTTCCTTCATTCCTTCTTTCCTTCCTTCCTTTCCTCCCTCCCTCTTTTCTTTTCTCCTTCCTTCCTCTCTCTCTCTCTCTCTCTCTCTCTGACAGAATCTTGCTCTGTCACCCAGGCTGGAGTGCAATGGCGCGATCTCAGCTCACTGCAACCTCTGCCTCCCAGATTCAAGCAATTCTCCTGCCTTAGCCTCCCGAGTAGCTAGGATTACAGGCATGTGCCACCATGCCCAGCTAATATTTATATTTTTAGTAGAGATGGGGGTTTACCATGTTGGCCAGGCTGTTCTCGAACTCCTGACCTCAAGTGATCCAACCACTTCAGCCTCTCCAAGTGCTGTATTTATAGCTGCTCCCCATCGCTGGCATGACCACCTGAGCTTCGCCTCCTGTCAGATGAGTGGCAGCATTAGATTCTCAAAGAAGCGGGGGCATGGTGGCTCACGCCTGTAATTCCAGCACTTGGGAGGCTGAGGCAGGCAGATTTCCTGAGGTCAGGAGCTCAAGACCAGTCTGGCCAACATGGTGAAACCATGTTTCTACTAAAACTATAAAAAGTTAGCTGGGTGTGGTGATGTGAGCCTGTACTCCTGACTGCTTGGGAGCCTGAGGCAGGAGAATTGCTTGAACCTGGGAGGTGGAGGTTGTAGTGAGCCAAGATTGCACCACTGCACTCCAGCCTGAGCCACAGAGTGAGATTCTGTCTCAAAAAAAAAAAAAAAAAAAAAAAAAAAAAAAAAAAAAAAGTATCATAGGAGCCAGAACCCTATTGTGAACCACACATGTGGGGCATCTAGGTTGCATGCTCCTTATGACAATCTAGGCTGGGTGCAGTGGCTTATGCCTGTAATCCCAGCACTTTGGGAGGCTGAGGCAGGAGGATCACTTGACATCAGGAGTTTGAGACCAGCCTGGCCAACATGGTGAAACCCCATCTCTACTAAAAAGACAAAAATTAGCCAGGTGTGGTGGTGCACACCTGTAATCCCAGCTACTCAGGAGGCTGAGGCAGGAGAATCACTTGAACTCGGGAGGTGGAGGTAGCAGTGAGCTGAGATCGCATCACTTCATTCCAGCCTGGGTGACAGAGTGAGACTCCATCTCAAAAAAAGAAAGACTCAAATGGCTAATGATCTGTTACCGTCTCCCTCCCATCATCCCGAGATGGGACCATCTAGTGCAGGAGAACAAACTCAAGGCTTCCACTGATTCTACATTATGGTGAGTTATATAATTATTTCACTATGTATTACAATGTAATAATAATGTAAGTAAAGTGCATGATAAATGGCATGTGCTTGAATTATCCGGAAACTATCCCCTGTCCCCCTGGGTCCATGGAAAAACTGTCTTCCATGAAACCAGTCCCTGGTGCTGAAAGGCTGGGGACCACGGCAGGTGCAAGGAGCAGCTTGTCCTAGGACCTGGCTCTGGCCTTCTGGACCGCTGCCCTATCATGGAGGTGCACTGTGGGAGGCAGGTGTCGTGGGCAACTGACCTCCGCCAGCTCTCTGAGCAGCTCCGTGACCTCTCCCAGCTGCGCCGCCTTGACTGGTCCTGGGACTCTTTTAAGCTGGAAAAGACAGAATCCCTTTCTGCTTCTTCACCTGGGGGGCGGCTGTCCGGGGCCTCCCCAGGCTGGCTGTGGGAAGGGGCCCCAATGCCCAGGTCCTGCAGATACTCGCTGCCCTGAAGGGTCCCCAGATCCAGGCTGAGGTCCTCTGCACTCTCACTGAGCCGCTTCGGAAAATCATCCTCCTGTAGGATGGGGAAGGAGGGAGAAGAAGACATTGATCAAGGGGTAGCAGAGCCTGGGGTCTCTTGACCTGCTCCTAACATCAAGACCCTGCCCGTCCCCCACCTGTGCATCTTGGGCTCAGTGCCCTTCTCACAGCGGGTGGGATGGAATGGGAAGGAGGAGTCCCCCCAGTGCTCTGTCTAACCTGGACCTTCAAGGTCTCATCCCTGCAAAAGGACCAGAAGTCTGGTCTTCCACACCAGATCCCCCTACTTCTAGCCTTGGCAAAGCACTGCATGTCACTGAGTTTCCGTCTGATTATCTTTTTTTTTTTGGAGACATAGTCTCACTCTGTTGGCCAGGCTGGAATTGGAATGCAGTGGTGCAATCTCAGCTCACATTGCAATCTCCAACTCCTGGGTTCAAGCGATCGTCCTACCTCAGCCTCCTGGGTAGCTAAGACTGCAGGTACCCACCAGCACGCCCAGCTAATTTTTGTGTGTGTATTTTTAATAGAGACAGGGTTTTACCATGTTGGCCAGGCTGGTCTCAAACTCCTGATGTCAAGTGATCCTCCTGCCTTGGCCTCCCAAAGTACTGGGATTACAGGGGTGAGCCACTGCGTCTGCCCTGCCTGCTCACCAGCTTGTTAAAGCTCACAAAGGGGTCCAGATGAGGTGGCTCATACCTGCAATCCTAATGCTGTGGGAAGCCAAGGCAGAAAGATCGCTTGAGGCCAGGAGTGTCAGACTAAATTGGGCAACATATCAAGACTCCATCTCTACAGAAAAATTTAGGTTGGGTGTGGTGGCGCATGCCTGTAATCCCAGCACTTTGGGAGGCCAAGATGGGTGGATCGCAAGGTCAAGAGATCAAGACCATCCTGACCAATGTGGTGAAACCCCGTTGCTACTAAAAATACACAGATTAGCTGGGCCTGGTGACACATGCCAGTAGTCCCAGCTACTCGGGAGGCTGAGGCAGGAGAATCTCTTGAACCTGGTAAGTGGAGGTTATAGTGAGCCGAGATCATGACACTGCACTCTAGCCTGGTGACAGCAAGACTCTGTCTGAAAAAAAAAATTTTTTTTTTTTTTTAAATTAGCTGAGCTTGGTGATGTGTGCCTGTTGTCCCAGCTAATCAGGAGGCTAACGAGGGAGGATCACTTGAATCCAGGAGTTTGAGGCTGTAGTGAGCTATGATCATACCACTGCACTCCAGCCTGGGCAACAAAGTGAGACCCTGTCTATAAAATAATAATAATAATAAGGCTCATAAAATAGTACATCTGTTTATTTGCAAAATCGCCACATGGAGGTAAGTTACGCTTGATGCTAGTGGTGCAATTTCAGGCAGTGTTGGGGTTCGTAACCTTACCCCTGTGCTGCTTGGAATGCCTCCTCGAAGGTCTCCTGAAACCTTTTTTGGGGGCAAGGGAGGAGCCTCGCACTGTCACCAGGCTGGAGTACGAGTGCAATGGCGCGAACTTGGCTCACCGCAACCTCTGCCTCCCGGGTTCAAGCAGTTCTCCTGCCTTAGCTTCCTGAGTAGCTGGGATTACAGGTACCCGCCACCATGCCTGGCTAATTTTTGTATTTTTAGTAGATTTGGGGTTTCACTATGTTGGCCAGGCTGGTCTCGAACTCCTGATCTCATGATCCGCCCACCTCAGCCCTCCAAAGTGCTGATACTACAGGCATGAGCCACCATAGCCAGCTTAACTTTGAAAAATGCTGCACAGGAATATTATTTATCTTTTTGTTTGTTTGTTTTGAGACAGAGTCTCACTCTGTTGCCCAGGTTGGAGTGCAGTGGTGCAATCTCACCTCACTGCAACCTGCACCTCACCGGTTCAAGTGATTCTCCTGCCTCAGCCTCCCAAGTAGCTGCGATTATAGGTTCACACCACAAGGCCTGGCAAATTTTTGTATTTTTTTTTAGTAGAAATGGGGTTTCCCCATGTTGGCCAGGCTGGTCTCAATCTCTTGACCTCAAGTGATCCACCCGCCTTGGCCTCCCAAAGTGCTGGGATAACAGGTATGAGCCACTGTCCCTGGCCTGAATACTATTTATCCTAATGCCTTTTTAAGGCATCTTCTTAAATTTTATGTCTGAGGCAAGTGTCTCACCCTTATCCTGGCTTGGGAGGGAGACTCCCTCCTCAGCCTCCTCAGTAGCTGGGATCTTACTTCACTGCAACCTCCACCTCTTGGGTTCAAGTGATTTTTCTGCCTCAGCCTCTGAGTAGCTGGGATTACAGGTACCTGCCACGACCCCGAGCTAGTTTTTGCATTTTTAGTAGAGACGGTGTTTTACCATGTTGGCCAGGCTGATTTCAAACTCCTGACCTCAGGTAATTCACCTGCCTCAGCCTCCCAAAGTGCTGGGACTATAGGCATGCGCCAGCACACCTGGTGAATTTTTATATATATATATATTTTTTAGTAGAGAGGGGATTTCATGATGTTGGCCAGGATGGTTTTGAACTCCTGAACTCAAGTGATCCACCTGCCTCGGTCTCCCAAAGTGTTGAGATTACAGGCATTAGCACCCGGGCCCATATCTTAATTTTTTTTTTTTTTTGACAGAGTCTCGTTCTGTCACCCAGGCTGGAGTGCAGTGGTGCGATCTCGGCTCACTGCAACCTCTGTCTCCTGGGTTCAAGTGATTCTCCTGCCTCAGCCTCCTGAGTAGCTGGGATTATAGGTGCATGCTACCACGCCCAGCTAATTTTTCTATTTTTAGTAGAGACAGGGTTTCACCATGTTGGTCAGGCTAGTCTCAAACTCCTAAACTCAGCCTCCCAAAGTGTTGGGATTATAGGTGAGCCATGATACCTCGGCCCACATCTTAACCATTTTTAAGTGTCCAGTTCAGCATCATTAAGCACATTCCCATTGCTGTGAAACCATCATCTCCATCTAGCTCCAGAACTTCCTCATCTTCCCAAACTAAAATGCTGTGCCCATGAAACACTCCCTCCTCACTCCCCTCCGCAGCCCCTGGGGCTTTCCACCCTTCCATGAACTGCCTGGGAATCCCACCAATTTGGGAGGATCGCTTGAGCCCAGGAGTTTGAGACCAGCCTGGACAACATAGCAAGACCCCATCTCTACACAAATTTATAAAGTGAGCTGAGCATGGTGGCAGGTTCCTGTAGTCCCAGTTACTTGGGAGGCTGAGGTGGGAGGATTACTGGATACTGGGAGGTTGAAGCTACAGTGAGCTGTGATCATGCTATTGCACTCCGGACTGGGAAACAGAGCAAGACCCTGTCTCCAAAAAAAAAAAAAAAAGTGTCTGGGCGGTGGGGAGTAAATCTATGAACCCGACAAGTCCAGAGGCCTCCTACAAGTGGAATCAGACAGTGTTTGTCCTTTTATGTCTGGTTCATTTCACCAGCATAACGTCCGCAAGGTTCCACCACATTGCAGCACGTGTCAGAATTTCCTTCCTTTTTAAGGCAGGATCATATTCTATTGTATGGATGGACCACGTCGCATTTACTCGTGGGAAGTAGAAAAGTTCGTTTTAAGTGTGCTAATAACTTTGTGAAGCCCTGTCCTATGTAGCTGTTAGACATGCCATGCTTACAGGCACGTAGTACACTCTAGGTCAGGCGTCCCCAAACTTTTTACACAGGGGGCCAGTTCACTGTCCCTCAGACCATTGGAGGGCCGCCACATACTGTGCTCCTCTCACTGACCACCAATGAAAGAGGTGCCCCTTCCTGAAGTGTGGCAGGGGGCCAGATAAATGGCCTCAGGGGGCCGCATGCGGCCCGCGGGCCGTAGTTTGGGGACGCCTGCTCTATGTCCTTGTACTTTAACCAAGATATCTGTGCTGGACGTGCTCACAGGCATGCCCCAGCTCTCCATTGCTTTTACCTGTTTAGAAAAGTTTTAATTATTAGCCAATCAGGTTTTAGTTTAGATTGTGAGGTCTGGCTCCAGCCAACAGAGATCAGACACAGCAGTAAAAACAACCCCAAATGTGTAAGGAATAAATGTGTGTGTTTTCCTTTGTTCACTGTACTCTTGTGGCAAAATGGCTAGCAAGGGTACACTTCCTGCAGTCCAGGAAGTAAAAAGTGTGTTGCTAAAAAATCCTTTGTCTCAGTGCTGATTTTTCTTTGCAGCACTGAGCATCTATTTCTAACATTCATCCATCCATCAGCAGACACCTGGACTTTTTCCATCTGTTGGCTCTTGTGAATAACGCTGCTATGAACATTGGTGTGCAAATATCTGTGAGTGCCTGCTCTCAGTTCTTCCAGGAAGATACCCAGAAGTGGAATTGCTGTATCATATGGTAATTTTATTTTTATATTTATGTTATTTTTTTTTTTGTTTTGAGACAGAGTCTCCCTCTGTCGCCATGGCTGGAGTGCAGTGGCACCATCTCAGCTCACTGTAACCTCTGCTTACTGGATTCAAGTGATTCTTGTGCCTTGGCCTCTCTAGTAGCAGGGATTGCAGGCATGCACCGTGATGCCTGGCGAATTTTTGTATTTTTAGTAGAGAGAGGGTTTCATCATATTGTCCAGGCTGGTCTCAAACACCTGACCTCAGGTGATCCTCCTGTCTCAGCCTCCCAAAGTGCTGGGATTACGGGCGTGAGCCACTGAGCCCAACTTACATTTATTTATTTATTTATTTATTCATAATGGAGTTTCACTCTTCTTGCCCAGGCTGGAGTGCAATGGTGTGATCTTGGCTCACTGCGACCTCTGCCTCTCGGGTTCAAGTGATTCGCCTGCCTCAGCCTCCCAAGTAGCTGGGATTACAGGTATGTACCACCATGCCCAGCTAATTTTTGGATTTTTAGTAGACACAGGGTTTTACCATGTTGGCCAGGATGGTCTCAAACACTGAACCTCAGGGGATCCTCCCCAACTCAGCCTCCCAAATTATTGAGATTACAGGCACGAGCCACCGCACCCAACCGATTTTATCTGCTTTTTTGAGATAGCATCTCGCTCTGTCACCCAGGCTGGGGTGCAACGGCACGACTGCATTGCAGTTTGAGGTTTAACTTTCCAAGCACTCACACCACTGTTTCCTGGCCTGCCTTCTTGGATCTCTCCTTTGCGGCCACCATCCTTGCTTCCCTCCTTCCTCCCTGGCGACTCCTCCTCTGCCTCCTCTTCCTCCCTCTGCCTTTTGATCACCAGGGTCCCCCTTTTCCAGCCTCTTTCTAACGAGCCGCAGCTCCAGCTCTGGCTGGCCCTTACGTGACTTGGGCGGCAGCCTCCTTTCAAATTCTCCCCTTACCCCCCAGATGGATCCATTCCTACCCCTGGTGCCTGGACAAGCTCCTACTCTCTTTTCTGTCACTGCCCCCAAAAGTTTTTTTCGTGTCTCTGGTTTTCATCTGCCTGTAAATATAAACAAGTTGAGACAGTCTCTTGGCCTGGCTGGGCCTCCTTCTTGCTCCTGCATCTGGCCTCCCTCAGAGGAGGCAGAGGTGGGAGCCAGGCCAGAGACAGGGTGGAACGGGGGAGTGGGTAACCGCACAGCACAGGCTGTTCCAGCTCCCACTGGCAGGTACATTGAGGGAGGGAGACAGGGGTGTCTCATCTTTCATTTCTGAGCCTGCACCTTTCCTCTGACATATCTTGGGCAAGAAAAGACAAGAGCCAGCCCAGTGGGGGCCTTTCCAGGCATCTGAGTAAACATCGTATGTTGCTCCGCTGGCCCTGACGCCCCAGAGAGGATGCTATAAATCCAAGCTCCTGCTCGCTAGAGCCGGGGGGAGCCTTGGGGGATGGGATCCCCCATCAAACCCAGAAGCAAAACAGCCCAGGGTTCCCCATTCTTTGGAAGGGCTTACCATGCACAGTTTCTCATAGTACATGGATAAATGCTTATTTTAAAAATGTAAATAGTTACTGATCTTGTTGTCTATTGGAAAAGGAGAAATACCAAAGCAATTTCAAGCATGTGTCTCTGATCCTATTTTGTCATGTAAAAAAGTAGCAGAGTTTAAATAAAATAACAACTAAATCATAAAGTAGATCATTTTCTCCTTCCCTCCCTCCCTCCCTCCTTCCCTGCCTTCCTTCTTTCCTTTTATTCATCAATTATTCATGTATCCACCCACCCATATTTCTCATCTTCCTTCCTTCCTTCTACCCACCTTTCTACTCTTTTATTCATCAACCATCCCTCCATCCTTCCTTTCATCCATCCATCCTTCTACCCATCCATCCATACTTCCTTCTTTCCTTCATTCATCCATCCTCGTTTCTTCCATCAACCCATCCAGCTATCCATCTAGATTCCTTCTTTTTATTCATCCATCATTCATGTATCCATCCACCCACAGTTTTACCAATCTTTCCTCCCTTCCTTTTAGTCATCCATGATCCATTCATCCACCCAACCACCCTTCTGTTCATCCCTGCATCCATCCATGCATCCATCCATCCATCTTTCCTTCCTTCTACTAATCTTTCCTTGATTTCCTTTCTCTTTCCATCTACCCAGCCATCCATTCATCCCTCTATTGTTCCTTTCCTCCCTCTTCTTATTCCAGAACAGATTCCGGTTTCCTCATCTGTAAAACAGGATAATAACGACTCTGTAAGTTTCGATGAGGATTTCCTGAGATAATGTACACAAAGTGCCTGGTAAAATGCACGTGCTAAACAAAGGGGACTTGCTGCCACCGTTGTCATCAGCTCCCACCCGTCTCAGCAGTCAGACACATGCCTGATCATCCCCCATGGCAGAGAAGAAGTCTGGGTTCTCAGGTTTCCAGGATCCACTGCTGCTCTTGGTGGCGGAAGCCACAGCTCCAGAGTCAAAGGTCTGGATACATGACTTGGGCTCAGAGCCTGTGGAGAAAGGAGGAACAAGGTGTCAGGGATAAGCTGGGAGGGCTGAGGAAGCCAGGACCTGGATCCTGCATCTGTTGCTGCTTACTCCCAAGTAGCTGGGATTACAGGTGCCACTGCACCTGACTAATTTTGTATTTTTAGTAAAGTCACGGTTTCATCATGTTGGCCAGGCTGGTTTTGAACTCCTGACCTCAGGTGATCTGCCTTCCTCAGCCTCCCAAAGTGCTGGGATTACAGGTGTGAGCCACTGTACCTGGCTGCCTTCTTCTTTTTCTTTTTTAAATTAAAAATGACTTTTTAAAATAAGCTGATTTCTCTCTCTCTTTTCCCTTAGAGATGAAGTCTCACAATGTTTCCCAGGTTGGTTTCAAACTCCTGAGCTCAAGTGATCCTCCTGTCTCGGCCTCCTAAAGTGCCAGGATTACAGGTGCGAGCCACCGTACCCAGCCCTAATGCCCACATTTGTAGGACAGTCTCTAACGGTGGAGCTTGAGACTGCCTCTTCTTTTGGGGGTGAGGAGTGAGAAGCAGAGAGCTGAAAGTTGAGCCCCCCCAGGAGCCACATGCCCCAGGATCCACCTGCAGATGGAAATGAATAAGTCCCAAGAAGCTCAGCCCCAAAGCAATGACAAATTCCAGTCAATATCCCTTGCCCACAAATCATTTCATATAAATGGAATGATATAATATGTGGTCTTTTGTGACTTGTTGCTTTGACTTGACCTATCTTTTGAGTTTTGTCTATAATGTAGCATGTGTCAGTGCTTCACCTGTTTTAGGGCTGAATGCTATTCAATTGTATGGAGATACCACATTTTTTGTATCCACTGATCTGTTGTTGGACGCTCAGGCTGTTTCCACCATTGGCTTATTGCTAATCAGGCGGCCATGAATCATCTGTACAGATGTTTGCATGGATGTGTGTTTGCCATTGTCTTGGGTAGTCAACCTAGGAAGGGAATTGCTGGAACACATGCTCATCTGTGCTTCACTTTTTGAGGAACTGCTGTTATGCAAGCTCTTCTCTGAGACAGAGAAGATTCTGATACCATGAGCTAAGGCTTAATCTTAGTGTCGTAGACTGAGCTCTGTCAATTACCAACCACAATTCCCCCAAACAATTGCCAATCACATTTGTCACTGACCCTCGGTTTAGTTTTATAGTGACCCTCAGGTTTATAGAAATTGCCTTTCTATATAAACAGGTTTAGAGAGGTACACTGCCTTTACCAAGGTCATACCAATCTGGTATGGGGTAGAGCTGGGAGTCCAATTCAGGTATTTCTGAATTCAAAACAAGGGCTCATAATCACCAGACTATCCTGTGCTGTGTTGGGTTGGGCACAGAAATTTGCTGGTGATTGGATAAATGGGTAGATAAATAGATAGATGGATGGATGAGTGGATGGTTGAATGGATGAGTGGGTAGACAGATGGATGAATGAGTGGATAGATGGATGGATGAATGGTTGGATAGGTGGATGTGTGGGTAGGTGGATGTACGAATGAGTAGATAATTGGATGAATGGGTACATGGATGAATGGATGTTTGAATGGATGATGGTTGGATAGATCGAATAGTGGATGGATGGATGGATGGATGGAGTAGTAGATTGATTGATGAATGGATGGATGGTCAGATGGTTGAAGAGTTGGCTGATAGGCTGGTTGGCTGGATAGATAGTTGGATGGCTGCATGGTTGCATGGATGAATGAGTAGATAGTGGGATGGATAGGTTATATGGCAGCGTCCAGAGGCAGTGATGCATTACACTCAGGAGATGGCATTCTGAGGGGGTGAGGAAGGAGATGTAGAAGGAAGAGGGACAGAATTGTAGCAGAAAAGCCACACAGGAAGGAAACCTAGGTGAGAGGGGCACAGACTGCACTCACCAGACATGCACCAATAGATTGAGGAATGAATGAAAAAGCATGGGCAGAATGGGTCACAGGAGCAGTTGATGGGGAAGGGGTACTGGGACCCTTCACTCAAAGTCTCAGTTCACCTCTCCCAAGCCTTCCTTGCCTCCTCAAATGCAACCCCACCCTTTCCCCAGGAAATTCCTATTAGGTACCCAGACAGCCAATTACAGAACTTAAGAGGGTGACAAAAAGGCCATTCTTCCCTGCTCTCCAGGGCTAAAGGCAGGCGACACACTGCTAGGGAGTCGCTCTCCCAGGGGAGCTAAGCCAGAGGAGACATGAGGCCTCAGGGAAAGGGGCTCTGCTGGGGATGCACGCTGCTCCCCAACCCCTGCTCCTCTCCACGGAGCTGTCCATCAGCTGGGATTCAGGTCCCAGACAGCTTCCTCCACCACCAGCCCCCGTAGCATCAGCCATAAAAGGGTGTAAGAAGAGTCACTGTCAGTTCTCACAGCTCACTCCCTGACCTGCTTGCATATAAATCACAGCCTCAGTGGCTTGGGCAACCACAAGACGGCAGAACATCATTGGGACCTAGGTCACAGGCGGACACACTGGTGATCCCTGGTGGGTACATTGATGCTTCAGGATTGCCATCCACCATTGGATCTAAAAACCGTCCCCAGGCACTCCAGCAGCTCACACTGGCAGCTTTGTTCATCGATCAGAACGCATTGAAGTGGCCTCAGACAGAATTGGCTTCAAATCCCGGTTCCTCCCGCCTGTACTTGCTGTGTGACTTTGAGTAAGTCACTCAGCGTCTCTGAGCCCAACTTCATGGGAGCTCAATAGCTAGCAACAACTTCTATCATGATGATTACTCTTCAGTCGCATCCCAGTTCCCAGGCCATCCTCTGTCCCCTTAACCCCAGCCCCTGGGACCCCTGACATTCCCACCTGCTCCCTGACCCCAGCACTCTGTTCGCCATGAGCCTTCAAGGAGAGTCAGTGGGATGAATGAGCTAATGAATCTTCACATTGGCCCCCTCCTTCATGAAAACTCACTGCTACCTTGAACAAGTACTTGGCTCATGCAGGTGTTGGTGACTGTGACTAACAAGTCACGCAGGCTGACCAGGAGGGGCTCATACGAGCAGTGGGGAATGGGGAAGGAGGCAACCCACAATGCAGTGAGTGCATGACCAGCTCTCATGACATTGTCCGGCACTGCCCTCTCACGCCCTGCATACCTGGACATCTTCTGGCTATCTTCAAGGGCTAAACTCCTAAGCTTTAAGAAGTGTCTGTTTGATGTCCGGGTGTGGTGGCTCACGTCTGTAATCCCAGCGCTTTGGGAGGCCGAGGTGAGCAGATCACAAGGTCAGAAGGTCAAGACAAACCTGGCCAACGTGGTGAAACCCCGTCTCTACTAAAAATGCAAAAATTAGCCAGGTGTGGTGGCAGGTGCCTGTAATCCCAGCTACCCAAGAGGCTGAGGCAGGAGAATCACTTGAACCTGGGAGGTGGAAGGTTACAGTGAGCTGAGATAGAGCCATTGCACTCCAGCCTGGGCGACAGAGTGAGACTGGGTCTCAAAACAAACAAACAAACAAACGAACGAACAAAAAATAACAAAGAAAAAGTGTCTCTTTGAAACAACAGTTCACCCACGCATTTGATGATAAAATAAAGGGCGTTACCCGTCCCCATAATGATCAACCGAGGCCCCGGGGGCTCTGGGGGTTGAGAGAGCGTGCACTGGCCTGTGTGTGCGTGTGTGCGTGTGTGTGTGTGCGTGCGTGAGGGAGGTGTGTGTCCGAGAGTCTCTAATCCCCTTGTTTTTGTTTCTGCCCTGAGCCTCCTGTCCTGTAGCCGCACCTGAAACCAGCAGCATCTGGGACCCCCAGGAAATCACGGGCTGCCCCTGCGGCTGTTCAGCGCCTGAGTCGAGAGGGTGGGCTTTCTTTCTGCAAATTTACCTCCTGAGACAAGTTCCTGGCCGAGGCTTGGGAGATATTTCCTCCGAAACAGGAGAGAGCCCACAAATCCGTGATAATTCCACCGGGCCCTGGAGGATCGGGGGTCATGGAATCCAAGGCCAGTGCCGGAGGAGTCTGTGCCCCAGCCAAGAAAAAGCTCGAGGGGGGATGCGGGCAGGCGGAATCCCCGCCCGGGTGGATGGCGCCCGGGGGTCACTGCCAGCTGCTTACCTCTCTTGAAGGCCCAGCGTTTCAGCCACAGCTTGGAGAAGGCCGGCCAGGAGTGGTTGAGCAAAGAGTCAGCCATGGGGGCCATGCATGTATGTGAGAGCAAGAGTGCGAGCGGGGCTGGGAATCCCTGCCAGGATGGGGCTGCCAGTAAGAGGGGCGGGGACTGCCGCCAAGGACTGCCAGATGCATCAGCTGATGGAAGCTTGGGCTTCAGCATGGGGGCTGGGCTTTCCAGCTCAGGGACCCAGGGACCCCTGGTTTGAAGAGAAGCCAAGCCCTTTAGCACCCTCTGTCCCCTAAACCCAGTCCTACTGGTCTGTCCCCCTGGCTGGACAAGACAGTCCTCGGGGAAAACAAGTATCAGCTGGGTCCCACGGGCAGCCTGGGTGTGCACGGATGTCTGAGTGTTTGTGTGTGTGTGCGCCATCATCTCGGCGGGTTTCATGATGCGTTTACATGTTGTGTAGAGAGCACATGTTTTTGAGTTTGTGATTCTGTGTTTGAGGGTTAGTTTTGAAATATCAGCTTGTCAATGTGGGGGTGTATTTGATGATCTAGATAGCTTTAAAAGTGTCTCTGTGATTGTCTCTCTGTGCGTGCCTGTGTGCGTGTGTGTTTGAGAATGCCCATTGGTATCTGTGGGGTTGCATCTACCTGCATGACTCATTGGTGTCTGGGGGGATCTGTTTCTAGTATCTGGGAGGTGGTTTTGGTGTCTGCCTGCGTTTATATTTCTACGTATTTGTGTCTTTTATCTGTTTCTTTCTTTCTTTCTTTCTTTCTTTTTTTTTGAGACGGAGTTTTGCTCTTGTTGCCCAGGCTGGAGTGCAATGGCGCGATCTCGGCTCACTGCAAACTCCGCCTCCTGGGTTTAGGCAATTCTCCTGCCTCAGCCTCCTGAGTAGCTGGGATTACAGGCACGCACCATCATGCCCAGCTAATTTTTTGTATTTTTAGTAGAGACGGGGTTTCACCATGTTACCAGGATGGTCTCGATCTCTTGACCTCGTGATCCACCCACCTCGGCCTCTCAAAGTGCTGGGATTACAGGCTTGAGCCACCACGCCCGGCTTCTTTTTTTTTTTTTTTTTTTTTTAAGATGGGGTCTGCCTCTGTCACCCAGGCTGGAGGCCAGTGGTGTGGTCACAGCTCACTGCAGCCTCCAACTCCTGGCTCCAGGCATCCTCCAGCCTCAGTCTCCTGAGTAGCTAGGACTACAGGACTACAGGTGTGTGTCGCCACACTGGCTAAGTTTTGTACTTTGTTTGTAGAGCTGGGGTCTCACTATGTTGCCCAGGCTGGTCTCAAACTCCTGGGAGCAAGCGATCCTCCTGCCGCAGCCTCCCAAAGTGCTGAGATTACAAGCCTGAGCCACACCACCTTTTTTCTGTACCCAAGTGTGGGGTGTGGTGTGTGTCAACGAGCCCTCAAATGTGCAGATGCTGCCCCCTGGTGGTGAAAGCCCCCTTATCTGCGTCTTTTCTCCTTGTGTCTGAAAAATTCCTGCTTCAAATCCTGGCTTCAAATCCCAGCTCCCCCAGTGTGTACTTGCTGTGTGACTCCCTCCTGCTGTCCTCCAGTCCTTTACATTACTTCCCAGCCCCAAATCACCCCCACTGGTGAGAAGATCAAGAACTCCTCCTTCCTCACCTCCAGGCTGGATCTCCGGCTTCTCTTCTTAAAGAGTTATCTGCCCTTCTCTCTTTCTTTGACTCCGCAAGCCACTGAAGCCCTCTTTCCACCTTCCTAGCCTTGTAACTCTCTTTAGGGCAAAATCCAGTGCAGACTTTTCAGTGTGCCTCTTACAGGACGTCTCCAACTACTCCCTTCTTGAAATCTTATGATACCACAAGCTCTTCCTTCTTCTCTCTGCTCCTTCCAAGTCTCCCTTCCTAACTTGGCTTGTCTTCCATCTTCCTTTCTCTTTTTTATTTTATTTATTTACTTATTTTGAGACAGAATCTGGCTCTGTCTCCCAGGCTGGAGTGCAGTGCCACAATCTCGGCTCACTGCAGCCTCTGCTTCCCAGGTTCAAGTAATTCTCCTGCCTCAGTCTCCTGAGTAATTGGGATTACAGGCGCGCATCACCACGTGTGGCTACTTTTCTTTTCTTTCTTCTCTCCCCACCCCCCCAAAGAAAGGAACCCTAGGAAAGTGAGAAGGACATAATGCAATGCTTTTCTCACACAAACAAGTTGTTGATTTGAACACAGTTCTTGAGTGACTGGGAAGCAGACCCAAAAAAGCCTGAGAAGCTGAGTGCAGCTCTCAGCAACCTTATGTCGGGGAAATGAACATCGGAATCCAGGGCCCACAAAGAGGAGGTGATTGAGACCCCTGAAAGACTACAGCCTAGGAGCAAGGAGGGACCAGACATAGACTAGCCCTCACGGAGACCAAAATCCATCTCCAAGTCAGCGTAGCCATAATCAGAGTAAAGAGACCTTTCCTTACTCTAACTGCCTTCCTAAAGCAAAAGTAAACCCTCTGTGGAGGAGAAAGACATCATAAAGAGCCACAAATGATCTCTATAGTTTTTCACAAACAAGGCCTGCCTGGCATTTAATCCAAGATGACCAGGCATACTAGAAGACAGAACCTCATGACCAAAAAAAAACAGGAAGCAAAACAGACAATAGCAACAGCCTTATAGGAGATAAAGATGCTAGAGTTAAAAATACAGCAGGCTGGGTGTGGCAGTTTACACAGGTAATCCCAGCACTTTGGGAGGCCGAGGCGGGCAGATCACCTGAGGTCAGGAGTTTGAGACCAGCCTGGGCAACATGGTGAAACCCTGTCTCTACTAAAAATATAAAAATTAGCTGAGTGTAATGGTATGCACTTGTAATCCCAGCTACTCGGGAGGCTGAGGCAGGAGAATTGCTTGAACCCATGAGGTGGAGATTGCAGTGAGCCAAGGCTGCACCACTGCACTGCAGCCTGGGTGACTCTGTCTCACTCTGACTCAAAAAAAAAAAAAAAAAAAAAAAAAAAAGGGAAAATACAGTAGAATGTGATACAGGGCTGGGTGGGTAAGATCCTTAAGGAGTCTACTCTGACACACGTCCTTAGACATAGAGGTCCATCATGGGTGTTTGTATGACACAGAACATTTCAGAGGATGGTGGGGACTGCTCAGGAAGGAAGGCTTGGGGACAAGGTCAGAGTAGGAAGGCGTAGGTGAGGCTGACAGTGTTTTCTGATCTGTTACATGCCACACACTGTGCTAAGATCTCACAGACAAAACCTCCTAACAGGCAGGGCGAGGGGGCTCGTGGCTGTCATTCCAGCACTTTGGGGGCCAAAGCAGGTAGATCACCTGAGGTCAGGAGTTCAAGATCAGCCTGGCCAATATGGTGAAACCCCATCTCTACTAAAAATACAACAATTAGCTGGGCGTGGTGGGGTGCGCCTGTAATCTCAGCTACTTGGGTGGCTGAAGCAGGAGAATTGCTTAAACCTGGGAGGCAGAGGTTGCTGTGAGCTGATATTGCACCAATGCACTCCAGCCTGGATGATAGAGCAAGACTGTCTCAAACACACACACACACACACACACACACACACACACACACACACCACAAACTCCTAACAGCCTTTTTATAGATGAGCAAACAAAAGCTCAGGGCAGTTAAGTCACTTGCCCAAGGCCACATAGAGGCCAGGGAACTGGGATTTGAACGCCCAGCTGTCCAACACAGTCACCATGTCATCTACAACAGTATTGAGCATCAGCATATGTCCATCCCTGGCCACGGGCTGGGGGATGGCCAGGGAGGCATGGGAGACAGCCCAGACCAGAAGCACTGAAATGTTTGCAGTTGGCATTCTACTGGTTCTTCAAGGCACGCCAAAAAGGTTGCCCCTACCAGGAAGCCTTCCCGGAGGGCCTCCCAGTCACAGCAAGGGAGTTTAAACATGGCTGATTACGGGGCAACCCTTCCCTGACCTCCTTTGGTTGTCAAGTTCTTTTCTCAGAACATCAGGCGACCTGGCCTCGGAGTATCAGCTTCCAGTGTCACTCACCAGTTCCATCCTCTCGGGCCCCAGCCGTCCACTCTAGATTCGATCCCTCCTGGCTCTGGGGCCACCTTCCAGGCCTCAGGGTGCCTGAAGCCTGCTCGGCAGCATTGGGGGCTGGCAGGAAACAACAGACCTGGGCGTGGCCGGCACAAACCGCAGCCTTCCTCCCCCACCCCACCCAGTCCCAGGCAGGCAGCTGTGTGGGCTCCCTAAGAGGGGACCATGAGAGGAGCCAGGGGTGTCTCCCAAGGGGGAGAGCCCCTACCTGACGGAGGGCTGCCTGGGTGGAAGGTCATGCTCCCTGGACGTCGTGCTCAGGAGATCAGGACAAGAGACCTGTCTCAGAGCTGGCTCTCAGCCATCAGCCTTCAGTATGAGTTTGTTTTGACGGTAGATTTAGAATCTGCATCAAGGAGGTCCATGGGGGTGTGGGGGTGTCCCGGAATCTGTAGTTCCAGATGCAAGGACACCTGAGCCTTTGCCGCAGCTCCCACATTCTGTCCACTCTGTGTCTCCTGACCCCATGCAGGAGAGCCTTGGCTACAAGGAGCTCCATCCTCCTTTCTGTTGCTGCTGCTGCTGCTGCTTCTTTTTTTTTTTTTTTTTTACTGAGAAGCTCACTACAACCTCCGCCTCCCGGGTTCAAATGATTCTCCTGCCTCGGCCTCCCAAGTAGCTGGGCTTACAGGCATCTGCCACCATGCCTGGCTAATTTTTGTATTTTTAGTAGAGACGGGGTTTCACCATGTTGACCAGGATGGCCTCCAACTCTTGACCTCAAGTGATCCGCATGCCTTGGCCTCCCAAACTGCTGGGATTACAGGTGTGAGCCACCACACCCGGCTTCCATTCTCCTTTCTTACTTAGTGGCCCCTCACAGATCCCGGTCCCCTGGGGTGACCCCTTATGACCACAAATCTCTGCACAATGAACTCGAGAGTCAAAAGCATCCCCCATCCGCTCAGGAAGCGAGGTGATAGCAAGGTGGAGAGAGACAGTGATGGTCTGTCTGCTCGCTGTCCCCTTAGACTTCCCAGACCCCGCTGCCAACCACTCTCTCCCGATGGGCCCCTCTCTCTGCACGTCAGGGTAAGTACTTACCAGATGGAGCTCGGTTCTGCGACCTGCACGCACCCAGCCTGGCTACCAGCTCCTGCCGTCCCCATGACCTATGGCCAGGGTTTTGAGCTGGCCCAAGGGAACTCCTGGCTGGGTAGAGCCTGGGATAACCACAGAGTGACCCAACAGCACCCGGCTTCCTCTTTCTCAACGGCCTGCCTGCGTGCCTGCCACTCCGCTCGCAGCTGCAGGCCAATCCAGGGGTCTGAGAAGAGCACAGAGGATGGGGGTTCTAGAGGCAGAGGGCCCTGCTCCCACCCCTCAGCCCTGTGCATGCAGGTGTCTTGGGGAGGAGGGGTGGGGAGCTGGGGAGAGGCCCAGCGTCCTCAACCCCCACCCCAGCAGCTTCCTGTGGCACCAACTGCTGAAGAGGAACAGGGTGTGGGGGCCTCACCCAGGCACACGGGTGTATAGACAGCACCCTGTGGGGACATGTAAGTCATGTGTATCCGAGGAGACACAGGCACCCAGACAAACCCCAGCCGGGTGGGTGCACACTGAGATTCGGAAACACGCATGGTTACACCGTTTTGTGGGCTCCAGGAAGCTGGCAGAACAACCTGGTGTGCTGGTAACGTTTAACAACCACCTCTCTGATCTGCAGCCATTGCCGATTCTCCGGGTGTAAATGCTCCCAGCATGGCTGATTTCACCTACCAGTGTGATGCCACTGAGTGTGGAGTTGGTAGGCCATGCTCAGATTTGGCTCTTAAAAAAAAAAAAAAGTTTATTTTATTTTTAGAGATAGGGTCTCATTCTGTCACCCAGGCTGGAGTGCAGTGGTGAAATCATAGCTCACTGCAGCCTCAATCTCCTGGATTCAAATGATCATTCTGCTTCAGCCTCCTGAGTAGTTGGGATTACAGGCACATGCCACCATGCCTGCTAAGTTTTAATAGATAATTTATGTATTTTATATATATATATATATATATATATATACACTTTAATTATATAAAACTACACAGCTAAGTTTGTTAATTTATGTATAATTTATATATATATACTTATATATAATATATATGTATATACCTGTATGTAATTTTTTATATATAATTTTTCTGTTGAGACAGGCTCTCACTCTGTCATCCAGGCTGTAGTGCAGTGGCATGATTTTGGTTCACTGCAACCTCCATCCCCTGGGCTGAAGTGATCCTCCCACCTCAGCCTCCTGAGTAGCTGGGACCAGAGGCACACATCACCATGCCTGGCTATTTGGGTATGTGTGTATTTTTAGTAGAGACAGGGTCTCGTCATTCGCTTAGGCTGGTCTTGAACTCCTGGGCTCAAGCAATCCACCCGCCCTGGCCTCCCAAAGTGCTAGGATTAGAGGCATGAGCCACTGTGCCCAGCCTAGGTTTAGATTTTTTTTTTTTTTTTTTTTTTTTAGTTTTTATTTTTGTAGAGACTCAGGGATCTTACTCTGTTGCCCAGGCTGGTCTTGAACTCATGGGCTCAAGCAATCCTCCCACCTTGGCCTCCCAAAGGGCTGGGATTACAAGCGTGAGCCACCATGCCTGGCCTCATAATCTATGCTTTTGAGGTCGCTTTTGTCTACTGAATCTGTCGGGAGAAATACTGTAGATTGGTGTGCTGCTGCACGTCTTTCCGACTCACGGTTCTGTGGCATCACTTGAAACTGGCTGTGGCGAGAGTATTTTCACCGTGAGAACTGGCAATGTTGTAATTCAGTGCTCTCCACTTGAGAGGTGGTTGTTCAGCATTTGCCAACACACCACTGCACAGCGGTACCCACAGCTGGTCTTGAGCTGCTGAACAATCACGCCTCACACATGGTCACACACAGGCACGGGGACTTACAGAGGCAGGCGCAAGTGTGCACACCTAGACGTAGGAGCCACCACACACAGAGGACACCAGACACACACATGTGCACAACTGCTCTGCACAACGGGGCTGCAGCTCCTGGAAAACATGAAGCTCAAGGACACACACAAGGAGAGGCAAACACAGACACGTGCTCACAGGCACAACTTCACACATGAGCATGCAGTTCCATGTAGACATGCAGAACGGGCATGTAGACACACACAACAAACACCGCTGGACATGTATGTGGACTCGCAATCACAGTCACACAGATCACACACACACACACACACACACACACACACACGAGCAGACGCTGGCTGGGCACAGTGTCTCACACCTGTAATCCCAGCCCTTTGGGAGGCCGAGGCAGGTGGATTACCTGAGGTCGGGAGTTGGAGACCAACCTGGCCAACACAGTGAAAACCTGTCTCTACTAAAAATATAAAAACCAGCTGGATGTGGTGGAAAGTGCCTGTAATCCCAGCTACTTAGGAAGCTGAGGCAGGAGAATAGCTTGAACCGGGAAGGTGGAGGTTGCAGTGAGCCGAGATTGTGCCACTGCACTCCAGCCTGGGTGACAGAGTGAGACTCCGTCTCAAAAAACAAACAAACAAAAACAAAACAAAACAACAACAACAAAAAAGAGCAGATGTTGGCCACCTCTGAGAACACCCATGGAGACCCTGACTTGCACACTGGTTGCCACGGGACCCCACAAAGTCACAAACACACAGACCTGGAAAACCCTCACCACAAATACTCAGTGACCCATGGCTCCATACTGTCCCCAGGGATACATGCGGGGCCACTCACAGAACCACCCCAACGAGACACAAGGAGACACAGACATACACAGATTTGTACACACCCATTTCTGTAACCAACTGATTATTTCTTTCATGCAACATGCATTTATTGAGCACCTACTGTATCCCAGGCACTGTGGCAGGTATAGGATCACGGTGAACAAGACAGACACAAAACGCCTTCGCCCTGCAGGAGCTCCAGTTGGGGGAGGCAAACAGTGAATCAATCAGGAAACATACCTAGGAGATAAATTTAGATGCTGTGAATTGCCACAACAGGAAGTAAACAGCGTGGTACAGCTGAGTGTGTCGGGGAGGTGTTCGCTTGAGCTGGAAGATCAGGGAAGGCCATTTGAGCTGAGATGCGTAAGCTCAGAAGAAGTCGGGCATATAAATCAAGGTCTAGCTGGGCTCAGTGGCTCACACCTGTAATCCCAGCACTTTGGGAGGCCGAGGCGGGTGGATCACCTGAGGTCAGAAGTTTGAGACCAGCCTGGCCAGTATGGGGAAACTCCATCTCTACTAAAAATACAAAAATTAGCTGGATGTGGTGGTGGGTGCCTGTAATCACAGCTACTCAGGAGGCTGAGGCAGGAGAATCACTTGAACCCAGGAGGTGGAGGCTGCAGTGAGCTGAGATCATGCCACTGTACCCCAACTTGAGTGACAGAGTGAGACCCGGTCTTAAAAAAAATTGGGGGGAAAGTTATTCTAAGGCTTGGAGGCAAGACCGAGCTTGGGGTGTTTGAGGAACAGGAGGAGGCAGGTCTGGCTGGAGTCAGGCTGGAGGAGGACCGACATGGGACCCAAGGTGCTGGGATTACACCATGTTAGTCAGACTGGTCTTGAACCCTTGACCTCAGGTGATCCACCTGCCCTGGCCTCCCAAAGTGCTGGGATTACAGGCGTGAGCCACTGCGCCTGACCTTATTTTACTTTTTGTAGAGACAGGGTCTTGCTATATTGCCCAGGCTGATCTCAAACTCGTGGGCTTAAGTATTCCTCCCACCTCAGCCTCCCAGAATGCTGGAATTACAGACATGAGCCACCACTGGAAGGTGTTAAGCAAGGGCCTGTGAACCCATTCTGCTTTCGGCTTTAAAAAAGATGCCCTTTTTAGGCCAGGCGTGGTGGCTCATGCCTGTAATCCCAGCACTTTGAGAGGCCGAGGTGGGTGGATCACAAGGTCAGGAGTCTGAGACCAGCCTGGCCAACATGATGAACCTTGTCTCTACTAAAAATACAAAAAAATTAGCATGGTGTGGTGGCGCATGTCTGTCATCCCAGCTACTCGGGAGGCTGAGGCAGGAGAGTCGTTTGAACCTGGGAGGCGGAGGTTGCAGGGAGCCAAGATTGTGCCAGTACACTCCAGCCTGGGTGACAGAGGGAGACTCGTCTGGAGGTGGGAGGGGAAGATGCCTCTTCTTCCAGCCGTAGCTGCTATCATCGAGATGGCCACGCAGGGGCAGCACTTCCCCGTGGCTTCTTCTCTGGCCAGGAGACCACAGAAAGAAAAACAGAAAAAAAAAAAAAAAAAAAAAAAAAAAAAGACCAGTATGGAAAGCTAGAAGGCTTACAGAGGCCAGGCAGCAGCGTGAGTCAGTGAGAACCATGGGATGTGAGATACAGGTTTACCCTTCCTTCTATCACATTTATTTTTTTCTTGTAAAGGAGTGGTTTCACTATGTTGCCCAGGCTGGTCTCAAACTCCTGGCCTCAAGTGATCCTTCCTCCTTGGCCTCCCAAAGTGCTGGTATTACAAATGTGAGCCACCACACCTGATCTCTTCTCACACGTTTGACAGAGACATGGCATAGTGAAATGTTCCTGTGCTGTTGAAAACTACATAATTTCAGATGGATTAAAAATAAAATGTGAAAAATAAAGCAATACAGATCATAGAAGAAATTTACAAGGCTTTTTTACAATTTAGGATTGAAAACATGCTTTATTTGAAATTGTTTTGTGTGTATGTTTTAACTAAGACAGAAAACCCAGAAGCCATGAAAGAAAACACAGAAATGCTTTATACGTAAAAATATATATAAACGTGGCCGGACATAGTGGCCCACACCTGTAATCCCAGCACTTAGGGGAGGCTGAGGAAGGTGGATCACTTGAAGTCAGGAGTTAGAGACCAGTCTGGTCAACACGGAGAAACCCCGTCTCTACTAAAAATACAAAAATCAACCAGGTGTGGTGGTGTGCGCCTGTAATCACAGCTACTCAGAAGGCAGGAGAATCGCTTGAACTCAGGAGGCAGAGGTTGCAGTGACCTGCAATCTCACCACTTCACTCCAGCCTGGGTGACAGAGTGAGACCCTGTCTCAATAAATAAATAAATAAATAAATAAATAAATAAGTGAAAAACTGAGCACAGTGGCTCACGCCTATAATCCCAGCACTTTGGGAGGCCAAGGTGGTCGGATCATGAGGTCAGGAGATCGAGACCATCTGGCCAACCTGGTGAAACCCCGTCTCTACTAAAATACAAAAAATTAACTAGGCGTGGTGGGGTGTGCCTGTAGTCCCAGCTACTCGGGAGGCTGAAGCAGGGGAATTGCTTGAACTGGGAATTGGAGGTTGCAGTGAGCTGAGATCGTGCCACTGTACTCCAGCCTGGCGACAGAGCAAGACTCTGTCTAAAAACAAACAAACAAGAAAACCTATATAAACATATGTTAAAAATCTTATAGTAAAAATATCTTAAATATAACTAACAGAATAATTTTATAAATTATCAGAGAAATATACATGAAAGCAATACATAAAGATGAATGGGTTGCTGGAGAAGGGTTAGTACCTTCATATGCAAAGAGTTTTCACACATTGATAAGAAAAAGATGCAACAGAAATAGAAGATTAAGAAAGAATATCTGGGTGCAATGGCTCCTGCCTGTAATCCCAGCACTTTGGGAGGCTGAGGCAGGCAAATCACTTGAGGTCAGAAATTCGACACCATCCTGGCCAACATGATGAAACCCTGTCTCTACTAAAAATACAAAATTAGCTGGATGTGGTGGTGGGCACCTGTAGTCCCAGGCACTCAGGAGGCTGAGGCAGGAGAATCGCTTGAACCTGGAAGGCAGAGGTTGCAGCAGTGAGCTGAGATCATGCCACTGCACTCCAGCCTGGCAACAGAGCAAGACTCTGTCTAAAAACAAACAAACAAGCAAACCTATATAAACATATGTGAAAAATCTTATAGTAAAAATATCTTAAATATAACTAACAGAATAATTTTATAAATTATCAGAGAAATATACACGAAAGCAATACATAAAGATGAATGGGTTGTTGGAGAAGGGTTAGTACCTTCATATGCAGAGTTTTCACACATTGATAAGAAAAAGATGCAACAGAAATAGAAGATTAAGAAAGAATATCTGGGTGCAATGGCTCCTGCCTGTAATCCCAGCACTTTGGGAGGCTGAGGCAGGCAAATCACTTGAGGTCAGAAATTCGACACCATCCTGGCCAACATGATGAAACCCTGTCTCTACTAAAAATGCAAAATTAGTTGGATGTGGTGGTGGGCACCTGTAGTCCCAGGTACTCAGGAGGCTGAGGCAGGAGAATCACTTGAACCTGGAAGGCAGAGGTTGCAGCAGTGAGCTGAGATCACGCCACTGCTCTCCAGCCTGGGCAACAGAGTGAGACTCCACCTCAAAAAAAAAAAAAAAGAGAAAGAGAGAGAGAGGAAGAAAGGATGTGAACAGGCAAGTCTCAGAAAAGCACAGCCAAGAGCCAAAGAATGATGAAAACATAGTTCCCAGAAGCCCAGAGAGTGCGAATTTCGATAATAGGGAGCGGTTCACTTCATATCGAAGAGTGTGGCAATAGCAACTTCAGAAAGGAATGTATCTGATTATCATCTTATTGTAGTTGAAATTATGTTGGAAATTAGAAAATTTATTTATGAAATTCTACTGGCTGAATTTGTCTATGATTTCTAATATTTCCTTTTGGAGACAGGGTCGCCCTCTGTCACCCAGGCTGGAAGGCAGTGGCGTGATCTCAGCTCACTGTAGCCTCAATCTCTAAGGCTCAAGCGATCTTCCCACCTCAGCCTCTGGAGTAGCAGGACAACAGTTGTATGCCACCACACCTGGCTAATTTTTATTTTTTTTTAGAGACAGGATCTGACTATGTTGCCCAGGCTGGTCTCAAACTCCTGAGCTCAAGTGATCCTCCTGCTTCAGCCTCCCAAAATGTTAGCAATAAAGGTGTGAGTCACTGCACCTGATTGACTTATAATATTTTCTAAAGTTGAACAAATCTTTCAAGCCAGTCTCATAAAATATGTAAAAATAAGGTAATTGGCAGGGCATGGTGGCTCATGCTTGTAATTGAAGCACTTGGAGAGGCTGAGGCAGAAGTACTGCTTGAGGCAAAGAGTTCAAGACTAATCTGGCCAACATAGGAAGACCCCATCTCTTAAAAAAAATAAAGTGATTAAAAACATTAAAAAGTGATAACACACACTGCTGGCAGTGATGCAGAGAAAAGCTTACTGGCATATTCTGTCATATAGTAAAAACTCTCCTCCTAACAACCATAGGCCATAAAGTTTCCATCTGAGGCTGCCCCTTATTTGCCTCTGCTGTCATCTTGTTTGTGAAGCAGAGTTTGGGATCTGCCTTTGATTTCCATCCCAATCTCGCGTAAGGAAGTAGAGCAGGGGTCCCCAAACTACGGCCCGTGGGCCACATGCGGCCCCCTGAGGCCATTTATCCAGCCCCCGCCGCACTTCAGGAAGGGGCACCTCTTTCATTGGTGGTCAGTGAGAGGAGCACAGTATGTGGCGGCACCGCAAAGCGCGGCATCGCTCACGTACAGTACTACTTCCGGTGACGCAGGACGCACGCATCACGGCTCCGGAAGGGCATCATATGACGCACATCTGGTCTGTGGCTGCGGCACCCCACATCACCAGAAGCAGTGTGAAATAACAGCAGAAGTAGGAAGAAAGGCAAAGCACTATAACCATGACTACACAGTACCACGGCCCCCATACTCCCCCAAATGTACAACAACATAATGGCCCCTATAACCTCCCTTTGCCCAAAAGTCTCCCCCCACATTACTACACACCGTGTTTCCCCTATTATAAGACCCTGTCTTATATTAATTTTACCCCCAAAAGACGGGGGCTGTCTTATTTTTAGGAGGTGTCTTATAATAGGGGAAACATGCAGCAGTGGGCTTCCCACAGAAGGGGCCCACCGCTGCTGCAGATGTCCAGGACGCTGTATACACAGTGTCACAGGCTGATCACCGCCATCCCTGTATACAACACTAGAGATGGTGCTGGGCCTGTGACACTGTATACCAGTGTCTGGGATAGTGGAGGCAGCGGCGCTGGCTGTGAAGGGTGTCACACCTTGCATAGTCTGGCCCTCCAACGGTCTGAGGGACAGTGAACTGGCCCCCTGTGTAAAAAGCCTGGGGACCCCTGAAGTAGAGTCTCATTATCTACAGTGAGTCTAAAGTGAGTCTAAAGCTTCATCTTGTTTTCTAAAACATTAATTATTATTATTATTATTATTATTAGTTTTTGTAGAGAAGGGGTCTGTCTATGTTGCCCAGGCTGCACTCAAGTGATGTGCCCACTTTGGCCTCCCAAAGTGTTGAGATTACCGGCATGAGCCACCTTGAGCTTCCTCTTCTTTTGATTTTTTACAAATTGAGATATGATTTGCACATAGTATATTCATTCTTTTTAGTGTACTGTTCTGGGAGTTTTAACGAATCCATACAGCCATGTAACCACCATTGCAATCAACAACATCTACAGCAGTAGCATTGCCCCCACAAACTCTGTTGTGCTCTTTTGTAGGAATCCTCTTTCCCTATCTTTTTCTTTTCTTTTCTTTTCTTTTTTTTTTTTTTTTTTTTTGAGACGGAGTCTTGCTCTGTCGCCCAGACTGGAGTGCAGTGGCGTGATCTCGGCTCACTGCAACCTCTGCCTCCTGGGTTCAAGCAATTCTCTGCCTCATCCTCCCCAGTAGCTGGGATTACAGGTGAATGCCACCATGCCCAACTATTATTATTATTTTTTTTTGTATTTTTAGTAGAGACAGGGTTTCATCACCTTGGCCAGGCTAGTCTTGAATTCCCAACCTCATGATCCACCCGCCTCAGCCTCTCAAAGTGCTGGGATTACAGATGTGAGCCACCATGCCTGGCTTCTTTTTTTTTTTTTTTGAGATAGAGTGTCTCTGTATCCCAGGCTGGAGTGGAGTAGCAGGATTGTGGCTCACTGCAGCCTCTGCCTCCTGGGTTCCAGAGATTCTCCTGCCTCAGCCTCTCAGCCTCCCAAGTAGCTGGGACTACAGGTACACACCACCACGCCCAGCTAAGTGTTGTATTTTTTAGTAGAGACTGGGTTTCACCATGTTGGCCAGGCTGGTCTTGAACTCTTGGCCACAAGTGATCTGCCCGCCTCAGCCTCCCCAAGTGCTGAGATTACAGGCCTTTTTCCCTACCATTGATGGTCATGAATTTCATCTTTGTCCCTATAGGTTTATCTTTTCCACAATATCACATAAATGGAATAATCATTTTTTAAAAGCCGACTTCTTTGACTTTGCCTAATGCATTTGGGATTCATCCATGTTGCTGTGCAGATCAATGTCTTCTTTCATTTCATTTTATTTTTAAAATTTTGTCTAGTTATTATTATTATTTTTTGAGGCAGAGTTTTGCTTTTGTTGCCCAGCGTGGAGTGCAATGGCACAATCTTGGCTCACCACAACCTCTGCCTCCCAGGTTCAAGCAATTCTCCTGCCTCTGCCTCTCAAGTAGCTAAGATTACAGGCATGAGCCATCATGCCTGGTTAATTTTGTATTTTTTGTAGAGATGGGGTTTCTCCATGTTGGTCAGGCTGGTCTCGAACTCCCAACCTCAGGTGATCCTCCCACCTTGGCCTCCCAAAGTGCTGGGATTACAGGCATGAGCCACTGCGCCTGGCCCATTTTAACTGTTTTTTACAAAGATTGCACCATTTTGCATTCCCATCAGCAATGTTTGAGAGTTCCAGTTGCTCCATGACTTAGTATTGTCATTTTCTTATTTCAGCCATTCTAATTGGTAGTGGTCTCTCATTGCGTTGGGGCCCCTTTATTAACATCAGAAAACTTTGAAGATGCATCACATGATTGCCACTGTGACTTTTAATATCCTTGGATGGAGAAGGTGGGCAATAGGGTCTGCAGGGGGTGAGAGTATAGGGAGTCTGGGTTCAACTCCTGGTTTTGCCAATTATGTGTGGTGTGTTCTGTTGGGGAAGCTGCCGCAATTCTCTCCTCTGGAGTGTGACAACATTCCCATCTCCTAGGATTAGATGAGATGATGCAGGTGAAGAGCTCAGCACAGGATGTGACCCACGTAGGCACCACCCAGGTTTTCTCATGGCTTCTTTGCTAAACTTTTTCCAGCTTCAAAACTTTTGCCCTTGCAGTTACCTCTACCGGACTCTCCTTCTCCTCCTCCTCCCCCTCTTCCCCCTCCTTCCCCTCCTCCTCTTACTCCTCCTCCTCCTTCCCCTTCTCCTTCCCCTTCTCCTTCCCCTTCTCCTTCTCCTTCGCTTTCTCCTTCTCCTTCTTCTTCTCCTTCCTTTTCTTCTTCTTCTTTCTTTTTTGAGAGAGTCTCATTCTGTCACCCAGGCTGGAGGGCAGTGCCTCCACGTCCCAGGCTCAAGCAGTTCTCCCACCTCAACCTCCCAGTAGCTTGGATTACAGGCACGCACCACCATGTCCAACTAATTTTTGTATTTTTAGTAGAGACAGAGTTTCAACATTTTGGTCAGACTGGTCTCGAACTCCTGACCTCAGGTGATCTGCCCACCTCAGCCTCCCAAAGTGCCGGGATTACAGGCATGAGACACAACACCTGGCTGGACTATTCTTCTTCTTTTTTTATTTTATTTTATTTCAAAAGGGCTTCTGATTACAGGATAAAAAATATATATATATGTGAGTATATATGTGTGTGTGTATACATATATAACTCTATAAACATACACACATATATAATTTCCCCCTATATTTTCTACTGGTAGGTAGGTTTTTGTTTTTATTTTTGTTTTAGAAAGAAAAAAAGAATAATAAGAAAAAGAATAAAGAAGAGGAAGAAAGAGAAAGAGGGAGAGGGAGAGATAATGGGGGTATTGCTTTGTTGCCCGGGCTAGAATGCAGTCTAAATATGGGTATGCCTGTAATTGTCCTTAATAATGGAGACATGAAAGAAAATGAGGGAAGAGAATAACAAACAAGGAGCCAACCAACATTTCGTTTAAACTTCTAAGTTGATATGATGTGGTACTGATAAGAGTGCATATTTTGTGTAAAGTGGAGAGTTCTATAAATGTTAATTTCGTTTACTTGTTCCAGATCTGAGTTCAAGTCCTGGATATCGTTGTTAATTTTCTGTCTCATTGATCTGTCTAATATTAATGTTGAAGTCTCCCACTATTATTGTGTGGGAGTCTAAGTCTCTTTATTACTCTTGTATGTCTGGGTATTCCTGTATTGGGTGCGTATATATTTAGGATCTTTAACTCTTCTTGTTGTTGCGTTGATTCTTTTATCAATATATAATGTCCTTCTTTGCTTCTTTTGATCTTTGTTGCTTTAAAGACTATTTTATCAGAGGCAAAAATTGTAACTTCTGCTTGTTATTTATTTATTTTTGCTCTCTGTTTGGTTGGTAAGTCTCTCTCCATCCCTTGTTTTGAGTCTTTGTGTATCCTTGAATGTGAGATGGGTCTGGATGCAGCATACTGATGAGTTTTAGTTTTTTATCCAAATTGGCTGTCTGTCTTTGAATTGGGGGATTTAGTCAATTTAAATTTAGAATTAATAATGATATATGTGAGTTTAATACTGCCATTTAATATTAGCTGGCTGTTTTGTCCATTAGTTGATGTAAATTCTTCATTATATTGATGCTCTTTACTTTTTGGTATTTTTTAGAAAGGCTGATACTGTTTGTTCCTTTCTATGTGTAGTGGTTCTTTCAGTAGGTCTTGTAAAGCAGGCCTGGTGGTGATGAAATCTCTGAGTGCTTGCTTGTTCACAAAAAAACTTTATTTTTCCTTCACTTATGAAGCTTAGTTTGGCTGGTTGTGAAATTCTTGGTTGAAAGTTCTTTTCTTTAAGGATGTTGAATATTGGTCCCCACTCTCTTCTGGCTTGTAGGGTTTCTGCTGAGAGATCTGCTGTAAGTTTGATAGGCTTCCCTTTGTGGGTAACCTGACCTTTATCTCTGGCTGCCCTTAGGATTTTCTCCTTCATTTCAACCCTGGTGAATCTGACGATTATGTGTCTTGGAGTTGCTCTTCTTGAGGAATATCTCTGTGGTGTTCTCTGAATTACCTGGAGTTGAATATTATCCTGCCTTACTAGGTTGGGAAAATTTTCCTGAATAATATCCTGAAGCATATTTTCCAGCTTGGATTCATTCTCTTCGTCACGTTCAGGTACACCTATCAAGTGTAGATTAGGTCTTTTCACATAGTCCCATATTTCTTGGAGACTTTGCTCGTTCCTTTTTATTCTTTTTTCTCTAATCTTGTCTTCTAGTTTTATTTCATTGAGTTGGTCTTCGACCTCTGATATCCTTTCTTCTGCTTGATCAATTCGGCTGTTAAAACTTGTGCATACTTCACGAAGTTCTCGTGTTTTTCAGCTCCATCAATTCACTTATATTCCTCTCTAAATTGTGTATTCTTGTTAATATTTCATCAAATCTTTTTTCAAAGTTCCTAGTTTCTTTAGATTGTGTTAGAACAAGTTCTTTTTTTTTTTTTTTTTTTTTTTTTGAGACGGAGTTTCGCCCTTGTTACCCAGGCTGGAGTGCAATGGCGCGATCTCGGCTCACCGCAACCTCCGCCTCCTGGGCTCAGGTAATTCTCCTGCCTCAGCCTCCTGAGTAGCTGCGATTACAGGCACGCGCCACCATGCCCAGCTAATTTTTTGCACTTTTAGTAGAGACGGGGTTTCACCATGTTGACCAGGATGGTCTCGATCTCTCGACCTCGTGATCCACCCGCCTCGGCCTCCCAAAGTGCTGGGATTACAGGCTTGAGCCACCGCGCCCGGTGCAGAACAAGTTCTTTTAATTCACAGAAGTTTCTTATTATCCACATTTTGAAGCCTGCTTCTGTAATTGGAACACACTCGTTCTCCATCAAGCCTTGTTTCGTTGCTGATGAGGAACTGGGATCCCCTGCTGAGGGAGAGGCGTTCTGATCTTGGGTATTCTCAGCCTTTTTTTGACTGTTTTCTTCCCTTCGTTATAGATTTATCCATCTGTGGTCTTTATAATTACTGTCTTTGTAATTGGGTTTCCGAGTGGACATCCAACTTATTGATTCTCAGCGCTGAAATCTGAGCAACCCACTGCGCCGACTAAATCAGAGGCGTTAAGATTGTTGGTGCTTTTCTGACTCTGCACCAAGAACCGACGCTCTGAGGTGCCGGCAAAACTGCCTCGCCGGTCACAAGAGTCGCACTGGCGACCCGTGGGGCTCCTCCGCTGGGAATCTCCTGGTGTGTGAGCAACAAGAATTCATGTGAAGGTGTGGCGTCCTCTCGTTCTTTGTGCTTTCACTGGGAGCTACAATCCCAAGCTGCTAGTGATCAGCCATCTTGGAGCTCTCTCTGGACTATTCTTTATCCTTCTTTTGGTCCTCTCAGTTATCTCTCTCTCTTTCTCTTTCTCTCTCCGTGTGTGTGTGTGTGTGTGTGTGTGTGTGTGTGTGTGTGTGTGTGTAGGCAAAAAGCTTAGGTTAGCTAATTAGGCTGGGCACAGTAGCTCATGCTTGTGATCCCAGTACTTTGAGGGGCTGAGGCAGGAGAATCACTTTCGCCTGAGAATTCAAGATCAGCCTGGGAGACATAATAAGATCCTGTCTCTACAAAAGTTTAGAAATTAGCGAGGTGTGGTAGAATCCACCTGTTGACCTAGCTACTCAGGAGACTGTGATGGGAGGATCCTTCAGGCCTGGGAGGTAGAGGCTGCAGTGAGCTATGACTGCACCACTGCACTCCAGCCTGGATGATAGAATGAGATCTTATTGCAAAAGAAAAAGAAAAATGGATTTATGTATACGCAGGAGATGTTACTTATTCAGACAAATGAGAATACCTCGCCACTTGTGGACTCAGAAATAGGGTTGTCAGATCAAATATAGGAACCTGGATGTCTTATACATTTATCTGTTAAATGTGGCAAGCCTATTCAGGGACTCTGTGGTAGCCTCTGTATCCCCAGGGGCTGGTTCCTCAATTCTGATAGTAATATGGGGTTGGAGAGCAGGCTGGGTCCTTTCTTTTCCTCATCAGCTTGTTGGACCCCAGAGCAACCACAAGGGACTTTAGAGGCTCCAACAGGAAAGCCGCATCTTAATATAACCCAAGAACTGAACGTTCTCATAAAGAGATGCCCACAGAAGCACAGCGTCATTACTTTACGTACTTCCAACGGCAAGATGTGTCCTGACTTGGCTTCTGGTGCTGGTTATGAATCATAAAAGAGGATCACCCCTCTCTGAGCACTTTCTATGTGGTTTATTTAATCTCATACAATCTTTGCAACCATCCAGGGAGGAAAGTCCCATCGGACCTACTGGCCCCATTCTGTAGATGAGGAAGCTAAGGCTCAGTGAGGCAAAGGTCTATGGCACACTGTGCCCCAGAGGCTGCAGCGTGTGGAACCCCTTAGAACATCTGCTTTAGTTAAATGGGTGTGGTACAATGGGTGAGAACACATAAACCCAGGGAGGGGAACATCACACACTGGGGCCTGTTGGGGGTGGGGGGTGCTGGGGGAGGGCTAGGAGGGGATTGGGGAGGGATAACATTAAGAGAAATACCTAAAGTTGGGGATGGGGGGATGGATGCAGCAAACCACCATGGCAAGTGTGTACGTGTGTAACAAATCTGCACGGTCTGCACATGTACTCCAGAACTTAAAGTCTACTAAAAAAAGAAAAAGATAAAGATAAAAAGAAGATAAGAATGTGGATTCTTATAAAATATAGTAATTAAGAACATTAATTCTTTATCACAAACGTTTGTAGCACAGCACATCTCCCCATGCATATGAGCATTGTACCTAGGGCCGATGTGTTCCTCCCACTTCCAGGAACGTCCTTTTCTGTCTATGGAGTAGCTGTACTTTCACCACTTTATTTTCTTAATACACTCATTTTTACTTTGCACTGAAAAAGAAAAAAAAGAACATCTGCTTTGTTGACGGCATGTCAAGACAGCCTCTGGGAAGCTGTGTTAACCACGCTGGCTGAGGGGCCGGGCATCCGTATTGCTAACCCTGCCTGCTTCTGCCATTGACCTGGACTCGTGCAGACGGTGCAGTGGACAACCTCTCCCCACCACTTGCACCTGCAGAAGACACATCAGGGGACACAGGGCTATGCCCCAGCCATTCCCTTCCCGTCACTGCATTCTTCAACAAGCACAAAGCACTGTGGCAGGTGTGATAGTGGAGCCCAGGGGAGCAGCCCCCGAGCCGCAGACTTGGAAGTCCAAGGAGGCTTCCTTGGGAAGCAGTGCCCAGGAGATACCTGAAGGACATGAGGGACCTGGGACAGGCACAGGGCCACAGGTGATTGTACCCATCCACATCAAGGAGAACCAAGAGGGAAAGTGGCTATGATGGGGGAAGCTAGAGACAGAGGCCGTTGTGTCTTGGTCCAATGGCATAGCTTTAGGTTTCATCCCCAAGGCAATGGAGAGCCATGGGAGGTTTTATGCAGAGAGGAGGCAAAACCTGACCTTTGTTTCTAACTGGGAATGGACAGAATGGATAGAGGGTATCATCCTGGAAGCTGGCAAGGTGGCAGTGCTGTCACTCAGGAAGATAGGACAGAGGCTCAGGTATAGGAGGGAGAAGAGTGGGTGACTCTAGGGGGAATTCGAGAGGCAAGATGAGCTGGACTTTGTTTAGATATGGGAGGATGGGGAGTAAGGATGCCACCCAGCTCTCAGCCTGCTTCCCTAGCTAGACAGGATCTGGGACATGCTCCAGGGTCAGCACTTTGGACTGACAGCCTCAGTTCCCAGCAGTCTATGGGTGTAGCGTCCCTGTCCACTTCCCTCCATTCATCAATTTGCATTTCCTGAGCCTGGAACTTTCCAGCTGCTCCTCTGCTTGCCCTGGAAGGGAGAGGGCTGGGAAGGAGGTCTCTCATCCCAGCAGCTGGCTCACAAGACAGAGGCTGCCCCGGGCTGACGCTTTTCCTTTTCCTCCAGGTAGCACTGTGCCAGAGCATCTGGAAATCCCAGAGGAAGGGGCAGGGTGTCCAGCAGGCGGGCAAGGGGTCATGGCCGTGGGCACCTCTCTTCCCATGCACTCATGGGCTCAGCACCCTGCCAGGTGTCAGCAGGAGAGGGCTTAGGAAGCCCAGGTTGGTGGTGGGGGCTGAGAGCCCATGTCTGGGTCATCCGGACAGGTGTGAGGATGTCACCCTGGGGGCATGTCTGGCTCCTTCTTAATTTAGTTTCTGCTCACACAGCACCTCCTCAAGGGTCTTCGCCTCTCTCAATCTCTCTGCTCCCCTCCACATCTTCCCCATTTTATTTTCTGAGTTGTCTTTATGTTATTTATTTATTTATTTTTCAGACAGGGTCTCACTCTGTCACCCAGACTGGAGTGCAGTGACACAGTCTCAGCTCACTGCAACCTCCACCTCCAGGGTTCAAGCGATTCTCCCACCTCAGTCTCTGGAGCAGCTGGAACTACAGGCTTGCGCCACTGTGTCTAGCTAATTTGTGTGTGTGTGTGTGTGTGTGTGTATACATACATACATATATATATATGTATATATATATATATATATATACTTTTTTTAGTAGAGATGGGGTTTTACCATGTTGGCTAGGCTGTTCTCACACTCCTGGCCTCCAGAGATCTACCCGCCTCGGCCTCCCACAGTGCTGGGATTACAGGCATAAACCGCCTTGGGCCAGGCCTAGTTGTATAATAATTTCATTCTATATTACATCATAGTAATAATAGAAATAAAATGCATGGCCAGGTGCGGTGGTTCACGCCTGTAATCCCAGCACTTTGGGAGGCTGAGACTCGCAGATAATGAGGTCAGGAGTTCAAGACCAGCCTGACCAACATGGTGAAATCCTGTCTCTAGTAAAAATACAAAAATTAGCTGGGCATGGTGGTGGGCACCTGTAATCTCAGCCACTCAGGAGACTGGGGCAGGAGAATCGCTTGAACCCGGGAGGTAGAGGTTGCAGTGAGCCAAGATCATGCCGCTGTACTTCAGTTGGGTGACAGAGTGAGACTCTGTCCCCCACACCAAAAAAAAATTAGAAATAAATTGCACGATAAATGTAATATGCTTGAATCATCCTGAAACTACACCTTCCAATTCTCTTCCATGAAATTGTCCCTGATAGATCTATCTATCTATCTATCTGTCATTCATCTGGCTGTAATTCTATCTAACCATCTCTCTCTCTGCCTCTCCCTCCCCGACACTCCTTTCCTATCTCCCAGGTTGTCATCCACACACCGCCAAGTTCTACCAGTCAAACCAATTCATAAAATCACAAAACCAGCCCAGATTCAAGGGCTGAGAGGTAGATTCCACTTCCTAGGAAAATCAGACAGAATTGCAGTCATATTTTCTGTTCAACCAGAGTAGCCTTTCCCAGCCACATAGCCAGGGTTATGCATCCCACAGCGGGGAGTTCAGTTTAAATGCCTTTGCTCCACCATTCAGGGGTTTCTGCCCCTAGTTGGCACAAACATCCATTAAAATATAAGTGGCCTCAGTTTCTTTTTTTATTTATTATTATTTTTTAAGACAGGGTCTCATTCTGTCGCCCAGGCTGGAGTGCAATGACATGATCTCAGCTCACTGCAGCCTCTGCCTCCTGGGCTCAAGAGATCCTCCCACTTCAGCCTCCAAGAAGCTGGGATTATAGGTGTGCACCACCACATGTGGGTAATTTTTGTATTTTTAGTAGAGATGGGGTTTCACCATGTTAGCCAGGCTGGTCTCGAACTCCCAACCTCAAGTGATCCACCCGCCTTGGCCTTCTAAAGTGCTGGGATTACAACCATGAGCCACCGCACTGGCCTCTCAGTTTCTGAGACCCCTGCCTTGAGCAACAGGCATTGCAGTGTGCATAGAATATATGGTCAATACATACATATATTTTGGATAAAAATGACTTTTGAGTTCTTTCTTTTTTTAGGTGTTTCCTTCTCCAGTGCGACTATTGTGTTTAAAAAAAAAAAAAAAAAGCAATCAGCTGTCATCTGACAGAGGTTTCTTAGGGGAATGGGAGGGGTGCTGAGTCTCCAGCCCTCTTCCTGGAAGGTAGATGGGGGTGACCCGAGGGCTGTGTTTGAGGACGTGAGGAAGAATGACTCGCTGACCGGTTGGGACCTTCCCACGCAGGACTTTCCTGAGCCAGACCTGGGAGAGGTTCCCATGGCAGACGCCTGTTCCATAGCCACGTCTGAAGGCCAGGGGACTTCCCAAAGCTCAGCCCCCAGGGGCAGCTATGGGGGCACCCACCTCTTAGAATGAAGTCCTAACAATTGTCACATTTAGTCAGTGTGGGCTGGGTGCCAGGCCCAGGACTGAGAAGTTATGAATGCTGCTTTTTATCTTCCTCCCAACAAATCAAATGCACAGGCTGCTTTTCCGTCCTTCAGACAGACCTCTCTCTAGCCTCAGGGACTTTGCACATGCTGTTCCCCCTGCTTGGTATTCTCCCTTCCAGTCTCCCCCTCTGCTTCCCAGATCTTCATGATATCCCCTTCTCTCTCTCTCTCTCTCTCTCTCTCTCTCTCTCTCTCTCTTTTGAGATGGAGTTTCACTCTGTTGCCCAGGCTGAAGTGAGTGCAATGGCACGATCTCAGCTACTGCAACCTCTACCTCCCAGCTTCAAGAGATTCTCCTGCACCAGCCTCCCAAGCAGCTGGGATTACAGGTGCTCGCCACCATGCTCAGCTAATTTTTTGTATTTTAAGTAGAGACAAGGTTTCACCATCTTGGCCAGGCTGGTCTTGAACCCCTGATCTTGTGATCCACCCGCCTCAGCCTCCCAAAGTGCTGGGATTACATGTGTGAACTGTCATGCCTGGTTGACTCCTTCTCATTCTCTGGACTTCAAGTGACAAGTCAACCCAGGCAGGCGCAGGCCTCCCTCCACCTGCCCCCCACCCCATGATTTTCTTTATTCTATTCACGACGCTTTTTGACTTATTCATTGTTACTGGGCTTTATTCGTTGTTCTCTGTCTGCAGCTGGAGTGGAAGCTTGTGCAAACAGGAACCTGTTAGTTCATTTCCAGTTATGTTCCATGCTCCACTACCTACTACTCGTGTGGGAAAGTTGCTTAACATCTGTGCTTCCTCTGTGTCATTTATTCACTGGGTATGATAATTATATATATGTAAAATATATATATAGATATATTGTATATTGTATATTATGTATATATGATATATAATATATATGTATAATATATTATAAAATAGCCTATATATCTATATATAGATATATAATATATAACATATGTAATATAGATACAATATATAATATATACTTTACATAAGTTTGCTCTGAATGGCCATATTGATGGTGGTGGTGATGGTGATGGTGGTGGTGTTGGTGGTGAGGAGATGGTATTGGTGATGGTGATGATGATGGTGATATTGATGGTGGTGATGATGGTGATGGTGGTGATGGAGATGGTACTGGTGATGGTGATGATGGTGGTCATGATGATGGTGATGACAATGATGGCGATATCTATATATAGATAATGTTATATCTTCCAAAGAATTGGGATTACAGGCATGAGTCACTGTGCTGGCCGATGAGAATAATTCTTAATTCAGAGCAAACCCATGTAAAGTGCTTAGAGAACAGTGTCTGGTGTGTGTGCACTCAATATATATAGATCTATATTATCTGTATTTTATATATATATATATATATATATGAATTCTTAATTCAGAGCAAACCCAGAGTAAATATATATATATTATACATATAATTATTTGAATAATTATACATACGAGTTTTTTGAAACAGAGTCTGGCTCTTGTTGCCCAGGCTGGAGGGCAATGGCATGATCTCGGCTCACTGCAGCCTCCACCTCCTGGTTTCAAGCGATTCTCCTGCCTCAGCCTCCCTAGTAGCTGGAATTACAGATGCCTGCCACCATACCCAGCTAATTTTTTTTGTATTTTTATTAGAGACGGGTTTCACCATGTTGGCCAGGCTGCTCTCGAACTCCTGACCTCATGATCCACCCTGATCAGCCTCCCAAAGTGCTTACAGGTGTTAGCCACCACACCTGGTCCAAGTTCCACTACTTACCACTCATGTGGAAAAGTTGCTTAACATCTGTGCCACCTTTGTTTGATCTATTCACTGGGTGTGCTAATTATATAGAAACAGAGTCTGGCTCTTGTCACCCAGGCTGGAGTGCAATGGCCCCAGGTTCAAGTGATTCTCCTGCCTCAGCCTCCAGAGTAGCTGGGATTACAAGCACCTGCCACCACACCCAGCTAATTTTGTTGTATTTTTAGTAGAGACAGCTTTTACCATGTTGGCCAGGCTGGTCTCAAACTCCTGACCTCATGATCTGCCCATCTTGGCCTCCTAAAGTACTGGGATTACAGGCGTGAGCCACTGTGCCTGGTCAAATGTTTTATTTTTTATAGAGACAGGTTCTCACTATGTTGCCTAGACTGGTCTCAAACTCCTGGACTCAAGGGATTCTCCCACTTTAGCCTCCCAAAGTGCTGAGATGACAGGGATGGGCCACTGTGCCTGGCTATCTATCTATCTATCTATCTATCTATCTATCTATCTATCTATCAATCAATCAATCATCTATCTATCATCTCTCTATGTATCCATCTATCTATAATTCAATCTATCCATCTCTCTCTGCCTCTCTCCCTCCCCAATTATCCTTTCCTATCACCCAGGTTGTCATTCATACAACGCCAGGGCCTACCTGTCAAATCAATTCATAAAATCACAAAACCAGCCCAGATTCAAGGACTGAGAGGTAGATTCTACTTCTTAACAAAATCAGACACTGACCCTCTGAGGACAACAAAGGGGGAAAGCACAAACAGAATGTAAATCTCCTTCTGCCTACCTCCCTCCTGTCCTGTGATCTTCTGTGACCCCCCACCAAACACACACACCTGTTCACCAGCAGCGTTTCTCATAGTTTTTATATTAATCCCTCAATGCCTTACTTGAGTCTCTCTTCTGTAGTGTCTCCTGTGTCGGTTTTGTAGGGAGGAACCTAGCAGCCCACACTAGTGTGCCACCTTATCACAAACTGGATCAGTATGAAATTAAAGATAGAACATAGTAACAGCAACACTAATGATCATTATGAGAATGATGTTGGTGATGGTGATGGTGATAATGGTGATGGTGATGATACTGATGATTATGAGAGTGATGATGATGATGGTGATGATGAAGAAGTTGATGGTGATGATGATAGTAGTAAGCATAGTGGTGATAATGATTATGATGATGGTGGTGGTAATAATGATGTCACCCTCACTGTCATCACCACCATAATGATGATCACTGCCACCATCATAAAGATGGTGATGATAGTGATGCTGATATTGATGATGATTATAATGGTGGTAGTAGTGAGGATGGTGACAATGATGATGGTGTTAATGGTGATGATACTGGTGATGGTGGTGATGGAGATGATGACGGTGATAGTAATGATAATGATGGTGATGGCAATGATGGTACTATTGATGGTGGTGATGTTGGTGATTATAGTGATGGAGATGGTGATGGTAATGATGATGGTGATGATGATGGTGGTGATGACAATGATGGTGATATTAATGTTGGTGATGTTGATGATTATAGTGATGGAGATGGTGATGGTGATGGTAATGATGATGGTGGTGATGAAGGTGATGACAATGACGGTGATATTGATGGTGGCGATGTTGGTGATAATGGCAAGGGAGATGACAAGGGTGATACGATGATGTTGATGATGGTGGCGATGATAATGGTGATGATGATAATGGAGATGATGATGGTGATCATAATGATAAAGATGATGATGGTGGTGATGATGGTGATGGAGATGGTAATGGTAATGATGATGATGATGGTGATGACAATGATGGTGATATTAATGTTGGTGATGATTATAGTATGGAGATGTGATGGTAATGATGATGTGGTGATGATGATGGTGATATTAATGTTGATGATGATTATAGTGATGGAGATGGTGATGGTGACAGCAATGATGATGGTGGTGATGATGATGGTGATGATAATGATGGTGATATGGATGGTAATGATGGTGTTGGAGATGGTAATGGTAATGATGGTGATGGTGGTGATGATGATGGTGAGGACAATGATGGTGATATTAAGTCGGTGGTGATGATTATAGTGATAGAGATGGTGATGTTGACGGTAATGATGATGGTGGTAATGATGGTGGTGATGACAATGATGGTGATGGAGACGGTAATGGTAACGATGATGATGGTGGTAATGACGATGGTGATGACAATGATGGTGATGGTGATGGTAATAATGATGGTGGTGATGATGGTGATGACAATGATGGTGATATTGGTGGTGGTGATGATGGTGATGGAGATGGTGACAGTAATGATGGTGGTGATCATGGTAGTGGTGGTGATGATGGTGGGTAGGAATAGCAACAGTAATGCAACAGTGATGTGCCAGGCACATGATTCAGTGTTTCATCCATTACTATCATTCCTCCAACAATACAGTGAGGAAACAGACTCTGAGAGATGTAGCATGATTCCTAGTCACAGTCACAGAGCTGAAAAGTGGAAGAGCCAAGATACGAATCTCAAGGTAGTCAATCTAAAGTGCATGCTCTTTCTGTCTCAGGCTTGTGGAGTTTGGAAATGAGGAAACAAGAAAGGCTGGTTCAAGCTATTCTCCTGCCTCAGCCTCCTGAGTAGCTGGAATTACAGGCACAGTCCAGCGTGCCTGGCTAACTTTTATATTTTTAGTAGAAACAAGTTTTGCCATGTTGGCCAGGCTGGTCTTGAACTCCTGACATCAAGTGATCCCCCCACCTTGGCCTCCTAAAACGCTGGGACTACAAGTGTGAGCCACCACTCTAGGCCTGATTTCTAAGACTTCTTACATATAAAGCGTCCTTTGAAAAATATGTTTCAAATATTGTTTTCTTGTTTTTCTCTTCTTATTCAATATTTTGAAAATGGTTTCTGGTCCCCTTAAAAATTCTATCTAGTCAAATTAATCAGCCTTTTTTGTTGTGATTTATACCTTTGGTAAATATTCTTTTAGCAGTGTGTTTTTGCCAATTTTCTACACTTAACTTTTTTTTTTTAAATATCCATATGGTATTTGTTTGGTTGTATGGGTTGAAGTGAAGGTCAAACTTATTTTTTTCCAAATGATTACTCAGTTGTCCAAGACCCACTTATTGAATAAGTAGCTATCTGCATTCTGATTTAAAGTTGTACATTTATAAATACCAAATAGTTATCTATATTTGGGTCTACTTAAGGATTTTCTGTTCTTCTCTTTTTAATCCATCTCTCCTTTTGTCTGTTTCGTAGTGATAGCTTCAAAATATTCTTTCCAACCAGGAATATTTATTTGTTTAGTTTCTTATATTCCTTAAAATTTTGTGATATCATTCACATAAGTCCTATACAATTATTATTAATTTTATTCCTAGATTATACATATTTTGGGTTGCTATTATAAAATAGTGTATTTCCCCATTATATTTTATGATTATGGGTAGTCCAGCAGAAAGCTATTAATATTTAAGTATTTACTTTGTCCTTGTTATCTTCCTAAATTCCTATTAACTTGAATAGTTTTTCAGCTAGGGTTTTCTACGGCAAATAGGTTAAAAATTATTTGAGCCCTCTCTCTCTCTCTCTCTCTCTCTCTTTGAGAGGAAATTTTTGCTTTTGTTGACCAGGCTGGAGTGCAGTGGCACAATCTTGGCTCACTGCAACCTCTGCCTCCTGAGTTCAAGCAATTCTCCTGCCTCAGCCTCCAGGGTAGCTGCGATTACAGGCGTGTGCTACCATGCCCAGCTAATTTTTTTTTTTTTTGTATTATTAGTAGAGGCAGGGTTTTACAAAGTTGGCCAGGTAGGTCTCGAACTCCTGACCTCAGGTGATCCACCTGCCTCGGCTTCCCACAGTGTTCGGATTACAGGCATGAACCACTGTGTCTGGCCCTCTTTTCTCTTAATACTACTTTTTCTTTGTGTGTTTGTGTGTGCATGCTATACTGTGATGCTCAGGACATCTAAATGTTAGCTGACAACCTCGGGAATTCTAATAATGACATGTTACTTCCTTAATTATAACAAGAAAGCTTGTTTTCCCTTGTTATTTATTTTTATTTTTATTTTGAGACAGAGTGTTAGTCTGTCACCCAGGCTAGAGTGCAGTGACATGATATCAGCTCACTGTAACCTCCGCCTCCCAAGTTCAAGTGATACTCCTGTCTCAGCCTCCCAGGTAGCTGTGACTATAGGCACACACCACCACTCCTGGCTAATTTTTGCATTTTTTGTAGAGACGGGGTTTCACCATGTTGCCCAGGCTGGTCTCAAACTCCTGACCTCAAGCGATCTGCCCACCTCAGCCTCCCAAGGTGCTGGCATTACAAGCATAAGCCACCTCGCCTGGCCTCCTTGTCAAACATGATACAATGATTGAGTTAGAACCGATTATTACCAAGAAGATACAATGCTTTCCTATTTTTAACAATTCATAGCAGTAGCTACCATTTACTAGGTTCTTACTACTAATATTTGCCAGGCATTTTTCTAAGCACTTTACAGGAATTATTTCACTTAATTCCTCCAGATAGCCTTCAGGAGTAGGAACTATGATTATTTCATATGCATAGGAGAAAGCTTAGGCTCAGAGAACCCATTAAAAAAAAAAAAAAAAAACAGAAAGTGGAGGAATCAGAATTTAAACACAGGCAATAAAACTTCTGAGCCTTTGCCTTTATCTGGGCTATACTGCCCCCACTGGACGATAAAAATATCCTCCCACTACTAATTTACTAAGCTTTTATATCAGAAATAGATAAAGATTTCATCAAACAATGGCTGGGTGCTGTGGCTCATGCCTGTAATCCCAGCACTTTGGGAGGCTGAGGTGGGCGGATCGCCTGAGGTAAGGAGTTTGAGACCAGCCTGGCCAACATGGTGAAACCCCGTTTTTACTAAAAAAACAAAAATTAGCCAGACATGTTGGCATGCGCCCATAATCCCAGCCACTTGGTAGGTTGAGGCAAAAGAATTGCTTGAACTGAGAGGTGGAGGTTGCAGTGAGCCGAGATGACGCCACTACACTCCAGCTTGGGCAACAGAGCGACACTTCATCTCAAAAAAAAAAAAAAAAAAGATTTCATCAAACAATGATCTGGATTCTTTGGAGATGAACATGTACTATTTTTCTTTCTTTTACCTACAGACAGTGAGTTTCATTTAAAAGATTTCCCAATGTTCAAGAAAATACTGGCCAATGGAAAAAAAGAGTGTCCCAAATTTGTAGCATTTGCCAATTCCGGTGGTGTAAATACTTGTGCTGTGGATGATTCAAGCTACCCAGCATGTTAGCACTGAGGGTAGGTTGGGAAGAGATGCTGTCCATTGACCCATGTGACCCATTCTGAGCCAATTCCAACACACTGCTGCCCACATTGATTCATACATGTGTTCCTGGTATAAATCTCAAGGGTTATGATGGTTTATTGTTTTAACACACACATACACACACACACACACACACACACATGTACATACACACATTCAATAGAGTGCATATAATGTGTTACTACCTAAAACCCCTTATGGTGTATATAGAGCATATTAATATCCGTAATCCAGCATATTATTTCAGCAGAGAAATATATTAATATTTCATCAGAGAAAATTCACAAATATCATATAGGTGTCATCATTAATATAAATAGACTCACATCACTTCTAGTGAAGTTAGTTACCAATAAGTTTTGGTACCAGATTTATGCCAATTTTTTTTTTTTAAGACAGAGTCTTACTCTTGTTGCCCAGGCTGGAGTGCAGTGGTACAATTGCAGCTCACTGCAACCTCTGCTTTCTGCGTTCAAGTGTTTCTCCTGCCTCAGCCTCCTGAGTAGCTGGGATTACAGGTGCCTGCAACCATGTCCTGCTAATTTTTGTATTTTTAATGAAGACAGGGTTTCACCATGTTGGCCAGGCTGGTCTTGAACTCCTGGCCTCAGGTGATCTACCTACCTCACCCTCCTAAAGTGCTGGGATTACAGGCATGAGCCACCATGCCCGATCTATGCCAAAAATTTTGTGTGCCCAGAGTATCTAGGTTTTCAGAATTATGGATAAGAATCTGTGAACCATAGCCAGGCATGGTGGTGTGTGCTTACAGTCCCAGTTACTTGGGAAACTGATGTGGGAGGATCACTTGAGCCCAGGACGTAGAGGTTGCTGTGAGCTACGATCCAACCACTGCACTCCAGCCTGGGCAACAGAAAGAGACCCTGTCTCACACAACAAAAGAGTTAGTGGATCTAGTTTTATTTACTTAGCTCTGTGTGTGTATGTGTGTGTGTGTGTGTGTGTGTGTACGAGAGAGAGAGAGAGAGAGAGAGAGAGAGACAGAGACAGAGACAGAGAGAGACAGAGAGAGAGAGAAATTGGTCTAAAAATTTTTTGGTAGGTTGTCAGGTTTTGTACCAGGATTGAGCTGTTTATAGAATGATTAGGAAATTTCTCATCTATTTTAGAAATCTTTATCTATTTCTTGAACTTTTGAAGTTTAATGATTCCACAAATCCTAGAAGTCTTTATCTATTTCTTGAGGTTTTGAAGGTTAAATGATTCCATAAACCATTTGGGATTGACCTTTTTGGAGGTTGTTTTTCATAATATCTCTAGTTTCTTTCATCATTATTTATCTATCCATTCACTGCCTCTATTCCTTCTTGAATTAATTTGGTAATTTACATATTTATCAAAAAGCTCAGTTTCATTGAGATTTTTTAAATTTTAGCATAGAATTGTATATCATATTCTTTTATTTAAAAAACTCTACATCTGAGTTTATAGCCACCTTTCTGTTATTTAGATAATTGAATTATCTGAAAAACAGTTTATTCAACAGGCTAGAGTTTATTCAAGAAACAGAAAAAGAAAACAAATTCTATTTCCCAAATTCTTTTCTTCATTCTAGCTTTTTTATGTTTTTAATGGATGAAGTTTCACTTTTGTACCCAGGACAACTTCTTTTCTCAGCCTATTTCTCTAGGACTTCTTGAATACTTAAAAGGTTTGTTGACTTCCCTAGTGGCACAGTGAAAGGAGGAGCTCATTTTGTGAGGTGTAGGAGAAAGGTGGATCGGGGAAGTAAACTTTAAGCTGGGTTTTGACGGATAAATAAGAGTTTTCCAGGAGGAGAGGTTCTTTCTGGTTGAAAGTGGCAGAGGAATGAAAGAGTGTGTTTTACTTTATTTAAAAATTATTTTCTTTTTTTATTTTCTACTCTAAGAGAACTGGAGTGCCAGCTGTGTTTTACAAAGAAGCACCAGTATGATAGGGTTGAATCAACCAGTGAATGGCACAGACTTCATTTTTAAGAGTATATTTATTTGTGTGATTGTCTGATTCAACTATAAGCTCCAGGAGGGCAGGGACTGTTTTCTAGTGCCATCTCCAGGACCTGGTCTTCCCAGCTCAGCAATGGGAGGAGCACCCCATGGATTATAATGTATTTAAAACAGAGAATCCTGTGGCTGCAGTGGTGAGAAATGGACTCTAGGGGGCAGGAATGGACACTGGGCCATCAAGGAGGAGGCAGCTGCCTTGTTGTTACAGGTGGGAGATGAAGGATTTAGAGAGAAGTGAGCTAGGATGAGCACGGTGGCTCATGCCTGTAATCCCAGCACTTTGGGAGGCTGAGGCAGGAGGATCACCTGAGGTCAGGAGTTTGAGACCTGCCTGGCCAACATGGTGAAACCCTCCCTGTCTCTACGAAAAATACAAAAATCAGCCAGATGTGGTGGCAAGCACTTGTAATCCCAGCTGCTTGGAGGCTGAAGCAGGAGAATCACTTGAGTAGTCCAGGAGGCAGAGGTGGCAGTGAGCTGAGATTGTGCCATTGCATTTCAGCCTGGGGGGGGGGGAGGGGGGAGGAGAGAGAGAGAGAGAGAGAGAGAGAGAGAGAGAGACAGACAGAAATTAGCCAAGCATGGTGGCAGGTGCCTGAATCACTATCCATCAACCAGGAGCACCACATTTTGCAGATGTGGAAACTGAGGCCTAGTCAGAGACTGTCACCTAAGTGAGCAACAAAGATCTAAAATGTTGGGGCTGGCTGGGTACAGTGACTCATACCTGTAATCCCTGTACGCGAGGCCGAGGTGGGCAGATCACTCTAGGCCAGGAGTTTGAGACCAGCCTGGCCAACATGATAAAATTCCATCTCCACTAACAATGCAAAAATTAGGTGGGCACATTGGCTCACGCCTGTAATCTCAGCACTTTGGGAGGCTGAGGTGGGTGGATCACAAGGTCAGCAGTTCGAGACTATCCTAGCCAACATGGTGAAACCCTGTCTCTACTAAAAATACAAAAGTTAGCCAAGCGTGATGATGTACACCTGTCATCCCAGCTACTTGGGGGGCTGAAGCAGGAGAATTGCTTGAACCTGGGAGGCGGAGGTTCCAATGAGCTGAGATTGTGCCATTGCACTCCAGCCTGGGTCACAGGGTGACTCTGTCTCAAAAAAAACCCGAAAAATTAGCTGGGTGGGGTGGAGCACACCTGTAGTCCCAGCTACTTGGAAGGTTAAAGTACAAGAATCAGTAGAGCCCAGGAGGCAGAGGTTGCAGTGAGCTGAGGTCGTGCCAGCCGCTGCACTTCAGCCTGGGTGACAGAGTGAGACTGTCTCAAAAATAAAAGAGAACGTTGGAGTTTATCTGAAACAGCAGGTAGCATGATCCTAACCTAGTGTTTCTTAATGGGGGGTGATTTTGCCTCCCAGAGAACACTTGGCAATGCCTGGAAACACTACTGGTTGTCACAACTGGGGTGTAGCTGCTATTGGTATTGGTGGCTGGGGACAGAGGCAGGGTACCATTCAATGTCCTACCATACACACAGGATGGTCCTATGCAAAGACTTGTGGCCGTCCTGTGAGAAACTATTCGAATGGAATGAACTCCATTTGGGGCCATTTTGTTTATTTATTTATTTTGTTTGTTTGTTTCTGTGCTGTTGAACACATTTCGTCTCTGGGCCAAGGAGAGGGACACGTCTTTTCATTTGGGGCAGGGCCGGCTGAGTGATAAGCTGACCCCTCTCTACTCAGAATAGAGCTGGCTTATCAGCTCCTGTTTGTTTTGGCCTTGCTTGGCGGGTGGATGGAGGATGTGACTTCAGAAATGACCTTCGGTCCTCTTGGTTTGGAACGTGCTTACGTTGAGGTCTCTCTCAGACAGACGCAAGACCTGTCAAGCGGGGGCTGTTTTAGGAGGTTTGTTGGCTCCGACCATCTGGCGGTGATCTCGGAGATGATGATGTATGATTGGCCTTGTCTATGATTGTCTATTTTTGGTTACAATTTAGAGAAGGCTCTTCCCGCCCACCCTCCTGCCCAACTCCCACCTGTGGGTGGTCTTGAGACATGACCCCTGTTGTTTGCTTTTTTTTTTTTTTTAATTTTAACTTTTAAGTTCAGGGGCAAATGTGCAGGTGTGTTATATAGGTAAGTTTGTGTCATGGGGGTTTGCTGGTGTTATATAAGTAAACTCGTGTCATAGAGTATTATTATGATTTTTTTTTGAGACAGAATCTCACTTTTTGCCCAGGCTGGAGTACAGTGGTGTGATGTCAGCTCACTGCAACATCCACCTCCCAAGTTCAAGTGACTCTCTCACCTCAGCCTCCTGAGTAGCTGGGATTACAGGTGCCTGCCACCATGCCCGGCTAATTTTTCTGTTTAGTAGAGACAGGGTCTCACCATGCTGGCCAGGCTGGTCTCGAACTCCTGACCTCAGATGATCCAACAGCCTTAGCCTCCCAAAGCCCTGGGATTACAGGTGTGAGCCGCTGTGTCCAGCCTGTACAGATTATTTAATCACCCAAGTATTAAGCCTGGTATGGGTTAGTTATTTTTTCTGATCCTCTCCCTCCTCCCCCTACACCTCACCCTCTGATAGGCCCCAGTGTGTGTTGTTCCCCCCATGTGTCTGTGTGTTCTCATCATTTAGCTCTCACATATAAGTGAGAACACGGAATATTTGGTTTTTTGTTCCTGCATTAGTTTTGCCAAGGATAATGGCCTCCAGGTCCAACCATGCTCCTGCAGAGGACCTGGTCTCATTCTTTTTTATGGCTGCATAGTATTCCATGGTGTATATGTACCACATTTTCTTTCCTTTTGAGATGGAGTCTCACTCTGCTGCCCAGGTTGGAGTGCAATGGAACGATCTCAGCTCACTGCAACCTCTGGGTCCAAGCAATTCTCCTGCCTCAGCCTCCTAAGTAGCTGGGATTATAGGCACCTGCCACCATGCCCAGTTAATTTTTGTATTTTTAGTAGAAATGGGCTTTCACCATGTTGGCCAGGATGATCTCGAACTCCTGACCTCAGGGGATTCACCCGCCTCGGCCTCCCAAAGGGCTAGGATTACAGGCATGAGCCACCACGCCCGGCCATATACCATATTTTCTGTTTCCAGTCTATCATGGGCATTTAGGTGGATTCCATGTGCTATTGTGAATAGGGTGCTATAATGAACATACACTGTCATGTGTCTTTATGATAGAATGGTTTGTATTCCTTTGGGTGTACACTCAAGCTCTGGGCCCAGGAATGGTCAGGAACATCTTCCCACAAGAAGTTTGCATTAATAGACAAATAAGAGTTAGTTGGACCAAAGGAGAGACCTTTTAAGCAGAAGAAACAGCTCGTACAAAAGTTAGGAAACTGAAAAAAGTCTGTTCTGTTCATTTCGACAATGGTTTATTAAATATGACACAAAGGTGGCCAGGCATGGTGGCTCATGCCTGTAATCTAAGCACTTTGGGAGGGCAAGGTGGGTGGATTACTTAAGGCCAGGATTCGAGGCCCGTCTGGCCAACATGGTGAAACCTTTTCTCTGCTAAAAATACAAAAAAACTTAGCTGGGTGTGGTGGTGTGTGCCTGTAGTCCCAGCTACTTGGGAGGCTGAGGCAGGAGAATCACTTGCACCTGGGAGGCAGAGGTTACAGTGAGCCGAGACTGTGCCACTGCACTCCAGCCTAGGTGACAGAATAAGACCTTGTTTCCAATAAATAAGTAAATAAATAAAATATCATACAGAAGCATGGGCAATAAAAGCCAAAAATAGACAAATGGGATTACTTCAAACTTAAAATATTTTGTGTAGCTGGGACTATAGGCACACACCACCATGCTCAGCTAATTTTGTTTTGTTTTGTTTTTGAGACAGAGTTTTGCTCTTGTTACCCTGGCTGGAGTGCAGTGGTGCAACCTCCACTCACTGCAACCTCTGCCTCCCAGGTACAAATGATTCTCCTGCCTCAGCCTCCTGAGTAGTTGGGACTACAGGCATGTGCCACCACGCTTGGCTAATTTTGTATATTTAGTAGAGACAGGGTTTCTCCATCTTGGTCAGGCTGGTCTCGAACTCCCGACCTCAGGTGATCCATCCGCCTTGGCCTCCCAAGGTGGTGGGATTATAGGCGTGAGCCACCATGCCTGGTTCTGAGCCACTGTGCCCAGCCCAGCCCTAATTTTGTTTATTTTTATTCTTTTTTTTTTAAATAGCAATGGGGTCTCACTATGCTGCCCAGGCTGGTCTCAAACTCCTGGGCTCAAGTGATCCTCCTGCCTTGGCCTCCCAAATTGTGAACCACTGTGCCTGGTCCCATGTTTCTTTTCTTATTTGCCTTTTTTTTTTTTTTTTTTTTTTTTGGGACGGAGTTTCGCTCTTGTTACCCAGGCTGGAGTGCAATGGCGCGATCTCGGCTCACCGCAACCTCCACCTCCTGGGTTCGGGCAATTCTCCTGCCTCAGCCTCCTGAGTAGCTGGGATTACAGGCACGCACCACCATGCCCAGCTAATTTTTTGTATTTTTAGTAGAGATGGGGTTTCACCATGTTGACCAGGATGGTCTCGATCTCTTGACCTCATGATCCACCTGCCTCGGCCTCCTAAAGTGCCGGGAATACAGGCGTGAGCCACTGCGCCCGGCCTCTTATTTGCCATTTTACAGAAGAGGTGCGTCTGCCTCTCACACAGCCGGGATGTGGCAGAGCTAGGATCTGAGAAGGCTGAGTCCACAGCCAGGGGAATGGAGCAGAGGCTTAGGAGAGACAGAATGGCTGGTGGATGCCATCCTGAAAGCTGGAAACAGAAAGGCCTGGGATAGATGGGAAGGGCTGATCACAGCTGGGAACAGGGAGGAAGGAAGGCCATGAGATGGGTGTGGATGGAGTTCCGGGTGAAGACGGAAGACATGTAATGGACCGCATGACTTCTCTTCCTCTCGGGAGCAGGAAAGGCCACCAGCTGGTGTGTGTCAGGCAGGGGTGGGAGGTCTTGGGAGCTGAGAAGAATGGGAGGGCTTGAATCAGGTTATGGGAAGTGAGTGGGGATGGCTGACCGAGAATTAGGGAAAGGTTGGTCCCAGGACCTGGCTATCACCCAGTACGCTGTACTGCAGTGGCTTCTGCTAGCAGAAAGCCTCCTTCCCCAGCCATCTGTGACCCAAAGGCATTCAGAAGACTGAGCATTCAGGAGAGGATCTGGGAAGCGCAGTGGTTAGGAACCCAGCTGTAGGGCTTGACTGTCTCCCAATGGGGTGCTCTGGAAGCAGACACCAAGAAAGTATTGGGGTGTGGGAAGTGTGCACAACAAGGCAAGGATGTGGAAGAACTGAGAAATTTTGGGGCAATGATTGTGGGAATATAAAATGGTGCCCCTGCTATGGAAAAGGGTACACTGGTTCCTAAAATAAATTAGACACAAAATAAGGCCGGGCCTGGAGTTCCAGGCTATGTCTGATATCCCAGCACTTTGGGAGGCTGAGGTTGGCGAATTGCCTGAGCTCAGGAGTTCGAGACCAGCCTGGGCAACGTGGTGAAACCCCATCTGTACTCAAAAAAAAAAAAAAAAAAAAAAAAAAGCTAGATGTGGTGGTGGGCGCCTGTAATCTCAGCTACTTGGGAGGCCGAGGCACAAGAACTGCTTGAACCTGGGTGGCAAAGATTGCAGTGAGCCGAGATCACGACATTGCACTTCAGCCTAGGTGACAGAACGAGACTCTGTCTCAAAACAAAACAAAACAAAACAAGAAATAAAACATAGAATTACCATATGACTTAGAAATTCTGCTTCTGGGTATACACACAAAGGATTTGAAAGCAGGGACTCAAAGACATACTTGTACACCCATGTTGACAGCAGCACGAGTCATAACGCCCAAAAGACAGAAGCCACCCTCATGCCCACCAAGAGACAAATGGATAAACACAACGTGGTCCCTCTGTAGGGTGGGATAGGATTTAGCCTTTTTTTTTTTTTTTTTTTTTTTTTTGAGACGGAGTTTCGCTCTTGTTACCCAGGCTGGAGTGCAATGGCGCGATCTCGGCTCACCGCAACCTCCGCCTCCTGGGTTCAGGCAATTCTCCTGCCTCAGCCTCCTGAGTAGCTGGGATTACAGGCACACGCCACCATGCCCAGCTAATTTTTGTATTTTTAGTAGAGACGGGGTTTCACTATGTTGACCAGAATGGTCTCGATCTCTTGACCTCGTGATCCACCCGCCTCGGCCTCCCAAAGTGCTGGGATTACAGGCTTGAGCCACCGCGCCCGGCCGGATTTAGCCTTTAAAAGGAAGGATATTCTGGCCAGGCACGGTGACTCACGCCTATAATCACAGCACTTTAGGAGGCCAAGGCAGGTGGATCACTGGAGGTCAGGAATTCGAGACTGGCCTGGCCAACATGCTAAAACCCCTTCTCTACTAAAAATCCGTAAGTTAGCTGGTCATGGTGGCATGCACCTGTAATCCCAGCTACTCGGGCTGAGGCAGGAGGATCACTTGAACTCGGGAGGTGGAGGTTGCAGTGAGCCAAGATTATACCACTGCACTCCAGCCTGGGCGACAAGAGTGAAACTCCATCTCAAAAAAAAAAAAAAAAAAAAAAAAAAAAAAAAAAGGTCTGGAACAGCAAACTTCATAGAGACAGAAAGTAAATTACCAGTTGCCAAGCAGCGTGGTGGGATGGGGAACAACTCCTTTGGACGAGTAGGGTTTCCCTTTGGGGGTGTTTAAAATGTCTGGAAACTTGATGGAGGTGTTGTACAGGTTGCACAACACTGTAAATGTGCAAAACACCACGAAGCTCTAAGTTAATCACTTTAAGATCCTTGATCTTATTTTATGGGAATTTCACAACAATTAAAAAATGCACACACACGGCCAGGCGTGGTGGTTCCTACCTGTAATCTCAGCACTTTGGAAGGCCAAGGTGGGTGGATCATCTAAGGTCAGGAGTTCGAGACCAGCCTGGCCAACATGGTGAAACCCCATCTCGCAAAAAAAAATTATCCAGACATGGTGGTGTGTGTCTGTAATCCCAGCTACTTGGGAGACTGAGGCAGGAGAATCACTTGAACCCAGGAGGCAGAAGTTGCAGCGAGCTGAGATTGCACTGCAGCCTGGGCAACAAGAGTGAAACTCTGTCTCAAACACACGCACTCCCTGCTTCTTCTGACTTCTGGTGGCTGCTGGCATCTTTTTGTTTGTTGCTAAATCACTCCAATCTCTGCAACTATCTTTACATGACCTTCTCCTCTTCTGTCAAAACTCTCTCTGACTCCTTATTTTTATTTATTTATTTATTTATTTATTTTGAGACAGGGTCTCACTCTGTCACCCAGGCTGGAGTGCAGCAGTAGGATCATTGTTCACTGCAGCCTGGAACTCCTGGACTCAAGCCATCCTCCTATCTCAGCCCCACAGAATGCTGGGACTATAGGAATGCACCATTGCGACTGGCCGATTTGAATTTTTTAACAGATGGGGTCTTGCTGTGTTGTCCAGGTAAGTCCTGAACTTCTGGCCTCTAGAGATATTCCCACCTTGGCTTTCCAAAGTGGTAGATTACAGGTGTGAGTCACTCTACCTGGCTAGGTACATTATCATTATCATTATCATTATTATTATTGAGATGGAGTCTCACTGTGTTGCCCAGGCTGGAATGCAGTGGCAATGATCTCAGCTCACTGCAAACCCCACCTCCCACGTTCAAGCGATTCTCCTGCTTCAGCCTCCTGCATAGCTGAGATTACCTGCCACCATACCAGCTAATTTTTGTATTTTTAGTAGAGACAGGGTTCCACCTTGTTGGCCAGGCTGGGTTCGAACTCCAGATCTTGTGATCCCTCCGCCTCGGCCTCCCAAAGTGCTGGGATTACAGGTGTGAGCCACTGCACCTGGCCAGGTGCATTCCTAACAGCCAGGAAACATCTTCACATTGCTTGCAGTTGTCCCTTTAAAAGCTGGTCTCATTCCTATTTGGAGAGGTTCATTGGCTGGATGGAATTTTTCATGCTAACTTTTCACCACAAATCCCGTGACACTTAATTCTGTCCTGTGAAATGTCTGGTGCAGCGTTACCATCTCTTACCTTGTCACGATCTCCTTTGCTCGGGATGTTTATTGCCTCTTTGATTCCTGTAGAGCTACTTTGTAATGAGAGATGGATGGTTTAACTCTGCAGGGTTTTTTTGTTTGTTTGTTTGTTTGTTTTTTTAAAGAAAAAAATAAAGGCCGGGCGCGGTGGCTCAAGCCTGTAATCCCAGCACTTTGGGAGGCCGAGGCGGGTGGATCACGAGGTCAAGAGATCGAGACCATCCTGGTCAACATGGTGAAACCCCGTCTCTACTAAAAATACAAAAAATTAGCCGGGCATGGTGGCACGTGCCTGTAATCCTAGCTACTCAGGAGGCTGGGGCAGGAGAATTGCCTGAACCCAGGAGGCGGAGGTTGCAGTGAGCCGAGATCACGCCATTGCACTCCAGCCTGGGTAACAAGAGCGAAAACTCCGTGTCAAAAAAAAAAAAGAAGAAGAAGAAGAAGAAGAAAAAGAATAAAGAAGAGGAAGAAAGAGAAAGAGGAAGAGGGAGAGAGGATGGGGGTATTGCTTTATTGCCCGGGCTAGAATGCAGTCTAAATATGGGTATGCCTGTAATTGTCCTTAATAATGGAGTCATGAAAGAAAATGAGGGAAGAGAATAACAAACAAGGAGCCAACCAACATTTCGTTTAAACTTCTAAGTTGATATGATGTGGTACTGATAAGAGTGTATATTTTGTGTATTTAAAGTGGAGAGTTCTATAAATGTTAATTACATTTACTTGTTCCAGATCTGAGTTCAAGTCCTGGATATCGTTGTTAATTTTCTATCTCATTGATCTGTCTAATGTGAATATTGAAGTCTCCCACTATTATTGTGTGGGAGTCTAAGTCTCTTTATAAGTCTTGTATGTCTGGGTATTCCTGTATTGGGTGCGTATATATTTAGGATCTTTAGCTCTTCTTGTTGCATTGGTCCTTTTATCATTATATAATGTCCTTCTTTGCTTCTTTTGCTCTTTGTTGCTTTAATGACTATTTTATCAGAGGCAAAAATTGTAACTTCTGCTTGTTATTTATTTATTTTTGCTCTCTGTTTGGTTGGTAAATCTTTCTCCATCCCTTGTTTTGAGTCTTTGTGTATCCTTGAATATGAGATGGGTCTGGATGCAGCATACTGATGGGTTTTAGTTTTTTATCCAAATTTCCTGTCTTTGGATTGGGGGATTTAGTCAATTTAAATTTAGAATTAATAATGATATATGTGAGTTTAATACTGCCATTTAATATTAGCTAGCTGTTTTGTCCATTAGTTGATGTAAATTCTTCATTATATTGATGCTCTTTACTTTTTGGTATTTTTTAGAAAGGCTGATACTGTTTGTTCCTTTCTATGTGTAGTGGTTCTTTCAGTAGGTCTTGTAAAGCAGGCCTGGTGGTGATGAATTCTCTGAGTGCTTGCTTGTTCACAAAAAACTTTATTTTTCCTTCACTTGTGAAGCTTAGTTTGGCTGGATGTGAAATTCTTGGTTGAAAGTTCTTTTCTTTAAGGATGTTGAATATTGGTCCCCACTCTCTTCTGGCTTGTAGGGTTTCTGCTGAGAGATCTGCTTTAAGTCTGATAGGCTTCCCTTTGTGGGTAACCTGACCTTTCTCTCTGGCTGCCCTTAGGATTTTCTCCTTCATTTCAACCCTGGTGAATCTGACGATTATATGCCTTGGAGTTGCTCTTCTTGAGGAATATCTCTGTGGTGTTCTCTGTATTACCTGGAGTTGAATATTATCCTGCCTTACTAGGTTGGGAAAATTTTCCTGAATAATATCCCGAAGCATATTTTCCAGCTTGGATTCATTCTCTTCGTCACATTCAGGTACACCTATCAAGCATAGATTAGGTCTTTTCACATAGTCCCATATTTCTTGGAGACTTTGCTCGTTCCTTTTTATCCTTTTTTCTCTAATCTTGTCTTCTTGTTTTATTTCATTGAGTTGGTCTTCGACCTCTGATATCCTTTCTTCTGCTTGATCAATTCGGCTGTTAAAACTTGTGCATACTTCACGAAGTTCTCTTATTGTGTTTTTCAGCTCCATCAATTCACTTATATTCCTCTCTAAATTGTGTATTCTTGTTAACATTTCGTCAAACCTTTTTTCAAAGTCCTTAGTTTCTTTGGATTGTGTTAGAACAAGTTCTTTTAATTCACAGAAGTTTCTCATTATCCACATTTTGAAGCCTGCTTCTGTAATTGGAACACACTTGTTCTCCATCAAGCTTTGTTTCATTGCTGATGAGGAACTGTGATCCCCTGCTGAGGGAGAGGCGTTCTGATCTTGGGTATTCTCAGCCTTTTTTGGCTGTTTTCTTCCCTTCGTTGTAGATTTATCCATCTGTGGTCTTTGTATTTACCGTCTTTGTAGTTGGGTTTCTGAGTGGATGTCCAACTTATTGATTCTCAGCGCCGAAATCTGAGCAACCCACTGCGCGGACTAAATCAGCGGTGTTAAGATTGATGGTGCTTTTCTGACTCTGCACCAAGAACCGACACTCCGAGGTGCCGGCAAAACTGCCTCGCCGGTCACAAGAGTCGCGCTGGCGACCCGTGGGGCTCCTCCACTGGGAATCTCCTGGTGCGTGAACAACAAGAATTCATGTGAAGGTGTGGGGTCCTCTCGTTCTCTGCGCTTTCACTGGGAGCTACAATCCCAAGCTGCTAGTGTTCAGCTGTCTTGGATCTCTCCCCGACTCTGCAGGTTTTACATCAGATATAATGGGGGCAGGTTTTATGGAATTATAACCCCTTGAATGAGAGCTCCTCATTAAGAAATTCCCACCCACCAACTCCACCACGGAATAGCAGGTAGCACCAATGTGTTCTGCCGTAGAGACTGGCCTCAATGATTGTGTCCTTAAACTTCAGAGTGTGGAGAACAGCAAACACTGTCAGAAGATTATCTGTCTAGGAGGCCAGGGATGGTGGCTCACGTCTGTAACCCCAGCATTTTGGTGGACTCATTGAGCCCAGGAGTTTGAGACCAGCCTAGGCAACATGACAAAACCCTGTCTCTACAAAGAAATAAAATAATTAGCCGGGTGTGGTGATAAGTACCTGTAATCCCAGCTGTTGGGAGGCTGAGGTGGGAGGATCACTTGAACCTAGGAGATCAAGGCTGCAGTGAGCTATGATTGCACTACTGCACTCGAGGCTGGGCAACGGAGTGAGACCCTGTCTCAAACTCACAAAAATAAAATCTTCAGTCGAAACCTGTAAAACACAATTTTTATTGCTTAAAAAAACAGCTTTATTAAAGTATAATTGACATGTAATAAACCATTCATATTTAAAGTGCACAATATGATACACTTTGCTGTATGTCTACACCTGTGAAAACACCACCACATCAGCAACACATCCACCACCTCTGAAAGTTTCTTTTCTTTTTCTTTCCTTTCCTTCCTTCCTTTCTCTTTCTCTTTCTTTCTTTTCTTTCTTTCTTTTTCTTTCTTTCCTTCTTTCTTTTTCTTCCTTTCTTTCTTTTTCTTTCTTTCTTTTCTTTCTCTCTCTCTCTTTCTCTTTCTTTCTTTCTCTCTCTTTCTTTCTCTCTTTCTTTCTTTCTCTTTCTTTTCCTGCCTGCCTGCCTTCCTCTCTCTCTCTCTCTCTCTCTCTCTCTTTCTTTTTTTGAAACAGAGTCTTGCTCTGTCACCCAGGCTGGAGTGCAATGGTATGACCTTGACTCATTACAACCTCTGACTCCTGGGTTCAAGTGATTCTCCTGCCTCAGCGTCCCAAGTAGCTGGAACGACAGTCAGGGCTTCACCATGCCTGGTTAGTTTTTTTTTTTTGTATTTTTAGTAGAGACAGTTTCACCATTTTGGCCAGGCTGGTCTTGAACTTCTGACCTCAGGTGATCCACCCACCTCAGCCCTCCAAAGTGCTGGGATTATAGGTGTGAGCCATCATGCCTGTCTGAAAGTTTCTACATGCTTCTTTGGAACCCCTTCCTCTTTCCCCTCTCCTGGCAGCTTGTGATTTGCTGTCTGTCATTACAGATGAGTCTATTCTTTTTTTCTTTTTTCTTTTTCTTTTTAAGTTGGAGTCTTGCTTTGTTGTCCAGGCTGAAGTGCAGTGGCGTGATCTCGGCTCCTTGCAACCTCCACTTCCTGGGTTCAAGCGATTCTCCTGCCTCTACCTCCTGAGTAGCTGGGACTACAAGTGTATGCCACCACGCCTGGATAAGTTTTTAATTTTTTGTAGAGATGGGGTTTTAGCATGTTGGCCAGGACGGTCTCTATCTCTTGACTTTGTGATTCACCTGCCTCCACCTCCCAAAATGCTGAGATTACAGGTGTGAAAATGGAATCCTGTATCATGCATTTTGTTTTGTTTTGTTTTGTTTGGCCTGGCTTCTTCTAACTCCGTTAAATTTCTAAGACCTTTTGGAATCATGTGCCATGCATTTTTTTTTTTTTTTTTTTGGCCTGGCTTCTTCTAACTCAGCAGAATTTCTAATATTTTCTGGAATCATGTACCATGCATTTTTTATATGGCCTGGCTTCTTCCAACTTAGCAGAATTATTCTGAGGTACATCCCTTTTGTTGCATGTATCAATATTTCCTTCCTTTTTATCTCAAAGCAGTGATTCATGGCATGGTTATATCACTGTGAGTTTCTCCATTCACCTGTTGATGAGCATCTGGATTGCTTCTAGTTTTGAGCTATTGCACATAATGAAAGCATGAACTGTCAGATTTTTATTTATTTAGTTAGTTTTGAGATGGAGTTTTGCTCTTGTTGCCCAGGCTGGAGTGCAATGGTAAGATCCCAGCTCACTGCAACCTCTGCCTCCCGGGTGCAAGGGATTCTCCTGCCTCAGTTTCCCGAGTAGGTGGGATTACAGTCATGCACCACCGTGTCCGGTTAATTTTGTAGTTTAGTGGAGATGGGGTTCCACCATATTGGTTGGGCTGGTCTCAAAATCCTGACCTCAGGTCATCTGCCTGTCTCAGTGTCCCAAAGTGCTTGGATTACAGGCGTGAGCCACCGTGCCCAGCCTCAGATTGTTATAATGTAACCAGAGAAGCTCAGAGAGGAAAAGGAGTAGAAATGTCTTCCTCTGAAGGGTAATGAGGCAAGGTGATTTAAGAAGTCAGATGGGGCCGGGCGCAGTGGCTCACACCTGTAATCCCAGCACTTTGGAGGCTGAGGGGAGACGATATCCTGAGGTCAGGAGTTTGAGACCAGACTGGCCAACATGGCCATACCCGTCTCTACTAAAAATACAAAAATTAGCCAGGCATGGTGGTGCATGCCTGTAGTTCTAGGTACTTGGGAGGGTGAGGCAGGAGAATTATTTGAACCTGGGAAGTGGAGGTTGCAGTGAGCTGAGACTGTCTTTGAAAAAATAAAAAAGAATGGAAAATGGGAAAGAGCTATAGAGGGTCTTGCTATGTTGCCGGGCTGGTCTTGAACTCCTGGCCTCAGTGCGTCTCTGCACCCGGGAGGCAGAGGTTGCAGTGAGCTGGGATTACAGGCATGAGCCACTGTGCCTGGCCTCCAATATTCTGTTCTTTTCCCCCATAAATAATAAGGCATATTTATTTACTTATTCAAGTTATAAAACATTCGTTTTTTTAAAAAATTGGGCCAGAGCCATTGCTGTTAATTTTTTTTCTTTATGTTTCTAAGTTGCTGTTGTTGTCATTTTAAGAGGTGGGGTCTCCCTATGTTACCCAGGCTGGAATGCAGTGATATTCACAAGCAGGAACATATTTCACTATATCCCTGAACTCCTGGGCTCAAGCGATCCTTCCATCTTAGCCTCTGGAGTAGCTGGGACTACAGGCAGGGCTTCACCACACCTGGCTAGTTTTTATTTTATTTTATTTTATATATTTTTTATTTTTAGTAGAGATGGTGTTTCACCAATTTGGCCAGACTGGTCTCAAACTCCTGGCCTCAGGTGATCCACCCACCTCAGCCTCCCAAAGTGCTGGGATTACAGGTGTGAGCCATCGTGCCCAGCTGAAAGTTTCTACATGCTTCTTTGAAACCCCTCCCTCTTTCTCCTCTCCTGACAGCTTGTGATTTGCTGTCCATCATTACACATGAGTCTGATTTTCTTTTATTCTTTTTTCTTTTTAAGATGGAATCTTGCTTTGTTGCCCAGGCTGAAGTGCCGTGGTGCAATCTCAGCTCACTGCAACTTCTACCTCCTGGGTTCAAGCAATTCTCCTGCTTCAACCTCCTGAGTAGCTGGGACCACAGGTGTACGCCACCATGCCCGGCTAATTTTTTATTTTTAGTAGAGATGGAGTTTTACCATGTTGGCCAGACTGGTTTCTATCTCTTGACTTTGTGATTTACCTGCCTCAGCCTCCCAAAATGCTGAGATTTCAGGCATGAAAATGGAATCATGTGCCATGCATTTTTTTTTTTTTTTTTTTTTTGGCCTGGCTTCTTCTAACTCAGCAGAATTTCTAATATTTTCTGGAATCATGTACCATGCATTTTTTTATATGGCCTGGCTTCTTCCAACTTAGTAGAATTATTCTGAGGTACATCCCTTTTGTTGCATGTATCAATATTTCCTTCCTTTTTATCTCAAAGCAGTGATTCATGGCATGGTTATATCACTGTGGGTTTCTCCATTCACCTGTTGATAAGCATCTGTATTGCTTCTAGTTTTGAGCTATTGCACATAATGGAAGCATGGACTTTCATATTTTTATTTAGTTAGTTAGTTTTGAGATGGAGTTTTGCTCTTGTTGCCCAGGCTGGAGTGCAATGGTGAGATCTCAGCTCACTGCAAACTCTGCCTCCCGGGTGCAAGGGATTCTCCTGCCTCAGTCTCCCGAGTAGGTGGGATTACAGTCATGCACCACCATGTCCGGTTAATTTCGTAGTTTTAGTAGAGACGGGGTTTCTCCATATTGGTCAGGCTGGTCTTGAACTCCTGACCTCAGGTGATCTGCCTGTTTCGGTGTCCCAAGGTGCTGGGATTTACAGGCGTGAGCCACTGCGCCTGGCCTCAGGTTGTTGTAGTGCAACCAGAGCAGCTCAGAGAGGGAAGGGAGTAGAAATGTCTTCCTCTGACGAGTAATGAGGCAAGGTGATTTAAGAAGTCAGATGGGGCTGGGCGCAGTGGCTCACGCCTGTAATCCCAGCATTTGGGAAGCTGAGGTGGTAGGATCGCCTGAGGTCAGGAGTTCAAGACCAGCATGGCCAACATGGCAATACCCTGTCTCTACTGAAAATACAAAAATTAGCCAGGCATGGTGGTGCATGTTCGAAGTCCTAGGTACTTGAGAGGGTAAGGCAGGAGAATCCTTTGAATCTGGGAAGTGGAGGTTGCAGTGAGCTGAGATTGCGCCATTGCACTCCAGCCTGGGTGACAGAGTGAGATCCTGTCTTTAAAAAAATAAAAAAGAACTGGAAATGAAGGAAAGAGGTAGACAGGGTCTTGCTATGTTGCCCAAGCTGGTCTTGAACTCCTGGCCTCATGTGATCCTCTCACTGCGTCTCTCCCAAAGTGCTGGGATTACAAGCATGAGGCACCATGTGTGGCCTCCAATATTCTGTTCTTTTTCCCAGAAATAATAAGGCATATTTATTTATTCAAATTATAAAGCATTAGTTTTTCTAAAAATTTGGGTCAGAGCCATTCCTGTTAAATGTTTTGTTGTTGTTGTTGTTTTTTTCTGTTTCTAAGGGTTTTTGTTGTTGTTGTTGTTTTGTTTTTGTTTTTTAAGAGGTGGGGTCTCCCTATGTCACTCAGGCTGAATGCGGTGGTATTCACAAACAGGAACATATTTCACTATATCCTTGAACTCCTGGGCTCAAGTGATCCTTCCCCCTCAGCCTCCGGAGTAGCTGGGACTACAGGCGGGGCTTCACCATGCCCAGCTCTCTCTGTATTTTATGTCACTTTGTAGCTATGGTAATGCTATTCTGAAAAAAAAAAAAAAGTATCTGTCTCATTCTGCCTTTTAAAAAGAGAATTAATATACATGGTTCAAACTCTTCAAATAGACAAAAAAAGATTGCCAGTTTTGAATGTGTTTTTGGAGACATTCTTCAAGATTCTAGAAATATCCATGAATGTGTATAGTTAGTGTACATAGCTGCACCTCCTCCTCCTTTAAAATGCAAATGATAGTTTTTCAGGTACGTGATTCTTCATTTAATTTTTTTTAGGTATAATATGTATGTATTTTGGAAGTTCTCATCTCAGGACCTGTAGATGTAGCTTGGTCTTTTCTGGAAGCATTGCAGTGTTCCACTGAATATCTTTACAGTGTTTATTGATGTTGCAAAAATAGTTTTACTTTAATTATAAAATTGTACATAACAATTTTCTACCTAGATTCAGGTAATGACCTCTCTCGGTCAGTGGGAAAGGGTCTTGCACATTTGCAAAACAAATCCGAGAAACGCTTTTGGAAATGAGAATATTTTACATGAATTTTGTCTTCATCTTTCTTGAAAAGTGCACCTGGCAGGGGTGGGGTGGGGGAGGGGGAGGGAAATGAGAAGAGAGAGAAACAAAGACCATTGCTCCAGTATCTCCAGATAAATTGGTAATACTTCCTTTATATCCTGTGCCTGATTCAGGCACAAACAGTTTGACAGAGAAGCCCCTCCCCTATTTCCCTCTCCCCTTTCCTCCTCTCTCCCCTCCCTTGCCCTTTTTCCTTCCCCTTTCCCCTTCCTTCCTTCATTCCTTCCTTCCTTTTTCTTGCTTCTTCCTTCCGCTTTTCTTTCTCTTTTTCTCCTTTCTTCTTTTCCTTCCTTCCTTCCTTTCTGGCTTTCTCTTTCTCCCTTTCTTCTTTCTTTCTTTTCTTTCTTTTTTGAGACAGGATCTCCCTTTTTCACGCGGGCTGGAGTGCAGTAGCAATTTTTCATATTTTTTCTAGAGACAGGGTTTCACCATGTTGCCCAGGCTGGTCTCAAATGCCTGAACTCAAGCAATCCATCTGCTTTGGCCTTCCAATCATTTTCTGCAAGTTTTATTTGTTGAGCCCAGATAACATCTATGCGCTCTGAAACTCTTTAACATGAAGCCTCGATTCTGATCATGGCCCTAGCAGCATAAGAAACTGGAGGAAGCTCATTGTCCAGAAATTCCTGCAGGTTGCACTTCTTGCATTTTTCTTTAAGGTTTTGTTTTTAATTTTTGTGAGTTCATAGTGGTTGATTATATTTACAGGGTACATGCAATGTTTTGATACAGTCATGCGACCTGTAATAGTCATATCATGAAGAAAGGGGAATCCATCCCCTCAAGCGTTTATCCTTTGTGTTACAAACAATCTAGTTATACTCTTGTAGTTATTTTTAAATGTACAATTAAGCCAGGCACAGTGGCTCATGCCTATAATTCCAGCACTTTGGGATGCCAAGGCGAGAAGATCGCTTAAGGTCAGGAGCTGGAGACCAGTCTGGCCAATATGGTGAAACCCTGTCTCTACCAAAAATACAAATATTAGCCGCGCGTGGTAGTGCACTCCTGTGATCCCAGCTACTTGGGAGGCTGAGGCAGGAGAGTCACTTGAACCAGGGAAGTGGAGGCTACAGTGAGCCGAGACAGGGCCACTGCACTCTGGCCTGGACAACAAGAGTGAGACCCTGTCTCAATCAATCAATCAATCAATCAGCATGGATTCAAAATAGGTGTGTGGAATGGGTCTGATCATATAGAATTGAAGGAATGATGAAATATTGTTCAGCCATAAAAAGGAATAAAGCACTAGGTTCAGGTAACAACAGGGATGAACCTTGAACATGTTATGCCAAGTAAAAGTAGCTAGTCCCCAAAGCTCGCATACTATAAAGTTCCATTTACATGGAGTTTCCAGAACAGGCAAGTCTACAGAGATGTGAAGTGGATTAGTGGGTGCCCGGGGCTGGGGAAGGGAGGTGGAGAATGGCTGCTGATGGGGAAAGGGTATCCGCCTGGGGTGATAAAAACATTTTGGAACAAGATGGTGGCAATGGTGCAATGGTGGCATCACATCGTGAATGTTCTGAATATCCCTGAGTAGGACACATTAAAATGGTTACAATGGTAGATTCTGTGTTATGTGTATTTTACCATGATAAACAAAAACAAGGGGGTATATTTCAATACTCCCACGAAGCTCTCTTAGTCTTAAATTATAAATTTCTGCCGGGTGCAGTGGTTCATGCCTGTAATCCCAGCACTTTGGGAGGACGAGGAGGGTGGATCACGAGGTCAGGCGTTCAAGACCAGCCTGGCCAAGATGGTGAAACCCTGTCTCTACTAAAAATACAAAAATTAGCCAGGTGTGGTGGCGGGTGCCTGTAATCCCAGCTACTCAGGAGGAGGCTGAGGCAGAGAATTGCTTGAATCCGGGAGGTGGAGATTGCAGTGAGCCAAGATTGCACCACTGTACTCCAGCCTGGGTGACAGAGTGAGACTCTATCTCAAAATGAATAAATAAATAAATTTCTGGGGCACGATGTACATTATTTGGGTAATGGAAGCACCGGAAGCACCAGAAGCCCAGGCTTCGCCACTATGCAACAGATCTGTGTAACAAAATTGCACGTGTACCAATTACATTTGTACAGATAAAAAATTTTCCCATTTCTGACCTTTATCAAATCCATTAGGATTGAATGCCTTTTTTTTTTTTTTTTTTTTTTTTGGACGGGATCTTGCCCTGTTACCCAGGCTAGAGTGCAGTGGTGCAATCAGAGCTCACTGCAGCCTCAAACTCCTAGCCTCAAGCAATCCACCCACTTCAGCCTCCCATGCAGCTGGGACTATCAATGCACACTGCCACATCCAGCTAATTTTTACATTCTCTGTAGAGATAAGGTCTCATTGTGTTGCCCAGACTGAATGCATGCATTTTATCTGCTGCATATAATTTCCTCATTTAAAAAATTTGTCTTTTGGACAAATATCACATGTTCTCACTCCTATGTGGGAGCTTAAAAAGTGGATCTCAGACACGTGTGATGGCTCACGCCTGTAATCCCAGCACTTTGGAAGGCCGAGTCAGGTGGATCATCTGAGGTCAGGTGTTTGAGACCAGCCTGGCCAACATGGTGAAACCCCGTCTCTACTAAAAATACAAAAAGTTGACTGGGCACGGCGGCGGGCACTGTAGTCCCAGCTACTTGGGAGGCTGAGGCAGGAGAATCACTTGAACCCAGGAGTTGAAGGTTGCAGTGAACCGAGATTGTGCCACTGCATTCCAGCCTGGGTGACAGAATGGGACTCCATCTGGAAAAAAAAAAAGTGGATTTCATAAAGGCAGAGAGTAGATTGGTGTTACCAAGGTCTAGGAAGGGTAGAAGAAAGAGGGAGATGAAGAGAAGTTGATTACTAGGCACAAGTGTACAATTTGATAGAAGAAATAAGACAGTGTTTGTCAGATCAGTAGGATGACCATAGTTTACAATAGCCTATTGAATATTTCAAAATAGCTACAAGAGAAGAATTTGACTGTTTTAACATAAAGAAAAGACAAATATCAAAAGTGACAGACATCCCAAGTACACTGATTTGATCTTTGCAAATTACATAAATGTATTAAATTATCACATGTACCCCAAAACTACGCTATGTTCATCTATTATGCATCAACAGAAAAATTTCTTTTTCTTTCTTTCCTCCCTCCCTCTCCTTCCTTCCCTTCCTTCCTTCTTTCCTTCTCTCTTTCTTTTCTTTCTTTCCTCCCTCCCTCTCCTTCCCTTTCTCTCCTTCCCTCCCTCCCTCCCTTTCTTTCTCTTTCTCTTTCTTTTCTTTCTTTTCTTTCTTTTCTTTCTTTTCTTTCTTTTCTTTCTTTTCTTTCTTTTCTTTCTTTTCTTTCTTTTCTTTCTTTCTTTCTTTCTTTCTTTCTTTCTTTCTTTCTTCCCTCTTTCGACAGAGTTTTGCTCTTTTTGCCCAGGCTACAGTGCAGTGGTGCAATCTCACCTCACTGCAACCTCTGCCTCCCCGGTTCAAGCGATTCTCCTGTCTCAGCCTCTCAGTTAGCTGGGATTATAGGCATGCACCACCACGTCCAGCTAATTTTTTGTATTTAGTAGAGACAGGGTTTCACCATGTTGGTCAGGCTGGTCTCAAACTCCTGACCCTCAGGTAATCCATCCACCTCTGCCTCCCAAACTGCTGGGATTGCAGGTGTAAGCCACTGTACCCGGCCAAGAAAAATTTCTTTAAAAATCTGTCTTTTGACTTGATATATGAGGCTTTTTTTTTTCCATTCATATGTCTTAATTTCTACATTGCCAAGTTTGTTACTTTACAAACTTAAACTTGGGGTTCATGTCTTGCTTGGAGAAACTTTCCTCACTCTGAAATTATAAAATAAAACTTCCAAGCCGGGCGCGGTGGCTCAAGCCTGTAATCCCAGCACTTTGGGAGGCTGAGGCGGGTGGATCATGAGGTCGAGAGATCGAGACCATCCTGGTCAACATGGTGAAACCCCATCTCTACTAAAGATACAAAAAATTAGCTGGGCATGGTGGCACGTGCCTGTAATCCCAGCTACTCAGGAGGCTGAGGCAGGAGAATTGCCTGAACCCAGGAGGCGGAGGTTGCGGTGAGCCGAGATCGCGCCATTGCACTCCAGCCTGGGTAACAAGAGCGAAACTCCGTCTCAGAACAAATAAATAAATAAATAAATAAATAAATAAATAAATAAAACTTCCATATCATAGTCTTATGGTTTCTTTTTTGAATGGCTGTGGAATTCACCAAATGCATTTTTAGTATCATGGAGATGCCAATCTTTTTCTCTTCTCTTTGTTTTTTGGAGTCTCCTTCTTGCTCAGGCTGGAGTGCTGCAGGGCAATTGCGATCTTAGCTCACTGCAGCCTCAGCCTTCACCTCCTACACTCGAGCGACCCTCCTACCTCAGTCTCCTGAGTATCTGGGACTATAGGCACCCACCACCATGCCTGGCTATTCGTTTTTTTTTTTTTGTTTGTTTGTTTTTTTGTATTTTTGGTAGAGACAGGGTTTTACCTTGTTGCCCAGGCTGGTCTCGAACTCCTGGGCTCAAGTGATCCCCGCTCTTGGCCTCCCAAAGTGTTGGGATTATGATTACAGTCCTGAGCCACCACACCCAGCCCCAAAGCAAATCTTCAAGTAGCGTATTCGAGGTTCTGCACCTTTTATAGTTGACCTTTCAGTAGTGTTGTGGTTGCTGGTGCCAGTTCACCCCCACGGACATGAAAATCTGGATATAACTTTTGACTCCCTGAAAACTTAACTATGCATAGCCTGCTGTTGACCTAAAGACTTAATAACATATACAGCCGATTAACAGGTATTTTGTATGTCACACTTATTACATACTGCATTCCTTTCTTTCTTTCTTTCTTTTTTTTTTTTGAGACAGAATCTGACTGTCTCACCCAGGCTGGAGTGTGGTAGTGGCATGATCTCGGCTCACTGCAATCTCTGCCTCTTGGGTTCAAATAATTCTCCTGCCTTGGCTCTCCACAATAGCCAGAATTACAGGCATGCGCCACCACGCCCCAGCTAATTTTTATATTTTTAGTAGATTTGAGGTTTCATAATGTTGGTCAGGCTGGTCTCCTGGCCTCAAGTGATCCATCTACCTCCGTCTTGCCAAGTACTGGGATCACAGGAGTGAACCACCACACACCTGCCCCTCTACATACTGTATTTTTACAATAAAGTAAGTTAGAGAAGAGAAAATGTTATTAAGAAAATCACAGGTGGCATGGTGGCATGTGCCTGTAATCCCAGCTTCCTGGGAGGCTGAGGTGGGAGGATCACTGAAGGCCAGGAAGTAGAGGCTGTAGTGAGCTTTGATAGAGCCACTGCACTCCAGTCTGGGCAGCAGACTGAAACCCTGTCTCAAAAAAGAAAAAAAGAAAAAAGAAAAGAAAAAAGAAAATCACAAGGAAAATACATTTACAGTTACAGAACGCTACAATATCTATCAGTGCCATAAATTTGTTTATAGGATGAATTGTCTCTCTGAAATGGACAACTGAAGCTGTAGAGCTCAATTTTTGTTACATATCAAGCAATTCCGCTTTTTCTTGTACTGTCATGACTTTTCTCTGCTTCTTGGGAGCACTTCCGACACTAGTGGCACTTCACATGGGTCTGATGATGTTATTCAGTATTTACGGTATTGCACTAAACACAGTGAAAAATACATGGGAACCGCAAGAGATCCATTTTTACTGGGGCACAATTTCCTGGAGAGGAGAACTGCCCACAGGGAGATAATTAGTGTAACATGACATTTTAAGCGGATATTTGCAACGCTTGCACTCACTCCAGCAGCAACAGGAGGTGGCTGTGAAATTATAACAGTAACACAATATAGTCTATAGTTAATTTTATGCAGTTATGAGTGAATGGTGCATGTTCACATTTATTTACATTTCTCTTAACTTCAAATAACACCATGTATGGTTTGTAAGTGTGTGTGTACATTTTAATACATTTAAAAATAATAGATTTATGTATGTTTTATGCTAGTAAATGATAAAATAGGGATGAACATGGTGGTTTATGGCTGTAATCTCAGCACTTCAAGAGGCAGAGGCAGGAGGATAAATTGAATTCAGGAGTTTGAGACCAGTGTGGGCAACATGGTGAGACCTCGTCTCTACAAAAAGTTAAAAAAAAAAAAAATTAGCTGGGGGTGTTGGTGCTTTCCTGTAGTGCCAACTACTTAGGAGGCTGAGGCAGGAGGATGGCTTGAGCCCAGGACTTGGAGGTTATAGTGAGCTGTGATTGGGCCACTGCTCTCCAGCCTAGGCAACAGAGCAAGAACCTGTCACTAAAAGAAAACAATAGGCCAGGTGCAGTGGCTTGTGCCTGTAACCACAGCACTTTGGCAGGCTGAGGTGGGCAGATCATGAGGTCAGGACATGGAGACCATGCTGGCCAACATGATGAAACCCTGTCTCTACTAAAAATACAAAAATTAGCTGGGCATGGCAGTGCATGCCTGTAATCCCAGCTATTAGGGAGGCTGAGGCAGGAGGATCACTTGAACTGGGGGTGAAGGTTACAGTGAGCTGACATTGCACCACTGCACTCCAGCCTGGTGACAGAGTGAGACTTTGTCAAAAAAATAAAATAAAATAATAAAATATATCTACATATATTTTATGCACTCATGACATATCTAATTTAATTTTTTTGGGATATTTCCTGGTCATTAAGTTCACCTGCAAGTATTCTCAAATTGTTGCAGATCTCTAAAACTGTTTCCAATATATTTATTAAAAAACATTCTGCTTAAAAGATGACCTCACTTTGGGAGGCTGAGGTGGGCAGATCACCTGATGTCAGGAGTTTGAGACCAGCCTGGCCAACGTGGTGAAATCCTGTCTCTACTAAAAATATAAAAATTAGCTGGGTGTGGTGGCACATGCCTGTAGTCCCAGATACTTGGGGAGCTGAGGCAGGAGAATCACTTGAATCTGGGAGATGGAGGCTACTCAGTGAGCCAAGGTCGCTCCACTGCACTCTAGCCTGGGCAACAGAGCAAGACTTTACCAAAAACAAAAACAAAAACAAACCAAAAAAACAAAAAACAAAAAAACAAAAAACAAACCAAAAAAAACCCCTGCACCGTTCAAACTCGTGGTTCAAGGCTCTGCCGCAGTTCTTACCCGTGGCTTCACTTTTTCCTCATTCTTTCTTTCTTTCTTTTTTTTTTTTTTTGAGACTGAGTCTCGCCCTGTCGCCCAGGCTGAAGTGCAGTGGCACAATCTCAGCTCACTGCAACCTCCACCTCCCAGGTTCAAGCGATTCTCCTACCTCAGCCTCCTGAGTTGGGATTACAGGTGCGTGCAACTACACCTGGCTAATTTTTTGTATCTTTTGTAGAGATGGGGTTTCACCATGTTGGCCAGGGTGGTCTTGAACTCCTGACCTTCATGATCCACCCACCTCAGCCTCCCAAGGTGCTAGGATTACAGGCATGAGGCACCATGCCTAGCGTCTCCTCTTTCTTTTCTACAGCTACAGTGAATGACTGGTTCAGTTGGAAGAATGCCTTGCCCACCCTCCTCTGGGCCTATCCTCATGCCTTTCCCTCTACCTGAAACACTTCCCCATGGCTTCCCTAAGCTGGCTCCTCTTCATTTTCAGACTTAAGCTGAAAAACACATCCTCAGTCAGGTGCGGTGGCTCACATGCCTGTAATTCCAGCATTTGAGGAGGCTGAAGAGGGCGGATCTCTTGAGGTGAGGAGTTCGAGACCAGCCTGTCCAATATGGTAAAATGCTGTCTCTACTAAAAATACAAAAATTACATGGGCATGGTGGCAGGCACCTGTAATCCCAGCTACTCAGGAGGCTGAGGCAGGAGAATTGCTTGAACCCTGGGGGACGGAGGTTGCAGTGAGCTGAGATTGTATCACTGAACTTAGCTTAGGGGACAGAGCGTGATTTTTCAAAATCCAACCAACCAACCAACAAAAGCTGCCCTCAGCAGATCCCTCTCTATGGCCCTCCTATTCCCCTCAACTCATCACACACTCAATTATTTTAAGGGCTCTCTCCTAAGCTCAGCTGTGAACTTCATAAGGAAATGGATCATGTTGATTTTGCTCACTGTAAAATCCCATATTACTTATTGCTTGTTGATTCTCCCACTCAACAAATATTTATTAAGCAACAGCTATGTCAGGCACTGGATTTAATCAGTAAAATGAGACCGTTAAGATTTCCACCTTCACAGGGAGGGGAGAAGACACAGAGCACATTGAATAAGAATGTCAAGGCCAATCAAAGTGACGCATGTCTGTAATCCTAGCACCTTGGGAGACCAAGGCAGGAGGACTGCTTGAGGCCAGGAGTTCAAGGCTCCAGTCAGCTAGGCTTGCACCACTGCATTCCAGCTTGGGTGACAGCAAGATTCTGGAAAAAAGAAAGAAAGGAAGAAAGAAAGAAAAAGAGAGAGAGAGAAAGGTAGAAAGAAAGAGGAAGGAAGGAAGGAAGGAAAGGAAAGGAAGAAAACAGAAGAAAATAATTTCAGGCAGAGAGGTAAGCATGCTATGAAAATGAGAGAGAAGGGGCCAGGTGCAGTGGCTCAGACCTGCAATCCCAGCATGTTGGGAGGCCAAGGCGGATGAATCAAGTGAGGTCAGGAGTTCAAGACCAGCCTGGTCAACATGGTGAAACCCCGTCTCTACTAAAAATACAAAAATTAGTTGGGTGCAGTGGTGGGCACCTGTAATCCCAGCTACTTGGGAGGCTGAGGGAGGAGAATCGCTTCAACCCAGGAGGTGGAGGTTGCAGTCAACCAAGATCATGCCGTTGCACTCCAGCCTGGGCAACAGAGCAAGACTCCATCTCAAAAAATAAATAAATAAATAAATAAAAATAATAAAAATAAAAATAAAAAAGAAAGAAAGAAAAAAAAAAGAAGGGAACAGGGAACTGGGGGGAGGATTTCCAAAATGTGGTTAGGGATGAGTCCTTGGAGCAGAGATGAAGCCAGAAGAAGTTTGGCTTGTTGCACGAAGAGTGGGCCCAGCTCTGAACAAACTATTTATTTAATAATGGAAGAATGGTCCAGGCGCGGTGGCTCATGCCTGTAATCCTGGCACTTGGGAAGGCTGAGGTGGGCAGATCACAAGATTGAGACCATCCTGGTCAACATGGTGAAATCCAGTTTCTACTAAAAATACAAAAATTAGCTGGGGGTGGTGGAGCATGCCTGTAGCCCCAGCTACTTGAGAGGCTAAGGCGGGAGAATTGCTTGAACCCAGGAGGCAGAGGTTGCAGTGAGGCGAGATCAAACCACTGCACTCCAGCCTGGGCGGGACAGAGCAAGACTCAAATAAAAAAATAAAAATAAAAATAAATAAAGAGAATGAATGCCTTGGGTCTGCGGTTGTGCTGTGTGCATTCTTAAGTTTTCTTCCTCGGGTACCTCCCCAGATCTGGTATACAGGTGTTATCAAACCCATCACTCAAGCAAGACTGACCCGGACATAGTGAAGTAGCTGGTCCAAGACGACACAGGAGTGAGGGGTGGAGGAACCCTCTTCCCACTGAGTTCTGGCCTTCCTCTCCTTCAGTATGGTGGGTGGAACCGCTGTCCCGCCTTGTTCGTGACTGACATTGCTAGACGTTCAGACACACACAGCCTGGTCTGCTGATAATCAGACTAGTCCACCCCCTATCCGAGGTCTCCCGCGTCGTCTTTCCCCTTTCAGAAGCTTCTGCACATTTTCCTAGGTGTCTGTCGCCAACTTGAGCACAGGGAGCTCACTGGACGCGCGGGCACGTGGCTGTCCCCAGGGGCCTGACTTGGGTCTTGCCTCTGGGTGGGGGCGTACGCGCGGGTGGGATATCTGGGGGAGTCCACCCGCTCTGGGACGAGTGTCTCTGGCCAGGCCTGGACGAGGGAAAGGCGGTGAGTGAAAAACTACTCGCCTGGGGTGCAAAATTTAAGGGAGTGGCCCCCTAGCAAAAAAACCACACATACAAAATAAAAAAACAAAAACAAAAAACCGAAACCACTTCGAGTCACCAACATAAATATTTTAATGCAATATTTAAAAATTATTAACAGGAATCTTCCAAAGCCCCACTCCGAACAAAAGAGCAAAATGGTAGAGAAAAGATTTATGTCGCTGCGTCGGGCCTGTGGGGCGCCTTCGGGGGGGTCTGAGGCTGGAGGAGACTCGGGGCGGTGTAGATCGCGCGGATCTGGGGCGGCCCCTCGGTCCAGGAGCGCCCAGGGCCTCCAGCGAGGGGCCCGGCTCGGGGAGGCGGGGAGGCGGGGCGGGGCCGGGCGCCACCTCCCTCCCCTGTCCCCCGCTTTCCCTCCCTTTCCCGGGCCTCTCCCGGGCGCACAGTCCCTTCCCAGGCCAGATCCGCGCCACCTTTTCCCGCGGCCCGCAAGGGGCCCAGCTGACGGGTCGCGTTGTTTACGGGCCCGAGCAGCTCTCATTCCCGCCGCCCGCCACCAGCCACTCGCCCGCCCAGGTGCTCCCCCACCGCCCGGCAGCGCGTCCTTCGGTCCGCGCGTCCCTCTGTCCCGAAGCCCGCCGATCGCGACCAAGAGTGCGCGGGGCCGAAAGCCAGGCGACAGTCCGGGGCGCAGCGCAGAGCTCCGGGCCTCGAGATCGTGGGACGGGGCCCGGGCCGCAGCGGCCGGGGGGTCGGGGCCGCCACCGCGGGACCTCCCCGCTCCGTCTTTGTAGCGGGCGAGGCCGCGCGCGCGTCCTCCCCGGGGCTGCCTCTAGGACCCCCGATCCCGGGCAGGGAGGCTGCGGCCCGCGGATCGCCCGGGTGAAAGAGAAGGACGCGCGGCCCCCAGCGCCTCTCGGGCGGCCGCCTCGCGGCATGACCCCCGCGGGTCCGAACCGAGCCTTCTGATCCGAGGAGACCCTGCGCTCCCCGCAGCTATGGGCGCCGGGGGCCGCCGGGGGGCGGCGGCCGCGCCGCTGCTGGTGGCTGTGGCCGCGCTGTTCTTGGGCGCCGCTGGCCAAATGTACCCCGGAGAGGGTGAGTCTGGGGGCGCAGGAGTGGGCAGGGAGCAAGGCGATGGGGAGAGGACCCCCCCACCCGAGACAAAAGAGAGCCCTCTTCCCCCACCCTCCCGCTGGTGGACTGAGACCCCTTCCCGAGGGCGGGGGGCGGGGGTCGGTGGCCCGGGCGGTCGCTCCTGTTCCGCTTGGGGGGCGGTAAGCCGCTGACCTTGGCCTTTGCCCGTCCGGACTCGCGCCTCCTCGCCCCGCGTGCCAGACCTGAGCCCGAGGAACCTTGCCCCAATGCCCGCCCCGCCGCAGGCGCCTCTCTCGAGCGCCCCTGCTACCAGAGCCCCGGCCTCTCCGAGGCCAAGTCTCTCTGGAGACAACATAGGCGTCCTCTCTGGGTCGCGGCTGCAAAGTGGGGTCACTAGGTCTGGGCAGCTCCGGACAGCCCATCTCTGGAGCGCATACGGCGTAGATAAAGCCAAGCGCCCTGAGTGCCTCATCGGTGGGAGACGCTGCCCGGGGTCAGGGATTGTAGAACCCCCCACCCCCACCAGCTCCACCCCGATATCTTGGATCTAGGCCGGTGGCCACCCCCGGACTCTAGGTCCATGGTTTCCCTTTTGGGTTCTGTTTCCAGATGTCTCGAGGCAAATTCTAAAGCCTTAGAAACAGCAGCAATTGTGGCAGAAGTAGTGGCGTGGTTTTTTTTTTTTTTTTTTGCCGTATTTATTGTAATTGGTGTCACCACAGGCCACACGCTGGTCTATCTTATCTCTCTGGACTGTCACAGTGGCCCCAGGAGGCGGTTACAGTTATGCACCCATTTCACAGAGGAGTGAATTGAGGCTCAGGTAAAACGCGTAACTCCCTTGCCCTAAAGTCAGTGCCAGAGCCAGGACTTGAATCTCTCTGTTCCCTGTTCTGCCCAGGAATCGGGACTAATGTCCTTCAGCTGCTGTTTCCTTAACGCCTCCTCTCCCCTCAGCTCTGCCCTTCATGAAAGAGCCTTTCATTCCCCCTGACCCCCACGGGCTCCTCTCCCACGTGTGGGCAGCATCTTCCTAGAAGACGCCTTTGGGGTTATAGAATGAAGATGGAGTAATCATTTAAGAGAAAATAGCCTGGGTTTCCCACTGCAGGGTCTGAGACCCTGCTGAAAAAATATCTGTTGGGTTGCTGTTGCAGATTTCTCCATAAAAGGAAATTAGTGGTGATGAGGAAGGGGTCAGAGAGGGACGGAACTGAAGCTCCTTAATATATAGACGGAGAATGGGGTAGATGTAAAATCAGAGGTGCTGGAGTGGACCAACCAGGTTGGCTGAGTTGACTCTATCAATTACATAATGCCTAAAAGCCCCCCCACCACCACCCCAGCACCTGGTAGACAGCAGGTGCTCAATGAAGGGTGGCAGTTAGTTTGGGTTCTTGTTAAGAAAATCCAAGAAGAGTGGTTTAGAACTATGCCAGGCCAGGCATGGTGGCTCACACCTGTAATCCCAGCACTTTGGGAGACCGAGGCAGGCAGATCACGAGGTCAGGAGATCAAGACCATCCTGGCCAACATGGTGAAATCCCATCTCTACTAAAAATGCAAAAATTATCTGGGCATGGTGATGCGCACCTGTAATCGCAGCTACTCTGGAGGCTGAGGCAGGAGAATCAGCCTGGGAGTTGAAGGTTACAGTGAGCCAAGATCTCGCCACTACACTCCTGCCTGGGCAACAGAGTCTCTGTCTCAAAAAAAAAAAAAAAAACTATGCCAAGTTCTGTGTGTGCCTGTGTGTGGTTCCTTGCTCTTCTGTTCCTTGTGGCTTTGGTAATTAATTGTGGATCTGTGCCTGTGCTTTCAGGATCAGTAAATGGATTTACCATTTGTTAGCACATTTATGGCTTCCATATGGGCGGGGGCTTACGGTTTGTTGTTGTTGTCATTGTTCACTTCTGCATTTCTAGAGCCCAGAACAGTGCCTGGCACATAGTAGGTGTTCGGCAAATATTTGTTCGGCAGTGGAGCACAGGTGGTGGAATCCCTGGGTGTACTGGGCTCCTTTATCATCTTCAGGAGTTCCTCATTCTCTGCATAATACCTTTCTAAGAATTATAAGAGCAAGGCCTTAGCAGGTGCTGTTCTGTGTGCTTTGCATATATAATCTCAGTTAATCCTCGCCACAAAACCCCACGAGGTGCAGTTTAATCATCTCTTTTCACAAGTGAGAAAACTCCACTTGGGGCCAGCAGGCAGCAGGGCTGGGATTAGAATCTAGCTAGTGTGGCTGCAGAGCAGTGGTGTTTTTTTTTTTTTTTTTTTTTTTTTTTTTTTTTTTTTTTTTTTTAACAGATCCTTGTTTTTTTTAACAGGTATGAGCCTCCATACTTCCCATGCTTGGGGTAATGGTGAACAAAATCCTATCAAATAAATGGGCTGTGATGCCTCTTGAAGGCTTGGAGAGGGGCAAATAACTTTTCAGATCATTAATCTCTAATGTCAACCAATATGGCTTTTTTTTTTTTTTTTTTTTTTTTCTGAAGGGAGTCTTACTCTGTCACCCAGGCTGGAGGGCAGTGGCATGATGTCGCCTCATTGCAACCTCCACCTCCCATGTTTAAGAGATTCTCCTGCCTCATCCTCTGGAGTACAGGCACGCACCACCACATCTGGCTAATTTTTTGTACTTTTAGTAGAGATGGGGTTTCACCATGTTAGCCAGGATGGTCTTGATCTCCTGACCTTGTGCTCTGCCCACCTCAGCCTCCAAAAGTACTGGGATTATAGGCATGAGCCACCATGCCCAGCATTTTTTTTTTTTTTTTTTTTTTTTTGAGACAGGGTCTCACTGTCACCCTGGTTGGAGTGCAGTGACAAGATCTTTGCTCACTGCAACTTCCAATTTTCAGATTCAAGTGAGTCTCCTGCCTCAGGTCCTGAGTAGCTGGGATTACAGAGTGTATCACCACCTCTGGTGAATTTTTGTATTTTTAGTAGAGATGAGGTTTTGCCACGTTGGCTAGGCTGGTCTCAAACTTCTGATCTCAAGTGATCTGCCTGCCTTGGCCTTCCAAGGTACTGGGATTACAGGCTTGAGCCACCAATCCCAGCCCCAACATGGCATTTTGATTGGGATGAAGGGTGGAGCAAAACCAGTGTGATTTTTGTCTCTATTGGTCTAGCTATCTATCTGTTTTACTGCATTTATTTTTTGAGATGGGGTCTTGCTCTGTTGCTTAGGCTGCAGTGCAGCCGTAGTCGGGCAGTGACGGCTCACTGCAGCCTCCACCTCCGGTGCTCAAGCCATCCTCCCACCTCAGCTTCCCTGGTAGCTGGGACCGCAGTTGCATGCCACCACGCCCAGCTGATTTTTTTTTTTAATTTGTAGAGATGAAGTCTTGCTATTTTGTCCAGGCTGGTCTCAAACTCCTGGCCTCAAATAATACGCCTGCCTCGGCCTCCCAAAGTGCTGGGATCACAGACATGAATCAGGTGCCTGGCCTCTACAGTTATTTTTACCCTTTGCTTCTTTCCTGGAGACCTCTATCTTGCCCTTCCAGACTCATGCATAGAGGCCACAGGGTGTGGCTGAGTCCCCTGGGGTCCCCACCTCACCCCACTCCGTCCTTGATTTCCATTCTTCTGCGGTTCAAGCAGGGCTCTCAACCTGGGCACTGCTGACAGTGCAGGTTGGATTATTCTTGGTGGTGGGGGCCGTCCTATATGTAGAGTGCTGAGCCGCAACCCTGGTGTCAGCCACTTGGTCCTGGTAGGACCACCCCCCCCCCAAGTCATGACCACCACAAATGTCTCTAGACACTGCCAAGCACTGCACTGGAGGAGTTAACCTTTCCCTGTCTGAGACATTTACCCATCTGGGCTCTTGCTCTGTCTCCTCTCTTTGTTCAAGAATCTTTGGCTGGGCGCAATGGCTCACACCTGTAATCCCAGCGCTTTGATTGGCCAAGGTGGGCAGATCCCCTGAGGTCAGGAGTTGGAGACTAGCCTGGCCAACATGGTGAAAACCTGTCTCTACTGAAAATACAAAAATTAGGTGGGCTTGGTGGCAGGCACCTGTAATCCCATCTACTCGGGAGGCTGAGGCAGGAGAATCTCTTGAACTCAGGAGGAGGAGGTTGCAGTGAGCCGAGATCAAGCCACTACACTCCAGCCTGGGTGACAGGGTGAGACGTGAGACTCCATCTCAAAAAAAAAAAAAAAAAAAAAAAAAAGTATCTACCCACATGCTTTTTCAACCTCTAAACACCCAGTACCCCCCGAGCCCCTTACCCACCACTGACCTCCAGCCTCCAGCCTGTCCAGCTTCCCTGTCAGCCCTCCCCGCCCTTGCCATCCCACTCTTTCCCCACTGTTCAGCCCTGGTGTCTGGCTTGCGTCTCCGCCACTTCACCAATGGCTCTCAGAGGTAATCTCTCGTCTCCCAGTTTCGTCTCCTGCGGCCTCACCTCACTTGACCCCTCTGGGTTTGCCAAGCCCTCCTCCTGGAAGGCTCTCTCCTGTCACGGTCTCACCTGCACCTGGGTTCTTCCGTTCTGCTGTTCTCCTTCCACCTGGGCTAAGATTTTGGCTCTCTCTTCCCAGAGGGTCAGTGTTTACTCTTCTCTCAGCTCAGTTTTTTTTTTTTTTTCTTAAATTTTTATTTCTTTTTAGAGACAGGATCTTACTCTGTCACCCAGGCTGGAGTGCAAAGGTTCGGCCCTAGCTTTCTGCATCCTCGAACTCATGGCCTCAAGCAATCCTCCCACCTAGGTTTCCCAAATAGCTGGAATCACTGGCAGGTGCCACTACACCCAGCTAATTAAATTTTTTTTTTTTTTTTTGCTCAGGCTGGTCTTGAATTCCTGGACTCAAGTGATCCTCCCACCTCAGCCTCCCAAGTATCTGGGGTCACAGGCAGCCACCGCCACGACCAGCAAATTTAATTTTTTTTTTTTTTTTTGGTAGAGACAGAGTCTTGCTATGTTGCCAAGGCTGAATTGAACTCCTGGCCTCAAGCGATCCTCCCGCCTCAGCCTCCTGAGTAACTGGGATCACGGGCAGGCACCACCATGACCAGCTAGTTAAAAATAATTTTTTTTTTTTGGTAGAAATAGAGTCTTGCTATGTTGCCCAGGCTGGTCTTTAATTTCTGGCCTCAAGCAACCTGCTTGCCTCAGCCTCTTGAGTACCTGGGACCACAGGCAATCACCACCATGCCTGGCTAATTAAAAAAAAAAAAAAATGTCTCTAGAGACAGGGTCTTGCTATACTGCATAGGCTGGTCTTGAACTCCTAGACTCAAGCAGTCTTCCCTCCTAGGTCTCCCAAGGGCTGGGGTTACAGGCATGAGGAGCCATTCCAACCAGCTAAGAAATTTACTATGGTGTCCAGCTTCTTCATTTGGACAGGGGTCAGCACACTCTGGCCCTCAGGCCAAATCCTGCGGTTTTTGTAAATGCTGTTTTACAGTCATGCAGTCACACTCATTTATCTGCTTATCATCTGTGCTGCACAAAAACGCCCCAACACGGCAGGTTGAGTCGTTAATTCCACAGGAATTCCACAGCCAAAATATTTACACTTTGGCCCTTTATAGAGAATGTTTACTGACCTCTGATTTGGGACAGGCGCCTTGAGGTTTCATTCATGATAGCATGCCTGATAGCTTGCATAGTCACTTGTACCACTTGAATGAAGTCAGTGAAATGAAACGCTGTGTCTTTCTCTTTACACCGCAAGACATGTTAAAGAAATGTGTATCATTTGCTGCACTGAATATACAGGTTCCAAGGATGAGAAAGATCGCAGTGATGTTTCCTACTTAGCTATGTGTATGATCTTACAATTTATTTAAACAGCTATATTGACATTGAATGAGGATTTCATGCTTTCAGCCCAGCCTCTAGAACCCAAAAGGAAGTGAGTGGTGTATGTCATGAGATGGTTTTTTTTTTTTCCCCTCCTGCCTCCCTTGTGTTAATTTCTATTAAGAATACTTCTGAGCCAGGTGTGGTGGCAATCCCAGCACTTTGGAAGGCCGAGGCGGGTGGATCACAACGTCAGGAGTTCAAGACCAGCCTGGCCAACATGGTGAAACCCTGTTTCTACTAAAAATACAAAAATTAGGTGGGTGTGGTGGCGTGTGTCTGTAATCCCAGCTACTTGGGAGGCTGAGGTAGGAGAATCGCTTGAACCCAGGAAGTGGAGATTGCAGTGAGCCAAGATCATGCCACTGCACTCCAGCCTGGGCAATAAAGTGAGATTTTGTCTCAAAAAAACGAACAAACCAAAAAACCAAACAACAACAAACCCAGTCCTTTTAGTGGCTATTTGGTGCCACGTTTTTAGCATTTTTATGCTTTCAGTTGGTGTGGGACTGTCTCAAATGCCCCCCAGAGTGCTGAAGCACTGTTACCTGCTGTTCCTTAGCTTAGGAAGGCCATGACCACCCTTGTGGAGAAAAAGCAGTGTGTCCAGCACGGTGGCTCACACCTGCAATTCCAGCACTTTGGGAGGCCAAGACAGGTGGATCACTTGAGGCCAGAGTTCAAGACCAGCCTGGGCAACATGGTGAAACCCCATCTCTACCAAAACTACAAATAATATTACTAAATTACTACTTACTAAATCTACTAAAAATAGCCAGGAGTGATGGCACATGCCTGTAATTCCAGCTACTTGGGAGACTGAGGCACAAGAATTGCTTGAGTCCATGAAGGTTATAGTGAGCTGAGACAGTGCCACTGCACTCAAACCTGGGCAACAGAGTGAGACCCTGTCTCCAAAAAAAACCCCAAAAAACAACACACACACACACACACACACACACACACACACACACACACACAGAGGCATGTGTTAAGATAAACTTTTTCAGGCATGGGTTCTACTGCTGTTGGCCATGAGTTCAGTGTTAATCAATCAACAATATAGATTCAGTAAAGTGTCTTTCAACAGAAACACACGTAAAAGAAGGGTAGGTATCGATTCATGGATAAATGTGTTGTAGTCAGAAGCTCTCAGGTACTTACCCTTGCTTTTTTCTAGGAGCAATGGCTCAGTGTTCACTATTTCAACATTCAAGGTAACTTCACAGGGCCAAACTATCACCAATAACAAGAATTGGCTGCAAATGTTTTAAAATTGCAGCAGATTCTGTGGCTCATGCCTGTAATGCCAGCACTTTGGGAGGCCAAGGCAGGTGGCTCACCTGAGGTCATGAGTTCAAGACCAGCCTGGCCAACATGGTCAAACCCCATCTCTACTAAAAATACAAAAATTAGCTGGATGCAGTGGCTCATGCCTGCAGTCCCAGCTACTTGTGAGGCTGAGGTGGGAGAGTCATGGAAACCCAGGAGATAGAGGCTGCAGTGAGCTGAGATTGCACTACTGCATTCCAGCCAGGGCAACAGAGCAATACACCGTCTTAAAAATATTGTGAGTTTGTCGTTTTTTGTTTAGAATCCTTTGAATGCAAATGCGCTTTTTCCTGTATTTTCATCTGCATGGAAACTGCTGGGTTGATTATGTTTTGGAAAGTTCATGAGATATCAAAAAACCCCTGGCTGGTGTTTCAGTGAGGGGATTCCTGCCCTCTGCCAACCCTGGTGACAAGGAGAGGCAGCAGGGGCTCTCAGGATTTTATCTCATTTATCCATTTATATTTTTTTGAGGAAGGCTCTTTTTCTCTTGCTCAGGCGAGAGTGCAGTGGCAGGATCACTGTGGCCTTGACTTCCTGGGCTCAAGTGGGCCTCCCACCTCAGCCTCCTGAGTAGCTGGGACGATAGGCGTGTGCCACCATGACTGGCTAATTTTTGTATTCTAGTAGAGATGAGGTTTCATCATGTTGCCCAAGTGGGTCTCAAACTTCTGAACTCAAGCCATCCGCCTGCCTCGAACTCTCGAAGCACTGGGATTACTGGTGTGAGGCACCTTGCCCAGCTGGCTTACAGGATTTTAGAAACATATTTTGTTTCCAGCAGAGTAAGATTTGCTATTCTGCGCTGCCATATACAGACTGGCTCTGCGTTCCTGCTGGAGTTCAAAGCAGACTTGTGAGAATGAATGTTTAATTTCAAATCTGGCATTTGCTTCCAGTTCCTTAAAAGTAGGGTATCTCATCGGGTTTGGGTTTATATGAAAGCTCCCATCTTATGTTCAGGAAGGACAGGATGTTATCATAAGATTCTTGTTTCTTTTGCCTTTGTGGCAATGTGGAAAACATAGGTACTTTCCTTTTTTTTTTTTTTTTTTTTTTTTTTTTTTTAGAAAGAGTCTCGCTTTGTCTCCCACGCCGTAATGCAGCGATGCAGTCTCATCTCACTGCAACTTCCACCTCCTGGGTTCAAGCGATTCTCCTGTCTCAGCCTCCTGAGTAGCTGAGATTACAGGCTGCTGCCACCACGCCTGGCTAATTTTTGTATTTTTAGTAGAGATGGGGTTTCACCATGTTGGTCAGGCTAATCTCGAACTTCTGACCTCAGGTGATCCACCCGCCTCGGCCTCCCAAAGTGCTGGGATTACAGACATGAGCCACCTCGTCTGGCCAACATAGGTACTTTCTAAAAATTACTCTCGTTATCAATGCAGGCAAAAATAGACAGGAAGGAACTCAAGAGAGCAGGGATGCAACTTCTTTTTTATTGATTGATTTTAAAGTCTCATTTATTATTATTATTAGAGACAGGGTCTTGCTCTGTCGTACAGGCTGGAATGCAGTGGTGCACTTACGGCTTATTGCAGCTTCGAACTCCTGGCCTCAAATGATTCTCCAGCTTCATCCTCCCAAGGAGCTGGGACTGCAGGCATGCATGCACCATCGCACTTGGCTAGCTTTTTTATTTTTACTTTTTGAAGACACAAGGTCTAGCCATGTTGCCCAGACTGGTCTCAAACTCAAGACCTCAAGTGATCGTCCCGCCTCAGCCTCCCAAAGTACCAGGATTACAGATGTGAGCCACTGTGCCTGGTGGGATACAACTGTTTTCTGACTGCCGTGTGTGTGTGTGTGTGTGTGTGTGTGTGTGTGTGTGTGTGTGTATTGTTGCCATTCTACTCTCAAGAATGTATCCTTTTGTTTCCTTCCAGAAGATCAGAAAAGGGAGGGTCCCATATGCTCCCTCCTAATTGGACTCAGTTACATGGTCTCTATACCACCTGTTACAAAGTGTCTTTCTGGTCTAGCAAGACTTTCTCTTGTTTTTCGGTCTATCTTCTGCAGGCCTGTCTGCCCGGTCTGTGTAAATTTCAGGACTCCTGAAATAGCCTGGAAGCCCCCTTCCAATCCTGTGGTTTGATGTTGTTACCATTACAAAACTATGTAATAGACTCACCAGGCACTCCAGAGCTTATAGAAGGCCTGCCATCAGCCCGGCTGCAGCACACAGGTGCCCTTCCTAGTAGTCCCTGGCCTTTCATACTGTGCCCCCAGGAGCCCTTCTTCCTTCCTTCCTTTCCTCCCTCCCTTCCTTCTCTCCCTCCCTTCCTTCCCTCCTCCCTTCCTCTATCCCTCCCTCCTTTCTCTGCTTCCTTCCTTCCCTCCCTCCCTCCCTTTCTTCCCTCCCTCCCTCCTTTCTCTCCTTCTTTTCTTCCTTCCTCTCTTTCCTTTCTTCCTTCCTTCCTCCCTCCCTCCATTCCTCCCTCCTTTCTCTCCTTCCTTCCTTCCCTTCCTCCCTCCATCCTTCCTTCTTTCCTTCCTTCCTTCCCTCCCTTCCTCTGTCCCTCCCTCCCTCCTTCCTCCCTCCCTCCCTCTCTTCCTCCCTCCCTCTTTTCTCTCCTTCCTTCCTTTCTTCTTCCCTTCCTCCCTTTGTTTTGTTTTTTTTGAGATGGAGTCTTACTCTGTTGCCCTGACTGGAGCACAGTGACACGATTTCCACTCATGGCAACCTCTGCCTCCCAGGTTCAAGTGATTATCCTGCCTCGACCTCCCGAGTAGCTGGGACTATAAGTGCATACCACCACAGCTAGCTAAGTTTTTATATTTTTGGTAGAGATCGGTCTCTAACTTTGGCCAGGTTGGTCTCAAACTCCTGACCTCAAGTGATCCACCTGCTTTGGCCTCCCAAAATGCTGGGATTACAGGCGTGAGCCATTGTACCTGGCCTTTTGCTTTTGTTTTTGAGACAGGGTCTTGCACTACTGCCCAGGTGGGAGTGTAGTGGCATGATCTCTGCTCACTGCAACCTCTGCCTCCTGGGTTCAAGAGATTCTCTTAGCCTCTCAGGTAGCTGGGATTACAGGTGTGCACCTCCACGCCTGGTTAATTTTTGTATTTTTAGTGGAAATGGGGCTTCACCATATTGGCCAGGCTGATCTCAAACTCCTGGACCTCAAAGTGCTGGGATTACAGGCACACACCACCATGCTGTGCTAGTTTTTGTATTTTTAGTAGAGATGGGGCTTCACCATTTTGGTCAGGTTGGTCTCAAACTCCTGGCTCAGGCAATCCACCTGCCTCAGGCTCCCAAAGTGCTGGGATGACAGGGCCGAGCCACTGTGCCCAGCGGATATTTCTACTTTTCTACTTTGTCTTTTTGCTGCTGCCAGCCAGATCCTTTCCCCTGCTCTTGACCTTGGCTTCCTTGATCCCCATGAGCTCCTGGAGGCTGCAGTTCCTTGGAGTTTCCTGTTCTTGATGCCTCTGCGTTTTTCCACATACTTTTGGCCACTCGACACCTGCTTCTTCCTCACAGAACCAGGTCAGAGGCCTGCTGCCCCTCTCTGACTTCATCACCCACCTGGGCTCCTGCTGTGGTATGGACTCGGCTTACCTGCCTGGGGTTGCATTGCCTTTGGTCTGCTCACCAGGGCGTGTTCTACTGAATAGTGGACTGTATGAACAGGAGTGTGGAAGAAGGACTTGGCACACATGCTTGTTCGAAGCAGCACACAGGGTCTTACCTAGATGGGGCAGGTCCTGGAGGGGGTGGCGTTGGGCGGCTTCAGTTATGAGCAGAATGTTTGCTAGGAAAAGGACCATGATATAATGAGCTGCATATCCTTGTCCCCCAATTCAAATGTTGAAAGCCTAACCCCAGTGTCACTATGTTTAGAGATAGAGTCCTCAGGAGGTGATTAAGGTTAAATAAAGTCATAAGGCAGGGACCTTGATATGATAGGATTGGTGGCCTTATTAGAAGAGAAGAGGCTGGGTGTGGTGGCTCATGCCTGTAATCCCAGCGCTTTGAGAGGCCAGGGGAGGTAGATCACTTGAGGTCAGGAGTTTGAGACCAGCCTGACCAACATGGTGAAGCCCTGTCACTACTAAAAATAGAAAAATTAGCCCAGCGTGGTGGCATGTGCCTGTAGTCCCAGCACTTGGGGAGGCTGAGGTGGGTGGATCACCTGAGGTCAGAGTTCGAGACCAGCTTGGCCAACATGGTGAAACCCCATCTCTACTAAAAATACAAAAAATTAGCCAGGCCTGTAGTCTCAGCCACTTGGGAGGTGGAGGCAGGAGAATCGCTTGAAACTGGGAAGTGGAGGTTGCAGCAAGCCGAGATCGCGCCACTGCATTCCAACCGGAGGAACAGAGCGAGACTCAGTCTCAATTAAAGGGGAAAAAAAATTAGCTACCACTAGCATCCTCTTCCTCATCGCCGTTCTCTACCTGTGGATAGAGTGGCCATTAACCGGGTACCCCTTGTGAAGCACTTGAAGCACCCTTCACCTCCCACTCAGAGACACTAAAAGCCAGGAGAAGTGCTTGCATCTATTTCTGCGCCATTTCTGATATCCTCTGGGTATGTACTGTCCGGTGGTAAATTGCTCGATTGTATTTCCCTAATAGGGACACATACGGCTTTAATGAATTAAGAGTTTGATTCACAGGAGATTTAAAAAGAACAATTCTTTATTGTCCCCTCCAATTAGAGTTGTTTAATCTTTACTCAAAACAACTTTACTGAGCTGGAATTCACAGGACATACAATTCATCCATTTTAAGTGTGCAATTAGGTGGTTTTCAGGACATTTACAGGAGTCGTGCAACTATAACCACAGTCAGTTTTAGAACATTTACATCACCCTCAGAGAAACCCTGCACCTTTCAGCTACCCCTTCCCATCCTCCCTGTCTCCCCAGCTCTGGACAACCACGAATCTATTTTTTGTCACCATGGATTTGCCTCTTCTGGATTTTTTTTTTCTTTTTTCTTTTTATTTATTTATTTTTTAATTTAAGATGAGGTTTCACCATGATGGCCAGGTTGGTCTTGAACTCCTGACCTCAGGTGATCCACCTACCTCAGCCTCCCAAAGTGCTGGGATTACAGGTGTGAGCCACTGCGCTCGGCCCACTTCTGGATTTTTTTTGTATGAATGGAGTTGCACAGCATGTCGCCTTCTCTGTCTGGCTTCTTTGACGGTGAAGATTCATACCTGGAATCCCAGCACTTTGGGAGGCCAAGACTGGAGGATTGCTTGAGAGTAAGCTGGGCAACATAGCGAGACCACTATCTCTACCAAAAAATTTTAAATTGGTTGGGCATAGTGGTGCGTGTCTGTGGTTCCTGGAGGCATAATTTTTTGTTTGTTTGTTTGTTTGTTTTGAGATGGAATTTCACTTTGTCACACAGGCTGGAGTGCAGTGGCGCCATCTCAGCTCACTGCAACCTCGGCCTCCTGGGTTCAAGTTATTCTCAGTTCAAGTGATTCTCGTGGCTTAGCCTCCCAAGTAGCTGGGATTACAGGCACATGCCACCACGTCCAGCTAATTTTTGTATTTTTAGTAGAGACAGGGTTTCACTATGTTGGCCAGGCTGGTCTCAAACTACTGAGCTCAGGTGATCCATCCACCTTGGCCTCCTAGACTGCTGGGATTATAGGTGAGAACCACTGTGGCCGGCCTTGTATTTATTTTATTTTGCTTTATTTTATGTTTTTGAGACAGAGTCTCTCTCTCTTGCCTGGCTGGAGTGCAGTGGCACGATCTTGGTTCACTGCAACCTCCAACTCCCTGGTTCATGCAATTCTCCTGCCTCATGTGCCACCATGCCAGCTTTTTTTTTTTTTTTTTTTTTGTATTTTTAGTAGAGACAGGGTTTCACCATGTTAGCCAGGATGGTCTCAGACTTCTGAACTCAGGTGGTCTGCCCTGCCCGCCTTGGCCTCCTAAAGTGCTGGGATTACAAGCATGAGTCACCAAGCTCAGCCTGTATTTACTTTTGAGACAAGATCTTGCTCTGTTACCCAGGCTGGAGCTCAGCAGTGGAGATCGATGCAGTCACGACCTCCTAGGCTCAAACAATCCTCCTGCCTCAGCCTCCCATATAGCTGGGACCAGAGACACGCACCAGCATGCCCCGCTAATGTTTTAATTTTTGTAGAGATGAAGTCTCACTGGATTGCCCAGGTTGGTCTCAAATGCCTGGGCTCAAGCACTCCTTCCATCTCTACCTCTCAAAGTGCCAGGATGACAGGTGTGACCCACTGTACTCAGCCTCAGCTATTGTGACTAATGCTGCTATAGACATTTGTGCACACATCTTTGTGTGGACATATTGTGTCATTTCTCTTAGTGGTTACCTAGCAGTGGAATTGCTGGGCCCTATGGCAACTCTTGGTTTAGTTTTTGAGGAACTACCGGAGTGTTTTCCACAGTGGCTGCACTGTTTTACACCTTCATCAGGAATGCAAAAGGACACTAATTTCTCTACATTTTTTTTATTATTATTCCTTGAGATGGAATCTTCCTCTGTCACCCTGGCTGGAGTGCAGTGATCTTAGCTCACTGCAACCTCTGCCTCCCAGGTTCAAGTGATTCTCCTGCCTCAGACTCCCAAGTATCTGGGACTACAGGCACCTGCCACCACACCCAGCTAGTTGTTTTTGTATTTTTAGTAGAGACGGGGTTTCTCCATGTTGGCCAGGCTGGTCTGGAACTCCTGACTTCAGGTGATCTGCTGCCTTAGCCTCCCAAAGTGCTGGGATTACAGGCATGAGCCACGGTGGCTGGCCCCTTTCTCTATATTATTTGCACTTGTAATTGTCAGTCTTTTTGGTTTTAGCCATCCTAGTGGGAATAAAGTGGTATCTCATTGTGATTTGAATTTGTATTTCCCTGATGTCCAATAGCCAGTTAAGCTTTGCTGTTGTTTTTTTTAATTGACACGAGGTCTCACTGTGTTGCCCAGGCTGGAGTGCAATGGTGTGATCACAGCTCAATGTAACCTTGTATTCCCGGACCCAAGCGATACTCCTATCTCAGCCTCCCAAGTAGCTGACACGACAGGCACATGCCACCATGCCGGGATATCAATTGATTGATTGATTGATTGATTGATAGAGATGGGGTCTTGCTATGTTGCCCAGGCTGGCTTTGAACTCCTGGCTTCAATTGATCCTCCCAATGTGGTCTCCCAAACTGCTGGGATTACAGGGGGGAGCCACTGTGCTTAGCCCTAGATAACATTTGAATGCATATTCGTGTCTGATTTTGGTTCTGCCGTAGCCTGGGGAGGATGGTGGACAAGTGTCCTTTGTACCTGCAGTGTGTGTGTGTGTGTGTGTGTGTGTGTGTGTGTGTGTGTGTGTTTTCTTGACTTAGCCTAATTCACTTGCTGAGGGGAATGCGATCCAGGCTCATTGCTACTCTGCTTTTCCCGTTTGTTTGCTTTCGCTGTTTTTGTTTGTCCCCCCCCCCCCTTTTTTAATTTGTCCTTCTTGTATAATTTTTTATTAATAACAAGCATTTTTACAGTCTGAAGTCTTCAAGTAAGGAAAGGTATATGAAGATGAATAGAAAATAAATCTAATGTTTATAATCATCCAATAACACTTAACAAATTAAGGTTTAGCTGGTAATAGGTCTAATTTAGAACTGCCCTGTTACAGTTAAATAATAACTGGATACAAATGCGTTGTTTCCACTTTTCTTATTGTTATTAGTTGATAGTCCTTTGTGAGAAATATGGTCGATGGTTTTTTTTTAATTGTATATTTACTTGTGTGATTCTTTTTTTTTTTTTTGTGAAACTATGAAAGAAGAGAGAAAGAAAGAGAGGAAGAGAGGAAGGGAGAAAGGGAGAAAGGGAGGGAAGGAAAATAAAGTAGCAATAGCTTTTAAAGGCAATTTGTTTTGTTTTTTTTTTTTTGTTTGTTTGTTTTTTGAAAGAGAAAGGGAAAGGGGGATAGAGAACAGGAATCTTGCTCTATTGCCCAGGATGGAATACCATCTAAAAATAGGTATTAAAAACCTCTTTTATGCTGATAATTGTGCTTAACAGCGGAGACAGGAAGGAATAAGGGAAGAAAATAACAAACAGCCAACCAATATTTCATTTAAGTCTGTGAAATGCTATGCAAATGCTCAAGAGTGATTTACTTCCAATTATGTGGTCACTTTCAAAATAGGTGTAATAGGATACTGAGAAAAATATATGTTCTGTGGACCTGGGGTGAAGAATTCTATAAATATTCACCGAGTTTACTTGTTTCAGGTCTGAGTTCAAGTCATAGATGTCCCTGTTAATTTTCTATCTCGTTGATCCGTCGAATATTAACAATGTGGTATCCAAGTCTCCCGCTATTATTGTGTGGGAGTCCAAGTCTCTTTATAAGTCATTAAGAACTTGTCTTATGTATCTGGGTGTTCCTATGTTGGGTGCATATATATTTATGATCATTGACTCCTGTTGTTGCATTGATCCTTTTACCGTTATGTAATGTCTTTCTTTGTTTCTTTTAGTCTTTGTTACTATTAAAGTCCATTTTGTCAGAGGCAAACCAACTTCTGTTTTCTTTTCTTTTTTTTTTTTTTTCTTTTGCTCTCCAATTGATTGGTAAGTCTTCCACCAACCCTTTGTTTTTAGTCTTTGTGTGTCATTTGCTTATGAGATGAATCTGGATACAGCAAACAGATGGGTTTTGACTTTTTTTCAATTTGCCTGTCTGTGTCTTTGATTGGGGCATTTAATCCATTTAAATCTAGGATTAATATTGATATTTGTGAGTTTAATATTGTCATTTAATGCTAGCTGGCTGTTTTGCCCATTAGTTGATGTAGATTCTTCATTATGGAGATACTCTTTACCTTTTGGTAAGTTTTTGGGATGACATACTGGTCGTTCCTTTTTGCTTTACAAGAAGCTCTTGTAAAGCAGGCCTGGTGGTGATGAAATCTCGGACTGCTTGCTTGTTCACAAAAGATTTTATTTTTCCTTCATTTATGAAGCTTAATTTGGCTGGATATGAGATTCTGGGTGGAAAATTCTTTTCTTTGAGGATATTAATATTGACCCCCACTCTCTTCTAGTTTGTAGGGTTTCAGCTGAGAGATCTGCTGTGAGTCTAATAGGCTTCCCTTTATGGGTAACCTGACTTTTCTAGCTGCTCTTAGAATTTTCTCCTTTATTTCAGCGCTGGTGAATCTAACAATTACGTGTCTTGGGGTTGCTCTACTTGAGGAATATCTTTGTGGTGTTCTCTGTATTACCTGGAGTTGAGTATTGTCCTGCCTTACAAGGTTAGGAAAGTTTTCCTGAATAATATCCTGAAGAATATTTTCCAGCTTGGATTCATTCTCTTCATGACATTCAGGTACACCTATCAAACGTAAATTAGGTCTTTTCACATAGTCTCATATTTCTTGGAGACTTTGCTCATTCCTTTTTACTCTTTCTTCTCTAATCTCGTCTTCTCGTTTCATTTCATTAAGTTGGTCTTTGACCTCTGATACCTTTTCTTCTGCTTGATCAATTCGACTGTTAAAACCTGTGCATGCTTCACGGAGTTCTCGTGTTGTATTCTTCAGTTCCATTAGTTCACTTATATTCCTCTCTAGATTGTCTATTCTCGTTAGGATTTCGTCAAACCCTTTCTCAGGGTTCTAAGTTTCTTTACATTGGGCTAGAACGTGTTCTTTTAACTCACAGAAGTTTCTTATTATCCACCTTCTGAAGCCTAAATCTGTTAATGGAACGCACTCGTTCTCCATCACGCCTTGTTCCCTTGTTGATGAGGAACTGTGATCCCCTGTAGAGGGAGAGGCATTCTGGTTTTGGGTATTCTCCGCCTTTTTACGCTGGTTTCTTCCCATCATTATGAGTTCATCCACCTGTCGTCTTTGTAATTACCAACTTTCAAATTAGGTCTCTGAGTGGACGTCCAGCTTGTTGATTCCCAGCACCGGAATCAGCAACCCACTGCGCAGGCCAAAACAGTGGTGTTAAGATTCTTGGTGCTCTTCTGCCCGGGAATCTCTGGTCTCGCTGCCTTCTTGAGTCCCTTTTTCAATCAGCTGAATAGGTGACTCCAAACGTCGACCAAAAGGGGACCCAGTCCCGTTTACTCTGCACTGAGAACCACCACCATGTCGGAACACTGGGAAAACCTCTGCACCAGCCACAAGAGTCGCGCTGGGAACCCGTGGGGCTCTTCCGCTGGGAATCTCCTTGTTCGTGAGCAACAAAAATTTGTCCGAAAGTGTGGCGTCCTCTCGTTCTCTGTGCTTTCACTGGGAGCTGCAATCCTGAGCTGCTAGTAATCAGCCATCTTGGATCTCTCTCGTTTGTTAGTTTTCTCATTTGTGCTGCTTTTGTGGGTCATTTTCAGGGTGGAGTTCTTTTTGTTTCTTGTGTAAGACGACTTACTATTCTTCTTTAGAACAATCTGTTTTTCTCAAAGATATTTGTGAAAGGTTTAGTGTTTTGGAACAAAATAAGCAGGGGTTGTATGCTGAGCGTTATATTCTAGGTGCTGTGTGTGTTGGGGATGTGGTGTGTGTGTGTCTGTAGAGAGAAGCCACCTAAAGAGTTTGATTCTGAAAAATGTTAACTCAAGTGTAAGGGATACAAAGAGAAGGAATACCCAAATAGGTGTGCCAAAGAAAGGAAATCAGGGAAGACTACTTGGAGGAGGAGGCAGCATTTGCACTGGATATCTTGAAGTATGATGGGCTGGATTTAGAAATAAGGAGCTAAGGTACAAAGCACTTTGCCAGCCAAAAGATAGACTAGCCTACAGATGCCCAGAGATCACTGTCGTATGTTCAGGGGAATCAACAATAGCAACAGCAACAGCAAACAACAAAATAGCTGACATAATGTAGCACTAACTATATTTCAGGCACCGTTTGAGTGTTTGCCCTGAATTATTTCACTTTCTCTATATAAGCCACGTTACAGAGAAAGATAGGAGTCTTGGAGTTGTGCAAGAGTGGTGGGCAGGCTTGTTTCGTGGGGTGCAGGGGATGAAGGGGTGGAATCTTGAGGGGAGCACAGGGTGATGTGGAGCCATGGAGGGTGTTGGAGCCTGGGACAGACCGCCTTCAGGAGAGGGAGAAGGCAGGGCATTTGTGCAATGGAGATCAGACTCCCTGGAGAGTGTGAGCACACCACACCCAGGTGAAAGGTAATTAGGTCTTGATTGCAGGCCAGGAGAGCTGTCGGGGAAGGAAAGTCAGCCAGCGAGGTGGGAGGATTGACAAAACAGATACATTCAGCTTTCCTTGCCCTATTTCTGACGCGGGTACCTTTATCCCCAAAAGTCATCTCCTGAAGGTCTTCGGCGTTGACGCACTGGAGACAGTTCCCCTTTCGCCTTCTGCACCTGCCGCGTTACCCAATCCCCTGTAATCCTATTGTCACGATTGCATCATTTCAGAGGTGATGGTTTTAAGGATTTTAACAGGGCTTGCCAAAAGAATTATTTTCTTTGCCTTTTGAAAGTAATTACTTAGGCATGGGGACTTTACAGAGAAAGTCACTCATCCCAGTTGGCTGCAGAGTGTACAGGGCCCAGGATGAAAACACAGGGCCCAGGTTTCATGCCCATGAAGCCGGCTCTGCCCCTGATCCTTCTGAGGCATCCACCAGGCATCCACTCAACTCTCTTGTTTCCCGCTCACTTTCTCTTCTAGTGTGCCCTGGCATGGATATCCGGAACAATCTCAGCAGGCTGCATGAGCTGGAGAATTGCTCTGTCATCGAAGGACACTTACAGATACTCTTGATGTTCAAAACGAGGCCTGAAGATTTCCGAGACCTCAGTTTCCCCAAACTCATCATGATCACTGATTACTTGCTGCTCTTCCGGGTCTATGGGCTCGAGAGCCTGAAAGACCTGTTCCCCAACCTCACCGTCATCCGGGGATCGAGACTGTTCTTCAACTATGCGCTGGTCATCTTCGAGATGGTGCACCTCAAGGAACTCGGCCTCTACAGCCTGATGAACATCACCAGGGGTTCTGTCCGCATTGAGAAGAACAATGAGCTCTGCTACTTGGCCACTATTGACTGGTCCCGTATCCTGGATTCCGTGGAGGACAATTACATTGTGTTGAACAAAGATGACAACGAGGAATGTGGAGACATCTGTCCAGGTACCTCGAAGGGCAAGACCAACTGCCCTGCCACTGTCATCAACGGACAGTTTGTCGAACGGTGTTGGACTCACAGTCATTGTCAGAAAGGTATGCTGGGGATACAGGGTTTTAAGCAGTGTCTCATGGGTGTTCTAGAAACCTTAAAAGATTTATTAAATATTTTAAGCTTAAAAAGTTAAATAGCCATTAGGTAGGGGGCAGGGGACAGCGAGTGGTGGCATTCACTGGCCCAGGGAGTGGCAGACATTTTCTGGAAAGACTCAGATAGTAGATACTTTAGATTTTGCAGGCCATGTGGTCTCTGTTGCAAGGACTCAATTATGCATTGTAGCAGGCAAGCAGCCACAGGCATGCATAAACGTATGAGTATGGCTGTGTTTCAATAAAACTTTATTTACAAAAACAAGTTGTGGGCCAGATTTTGCCCAAGGACAGCAGTTCGCCACCTCCTGTGCCAGACAGTGTATGTTTTTGTTGCTTGGGAGAGAAAAAGGAGTGTGAAACAATAGATTTGGTTTTTTTAAAATGTAGTTTAGTTCTCATCTGATTATAGAAGTGATATTGCTCATAACAGACATTTGGAAAAAGAAATGTGTAAAGGAACAGAAAAGGAAAACATTCATCTTATTCCACAATGCATGCCACTGAGAGTTTATCGGGGGTTGTTCTTTCTCGTGGTCTTCAAGAATCTGTTGTGTCTAGTAAAGGTTTCCTTAACCATTTCTGTTATTGGGGATAAAGATGATTTTCAGACGGAGTGTGGTGGCTCACGCCTGTTATCCCTGCATTTTGGGAGGCTAAGGCAGGTGGTTCACCTGAGGTCAGGAGTTCGAGACCAGCTTGACCGACATGGATAAACCTTGTCTCTACTAAAAATACAAAATTAGCTGGGCATGGTGGTATGTGCTTGTAGTTCCAGCTGCCTGGGAGGCTGAGGCAGGAGAATCACTTGAACCCAGCAGGCGGAGATTTCGGTGAGCCGAGATCGCACCACTGCACTCCAGCCTGGGCGACAAAAGCGAAACTCCGTCTCAAAAAAAAAGAAAAAGGCGATTTCTAGTTTTCACAGAGAGACTGATGAACATTTTGGAGTGGAAGCTTTATCTAGCAGTTGTTTCTTTAGGCTTGCTTTCCAGAAGTGAAATTTCTGGGTCAGAGGCTCTTGGTGCAGATTGCCAAATGGTGATCCGGAAATGTTTTACCAATGGCCTCTCCTCCTAGCTTTGGATGAGAGGGAGCACCTTGGCCAGACTTTGAGTGTTATTTGAAAAATCTTTCATAATTGACTGTGGGAGGGAGGAGCTGACATGTTGTCATTGTTTCTATTTGCATTTCTTTGATTGCTATCGGGGTTAAACCTTTTAAAACACATTTATTTATCATTTGGGTTTTCTCTTCCTGTTCAAATCCTTTGTGCGTTTATCTTTTAGTACCTCAGCAGCTTCTGTAAAATTAATCTGTATGTGGTTGCATCAGTGACTGCTGCTAACCCTTTGCCAATTGAATTTCATTGTTGTTGCTCTGTGGTTAAAATAGCCTGGGATGTATTTTGCTGGAGAAGCTTAAAATGTTTATGGAGCTCCGAGCTGGATTTCTGTGTGCCACTTCTGTGCTTTACACTTAGAAAGTCTTTTTCTACCCATGAAAGAATTTTTTCTCTACATTTTGTATTTTAATTATTTTTTCTTTTTGAGACAGAGTTTTACTCTTGTCATTCAGGCTGGAGTGCAATGGCTCGATCCCGGCTCCCTGTAACCTCCACCTCCTGGGTTCAAGCAGTTCTCCTGTCTCAACCTCCAAGTAGCTGAGATTACAGGTGTGCACCACCACCACCACACCCAGCTAATTTTTGTATTTTAGTAGAGACGAGGTTTCACCATGTTGGTCAGGCTGGTCTTGAACTTGTGACCTCAGATGGTCCACCTGCCTTGGCTCTGAAAGGGCTGGGATTACAGGTGTGAGCTACCACACTCGGCCAACAGCCAGCTAAGTTTCGTATATGTTGTAGAGACAGGATTTGGCCATGTTGGCCAGGCTGGTCTTGAACTTCTGAGCTCAAGTAATCCTCCCACCTTGGCTTCCCAAAGTGCTGCGATTTCATGCATTGGCCACCGTGTCTGGTTGTGCCTGATGTTTCCAGTGAAATTAAACATCTTTTTACTATTAAGAACCAGGCTTCTTGTGTCTGGGAGGTTGAGGCTGCACTGAGCCCTGTTTGTGCCACTGGGCTCCAGCCTGGGTGACAAAGTGAGACTCTGTCTCAAAAACAAAAGAAAATAGAAACAAAACTGAACACAAAACAAAACAAAACAAAAAAAGGGCTTGTTTTTCCAGAGCTGGGGGTTTTGTCACCCAGGGAAGGTTCGACTAACACTTCCTGGGGTCCTGGTTCCTGGCATCTGGTATATATCTCAGCCATCATTAGTAGCAGTATCCCGAGGGGGCCTGCTATGTCCTGATAATAATGTCAAGAAATGATTGTTTTATTTTATTTGTTTATTTATTTATTTATGAGACCGAGTCTCACTCTGTCACCAGGCTGGAGTGCAATGGTGCCATCTCGGCTCCCTGCAACCTCCGCCTCCCAGGTTCAAGCGATTCTCCTGCCTTAGCCTTCCCAGTAGCTGGGATTACAAGCATTCACCATCATATCCAGCTAATATTTGTATTTTTAGTAGAGATGGGTTTTCACCATGTTGGCCAGGCTGGTCTCAAACTCCTGACCTCAAGTGATCCAACCACCTCAGCCTCTGGAAGTGCTGAGATTACAGGTGTGAGCCACCGTGCCCGGCCAAGAAATGCTTGTTTTTTGAACTGTTGCCCCTGTCTTTGGAGAGCAACTCAGCTTCAGCTTTCTTTCCTCTCTTCAGTTTCTTTTATTGTGGTAAAATACACATAGCATAACATTCGCCATCTTAACTTTTTTTTTTTTTTTTGAGATGGAATCTTGCTCTGTCACCTAGGCTGGAGGGCAGTGGTGCAATCTCGGCTCACTGCAACCTCTGCCTCCTGGATTCAAGTGATTCTCCTGCCTCAGTCTCCCCAGTGGCTGGGGCTACGGGTGCTAGCCACCATGCCCGGCTAATTTTTGTACTTTTAAGAGAGAGGGGGCTTTGCCATGTTGGCCAGACTGATCTCAAGCTCCTGGCCTCAAGCGATAACACCCACGTTGGCCTCACAAAGTGCTGGGATTCCAGGTGTGAGCCACTGTGCCCGGCCTCATCTTAACCATTTTAAGTGCACAGTTCAGTGGCCTTAAGTATGTTTACATGATTATGCAGCCATGGCCACCACCATCTCCCAAACCGAAACTCTGTCCCCACAAAAAACTCACTCCCCGTCTCCCTCTCCCAGCCCCTGGCACCCACCATCCCACTTCCTGTCTCTATGAATGTGATGACTCTGGGGACCTCCTGTGAGTGGAATCAGACAGGATCTGTCCTTTTGTGACTGGCTTATTTCACTGAGCCTGATGTCCTCAAGGTTCATCCTCATGGTATCAGTGTTGGATACTCTTTCCTTTTTCAGGCTGAGTCATATTCCATTGTATGGAGGGAGCACATTCTGTGTGTTCATTCATCCATCCACGGGCATTGGGCTGCTTCCACATTTCCGCTATTGTGAATCACGGCGCTGTGAATACCCGTTTACATTTGTAGCTCTTCAATGCCTGCATTCACCTTGTGGCTGAGGCTTTCCGAGGCTTATTTATTTATTTTTTGAGACAGAGTTTTGCTCTTGTCGCCCAGGCTGGAGTGCAGTGGTGTGATCTCAGCTCACTGCAAACTTTGCCTCCTGGGTTCAAGCCATTCTCCTGCCTCAGCCTCCTGAGTAGCTGTGATTATGACATCTGCCACCACACCTGGCTAATTTTTTAATAGAGATGGGGTTTTACCATGTTGGCCAGGCTGATCTCGAACTCCTGCCCTTAGATGATCTGTCTGCCTTGGCCTCCCAAAGTACTGGGATTACAGGCATGAGCCACTGCACCCAGCCTTAGGAGGCTTATTTAATGTCTGATGGGATTTTTGAATGCAGAATAGATTGCACCTTCAGAGGATACTCTTCTGTCTTAGGGGACAGAAATAGGCTGGAGAAAGCTATCCATTAACCTCTTTTTCCCCAGAGTCTTCTCAGACGCTTCTGTGAACATCTGTGGTTGTCATTTTTTTTCTTCAACACTTGGCAGCTTCTGGAAGCATCAGGGGAATGGGTAAACATTTAGGATGAAGGTACTTGTTTGCTTTGGACCTAGTTTAAGCAATTCTGTGAAAAGTCCAACCCTTCTTCTACCTGTCCCTTAAGCAATGATGCTTTCTGCAGAAAGACCAAAGGAAGGCTTTCAGTGGTTAAGGGGGCTGGGTGTGGTGGCTCACGCCTATAATCCCAGCACTTTGGGAGGCTGAGGTGGGTGGATCACTTGAGGTCAGGAGTTCGAGACAAGCCTGGCCTACATAGTGAAACTCTGTCTCTACTAAAAATACAAATATTTAGCCAGGCATGGTGGTTGGTGCCTGTAATCCCAGCTACTCAGGAGGCTGAGGCAGGAGAATCGCTTGAGCCCAGGAGGCAGAGGTTGCAGTGAGCTGAGATCATGTCACTGGACTCCAGCCTGGGCAACAGAGTGAAACTCCGTTTAAAAAAAAAAAAAAAAAAGAAAAAGATAGTTAAGGGAATTAAAAGAAAAAGCAACAACAAACCGCTGTGGTGTGTACTAATGATTCATAGCCTGGACTCCCTCTCTCCATTATCCTGCTGTGGATTTGGGGGGAAGATACCAGAAGAGGTCAAATGCAAGAAGCTCTGAATGGGAAGAGTGGAGACAGGGTCTGTGTACTGACTGCCTACTAGGTCATGTTCTGGGGAACTCAGGGCATAGGAAGGGAGCCAGCCTTTGCCTCCTCAGAGCGGCAAGTCTAGTGGCAAATGCAGACTAGACTTGATCATAAAACCAAGTACACTTGGGAGGGGAAGAGTGAGAGGGAGATGGATATTGGTTCAGCCAGCCAGGCGCAGTGGCTCACGCCTGTAATCCCAGCACTTTGGGAGGCTGAGGAGGGCAGATTCCTTGAGCTCAGGAGTTCAAGACCAGCCTGGGCAACCTGGAGATACAATGAAAAAATACACAAATTACAAATCATGAAAAAATACAAAAATCAGCCCAGGCATGGTGGCAGGTACCTGTGAGCCTAGCTACCCGGAAGGCTGAGCTGGGAGGATCGCTTGGGCCGGGGGCTGGAGGTTGCAGTGAGCTGAGATTGCACCACTCCCCTGCAGCCTGGGTGACAGAGTGTGGTGGTTTGGGGGTTAAATGAGATGGTGCAGGAGGAGGCACTTAACCCAGCCTCAGGTGCTCTGTGAGTGTTCTGAAAGTTTCTGGTAAGTAAGCACCATGGGCCCCCCCTATCTGGGCAGATCTGCTTCCAGGTGAATATTTACCAGGATTCAGCCTCATTTCTGACTTTGGCCTTGAGGCAGGCAGAGGAACGTGTATCTTGTGACCCTGCCGATGAGGAGTGGCTGCCCCAGACGAAAGACCACCCCGATTTTCAGGTGCCAACAGCATACAATGCTCTGGAAATTCTCAGCTCTGGGCATTTCGAGGGGACCCAAAGCCACATGCCTTGCCTGACTAGCTGCTTTAGCCAAAGCCACTGGCATTTTCTTTCTGGGAGGTCACCCCAGCTGCTCACTGCCGATCAGAGGGGTGGGTGAGGCCGGGACACGCTGGGTGCCAGGGGAAACCAGCCTGAGATGCCACATATGGACGTCGGCACCAAAGCAGGAGGAGGAGGCGGAAAGCAGCAAATCCCTCCTTGGGTCTGAGATTACAGCTTCGAGTCTCTGAAAGTGTGGTATTCTGTCTACCACATTAAATAGCATGTATTGAAATGCATGACTTTAAATGCACGCTCTTGAAGGGTTTGACTTTTGGCGGAATTTTTAGCTGCCTATGGAATCATCTCTGCTTCTTTTTCTTCTTCCACTTAAAAAGTTTGCCTTGATATTTTATTTTTATTTTTTACATTTATATTTAGTTTTTATTTCTTTTTAATTGAGATGGAAGTCTTGCTACGTTGCCCAGGCTGATCTCAAACTCCTGGGCTCAAGGGAAACCTCCCACCACAGCCTGTCTTTAAAGTGCTGGGATTATAGGTGTGAGCCACCATGCCGGACTTGCCTTAATTTTTTCTTTCTTTTTTCTTTTTTTGATATAGAGTCTCAGCCTGTCACCCAGGCCAGAGGGCAGTGGTATAATCTCAGCTCAGTGCAACCTCCATCTCTCGGGTTCAAGCAATTCTCCTGCCTCAGCCTCCTGAGTAGCTGGAATTACAGGCATGTGCCACCATGCCCGGCTAATTTTTGTATTTTTAGTAGAGGTGGGGTTTCGCCATGTTGCCTAGGCTGGTCTCGAACTCCTGGCCTCAAGGGGTCTCCCTGTCTCGTCCTCCCAAAGTGCTGGGATTACAGGTGTGAGCTACCACGCTGGGCCAATCGGAACTGTCCTTGCAGCAAATGCTGATTTCATGCCAGCTGTGGTTCCAAGTGCTCTGATTAGGATACTGCATCCCATCTTCCCAACAATCTCATTTATAGTTGAGGCCACTAAGGCTTCGAGAGATGAAGCAACTTCCCCGTTCCCAGCACCACTCCGCTCCCACACACACATGGGTAGTAAGTAGTGGAGATGGGATTTGAACCCAGGGATTCTGGCTCAGCATCTAAGCTCCTTATCATTGTGTTTTATGGATAACATTGTGGGAAGTTGGTGAAGTGCAGGAAACTGTGAAAGGAAAGGAAGGAAGGAGGGAAGGGAGGAAGGAGGGAAGAAAACGGAGGAAGGAAGGAGGGAAGAAAGGAGGGAAAGAAGGAGGGAGGGAGGAGGGAAGGAAAGGAAAGGAAGACAAGAGAAGAAAGGAGGGAAGGAGGGAGGGAAAGAGGAAAGAAAAGAAGGGAGGAAAGAAGGAAACCAGAGGAAATACAGAATTTGCCCCTGTGAACGTGCTGTTGCCTCTTCTTATCAGCCCTTCTCATCCTGTCTGGACCCAGCGGCTTCTCCCATCAGACAAAGCTCCCCTGAAGGCAGGGATTTCGTGTATTCCAAGCACCTGTCATGGCACCTGGCTCACAGCTGACAAACAATGACATCCTTAACACCTATCAGTAGCTAGTGTTTATTGAACACTTACTATGTGCTAAGCAATGCCTTAGGGGATCCCACCACAGCCTATGAGGGTTTGTTATCCTCATTTCACAGAAGAGGGAGTGGAGGCATGGCTAAAAATGAAGAGACTTGCTCTAGGAGACCTAGCTCAGGAATGGTTTGACTTCAGACTTGTCTGACATAAGGCCTTTGCCCACAGATCAGCAAACTACGACCCGTGGGCCAAATCCAGTCCGCCAGCTGCTGTTTTTGTATGACCTATGAGCTAAGAATTTTCTATTTTAATTTTAGAGATGGGGTCTCACTCTCGCCCAGCCTGGAGTGCAGTGGGGTGATCATAGGTCACTGCAAGCCCAGCCTCCTGAGTAGCTGGAGCCACAGGCATGCGCCACCATGCCTAGCTAGTTTCTTTTTATTTGTTTGGTAGAGATGGGATCTCAATGTGTTGCCCAGGCTGGTCTCAAACAATGGGGCTCAAGCAGTCCTCCTGCCTTGGCCTCCCAAAGTGCTGGGACTATAAACGTGAGCCATTGTGCTTGCTCGGCTTAAGAATGCTTTTTTCACATTTTTGGCTGGGCGCAGTGGGTCATGCATGTAATTCCAGCACCTTGGGAGGCCGAAGCGGGTCGATTACTTGAGACGAGGAGTTCGAGATCAGCCTGTCCAACATCAAGAAATGCCATCTCTACTAAAAAAAAAGTACAAAAAGGGACCGGGCGCAGTGGCTCATGCCTGTAATCCCAGCACTTTGGGAGGCCGAGGCGGGGAGATCATCTGAGGTCAGGAGTTCAAAAGCAGCCTGGTCAACATGGCAAAACCCTGTCTCTACTAAAAATACAAAAATTAGCCAGGCGTGGTGGTGGGCGCCTGTAATCTTAGCTACTCGGTGGGGCGGGAGGGCTATGGCAGGAGAATCACTTGAACTTGGGAGGCGGAGGTTGCAGTGAGCTGAGATAGCACCACTGCACTCCAGCCTGGGTGACAGAGCGAGATGCCATCTCAGGGGAGAAAAAAAAAATGTACAAAAATTAACCAGTCATGGTGGCAGATGCCTGTAATCCTAGCTACTTGGGAGGCTGGGACAGGAGAATTTCGGTTGTCACCCCAGCCTGGGTGACAGAGCGAGCCTCTGTCTCTCTATATGAGTGGGACATTCAGCATTCAGGGATAGAAGCTGTTGCAGTAGAACTCGGGGGCACACAGCCTCAGGCCAACGCAGCCCTGCTGCCCCTTGCTGGTTCTGAGGAGAGGGGGCTGCATGGCATCAGATGCCACCTTTGCCCCTTTTGGAGCTCCCTGTTTGGGTGGGGGAGTGCAGCAAATGTACAATACAAGGCCCCCCTCCACCCGACTCCCTCCTCCCTCCTCCCACCCCCGCCTTTCCCTTTCGAGTGAGTCATCGAACCGGTGCTTCTAGATGCCTTTGGAGCAGAGCACCTGGAAATCATGATGTTCTCCAGATAACAGAGTATATTGATACATTTCCTTGTGACAATGTCACTATAGTCCATGAAGAACACAGAAAGTGCGACACCTGCGCATGGGATCCAGCAACAAAAAAGATAAAGTTGGGGAGGCCGGGCACGGAGGCTCACGTGTCATCTCAGCACTTTGGGAGGCCGAGGCAGGCAGATCACCTGAGGTTGGGAGTTCAAGACCAGCCTGGCCAACATGGTGAAACCCTACCTCTACAAAAAATACAAAAATTAGCTAAACGTGGTGGTGGGTGCCTGTAATCCCAGTGCGAGGCTGAGGCAGGACAATCGCTTTAACCCAATAGGCGGAGGCTGCAGTGAGCTGAGATTGCACCACTGCACTCCAGCCTGAGTGACAGAGCGAGACTGTCTTAAAAACATAAATAAATAAGGTGAGGCGCGGGATGTGAATGATCATGTTTCTTCCCTTTTATGTTGTCAAAGATCTTTAAAAGAAAAAAAAAAATCTAGGAGAGAAACAAATGAAAAAAAGCACTGTGCTGAAAAAATTCCATAGTAGTTGTAATTCAGTTTTGACTTGGATGATTAGAATTTTTTTTTTTTTTTTAAATAACAAAGGTCTCAACTCTGTCCTGCAGGCAGGAGTGCATTGGTGAGGGGTGGGGAGGGGAGAGGGAAAGGAAGAAGAGAGGGTGGGATGGAAAGATATTCAGGTGGATGCAATGGCAGACGAGGCCGAGAGGTGTTTTGTGGAAAAGGATGAGGAGGGTGCCTCGGCAGGAAGGGAGGCTTGGACCAGCACAGAGTCATCATGCACTCCAGTGCCATCATGAAGGTCACACAGGGGCCATGTTTAGGAGGGGCTCTTTCCACCAGTACTCAGTGGACAGCCTTGCTGAGCCAGGCTTTTTGCTGGGGCCCTGCAGTCCTTGCCGAGTCAGGGAGGAAGTCAAAGTAATTCTAAGGGCCGGACACGGTGGCTCACGCCTGTCAGCCCAGCACTTTGGGAGGCTGAGGCAGGCAGATCATGAGGTCAAGAGATCAAGACCATTCTGGTCAACATAGTGAAACCCCATCTCTACTTAAAAATACAAAAATTAGCTGGGCATGGTGGCCTGCACCTGTAGTCCCAGCTACTCGGGAGGCTGAGGCAGGAGAATGGTTTGAACCCGGGAAGCAGAGGTTGCAGTGAGCCAAGATCTTGCCACTGAGCTCCAGCCTGGTGCCTGGCAACAGAGCAAGACTCTGTCTCAAAAACAACAACAAAAGTTACTCTAAGGTTATATAAGCTGAGTGGGCAGAAAGCCCTTTGGTGGGCGCAAGGCTGCATTGAAAGATGGGGGACCAGTTGGCGGTGTGGTCACTCTGCTGCCCTGAAGATAAGGAAGACGACTTTGTCTGCATCTGTAATGGTGAAGATAACAAATTTACAATTCGCACAGTTGCCTGGCTTCCTGGAGCCAGTGGGCGGGGGTGGGAGGCTGAGGGATATCAATTGAAATGTAACCTTTTGGCCCACTCCTTTTGGGAGGAAGGTGGAGGGGGTTAAAGCCACCGTTGTGGAAAGGCTGCTCTCTCTGCTCTCCTGGTTGGCTGTCTGCTAACTTGGTAACTGGTCTGACAAGTTTTTCTTTTTCTCCCTCCTACCTGATGATATTCATTGACCAGTTATTTCCCATGTCACCCGACCCTTTGTCAGAATTAAAATCTGTTCTTTGTGACTGAACACCTGAAATGCCCCAGGGAGGACCCAGGGATGGCAGCGAGGGAGGGAGTGCACATCAGGCCAGGATTCCAGGTCTCTCTAGAACTGTCCGTTTCCCAGTAAAGGGAGGGGATGTGTGTGCCGGAGTTTCAAAATTGTACCCCTTATCCGATCTCCTCTGTCCTCTGTCTTCCCTCTGTGTTTTTGTTTGTTTGTTTTTGAAATGGGGTCTTGCTTGTTGCCCAGTCTGCAGTGCAGTGGTGTGATCACAGCTCACTGCAGCCTCAGCCTTCTAGGTTTAAGCAGTCCTCCAGTCTCAGGCTCTCCAGCAGCTGGAACTAAAGAAAGAGAAGGGGAGGGGAGGGGAGGGAAGGGAGGGGAGGGGGAAAGGGAAAGGGAAGGGAGGTGAAGGCAAAAGGGGAGGGAGGGGAGGGGGAAAGGGAAGGGAGGGGAAGGGGAAGGGGAGGGAAGGGGGAAAGGGAGGGGAGGGGAGGGGGAAAGGGAGGGAAGGGGAAGGGGAGGGAAGGGGGAAAGGGAGGGGAGGGGAGGGGGAGGGAAGGGGGAAAGGGAGGGGAGGGGAGGGGGAAAGGGAGGGGAGGGGAGGGGGAAAGGGAGGGGAAGGGAAGGTGCACACCGTCACACCCAGCTAATTTTTTTGATTTATTTATATATTTTTTTTTAAGAGGTGGAGTCTTGTTGTTTCCCAGGCCAGAACTCCTGTCCTCAAGTGACCCTCTCACTTCAGCCTCCCCATTAGCTAAGACTACAGGTGTGCAGCACCATGCCTGGCTAATTTTTATTTTATTTTTATTTTTGTAGAGATGGGGATTTTGCTATGTTGCCCAGACTGGTCTTGAACTCTTAGACTCAAGCAATCTTCCCACCTCGGGCCTCCCTAAGTGTTGGGATTACAGGTATGAGCCACCATGCCTGATCTATATGCTCATTCTTTTTTTTTTTTTTTTTTTTTTTTTTTTTGAGATGGAGTCTTGCTCTGTCACCTAGGCTGGAGTGCAGTGACATGATCTTGGCTCACCGCAACCTCCGCCTCCTGAGTTCAAGCGATTCTCCTGCCTCAGCCTCCTGAGTGCTGGGATTACAGGTGCATGCCACCACGCCCGGCTAATTTTTGTATTTTATAGTGGAGATGGGGTTTCACCAGGTTGGCCAGGCTGGTGTCAAACTCCTGGCCTCAAGTGATCCACCAGCCTCAGGCTCCCAAAGTGCTGGGCTGACAGGTGTGAACTACTGCGCCCAGCCTGTTTGCTCATTTTTAAACATAAATGATGTCAAGAGTGGGAAGCAAGTAAGAGCACACTGATCTCTTCTCGTCCCGGATTGCTTGTCATCATGGGGCTGGAGGAGGAGCAGCAGATTGGGCCACCTTTCTCCAAAGACAGGTTTGGGAAGTGGACCAAGGCCTCGCAACACACTGGACTTAACATGATCATCAAATTTCCACTGGAGGGGCCGGGTGAGGTGGCTCATGCCTGTAATCCCAGCACTTTGGGAGGTCCAGGAGGGTGGATCACCCAAGGTCAGGAGTTCAAGACCAGCCTGGCCAACATGGAAAAAACCCCTCTCTACTAAAAATACAAATATTATTGGTTGTGATGGTGGGTGCCGCCCAGCTACTCGGGAGGCTGAGGCAAGAGACTCACTTGAACCCAGGAGGTGGAGGTTGCAGTGAGCTGAGATCACGTCACTATACTCCAGCCTAGGCGACAAGAGCAAAACTCTGTCTCAAAAAAAAAAAAAAATAAAATTACACTGTAGGGCACGTGGTAGGTGAAGCTCATCATTGTCAAGTACCTGGAGGGTTTGGGGTAGAGAGTCATGTGGCTTCTTTATTCTAGAAGTTTCTTTGCCTCTCATTTTGTCCCAGGCAAAGAAGAGGGTCTTGGATTTTTTTTTTTTTTTTTTTTTTTTTGAGACGGAGTCTCACTTTACCACCCAGGCTGGAGTGCAGTGACGTGATCTCTGCTCACTGCGGACCGGGTTCAAGCAATTCTCCTGCCTCGGCCTCTCAAGTAGCTGGGGTTACAGGCACCTGCCACCGTTCCCAGCTATTTTTTTTGTATTTTTAATAGAGATGGGGGTTTCTCCATGTTGGCCAGGCTGGTCTCGAACTCCCGACCTCAGGTGCTGGGATTACAGGCGTGAGTCACCGCACTGGGCCAGGTCTTGGATCTTTAATGAAGACTCCAAGACTTATTGACTGCAGCCTAGAAAGAATGGCTGTTTAATAGGCTTTATTACGGAGTGTTTCCGAGGGCTCACGTGAGGAAGGAAAGCGTTCCTATTAGAAGATCGGATCAGAATGGGCTTTGCAGTGCTGGCCCCTAGTCATGTTGGCACGCGGTGCGCGAAGCACACCGTTGTTTACTGACCACTGACCACTTGCTGGAGACCAGCCTGGGCGACATACTGAGACCGCATCTCTACTATAAATAAAATTTAAAAATGAGCTGAGCATGGTGGTGTACACCCGTATTCCCAGCTGCTTGGGAGACTGAGATGGGAAGATCACTTGCGCATGGAAGATTGAGGCTGCAGTGAGCCGAGATCACACATTGCCCTACAGTCTGTGTGACAGAGCAAGACCTTGGCTTGGAAATAAATAAATGGGTTGGTTTGTTTGGGTCTCTAGCAGTAGTTTTTGTCTCCCAGGGGACATTTGGCCATGTCTGGAGACATTTTTGGTTGTCACAACTCCAGGGAATGTGTGCATGCTGCTTTCACTGAGCAGATGGAGGCCAGGGATGCTTTTCAACTTCCCGCAATGCAGAGAGAGCCCAGCCACAAAGAGCAATTCAGCCCCAGGTGTCAATAGTGCTGAGGGTGAGAAACCCTGGTCTACAGGTTCTCCCTCCACCCCTTTCTGTTCCTTACCTTCTCTCTGTTAAAGAGCTGGGCTCTGGCTTGGGGTGCATTCCCCAGTCTGGATGTTGCTGATCGCTCGTTCCTGGGACAGTTCCGTTTGCCCCTCTGAGCTCCAGACTCAGAGCTACAGCCACACTCAGGTTCTACCTCCTGGACTGACTTTATTTAATGAGTGCCACTCCCATTCAGCACTCTCTGGAGGCAGCTGTTTTCAAGGGCAATCGTGCTTGACGCTGTTCTTTTGCACATGGGTCTGAGTGGGGGTGTGTTCTTTGATTTTTTAAATTTTTCTTTTGTTTACACCTGTTTCCTTCTTTCCTTCCTTCTTCCCTTCCCTTTCCTCTTTCTTTCTCTCTTTCATTCTTTCTCTTTATTTCTTCCCTTCCTTCCATCTCTCCCTTTCTCCCCCTTTCTCTCCTTCCTTCTCTTTCCTTCTTTCTTTTCTTCCTTTTTTCTTTAATTCTTACCTCCCTTCCTTCCCTCTCTCTTCCTCTTTCCTTCCCCCCTCTCTTTCTCTCTCTTCTTTTCCTTTCCATCCCCTCCCCTCCCTTTCCCTTCCCTCCCTTTTCCTCCTTTCCTCCCTCTTCCTTCCCCTTCCCTACCCCTTCCCTTTCTTTTCTTCTTTTCTCTTTTCCTTTCTTCTCTTTTCTTGACAGGGTCTTGCCCTATCACCCAGGCTGGAATATGGTAGCATGATCATAGCTCATGGCAGTCTTGAACTCCTGGCCTTAAGCTATCCTCCTACCTCAGCCTCCTGAGGAGCTGGAACTACAGGTGCTACCATGCCCAGTTAAATTTTTTTTTTTTTTTTTTTTTTAGATGGAGTCTCACTCTGTTGCCCAGGTTGGAGTTCAGTGGCATGATCTCAGCTCACTGCAGCCTCCACCTTCTGGGCTCAAATGATCCTCCTGCTTCAGCCTCCTGAGTAGCTTGAATTACAGGCACAAGCTACCTAATTTTTGTACTTCTATTAGAGATGGGTTTTGCCATGTTGGCCAGACTGGTCTCGAACTTCTGACCTCAAGTGATCTGTCTGCCTCAGCCTCCCAAAGTGCTGGGATTATAGGCGTGAGCCACTGTGCCTAATCCCAGCTAATTTTTTAAAATTTATTTTTTGTACAGATCAATCTATTTTTTGTACGTTATATTGGCCAGGCTGGTTTTGAACTCCTGGGCTCAAACAGTTCTAACCCCCTTCCCTCCCCCAGTTCACTGGGATTACAGGTGTACCCTTTTTTTTTTAATGGGCAAGACTAAAATATTTGTTTAGAGTTCATACTTGAGTGATAAAGCTATCCAGGGATTACATCTGAGAATTTTGTTCTGCAGTAAAATGGTGCCGATGGGTCTCCCTTTTTTTAGTGTCTGACAAACAGGGTACAGACCGAACCTCATAACAAAACTTTGTGTTCCTAATGAAGGCAAGTTTTGCTTAGAAAATTATTTTTATAAGCAAGAAAGGTGGGCAGAAGATGTCACCACAGATGTCACCGGGAAAGTGATAGCTGAACCTCTGAAAGGAAAGAGCTTCCCAGGGAGGGATGAATTTGATGCAGTAAAAAAAGCTAGAGGATGCTGTTAAGTTTGCCAGTACAATTCAGAGGAAGGTGAAATTCTTCACAGACTTAGTTTTGAAAGGGTTGCTTCAAAAGATACCTGGGGGGCATCTTTTGTGTGTAGGGGGAAATGGGCATGGTAGGTCACACCTATAATCTCAGCACTTTGGGAGGCCAAGGCAGGTGGATCACTGGAGGTCAGGAGTTCAAGACCAGCCTGGCCAATCTGGTGAGACCCTGTCTCCACTAAAAATACAAAAATTATCCAGGCATGGTGGTGCACGTCTGTAGTCCCAGCTACACGGAGGCTGAGGCAGGAGACTCGCTTGAACCCCGGAGGTGGAGGTTGCAGTGAGTTGAGATTGCGCCACTGTGCTCCAGTCTGGGTGACAGAGCAAGAGTCTATCTCAAAAAAAGAGAGAGAGAAGAGAGAGAGAGAGAGAGAGAGGGAGACTGGGGTGTGGTTTGACTTGAATTGGGGGCATCTGGCCATGAGAACATCATATGTCTAAGTGTCTTCTGTTGGGAATTGCAGATATCAAGAGTGGACATTGGATATCATGGGAAAAAAAGCATTGCATGATGTGATAAAGTGAAGGACATGTCGTCATGTTGACCCTGATTCTTGGGAGGAGAGATCCAGGTGGCTAAAGTAGACCCAGATCATAAGAGCTATAAACTCAGAATCAAATAAGTCAGAAAATGACATGGATGTTTTTTCTTTTGACCCAAAGTACGAACATTGCCCACACAGTGGTGAACATGTTTCTTCTTCTTCCTCTTCCTCTTCCTCCTCCTTTTCCTCCTCCTCCTTCTTTTCTTCTTCTTCTTCTTTTTTGAGATAGAGTCTTGCTCTCTTGCTCAGGCTGGAGTGAAGGGTGCAATCTTGGTTCACTGCAACCTCCGCCTCCTGTGTTCAAGCCATTCTCCTATCTCAGCCTCCTGAGTAGCTAGGATTATAGGTGTGCACCACCATGCCTGGCTAATTTTTGTATTTTTAGTAGAGACAGGGTTTCACCATGTTGGCCAGAATGGTCTCAAACTCCTGACCTAGTGATCCGCCCACTTTGGCCTCCCAAAGTGCTGGGATTACAGGCTTGAGCCACTGCATCTGGCCTGGTGAACACATTTCTAAGTTTTTCCCAGGTTGACAGAGACCTTGAAAAAAATCTGGCAAGCCAGGAATAGTCAAGGGCAATCCATTCTTCAGAACTTGTTCTTGCTAACTCAGTAAATGTCGAATGGCGTGGGTTGTTTATTGTATTTTAGAGGACATTAGAATATTTACAAAGAGCTTTCCCAGGTTTGGTCATAACTTTATTTTCCTCATGCTGTTTGCCCCTTAAGGTCTTAAATCTTTCAGTTGCCACTGCTGGGTGGGTGGGTATGTATGTTGAGGGTTGTACTTTTTTTTTTTGAGATGGGGTCTCCCTCTGTTGCCCAGGCTGGAGTGCAGTGATGCAATCACAGCTCACTGCAGCCTCAACCTTTCAGCCTTAAGCAATCCTCCTACCTCAGCCTCCTAAATAGCTGGGACTACAGGCATGAACCATTGTGCCTGGCTAATTAAAAAAAATTTTTTTTGCTAAATGAGCCACATGTGGTTGTGCATGCCTGTAGTCCCAGCTGCTTGGGAGGATGAGGTGGGAGGAGAGCTTGAGCCTGGGAGATTGAGGCTGCTGTGAGCAAAGATCATGTCACTGCACTCCAGCCTGGGTAACAGAGAGAGACCCTGTCTCAAAACTTAAAAAATAAAAGATGGAAACTTGCTATGTTGCCCAAGCTGGTCTTGAACTCCTGGGCTCAAGTGATCCTCCTGTCTTGGCCCAAAATTCTGAAATTATAGGCACGAGCCACTTCACCTGTCTGGGTCCTGCTTTTAATAGTGATATAGAACAGACTTAGTGACATTCTAGAAATACCCTGTCAGCCACAGCCACATGTGGCAATTTAAGTAGAAATTCATTAAAATTAGATATTTGGACCTGAGTTGTATGACCATATTTAGACATTGCAGACATAGAATGTTATTATATTATCACTGCAGAAAGTTGCATTGGGTATCTCTGCCTTAGAACACTTCATTCCATGATTAAAGATAGTTCTGGAGTCAGACAGGCCTACATTTGAATCCTGTATCTGTTTTGTGACCTTGATCAAGTTGTCTAGCTTTTCTGAAAGTCCGTTTTCTCTTCTATCATGAGGACACAATTAAGGAACCCGTGTCCAATGTTTTCTTCAACTTTGAACTAGTATATCCCCGCTTTTGATAAAAATTAAAAATCCAATTTCTCTTCCCTATTTGGAGTTTGTTCTTTTTTTGCTTCCTCTAAATATAAAATATACCATTGGATGTTTTTTCAACCTCTCTACCCCTTGAGAGTCCCTGGAATAGAGGAAGGAGTGGCTTGGGAAAGTTGATCACAACAAAGAGGCCATTATAGGCACATCTAAGCAAGAAGAGGAAGAAGGAAGGAGGAGGTGTGTTGACCGAGGCCCAGAGTGTCTTGTCTATGGGTGACCAAGAATGAGGAATGTGTCGGTTCCTTCCTGGCTTCTCCTCTCTGGGAACAGAGCACAGTGCATTTTAGCTTAAGTGGAGTAAAATCGTTGTGGGTATTGAGGAAGTGGATTAAGGATGGGGAAGGAGCTGGTGGATAGAACTCCAGTCTGAGTTTGTCTTCCTGGTTCAGCACTGAGTGTCTCAGTCAACACATGATTGCCAGTAATGGGAATCTATTTGGACTCACTTAAGCAATGAGGTGGGGGTAGGGTGTTAATTGGGACAACACAGGGCTTTGAGTTTGTATCAGCTAGCTTTTGCTGTGTAGCAAACCATTCTGAAACATAGAACTTGGAACTTGTATCCACATTCAGTCACTGAGCTTGTATCAGCTAGCTTTTGCTGTGTAACAAACCACCCTGAAACATAGAACTTGGAACTAGTATCCACATTCAGTCATGGAGCTTTTATCAGCTAGCTTTTGTTGTGTAAGAAACCATCCTGAGTCATAGAACTTGGAACTTGTATCCAAGTTCAGTCTTGGAGCTTGTATCAGCTACCTTTTCTGTGTAACAAATTACCCTGAAACAGAGCACTTGGAACTTTTTGTATCCAAGTTCAATCCTGGAGCTTGTATCAGCTAACTTTTGCTGTGTAACAAACTACTCGGAAACATAATGGCTTAATCAACATTCATGTACTTAGCTCATGATTCTGTGAGGTAGCCGGGCAAGTTTTCTTGCTTAGACCCACCAGCTGACTCATAAACACAGGTTCTGTTCTCACTAATGTCTGGGTCTGGTAGCTAAATGGTTTAGCATGGCCTCACTCACATGTCTGGTGGTTGGTGCTGGCTGTCAGCTGGGAAGCCTTGGTTTTCCTCCCTGGAGCTGCTCATCCTCTAGTTGGCTAGTTTGGGCTTAGATGACATGATGGTCTCAGCATTCCAAGAGTGGCAAGAGATCAATTTCCAGTGCACAGTGCCTTTCAAGTTTCTGTTTGCATCTTGTGTGCTAACGTCCCATTGGCTAAGGTGAGCTGGGAGGGAAAGGGAGAATATAGTCTTTGCCTGTTGATGGAAGGGGAAGAATTTGTGGCCATCTGCCAAGAACCCTGGGGTGGGAAACACAGTGGGACTCATAAAACATTTTTTAAAAAATCTTTATTCCGGATTCATGGGTACAAGAACATTTCAGCCAGGATTTGGAGCTCAGTTGCACATCAGGACTGTGTATGGTGTGACTGAGGACATTAAATGATTTTTTTGAGTAGTAATTTAATTTTTATGAATTCCAATTATTGAATAATGAATTCCTTCCCCAGTAATTCTTGATGTTTTCCTCATCAGGTATTACATTCAACCAAAACCATGAATTTGCTTTTGGGATATCAATTCTATTTCAAGTCCTCTGTGTCTTGATCTTGCCCTGGTACCATCATGTTTATAGATTCAGAACATGTGGCTTTTTTTTTTTTTTTTTTTTTAAGACGTTGAGCTCGGCTGAACTCGGTGGCTCATGCCTGTAATCCCAGCACTTTGGAAGGCCAAGGCGGGTGGATCGCTTGAAGTCAGGAGTTCAAGACCAGCATGGCCAAAATGGAGAAACCCCCACTAGCATAAATACAAAAATTAACTAGGTATGATGCTGTGTGCCTGTAGTCCCAGCTACTTGGGAGCCTAAGGTAGGAGGATTGCATGAACCTGGGAGGTGGAGGTTGCAGTGAGCTGAGATTATGTCACTGCACTTGAGCCTGGGTGATAGAGTGAGACTCCGTCTCTGAAAAAAAGAATGGGGGTTCACTGTGTTGCTCAGGCTGGACTCAGACTCCTGGGTGCAAGTGATCTTCCTGCCTTAGCCTCCAGGTAGCTGGGACTACAAGCTCATGCCTGATAAGAACATGCTTCATGAAGTGGCAAATCTAGGGGTTTTTCCTTATTACGCATTTTTAGAAAAGCGTTTCCTTTTCTGGATGAACTAAATCTCTCCCTCCTCTCGTCCTTATATAAAACTCATTGAGATATTGATTTAAAAATTTAATTTAAAATGTAACCCATTTCCCACAGAAAAAAAAGTGCAACTCACTGCCTGCACTCATTTAATTTCACATCAACATGCTCTTCGAAGCCGGAGCAAATCTGCCTGATTTTCAATGTGAGAAAATGTAAAAAATGATTCTTGGAGTTATTTCTAAACAGAACTTGTCTCTACTCTTAATGTAACAGAAATGTCTATAATTAGGATTATACTACATTAGGATTAGTTGGGACAAATGGAAAATGGGTTAAAATCCATCAATTAAGAAATCAATACCTTCGTATTTTTCCTTTCCAGGCAGGTATGGGATGTCCTTTTCCATCTGTTCAAATATTTCTTTCTTTTTTTTTTCTTTGAAATGGAGTCTCGCTCTGCCACCCAGGCTGGAGCACAGTGGTGTGATCTCAGCTCACTGCAACCTCTGCCTCTCGAGTTCAAGCAGTTCTCGTGCCTCAGACTCTGAAGTAGCTGGGATCACAGGCAGCTACCACCACACCTGGCTAATTTTTGTATTTTTAGTAGAGTCAGGGTTTCACCATGTTGGCCAGGCTGGTCTCAAACTCCTGGTCTCAAATGATCTGCCCCCCTCAGCCTCCCAAAGTGCTGGGATTACAAGCATGAGCCACCGCACCCAGCCTATCTGTTCAAATCTTTTATATTGTCCCTTTTCCGTCTTTATCCTGTATATTTTTGTTATGGTGATTCCTGATTTCTGTATCACAGAGTTTTCTTGTGTTAATTATGGCTACTGTGAATAGCATATTTACACTGAATCCAGGTCATTTAGTGAAATTGATTGGTAGGTTTTTTAATTGTTTTATTTATTGTATGCAATTTTGTCCTCTACAAATTACGGTCATTTAAAAAAGTTATGTCTGCTCAGTTATGGAAGCATAAAAAGTGATGTCTACAAGTCATACCTCTTAATTCAGTTTTAAATCTTATTTTATTGACCAGGGCTTCTAGACTGATATTAAATATTTAACAATGGTATTATCTGACATCCATGTTTAATAGACTTCCTAATAGAAAATCATCCTTGCTTTCCTGTGGTAAACCCTACTTGGTGGTGATGAATTATTCTTTCAGCATAATGTTGAATTCGATTTGCTAGGTTTGCTTTGTTTCATTTTTTGAATTCTTGCCATCTGTGTTCATGAGTGAAACTGGGCTGTTTTTGGATTGTTTTATTTTGCAAACTCTTCATCAGTTTTGATTATTATGTTCTAGCCATATAAAATGAAATAGCAGGTAACTGAGTATTCATTGACAAATTTTATGGTGCCATCATTTTTGGGGGAAAGCAATTCTTTGAAACTTAAAGAAAAAATGTAGGTGGAGTGCGGTGGCTCATACCTGTCATCCCAGCCCTTTGGGAGGCCAAGGTGGGTCACTGGAGGTCAGGAGTTTGAGACCAGCCTGGCCAACATGGTGAAACCCCGTCTCTACTAAAAATACAAAACTTAGCTGGGTGTGGTGGTGGGCGCCCGTAATCTCAGCTACTTGGGAGACTGAGGCAGGAGAATTGCTTGAACCCAGGGTTGGGGATGGAGGTTGCAGTGTGCTGAGATTCCGCCACTGCACTCCAGCCTGGGCAATGGAGCTAGACTCTGTCTCAAAAATAATAATAATAAATAAGAAAACAATGTGTGACTGGCTGTGACGTAAGGCAGTCAGACCTTTCCTTCCAAATGGGCCATGATTCATCTTTATTTTTATAGGACTGTATCACATTAGAAGCACTACAGCAGAAGTTTTCATTGGGAATCTAATAATGTTTTTAAATCTGCCATCTGGAGTCTGTGTTCCTTGTATGTCTTATTGCTCGTGACTAAGAGTGGTGTGTGTGTCTGTGCTGGGGGGGTTGGCTTGGTAATATTGCTAGCATTGGCCCAAAGGATCTGTCCCACTTCCTGAGACCTCATTTTTCTCTGCTTTAGCAGTAGACCAACGCAGAAAACAGGATGCTGCTTTTTAGATCGGTCCTGATTTGAATTCTTTTTCTTTCTTTTTTTAGGCCAAAATTTTCTTTTATAAATAGCTTCTGTGGTATACAACATGCAAATATTTTTGGTTTCACATATTACACCATAGATGTAGGGTTTTGTTGTTGTTGTTGTTGTTGTTTTGACAGAATGTCGCTCTGTCACTCAGGCTGGAGTGCAATGGTGCAATCGCGGCTCACTGCGACCTCCACCTTCCGGGTTCAAGAGATTCTCCCTCCTCAGCCTCCTGAGTAGCTGGGATTATAGGCGAGCACCACCACACCTGGCTAATTTTGTATTTTTAGTAGAGATGGGGTTTCACCATATTGGCCAGGCTGGTCTCAAACTCCTGACCTCAAGTGATCCACCTGCCCCAGCCTCTCAAAGTGCTGGGATTATAGGCATGAGCCACCACACCGGCCAAACTTTTATTATTTTTAAAACATTTTTGTTTATGGTAAAAGTCACACATAACATAAAATTTGCCGTTTTTAGAAAGAATGTTTGAAAAGATATGTACCATGTTGCCCAGTACAGTGGCTATTCAGAAACACAGCTGTAGTACACCACAGCCTCGAACCCCCAGGCTGAAGGGATCCTCATGCTTCAGCCTCCCAAGTAGCTGGGACTACAGGAACATGCCAGCACATACAGCTTGTTTTCTTGTTCTTCCCCCTCCTTCTCCTTCTTCTTCTCCTCCTTCCTCCTTCCTCCTTCTCCTTCCTCTTCTTTCTTCTTTCTTCTTTTTTGAGATGGAGTCTCAGTCTGTCGCCCAGGCTGGAGTGCAGTGGCATGATCTTGGCTCACTGCAACCTCTGCCTCCTGGGTTCAAGTGATTCTCCTGCCTCAGCCTCCCGAGTAGCTGGGATTACAGGTGCCTGCCACCATGCCCAGCTAATGTTTGTATTTTTAGTAGAGACAGGATTTCACCATGTTAGCCAGGCTGGTTTCAAACTCCTGACCTCAAGCGATCCTCCTACCTCAGCCTTTCAAAGTGCTGAGATTACAGGCGTGAGTCACTGCACCTGGCTTGTTTTCTTCTTTTTTAAAATTAGTGAGCTTAGGCAGGGTTTCTCAGCCTCCACAGTGTTAGCATCCCGGACTGGATACCTCTCTGTGGAGGAGACTGCCCTGTTCATTGTAGGAAGCTTAGAAGTGTCCCTGGCCTTTGCCACTCAATACTAGTAGCAACCCCAAGTCATGAAAACCAAAAATGTCTCCAGACACTGCCAAGTGTCCCCTGGGCAACAATGCTCCCTCTTCCTTTGTTGAGAACTCCTGCTGTGGGGTGAATCCTTGTTAACTTCCTTCATTTCAAGAAGTAGCAATTTGCCATTGCTCACATTGCAGTCCCAGCCCTCCTCTTCCCCCAGATTAACCACTGCTCTCACTTTTGTAGTAATCACTCTCTTGTATTACCGTATAGCTGACAACCCAAAGTTCCATTCCTAGATACTACAGTTTGATCTTGCACCTTCAAAAAACATTTAAATGTGCCTGTAGTCCCAACTACTCAGGAGGCTGAGGTGGGAGGATGGCTTGAGCCCAGAAGTTAGAGGCTGCAGTCACCTATGATCACGCCACTGCTCTCTAGCCTAGGTGACAGAGTGAGACCCTGTCTTTAAAAAAAAAAATTAAATTGGCTGGGCATGGTGGCTCACGCCTGATATCCCAGCACTTTGGGAGGCTAAGGCAGGCAGATCACGAGGTCAAGAGATCGAGACCATCCTGGCCAACATGGTGAAACCCTGTCTCTACTAAAAATACAAAAATGAGCTGGGCGTGGTGGAGCCCACCTGTTGTCCCAGCTACTTGGGAGGCTGAGGCAGGAGAATCCCTTGAACTCAGGAGCTGGAGGTTGCAGTGAGCCGAGATCATGCCACTGCATTCCAGCTGGGGTGACAGAATGAGACTCCATCTCGCAAAATACCAAATGAAATAAAACAAGGAAAATGAAGCTCTGTGATACTTAGCATGCCTATGTTGCATCTGCCATTTCCTCTTGAATCTGTTAACACTCTCTTTTGGCTGAGCTTGGCGACTCACGCCTGTAATCCCAGCACGTTGGGAGGCTGAGGCGGGCAGATCACTTGAGGCCAGGAGTTCGAGACCAGCCTGGCCAGCTTAGCAAAACCCCGTCTCTACCAAAAATACAAAAATTAGCTGGGCGTGGTGGAGCCTGCCTGTAGTTCCAGCTACTCAGGAGGCTGAGGCAAGAGAATCACTTGAACCCAGGAGGCAGAGGCTGCAATGAGCTGAGATTGGGCTCACAATATCCTGGGTGGCAGAGCAAGACTCTGCTGAAAGAAAGAGAGGAAGGTAGGAAGGGAGGAAGGGAGGGAGGGAGGGAGGGAAACAGCTGAGCACCTCGGCTGCTTAGCTGCCTGTGACTGACTTGCACCTACCAACAGGGCTGTCATGGGAATCCACTAAAATGTGGAGCGTGAACTCTTTTGTCAGCTTTGTGAAATCCTGTGCAAATATGAGCTGAAACCAGCAGGGCTCTGGTCCTCCTACTTCATTCGTTTTCTTCTTAATAGCACAAAGTACAGATTGCATAAGCCCTCGGAGATGGAGGTGATAGACTCTGAAAGCGGATGTTTGGGATGTCACCGGGTAGCAGGGCCCAGTTACCAATGACCTGGGCTCTCGGGATGGACTTCCAGAGGCTGCATTTGGGTTGGCTTGCCTTGCTTTCTGTATGCCTGGGGTGTCCTTGCTGGGAAAATGCAGAGCAACAGGGCTGGGGGGTGGGAGCAGGGTGCTCATTGGGTGCATGACAGGCATTTTGGGTAAACTGAGTCAGGATTTTTCACAGGCGCAGTGCTTGAGTCTGGGCAGGTGACTCATTTGGAGAGCAGATGTCAGGGACCAGGATAAACACCCAAGTCACATGCCTTTTTATCAGACCTGTGTCTCATATGAAGAAAAAGCCTGGCATGGTGGTGCACATCTGTACTCACAGCGATTCAGGAGGCTAAAGTGGGAGGATTGGCCGGGCGCAGTGGCTTATGCCCGTAGTCCCAGCACTTTGGGAGGTGGAGGTGGGCGGATCACTTGAGACAAGTTCGAGACCAGCCTGGCCAACATGGTGAAACCCTGTATCTACAAAAACACAAAAAGTAGCCAGGCATAATGGTGTGTGTAATTCCAGGTACGTGGGAGGCTGAGGCAGGAAAATCACTTGAACCTAGGAGGCAGAGGTTACAGTGAGCCAAGATTGTGCTATTGCACTCCAGTCTGTCTCAAAAAATAAAAATAATAAATAAATAAAATGAAACAACATAAGTAAATAAGCGAAAGTAAGAAAATGTAAGATACTGTTGCTCTCTGTCATCTTCCCTTGCCATATTCTCCACCCGTCTTCCCAGAGGTAACAACTATGTCAAGTTTGGTACATAAACTCCCAGCCCTGCATGCATTTTTGACACATAAGCTAATACGCATCAATGCCGTACACAGGTTCAGTATCCCTTATCCAAAATGCTTGGGACTAGCAGTGTTTCCAACTTCGGATTTTATTTCAGATTTTGGAATATTTGCCTGTATGTAATGAGGTACTGTGGGGCTGGGACCCAGGTCCAAACATCAAATTCATTTATGTTTCGTATATACCTTATACCAGGTGTCCCCAAACTATGGCCCGCGGGCCGCATGCGGCCCCCTGAGACCATTTATCCGGCCCCCCGCCGCACTTCAGGAAGGGGCACCTCTTTCATTGGTGGTCAGTGATAGGAGCACAGTATGTGGCAGCCCTCCAACGGTCGGAGGGACAGTGAAGTGGCCCCCTGTGTAAAAAGTTTGGGGATGCCTGCCTTATACACATAGCCTGGAGGTAATCCTATACAATAGTTTGAGTAACTTTGTGCAGGAAGCGCGGTTTTGACTGTGCTGACTGTGACCTGTCACATGAGGTCGGTATGGAATTTTCTTCTACTTCTGTCATGTCAGCACTCAAGAAGTTTTGAATTTTGGAGCATTTAGGATTCTGGATTTCTGGATCAGGAAATTTTGGAGCATTTAGGGTTCTAGATTTTGGGATATCTTTGGTTGTTCTTTACATCTTTATAATTATTGATTGCTTGATTGACATGGAGTTTTGCTCTTGTCACCAGGCTGGAGTGCAGTGATGCAATCTCGGCTCACTGCAGCTTCCACGTCCCAGGTTCAAGCAATTCTCCTGCCTCAGCCTCCCGAGTAGCTGGGATTACAGGTGTCCACCACCATGCCCAGCTAATTTTTGTATTTTTGTAGAGACAGAATTTCACTATGTTGGCCAGGCTGGTCTCAAACTCCTCACTTCAGGTAATCTACCTGCCTCAGCCTCCCAAAGTGTTGGGATTACAGGTGTGAGCCACAGCTCCTGGCGTAAATCTTTCTTTAAATCATTTGTTGTTGTAATAAAATATACATCATAAAATTTGCCATCCTAACCCTTTTTAAGTATACAGTTCACTGGTGTTAAACACTGCCATTTATATTGGAATACACTTTCGAGTATTCTCAAGATTTGCATATATTGAGAAGCTGAGCAATATGATCCCTTGGGAAGCCAGTGTATATTTTGCACTTAAAGCACATTTCAGTTCTGACTGACCACACATGGCTGGTCCTACCTTAATGGATCTAGTCTTTAAAAATACTCAGCGATCCCCCTCATCATGCACACATACGATTTTTGTGTGTGTGTGTGTAATTCAGATTTCTACACCTGCTGCATGAATTCTTAAGCCAGATGCTTTTTTTTCCTCTCAGCCAATATGTTCCTTAAGTTTATGCTTCTTGATTTGGTAGTGCTAGTTCATTCATTTAAGTGCTACGTAGTATCTTGTATGAATAAGCCACATGCTACTCACCCCCCTAGTGGAAGAAGGCATTGAGATTGTTTCCAGTTTGTTTCTGTTATAAACAATGCTGAAATGAACATCTTGGTGTCAATCTCTTCCTTCCCATTTGTGAATGGTTTTCTAGGATTGATGTTCAGGATTGAAGTGACTGGGAGATGGGGTATGTGCATTTGTAGGCCTAGGATATACTTCCCAAATGATCACCAAGGTGGCTGTAACAGCATACAGTTTCACCAGTGGTGCATTGAAGTATAGGCCAAATGTGGGCAAGGCTGCAGGGAAATTATGTTAGTTCCAGGGCATGGAAATTGGTATCCCACGGCTTTCTCTTACATCCCTTTGATTCCTGGCAAGACTGAGAATCTCTCTGTATGGTTCTTAGCCATATCTTCCTACTTCTTCCTCCTCTGTCCCTGGGAGCTGTTTTGGGGTAGGGGCTGGGTCTTTTTCTTCAGGGACTCTGTCACAAAGAGGTGCACAGGGGATTGAAATGTTGGAAACACTTTGCTGCTGTCATTGAATTTTTTTGTTTCTGTTTTTGTTTTTGAGATGAAGTCTCACTCTGTTGCCCAGGCTGGAGTGCAGCAGTGTGATCTTGGCTCTCTGCAACCTCTACTTCCCAGGTTTAAGTGATTCTCCTGCCTCAGCCTCCCAAGTAGCTGGGACTACAGGCACACACCACCATGCCTAGCTAATTTTTTGGTATTTTTTTAAGTAGAGACAGGGTTTTGCTATGTTGGCCAGGCTGGTCTTGAACTCCTGACCTTGTGATCTGCCCACCTCGGCCTCCGAAAGTGCTAGGATTACAGGTGTGAACCACCATGTCTGGCCTGTCATTACATTTCTTTACCCAGCATTTCAATGTGTACTTCGCTTTTCTCACTTGAAATAGTGACTAGATAGAAACCAAGTTAGACCAGTGGGCATCCTTCTTTTTTTTTTTTTTTTTTTTTTTTTTTTTTTTTTAAGATGCTGATGTTTGGATATCTTCAGTGGCTCTTCCTTAAATCTCTAATTGTTTTTTTCTTTGAGGATATAATTGTTTTTTTCTTTGTTGTTGTAATAGAACATGCATCATAAAATTGACCATCTCAACCTTTTTCTTTTTTCTTTCTTTCTTTTTTTTTTTTTTTGAGAATTCATCTATTAATGGACATTTGGATTGTTTCCACCTTCTGGCCACTGTGACTCATGCCAGGACACACAGGGTACTACTATGGTTTATAACCAACCTTTACCCGTTAGTAGCCATGGGACCCTGAGCAAGTTCACTGGAGTTCTCTGGGATTGCTGTTTCCCCTTCTGTAAAATGGGAACTAAAAGGTATCACGGGCCAGGCATGGTGGCTCATACCTTTAATCCCAGCACTTTGGAAAGTTGAGGCCAGTGGATCACTTGAGTCAGGAGTTAGAGACCAGCCTGGCCAAAATCTACCAAAAATACAAAAATTAGCCAGGTATGGCACCTGTAATCCCAGCTACTCTGGAGACTGAGGCAAGAGAATCGCTTGAAACCAGGAAGCGGAGTTTGCAGTGAGCAGAGGTCCCCCCACTGCACTCCAGCCTGGGTGACAGAGGGAGACTGTCTCAAAAAAGCCACAACCAAACAAAACGTAAAATGTATCATGAGCTTGTTCTGAGGATTGGAGAAGAGGATGTGGGAATGAGACACAGGGTAGTTACATTGTTGCTAATATTGATATACGTGGTAGTGACATTGTTGCTAGTGTTACTATTGTATCTGCTGTTATTCCTTTGGTTATGTTTAACAAGTTACATTGTTGCTAGTAATGTAGCTATGTTGCAATTATACATTGTGATCCTTTTGTAGCTGCTGCTATTGTTTTAACAACTGAAATATTTAACTTGCAATAAAATGCCCATGGCCGGCCTTGGCCGCTCATGCCTATAATCGCAGCACTTTGGGAGGCTGAGGCAGGAGGATCACTTGAGGTCGGGAGTTTGAGACCAGCCTGGCCAACACGGTGAAACCCCGTCTCTACTAAAAATACAAGAATTAGCTGGATGTGATGGCGCATGCTTGTAATCCCAGCTACTTGGGAGGTTGAGACAGGAGAATCACTTCAACCCAGGAGGCAGAGGTTGCAGTGAGCTGAGATCGGGCCACTGTTCTTCAGCCAGGGCGGCAGAGGGACTCTGTCTCAAAATAAAATAAAATAAAATGCACAGATCTTAAGCATTCAGTTCAATGAATTTTGGCAAAAAATATATGCATAGTGTGACCACCACTGAAAACAAAATGGAGAACATTTCCTCATCCCAGCTCTTTCCAGTGAATTCCCAGTACCCCCAGGAATGAGGTGTTACTATGATTATTAACACCATTATTGATGATTATTGTTTAGTTTGGTTTTATTGAAGAAGAGAGTAGAGAAAGAAATCAATAGCTTCATTCAAAAGGTAGGGCACATGAGAACATGAGATGTGGCCTAAAAAGAGTATTGTTTGAAAAGTGTGGCTGGGTGCAGTGAAAAGTGTGGCTGGGTGCAGTGCTCACGCCTATAATCCAAGCACTTTGGGAGGCCGAGGCAGGAGAATTTTTTCTCTATTACAGAAAAAAGAGAGAGAGAGAGGAAAAAAAAAGTTTAAGGGATGCTGGCAGGTTGTCCTAGATGGGGTTTATTGCCAGAAGCAGTTAGGATTCAAAAAGCAAAAATTTGAGGGTAGAGGATGTGTGGCAGTTTGTTGGGTGGATATACAGCCCCAACATCCAGTGACTTTGAACTCTGTCAACACAACACAGGGCTAGGTGCCATGGCTCACATCTGCAATCCCAGCACTAGGGGAGGCCAAGGTGGGCAGATCACTTGAGGTCAGGAGTTCGAGACCAGCCTGACCAACACGGTGAAACCCCGTCTCTACTATAAATACAAAAATTAGCTGGGTGTGGTGGTGCATGCCTGTAATCCCAGCTACTGGGGAGGCTGAGGCAGAAGAATTGCTTGAACCCAGGTGGCGGAGGTTGTAGTGAGCAGATTGCACCACTGCACTCCAGCCTGGGGGACGGAGTAAGACTCCATCTCAAAAAAGACCAAAAAAAAAAAAAAAAAAAAAAAAGGTAGAGACAACACAAAGTGTATGAGCAAAAACAGCATTCACAGATGCAGATTCAGGATCCAAAACTCATTTTCCCTCCCTCTTTGCTGAGCTGTCAGAACGTTCCGGGGCCACCCCTGCTTTCCAGTTTCCTCCGTGGCATGTAGGTTGTACCGAGTAAGTGGGCAATTGTGAGTTTCTGGAAATCAGTGAGCTGGTGTGGCTCCTGGCTCCTGGCTCCTGGCTCCTGGCTCTGGCCAAAGGAGTAGGCTTCCCTGTGTACGCGCCAGAAGGGGAGGCTGGAAGCTTTTAAAGGCCGCAGCTCCGCTGTAGACACGTGCCTCCTTGGCACTTGCTTTGTTGAAAACGCTTTCCCTAGACAGTCTGTCTTCTGCACAAACCTCTGAAGTTCTTCCGCATGCTGGAGGGCCTTGCTGCAGGAGGAGCGGTCTGACCTCATCTCTCCTAGAGGAGGCCTTGAACTTATTCTTTCTTTCTCTTTCTTTCTTTTCTTTCTTTCTTTCTTTCTTTCTTTCTTTCTTTCTTTCTTTCTTTCTCTCTCTTCTCTTCTCTTCTCCTCTTTTTCTTCTTCTTCTTCTTCTTCTTCTTCTTCTTCTTCTTCTTCTTCTTCTTCTTCTCTCTCTCTCTCTCTCTCTCTCTCTCTCTCTCTCTCTCTCTTTTGCTTGAGCTCAGGAGTTTGAGAATAGCCTGGGCAACATAATGAGACCCTGCCTCTATTACAAAAAAAAAAAAAAAAAAAAGAGAGAGAGAGGAGAAAAGTTTTAGGGATGTTGGCAGGTTGTCCTAGACGGAGCATACTGCCAGGAGCCGTTCTCCTGGGGAGAGCAATTCTCCCACCTCGGCCTCCCAAAGTGCTGGGATTACTCTGTCGCTCAGGCTGGAGTGCAGTGATGCAATCTTGGTTCACTGCAATCTCTGCCTCCTTGGTTCAAGCAATTAATTATCTTGCCTCAGCCTCCCAAGTAGCTGAGATTGCAGTTGTCTGCCACCACACCCAGCTAATTTTTGTATTTTTAGTAGAGATGAGGCTTCTCTGTGTTGAGGGGAGGCCAGGCTGGTCTCGAGCTCCTGACCTCAGGTGATCCACCTGCCTTGGTCTCCCAAAGTGCTGGGATTACAGGCATGAGCCACCTCACCTGGCTGAGCTAATGTTTCTGAAAGATGGAGTACCATGCTATGAGCTAGATGCTTGGTGTGGTTTGAACTGCCATCTCCTCAGTGACCCCATCAGATGAACACTGTTAGGATTCCCAATTTGCAGAGGGAGAAATTGAGGCTGACAGAAAGGTCAGGACTGTGTTTACAGCGATGCAGCTGCTCCCAGGATGAACTGCAGCCTTTCTCTGAGCTCACAGCCTGACCTCAGTAGAGCCGGGAAGCTTTCTCTCTCTCATTGCTACACCTGATCAGTGACTGAGTCCCATCCCTTTAACTCCTTACATGGCCTTCAAATCCATCTTCCCTACCTAAGCTGCCTGTTCACTGACTTCCAAATGCATTCTGTCCATCTCCTAAGAGCCAGGTGCTGTGCTGGGCTCTGAGAATGTGACCGAGATAAAACTTTTATTCAAAAAAAATATGGATAAAAGTTCTCAGCCAGCTTTGGTGGCTCATGTCTATAAACCCAGAGCTTTGGGAGGTTGAGGCAGAAGACTTGCTTGAAGCCAGGAGTTAGAGGCCAGCCTGGGCAACAGAGCAAGTCCCTGTCTTTACCAAAAAAAGAAAAAGAAAAATTGGCTGGGCATGGTGGCACTCACTTGTAGTCCCAGCGACCTGGGAGGCTGAGGTGGCAGCATCACTTGACCCCAGGAGTTCGAGAATGCAGTGAGCCATGATTGTGCCACCGCACTCCAGCCTGGGCAAGAGCAAGACCCTGTCACAAACAACAACAACGACAACAACAACAAAAAACCAAGACTGTAACTATACCCTCCAGAGTAATTCTTCTTTTCCATTTTTCAAAAGTACTCTTGCTTTGTTTACTCCTCCAAAAGTTTAAAAACTGTAGCCAAGTTCCAAGAAAGAAAAAGGGAAGCAGAGGGGAAGGAAAACACAGACCCAGAGGCCCTTTGTGGGTTTTATTTCATGTGAAGTCTGTAAACTGATTTGAAGAGAAGGAGCATCTTGACAGTATTTACTTGTACTATCTTATATCATGGATTTCCTCTCCATTTTCCCAAGGGTTCCTTCCTGTTCTTAGAATGTTTTGTGATTTTGCTTCAGGCACAGTTTGTCCACTTCTTGTAAGCTTTGTTCTTAGGTTGCTGACTTTATGTTTATCTCTCCCTCCCTCCATCCACTCACTCATTTCCCCATCCATCCATCCAATCCATCCATCCACCCACTCATCTATCATCCATCCATCCATCCATCCATCCATCCATCCATCCCTCTATCCACTTGCTCATCTGTCCATTCATCCATTCATCTAGTCCATCCATCCATCCACCCATCTATCATCCATCCATCCATCCCTCCATCCACTCACCCATCTGTCCATCCATCCATCCATCCATCCTTCCCTCCCTCCCTCCATCTACTCACTCATCTGCCCATCCATCCATCTATCCATCCATCCATCCATCCATCCATCCATCCATCCATCTATCCATCTATTCATCCAGTCTATCCATCCATCTACCCATCTATCATCCATCCATCCATTCCTCCATCCTTTCATCCACTCACCCATCTGTCCATCCATCCCTCTATTCACTCACTCAAATGCCCATTTATCCATCCATCCAGTCCATTCATCTACCCACCCATCTATCATCCATCTATCCATCCATTCCTTCATCCATTCATCCCTCACCCATCCATCCATCCATCCATCCCTCCATCCACTCGCTCATCTGCCCATTTATCCATCCATCCATTCATCCATCTACCCACCCATCTATCATCCATCCATCCATCCATTCCTCCATCCATTCATCCACTCACCCATCCCTCCATCTACTCACTTATTCATCCACTCACCCATTCCTCCATCCACTCATTCATCCACTCATCCATCCATCCATCCATTCATCCATTCACCCATCCATCCTTCTATTTGCTCTCCCAACAATCCACACAGCTGTCCTTCCATCCCTTCCAACCACTCATCCACCAATATTCCTCATCCATCTATCCACCCATCCATATACCCACTTATTCATTCATCCATCCCTCCACTCACCCACCCGCTCGACCACCCATCTCCATGTTTCCATTTGTCTCTCCATCTATCCATGTGTCTATCTAATCTAATATAAGGGAGATGTTTTGAAGCATTAAAAGTGATTATTTTGTAGAATAGGGGACAGGAATTGTGTTTTCTTTACTCACTGCTACCTTATTAAATGCTTACTAGTTCTAAAAGCCCAGCAATTGAGTCCCTTCAGTTTTCCAACTCTATAATTGCAGCATCTGCAGAAAATGATGATTTGTTGCCTTTTGCCAATAATTAGGCCAGTTATTGCTGTTCACCTTTTTACGATAGGAATTTCCAGAACAGTATTTGGTGACACAGCTGAATGTGGTCAGTGCAGTTTCATTTCTGATTTGAGTGGAATGTGTCATTTTACTGTAATTATATAATTACAGAGGATAATTATATAATTGTTAATACTCTTGACCTTCCTGTCTTTAGGCTTACTGAGTAAATGGGGTGCGATCATGAAATCTTGATTGTCTCATAGATGCAAGAGACACAAATCACATTTGTCTGTTTATAAAGACGGCAGATTTATTTTGATAAGCCATTAAACAAGCCTTTAAGCCCCCACCTTGATTTTCAAGTGGAGTGGAATATTGTTTTGTTGCCTCTGGCCAAATGTCAATATTCGTTTTAGGAATGAATGGAAACTCTGGTGGACTGTAGGTCTGGATACTCTCCAGACCCTGTGTCCTCACTAAAGTGAGGATGGGTTTCAGAACCATCCAGTACCACAGTGAACAGAGACAAAGGGCCTTAGTAAGCAGTACCCATGGGACCCTCTGGGGCTATTTCTTGTGCCCTGAGAGAGGTCCTAGATTTGGGACAGTCTGATTTATCTCGTTTTTTTTTTTTTTTCTGGGTGATGCTACCCCGATTTCTGTGTTGAAATATGACCTCAGTGTGAAGGTCCCAATCTCAGACCGTCTTGTTTCTGGTATGTTAAGAAACAGAAAAATACCTTTTAGGACACAATGTTGACCACTGGGAATACATATCAGTGTTCTGGAAAAAACAAAAACAAAACAATTTGTACCACGACTGTGATGTTCATCAGGGTGGTCTGCCTTTCCAATCTGTAACCCTGTGTGGCTTGATAGAGAACTTGTTTTGTAATTTGCAAGGACATCTGTGATAGCTGCTGGTCCTCTTGGTGAAAGGGGAGGACCTGCAGCAGGTCTAAGCTGGCTGGAGTTGATGCAAAACTCTCATGCTTTGGGAAAAGCAAGTGATCTTCAGGCAAGAATGCAAATGTTGACCCGGTGCAGTGGTTCATGCCTGTCATCACAGCATTTGGGGAGACCAAGGCAAGCTAATTGCTTCAGTCTAGGAGTTCAAGACCAGACTGGGCAACTTGGTGAAATTTGTCTCTACAAAAAATACAAAAACTAGCCAGGTGTGGTAGTGCATGCTTGTAGTCCCAGCTACTTGAGAGGCTGAGGTGAGAGGATTGCTTGAGTCCAGGAGGTTGAGGCTGCAGTGAGCTGTGATTGTGCCACTGCACTCCAGCCTGGGCTACAGAACCAAACCATGTCTCTCCATCCCCTGTCCAAAACAAAAGAATGTAAATGTTTGCTCAATTATTCAACTGATATTTGTTTGCTCGATTGTTCAACTGGTATTTTTTCTTTCTTTTCTGTTTTGAGATGGAGTCTCACTTTGTCGCCCAGCCTGGAGTGCAGTGGCACGATCTCGGCTCACTGCAACCTCTGGCTCCCGGGTTCAAGCAATTCTCCTGCCTCAGCCTCCAAAGGAGCTGGGACCACAGGCGTGCACCACCATGCCTGGCTAATTTTTGTATTTTTAGTAGAGACAGGGTTTCACCATGTTGGTCAGGCTAGTCTCGAACTGCTGACCTCATGATCCGCCCACCTCGGCCTCCCAAAGTGCTGGGATTACAGGCGTGAGCCACCATGCCTGGTATTTATTCAGCTGGTATTTAACACACAGTTCTTTGTTCCAGAGTGACTGTCTGACAGCAAATAGTGAATTTGTTAATTTTTTTATACCAAACCTATTAAAAATAATCAGAAAAGGTACATGCTGGAAAACTCAATGTTCTAGAAACATTTGTGTTTGCCACCCCAAGAGCAAAATCACAGAATGCCTGGTGTTTAGTGCTAAGAGGAAGGAATTCCACACAGCCTGTGGCTAGCTCTTCTTATTTCATTGGTTTCCAAGGTAAGATTTGAACTGTTTACTACAGGAAATTAGCGTAATAAGTCTCCTCTGGCATATATTTCCAGCATCCAAGTGGAGTTGCTGAGATCTTGCTCAAGAGCAGCAAAATTGGCCGGGGGAGAAGGGCATTGGATCTGAGTCCAGGAGTATTTACTGCATACTAAGAGGATAATGGGTATTACAGATGATGGAGTGAAATGTATATTTAAAAGTCATGGGAGTAATTATAATAAATGTTGATAGTATTATGCCTTCCAGGCATAATAGGGATAATATTAGGTAGGATTGATAGACAAATTCTTTAATCAAATTATTTTGATTTCATTTTTTTAATCAAAATTCTTTATAGGCAATGTTTGCAATTTGGAGACCTGTTTGGAGTAGGGGTGTGTGGAGACGGGATTGGGCTGTTTCTAGGACCCATCTCCTCCTCTGGGCATTTTTTTTTTTTTTTTTTTTTTTTTAAACAGGGGCTGGCTCTGTTGCCCCAGCTGGAGTGCAGTGGTGTGATCGTGGCTTACTGTAGCCTTGACCTCCTGGACTCAAGCGATTCTCCAACTTCAGCTTCCCAAGTAGCTGGGACTATAGCACCCACCACCTTGCCTGGCTAATGTTTTGTAATTTTAGTAGAGACAGGGTTTCATCATGTTGGCCAGGATGGCCTCAGACACTTCTTAATTTTCCTGTTTTAGGGTTATAGCCAGCCATTTGAAAAATGAGACTTCCCTCTAACTTTGCATCAAAGGCAGAGACGTTGTCATCTTGGGTTTCATGTGATAGAGAAGAGAGACTTCCCATTCTGGGACAGTGTTTCTCTGCCTGGGTCCTGTGGACATTGGGGCTGGATTGTTCTCTGGGGTGGGCCATCCTGGGCACTGCAGGGTGCTGAGAAGCATCCCCTGGCTTCCACCCACTCCATGCCAGGCACCACCCTCCCAAGGCCTGGCAAACACAAATGTCTCCAGACACTGCCAGCTCTCTCCTAGTGGGCACAATTGCCTCTATTTGAGGATCCCTGGATCAGGGTGCTCGAATGGGAGTGAGGGGTAGTCCCAGCTATGCTGGAGGATGAAGCAGGAGGTTTGCTTGATTCCAGGAGTTTGATGCTGCAGTGAGCTATGGTCACACAACTGCACACCAGCCTGGACAACAGAGCAAGACCCTGTCTCTTAAAAAGAAAAAAATAGGGAAGCCAGATGGGTGCTGGGGTTGGGGGACACATGTCAAATGTCAGAGGGGTATGCTGCAATTATTCCCTGCTCTTTTGTGGGGGGCAAAAAAGGAAACCAAGAGCCTGTCATCAGCCACGTGGCTCAGTTGGCTTGACTCTGTAGTGCTACCTACAAAAACCACATCCCTAGTCTTGGGGGACCGAGGAATCTGGGGAAATATTATTTAGGCATTTTGTTTATTTATTTATTTATTTATTTATTTATTTATTGAGATGGAGTTTCGATATGTCGCCCAGGCTGGAGTGCAATGGTGCGATCTCGGCTCACTGTACCCTCCGCCTTCCAGGTTCAAGCAATTCTCCTGCCTCAGCCTCCTGAGTAGCTGGGATTACAGGCACCCGCCACTACGCCTGGCTAATTCTGTATTTTCAGTAGAAACGGGGTTTCTCCATGTCGGTCAGGCTGGTCTCGAACACCTGACCTCAGGTGATCCACCCACCTCAGCTTCCCAAAGTGCTGAGATTACAGGTGTGAGCCACCGTGCCTGGCCTCTCATCCTCTTTTCTTTCCTCTGTTCCACCGCCCCTACCACTGGCACAGTTTGGACCAAGCTTTCTTCAGCCAGCTAATTGAGTGACAAACAGAACCTGGCTATTTAATGGGGGCTTGGGGAGCATCCTTACAGCCTCAGGTCTCTATGAAAAGTGCCCTGGATTTCTCTGCAAAAACCCACCTGCCACCGGTTAGCCAGGATCATCTCCACTTTCAGACACCCGCTTCGTCAAAACACCCTTTGCTTGTATTTATAACCGTGGTGCATTTCCTCGGGACGCACATCTTATGGCTTCTTGGCCCCTTCGCCCAAGGTGCACTGCCTGGACCATCGCCCTCTGGCAGAGACAGTGTATCTCTTTGTGTGTTCTCCTTCCTCTGGTCGAGATGTGGCTTGGTCACCTGGAGTAGGGCCGTCAGCAAGTCGCCTCGGCTTCATGGAGGCTCCCTGTCCCCACGGTGGAAGGCTCGGCCACACACCCTGATGTCTCGACACCTTTGAGCTGCCCGTGAATGGGTTTTCAGAGCTTCTCATGTTTACTTCGAGGCACGCCTCTGTTTGGGCTCTGGGGAAATTCTTGGCAGAGGAAAAGCCAAGTGGAAAACAGCCCTGCTTGGTGTCAGGCCTTGAGGTGGAGGGAGAGAGACTGAAACGGAGATTTGCATGAATTGGTTTGCACATGTGATAAGATTTGGTCAAAAAAAATTGTGTTCCAGTCTGTTCTAGTGGCTTACAGGAGGGCAGTTGGGAAATTTTGGGTGTAATAGAGTAATGTACATCTGGTTAAGGGCTTTGAAGCACCTGAGAACATCCACAACTCACTATTTATTGAGCACCATCTGTATGCAGTTATTGAGCATGTATTGTTTCCCAGGCACATGGTCCTCATGACAATCTTTTCACAGAGCTAGGATTTGAACCCACAGTCTCTCTGGCTTCAGAACACTAGTTTTTCCTGCTATACTCCGCCTTACAGAGGAAGGGAACTTTTCTAATGGGTTTTGAAGGGTGAATAGGAGTTCAATGAAGAAAAAGCACACTCTGTGCTAACCCTGGCTTCCTGCTCCTCTTAGAATTGGCCAGAAGCCGATATCTGGAGGCCAAAATTGGGTCACTAGGATAACCAACTCATCACAGCATGTCCAGATCACCTTACTTTTCACCCAAAAGCAGAATTTTATACCAGAGCCTGGACACCGATTGAATTCTCTTTATTTCTGTCAGGAGTTACCTCCTTGAGGTAAAGATGTCGATGCTCCCTTGCATCTTTATGCTGGGCTTGTTTCTCTAAATACTTCCATTTCTTGGTTTGGGTAAAAATCTAATGAGGTAATTAATACTTGTGACATGTAAAGTGTAGTGCATGGCACATGTAACCCCTTTAGTTTTACCCCCCCCCTTTTTTTTTTTTGAGACAGAGTCTCATTCTGTCACCCAGGCTGGAGTGCAGTGGCCCTATCTCAGCTCACTGCAACCTCCATCTCCCAGGTTCAGGTGATTCTCCTGATTCTCCTGCCTCAGCCTCCTGAGTAGCTGGGATTACAGGTGCCCACCATCATGCTCGGCCACTTTTTGTATTTTTAGTAGAGATGACATTTTACCATGCTGGCCAGGTTGGTCTCGAACTCCTGACCTCGGATGATCCACCCGCCTCAGCCTCCCAAAGTACTGGGATTACAGGCATGAGCCACCGCACCCAGCCAGTTTTAGCCAGTTTTCATTGGCTTCCTTCTTTGCCTTTTTTGCAAGGGAGCTGTCCCTGGAGTAAGCAGGCTTTCTCATACCTATAGCCTCCTCTACGGAAGCGTAGTTACCTTTAGCCTGGCCCTCCCCAAGGACATAGCTAGGTCCCCCACCAAGAGCAAGGAGCGGACAACATGACTGCCAAATAGGGAAGCCAGGCTGGGCGCAGTGGCTCATGCCTGTAGTCCCAGGACTTTGAGAGGCCGAAGTGGGAGGATCGCTTGAGGCCAAGATTTCAAGACCAACCTGGGCAATGTAGCAAGACCCTGTCTCTAAACAAATAAAATTAGTCAGCTGTCGTGGCCCATGCCTGTAGTCCCAGCTACTCAGGAGGCTGAGGCAGGAGGATCGCTTGAGCCCACGAGTCTGATGCTGCAGTCAGCTATGGCCACACCACTGCACACCAGCCAGGACAACAGAGCAAGACCCTGTCTCTTAAAAAAAAAAAATAGGGAAGCCAGATGGGTGCTGGGGTGGGGGATGCCTGTCAAATGTCAGACCTCTGTCTGAGCAAGGAAACAGGTTCAGAGTTGGGAGTCAGGGCCAAGAAGCTTGAGGTCACCAGAGGCCAGGGATTTGCACACAGGCTACAGTGCAAAGTGCCAGGCGGGGCTAGATAGATGTTGGCAGAGTCTGTTCTCTTCTGTGCACCCCCGCCCTCTTTCCTTCCCCGTGATGCTGTCAGCTGAGCCTGGGTCGCTCCTGCTTGTTTACCGAGGACATAGGCTCAGAGTGTCTTCTAGCTTTCAACCCACTCCAGACTCTGACCCAGCCTTTCCCGAATGGTGTTCTGCAGAAAAATGAAAAGATTGGCTGGGCAGGGTGGCTCACACCTGTAATCCCAGCACTTTGGGAGGCCGAGGCGGGCAGATCACAAGATCAGGAGTTCCAGGCCAGCCTGGTCCATATGGTAAAACCGTGTCTCTACTAAAAATACAAAAATTAGCCTAGCATGGTGGCGGGTGCCTGTAGTCTCAGCTCCTTGGGGCTGAGGCAGGAGAATTACTTGAATCTAGAAGGCAGAGGTTGCAATGAGCCAAGATCACGCCACTGCACTCCAGCCTCGGTGACAGAGCGAGACTCCATCTCAAAAAAAAAGAAAAAGAAAAAATGGGAAGATTGTTACAGGGATCATGTGTCTGCTGAATTGTGCGTACTTGATAACTGTAAACAAAACAGTTGGTGCTCAATAAATCGTGGCTTTATGAGGATCTTCCCAGCTGCTTCCCAGCCCCGAGTTTGCTATATAATTGCTCTTGATCCCTACAACAGACCCATCAGGTGGATGTTGCTATGATTCTCGTGTCCTGGCAAGTCAACAGTGGGGTGTGGAGTAGCTGAATTGCTTAGAGAAGGGGACACAGCTAGGAAGGAAAAGTTGAAACTCAGTGTGATGCCAGAGCCATGCAAACTTTATCTTAAAAAGTCAGATAGTATTTTTGGCTTTGGAGGCTGTGGGATCTCTTTTGTTTCTTTTTTCTTTTTTTTGAGATGGAGTCTTGCTCTGTCACACAGGCTGGAGAGCAGTGGTTCTGTCTTGGCTCACTGCAACCTCTGCCTCTCAGGTTCAAGTGATTCTCCTGCCTCAGCCTCCCAAGTAGCTGGGATTACAGATGTGTGACACCACACTCAGCTAATTTTTGTTTGTTTGAGATGGAGTCTCACTCTGTCACCAGGCTGGAGTGCAGTGGCGCAGTCTCAGCTTACTCCAACCTCCACCTCCCAGGTTCAAGAGATTCTTCTGCCGCAGCCTCCTGAGTAGCTGAGATTACAGGCATGAGCCACCACACTCGGCCAATTTTTGTATTTTTAGTAGAGATGGGTTTCCACCATGTTGGCCAGAATGGTCTTGATCTCTTGACCTCGTGATCCACCCAACTCAGCCTCGAAAAGTGCTGGGATTACAGGCATGAGCCACCGCGACCAGCCAATTTTTGTACTTTTAGTAGAGACAGGGTTTCACCATGCTGGCCAGGCCAGTCTCGAACTCCTGACCCAAGGTGATCCGCCCACCTTGGCTCACCAAAATGCTGGGATTACAGGCGCAAGCCACCATGGTGAGCCCAGGATCTCTATCTTGACTACACTACTCTGCTGCTGTAGCACAAATGCAGCTATAGACAGGAAAATGAATGGTGTGCCTGTGTTCCAAGAAAACTTTACTAAACAGGCAAAGGGCTGGAGTTTGCTCACCCCATCCAGGCTAAAGAAAGAACCAAACCAGCGGCCTCAGCACTTACATTCTTCTTTTTTTTTTTTTTTTTTTCCCCAGAGACAGTCTTGCTTTGTTGCCTAGGCTAGAGTACAGCGGTTCGATTTCTGCTCACTGCAACCTCCGCCTTGCAGGGCCAAGTGATTCTCCCACCTCAGCCTTCCGAGTAGCTGGGGTTACAGGCACACAGCACCAAGCCTGGCTAAGTTTTGTGTTTTTAGTAGAGACAGGGTCTCACCATGTTGGCCAGGTTGGTCTCAAACTCTTCACCTCAAGTGATCTGCCTGCCTTGGCCTCCCAAAGTGCTGGGATTACAGGCGTGAGCCACCACACCCGGCCTGGTGAGGACCTTCTTCCCGGTGGGGACTCTGCAGAGTCCTGACAGGGCGGGGAATCACATGGTGAGGGGGCTGAGAGTGCCAGTTCAGGTCTCTCTTCCTCTTCTTACAAAACCACCAGTCCCACTCCCATGGTTACTCACTGATCCATGAATGGATTAATCCACTTATGAGGACAGAGCCCTTATAATCACCTCTTAAAGGCCCCACATCTCAATACTTCCACATGGGGGATTACATTTCAACATGAGATTTGGAGGGGACACATATCCCAATCATACTATTATGTTACCAGTAAAATTTATAATCTAGGAATAATGATGGCCAATGTGTGGCAGGCTTACCGAATACTAGATCCTGTGTAAGTGTTTTATATCTATTATTTTTAAAAATTGTTTTAGTTACTGCATAACGTATGCTCTGTCAGTTTCAGTTTTTTGAATGAACATAACAGGACTGAACCTACTTAGAGTTGGCACAAGTTGTAAAAATAGGTTCACGGCTGGGCTTGGGGGCTCATGCTTGTAATTCCACACTTTGGGAGGCCGAGAAGAGAGGATCACCTGAAGTCAGGAGTTCGAGACCAGCCTGGCCAACATAGTGAAATGCCATGTCTACTAAAAATACAAAAATTAGCCAGTGGTGGGTGGGTGCCTGTAATCCCAGCTACTCAGGAGACTGAGGCAGGAGAATCACTTGAACCCAGGAGGCAGTTGTTGCAATGAGCTGAGATGGGGCCACTGCACTCCAGCCTGGGCGACAGAGTGAGACTTTGGTCTCAAAAAAAAAAAAATAAGTAAATAAAAAATAGGGTTTACTTTTGCCACCAACTTGAAAAGGAGGCAAACACAAGACTACCTGTCTCTGGAGAGGAGACACTCAGTTTTGCCTATTCAGCATTCCTGGAGATAGAAGCATATTTGCATGGGTTAGAAACATATTTTGCATGGGAAGGCAAAATATGGACTCCAGAACCACCTTCCTTTATTCCTTCAGACTCTATGATTGGCTCAGAGGAAGGCACATGACTCGGGTTGGGCCAATCAGTTTTCCTCATTCCTCCAGCCTCTATGATTGGGTCAGGGGTGGGCATGTGACCCCAGAGGGTTTCATAAGATTCAGTTCTGAGACTTTGGTGGGAGTGATTGAAAGAGAGATTTTTCCTTGCTAGGTCTTCCTTTCTGTGACGCTGTAATCCAGGTGCCACCATGTGGAGACCACCTGACCACCTGTCTCAGACTTCTGACACCACAGAGGGAAGCAGGACTGAGAAAAGGAGAGGGAGAGAGACAGAGTCCGCATTACATCATTTGACACCTGGATCTAGCTGTACCTGAATCCTTATCCTATGACTTGTTAGTTACACGAAACAGAACCTAATCTTACCTTTCCTTCCTTTTTTCTTTTTTTTCTCTCTCTCTCCCTCTCTCCCTCCCTCTGTCCCTTGTTTCCCTCCCTCCCACCCTCCCTTCTCTCTCTCTTTCTCTTGCTTACTTTTTGTATAACTGAGCTTTCTGTTTGTTCTCACAAACTGAGAGAGATCTTGTTAATCCAAGGCATGACAATCAAAGCAACATGTGAAGCCCAAAGAGCTGCGGAACTGCCCTCCATGGCTTCCAGCCCCTGGGGTGGTCAGTGGAAACAACTGGAGCCCAGAGCTTCAGACGCCAGTGCAGAGGTTGGGAAGGCTGTGGTTGGGAGAGAGTGATATATCTGGTCCCTGCAACTGACACCCCAGCAGTTTTATCCTGGATTCTGGGTAATTTCTTCAGGTCCTGGGAAGCTGAACAAAGCCCTTACTCAGATGTTGGATTGCAGGTCTACTTTTTTTTTTTTTTTTTTCAAATCCACTTTAAATTTGTCTGAAAACCACACACAGAGTGACTGCTGCACAGAAGAGCGAATGGTTCATGCCTCCTTCTTTGCTGCCACCAACAGAACAGTTGCCTGTTTCTCTGTCGTGGGACCCTTGGCTGGAGTTCATTGGCTGATTTCCTGCTGCCTCTGAGCCTCTGCACTTGCTGTTCCCTCTACCTACGTGCTTTTCCCTGTGATCCTTCCTCATATGATTTCCTCAGATTGTCTTTGCTCAAACAGCAGGCAAGGGCTGGGCACGGTAGTTCATGCCTATAATCCCAGCACTCTGGACAGCCAAGGCAAGTGGATCACTTGGGATCAGGAGTTTGAGACCAGCCTGGCCAACATGGAGAAACCCCATTGCTACAAAAAATACACACACACAAATAGCCAGCTGTGGTGGCGGGTGCCTGTAATCCCTGGTGCACTTGGGTGGCTGAGGCAGGAGAATCACTTAAACCCAAGAAGTGGAGGTTGCAGTGAGCTGAGATCGTGCCATTGCACTCCAGCCTGGGCAGCAGAGAAGGACTCCGTCGAAACAAAACAAAAACAAACAACAAGAGGCAAGAAGTTCATTGTGCCCAAACTCTGAGAAAAACCCATGGTCATTAACCCCCGGTCTGCCCCTTTTGAGCAGGGTGACAGTAGGTAACTGATTTGATTTCTCTTAGATGAAATTTCCTCACTTGTAAAATAATAGAGTCTACTCCATGCTTATTCAACCACAGTACTGAGGAAGTTTCAGGCTGGATTAGTCTTTCTGGTGCGGGATGTCCTGGGCATTTCAGGGTGTTTAGTAGCATCCCTGGCCTCTCCTCACTAGATGCCAGTCGCACTTCCACCCACACCAGTTACGACAACCAGAAATGTCTCCCAGACACTGCCAAGTGACCCCCAGGGGCGGGGTGGGGGTGAGTCAGAATTTCTCCCCCTTCTCCCTGTGTTTCCTTATGGAGACGCAATGTGTTTATTTCTTTCTGACCATCTTGCAATCTCTCTTGCCTCACTGCAAGTCTGGGACTCTCCTAACTCCGTCACCATCCCATCCTCCCACGGCGAAGAGAGCTTTCGGGATTAGCCCAAGCAATAGATTCTTGGGAGCAGGGTTCTGTTTCCTTCTGGGGGTTGTATCTCTGCTGAGTGATGGGTACACGAGAACGCTCTGTCTCAGTCTTGCAACTTTCTGTTCTGTATTTACAAAGAAAAAAGGAAAAGGTGAGAGATGTCACTCGATGTCTGCTACCGAAACGTTCTGTGGCTGGGAGATGAAAATACTGGGAAGGGTGAATGTCATCAGTGGAATGATGCCCCTCCCTGCCCCCAGAGATGACCACGTTGTAATCTCTGTCACCTGTGAATTCAGTACCTCACTTGGTACAAGGCTCTTTGCAGATGTTGTGATTAAGTTGACGCTCTTGAGATAGGAGGATGATCCTAGATTATCTGGTGCACCCGATGTCATCACAGGGATTTTTTTCAGGTAAAGAGGGAGGCAAGAGAGTCGAGTGCCTATCACTAAGAAAAAGGGGCTGCCTTAAAAGCTGGATTCTTTCTGGAGCCTCCAGAAGGAACCAGCCTTTGTGACACCTTGATTTTAGCCCTGTAAAACTCATTTTGGGCTTTGTGTGTGTGTGTGAGATGGAGTCATGCTTTGTTCCTTAGGCTGGAGTGCAGTGGTGCGATCTCAGCTCACTGCAACCTCTGCCTCCTGGGTTCAAGCAATTCTTTTGCCTCAGCCTCCCAAGTGGCTGGGACTACAGGCATGCACCACCATGCCTAGCTTTTTTTTTTTTTTTTTTTTTTTAAGCAGAGACAGGGTTTCACCATATTAGCCAGGCTAGTCTCAAACTCCTGACCTCTTGATCTGCCTGCCTCAGTCTCCCAAAGTGCTAGGATTATAGGCATGAGCCACTGCACCTGGCCTCATTTTTTAACCACCCAAACTGTAAGAAAATAGGCAGGGCATGGTGGCTCATGCCTGTAATCCAGTGCTTTGGGAGGCCAAGGTGGAATGAGTTTTTTTTTTTTTTTTTTTTTTTTGAGACGGAGTTTCGCTCTTGTTACCCAGGCTGGAGTGCAATGGCGCGATCTCGGCTCACCGCAACCTCCGCCTCCTGGGTTCAGGCAATTCTCCTGCCTCAGCCTCCTGAGTAGCTGGGATTACAGGCACCTGCCACCATGCCCAGCTAATTTTTTGCACTTTTAGTAGAGACGGGGTTTCACCATGTTGACCAGGATGGTCTCGATCTCTCGACCTCGTGATCCACCCGCCTCGGCCTCCCAAAGTGCTGGGATTACAGGCTTGAGCCACCGCGCCCGGCCGGAATGAGTTTTTGAGGCTATGAGTTTGAGACTAGTCTGGGCAATATAGCAAGACCCTATTTCTACCAAAAAAAAAAAAAAAAAAAAAAGAAAAAAAAAATTAGTCAGGCCTGGTGGCACACATCTATATTCCCAGCTACTTGGGAGATTGAGGTGGGAGGATTGCTTGAGCCTGGGAGTTCGAGGCTGCAGTGAGCCATGATTGCCCCACTACACTCCGGCCTAGGCAACAGAGTAAGATCCCGAGGCAGGAGAAAATAACAAACGTACGTCCTTTACATTTGCAGGCATTTGTTAGTAGAAATGGGGAATGGCTACAGTGAGAAACCCATCATCTGGGCCTGGAAACCCCTCTGGGCAGGTCAGTAGGCTTGGTGAGAGGTGGATAGGGGTCCCCAGCATCCTGATGGCCTTGCTGTGGCTTCTGGGGATCCCTGCAGTGGTTCCCTATTGGCATTCACTCGGGTTGGCTGGCAAAATATTAGGGAACTATTAGAGAAAGTTAGGAGATTATAGTCTCAAACCTTTTGGAAGGCCAAAAGGTTTTGATGTAATGGGCTGAAGGCAGCCAGTTCATTATGTTAGAGTATTAAGTCATAGGGTAAAAGATAGGGACAATAAAGCTTCCCCAGTTGAGTCTGTTACCCCACATCCCTTTGTCTCTGCTGTTTGCTCATGTGAGCTTTGTGCTGGATGGTCCTCTCAGGGGGAGGTCAAAGGGGAATTACCTGTTAATGGTGTTGACTCTGGGCCCTGGTACCTAAAGCTTTTATCATTCATAAACCCACTCTTTTGCTTTTTTTTTTTTTTTTTGAGACAGAGTTTCACTCTTGTTGCCCAGGCTGGAGTGCAATGGTGTGATCTGGGCTCATCCTCTGCCTCCTGGGTCCAAGCAATTCTCCTACCTCAGCCTCCTGAGTTGCTGGGATTACAGGCATGCACCACCACGCCCCACTAATTTTGTACTTTTAGTAAAAAGACAGGGGTTTCTCCATGTTGGTTAAGCTGGTCTTGAACTCCCAATCTCAGGTGATCTACCCACCTCAGCCTCCTAAAGTGTTAGGTTGACAGGTGTGAGCCACCTCACCTGGCTGTAAAACCACTCTTTTAACCATGTTAATTATCCACAAGTGTGTTGACTTAGAACCTCTGTTATTAGATCTATATGGAATAAATGTGATATGATCAGTTGGCTGTTGGCTGCAATTGCCCTCTGAAAGCAGCTGACAACCATCCCTCGCCCACTCAGATCAGTGCATGTGAGTGCATTCATTCATCCGTCACTGAGTCAGGGTCTGCAGGACAGACCTCTGCAGGTGGTGATCGACGTCTCAGATGGTGACTCCGACGTGATCGAGATCTCTGTTCCCTTAGATCGTGGCACTCTGTTCCTTCCTAGACCTCCTGGATACAAGGGGCCTGCACTTTAGAACCCAGAGCCCAGGGACATCCCCACTGGTTCCCTGTTACCCTCTGGATGTCAGTCCTGCTACTGTGGACCTCTCCCCAACTCCTGGTACACAGCACAGTGGGAGTTCAGGGGCCAGCTCCTTTGTACCACGTAACAACACGGAGGTCCAAGAGCCCAAGAGTTTATGCAATACTCTGTTTAGGATTTCAGAGTCACAGTCGGTACTTCCATCTTTTTTTTTTTTTTTTTTTTTTTGAGACAGTCTTGCTCTGTCACCCAGGCTGGAGTGCAATGGCACAATCTCAGTTCACTGCAACCTCTGCCTCCCAGGTTTAAGCAATTCTCCTGACTCAGCCTCCTGAGTAGCTGGGATTACAGGCCCCTGCCACCATACCTGGCTTTTTTTTTTTTTTTTTTTTTTTTGGATTTTTAGTAGAGACGGGATTTCTCCATATTGGCCAGGCTGGTCTTGATCTCCTGACCTCAGGTGATCCTCCCACCTCGGCCTCATAATGTGCTGGGAGGACAGGTGTGAGCCACCACACCGGGCCTACTTCCATCTTCTTAGCCACTTTACCCTGAAGTGAGACCATGAGATTAGGAACCTGTTTCAATTCCTATTCAAATTTCCCAACAGAGTTGGGGCTTTGTGATTCGAATATGTTTAAAGAAGGAAGCGGAAATGAGGGATGGTATCAAAAAAGGAGGCTCGAGGTCGGGCATGGTGGCTCACGCCTGTAATCCCAGCACTTTGGGAGGCCGAGGTGGGCAGATCGCCTCAGGTCAGGAGTTGGAGACCAGCCTAACCAATACGGCAAAACCTCATCTCTACTAAAAAATACAAAAATTGGCCAGGCATGGTGGTGCATGCCTGTAATCCCAGCTACTCAGGAGGCTGAGGCAGGAGAATCGCTTGAACCCAGGAGGCAGAGGTTGCAGTGAGCTGAGATTGTATCATTGCACTCCAGCCTGGGTGACAGAGTGAGATTCTATCTAAAAAAAAAAAAAAAAAAAAAAAAAAAAAAAGGAGGCACAGTAGTTTTTAGGGACTGCTGGCATTGCCAAGCTATAGGCATTTTGCTTTGAGGCTTTTTCTGTCTTCAGAGTCATCCTGAAGTGGAACCGGGAGGGGACCGAGTGGGTGGAGGGGTGCTGGCGAGGACGGCTGTCTGCTCTGCTGGAAATGAGAGTCTGGGAGATCACTGTGGTGTTTCTGGAGTGATTCTTAACCCCAGATATAGAGAGTGACACAAGGGGCATAAATACGAGGAACAAGAACCTTCTCTGGTGTCCTTGTGTGAAGCATTTGACCATCTGGGCGAGGCCTGGGAGCGCCTGAACTGACTGGTGCTTCCATGAAAAACAGACTCAGAGCCTGTGGTCCTGCGTTCGAATCCTGGTTCTTCCACTTCTTTGCTGTGTGACCTTTGTCTACAAAAAATAAAAAAATTAGCTGGGCACAGTGGCGTGTGCCTGTAGCCCCAGGTGCTTGGGAGGCTGAGGCAGGAAGATCCCTTGAGCCCAGGGGTCAAGTGCAGTGAGCTATTTTGCAACACTGCACTCCAGCCTAGGCAACAGAGCCAGACCCTAAAGAAAGAAAGGAAAGGTGGGAGGGAAGAAGGAAGGAAGGAGGGAGGGAGGGAGGGGAAGAAGGAAGGAGAGAGGGAGGGAAAGAGGGAAGGAAGTGGGAGGGCAAGGAGTGGGGAAAGAAGGAAGAAAGGAAGGAAGAAGGGAAGGAGGGAGAGAGGGAGGAAGGAAGGGAGGGAGGGAGGAAGGCAGGGAGGGAGGAAGGAGGGAGGAAGGAAGGGAGGGAGGAAGGAAGGGAGGGAGGGAGGGAGGAAGGGAGGGAGGGAGGAAGGGAGGGAGGGAGGAAGGGAGGAAGGAAGGGAGGGAGGAAGGAAGGAAGGGAAGGAGGAAGGAAGGGAGGGAGGAAGGAAGGGAGGGAGGGAGGGAGGAAGGGAGGGAGGAATGAAGGGAGGGAGGAAGGAAGGGAGGGAGGAAGGGAGGGAGGGAGGAAGGGAGGGAGGGAGGAAGGGAGGAAGGAAGGGAGGGAGGGAGGAAGGGAGGAATGCAGGGAGGGAGGAAGGAAGGGAGGGAAGGAGGAAGGAAGGGAGGGAGGAAGGGAGGGAGGAAGGAAGGGAGGGAAGGAGGAAGGGAGGAATGCAGGGAGGGAGGAAGGAAGGGAGGGAGGAAGGAAGGGAGGGAGGAAGGCAGGGAGGGAGGAAGGAAGGGAGGGAGGAAGGAAGGGAGGAAGGAAGGGAGGGAGGGAGGGAGGAAGGAAGGGAGGGAGGCAGGGAGGGAGGAAGGAAGGGAGGGAGGAAGGGAGGGAGGAAGGGAAGGGAGGGAGGCAGGGAGGGAGGAAGGAAGGGAGGGAGGAAGGGAGGGAGGAAGGAAGGGAGGGAAGGAGGAAGGGAGGAATGCAGGGAGGGAGGAAGGAAGGGAGGGAAGGAGGAAGGGAGGAATGCAGGGAGGGAGGAAGGAAGGGAGGGAGGAAGGAAGGGAGGAAGGAAGGGAGGGAGGGAGGGAGGAAGGAAGGGAGGGAGGCAGGGAGGGAGGAAGGAAGGGAGGGAGGAAGGGAGGGAGGAAGGGAAGGGAGGGAGGCAGGGAGGGAGGAAGGAAGGGAGGGAGGAAGGGAGGGAGGAAGGAAGGGGGAAGGGAGCGGGAAGGAGGGAAGGGAGGAATGCAGGGGGGAAGGAGGAAGGAAGGGAGGGAAGGAGGAGGGAGGATGCAGGGAGGGAGGAAGGAAGGGAGGAAGGAAGGGAGGGAAGGGAAGGAGGAGAGGAAGGCAGGGAGGGAGGAAGGAAGGGAGGAAGGAAGGGAGGAAGGAAGGGAGGAAGGAAGGCAGGGAGGAATGCAGGGAGGGAGGAAGGAAGGGAGGGAAGGAGGAAGGGAGGAATGCAGGGAGGGAGGAAGGAAAGGGAGGGAGGAAGGAAGGGAGGAAGGGAGGGAGGGAGGGAGGAAGGAAGGGAGGGAGGCAGGGAGGGAGGAAGGAAGGGAGGGAGGAAGGGAGGGAGGAAGGAAGGGAGGGAGGCAGGGAGGGAGGAAGGAAGGGAGGGAGGAAGGGAGGGAGGAAGGAAGGAGGAGGGAAAGGAGGAAGGGAGGAATGCAGGGAGGGAGGAAGGAAGGGAGGAAGGAAGGGAGGAAGGAAGGGAGGAAGGAAGGGAGGAAGGAAGGCAGGGAGGGAGGAAGGAAGGGAGGAAGGAAGGGAGGAAGGAAGGGAGGAAGGAAGGCAGGGAGGAATGCAGGGAGGGAGGAAGGAAGGGAGGGAAGGAGGAAGGGAGGAATGCAGGGAGGGAGGAAGGAAGGGAGGAAGGAAGGGAGGGAAGGAAGGGAGGAAGGAAGGAGGAAGGAAGGCAGGGAGGGAGGAAGGAAGGGAGGAAGGAAGGGAGGGAGGGAGGAAGGAAGGGAGGAAGGAAGGCAGGGAGGGAGGAAGGAAGGGAGGAAGGAAGGAAGAAGGAAGGGAGGAAGGAAGGGAGGAAGGAAGGGAGGAAGGAAGGCAGGGAGGGAGGAAGGGAGGGAGGAAGGGAGGGAAGGGAGAAGGAAGGAAGGGAAGGAAGGAAGGGAGGGAGGAGGGAAGGGAGGGAGGGAGGGAGGGAGGAAGGAAGGCAGGGAGGGAGGAAGGGAGGGAGGAAGGCAGGGAGGGAGGAAGGGAGGGAGGAAGGAAGGGAGGGAGGCGGGGAGGGAGGAAGGGAGGGAGGGAGGGAGGGAAGGGAGAGAAAGGATAGGAAGGGAGGGACCTTCAGAATACTAAACATCTCTTTCCTCATCTATAAAAGAGAAAACCATCACAGTACCTTCCTCTATGGTGACAGAGTGGATTAAATTAGACATTTGCAAATCCCCTCACGCATACCTGGCCCCCGATTTAGTTCCTTGGCTGTAGCTATAATAGAGGTTTAAAACCCCCAAACCGCTGTGTTGAATCTCTCACGTGGACAACCAGCCCACCGGCAGAGAAAGTCATTTTCCATCCTGGGTGAACAGAGGAGAATGAGGACCTGAGGCCAGGTTAGAGAGACCTCGCTCTGCGACCTTGGAAGGCTTCTAACTCGTAACTGGAATGCTAACGTCTGGTTCCCTCCGGTTAGGCGGTCGGTCCAGAGGCCCAGCCGTCTTGAAGTTTCTGTTACCTTCAATCGTTGGTTTATTTGGAGGGCCAGCACTGGTAGGGGGGAACAAGAACTGGAGTTCTGGGAGGACGTGCAAAGAAACAAGTCCCAAGCTCCAGGGAAGAAAGAGGTCGTTGCCTCTCTCCGGAAAAGGGTTCTTCTCATACCTGGTTCACTTCTTAAGTGGAATTGCCCCCTTCCCATGAGTAAGGAGTTTAGTTACAAAGAGAAAACACCTTCATCATGTTGCCACCTTTAAAAGACATTTGTTGAGAAGCTGGTTCATAGACTTCTTGCCCAGATTGTTAATAGCCAACCCGTCTGGGTTTTGGGAAGTTCAAGTGTCTATATTCTTTTTCTTTTCTTTTTGAGACAAAGTCGCCCTGTCATCCAGGCTGGAGTGCAATGGCATGACCTCAGCTCACTGCAATCTCCGCCTTCTGAGTTCAAGCAATTCTCCTGCCTCAGCCTCCCAAGTAGCTGGGATTACAGGCACTCACCACCATGCTCTGGTAATTTTTTAGTAGAGATGGGCTTTCACCAGGTTGGCCAGGCTGGTCTTGAATTTCTGTCCTCAGATGACCTGCCCACCTTAGCCTCCCAAAGTGCTGGGATGACAGGTGTGAACCACCACACCTAGCCAATTCTGACTTTGTAACTTGTGATTTGACTTGTCCTGGCTGACGTCTTTCCCTGCTGATCTCGAGTTGTTGAAGGTGTTGCTTTTCTTCGTAGACAATTAGAGCAGCGCATGCACTGGGCTATGGATGATAATACTTTGAAGACGTGCAAATGATTTGCAACCTCTGCTGCAGAAATCATCCTTCTGCGATGACCTTCAGCTCGATAAATAAAAGACCTGTAAGAGAGAATTTATCTTGAGTATTCCTTGGGGAGAGAAGCAAAGGGCAGATGAATGCTGCATAACCGTTCTTTGCACACTGTATGGAGGGTGGGTTCTCGCAGTGCCCTGTGGGGGCTTAAAGCGTCTTCACTGTTGCTCTAAGCCTCACATTTTAAACAGAGCTGAAAAGGGACTCTGATTGCTAGCCTGGGATCCTTGTGTGTTGTAGGAATTCACTGAGGGGCTGAGGCTGAAGAGGTCTGCTGGACGGTGGCACACAAGCAGATGGAAATTTCTCTTTGGCTGGGCACAGTGGCTCATACCTGTAATCCCAGCACTTTGGGAGGCTGAAGTGGGTGAATCACCTGAGGTCAGGAGTTCAAGACCAGCCTGGGCAACATGGTGAAGCCCCATCTCTGCTAAAAATACAAAAAATTAGTGGGGCATGGTTGCAGGCACCTGTAATCCCAGCTACTTGGGAGGCTGAGGCAGCAGAATTGCTTGAACCTGGGAGGTGGAGGTTGCAGTGAGCTGAGATTGTGCCATTGCACTACAGCCTGGACAACAACGGTAAAACTCCGTCTCAGAAAAAAATATATATACATGGCCAGGTGTGGTGGCTCATGCCTGTAATCCCAGCACTTTGGGAGGCTGAGGTGGGTGGATCACCTGAGGTCAGGCGTTTGAGACCAGCCTGGCCAACATGGCAAAACCCTGTCTCTACTAAAAATACAAAAATTAGCCAGGCATGGTGGCACATGCCTGTAGTCCCAGCTATTTGGGAGGCTGAGGCAGGAGAATCCCTTGAACCTGGGAGGCGGAGGTTGCGGTGAGCCGAGATTGCACCATTGCATTCCAGCCTGGGCAACAAAGAGCGAAACTCCATCTCAAAAAACAGAAATCCAAAAATAAATTTTAAAAAATTCTCTCTGATTCTTCCTGCCTGCCAGGCTGGAAGCGCCATGAGGTCAATATCCAGGATGCCTTGTTCGTATTGAAGTGGCCCCCAAAACATGGCAGACCCTCAGCAAACCTCGGACAGGCAGATGTGCATTCAATTCAATGTGTCTGCAAGGTGGGAGCTGAGCGGGAATTGCAGGGCTTGGGTCTCAGGGATGATGGGAAGCAGCAGGTGACTGAGGGGAAGCCAGAGCAGTGGGGTGCTGGAGTCCCCAAAGCTGTAAATCAGGGGCTGATGGACAGACAGACAGATGGGCCAGCTCATCCATTTCAGCACCATCCTCTTTGATGGTTTCCCTCTGGCTTTGGCAAGGGTCTCATTCACCAAGTGGCTCTCGCCCTACGGTGGGTCTGGATATTTCTGGGGACATCCGTGGTTGTCCCACCTCGAGGTGGGGGTTGCTTGGCATGGAGTGGGTGGAGGCTGGGGATGCTCCTGAGTACTGCAGTGTACAAGATGGCCCCACCCCAGACAAAGATCCGGCTTCGAATACCACCAGTCCTGAGGCTGAGAAACTCTACTTTGAGATAACAGTGCCTGGGTATGGTGGCTCACACCTGTAATCTCAGCACTGTGGGAGGCTGAGGCATGTGGATCACCTGAGGTCAGGAGTTTGAGAGCAGCCTGGCCAACATGGAAAAACCCCGTCTCTACTAAAAATACAGAAAAATTAGCCGGGCACTGTGGTGGTCACCTGTAACCCCAGCTACTCGGGAGGCTGAGGCAAGAGAATTGCTTGAACCTGGGAGTCAGAAGTTGCAGTGAGCTGAGATTGTGCCACTGCACTCCAGCCTGGGTGACAGAGTGGGACTCTGTCTCAAAAAAGAAACAAACAAACAAAAATAACAGTGATGGGGGAATTATCCACCCCAGAGGCTGAGTCCGTGACTTAGAAAACGGTCCTGGCATTAACAGGCGCTGGATTCAGGAGAATAAAGGGAGAAGGGGTGTCGCCTGTGACCCCATCCTGCCCCAGACAGACCGATCTTCCCACCAAAGCTCTATTTGGCAGAAGAAGTGTTTTTGTTGTCTCTTGCCCGGGGTAGCTCTGATAAGCCTTGTGGATTGTTCCAGATCGCGTGGATGGGGACAGCTTCCTCCTCCGCGGCTGCCTGCCCTGACCCGGCGGCTTTCAGTCTGTGGGAGCGAAGGCAGCTGTTCCGCAGTTTACTCTGCCCTGTGTAAATGAGGCTATGCATGTTGTGGTTCACGAGGGGTCACCGATGGTGCACTTTTCTTTTGTTGTTAGTCAATTTAATTTGTTACTAATAATAAAATCCGGAACTTACCTGGCCCTGGAGTCCCAGGTCATTTAGAATGCTTGGTGGCACGCGTGTCCTTTTCAAACACCAGCTCCTTTGGAAAACACAGAGGATAAAGTGAAATCCTCACCTGGATTTGACTGGCAGTTGGATGACAGCATCATCTCCTGAAAACGGAATTTAGCTTATTGCTAAATAAGACAGCACTGGCTGGGCGTGGTGGCTCATACCTGTAATCCTAGCACTTTGGGAGGCCAAGGCAGGCGGATCATGAGGTCAGGAGTTTGAGACCAGCCTGACCAACATAGTGAAACCCTGTCTCTACTAAAAATACAAAAATCAGCCAGGAGTGGTGGCACGCACCTGTAATCCCAGCTACTCAGGAGGCTGAGGCAGGAGAATCGCTTGAACCCAGGCGGTGGAGGTTGCAGTGAGCCAAGATCGCACCACACCATTGTACTCCAGCCTGGGTGACAGAGCACAACTCTGTCAAAAAAAAAAAAAAAGGGCCAGGTGCAGTGGCTCACACCTGTAATCCCAGCACTTTGGGAGGCCGAGGCAGGTGGATCACGAGGTCAGGAGATGGAGAACATCCTGGCTAACAGGATGAAACCCCGTCTCTACTAAAAATACAATAAATTAGCACCTGTAGTCCCAGCTACTCGGGAGGCTGAGGCAGGAGAATCGCTTGAACCTGGGAAGTGGAGGTTGCAGTGAGGTGAGATCATGCCACTGCACTCCAGCCTGGGTGACAGAGTGACACTCGGTCTAAAAAAAAAAATTAACTGGTCTGGTGGTGTGCACCTGTAATCCCAGTTACTGGAGAGGCTGAGGCAGGAGGATCAGTTAAGCCTGGGAGGTCGAGGCTGCAGAGAGCTGTGATAGGCAGCCTGGGTGACAGAGCATGACCCTGTCTCAAAACAAAACAAAACACGATTTTTATGGAGTTGAGTTCAATGTTTGCATACACATAAAGAGCCAAAGCTGGAGATTCCAAATAAATATCTGGCTTTTGCAGGGTGCCTGGAGTGAAGTGAGAGTGAGGCACTGGTCACCCAGCCTGGAGTGCAGTGGTGTGATCACGGCTTGCTATAGCCTTGACCTCCGGGGCACAAGCAGTCCTCGCACCTCAGCTTCCTGAGTCGCTGGGACCACAGGCGTGCGCTGCTATGTCCAGCTAATTTTACTTATTTATTTAATTGTTTGTTTATTTATTTAGAGATGGAGTCTCTGTTGCCCAGGCTGGACTGCAGTGGCACAATCTTGGTTCACTGCAACCTCTGCTTCCCGGGTTCAAGCAATTCCAGTGCCTCAACCTCCTGAGTAGGTGGATCACAGGCATGTGCCACCATGCCTGGCTACTTTTTGTATCCCTAGGGAAGATGGGGTTTTGCCATGTTATCGGCTGGTCTCGAGCTCCTGGGCTCAAGCGACCCACCCGCCTGGGCCTCCCAAAATGCTGGGATTCTAGGTACGAGCCACTGCACCTGGCCACAGCTGTTGTTTTCTCACTGGCTTGAGAACTGTTTCTCTCAGGCTGGTCAAGGTTATGATAATGTGTGTGCTGTGTGTGCACGTGTGTGTGGTCAGATTCCATTTTTCTAATGCAAAGTTTCTATTTGGGTATCTGCTGTTTAATTTTTCAAGGACTTTTTTTCCCCGTTGCTAAGGAAAGTGCATTACATTTTATCTTTGCATCCTGTAGAACTGCCTGTGAATAATACACAGCCAGAGGGATGATGGGCTGCAAAAACAGATAGGAAGGAAGTTGGGGGGGTGGTGCGGGGATTTCTGTGTGAGACCCAAGAAACACCTTTGATCTTTAGATTTCAAAGTGGGAAACTCAAGGTGAGGTGGGAGCGGAATTAGGAGTAAACCTAAGAAGACCAACTGGGTAGTTCCTCCTGGCAGCCACAGAATGGTTACGTGGCATGAGATCAGTGGTATCTCAGAGGGGGTTGTTGTCTTTGACTTAGACGAGTTCCAAGAAGCAGAAGTTCATGAGCCAAACACAAGGTGGTTTTCTCGGGGGTACAAGGGCTGGAAGGGGAGCCAGTTCTTAACCATAAATCCCTTTCCATGCCCAAGGCCAAGCTCCTGTAAGTAACTCTTTTCTTTTCCTTCCTTCCTTTCTTCTTCCCTCCTTCCCCCTTCTTTCTTCCTTCCTTTCTTCCTCTTTCTCTTCCTTTCCCTCCCTCCCTCCTTCCCTCCTTTCTTTTTCTTCCTTCTTTTCCTTTTTTTCTTTTTCTTTCTCTTCCTTTCCCTCCCTCTGTCCCTCCTTTCTCTTTTCCTTCCTTCCTTTTCTTTCCTTTTTCTTCTTTCTCTTTTCCCTCTCTCCCTCCCTCCTTTTTCTTCCTTCTTTTCTCTTTCTCTTTTCTTTCTTTCTCTTCCTTTCCCTCCCTCCTTTTTCTTCCTTCCTTCCTTCCTTCTTCCCTCCTTCCCCCTTCTTCCTTCCTTCCTTTCTCTTCCTTTCCCTCCCTCCCTCCTTCCCTTTCTTTGTCTCTCTTTCTCTTCTTTTCTTCTTCCTTCCTTTCTTCCTTTCCTCTTTCTCCTTCCTTCCTTCCATTCTTCATCAGACAAGGTCTCACTCTGTCACCCAGGCTACAGTGCAATGACACAATCATAGCTCACTGCAGCCTCAAACCCTGTGCTCAAGTGATCCTCCCACTTCAGTCCGTCAAGTAGTTTTTAAACTTGTTTGTAGAGACGGCTCTCACTATATTGCCCAGGCTTATCTCAAACTTCTGGTCTCAAGGGATTCTCCTGACTCAGCCTCCCAAAGTGCTGGGATTATAGGCGTGAGCCTCTGCCCTGGCCCACTCTCCTTTGTTTAGCCAGGCTAGGGGGACATTAAGTGGAAAGACTCATATTTATTTGAGTTGCTTGCTTTATTCTCTATGTGATAATTTCCTTCTTTCCAACTTCCTCATGCCCTCCTCAGCCTCCTCTCGGCTTCTGTGTGTGGGTGAAGGTGCTTCACTATACCTGATGCTTTGGGTCGCATTCATTTTATTTTTTTGTTCTGTTTTGTTTTGAGATGGAGTCTCACTCTGTTGCCCAGGCAACAGAGTACAGTGGCACCATCTTGGCTTACTGCAACCTCCTCCTCCCAGGTTCAAGCGATTCTCCTGCCTCAGCCTTCCGAGTAACTGGGATTACAGGTGCCTGGCACCATGCTCTGCTAATGTTTGTATTTTTAGTAGAGATCGGGTTTCACCATGCTGGCCAGGCTGGTCTCCAACTCCCGATCTCAGGCGATCTGCCTGCCTCGGCCTCCCAAAGTGCTGGGGTGACAGGTAGGAGCCACCGTGCCCCGGCTGTGGGTCTCATTCATTTTACTTGGATCCCAAATCCACTGGCGGTTCAGGTTCCCAATCATTCTCAGCGTGCTATGATCACAGGCCTCAGAGAGCAGTGCACTCAGTGGCCCTCAAATTATGGTTTCCGTAGGAGGCTATTAAAACTTGATTTCTGAGAGAAAAATTGGGGATTTTGTGTTTTCCCTTTTAGACTTGAGTGTTCTGTTACCATGGGTGAGCTCTTTTAGAAACTTCCAAGCGGTTTCAAAGGGCATTTAGGTGTCATCAGGAAGTGTGGTTATTTGATGACATGGTATTTGGGCTTTAGAAAAACAGCATGGCACCTGTTTTATTTATTCCTTGATGACTTTTTTTTTGAGATGGAGTCTCTCACTCAGCTGCCCAGGCTGGAGTGCAGTGGCACAATATCTGTTCACTGAAACCTCCTCCTTCCGGGTTCAAGCAATACTCGTGCCTCAGCCTCCCCAGTAGCTGGGATTACAGGCGCCCGCCACAGTGGGGACAAACACCGTTTTCCCAAGAATGCATTAAAGAGGGGGGCGGAAAACTACAGTTGCTTGGTGCACGCTCTGAATTCCATCGTTTAATCCTGACGTCAGCAACCTTTTTGACACCAAAGGACTGGTTTCGTGGAATGGAAGACTTGTCTCCAGAGTGGGGGTGGCAGGGACGGTTTCGAGATGATTCCAATGCGTTACGTTTACTCTGCATTTTTTATTTCTATTATTATTACACTGTAATGTACAATGAAATAATTATACAGCTCACCATAATGTAGCATCCATGGGAGCCCTCAGCTTGTTTTCCTGCAAATAGACGGTCCCATCTGGCGGTGGTGGGAGACAGTGACAGATCATCCGGCATTAGCGTCTCATAAGGAGCGTGCAACCTGGATCTCCCGCTTGCGCAGTTCACAGCACGATTCACGCATGCGCAGGTCACAGTACGATTCACGCATGCGCAGTTCACAGTACGATTCACGCATGCGCAGCTCACAGTAGGGGGTCACACTCCTACGCTGCTGATCGACAGGAGGCAGAGCTCTGGTGGCCACGTGAACAACGTGAACAATGACCAATGTAGATACAGAGGAGGAAGCTTCCAACGCTTGCCCGCTGCTCACCTGCCGCCCGGTTCCTGACTGCCTGGTTTGAAACCAGACTGGGCAACATGGCAAACCCCATCTGCACAACAAATTAAATTCAGCGAATACAAGAATTAGCTGTGTGTGGATCACAAGTGTGTGCCTGTAGTCCCAGCTACGTGAGAGCCTAAGGTGGGAGGATGGAGTGAGCCCAAGAGGTTTATTCCTTGATGACCTTTTTTTTTTTTTTTTTTTTTTTTTTTTTTTTTTTTTTAAGATGGAGTCTCACTCTGCCGCCCAGGCTGGAGTGCAGTGGTACAATCTCTGTTCACTGAAATCTCCTCCTCCCGGGTTCAAGCAATTCTCCTGCCTCAGCCTCCCAAGTAGCAGCGATTACAGTGTGCCACCACACCCAGCTAATGTTTGTAGTTTTTAGTAGAGACGGGGTTTCACCATGTTGGCCAGGCTGGTCTTGAACTGCTGATCGCAAGTGATCCACCTGATTTGGCCTCCCAAAGTGCTGGGATGATAGGCGTGAGCCACCGCACCCGGCCTTCCTTGAGGACTCTTTTGAGTTGTTTCCTTTTGGGAAAGAGGTGAATGAAGGGTTGATGGGAATGTGGAGAGACTGTGGATTCAGATGCAAATGCACACATAACAGTATCTGGCCGTGATCTTCCTGGACTCAGCTGTGGGATCCTGGAGGGCAGTTTCTGCCTCCTGTGCAGCTGCAGTGAGTTACGATCACACCCACTACGCTCCACCCTGCGTTACAGAATGAGACTCTGCCTCCCAACTCCCTGGGTGGGAGGGGGAGGTGTGGGGAACTCCTGGTTGAATCCATCCAACCCTGTCTTCCCCAAGAAATATAGAAAGTTGTGAGTGATGTTTTGTGCATCATCCCCTCCAGAACTCAAGTCAGCCCAAGGGGCCACAATGGTTCACTTCTGCACATGGGGAAACTGAGGCACATAAAGCCAAGTCACGTGACCAGGAAGTAGCTGTGTCTGCTTGAAACTCAGGTCTGTCTGATGCCATGATGTTTTGCACTCCACATGCTGGTGATTGAAGCTGTGGCTCGCAGGTCTGATGGGAGAGTCTCAGGCAGTGTCTCACTCTGTCACCCAGGCTGCAGTGGCATCATGGGATCATAGCCAACTGCAACTTTGACTAATCCATCCTCCTACCTCAGACTCCCGAGTAGCTGGGACTACAGGTGTGCACTGCAGTGCCCTCCTAACTTTCGTATTATTTGTAGAGATGGGGAGGTCTTGCCATGTTGCCCAGGCTGGTCTTGAACTCCTGACCTCAAGTGATCCTCTGGCTTCAGCGTCCCAAAGTGCTGGGATTACTGGCATGAGACAGCCACTGCAGGAAGCCAAGAGAGCAGATTTGGACAATGTAAAATTTCTCTGGGCTCCTCCTACTGTCCCCATCTTAGCCCTGGCTGCTGTAGGACTGACAGGCATTGCAGACTGTCCATCTCTTCCTTAGTTTGATTGCATAACAGAGATGAGGAAGGAAGGCGAGAACTCAGAAAGTTGGCATTTGGCTCTCTGGTTGTTCAAGGCAAGAAAGTAACACGTTGGCTTTTATAGAATACCTTCTGAGGAAATTAACAACCCAGGTATTTCAGCCCCCTGTGAACTTGCTTGAAGCATGGTAGCAATTTGTAATGAAATGTAATTGCAGGCCCAGTGCTGAGATCTCTCTGTCTACCCTTTAGGCTGTGGAATAGTCTGTTCTAACCATCAGGTTGTATCTGGAGCTCAGATACTGCCCGACACTCTGTAGGAGCTCAGTTCTGTTGACAGAGGCCACTAGAGGATTCTAGAGGATGGGACTAGCAACCGGGGGTGTTTTGCTGTCTAGTAAACTTTTTCTTTTTTTTTTTTTTGAGATGGAGTTTCACTTTTGTCACCCAAGCTGGAGTGCAGTGGTACAATCTCGGCTCACTGTAACCTCCGCCTCCTGGGTTCAAGTGATTCTCCTGCCTCAGCCTCCCGAGTAGCCAAGATTACATGCACCTCCCATCACGCCCAGATAATTTTTGTGTTTTTAGTAGAGATGGAGTTTTATCGTATTGGCCAGGCTGGTCTCGAACTCCTGACCTCAACTGATCTGCCCACCTTGACCTCCCAAAGTGCTAGGATTACAGGTATGAGCCACCATGCCTGGCTCTACCCATCTTTTTTACATGATGACATCCAGCAGCCAGTCTGATAGGGAAGCATCGTTTGTCTTTATTTTCCTTCTTGCATTTTCTCCATAGAGGTGCCCGGCCTCAGTAGCATAAATCCAGGTGGAGCTGGGAAGTTCCAGGTGTCTGGGCTGTTTGCTCCCGTGGACAAAGAGCTGCAAGGTGGGGCTGATTAGCCAGTGAAGTCTGAGGATCCAGAGGGAAACTTACTGCTTTCTCTTGCTGAAATACACATGGGCAAGAAATGGACCTCACCCCCAATCAGAGAACTTCACGCTTTTTTTCTAATAGAATAGCAATGTCTGAAGTGTATACACAGGGAGTGCCCGCCCTGGGTAAAGAAGGCCGTGAGGCTCCTGGCATAGAGATGGCACACAGAGCCTTTCATAACTTCTAGAGTGGAAAATAAAGCAGTCATTCCAGGCCGTGTGCTGTGGCTCACAGCTGTAAACCCAGCAGATTGGGAGGCTGAGGCGGGTCGATCACCTGAAGTCAAGACTTCAAGTCCAGCATGGCCAACATAGTGAAACCCTGTCTTTACTAAAAATACAAAATCAAATAAAATTAGTTGAGCTTCATGGTGGGCACCTGTAATCCCAGCTACTTGGGAGGCTAAGGCAGACGAATTCCTTAAATCCGGGAGGCGGAGGTTGCAGTGAGCCAAGATCGAACCACTGCACTCCAGCCTGGGTGACAAGAACAAAACTCTGTCCGCCCCCCACCCCCCACCACTCCCAACAAAAAAGAAAAGAGAAATTAGAGCAGTCATTCTGGCTTTTAGGAACCCACAGAATCAGGAAATAAGCTACAAGTTGTCTCCCTTTTGTCACAGTGGCATTTGAAATAGGTGCATTTCCGTCTGACTTGCGATTCTGTTTCATGGTGCCCCTACAGACATTCAGCATGTCCTCAGGTGGACTTGTGTCCTTCAGGAGTTGAGGAAATTTTCTCCATTCCCTGTCCCTGTTCCTAGACTCTGCCAGCTCGTGCATGCAGCAGCTCCCAGGAAACTGTCAAACTGTGTACATTCAAAACCACCACATCCTTGTTATTGAAAAGCCATCAGTCATGTGAGCTGAACTTTCTTATGGTTGAGACTGTCCCCAGGGAAACCCGCCTTGCAATTAAGACCCTCCTCGGAGATCAATTCCAAACTCTCTCATCCTGTTCCCACTTCCTTGTTCCCATGGAGGCTGTGGTTCTCTCTCTCTGCCACTTGGAAATTGTCAAATTGTCGTGCCTAATTCCAAAAATGACACAGAAAACTTAAACATGTGGCTAAATTTAAACAGAGAAAAATAAGCCAAGAATTCAAAGGCACAAGGCATTTTCAGGGACAGAGGGAGAGCTTTAGCATTGTTTGAAGGGATGATCTTTTTTTTTCTTTTTTCTTTCTTTTTTTTTCTTAAATTATACTTTAAGTTCTGGGGTACAAGTGCAGATCATGCAGGTTTGTTCCATAGGTATACACGTGCCATGGTGATTTGTTGCATCCATCCCCCCGTCATCCATATTAGGTATTGCTCCTAATGTAGCCCTCCCCAATCCCTCCAACCCCTGCTATCCTTCCCATAGCCCCCTACCCCAGACTGGCCCTGGTGTGTGATGTTCCCCTCCCTGTGTTCATGTGTTCTCATTGTTCAACACCCAGTTATGCGTGAGAACCTATGGTGTTTGCTTTTCTGTTCTTGTGTCAATTTGCTGAGAATGATGGTTCCAGCTTCATCCATGTCCCTGCAAAAAACAAGAACTCATCCTTTTTTTGTGGCTGCATAGTATTCCATGGTGTATCTATGCCACAATTTTCTTTTTTAGTCTACCTTTGGTGGGCATTTGGGTTGGTTCCAAGTCTTTGCCAATGTGAACAGTGCTACAATAAACATACGTGTGCATGTGTCTTTATAACTGAATGTTTTATAATCCTTTGGGTATATACTCAGTAATGGGATTGCTGGGTCAAATGGTATGTCTAGTTCTAGATCCGAAGGGATGATCTTTAATGCGTTGAGGGTCACCTAGAATAGAATTAAACTGTGGAGAGCAAATTGTTGGAAACACAAGGAGAAACCTCGGAGAAGATGCCAACACAGCCTTGATCTTATAGATAAGACACAGGTAAGAAAAAGTTTGGATAACATGGTTAATAAGATTGCGGTAACAGATAGGACTGAACTTTGTACTCTGCAAACAATGTACATTTTAAAGTGCTCTTGGAATATTTAGAAAAATTAATCATCTGTTAAATCTGAGGGGGAAAAAAAAAAAACCCAAACCAATGCATTCCAAAAAAGCAGACATTGTACTTGCTGTAATCTCTGGCTGCAAGTAAGCATCACTGAAAATTAATTTTTAAAAGCTTAACTGAACAACCATACAGGAGAGACTCCTACCACTTGATAACTAAAAAGAAAATAAAAACCAAAAACCAAAAGCCAAAAAACCCCAAAAGGGCTGGGAATGGTCATTCACAACTGTAATCCCAGCACTTTGGGAGGCCAAGGAGGGCAGATCACCTGAGGTCAGGAGTTTGAGACCAGCCTGGCCAACATGGTGAAACTCCGTCTCTACCAAAAACACAAAAATTAGTCAAGTGTGGTGGCACGTGCCTGTAATCCCAGCTACTCAGGAGGCTGAGGCAGGAGAATTGCTTGCGCCCCGGAGGCGGAGGTTGCAGTGAGCCGAGATCGCACCATTGCACTCTAGCCTGGGCGACAAGAGCTAAACTCCACCCAAAAAAAAAAGAAAAAAGAAAAACTAAAAAACCAACCCATAAGTCTTAAGTTGGAGTGCTACAAGAATACACTATTTTAAGATGATAATGATGTGGTCATGGAGACAAAGGCAGAAGTTTAAATGATTACAGAGGAAATTTGCTTGACATTTTATTATAAAAATATAGAGAGAAATCACAGAAATGAGATGATGAATATTGGAAATAAAAATTAGCACAGACAAACTGAGTAGAAAACAAATAGAGCTGACAAAGTAAAAAAGCTGGATCTTTTAGAGCTATGCTGCTCACTAGGGTGGCCCCAACCCATGTGAAATTAAATTAGAAATTCATTTTCTCAGTCACAGGAGCCAAGTTCCCAGTGCTCAGTGTATGGTTAGTGACTACTGAATTGGACAGTATAGATATAAGACTTTTCCATCACTGGGCCAAACATGGTGGCTCATGCCTGTAATCCTAGCACTATGAAGCTAAGGCAGGCAGATCATGAGGTCAGGAGTTCAAGACCAGCCTGGCTAACATGGTGAAACCCCTCTCTCCTAAAAATACAAAAATTAGCCGAGCGTAGTGGCGGATGCCTGTAATCCTAGCTACTCGGGTGGCTGAGGCAGGAGAATTGCTTCAACCTGGGAGGCGGAGGTTGTCGTGAGTGAGATCACGCCATTGCACTCTAGCCAGCCTAGGCAACAAGAGCAAGATTCCATCTCAAAAAAAAAAAAAAAAAAAAAGAACTTTTCTATCACTGTATCATTGCTGTAAGTTTGTTGAACAGTGCTGTTTTAGAGGGAAGAATCAATAAAATAGAATAACTAAAACAAAGAAGGAGGAGAAAACAAATATTGTATATAAAATTAAGAATGAAAACAGGTGTAATTTGTTTATTATTGATTGATTGAGACAGAGTCTTACTTGGTTGCCCAGGCCGGAGAGCAGTGGTGTGATCCCGGCTCACCACAACGTCCGTCTCCTGGGTTCAAGTAATTCTCCTGCCTCAGCCTTCAGAGTAGCTAGGATTACAGGCATGCGCCATCATGCCCAGATGATTTTTGTATTTTTAGTAGAGAAGGGGTTTCACCCTGTTGGCCAGGCTGGTCTGGAACTCCTGACTTCAGGTGATCTGCCTGCCTTGGCCTCCCAAAGTTCTGGGATTAAAAACAGATGTCATTTAAATCCATAGACAATTGTAAAGACAGCTCTACTAACAATATTGGAAATATTAAAAATAACTTCATTTACTGATTTGTTACTTTTATTTAGATTGTTTCTCTTTACCAGAAATTGAGGCTCTGAATTTGCCTCAGAGAACAGCTATGCCTATCTCTCATAAGCTGCCTTCTCTCATTATTAGTAATTTCTAAATAGCCTATAAAATGCATATGGACTCAAAAAGCAGGAAACATACGTAAGTTGAAACTCAACAACCTTTAAAAAGTTACTCCTGTACTAAATTGCATAAAATGTGTATTACCTACATGAATGAGAAAAACAAATAAACAAAAAACTTCCAAAATGTCCCCAACAAGCAGGGTTTTTTTGCACCTTACCACAAGTAGCTTTCTGGAGCAAGCCAGGGTGGTTTGAGGTGTGACTTGGCAATCACAAACACAACCATTTTTTATGTAGAAGTGGTGTTTTATTGGTTTTTGTTTTTGAGACAAGGTCTCATTGTGTTACCCAGGCTGGAGTACGATGGCACGATCCTAGCTCACTGCAGCCTCAACTTCCTAGGCTCAAGCAATCCTCCTGCCTCAGCCTCCCAAGTAGCTGGAACTACACTCGTGTGTCATTATGCCCAGCTAATTATTATTATTATCATTATTTTTAAAAGAGATGAGGTCTTGCTATGTTGCCCTAGCTGGTCTCGAACTCCTAGGCTCAAGCAGTCCTCCCACCTCTATATCTTGAACTCCACCCCTCAAACCCAGATTGTCCACATCTGAGCACCTGTCTTTTCGGTTTGCTGTTTCTCTCACGAGTCGTATCCAGTTGCCCCAGGTGGAAACTTGGGCATGATCCAGTAGATAAGTCCCGACAACTCCACCTCCCTGATGGCTTCAGAAGCCAGCTGCTTCTTTTCTGTTTCCTCTGCCTCTCACCTTCCTCATCCATCTACCATAAGCCAGAAAAGTGACCCCCAAGTATGAATCTGATGATGTTCTTTCTGCCTGGCATCTTTCTTTGGCATCTCCATTGGGGTAAAGTCCAAGCCCCTTGGCTCCCCGTCTCTCCTCTCTGGTCTAATCTTGTGTTCCTCTCACCCTGTACTTTGCCCTTCATCAACTCTGAACTGTTTATAGTTCTCTGAACGCAGCCTGAGTGATTCACACATTTGCACGTACTTTTCCTCCCCTGCTGTGATAAAGCAACAGTCACCTAACCCCCCCTCCACCATTGCATTTTTTTTTTCTATAAGATTTATTATGCACCTGCTGTGTGTATGGCTCTGGGATGTCGTAATAAGCAAGACAGACACCATCCTTCCCTTCATGGGGCGTATGTGTCTTGTGCATACTAGAAGGGCAGGGACAGGGTCTCCATCCATTTCTGCATTCCAATGCCAAGAGGGTGCCAGATCTGGGTGGCCTGGGGTAGGGAAGAGGTAAACATAACTCACAGTGTAACGCCATGTTACAGCCAGGTGGGGAAGCTCAGGCTTGTAATCACAACACATTGGGAAGCCAAGGTGGGAGGACTGCTTGAAGCCAGGAGTTAGAGACCAGCCTAAGCAACAGAGAGAGAACCGCCCCCACCACCAATGCCTACAAAAAAGGTGGGGGCGGGGGGGGGGGAAGCTGTGCACAGTGCATACTCCTGTAGTCCTAGCTCCTTAGGAGGCTGAGGTGGGAGGATCACTTGAGCCCAGGGGTCCTAGAGTGCAGTGAGCTATGATGGCACCATTGCACCCCAGCCTTGGCCACAGAGCAAGACCCTGTTAAAAAAATAAAAAACACCAAACCAAATCAAACAGCACCTCCCCCAATTCCATGATATCACACCCTGTCCCAGTCTCTCTGGGAGACCTGGGTTCAAGTTCTGGCAGAGCTGGTTGTTGGCAAAGTAGCTCTTCTATGCCTCAGTTTCTTCAACTCTAATGGGGATGATTGCTTGAATAATTGAGTTAATATGACCTCACGGATGAATTGGACCATGTGTGCTGCAAACAGAATACATATTTTAAGGTGTATTCGGGCTGGGGCAGAGGATCATGCCTGTAATCCCAAAACTTTGGGAGTCTGAGGCAGGAGATCACTTGAGGCCACGAGTTCTAGACCAGCCTGTGCAACATAGTGAGTCCCTATGTCTACAAAAAAAAAAAACAGAAAAAAATAGCTGGGCATAGTGATGCACGCCTGTAGTCCCAGCCACTCGGGAGGCTAAAGTGGGAGATGATCAGGAGTTTGAGGCTGTAGCGAGGGACGATCACGCCACTGCACTCCAGCCTGAGCCGACAGTGCGAACCCCTGCCCCACCGCCAAAAAAAGTGTATTTATTGGGGTGAATGTTAAATGAGAATGTGCACTTGCTGCCTTGGTTTACTGGAACTGCAAATTCACTGGGGACACACAAGTTTTCAAATGCATGGGGAACACTGGGCTGGAGGTCACCCCAAAAACGTAGCCTGTGGATTTTAAGAACGGATTTGTGAGTATGGTTCTTGTTTTTCTGGGCGAGCGGTGGGTGAGAATACAGGATGCACTGGCCCCGGGAGTCCAGAAATGCGGACCCTCCCCCCTGCAATGTGGGGAATTTTGCTATGTGACCCTCGTGAGCCGCTGCCCCTTTGTGGGCTCCTCCCGAGGGAGGCCTGGGGTCAGGGCGCCCCTCGGCCGTCCCGGGCGCTGCCACGCAGTGACCCGATCTCCTCCCGGGCACACGTCCAACGCCGCGTGCAGCCTCAGCCACCCCGGTGCGTGCTTGATGCGCCCTTGCACGCTCGGTTTCTCCTTTTCCCTAGCTTTTTCCAAAGTTCCAACCATGGCAGGCTCGCCCTGCAGGGTCTGCAGCCACGAGGGGCCCTCCCAGGGCGCCCCCTCCTCTGGCCCCAACCTTCTAAAGGCGGCCACTGCCAGATAGGGAGTCCGAGTAGTTGGCCGCCTCCCGCACCCCGCACCCCGCACCCCGCACCCCGCACCCCGCACCCCGCACCCCGCACCCCGCACCCCGCACACCCCCTGGGGGGCGGGGCCAGCGCCCCGGCAGCACGCCCGCCCATTGGCTGAGCGCGAGGGCGGCTCTGCGGCCGCCGCCACTGACCGGCCTGGATTCCCCGGAGCGGAGCGTGCCCCGGCCTTTGTGCTGCGCGAAGGCCTCTAGCTCGAGGGGGCGGGGCCTTGACTGCCCAGGTTCCCTCCCCCGCCCCCGTGGACACACACACACTTGAAGACACACGCCCCTCATGGACACACACACTTCCACACTCCCGCCATGGACACACACACACACACACACACACACACACACACACACTCTTCCACATTCTTACTCTGGAACCGACCAATCCTGGGGCTGTTCTAGCGAAGTAGCTGGGAGGCCCCTGGGACCCCGTCTCTTTCTGGGCCTCTACGTGCGCGGTATTTCTCCGAAAACATCCGCAGCATGCGGAGGGTCCACAGGGACTCACTCTCTCCCCACTCACTCCCTGGCTGGCTTACTCACTCTCTCCTGGAAAGAGCAAGCCTGCGGCTCCTAAAGCGGTAAGGCCCCCGGGACTCCTGCATTCCCTTTGTAGCCTCTGTACGCGCCGTATATCTCCAAAGAGCTGCGCGATTGGATTCCAAAGCCTTCCGCGCACGTTGGGCGGTATTGTCAGGCAAGGAAAAGGGGCGCTTCCTCTTTTCAAGGACACGCGCGCTCCAGCGGTCGTCGCTGCTGACCACCCAGCTATCAAAAGTTCACCCCCTCGTCTGCCCCCAACACCTGCCCCTCCACCATTAAATCATTTACTAGATTCCAAGGAGAGGAATTTGGCCCTGGGGACTCGAACCTCTGAGGTCAGGGTCCGGGCAAGTGTGGGAGAGAAAGGCCTTGAATGGAAACAAAATAAATTACTTGAAGGAGTTTATAAAATTCACACTCATAGGGAGAGCCGCGGGGCCCTGTGGTGAATGTACCAGCAGGCCCATGACGCAACTGTTCCGTTTGGAAATTTCTGGAAAGCAGTAATTTTTGAATCATAGATCTTGAGTGTTTTTTCTTTGTTTCTTTTTTTTTTTCTTTTTTAAATGACAGGCTCTGGAAAGAATGTAACAAAATGTTATTAACATATGTGGGACTATGGAATCATTTAACGGTGGTTTCTGTGTTTTCTGTTTTGTTTTTACCACATACCTTCTTAATTAAGGAAAACCCAAACTGATTTCAACTTAAAAAGGGAGGCAAAGAAAAAAGTGTCAAGAGTGACTGCATTTTTGTTCGCAGGTCGTTTAACAACACAGTGCTGCATCTCATCTGCTATTTTTCTGGCTTTTAACCTTGCTTTGGATAAATTCGTCGCTTTTTGTTTTTGATGTAGTTTCAAGCTTACAGAAAAATTGCAAGATTATATCTAGATCAATCATTTACCTTTTATCCTAGTTGTTCTGTTACCTCTCTAATATATATATGCACACACCTTATATACATTATTGCCCTGAACTATTTGAGTCAGTTGCAGGCATGATACATATAGCTTAATCCTTCAGTGGGTATTTCCTAAGAAAGTTCTCAGGCTGGGCGCAGTGGTTCACGCCTGTAATCCCAGGACTTTGGGAGGCCGAGGCAGGCGGATCACCTGAGGTCGGGAGTTTGAGACCAGCGTGGCCAACATGGAGAAACCCTGTCTCTGCTAAAAATAATGAATTAGCTGGGTGTGGTGGCATGGGCCTGTAATCCCAGTTACTCAGGAGGCTGAGGCTGGAGAATCTCTTGAACCTGGCAGGTGGAGGTTGCAGTGAGCTGACATCAGGCAATTGCACTCCAGCCTGGGCAAGAAGAGCGAGACTTAGTCTCAAAAAAAAAAAAAAAAAGGAAAGAAAGAAAGAAAACAAAGTTAATTCTCTTATACAGTGAGGTTACTGGTACCGTGGTCAAAATCAGGAAATTAATATTGATAGTCTTTTGATACAATGTCTTCTATAAATCTCATCAGTTGTCTCAATATTACCTTACGTAGATTTTTTTTTTCCTAGTTGAAGGTTCCAGTCTAGGATCACACTTTGCTTTTGAATGCCGCTGACTCCTTAGTCTGCACAGTTCCTCAGTTTTCTATGTCTTTCACAACTTTGGAATTTTTTTCTTGAGTAGCAGGCTCACTCTCTTGTCACACAGGCTAGAGTGCAGTGGCACCATCTTCGCTGACTGCAGCCTCCGCCTCCTGGATTCAAGCGATTCTCCTGCCTCAGCCTCCCAAGTAGCTGGGATTAATGCCCGGCTAATTTTTGTATTTTTAGTAGAGACAGGGTTTCACCATGTTGGCCAGGCTGGTCTCAAACTCCTGACGTCAAGTGATCTGCCTGCCTCAGCCTCCCAAAGTGCTGGGATTATGGGCAAAGACGATTTTAAGATAAGCTTTGTAAAAGCTCTCACCGATGTCTGTCAGCTGTTTTATGCAGTCATTATTAGAATATTTGGGAGTAGAATCATGTATCTGATCAATAAGATTGTTTATTGTCTAGGAGAGGCTTTAAAAAAATGTATTTCCAGGCTGGGCATTACAGCTTATACCTGTGATCCAAGTAGTTTGGGAGCTTGGGGAGAGCAGATCACTTGAGCCTAGGAGTTTGAGACCAGCCTGGGCATTATTGTGAGACATCATCTCTATCAAATATATATGTATACACATAGCAAAATTAGTCAAGCATGGTGGTGGGCGCCTGTAATCCCAGCTACTCAGGAGGCTGAGGCAGGAGAATTGCTGGAACCCAGGAGGCAGAGGTTGCAATGAGCTGAGATTGCACTATTTCACTCCAGCCTGGATGACAGTGAGATTCCATCTTAAAAAAGAAAAATCATCCATGCTGTTATGGGGTGAGCATTTAATTTCTTTTTATTGCTGAGTGGTGTTTCCTTGTATGGATGTGCCACGGTTTATCCATTCCTCAGTTGAGGGACATTGAGTTGTTTGTAGTTCTGAGTGATTATGAATGCAGCCATTATCAGTATTCAAGTACAGGTTTTTGCATGAATATATGTTTCCATTTACCTGGGTAAAACCCTAGGAATGAGATTTCCAGGTTCTGTGGTAAGGATAAGAAGCATATGCTTAACTTTATTTTTATTTTATTTTATTATTATCATTATTTTGAGATCAAGTTTCACTCTTGTCGCCCAGGCTGGAGCGCAGTAGCACCCAGCGATCTGCGCTCATGGCAATCTCCACCTCCTGGGTTCAAGAGATTTACAGCTTCAGCCTCCCAAGTAGCTGGGACGACCCGCCACCATGCCCGGCTAATTTTGTATTTTCAGTAGAGAGGAGGTTTCACCATATTGGCCAGGCTGGGCTTGAACTCCTGACCTTTGGTGATCAGGCCGCCTTGCCTTCCCACAGTGCTGGATTACAGGCGTGAGCCACCGCACCTGGCCCATATGCTTAATTTTATAAGGAACTGCCTGGCACAGTGATTGACACCTGTGAGCACAATGTGAGGCCACGGTGGGAGGATCGCTTGAGGTCAGGTTCGAGATCAGCCTGGGCACCAAGCGAGACTCCATCCCTATAGAAAATTACAAAAATGTGAGCTGAGTGGGCTGGCCCATCCCTGTAATCCAGCTACTTAAGAGCTGGGGCCACACAACGAGAGAGAGAGAGAGAGAGAGAGAGAGAGAGAGAGAGAGAGAGAGAGAAGGGAAGAAAGAACGGACTGCTGGGGCAACACAACGAGAAAGGAAGGGAGGAAGGAAGGAAGGAAAGAAGGAAGGAATCACCAAAGAAAGAAAGAGAGAGAGAAAGAGAGAGATTAAAGAAAGATGAAAATCATCAAAGAAAGAGAACGAAAGAGAGGAGAGAGAAATAAAAATTGCCAAAGAAAGAGAGAGAAAGAGAAATTGCCAAACTGTTTTCCAAAGAAAGAAAGCAAGAGAGAAATGGCCAAACTGTTTTCCAAAGTAGCCATCCCATTTTGTATTCACGCTATATATGTCGCTTTCCCTTCTCCACAAACGAATTAGACTGTGTAGACATCGTGGTTCACCTTGATGTTTTTCAAGTGAATGCTATCTGAGTAGCGATTCCAGCTTCACAATGCACAGAGCAATCTCCATTTCCACAGCTGCATCTGATTCCCCCTCCCTGACCCGCAGGAATTTATTTACCCAGTCTTCTATGTTGGCTCTTTAGGTTGTTTTCTGTCGTTTGCTCTTGTAAACACAAATGGCTCAGGTCTGACAGGGCAAAGAATATCCCCATCCAAGCGTCAACATGTACATTGCCTCTGTTGTCTGCAGGGTAATTTCAAGGAGCAGAAATACTGCTTCAAATTGCACTTGCCTCTCAATGCAACGTTCCTTCCTTTGCTTTGAACCGGAAAGCAAAGGAAGCTTTGCTCCCTGAAGCGAACTGGTGTTTCTGTGGATCCCTCTGTCTGGGGAAGGTGTCTTTTTAGTGGGGACATTGGGACATTGTTTTGCCTTGGGTGGGTCCACCAGAGAACTCTGACAGCGATCTCCTTTTCCCTCCATCGATTTATTTAGCTTTGAGCTCTGATCTCAGCAGTGTATAGTGAAAAAGCCATCGGCAGGTGAATGTTTCAGGAAGGCGATGGTCACTTCTATTTGCTCACCCAGGAGCTTTTGGGACGTTTAGGGAGAATTGAGGGGAAATTGGGACCAGCAGCTCAAGGTAGCTCTGAAGGGGAGAAGACGGATGGACACAGAACTTGCATTTTTGGAGAGAGGAGGTCTGGGGAGATGTTCCCTACACACACTGCATGCACGTGCATGCAGGTGTGAAGCGGTGACAGCTCCCAGGTGGCTTGGCATTTTCCTGAAAGTCTGCCGTCTTCCCGGGCAGACACAGCCTGGGCTGCTGACTGTCCCTACCTCAAACCAGAATCTGGGCAGGAACCGACACTCGGGCTTGATAAGTATCAATGTGAGGGATCAGGTCAGGGACACAGTTAGAGGAAAGTCAACCCTGTCCTCCTCTGGAGCTGGCTCTAATCGTGCATGACACGTGGCTCTCATACCGTCTTCACTTTGCGGTCTGTCTCACCAGGAGAAGTTGCTGGTTTGTGGCTATGACCTGGGCTGGTGTCATGACCTGGGCTGCTTGTGACTTTCCCCTACTTTCCTCCTTTCTTGTCTTTACATCTTTCTCTCTCTCTTTCTTACTTCTTTCTTTCTCTGTTTCTTTCCTGCTATCTTTTCTTCTTTTTCTCTTTTCTTTCTCTTTCTTTCTTCTTTCTCTTTGTCTTTTCTTTCCTTTCTTCTTTCTCTCTCTTTGTCTTTCTCTGTTTTTTTTCTCTCTTTTCTCTCTCTCCTTTCTCTTTCTCTCTCTTTCTTTCCTTCTTTCTCTTTCCCTCTTTCTCTTTTTTCTGTCTTTCTTCCTTTCCTTTTTTCTTTCTCTATCTCCTATTTTTCTTTCTTTTGTTCTCTTTTCTTCTTTATTTCATTTCTTTCTCTTTCTCTCTTCCTTTTCTTCGTTCTTTCTTTCCTTATTTCTTTCCTTCTCTTTCTTTCTCCCCCTCCCTCCTTTCTTTTCTGTCTCTCTCTCCTTCCTTCCCTCCTTTCTCTCTTTCTTTTCTCTCTCTCTCTTCTTCCTTTCTTTCCTCCTTCTTTCTCTCTCTTTTCTTTCTCTGTCTCTTTCTTCTTTTTAGAGATAGGGTCTTTCTCTGTTACCCAGGCTGGAGTGCAGTGGCACAGTCACAGCTCACTGCAGCCTCAAACTCCTGGGCTCAAGCCCTCCTTCCGCCTCAGTCTCCGTAGTAGCTAGGACTACTGGCATACTGGCATGCACCATCTCACCTGGCTAATTTTTTTTTTTTTTTTTTTTTTTTTTTTTTTTTTTTTTTTTTTTTTTTAGAGAGAGACAGGGTCTGGCTATTTTTCCCAGGCTGATTTTGAGCTACTGGACTTAAGTGATCCTCCCATGTTTGCCTCCCAAAGTGCCATGACATACTCCAGCCACAGCACCTGACAGCCTCGTGATTTTCATGTGGAGTTTTTCATATTCTCTCCAGCAGTTCATGTTCAGAGGAACCAGCATGGGGAGCAAGAATACATGGGAATATCCAGTGCCAGTTTAGAGGGCTCCCGCTCAGCTACGAGGTGCAGTGTATTGGAAAGACCAGCTCCCAACATATCAACGTGGGTTTGAGATCTCTCAAAGTGATCGCATGGTCAGTCAAAAAGAAAGGGAGACAAGGAAAGTTTTCCTTAAAGCTGGGCCAGGGGAGACATCACATAAAGCCGCTCCGTGGATGTCTAAAGTTCCCCTGAAAACCTCAGTTTTTTATTACGCTTTCAGTAGGGGAGGGAGAGCAAGGTTACACAACGTTTCAGTGATAATGATGCAAAAAGAATGCATTTGCCAAAACTGGTGCACAAAAATCACAACGTGATGCTATAAAAGCAGAACAATGTAAAGATGACTTTCTGTGTGTCAGCATAGAAATCATACACCTTAGCAAGATTGTAGGTTAAACATAAACTTATGTTTGTCAGCCAAAACCTTGGGCTCACAGCTGCAGGGGGAACAGGATCTGACACAGGACAACCAGGCTGACCACAAAGCTGCAAGAGGAGGGGACTTCCATGCAGACCTGGAGGAGCGGTGGGAGAAGGGCTTTTACATCTTTATCTCGACCACAGAGACAGACGCCCCTCATGTGTCCATTTATAGACTCTCCATAAGGGTCGCATTCACTTTCCAGGGCCATAATCAATATGCCTTTCCTGGGAAAGGCATCTGGGTAACGAGCCTCTCCATTACACGTCCATGTGTAGGCTTTCTGCAATGAGAAACCCATTACCCTCTGTCATCTCTATCTGGCAGTCAAGCTGTGTGGTTAGTCCCTTTCACAGAGTTCCTGTTTTTACCAGAACAGCTCAGCAGAGCCAGAGTTACAAGTGACATCTCAACATTTCACGTTATTCTTCATTTTCTCAAATATAATCGATAGACTAAGTAACAAGCATCACGAAGCAAATAACTCATTTCGGGGAAACCAAATTCTAAGAGAATTTACAGGTTAAAAATCAACAACAATTTCTTCTTGTTATTGCAGATAGCTCGGGTTTTGCCAATTCTTCCAGAAGGCTGGGATCACTCCGTCACCACCAAGGAGTCCACAGTGTTCCCAGCAGCTTTGGCCACCCCGAGTGGCTTTTTGTTTCTCTTTCCTTCCTGTCTCTTTCTTTCTTTCTTTCTTTTCTTCTTTTTTTTTTTTTTTTTTTTTTTTTTGAGTTGGAGTCTCACTCTGCCTCTCAGGCTGGAGTGTAGTGGCACAGTCTTGGCTCATTGTAAACTCCACCTCCTGGGTTCAAAAGATTCTCCTGCCTCAGCCTCCTGAGTAGCTGAGATTACAGGCATGTGCCACCACACCCAGCTAGTTTTTATTTTTAGTAGGGACGGGGTTTTTCCATGTTGGTCAGGCTGGTCTCAAACTCCCAATATCAAGTGATCTGCCCTCCTCAGCCTCCTAAAGTTCTGGGATTACAGGCGTGTGCCACCATGCCCAGGTGAGATTATCTTTTCTCTGAGATGAAAAAAATTTGCAGCATATCTGTCTGTAGGTTAGCACCAATTTCCGTGAGTCTCGGCCCTAATAGAAATAGTAAAATCAGCCAGGTGTAGTGGGTCACACCTATAATCTCATCACTTTGAGAGGCCAAGGTGGGCAGATCACTTGAAGTCAGACTGGCCTGGCCAACATAGTGAAACCCTGTCTCTACTAAAAATACAAAAATTATCCTGGCATGGTGACAGGTGCCTGTAATCCCAGCTATTCAGGAGGCTGAGTCAGAAGAATCACTTGAACCCTGGGATGCAGAGGTTGCAGTGAGCGGAGATCGCACCACGATACTCCAGCCTGGGCAACAGAGCAAGACTCTGTCTCAAAAAAAAAAAACAAAAAAAAACACAATAAAATAAATAAAATCAGTTACAGGTACATTTCACTAGAGCAGGTTGGTGAACTATCTGGCCTATTGCTGGCTTTCATTTATTTTTTATTATTATATTTTAAGTTGTGGGATACATGTGCAGACCGTGCAGGTTTGGTACATAGGTACACACGTGCCATGGTGGTTTGCTGCACCCATCACCCCGTCATCTACATTAGGTATTTCTCCTAATGCTATCCCTCTCCTAGCCCCTCACCCCATGAAAAACCCCAGTGTGTGATGTTCCCCTCCTGTGTCTATGTGTTCTCACTGTTCAACCACACCGCTTATGAGTGAGAACATGCAGTGTTTGGTTTTCAGTTCCTGTGTTAGTTTGCTGAGGATGATGGTTTCCAGCTTCATCCATGTCCCTGCAGAAGATATAAATTCATCTTGTGTGTGTGTGTGTGTGTGTGTGTGTGTGTATGTGTGTATATATATATATAAACTTCTATCAGACTCAGCCATCCCTCTTCATGTACGTACATCTGTAGCTGCTATCATGCATCATGGCAGAGTTGGGTAGTTTGAGCAGACAACATGTGTCCTGCAAAACCTCAAGTATTTGCTTGTGGTCCTTTATAGAAAAAGTTGACCAACTCCCATTGTGGAGCATGAAGGAGCTCAGCTGGACCTGCCAGACAGGGCTGTAACAGGCTCGAAGTCTCACAGGATTGTAGTCTCGCAGCCTCTGGCCTTGTTTGCAATGGTCGGATAATTTTTCTTCTTCGCATTGTCTAGGCCGGAAGGCTTATGTGTTTGGGAGGTTTTGTTAAGGCCATTGATGACCCTCTGAAGTGGCTCCAGCCCAGGAAACAAGCCCCTTCCTGTCCTAGTGTGTGTCCTTGCCAGAGCACTGGGACTCCGTGGGCCCCAGATAATTGTTGTCTGCTTTGTAGATTGCTTCCTTCAATTGAATTTCAATCCGAAGTTTCCCACAGACAGACCAGCGCTAATGATGTTGATAGTTATGATAATTATAGGTACCCCTTGTAGCTAATTTCTATCGAGCCTAAAAATGTCCGAATCAAAGAATCTGATGTGTTACTGTCATCCTGTTTATTTTTTGCAACAAGTTTAAGAAGGAAACAAGGGACCCTTAACAATCCCCCGCTTTCTTTTGGAGATGGAGTCTAGCTCTGTCGCCCAGGCTGGAGTGCAGTGGCACAATCTTGACTCACTGCAACCTTCGCCTCCTGGGTTCAAGCGATTCTCCTGCCTCAGCCTCCCAAGTAGCTGGGATTACAGGTGTGCACCACCACACCTGACTAATTTTTGTATTTTTAGTAGAGATGGGGTTTCACCATGTTGGCCAGGCTGGTCTCGAACTCCTGACCTCAAGTAAGTGCCCACCTCAGCTTCCCAAAGTGCTGGGATTATAGGCGTGAGCCACTGCTCCCAGCCCCAAGAAAATTTTCCAGAGTGATCCGTGCAATAAGGAAAATGTAATGAGATAATGTGTTAGCTCATGAATTAAGGAGGGGCAGCTTCTGCTGGAGAGGTCAGGGAAGGTCTGTGTAGGGTGTCAAGACTTGAAGGATGCAAAGGAGCCAGTCATGAGGGGACAAGGGACCAGGGTGCTCCAGCCAGGACAGCTTACGCAAGGTCCTAAGGCAGGGCTGAGCCTGGGTGTGTGTGGGTGCGGGGTGCAGAAAGGAAGCCAGCATGGCTGCTGCTTGGGGTTGGGAGAAGGATTTAGCAAGACTGGCAGGGATTAGACCCACAAAGCCTGTAGGGAGTCTGGTTTTCTTCTCTATGCCTGTGCTGTCTAGTATGGGAGGTGGTAGTCATCTGTGGCTCATTAACATTGGAACTGTGTCAGGCACGGGGGCTCACGCCTGTAATCCAGCACTTGGGGAGGCTGAGGTGGGAGGATCGCTGGAGCTAGGAGTTCAAGACCAGCCTGGGCAACATAGGGAGACCCCGTTTCTACAAAAAATTAAAAACTTAGCTGGAGATGGTGGTGCATGTCCGTAGTTCAGCTACTCAGGAGGCCAAGGTGGGAGGATCACCTGAGCCCAGGAGATTGAGGATAGTAATCACGTCACTGCATCCCACAACCTGGGCGACAGAGCCAGATCCCATCACACACACACAAAAGAAATAGTTACACATTTTATCCCTGTGACAAAATAGCACATGTACTCCACAAATAGGTAAAATATTATTGTATCAATTTAAAACTTTTTAAAAATGTTAAACTGAAATTAAAATGAAACGCAGTTAAAAGTTTGGTTCCTTGGTAAAAATTGTAACCCTGGTACACTGTTGATGGCAATGTAAAATGGTGCAGCTAGGCCAGGCATGGTGGCTTACACTGGTAATCCCAGCACTTTGGGAGGCCGAGGCCGGCGGATCACCTGAGGTCAGGAGTTACAGACCAGCCTGGCCAACATGGTGAAACCCTGTCTCTAGTAAAAATACAACAAAATTAGCCAGGCGTGATGGTGGACATCTGTAATCCCAGCTGCTCAGAAGCTGAGGCACAAGAATTCCTTGAACCTGGGAGGTGGAGGTTGCAACTAGTTGATATCTAACCACTGCCCTCCAGCCTGAGTGATAGAGTGAGACTCTATCTCAAAATAAATAAATAACAAAGAATAAATCCCATATTATTGCAGTTACAGGAGGTCCCTAGAGTCGTCAGATACACAGAGACAGAAAGTTGAATGGGAGGTGCCAGGAGCTGGGTAGGAGGGTGTGTGTGAGTGTTTCATGGGGACAGAGCTTCTGTTTCGGAAGATGAGAAAGTTCTGGAGATGGGTGGTGGTGATGATTGCACAGCCATGCGAAAGTGTGTAATGCCACTGAACTATACACTTAAACATGATTACAGTGGTGAATTTTATGCTATGTGTGTTTTACCACAATTAAAAAAAAAAATCGGATTTCCTAGTTGTACTAACCACATTCAGTAGCCACAGGGGAGAAGTGGCTTCTGTGTTGGACGGCTCAGATAGAGAACATTTCTGTCATCGCAGAAAGTTCCATTGGACCGTGCTGCTCATATATGGATGTAGCTTCTGGGGCCACTTCTGTTCCCTGAGTTTGCCCAGTAGGATCCACTGTGCTGAGACTCACAGTCTGAGGATTTGGGTAAAGAACACTCCCCAGCTTTCTTTCTTTTATTTTGGTTTTGTTTCGTTTCTGTTTTGAGACAAGGTCTGGCTCTGTCACCAAGGCTGGAGTGTAGTGGCATGATCTTGGCTCTCCCTGCAGCCTCCACCTCCAGGGTCCAAGTGATTGTCATGCCTCAGCCTCCCGAGTTGCTGGGATTACAGGCGTGCACTACCATGTCTGGCTAATTTTTGTATTTTTGGTTGAGGCAGGGTTTCACCATGTTGGCCAGGCTGGTCTCAAACTTCTGACCTCAGGTGATCCACCCACCTCGACCTCCCAAAGTGCTGGGATGACAGGCATGAGCCACCACATCCGGCCACATTTGCATGTTGCAGTAATTCACAGGTCTCCTCCATTAGACCTTGTGCTCCCAAAGGCAGGGTCTGCGGCCACCTCTTCCCCCATAGTGGCTGCAATGTCTAGCTTAATGCAAGCAAATATCTGTCCAAGCAATCAGTAGTTTGGGGGCAAGTTACTTAACCTCCCTGTGCCTCGGTTTCCCTTTTTGTAAAGTATTTTTTTAATGCGATAACAATATATCTACTTCACATGTGGGGTCCAGCAGCATGCTAGAGCCAATGGTGAAATTTCCAGGCCATGTTTGAGCTACTTGTTAAACGTAGATATTCATAAAACTTACATAAACCTACAATTAAACAAATTACATTAAAATCAAAGGTTTTAAAATTAAAGGTGTTTGAAGGTTTTAAAAAATAATAAATACTCAACTTACCACCTGCCAATATCATAGGGTGCTTTCCTGTCATTCACGCTGTTGAGGTTATTGACTACTTTCGTGTCAATAGTGGGCATACTTTGTATTTACTTATAAATACTATTTAGAAGAATGCTCCTCTGTATCTCTTGCCAGCTCTGTGTTTAGTAACTTTATGTTGATAGCCTGAAATCCACCACTGGCAGGAATATTTACACCATGGAAATTGGCAAATGCTATATAAATCTGGGCCCCTCTGTCCCCGTCCCCCAGGCAGCGGTTAAACATTTCCAGGCACACCAATCGTTTGGAGGCTTAGACCAGTGAATAGATGGTTCTGGCACGTGGCTAATGGTGTAGAAGAGCCGTTTTTATTGTTAGTATTTTGCTTGGCTTTCACTGTCTGACCCAGAACTGCTGCATAGGCAGACAGGAATTAGACAAAGCCACTGACCAGCCGTTTTATTTTTTCTTCGCCCCCCCTCTCTCCAGTTTGCCCGACCGTCTGTAAGTCACACGGCTGCACCGCGGAAGGCCTCTGTTGCCACAGTGAATGCTTGGGCAACTGTTCCGAGCCCGGTGACCCCACCAAGTGCGTGGCCTGCCGCAACTACTACCTGGACGGCAGGTGTGTGGACTCCTGCCCGCCCCCATACTACCAGTTCCAGGACTGGCGCTGCGTGAACTTCAGCTTCTGCCAGGACCTGCACTACAGATGCAAGAACTCGCGGAGGCAGAGCTGCTACCAGTACGTCATTCACAACAACAGGTGTCTCCCCGAGTGTCCCTCTGGGTACACGATGAATTCCAGCAAGTGAGTCCTGCATGTGGGTCTTGGGGGGCAGCCAAGAGAAGAAGGAACATGTGGTTTGTTGTGATGGTACTGCCTGTTAAAACTGTGTGCAGGCCGGGCGTGGTGGCTCATGCCTGTAATCCCAGCACTTTGGGAGGCTGAGGTGGGTGGATCACCTGAGGTCAGGAGTTCAAGACCAGCCTGACCAACATGGAGAAACCACGTCTCTATTAAAAAAAATTTAAAAATTAGCCAGGCGTGGTGGCACATGCCTGTAATCCCAGCTACTCGGGAGGCTGAGGCAGGAGAATTGCTTGAACTCGGGAGGCAGAGGTTGCCATGAGCTGAGATCACGCTATTGCTCTCCAGCCTGGGTGACAAGAGTGAAACTCTGTCTCAAAAAAAAAAAAAAAAAAAGCAGCAAAAAACTGCGTGCAAACCCAGGTTTCATTGGCTGTGAGTGAGGTCTCCGCTTTCAGATGTTACTTTTGCCCTCTGTTTTGACTACCTTTTTGTCTAAAGCAGGCGTCCCCAAACTTTTTACACAGGGGGCCAGTTCACTGTCCCTCAGACCGTTGGAGGGCCACCACATACTGTGCTCCTCTCACTGACCACCAATGAAAGAGGTGCCCCTTCCTGAAGTGCGGCAGGGGGCTGGATAAATGGCCTCAGGGGGCTGCATGCGGCCCGTGTGTGGGCCGTAGTTTGGGGACGCCTGGTCTAAAGGGCCAGATAGTATATATTTCTGGCATTGTACATACCATTCTTTTTTTTTTTTTTTTTGAGGTGAGGTCTTGCTCTGTTGCCCAAGCTGCAGTGCAGTGGCATGATCCTGGCTCACTGCAACCTCTGCCTCCTGGTTCAAGCGATTTTCCTGCCTCAGCCTCCCAAGCAGCTGGGATTACAGGTGCCTGCCATCGTGCCTGGCTAATTTTTTGTGTTTTTAATAGAGACAGGGTTTCGCCATGTTGGCCAGGCTGGTCTCGAACTCCTGACCTCAGGTGATCCACCTGTCTTGGCCTCCCAGAATACTAGGATTACAAGTGTGAGCCACCGCACCCAGCCTGGCATTGTGCATCCCAGTTCTAAGCTTTCTGTGCTTAGCTTCAGAACAAGAAAAAAGCATAAGGTCAGAGTCCTTGGTTTTCTCTAAAGTCCTCCATGTGGACTGTCCTCACTGAGGTCACTTCATCATTGTCACATCAAGGATATTGACAAGGTCTTTTGTGTCTTCCCTGACCTGTAGTCTGGTGGTGTGCCAAGATTAACCCAGCACATGCCGTCTCCAGGAGGAAGAGACTCACTTCTGCATAATTGTCAGGGCTTTGCTGTTCTCTGAAGGGCAGTATAATCAAACCATTTCCTGCCTTTTGGGTGAGAAATAGCAGGATTTTCTCTCTTCGGCAGTGAGTCAGATTTTCTGCGCACATCGCAGACTTTCTGTTTGTGTTGTTAGCTTCTTCCATGAGCTATTTTGGGGCCATAACTGAATTTCAAAAATCTGTTTCCTGGTTTTCATATTGAGGCTTTTTGTTTTGTTTTACACACACACACACACACCACAAAACAACACAAAAACAAATCAGAAACAGACACACACCAAGAGGCCTTGAGCTGACCTGCTTACGTAAAATATCTTCCTCTTCAGACTTGAAAATTGGCCAAGCGAGAGTGTTGTGGTGGGAAGTTTTAGTTCCCTGGGTGGAGAGGGCGGGAAGGAAAACAAGTTTTCATTTTGATTCTTATGACTCTTTCTTCTAGTGTTTGCGAAAACTGCAAGTACAATATGTTTTGTTTTGCTCATTTTTGATACAAATCCTACCAACAAAAATCTTTTGGCTTTATTGACGAAAAGTGTCTATAAATCACCTTTTGCATACCAGACAGAACTTTGTGTGTGTTTGTGTGTGGCCAGTATATTCCCAAGATTGGGAAAATAGCTATATTTCTTTTGATTCATTTCTTTCTTTCTTTTTTTTTTGAGATGGAGTCTTGCTCTGTCGCCCAGGCTGGAGTGCAGCAGCATGATCTCAGCTCACTGCAACCTCCGCCTCCCTGGTTTAAGTGATTCTCCTGCTTCAGCCTCCTGAGTAGCTGGAACTACAGGTGCCCGCCACCATGCCCGGCAACTTTTTGTATTTTTAGTAGAGATGAGGTTTCACCATGTTGGTCAGGCTGGTCTTGAACTCCTGACCTTGTGATCCGCCCACCTCAGCCTCCAAAAGTGCTGGGATTACAGGCGGGAGCCACCATGCCTGGCCTCTTTCTTTGTTTTTAAAATCACATTTGAAAGTTTTTTAAAACATGGGTTAATATCCCCTGGCAAGATGTTTAAGACATTGGCCTTATGTAAAAGGTGTTTTTCCCTCACCTTATCTATGGCCTGAGAAATATAGCAACCTCCTTTGATTTTTCTCACTGATGGTGCAGTAGATGCTAAAACAAAAGCCCCGGAAATTGACAACATATCTTTGGCATCTGGGACCGTTCCCTAATAGAGAGAATGGTTCATTGTCACAGTGTTTTATTTCGTAGGTTTAAAAAAATTAATATTTCTATTTCTGAAGCTTTTATTTATTTATTTATATTCGGAAACAAAGCCTCACTCTGTCACCCAGGCTGGAGTGCAGTGGTGTGATCTCTGCTCACTGCAACCTCCATCTCCCGGGTTCAAGCAATTCTCCTGACTCAGCCTCTCAAGTAGCTGGGATTACAGGCACCCACCACCACACCCAGCTGTTTTGTTTTTGTTTCTTTAAGACGGAGTTTCATTCTTGTTGTCCAGGCTGGAGTACGATGGTGCAATCTTGGCTCACTGTAATCTCAGCCTCCTGGGTTCAAGCGATTCTCCTACCTCAGCCTCCCAAGGAGTGAGGATTACAGATGTCTGCCACCACTCCTGGCTAATTCTTTTTTCTTTTATCTTTTTTTTTTTTTTTTTTGTATTTTTAGTAGAGATGGGGTTTCACCATGTTGGACGGGATGGTCTCGAACTCCTGACCTCAAGTGATCTGCCCACCTTGGCCTCCCAAAGTGCTGAGATCACTGGTGTGAGCAACCGCACCCAACCTGAAGCTTTGATTTTTATCTTATAAAAGTCTTTATAGTATTGTAGCATTTTCTAATGTGGTTTGATATCAAATAGGGCCAGATGTTTTCTTCTATTCTGATGCCTTATCTGGGAAAGAGTTCTTGATGTTTTCAGAGCAGAGTTCTGGGAACTCATGTGGATTTGTTAAAAGGTCTTGGCCGGGTGCAGTGGCTCACACCTGTAATCCCAGCACTTTGGGAGGCCAAAATGGGCGGATCACCTGAGGTCAGGAGTTTGAGATTAGCCTGGCCACTGTGGTGAAATCCCGGCTCTACTAAAAATAATTTTTAAAAATACAAAAATAAAAACAGCTGGAATTGGTAGTGACTGCCTGTAATCCCAGCTACTCAGGAGGCCGAGGCACACGAATTGCTTGAACCCAAGAGGCAGAAGTTGCAGTGAGCTATCACACCATTACACTCCAGCCTGGGTGAAAGGAGTGAAACTCCATCTCAAAACAAACAAAAATCTCACCATCTACTGTCATCCCAAGTACCTGCTAGGATGTAAGAGCACAGTAGTGCTTCCTGAGATGAGGGGGACCAGATATTTGTGATGAATAAATTTCAAAGGGTATGGGGCATCCATTGGGAAGGGGAGAGTTACCTAAAGTCCTTGACTCTTCTTGGCCTCCCTCACTTCTTCGTATTAAGCTGAGGTCTTAGATTTGTCTACAACTCTTGTTTATTTCATCTTCATGTCTGATCCAGTCCCCTTGAACAATCTCTTTGCTCCTGCTTCCATTCTAATGACCCTGATTAAAAGTGGCCATCTGGGCCATGTGCGGTGGGTCACGCCTGTAATCCCAGCACTTTGAACAGCCAAGATGGGTGGATCACCTGAAGTCAGGAGTTCAATACCAGCCTGACCAGTATGGTGAAACCCCGTCTCTTCTAAAAACACAAAAAAATTGCCAGGCATGCTGGTGCGTGCCTGTAGTCCCAGCTACTTGGGAGGCCGAGACAGGAGAATTGCTTGAACCAGGAAGGCAGAGATTGCAGTGAGCTGAGAGGGTGCCACTGCACTCCAGCCTGGGAGACAGAGCAAGACTCTGTCTCAAAAAAAAGAACTCATGGTCATTTATAATTTCCCACAAGGAAAGCACATTATCTGCTTTGTTCACTCATGTATACCTGCAGCTGGGAACAGAGATTGGCCAAGGGCCAGACAGTAAATATTTTCAGCTCTCAGCCATATGGTCTCTGTTGGAGCTAACTCACCTCTGCCTTTGCAGCGTGAAAGCAGGGTGAAACCATATACAAACCATTAAATGTGGCCATATTCCAGTAGGAGATTATTTGCAAAAACAGATGGCCAACTGGCTTTGGCTCCTAGGCCACTGTTTGCCAAGTCCAGGCTCAGAGCATCGCCTGCCACATCATAAGAATAGAGCCAATAAAAGAAGTCAAACATTTCATCACTATTTTGTTTCTGCCTCAGCTGTTCTGCCACTACCTGGGTGTACCGCAACACTCTTCTGACACCATCCTCCTCAAAAGTTAGTATCAGACTCCACAAGTTTAAGGCTCAGGCCTGGGCCGGACATGTGGCTTACACCTGTAATCCCAGCACTTTAGGAGGCCAAGGTGGGCGGATCACGAGATTAGGAGTTCAAGATCAGCCTGGCCAACATGGTGAAACGCCGTCTCTACTAAAGATATAAAAAATTAACCAGGCATGGTTGTGGGCACCTGTAATCCCAGCTACTGAGGAATTTGAAGCAGGAGAATCACTTGAACCCAGGAGGTGAAGGTTGTAATGAGCAGAGACTGTGCCACTGCACTCCAGCCTGGGCAACAGGGTGAGACTGTGTCTCCAAAAAAAGACTCAGCCCTTCATGAGATTTCCTTTACTTCAGACACTGGCAGAATCCTGGGGATCCCTCAACCACCCACACTTCTGACCAACTCGCTCTAAATTGGAGGATTACCACAAACTCTAGGTTTGATAATTTGCTGGAAAAACTCACAGAACTAAAATAAACCTGGCCAGGTGTGGTGCCTCCCAAGTAGCTGAGACTCCAGGCGTGCGCCACCACACACAGCTAATTTTTGTATTTTTAATAGAGACAGAGTTTCACCATGTTGGCCAAACTGGTCTTGAACTCCTGACCTTGTGATCTGCCTGCTTCAGCCTCCCAAAGTGCTGGGTTACAGATGTGAGCCACTGTACCCATCCCAGTGTCCAGAGTTTTAACTGGAGTCTCATTCCTTAGGCGTGATTGATTGAAATCCTTGGCTATGTGGTTGAACACTGCCATTTCCAGTCCCCTCCCCTCCCTGGAGGTCAGGTGACTAAAAGCGCCCACCCTCCAATCACACAGTTGGTCTCTCTGGTGACCAACCCCCACCATAATGTTATCTAGGCCCCCCCACCACAAGTCACCCCAACATTCTTAACACTCCTAACAAAAGCATTCCTATGACTCAGAAAATTCCAAGGGTTTCTGAGGCTCTATGCCAAGAACTGGGATGAAGACCAGATACATTCTTTATGATACTACAGCCACAAAAATCATTCTAAAGAATTGAACACACAGAGGTGTGAGAACAGCAGCAGTAGCCACAACAGTGATGTCACTAATAACAAGTGACCATTGGGCCGGACACGGTGGCTCACGCCTGTAATCCCAGCACTTTGGGAGGCCAAGGCGGGTGGATCACCTGAGGTCAGAAGTTTGAGACCAGCCTGACCAACACAGTGAAAACCCATCTCTACTAAAAATACAAAAATTAGCTGGGTGTATTGGTGCACACTTGTAATCCCAGCTACTTGGGAGGATGAGGCAGGAGAATTGCTTGAACTAGGAGGTGGAGGTTGCAGTGAGCTGAGATCTTGCCACTCCACTCCAGCCTGAGTGACAGAGCAATACTCTGTCTTAAAAAAAAAAAAAAAAAAGGAAAGGCTAGATTGTTTTCCTAAATGGCTGAAACAGTTGGAGCCTGTTGTATTTCTACCAGCAATGTATGAGAGTTCTAATCGCTCCACATCCTCAGCAGCACTTGCTATTTATTGTCAAGCTTTATTATTATTATAATTGCTTGAACCCGGGAGGCGGAGGTTGCAGTGAGCTGAGATCCCAACAGAGCAGGACTCCGTCTCAAAAAAAAAAAAAAAGGATAAAAAAAAGAAAAGAAAAGAAATACCATATCAGGCGGAAAGATGCCTGAAGTGTCTGAAGGACCTTGAGTACCCTGATCCTTCTCCCTCTTTCTCTCTCTCTCCTCCATCTATAGCTTGATGTGCACCCCGTGCCTGGGTCCCTGTCCCAAGGTGTGCCACCTTTTAGAACGCGAGAAAATCATCGACTCAGTGACGTCTGCCCAGGATCTCCGAGGATGCACCGTCATCAATGGGAGTCTGATCATCAACATTCGAGGAGGCAGTGAGTCTCTCTGTGGGGACGTGGGGGCAGCCTCCTGGGCTCCACGTCCCTGTGAGCTGTGAGTGGGGAGGAAAAGCAGCGCAGACTAGGATGCACGCTTCTAAAGCACTTTTAGGGTGATCATTCCATGGCTTTCCCGTGGATAGAGCCATGCTGGGAGTTTGCCACAAAACGTGAAGTGAACAGCCCAGTCGTGGCCTCACTCACCTTGTTATTCCCATTTTCTACGTTAGGAGTTGAGGCATCAGGAATCTGCTTTAAAATCTATTTTTATTTTTAGAGATGGGGTCTTACTCTTTTGCCCAGGCTGGAGTACAGTGGGGCAACCCTAGCTCACTGCAGTCTCAAACTCCTGGGCTCATGCAGTCCTCCTACCTCGGCCTCCCAAGTAGCTGGGAGGACAGGCAGGTGTCACTGTGCCCGGTTCATTTTTTAAAAAAATTTTTTTTCAGAGACAGGGTCTCACTATGTTGCCCAGGCTAGTCTCAAACGCCAGGGCTCAAGCAATCCTCTTCACTCAGCCTCTCAAGTTGCAGGAATTACAGGCACAAGACACCCCACCTGGCTTTGGAATTGTCATTTTTTACAATTGGGCAATATGCCCTACTGCAGACTGTGTTTTCAGAAATAAATCTCAGGGCCAGGTGCGGTGGCTCATGCCTCCAATGCCTTTGGCACTTTGGAGGCCTAGGTGGATGGGTCACTTGAGGTCAGGAGTTTGAGACCAGCCTGGCCAATATGGTGAAACCCCATCTCTACTAAAAATACAAAAAATTGACCTGGCATGGTGGCGAGCACCTGTAATCCCAATTACGCAGGAGGTTGAGGCAAGAGAATAACTTGAAATCAGGAAGCAGAGGTTGCAGTGAGCTGAGATTGAGCCACTGCACTCCAGCCTGGGCAACAGAGTGAGACTCCATCTCAAAAAAACAAAAAAGCCTATTCGGTGACTCATGCCTATAATCCCAGCACTTTGGGAGGCTGAGGTGGACGGATCATTTGAAGTCAGGAGTTTGAGAGCAGCCTGGCCAACATGGTGAAACCCTGTCTCTACCAAAAATACAAAAATTAGTCAGGTGTGGTGGCATGTGCCTGTTACTTGGGAGGCTGAGGCAGAAGAATCACTTGAACGCGTGAGGTGAAGGTTGCAGTGAGTCGAGATTTTGCCACTGCACTCCAGCCTGGTGAGAGAGCAAGGCTCCGTCTCAAAAAATAAACAAAAATAAAAAAGTTAGCTGGGCATGGTGGCACGTGCCTGTAATCTCAGCTACTTGGGAGGTTGAGACGGGAGAATTATTTGAACCTGGGAGGCGGAGGTTGCAGGGAGTCGAGATTGCACCACTGCACCCAGCCTGGGTCACAGAGCAAGACTATGTCTCAACAATCAATCAATCAACCAATCAATCAATCAGTCATAAGCCGTCTTAGGCAAAAAAGGCATTCCTTTGTTTATTTCTTTAGCTAACATTTATTGAATACTGACAGTGAGCAAGGCAAAGTCCTTGCCCTAATGGATTTTTGCACATAAGTAAATCAACAGATAATGTAAGGTCAGGTGCGGGTCTGTGCTGTGAAGGGAAATGCAGCAGGGTCATAGGTGGAATGGAAACGGGCAACTTTTCCCTACAAAGGGCTGTTTTGTGAATATATGCAGCCTTGCAGACTGGGCAATCTCTGTCATAACCACTCAACTCTGCCGTTGTAATATGAAAGCAGTCATAGACCCACATCAGCTAGAGGGCATGGCTTTGTTCCAGTGAAACTTTATTTACAAAAAAGGTGGAATTGAGCCAGTGGGCTGTCATTTGTCAACCACTGAAATACAGAATAGCAGGGGTTGCTTTAGTTTTTGTTTTTGTTTTTGTAGTATTAGTCAAGACAGGGTTTCTCCATGTTGGCCAGTCTGGTCTTGAACTCCTGACCTCAAGGGAGGCACCTGCCTCGACTTCCCAAGGTGCTGGGATTACAGGTGTGAATCACTGTGCCCAGCCTGGGGTTGCTATTTTAGAGAAGTCTCTGGTGTGGGGAAGGAAGGTTTGAGATGATGATGGAACAAGCCAAGCAGATAGATGGTGGAATAATATTCTGAGCAACAGAGGCAGCCAGTGCAAAGGTCCTGAGGGGTAAGTATGCTTTGCCCATTTAAGGAATGGTAAGGACTTCAGATTGTGTTCTAAGCGTGAGGAGTTTTAAGCTGGGTATGTCCAATTGTTTGCAGCCTAAGGGTTATCTTCTCACCGTGGAGAATCATGAAAAGATTGAAATACTTTCATAGAAACCCACTGCATATTCTCTCTTTTCCTTAGACAATCTGGCAGTTGAGCTAGAAGCCAACCTCGGCCTCATTGAAGAAATTTCAGGGTATCTAAAAATCCGCCGATCCTACGCTCTGGTATCACTTGCCTTCTTTCGGAAGTTGCGTCTGATTCGAGGAGAGACCTTGGAAGCCGGGTACGTGGACCTGATTGTGTGTATGGCCTGAGCACTAACTAGAAAGTTAGTGCATTAGAAAGATTTAAGGATGCTTTTGGCCAGGCGCAGTGGCTTATGCCTGTAATCCCAGCACTTTGGGAGGCTGATGCAGGCAGATCACTTGAGGCCAGGAGTTCGAGACCAGCCTGTCCAACACGGTGAAACCCTGTCCCTACTAAAAATACAAAAATTAGTTGGGCATGGTGGTGAATGCCTGTAATCCCAGCTACTCGGGCGGCTGAGGCAGGAGAATCGCTTGAACTCAGGAGGCGGAGGTTGCAGTGAGCCGAGATTGCACCACTGCACTCCAGCCTGGGTGACAGAGTAAGACTGTGTCTCGGAGTCGGGCGCGGTGGCTCACGCCTGTAATCCCAGCACTTTGGGAGGCCAAGGTGGGCGGATCACAAGATCAAGAGATCGAGACCATCGTGGTCAACATGGTGAAACACCGTCTCTACCAAAAAATACAAAAAATAAGCTGGGCGTGGTGGTGTGTGCCTGTAATCCCAGCTTCTTGGGAGGCTGAGGCAGGAGAATTGCCTGAACCCAGGAGGCGGAGGTTGCGGTGAGCCGAGATCGTGCCATTGCACTCCAGCCTGGGTGACAAGAGCGAAACTCCAAGAAAGAAAAGAAAAACTTAAGGATTTTTTAAAAAAAACAAACAGAAGTCTATCCAGCGAAACCTCGGCAGAAAAAAGCTTGGAATGTACCTAAAGGCCCATTCAGCCAAGATTTGTAAAAGCTGTTTCACGGTCATTCTTGAGAAAAGTGGGAGCAGCCCCCTTGGTGCCCACCCTCCAAGGGCGCGGGCTGGAATTTTTGCTAAGTAGGTGGTCGGGCTGTCTGGGCTGCCTTGTGAGTAGAGTTTAACGTGCATAAAATGGAGCTTCAGTCCTAGTCCCGTCCCAGTTGTCCATCCTGATTTCTGGGATGGACTCCATCTCAGTATATCCCACTACATTGCAACTTTCTCCTTGAGGTCCTAGAAACTCTGTTTTCGTTAGAGTCAGTCTGGAGCTGTGTGAAGCACACCTCGTCTGAAACAGCAGGAATTCAGCTGAGCTGTGCTTCACGCAGATCGGGATTGACTCGCAGGCAGGAGGTCTGTGGAAAACCCAGGTTCTTTCCGTCCTTGTGCTCCTCATGGTCACAAGGTGGCTGCCTCAGCCCCAGCCTCACATCTGTAGAATGGACAGCAAATGGGGAAAGGGACAAAAGAACGTGCTGATCAATGTGAGCTGGTAAGTGATTCGAGAAGATGGTCTAAACAGTAGAGTTTAGACGGTATTGTGTGCACTCTAGCCTGGGAGACAGAGTGAGATTCTGTCTCAAAACAACAACAACCCTTCAATGGCTCCTTGCTGCTTATTGAGGATTGGTCACATATTCTTGGTCTTGGTCTGGCATGCAGTACACTAGAGGGTCTGGTCCGTTACAACTCCAGCTATTTCTTGTCACTTATTGGCCAAAATAGGCTTCTTTGCTCTTTCCTGAGCTCAGCTTAGGCGCCTCTATGTCATCCATATTTCCCCTATTTGCAGAAATAGGTTTCAGTCCATCACAGACTCACCACCCCCTTCAGGGCTGAGTGGAGCCTCCTTCCTGGCCATGAAAACTCCCTCAACTTCCCCTGTTATCCCCATTAGACAAATATGTATTGAGTGCATAGGGTCCAAGCAAGTGCGTAGGGTTCGGGACGAAGCCCTAAACATCACCTCCGGCCATAGCCACATCCTCTTGGAGCTGTAGAAGACCAGCCGTGGAATGACTGGATGTGTGTTATTTCCATAGGAACTACTCCTTCTATGCCTTGGACAATCAGAACCTAAGGCAGCTCTGGGACTGGAGCAAACACAACCTCACCATCGTTCAGGGGAAACTCTTCTTCCACTATAACCCCAAACTCTGCTTGTCAGAAATCCACAAGATGGAAGAAATTTCAGGAACCAAGGGGCGCCAGGAGAAGAATGACATTGCCTTAAAGACCAATGGGGACCAAGCATCCTGTAAGTCCGTGGTCTCCAACCTTTTTGGCACCAGTGACCTGCTTAGTGGAAGGCAGTTTTTCCACAGACTGGGAATGGGGGTGGGGGTGGGGATGGTTTCTGCATGATTCAAGTGCATGACATTTATTGTGTACTTTATTCCTGTTATAATTGTTATTAATTTTTTTTTTGAGATGGAGTCTCGCTCTGTCTCCCAGGCTGGCGTGTAGTGGAGCAATCTCGGCTCCCTACAACCTCCACCTCCCGGGTTCAAGTGACTCTCCTGCCTCAGCCTCCTGAGTAGCTGGGATTACAGGTGCACACCACCACTCCCAGCTAATTTTTTATGTTTTTAATAAAGACAAGGTTTCATCATGTTGGTCAGGCTGGTCAAACTCCTGACCTCGTGATACACCTGCCTTGGCCTCCCAAAGAGCTGGGATTACAGGCGTGAGCCACCGGAATTTCGCTCTTATTACCCAGGCTGGAGTGCAATGGTGCGATCTCGGCTCACCGCAACCTCCGCCTCCTGGGTTCAAGCAATTCTCCTGCCTCAGCCTCCTGAGTAGCTGGGGTTATAGGCACGTGCCACCATGCCCAGCTAATTTTTTGTATTTTTAGTAGAGACGGGGTTTCACCATGTTGACCAGGATGGTCTTGATCTCTTGACCTTGTGATCCACCCACCTTGGCCTCCCAAAGTGCTGGGATTACAGGCTTGAGCCACTGTGCCCGGCCTAGTAACACCTTCTTATATGTGTATCAGGCCAATGCTGAAGAGTTCAAAGTTGAACTATCAGTCTGCATCTCCTGGGAAGTAACTGCCAAGTTGAAGTTAGAAATGCAGAAAATATATTGAGGGTGATACCTATTAAACATGAAAGAGAGGAAGACTTTTTTTTTTTTTTAAGACAGAGTCTTGCTCTCTCACCCAGGCTGGAGTGCAGTGGCATTATCTTGGCTCACTGCAACCTCCTCCTTCTGGTTCAAGTAATTGTCTCGTCTCAGCCTCCAGAGTAGCTGGGATTACAGGCACATGCTACCATGCCCAGTTAATTTTTTTGTATTTTTAGTAGAGACAGGGTTTTGCCATGTTGGCCGGGCTGGTCTCGAACTCCTGACCTCAGGTGATCTGCCCACCTCAGCCTCCCAAAGTGCTGGGATTACTGGCGTGAACCACCACACCCAGCCAGGAAGAGCCTTTTGACAACACCATGGGTCTGACCTCTGTGAACAGAGAGAGGGAAGGAAGGAGAATAGGGCTGGGTGAGCCTCAGACAGTGGTGCACCCCTGAGTCTTGGACAAACCCAGAAAGAGCTCAAGGCCGTGGTTGCCTGCAGAGTTCTGCATTGCAAAGGGACAGCCAGGCATCCGCCAAGCTCAGTCATAGGTGGGGGCTGCCCGCAGAGTCAGGTCTTGGTTGGGATGTTATAGCGGGTCCTGCAGTTTCTGCAGCTGCAGGCTGCCTGCTGACTGCACACCCTTCATAGATTCTGAGCAGTGAGCTGCCAGGGCCTTCTGTGACACCATGAGGAGTTAGTTTCTTATGTCAAAATGTAGTGCGAGGGCCGGGCAGAGTGGCTTATGCTTGTAATCCTAGCACTTTGGGAGGCAGAGACGGGCAGATCACTTGAGGTCAGGAGTTCGAGACCAGCCTGGCCAACATGGCAAATGAAACCTCATCTCTACTTAAAAAAAAACACAAAACCTAGCTGGGCGTAGTAGTGGGCACCTGTAATCCCAGCTACTTGAGAGGCTGAGGCAGGAGCATTGCTTAAACCCAGGAGGCAAAGGTTGTAGTGAGCAGAGATCATGCCACTGCACTCCAGCCCTGGCAATAGAACAAAACTCTGTCTCCAAAAAAAGAAAAAAAATTGTAGTGCAAAGAGAGAGAACGAGGCTGGAGTGAGGGTTAGGATGGGTTTGCCTTCTGGGCACAGAGAATTCCTTAGGTGCATCTCTCCAGTGTGTAATGATCTGCAGGCTCTCTAAACTCGCTCCGCGTGGGTTTATTTGCACTGGAGTTGCATCTCCTTCCATCTCATTCTTACAAGAAAATGTGCAAGGCAGCATTCAGTTCGAGACCAACCTGGCCAACAACATGGCAAAACCCTGTCTCTACTAAAAATACAAAAATAATTAGCTGGGCGTAGTGGTATGTGCCTGTAATCCTAGCTACTCTGGAGGCTGAAGTGAGAGAGAATTACTTGAACCCAGGAGGAGGAGGTTGCAGTGAGCCAAGATTGCACCACTGCACTCCAGCCTGGGCGACAGCAAGACTCTGTCTCAAAAAAACAAAAACAAAAACAAAAAAAATCACCCTTGAAAATCCCTTCTCCCAGTGACTATTGGCCAGATGTCCTTGCGTGGCCACAGATTGCTCTTATTCAATTGAATATCTGGCCAAGTAATTGGCTTACGTGAACAATCAAGTTGCAGAACTGGTTCTTGCCTTTGAATCTCCTGGGATTCACGCTTAGCAAGGCACATGGGAAGGAGACCCATGAGGGAATAGCAAACTGAGCTCTCCCTTCTCACAGACCCTCCAGGAAGTGTGGGGTCACATCCCTTGTTCTGAAATGATACTGAAATAGCTCGCTTTTGCCTTTTGTTTTAAATTTTCCAGGTGAAAATGAATTAATTAAATTTTCTTCCATTCGGACGAGTTCTGACAAGATCTTGCTGAAATGGGAGCCGTACTGGCCCCCTGACTTCCGAGATCTCTTGGGGTTCATGCTGTTCTACAAAGAAGCGTAAGTACAAGAGTTAGACCCTGCGGAGACGAGGGCCAGCTAGCTCTGTGCTTGCTACATTTGTGCTCAACTCTGTCTCTCTCAGGTTCCTCTGCAGCTCACTCCTCCTCCTGGAATGAATATCTTAGGTTCCTTTTTACAATCTCACCAGTCAGTGGTACTCAAAGTCAGTGGTGTCCACTTTTATCAAATGCCTAAAATGGAAGTAGATAGCTTTCCTGTAGAAACCCAGACAGTATTCCTAGGGCACGATTCCATTGTGCCTTTCCTGTATATGTCTCATCAGACATCCTTAGTAGCCAGGAGCTCAGCCTACTGAATGGATGTTATCAAATGTATTGCTTATCTATTTTTCTTTCTTCCTTTCTTTCCTTTTTTTTGAGACAGAGTCTTGTTCTGTTGCCCAGGCTGGTGTGTACTGGCATGATCTTGGCTTACTACAACCTCCGCCTCCTGGATTCAAGCAATTCTCCTGCCTCAGTCTCTTGAGTAGCTGGGATTAGGGGCATGCGTCATCACACCCGGCCAATTTGTGTATTTTTGGTAGTGACAGGTTTTGCCATGTTGACCAGGCTGATCTCAAACTCCTGACTTCAGGTGATCCTCCCACCTTGGCCCCCCAAAGTGCTGAGATTACAAGCATGAGCCACCACAGCTGGCCAGTAGTAATATTAATAATAGTTCTGGCCGGGCATTGTGGCTCTCACCTGTAATCCCAGCACTTTAGGAGGCTGAGGTGGGCAGATCACCTGAGGTCAGGATTTTGAGACTAGCGTGGCCAACATGGTGAAACCCCGTCTCTACTAAAAACACAAAAATTAGCCAGGCGTGGTGGTGGGCGCCTGTGATCCCAGTTACTCGGGAGGTTGAGACAGGAGAATCGCTAGAACCCAGGAGGTGGAAGTTGCGGTGAACCAGGATCAGGCTACTGCACTCCAGCCTGGGGAGCAAAGAGCGAAACTCCGCCTCTCTCTCCCCCCCCTTCTCTCGTGTGTGTGTGTGTGTGTGTGTGTGTGTGTGTGTGTGTGTGTGTATGTGTATATATATGTATGTGTGTATATATATGTATATATATGTGTGTGTATATATATATACATATATATAATATATATATGTATATATATATATAAAATAGTTCTGCCGAGTGCAGTGGCTCATGCCTGTAATCTCAGCATTTTGGGAGGCTGAGGTGGGTGGATCATGAAGTCAACAGATCGAGACCATCCTGGCCAACATGGTGACATCCCGTCTCTACTAAAAATACAAAAATTAGCTGGGTGTGGTGGCACAAAAATTAGCTGGGTGTGAGATCACACCACTGCACTCCAGCTTGAATAACAGAATGAGACTCCGTCTCAAATAATAATAATAATAATAATAGTTCTAGCTCTCAAGATTTACCTGGTGCCTTGCTGAGAACTTACACACAGTCTCTCATGTAATCTTATCAATAACTTGTGAGGGAATTCCTGCTATTACTATTATTACAGGTTTAATATCCCTAATCTGAAAATCTGAAATCTGTAGTGCTCCAAAATCCAAAGCTTTTTGCGGACCAACTTAATGCTCAAAGGAGATGCTCACTGGAGCATTTCAGAATTCAGGTTTTTAGATCAGAGATGCTAAACCAGCACAATGCAAATAAACTGGTAAAATGCCAATATTTCAAACCCAAAAATATCCACAATCCAAAACACTTCTTAGCCAGGCATGGTGGCGTCTGCCTGTAGTCCCAGCTACTCGGTAGGCTGAGGCAGGAGAAGTGCTTGAACCCAGGAGGCGAAGGTTGCAGTGAGTCGAGATAGCGCCACAGCACTCCAGCCTGGGTGACAGAGCGAGACTCTGTCTCAAAACAAACAAACAAACAAACAAACAAAAAGACTTCTGGTCCTAAGCATTTATTTATTTATTTATTTTGAAACAGTCTCCCTTTGTCGCCCAGCTACTGGAGTGCAGTGGTGCGATCTCGGTTTGTTGCAACCTCTGCCTCCCGGGTTCAAGCAATTCTCCTGCCTCAGCCTCCCAAGTAGCTGGGATTACAGGCGTGCGCCACCATACCCGGATAATTTTTGTATTTTTAGTAGAGACAGGGTTTCACCATGTTGGCCAGGCGGTTCTCGAACTTCTGACCTCCAGTGATCCACCCACCTGGAACTCCTAAAGTGTTGGGATTCCAGGCGTGAACCACCTCCGTGCCTGGCCAAGTGCCAAGTATTTTGAATAAGGGATGCCCAAGCTGTGTTTCATCATTGAGATGTCAGAGTTGGGGGTTCCTTTCTCTTTGGCTGTTTCCGAGTTATTTTTTTCTGGTGGCATAAGATTGTTGGGTGAATAGGATGTGACTCTATGGGATGTAACTTCCCAGGCCCCATCTGCACCGCACTCAGTGTGATGGTCTTGTCAGGGTAACCACCTTCTGCTGTTTTGTCTGGAAAGCCCTTATCAGAATGTGACGGAGTTCGACGGGCAGGATGCTTGTGGTTCCAACAGTTGGACGGTGGTAGACATTGACCCACCCCAGAGGTCCAGTGACCCCACGTCACAGAGCCACCCAGGATGGCTGATGCGGAATCTCAAGCCCTGGACCCAGTATGCTATCTTTGTGAAGACCCTGGTCACCTTTTCCGATGAACGCCGGACCTATGGGGCCAAGAGTGACATCATTTATGTCCAGACAGCTGCCACCAGTGAGTGTGTCTTGGGAATGTGAATTTGTATGTGAATCGGACCTCTTGCTTTTAAGAGGCTGACACAATGAGGTTGTTTAAAATGATCCTTGATATGGTTATTCGCTTTTTTTTTTTTTTAGATGGATTTTCACTCTTGTTGCCCAGGCTGGAGTGGGAGGGCGTGATCTCGGCTCACCGCAACCTCCGCCTCCCGGGTTCAAGTGATTCTCCTGCCTCAGCCTCCCGAGTAGTTGGGATTACAGGCATGTGCCACTACACCCAGCTAATTTTGCTTTTTTTTTTTTTTTCTTTTTTTTTTTTTAAGTAGAGACAGGGTTTCTCCATGTTGGTCAGGCTGATCTTGAACTCCCGACCTCAGGTGATCTGCCTGCCTCGGCCTCCCAAAGTGCTGGGATTACAGGCGTGAGCCACCGTGCCTGGCCATTTTTGTATTTTTAATAGAGATGGGGCTTTACCATGTTGGCTCTCGAACTCCTGACCTCAAGTGATCCACCCACCTTGACCTCCCAAAGTGCTGGGATTGCAGGCGCAAGCCACTGGGCCTGTTCTAATTATATTTTTATAAAACCTAAGTCCTTCTGTTATAGCAGTAGTTCCCAAATGTGGGTAACTGCTCTCCCAGGGAACAGTTGCCAGTCGATATCAGGAGACATCTTTGGTTGTCACAGCTGTGGGGATGAAACCACTGGCATTTTGTGGGTGGAAGCCAGAGAGGCTGCTCCATGTCCTGCATCACACCGGATGCACCCTCCCTCATGACAAAGAATTATCCAGCCCTAAAAGCCAATAGTGCTGAAGGTGACAAACCCCATCCTATAGGCTCAAATTCAAACTTTTTTCTTTTTGAAATGGAGTTTCACTGTTGTCACCCAGACCAGAGTTCAAGGGTGTATTCTCGGCTCACTGCAACCTCTACCTCCTGGGTTCAAGTGATTCTCCTGCCTCAGCCTCCCAAGTAGCTGGGATTATGATTTTTGTGTTTTTAGTAGAGACGGGGTTTCACCATGTTGGCCAGGCTGGTCTTGAACTCCCGACCTCAGGAGGTCCACCCGCCTCGGCTTCCTAAAGTGCTGGAATTACAGGCGTGAGCCACCGCGCCCCCATCAGCCCTATCTTCTTCACTTAGTCCCCTCTCGTCCCGTATCCTTTAGTGACACGAAAAGACTTAGAGTTTTCAGAAACGTCTCACTCCCGGGTGTTTTGGCCCCTTCTCCATCCCCAGCTCCCTCAGCCACCCCCATTACTTTGGGTTTTAGAGTTTCATTTGTTTGGTTGGTTGTGTTTTTTTGTACTTTTTTTGTTTGTTTTGAGAAAGGATCTTGCCCTGTTGCCCAGGTTGGAGTACAGACGCGCAATCACGGATCACTGCAGCATCAACCTCCCGAGTTCAAGCGATCCTCCCATCTTAATCTCCCAACTGGCTGGGACCACAGGCGTGCTTCCCCATGCCTGGCTGATTTTTATGATTTTTAGTAGTAGAGACAGGGTCTTGCTATGCTACAGAGGCTGGCCTCAAACTCCTAAGCTCAATCGATCCTCCCGTCTCAGCCTCCCAAAGTCCTGGGATTATAGTGTGAGCCACTGAGCCAGCCATCTCCATTTTTGAGGGGAAGGTTTTATAGAGTGAATACCAGCTCAATGACACGATCCAATGGCTTCATGTCTGCCCCATGACTGGGTTTAATTAGGAACAGATGTTAATCAGAAAACATGAGTTTATTGGTCTCTTCCCACTATCCTCTCTTTCCTGGGCAGCGTCTACCCAGTTCCCAGAACAGAGAGAGCTTAATGCATAGTCAGAGCCTATTGATGTTTGTTGCAGAAATGGACACATGAATGCTCATATCATCTGTGATGTGAATGGGCTATATAGCTTGGTAACCTGTGCACTGATTGGGTGAGGATTTCCTGTGTGTCTCCAGTTTTCACCGATGTTAAATAACACTGCAGCAGCCGAATGCGGTGGCCCACACTTTGAATTAAAATGTCGGCCAGGCTTGGCGCTCGTGCCTGTAATCCCAGCACATTGGGAGGCCAAGGTGGGAGGATCACTGGAGCCCAAGAGTTTGAGACCAGCTGGACAACAGAGCAAGATTCTATCTCTCCAAAAATTTTTTTAAAAAATGGTGGTGTACACCTATATTCCCAGTTACTCAGCAGCCCCATGCGGGAAGATCTCTTGAGCCCAGGAGTCTACGGTAAGCTATGATTACTTCACTTTGGGAGGCCGAGGGAGGGGAAGATCACTTGAGGTCAGGAGTTCGAGACCAGCCTGGTCAACATGGCGAAACCCCGTCTCTACTAAAAAGACAAAAATTAGCCAGGCCTGGTGGTGCACACCTGTAATCCCAGCTACTCGGGAGGTTGAGGCAGGAGAATCACTTGAACCCGGGAGGCAGAGGTTGCAGTGAACCGAGATCACGGCACTGCACTCCAGCCCGGGCAACAGAGGAGACTCCGTCTAAAAAACAAAACAAAACAAAACAACAACAACAAAAAAACAACAAAACACTGCAGCAAACTTCCTCCTGATGTCTTTAACTGGTGTGTCCCGCCCCCCACCTCCCGCGTTCCCCCCGACCCCGAGCTTTTTTTGCACATGCTTTCTCATGATTGACTCATTTCCTTTCTCCTTGGCAGACCCGTCCGTGCCACTGGATCCAATCTCAGTGTCTAACTCATCATCCCAGATTATTCTGAAGTGGAAACCCCCGACGGACCCCAATGGCAACATCACCCACTACCTGGTTTTCTGGCAGAGGCAGGTGGAAGACAGTGAGCTGTTCGAGTTGGATTATTGCCTCAAAGGTGAGTGCAGGCAGCCATGCTGGGATCAGTGGGGTTTGCACGTGTGTGTTTCATGTACTTTGCTTCACCTCTAGGAAAGCAGCCATCCCTTCTCGTGTCTCAGTGTCGGGAGACACACACACATACTGCGTTCTGTCTCCTATGAAAACATACGTACATATTTTTATCTATTTATTTATTATTTATTTTTTTGAGGCAGAGTTTTGCCCTTGTCGCCCAGGCTGGAGCGCAATGTCGCGATCTCACCTTGCTGAAACCTCCACCTCCCGGATTTAAGCAATTCTCCTGCCGCAGTCACCCAAGTAGCTGGGATTACAGATGTGCATCACCACGCCCGGCTAATCCTGTATTGTTAGCAGAGATGGGGTTTCTCCATGTTGGTCTGGCTGGTCTTGAACTCCCAACCTCAGTTGATCAGCCCACCTTGGCCTCTCAAAGTGCTGGGATTACGGGCGTGAACAACCATGCCCAGCCCAAAATAATTTTTTAGCAGCAGGGCTCTTGATATATTGCCCAGGCTGGTCTCGAACTCCTGACCGCAAGCGATCCTCCAGCCTCAGCCTCCTAACACTCTGCTATTACAGGCATGAGCCACTGCACTGGGCCTATTTCTTTCTTTACTTTTGGTTTCCTTGTGTGTCTTGATGTCTTTTTCTTGAGATATTTTTGGTTCGTGGTAGCCTCAGTCCATGACCCTGGAGGAGAAGTCCAGGGGGCCTCTGGTGATGTGTGGCTGAGGCCAGGAGCCCACCATTGGCTCTTGGCTCTGGCCCTGACCTGCTGAAATGCTTTTGCCAAGTTCCTGATCAAGTCACTCTCTGCCTCCTTTTCTGGGAGAAGGGGCGGGAGGACAGATGACCTCTGGGAGCTGTCCCAGCTCTAAGCTCATGTGCTATATGTATGTGTGTGACATCATCCCCACCCAAGCTGAGGGCTGCAAACGTGATTTATCTCCTCCAATGCTTTATATAACTCCAGGGCGAGTCCAGTCATAAGCTCCGCCGTTAGCTGTTGGCCCTGCGTCCAGGTAACCAGAACCACCCGTGAGAGCTGCCACCACCCACGTCAGTCAAAGCTTTCTCTCTCTCTTTTTTTTTTAATTCTGAAAGTCTAAGCCTCTAATTACCATGAGACCATTTCAACATGGTTTTATTCGTAAATGTCATAAAGTTAATATCATTAAAAGTCAAGTCACTCAGGACAAATTCTGTGTGATTTCATACCTAGGTGGTCCCTAGAGTCCTTCATAGAGACAGAAAGTAGAATGCAGGGTGCCAGGGGCTGGGGAGTGGAAGGGTTGGGGGCAGAGTTTCAGTTTGGGAAGATGAGAAAGTTCCGGAGATGAAGGTGGTGGTGATTGAAAAACATTGTGAAGGAATTTAATACCACAGAACTGTGCGCTTAAAATGGAAGAGATTTGCCGGGCAGAGTGGTCCACTCCTGTAATCCCACCACATTGGGAGGCTGAGGTGAGTGTATCACTTTAAGGCCAGGAGTTCGAGACCAGCCTAGACAACATGGTGAAACCCCCGTCTCCACTAAAAGTACAAAAATTAGCTGGGCATGGTGGTGGGTGCCTGTAATCCCAGCTACTGCTGAGGCTGAGGCAGGAGAATTGCTTGAATTCGGGAGGCAGAGGTTGCTGAGCCGAGATAGCACTACTGCACTCCAGCCTAAGAGACAGTAAGACTGTTTCTTAAAAAAAGGTCCAGGTGTATTGGCTCCTGCCTGTAGTCCCAGCACTTTGGGAGGCCAAGGTGGGTGAATCACAAGGTCAGGAGTTCGAGACCATCCTGGCCAACATGATGAAACCCCATCTGCACTACAAATACAAAGAATTAGCTGGGCGTGGTGGCACACACCTGTAATCCCAGCTACTCGAAAGGCTGAGGCAGGAGAATAGCTTAAACCTGGGAGGTGGAGGTTACAGTGAGCCGAGATCACGCCACTGCACTCCAGCCTGGGTGACAGAGTGAGACTCTGGCTCAAAAAATAATCATCATCATAAGAAAAGGAGCCCTGCATTTTTCTTCCATTTGGAATGTTGTAACTAGCTCCCATCAGAGTTAACCCACACGGGTTATTCTATGTCTATTTATAAACATAAGTATTCTCCAGTCTCTCTTAGGCTTTTAAAGCTGTATAAATACTTGGGTTTCCGAGTTGATACTCACCATTCATGAGAAAGTACTTGATACACGATTTCGAGCTTATTGTCTACACTTGAGGCATTAAGGGGAGAAAAAAATGGAATTTCCTGTGCTCAGCAGTCACCAGGCACCAGGCAGGCTGGCAGCAAGGGAGGTGAATCTCCAGGGGCTGTAGTACATTTTGCATGTAAAGAGCTGTGTCTTTCTTTGTGGCTGTAGCAGAGGTGTAATTGTGTGTGCACCAGGGGTCACAAGAACCTTTGAAATCTAACTTCAGGGGTTAAGACATGACCAGCTGTGGTACTTAAGGATTGTAGGCTGGCTCGGTGGCTCATGCCTGTAATCCCAGCACTTTGGGAGGCCGAGGAGAGCAGATTGCTTGAGCTCAGGAGTTTAAGATCAGCCTGGGTGACATGGGAAAACTCTGTCTCTCAAAAAGATACAGAAAGAGGCCGGGGGCAGTGGCTCACGCCTGTAATCCCAGCACTTTGGGAGGCCAAGGCAGGTGGATCACCTGAGGTCAGGAGTTTGAGATCAGCCTGGCCAACATGGTGAAACCTTGTCTCTACTAAAAATAAAAATTAAAAAAAAAAAAAAAGCCAGGGATGGTGGCTCATGCCTATAATCCCAGCTACTTGGGAGAGCTGAGACAGGAGAATCACTCAAACCCAAGAGGTGGAGGCTGCGGTGAGCCAAGATTGCACCACTGCACTGCAGCCTGGATGCCAGAGCGAGACCCCATCTCAAGAAAAAAAAAGAGAGAGAGAGAAATTGCATTTTTAGGACTGCTACCTTTATAAGCTAATGGTGTTCTTTTTTTATTAATTTTTAAATTCCCTTTTCTATGCATATTTGAAACATTCCTTCCTCTATTTCTTCTCATGCCCTTAGCTCAGAGTTTCTCTACCTTGACATTTTTTATATTTGGCATTGAATCACTCTCTGGGGTGGGACTGTCCTGGGCACCTTGGGGTGCTGAGCACCCTGGCCTCTTATCCATTCCATGCTGCAGGAGGATGCCCTGGCCAGGATTACAGGTATGAGGCACTGTGCTTGGCTATATATATATATATATATATTTTTTTTTTTTTTTTTTGAGACAGAATCTCGCACTGTCACCCTGGCTATAATGCAGTGGCGCAATCTCCACCTCCTGGGTTCAAGCAATTCTCCTGCCTCAGCCTCCTGAGTAGCTGGGACTACAGACGTGTGCCACCACTCCCAGCTAATTTTTTTGTATTTTTTAGTAGAGGGGGGCTTTCACCATGTTGACCAGGATGGTCTCAATCGTCTGACCTCGTGATCTGCCCGCCTTGGCCTCCCAACTGCTGGGATTATAGATGTGAACCACCGCGCCCGGCCCCACTTGGCCGTCTCTTTAATCTTTTGAGACAGGGTCCTACTCAGTTACCCAGGCTGAAGTGTAGGGGGCACGATCATGGCTCACTGCAGCCTCAACCTCTTGGGCTCAGGTGATCCTTCCGCCTCAGCCTCCCAAGTAGCTGGGACCACAGGTGTGAGCCATAGTGTCTGGCTTTCTTCCAAAGCAGAACTTGAATCTAGGCTCTGTCTCAGCTCAGCCTCTCAGGCAAGGCCCTCTTCACTGTGTGTATGTGATGTGTGGTGTGTGTGTGTGTGTGTGTGTGTGTGTGTGTGGTGTGATGTGTGTATGCGTGGTATGTGTATGTGTGGTGTGTGTGGTATGTGTTGTGTGTTGTGTGTGTGGAATGTGTTTGTGTGGTGTATGTGGTGTGTGTGTATGGTGTGTTTATGGTGTGTGTGGTCTGTGGCATGGGCGTGTGTGGTGTGCGTGTGTGGTGTGTGTGGTGTGTGTGTGGTTGGTATGTGCTGTAGTGTGTGTGCATGTGTGGGGTGTGTGTGTGGTGTGTAGTGTATGTGGTGTGTGTGTGGTGTATGTGGGGTGGGTTTGTGGTGTGTGTGGTCTGTGGCATGTGTGGCATGGGTGTGTGTGGTATGTGTGGTGTGTGTGGTATGTGTGATGTGTGTGGTGTGGGGTGTGTGTAGTTGGTGTGTGCTGTAGTGTATGTGCATCTGTGGTGTAGTGTGTGTGTGGTGTGTAGTGTATGTGGTGTGTGTGTGGTGTGTGTGTGGTCTATGGCATGGTGTATGTGATATGTGTGATGTGTGTGGTGTGGGGTGTGTGTGGTTGGTGTGTGCTGTAGTATATGTACATCTGTGGTGTAGTGTGTGTGTGGTGTGTAGTGTGTGTGGTGTGTGTGGTCTATGGCATGGGTGTGTGGGGTGTGTGTGTGGTGTATGTGGTGTGTGGTGTGTGTAGTTGGTATGTGCTGTAGTGTGTGTGTGTGTGTGTGTGTGTGTGTGTGTCTGTGTGTGTTTTCAGCCACAGAGACCAGAGCCCCCTTTTCTGTTTCTTTCTCCAGGATTGAAGCTGCCCTCAAGGACGTGGTCTCCACCAGTTGAGTCTGAAGGTTTTCAGAAGCACAACCAGAGTGAAGAGGAGGATTTGGCCGGCGAGTGTTGCTCCTGTCCAAAGACAGACTCTCAGATCCAGAAGGAGCTGGAGGAGTCCTCGTTTAGGAAGACGTTTGAGGATTACCTGCACAATGTCGTTTTCATCCCCAGGTTAGGACTGGGCATGGCGCTGGGCTCCCTTAGCAGGTGTCAGTTGGCTTGGTGTTGTTGGACGGTCCCTTAAGTAAGGGACCCAGAGGCGGCAGAAGGGTGGGTGGAGTCTGTACGGAGCCCTTCCCTGGGTGGAGGAAGAGATCTTGCTATTTCCAGGAGAATGTTCTTAGGAAGAGCAAATAATCGCACACAAGGGGAAAAATGGGCAAAACAGCATGTGCCTTTCTTATCTCTCCTGAGCTGGTCTGATTTCTCCATTACATGGTTAAGACTTTTTTTTTTTTTTTTTTGCCAGAGTCTCACTCTGTCACCCAGGCTGGAGTGCAGTGGTGCAATTTCGGCTCACCACAACCTCTGCCTCCCGGGTTCAAGTGATTCTCATGCCTCAGCCTCCCAAGTAGCTGGGATTACAGGTGCCTGCCACCATGCCCTGCTGATTTTTATATTTTTAGTAGAGAAAGGGTTTCTTCATGTTGGCCAGGCTGGTCTCGAACCCCTGACCTCAGGTGATCCACCTGCCTTGGCTTCCCAAAGTGCTGGGATTACAGGCATGAGCTACCATGCCTGGCCATGATGATTGAGGCTTTAGCTGGCTGCAGTGGTATAAGCCTGTGGTCTCAGCTATCTGGGAAGCCAAGGTGGTAGGGTTGCTTGAGGCCAGCCTGGGCAACATAATGAGAATCCATCTCTACAAAAAACAATTGAAAAATCAGCCAGGCATGATGGTGTATGCCTGAATTCCTAGCCCATGAGGAGGCTGAGGCAGAAGGATCACTTGAGGCCAGGAGATAAAGGCTACAATGAGCTATGATGGTGCCACTGCACAGAGCAAAACCCTGTCTCAAAAAGAAAATAAAGAAATAAATTAAAAATAAAGAAAGGAAAGAGAACGAGGAAGGGAGGGAGGAAGGGGGAGAGAGAGAAACAGAGAAGAGAAAGAGAAGAGGAAGGAGGGAAGGAAGAGGGAGAAAAAAAGAAAATAAAGGAGAGAAGGAAAGAGGAAAGAAGGAAGGAAAGGAAGGAAGGAAGGAGAAAGACAGAAGAAAAGAAAAGAAAGGAGGGAAGGACAGAGAAAGAGAAAGCAGAAAAGAAAGGGAAGAAACGAAGGAAGGAAGGAAAGAGGGAGAGGGAGAGAAAGAAGGAAAGAAAAAAGGAGGGAAGAAAAGGAAGGAAGGAAAGAAAGAAGAAAGAGAAAAAGAGAAAGAGAAAGAAGGAAGGCCGGCAGACTTAAAGAAGTGTTGAGTCAGTTGTGGCGTCTACACATAGTCATGTTTGCCATCCTAGGGCCACCTCAGCAGTCTGTCTCTGGGGAGAATCTTCTCTGCTTTCTTCCCCTTCCCTTGCTGGATCTGGGCGCCTGCTGAGGAAAAGGCAGCTCCCTCCCTCCAGCAAGTGATGGAAGCCAGTGGGCCCCGGGTCAAAGCCAGGCTGCCCTAACTTGGACGCAGTGTGCCTCGGAGCGTCAGAGCCCAGTGGTCTGTCTCACGAAGTTCCCTCTGTCCTCAAAGCAGTTGGTTTTATTTCCACAGAACCACCTCTCCAGGCCCTGGTGCGGAGAACTCTAGGTATGGCTCATCCATGTGACCCCTTATATCTGCTCGGTGCAGGGCTGGCAGCGTGCCAGGCAGATGCCTCGGAGATTCCAGGGGTTTCTGTGGCTTTTTGCATGTGGTGGGCTGCTGGGCTGGAGAGCAGATGCTTCACAAATTCAGAAATCCAGTGCCTTCACTCTGAAATGAAATCTGGGCATGAATGTCGGGGAGAGGGGAATCTTCACTAACACGCTCTTCCTGAAACCTAGAATCACGGGAGGATTTCCTGGGCACCCCCTCTCTGCCCTCTGTTTGCAGCCACCCTGTGCTCACTAAACATCTCTTTGCACCTCCTGAGTGGGTCTACGGTACTGGGTTGGGGTCCCCGGGGTCTGAGCTCCCCGCAGCTGGATGCCCTGACCCAGCAGCTCCTACTCCATGGTGGGAAGTTGATCTGGAAACAAAACATTTTCCTGAAAGGGCGACACGTATGAACACAAGAACACCGTGTCGCTCACTGAATTCCACGGAGGAGAGTCAGGAACGTTTGCTTTCAATTTGCATCCTAAGAGGAAAAAGAAGTGGGGTCCTGGGAGAGAGAGAAAGGCAAGGAGATGAGATTTTGGGAGGAATAGGAGGTGAGACTAGAAAGTCAATTTGGGACCACTTCGAGGGATTTCTATTTTTTATTTTTTATTTATTTTTCTTGAGATGGAGTTTTGTTCTTATCCCCCGGGCTGGAGTGCAATGGCACCATCTCGGCTCACCGCAACCTCTGCCTCCCAAGTTCAAGTGATTCTCCTGCCTCAGCCTCCCGAGTAGCTGGGATTACAGGCGTGTGCCACCACGCCGGGATAAATTTTGTATTTTAAGTCGCAACGGGTTTTCACCATGTTGGTCAGGCTGGTCTCCAATTCCCAACCTCAGGTGATCCGCCCGCCTCAGCCTCCCAAAGTACTGGAATTACAGGCGTGGGCCACGGTGCCTGGCCAAGGAATTTTCTTCTTTTAGCAGAGTGTTTGTTTGTTTGTTTGTTTGTTTTCCGGGAACTTGTGTGGCCTGATCTGACCTCTAGTGGCCATTTGCAACACTATCTGTAGCCAAGAAGGGTCTAAAAATGTGTGGGCTTGGTCCAAAGCGGATCTCAAGCTCAGTCCTGCTATTAATAATATTTGGGGCTAAGGCTGGACATGGTGGCTCACACCTGTAATCCCATCACTTTGGGAGGCCAGGGCAGGGCGATTACTCGAGGACAGGAGTTGGAGACCAGCCTGACTGAGATGGCGAAACCCCGTTTCTACAAAAAATATAAAAATTAGCCGAGCCTCATGGCGCATGCCTGTAGTCCCAGCTACTTAAGAGGCTGAGGCCAGAGAATCGCTTGAATCCTGGAGACAGAGGTTGCAGTGAGCCCAGATCTCGCCACTGCACTTCAGCGTGGGTGACAGAGCGACACTCTATCTAAAAAAAAAAAATAAGAATAAATAACAATAAATAATATTTGGAGTCAGATTATTCTAGGGCATGGAAACTTTCCTGGGCACTATCCAACAACACGGGACAGAATCCCTGGCTTCCACACATCTGATGCCAGTAGTGTGTCTGCCTCCCAAAGTTGTAATAACCAAAAATATCTTCAGACATTGCTAGATATCCCCCTGAGGGCTGGGGGCAGAAGGACCCTTGGTTGGGCCCACCAGTTTAGGGTGGGATTGTTGGATCGTCAAATGCTGCCTAGAATGGGCACAGTGGCTCATGCCCGTCATCCTAGCACTTTAGGAGGCCAAGGCAGGTGGATCACCAAAGGTCAGGAGTTCAAAACCAGCCTGGCCAACATGGCGAAACCCCGTCCCTACTAAAACTACAAAAATTAGCCAAGCATGGTGATGCACACCTGTAATCCCAGCTACTTGGGAGGCTGAAGCAGGAGAATCACCGGAAGGTGGAGGTTGCAGTGAGCTGAGATCAAACCACTGCACTCCAGCCTGGGCTACAGAGCGAGACTCCATCTCAGGAAAAAAAAAAAAAAAAAAAGTTAATCACTTACATATCTATTGGCCAAAGCAGAAATGGAAACTTCCATTGAAGTCCTTTTGGAAAATAATGAAAATGTGAATATCATGTACCTTAACTTTTAGCGTATTGCCAAAGCTTGGCTTTGATGTTAATTAGCATATTTAAATGAATTGGTAAATTAATAAATAAACTTTAAACTATAAAAATATAAATGTATTAGGAAGGGAAAAGCAATAATAGCCAAACCTATGGCAAACATAAAGGGAAAACACAAACAAAGTAGAAGGAAAGAGGAAGACATAAAACTAGCATCTGAAGAACATTTTAATGTGTTAAGGTATTTGGACAACTGTGCATGCTCAATTCGAAAGCTTCTGTAAGCTAGAAAAATGTAACTTGTCTAAACGGATTTAAAAAGAAGCAGAAAAATTAAGTGGTTATGAACCTTGGAAAAAGGCATGTGTCAATTAATTTCCCCAAAAAGTCCCCTCAGCCCAGAGAGGTTTATAGACACATTCTTTCAAATTCTGAAAAAGCAACTATTTCCTATAATATAAAAACTGTCTTAGGGCATAGAAATACATAAAAAGTATCCCAGCTGGGTGTGGTGGCTCATGCCTGTAATCCCAGCACTTTGGGAGGCCAAGGCAAGCAGATCACGAGGTCAGGAGTTCAAGACCAGCCTGGCCAACATGATGAAATCCTGTCTCTACTAAAAATACAAAAATTAGCTGGGTATTGTGGCACACATCTGTAATCCCAGCTACTTTGGAGGCTGAGGCAGGAGAATCACTTGAACCCAGAGGTGCAGGTTGCAGTGAGTCCAGATTGTGCCACTGCACTCCAGTCTGCGTGACAGAGCAAGACGCCATCACAAAAAAAAAAGAAAGAAAAAATTATCCCAGTTCATTTTATGAAATGAACAGAACACCCTTAAAGAACTTAACAAAGATATTGCACTCAATAAAAGCCACAGACCAAGCTAATATGTGACGTTAGGTTCAAACATCCCAAATAAAACACTGCACTGCAATATTTTTTACCTCCAAAATGCAAGGATGGTTTAAGATCTGATCTGATAACATCATCTATGCCATCAAGAGGTGCAATAAGGAAGATCAAAGCTGTTTCAATAACATTAATTTAAAATTCCTAACTTAGAGAAAGGGGAGGGAAAAAAAGAATCCTCTCATAAAACTAGTAGGAGAGTATTTCTTCTACAGGACAAATGTTACCTAGAGTAAACCAACAGCCAAGCTAACATCATTCCTAAAATTATTCTCAGCTGAGTTAGGAACAGAACAAGGAAGCCCAAGCTCATCATTACTAATTAACATTTCTCTGGGCATCCAGCCAACGTAATAAGACAAGAAACAGAAATTAGAATTGTAAAGAATGGAATGTGGGAAATAAAGTCATTGCTATTTGCAGAGCGTCTAGCTCAAGGCTAGGCAAACTATGGCCATGGGCCAGCTGCCTGTTTTTGTAAATGAACTCTTATTGGAATGTAACCCCACCCACTTGTTTACACAGCATCTAGGGCTGCTTTAAGCTACAATGACAGAGTAGTTTTGACAGAGGTCATTTGGCTTGCAAAACCCAAAATATTTATTATCTAGCCAGTTACGGGAAAATTTTGCTGACCCCCTCTTCTAGTGTGTCATTGAAAACCCAAGAAAGTCAATTATGAAACTTTTAAAATGAGTTAAGAGTTTGGGAAAGTAGGTACAGTAGAAATAAGCAAAAAGACAGTTTGATATACAAGCAATAATTAGAAGATACAATAGGGGAAAAGATCCCCTTCAAAATTGCCGTAAAACCTTAGCACACCTCCTAACAACCCCATCTAGAATGACTTGGAACAAATTTTAAAAATGTTACTGATATATTAAATTGTACAGATAACATAAAAGCCTGCTTGGAATCATTTAAAGAAAGCTTAATGGCAAATGGAAAAGAGTAAGTTGTATAGCATGATACATAAAAGGTTAATATCCTTAATAAACAACACAGGAGTAAGGAAAACACGAGAAATCCATGAAAAATAGACAAAGGACAAAGGACAATTCTTTGGAGAAACACAGAGAATCAATAAAGGAAAAATGAAGTCACACTCAGTAACATAAAGATCCACAAATAAAGTAGTTGAGTGATGACATATTTTTAATCTCTTGGGTTAAAAATCTAGACAAACAAAGCAAACACAGAAAAAAAAAACCTGTTAAGCCTTAGGGTTGCTGAGATTGTTCTGGATTGAAATTTTATGGCCTGCTGGTTGAACCACAAGTCAGTATAGGGTTTCTGGATAACTAGCCAGAAGCTTAAAGAGTTTCCTATCTCCTTGAACCTAGTGATATTTTCCTCTATGTATCTACTTTGGGGAAAGTAATAAGACAGTCAGACAATGATCAAAGGACTATTTATAACAGCACACACACACAGAAAAATGAGGGCCAGGCACAGTGGCTCATGCCTGTAATCCTGGCTCTTTGGGAGACTGAGGTGGATCGCCTGAGATCAGGAGTTCGAGACCAGCCTGGCCAACATGGTGAAACCCCGTATCTACTGAAACTATAAAAAAATTAGCCTGGCATGGTGGTGGATGCCTGTAATTCCAGCTACTCAGGAGGCTGAGGCAGGAGAATCGCTTGAACCCAGGAGGCAGAGGTTGCAGTGAGCCAAGATCATGCTATGGCACTCCAGCCTGGGTGACAAGAGTGAAACTACATCTCAAAAAAATATAAAATAAGGAGGATGGTTGATTGAATGATGAATCATGTAGTAAGTGGAATATTTTACAGTCATTCATTGTTTTCCAAGTTTTCTGCAGAAAGCACAGGTGATGGGGGAAAACACTGCTACTAAAAAGGAAAAATCCCGAAATTCTCTCCTAGTTAAAATGTTATGTTTTCAGGAAAATATTTAATAAATGCTTCCAATACAGCAAGTAAACCAAGTTTACCTATAAAACAGGCTTGATCCTCATCATGTTCACACATAATATTTACAGAAAAAAAAATTGTCCAGGGAAGCAGTGGGCGGTGAATTTGAGTAATTTATTTTTTATTTTTTCTTTTCTTTTTCTTTTTCTCTTTCTTTCTTTCTTTCTTTCTTTTTTTTTTTTTTTTTGACAGAGTCTTACTCTGTCAACCCTGGCTGAAGTGCAGTGGTACGATCTCAGCTCCCTGCAACCTCTGCCTCCAGGGTTCAAATGATTCTCTTGCCTCAGCCTCCCAAGTAGCTGGGATTACAGCTGTACACCACCATGCTCGGCTAATTTTTGTATTTTTAGTAGAAACAGGGTTTCCCCATGTTGGCTAGGCTGGTCCCAAACTCCTGATCTCAGGTGATCTGCCTGTGTCAGCCTCCCAAAGTACTGGAATTACAGGCATGAGCCACCGGGCCAGCCTACATTTTCTTCTGTATCCTTTTTTCATTGTGTTTTAAAATATGTTAGCTATCAACATTTGTTGTTTAGTATATGTTTTTACAGGAAGGGGAGAAGTGCACCAATTGCATAGATGTTTCTTGGAGTTACCCTTCCTGACCTGAGTGGTGTGATTCCTTTCCTAAGAATTGCAGCTTAATCACTCAAATTATGCAGGTTCCCCAAGCAGTCATAAAAAGGAGAAGATGCTTTTTTCCCGTTTAAACTGATGCTGTCGATCAGCAGCTTAGGCCATTGAGCAAATGCCATTTGGCAGGGCTTCCTGAAAAGCTGGACTCTTACTTGCTTTTCGTGTCTTATTTTTGTCACTGTCCCTGGCTGGCCTATGTATCTGCAAAATGAAAAACCTGAAATTGAGCATGTCCAGGGGGAATAAGGGTGTGTGTCTACTATTGACGGCCTTGGAAACACTCATCCCTCACAAGGTGGGCCTGCTCTAATCCTTTCAAGAGGGCATCTTAAAAGCTGCTCTGGGTGGTAATTCCTGGCAGTCTGCATTTTAATCCATGTTCCCCACCACTGCACCCTCCTGCACTCTGATCGTTCTTCTTAATCAAGCCTTGTATTCTCCAGTGTCATGATAGACTAGATAAAGAAAATGTGGCATATATACACCATGGAATACTATGCAGCCATAAAAAAGGATGAGTTCATGTCCTTTCAGGGACATGGATGAAGCTGGAAACCATCATTCTCAGCAAACTGACACAAGAACAGAAAACCAAACAGTGCGTGTTCTCACTCATAAGTGGGTGTTGAACAATGAGAACACATGGACACAGGGAGGGGAACATCACACCAGGGCCTGTCGGGGGGTGGGGTGGGAGAGCTAGGGGAGGGATAGCAGGGGGTAGGAGGATTGTGGAGGGATACTATTAGGAGAATTACCTAATGTAGTTGACGGGGGGATGGATGCAACAAACCACCATGGCACGTGTATACCTATGTAACAATCCTGCATAATCTGCACATGTACCCCAGAACTTAAAGTATAATAAAATAAATAAATAAAAACGATGGTGTTGGTGTGATCACACATATTGTCGTTCTAGGCCGACTCGGAAACGCAGGTCCCTTGATGACATTGGGAACATGACAGAGGCCGAGCCCACGGTGGCAGCTCTCCCTAACACTTCCTTGACCATGGAGCCCATGAGTCCGGAGGAGCCCAAGCCCTTCGAGAAGGTGGTGAACAGAGAGTCGCTGGTCATCTCTGGCTTGCGACACTTCACGGGCTATCGCATCGAGCTGCAGGCTTGCAACCAAGACACCCCCGAGGAACGGTGCAGCGTGGCAGCCTATGTCAGCGCCAGGACCATGCCTGAAGGTGGGGCTGCTGCCCTGGGGTCTGAGTGTCATGGGGTGGGAGATCCAGGCTGACTGAGGACAGATTATTGGCCTTCTTTTTTGGCGGGGACAGAGGCTTGCTCTGTCACCCAGGCTAGAGTGCAGTGGTGCCATCTCAGCTCATTGCAATCTCTCTGCCTCCTGGTTCAAGCAATTCTCCTGTTTCAGCCTCCCGAGTAGCTGGGACTACAGGTGTTTGCCACCACACCCAGCTGATTTTTGTATTTTTAGTAGAGATGAGGTTTCACCACATTGCCCAGGCTGGTCTGGAATTCCTGGGCTCAAGTGATCTGCCCACCTTGGCCTCCAAAGTGCAGGCATTACAGGCATGAGCCACTACACCTGGCCTTTTTTTTTTTTTTTTTTTTTTGAGACGAAGTCTCACTCTGTTGCCCAGGCTGGAGTGCAATGGTGTGATCTTGGTTCACTGCAACCTCCACCTCCCTGGTTCAAGCGATTCTCCTGCCTCAGCCTCTCAAGTAGCTGAGACTACAGGTGTGTGCCACCACGCCTGGCTAATTTTGCATTTTCAGTAGAGATAGGGTTTCATCATGTTGCCCAGGCTGGTCTCCAACTCCTGGGCTCAGGTGATCTGCCCACCTCGGCCTCCCAAAGTGCTGGGATTACAGACATGAGCCACCACGTGTCATATTTTTAAATTACAAGAGTCATAGTTAACCATCATGTAAACTTTAGAAAATACACAAAAGCAATAAGAAAACTATAGTAAAATTAAGAAGTTTAATACTTATCAGTAGTGCGTTAGCCAGGGTTCAAGAGAGAAACAGCCAGCATGGTGAGTGTGTGCATACGTGCAGTTGACCCTCAGTATCCACCGGTTAGGCATCTGTGGGTTCAACCAGCCTCAAATTGAACATTTAAAAAACAAACAAAAACAATACAACAATAAAAGATTGAAATTTTTTTTTAATGCAACAATAGCCTGGGCGAGGTGGCTCACATCTGTAATCTCAGCACTTTGGGAGGCAGAGGTGGTCAGATCACAAGGTCAGGAGTTCAAACCAGCCTGGCCAATGTGGTGAAACTCTTTCTCTAATAAAATTACAAAAATTAGCTGGGCGTGGTGGTGGGCATCCATAGTCCCAGCTACTCAGGAGGCTGAGGCAGGAGAATCACTTGAACCCAGGAGGTGGAGGTTGCAGTGAGCCGAGATGGCACCACTGTACTCCAGCCTGGGCAACACAGCAAGACTCCATCTCAAAAACAAACAAACAAACAAAATGCAACAATAAAACAATAATACACATTTTACAACCAACCTCAGATTGAAAATCGAAGATTTTTTTTAAAATGAAAAAATACAGTGGAACAACTATTTACTTAGCATTTGCATTGTATTCGGTATTATAAGTAATCTACAGATGATTTAAGTATATGGGAAGGGCCAGGCATGATGGCTCACACCTATAATCCCAGCACTTTGAGAGGCTGAAGTAAGTGTATCACCTGAGGTCAGGAGTTCAAGACCAGCCTGGCCAACATGGTGAAACACCATCTCTACTAAAAAAAAAAAAAAAAAAAAAAAAAGCCAGACATGGTGGCACACATCTGTAGTCCCAGCTGTGGGGAGGTTGAGGCAGGAGAATCGCTTAACCCAGGTAGAGGTTTCAGGGAGCTGAGATCACACTACTGCACTCCAGCCTGGGTGACGGAGTGAGACTCTGTCTCAGAAACAAAGAAAAACAAATAAGGGCTGCAATTCAGTTAACAGTAGTATGCTAGTTTTAAAGGAAACTTTAACATTTAATAATGTTAAAGTTTCCTTGCTTTAATAATGTACAAGACTTAAGTGAGGTGTTATCATTGGCAGAAGCTGGGTGAAGCCTCCATGGGAACTCTCTGTGTTATTTTTGCCACTTCTTGTGAGTCTGCAGTGACTTTAGCATATAAGTCATATGCAGAAAGTAACCCATTTAATCTTCCAAACAATCCCATGGGATGAGTTTCAGCTGTCCATTCTCCAACGAGGAAAATGGGACATGGGAAAATGACACCACCATCCCAAGGTTGCTCCACGGGTCGGTGACAGAAGTGGGATCTGATCCAAGACTTACACCCCTGCCTCTCACTTCCTCTCCTTACAGCCAAGGCTGATGACATCGTCAGCCCTGTGACCCACGAAATCCTTGAGAACAACATCGTCCACTTGATGTGGCAGGAGCCAAAGGAACCCAATGGTCTGATCGTGCTGTATGAAGTGAGTTATCGGCGATATGGCGATGAGGTAAGGCCCCTTCAGACTTGGGCATGCCCCTTCTGAGTTGCTCCTGGTACCTCCTAACTTTGCTTAAATTCTGATTCCAATGCTTCTATCATCAGCTATTGTGTTATTAGCACTTAAAGCCTTGATACGTGACTTCTCAGGGAGCTGGGTCTTAAATGCCAACCTATGAGCTTGTTACTTTCCTTAGTTTCTCACAATGCTTTTCAGCTGTGTCCTCTAAATTGGATGATGTCTGCCATGACAGGAGACTTATTTCACTTTAGAAGGAGTTATTTGAGTCTTAAAATATTACAAGTGGCTGGGCACGGTGGCTTACACCTGTAATCCCAGCACTTTGGGAGGCCAAAGCAGGCAGATCACTTGAGTCCAGCCTGGCCACCATGGTGAAAGCCCATCTCTACTGAACATACAAAAAATAGCCGGGCATGGTGGTAGGCACCTGTAGTCCCAGCTACTCAGGAGGCTGAGGTGGAAGAATCACTTGGTCCTGGGAGGCGGAGGTTGCAGTGAGCCAAGATTGCGCCACTGCACTCCAGCCTGGTGACTCGGTCTCAAAAACAACAGCAGCAACAACAACAACAAAACCTTGTAAGTTGCTTTTCATGAGATCCTTCCATTCAGCCAGACACCATGCAGGCTGCTGGGTGAATGCAGAGATGCACAAAACACAGAATCCAAGACAACCCAAAAGAACCCAAACCATTGCTAAACTATTCCCAGAGTTCACTGTATGTCCCAAACACGTTCAGTACATTACACACAGTATCTCACTGATCACATTTTATTACCTCTAGGACATTTTGAGAGGCCCCTTTATTTTTATGAACAGCTAAGCAGAAAAAAAAAGGTGCTGTTAATTCTAATTTTATTTTTATTTTTTCCTAGAATATAGATTCTGAGCATTGTTAATTCTCATTGTAAGATGGCATTGCTTGTAAGATGCATTCCGATTTCAGAAATGCCAAAATGCAAAAATAATATACCTCTCAGAACTGAGGAAGTATAATATGTCCTCAAATTATCCCAGTGAGCTGGGTACTGAGGCTTCCAGAGTTGAAGTTACTGCACAAGGACTATTGAATAGAATCAGGATCCAAATGCAAGACTGATATTCCAATCTGGAAACTGCCAATTTTTCTTTTACCATAAAGGTCTGGATAGTAAACATGTTTGACTCTGTGGCCGGATGATTTCTGTTACAAATACTCAATTCCACCATTGTACTGAGAAAGCAGCCGTGGATGATATGTAAATGAATGGGTGCGGTTGTGTGCCAATAAAACTTTATTTACAAAAACAAACGGTAGGCCAGGTTTAGCTAGTGGGCCAGAGTTTGTCAACAACTAACAGAGGTTACAGCTAAATGTCTGATTTCCTGAAACTTTGAGAGAGTGTCTTCCTATGACCAGTTGGACCTTCCTCCCTCTACTTACCCCTCCTGGGACCACATCTACTCTTGGCACCCAAAGATTTTGGCTTTGACAATAATTTAGAATTGAGATCCATACACCATGGCTTGTGGGCCAAATCTGGCTTGCAGAGCATTGTAAAGACTATGCAACAGGGCCGGACCGAGTGGCTCACACCTATAATCCCAGCAGATCACCTGAGGTCAGGAGTTCAAGACCAGCCTGGCCAATGTGGCAAAACTCCATCTCTACTAAAAACACAAAAATTATCTGGGTGTAGCGACAGACACCTGTAATCCCAGCTACTCAGAACGCTGAGGCTAGGAGAATTGCGTGAACCCAGGAGGCAGAAGTTGCAGGAGGCCAAGATTGTGTCACTGCACTCCAGCCTGGAAGACAGAGCAAGACTCTGTCTCAAAAAAAAAAAAAAAAAAGAATATGCAACAGAGACTTTCTTCTTACTGTCTTCTTCTTTTTGATGTGGCCCTTCATAGAAAAAGTAAACTTTCAAAAATAGAAAGGGTCCGGCAGGTGCAGTGGTTCATACCTGTAATTCCAGCACTTTGGGAGACTGAGGCAGGCAGATCATGAGGTCAAGAGATTGAGACCATCCTGGCCAAACTGATGAAACCCATCTCTACTAAAAATACCAAAAATTAGCTGAGTGTGGTGGTGCTCACCTGTAGTCCCAGCTGCTTAGGAGGCTAGGCAGGAGAATCACTTGAACTCAGGAGTCAGAGGTTGCAGTGAGCCGAGATCTGGCCACTGCACTCCAGCCTGGCAATAGAGTGAGACTCCATCTCAAAAAAAAAAAAAAAAAAAGAAAAGAAAAATAGAAAGGATCCTTACTGAAATTGTCATTCTGGGCCTATTTTGGGGCCCTGCTTACTAAATGAATGGCTTGATTTGCCTTTTTTTAATGTTTGTTTTTAAAATAAAATTCCTTATCATACAGAGCTCAGCTAGTTTTTAATTGGCACAAACGTGCCCATACAGCTAACTCATATTCATGAGTTACTTTCTTCTTCCTCTTGATGTCTCTGTCTGCAGTAGCCTTTGGGATTATGGTTTGTACTTGCTACACAGGACTTAATCTCATGATTGGGCTATCATTTATTTTTGGAGATTTTGGTTGCCTAGTTTTTACCATTTTAGGCAATACTTATTTTATCTGGAAAGCAGTTTAGCTTTTTGGATTGGCAGCTTTAGTTATTGTTTCAGTCAGTTTTTGCTGTGTAACAAACTGCCCCCCAAAAGTACTGGTTTTCTGAAAAGGACATTTATTCTTTCTCTCAATTCTGCAGGTTCACTGTGTGATTCCTTTGTCTGAGCCAGTCTGGCTGGAGCTGGATGACCTCATTCACATGGCCAGGGCTCAGCTGGGGGCACTTGGAGCTTTTTCCCTGGGTGATCTCTTACTGCCCAGCAAGCTAGCCCAGGCAAGGAACGACATGCCCCATGTACAAACACTTTTCAGGACTTTGTTTACATCCCGTTTGCTAGTGCCCCTTTGGCAAAGTGAGGCCTTGCCTAAGTCCAGAATGAGCAAGGACAATACATCCTCTGAGCATTTCAGTGAGCGGGATATTGAGGCTTCCAGAGTCTCATAGACACAGAAAGGCACGATTCCCCGAGGGCCATAATTGCAAAGTTTATTAATGTATTGTCCCATATGTATTAATCCTATAGGTCCTAAGGAAATCGTTCCAGTTTGGGGCAGGGAACAAAGCTCTATGCACAAGATTTTCTTCCGTAGCAAAAAATGCAAACCACTAGATGTCCATCTATGGGAGAATAGACACATGGAAGACAGTACATCCATAAAACTGGTGGATGACAAGCCATTTAAAACAATATTTGGGGCTGGGCACAGTGGCTCATGCCCGTAATCCCAGTACTTTGGAAGGCTGAGGCAGGCAGATCAGATGTGTGCCTATAATCCCAGCTACTTGGGAGGCTGAGGCAGGAGAATCGTTTGAATCTGGGAGGTGGAGGTTGCAGTGAGCCTAGATTGCACCACTGCACTCCAGTCTGGGCAACAGAGTGAGACTCCATCTTGATAAATAAATAAATACAATTAAAAAAAAATATGCCCAATGGTTTTCAGTACATTCTCTAAACGTTTTCTTGTGCCACATCACCACAGTCAATTTCAGAATGTTTGTGTCACCCAAAACATCACCCCGAAATCCAAAAATGCACCCTACCCCCTGTACCTATCACTCCTTCCTGCCAAGCTTTCCTGCTCTTCTCCCCTGGGAACCATTAATCTGCTTTCTTTCTCTTTGGGGACTCTGTTTCTATTGCCTATTTTGGACATTGCAAGTGGAATCATACACCATGTGGCCCTTTGTGTCTAACTTCTTTCACTAAGCATCATGTTTTCTTTTCTTTCTTTTTTAAAAAATGTATTTACTATACTTTAAGTTCTGGGGCACATGTGCAGAATGAGCAGGTTTGTTACATAGGTATACACATGCCATGGTGATTCGCTGCATCCATCCCCTGTTATCTACATTAGGTATTTCTCCTAATGGTGTCCCTTCCCAATCCCCCGACCCCCTGCTATCCCTCCCATAGCCCCCCAACCCCCAACAGGTCCTGATATGTGATGTTCCCCTCCCTGTGTCTATATATTCTCATTGTTCAACTCCCACTTATGAGTGAGAACATGCAGTGTTTGGTTTTCTGTTTTGGTGTCGGTTTGCTGAGAATGACAGTTTCTAGCTTCATCCATGTCCCTGCAAAGGACATGAACTCATCCTTTTTTATGGCTGCATAGTATTCCATGGTGTATATGTGCCACATTTTCTTTATCCAGTCTATCACCGATGGGCATTTGGGTTGGTTCCAAGTCTTCGCTATTGTGAACAGTGAGCACGTTTTCAAGGTTTATCTACGTGGTAACCTGTGTCAGAGCCTGATTCCTTTTTTGTGTGTGTGTGAGATGGAGTCTCACTCTGTTGCTCAGGCTAGAGTGCAATGATGCAATCTCAGCTCACTGCTACCTTCACCTCCCGGGTTCAAGCGATTCTCCCTGCCTTAGCCTCCCAAGTAGCTGGGATTACAGGCACCCACCACCATGCCCAGCTAATTTTCTGTATTTTTAGTAGAGACACGGTTTCGCCATGTTGGCCAGGCTCATCTCGAACTCCTGACCTCAGGTGATCCACCCGCCTCAGCCTCCCAAAGTGCTGGGATTACAGGCATGAGCCATCGTGCCCAGCTGGGAAATGTATCTTCTAATGACAATCATTCGCCCCAGATACCTTGAGGAGTGAAAAACAAGAGAGATGCATGTGGGAAGGATCTAGAACCTCTGTCAAGCTGAGAATTGCCTAAGGTCGGGAGTTAGAGACCAGCCTGTCCAACATGGAGAAACCCCGTCTCTACTAAAAATACAAAATTAGCCAGGCGTGGTGGTGCATGCCTGTAGTCCCAGCTACTCTGGAGGCTGAGGCAGGAGAATCTCTTAAATCCGGGAGGCAGAGGTTGCAGTGAGCTGAGATAATGCCACTGCACTCCTGCCTGGGCAACAAGAGCGAAACTCTGTCTCAAAGAAAAAAAAAAAAGACGCATTTCCCCTTTGTCCCGGATAGCAGCTACCTTGGGTTTCTATATTTGCTTATTTGTCCCTCTCTACTCAGTGACTCATGCCACTTGGAAGAAACTTTGGACTGCAGTTCCCTGCCCCCGCCCCTGCCACCAGACTGATTTGTTTTCTTGCTGTTATTATCACATGATAAGCATGGGGGTACTGGCTTTTTTTTTTTTAATGTGTCTTTCTCTTCTCCACTCTCCACCCGCCTGCGCCGCCCCCAACCCTCCCCAAACCAAGTGTTCCAGCCCGGTTCTCTGCATGCACTATTACCTTGGAACTGTTTCGAAAACTTTTCAGAGTTTTGGCTCGCCGCTTGCAGGTTTCGTGGTCGTATTCCCCAGAGACGCTCTTCTCATAAGTTCTGGGTATATCTCTAGTTACGTGCTTGTCACCGGGTGTCTTCCACACTTTGCACACCTCCTCTTCTTCCCACCAGAGACTTGGGTGGATCTCAACTGTTTTCATAATGTTTTTTTTTTTTTTTTTTTTTTTTTTTTTTTTTTTTTTGAAAATCGAAGGGCAGCACCATGGCAAAGATAAAGCTTTTTTGGTTGTCTGTAAACATGAAGCCCATATGTGCATTCGGTTGTGATGTGCAGAGGCCGAGAGTTGCAGGGAAAGGCTGGAGATCTGGCTTGGACCATGCAGATCCTTCATTTCCACCCTTTTCTCATTTTGCTGGAGACCTGCAAAAATATTCTGCAGGGGTCTGAAGGAGACGTTTTTGCGCCAGACAGTTCTGAGTTCAAGAGCTGGCCCTGCTGCTTTTCAGCTGTAAGATCTTGGACAAACCATGTAATCTCCTAAACCAGGGCTCAGGCGGCAAGCTGTGTCCCATAGGCCACATGTGGCCCGCTGCCCGATTTCTAATGATTCATGAGCTAGGAGTCACTTTTGCATTTTATTTATTTTTATGTTTACTTTTATTGTTTTGAGACAGTTGCGCTCTTGTTGCCCATGCTGAAGTACAATGGAACAACATCGGCTCACCACAATCTCCGCCTCCCAGGTTTAAGCGATTCTCCTGCCTCAGCCTCCCGAGTAGCTGGGATTATAGGCATGTGCCACCATGCCCAGCTGATATTTGTATTTTTAGTAGAGACGGGGTTTCTCCATGTTGGTCAGGCTGGTCTCGAACTCCTGATCTCAAGTGTTCCACTCGTCCCGGCCTCCCAAAGTGCTGGGATTATATGCGTGAGCCACTGCGGTTGGCCCTACTGCCTGATTTCTAATGATTCGTGAGCTAGGAGTCACTTTTGCATTGTATTTACTTGTTTTTGAGACAGAATCTTGCTCTGTTGCCCAGGTTGGAGTGCAATGGCACAATCTTGGCTCATCGCAACTTCTGCCTCCTGGGTTCAAGTAATTACCCCTGTCTCAGCCTCCCGAGTAGCTGGGATTACAGGCATTCACCACCACACCCAGCTAATTTTTGTATTTTGGGTAGAGATGGGTTTTCACCATGTTGGCTAGGCTGGGCTCGAACTCCTGACCTCAGGTTGATCCACCCACCTCAGCCTCCCAAAGTGCTGGGATTACAGGTGTGAGCCACCCTGCACCACCCACTTCTCTATTTAAAATGGTTGGGAGTGGGGAGCAATCAAAGGAAGAAGAAGGAGAGATGTGACTCACAGGGTGCAAAGTTTCAGACAGGAGGAATACATTCTAGGAATCCATTACTCTGTAGATGAATGGTGACTGTGGCTAATAACACATAGTTTAAAGTTGCTAGAATAGATTTTAAATGTTCTCACAACAAAGAAATGATAAGTACATGAGGGGATGAGGATTTAATTAGCTTGTTTTAAATCATTCCACAATTTATACTGCATCATAACTTTACACTGTACCCCATACATACATACAACTATTATTCTTATTTTTGTTTATTCATTTATTTTAGAGACAGGGTCTAGCCCTGTGTCCCAAGCTGGAGTGCAGTGGAGTGATCATAGCTCACTGCATCCTTGACGTCCTGGGCTCAAGTGATTTTCCTGCCTCAGCCTCCTGAGTAGCTGGGACTATAGGTGTGAACCACTGTGCCCGGCTAATTGTACTGTTTTCTGTGGAAATGGGGTCTCACTATGTTACCCAGGCTGGTCTCTAACTCCTGGGCTCCAGCGATCCTCCCATCACAGCCTCCCAAAGGACTGGGATTATAGGCATGAGCCACTGTGCCTGATCTATAATACTATTGTTTGTCAATTAAAAATAAATGATTTTTGGAAATATAATATTATAGAAAATAATATTAGTAGAAAATAGACAATAGGTCCGGGCGCAGTGGCTCCTGCCTGTAAAAAGGCAGGAGGATCGCTAGTACCCAGGAAGCAGAGGTTGCAGTGAGCCAAGATTGTGCCACTGCACCCCAGCCTGGGTGACAGAGTGAAACTCCAAAAGAGAGAGAGAGAGAGAGAAAGGAAGGAAGGAAGGAGGGAAGGAAGGGAGATACTAGAAATAGATAATAGAAAATGATAATAGAAAAATAATATTCCAGAGATGAAAATTATACGAAGTTCAACTTCTCAGTGTCAACAAGTTTTGTTAACATACAAACAAACTCTTTTGTTTATGGATGTTATGAAATTGTCCATGAAGTATAACAGGCAAATTGCATCTGGCCTAAGAAGCTGAGAATAGTTACTATCTGTCCTTGATGGCAGAAGTTGGCCAGTCTCCATCCTAAGTCTCAGTTTCCTCACCCCTCCCATGAGGCTAATGTAATGTTACCTGAGCCACGGTTTGCAGGAATTAGATGAAGGCTGGTGTAGTGGCTCACGCCTGTAATCCCAGCACTTTGGGAGGCTGAGGTGGAAGGATTGCTTGAGGAGTTCAAGACCAGCCTCAGCAGCATGACAAAACCCTGTTTATACAAAAAATACAAATATGAGCTGGGGGTGGTGGGTGCCTGTAGTCCCAGCTACTCAGGAGACTGAGGTGGGAGGACCGCTTGAGCCCAGGAGTCGGCAGAGGTTGCAGTGAGCTGAAATCATGCCATCATACCACACCAGCCTGGGTAACAGGGTGAGACTCCAAAATAATAAATGAATACATAAATTAATTAATTTAATTTTAAAGAAGGTGTTTGAGACAGAGTCTCGGTCTTGTCCTCCAGGCTGGAGCGCAATGGCACAATATCGGCTCACTGCAACGTCCACCTCCTGGGTTCAAGCAATTCTCCTGCCTCAGCTTCCCAAGTAGCTGGAATGTCAGGCATGCGCCACCACACCAGGCTAATTTTGTATTGTTTTAGTAGAGACAGGGTTTTACCATGCTGGTCAGGCTGGTGTTGAACTCCTGACCTCAAGTGATTCACCCGCCTCGGCCTCCCAAAGTGCTTGGATTACAGGCATGAGCCACGGAGCCAGGCGAATTTAATTAAAATTTTTTAAAAGGATTAGATGAAACCATCAGGGTCTGATACTTGGCTTCCGGCTTAGGAAGTCTGGCTCTTACCAATAACGACAACCCCTGCATCTATATGCTTATCCATAGCACTATGGTTATAAAATTCTGCAATTCCCAAAGCCACTCGCGTGTCGTCGTCTGTGCTTTGCTGCCTCAGCGTCATCTCTGAGCTGGATCCTGGCTGTGAGCTCCCTGCTAGAGGTGGACACTCCCAGATGTGCAAAGCTAAGCCACCCTCCTCCCCCTCCCTTCCAGGAGCTGCATCTCTGTGTCTCCCGCAAGCACTTCACTCTGGAACGGGGCTGCAGGCTGCGTGGGCTGTCGCCGGGGAACTACAGCGTGCGAGTTCGGGCCACTTCCCTAGCGGGCAACGGCTCCTGGACGGAACCCACCTATTTCTACGTATCGGACTACTGTAAGTCTCTGTGGCAGCCTCGGGGGCTGGGGCTGCGCTTAGCACCGAGCATGGTGGGATACTGCAGAGAATGACATGAAGAGGCCACGGGTGCTGGCCCTGGCCTTGACCCTTGGGTCCATCAGCTGCCACTGTGTGACTGGGACTAGGTGCTTGCCCTCTCTGACCCGGCATTTTTTTTTTTTTTTTTTTTTTTGAGATGAAGGATCGCTCTGCAGTACAGTAATGTTGGCTCACTGTAGCCTCCGCCTCCCAGGTTCAAGTGATTCTACCACCTCAGCCTCCCAGTAGCTGGGACTACAGGAGCCCGCCACCACGCCTAGCTAATTTTTGTATTTTTAGTAGAGACGGCATTCCACCATGTTGGCCAGGCTGGTCTCCAACTTGTGGACTCAAGTGATCCACCTACCTCGGCCTCCCAAAGTGCTCTACCAAAAAAATACAAAAATTAGCTGGGCATGGTGGTGTGTGCCCACAGTCCCAGCTACTTGGGAGGCGGAGGTGGGAGAATTGCTTGAACCAGGGAGGCAGAGATTGCAGTGAGCTGAGATCACGCCACTGCACTCCAGCCTGGGCAACTGAGCCAGACCCTGTCGCAAAAAAGTAAGAAAGAGAGAGAGAGAGAGAGAACAAAGGAAGAAAGAAAAGAAAAAGAAGAGAAAAGAAAGAAAAGAAAGAAAGAAGAGAAAGAAAAAAATAAAGAGAAAAGAAAAGAAGAGGCCTGACACTGGGACTAAGGAATTTATAAAGAAAAGAGGTTTAATTGGCTCCTGCTTCTACAGGCAATAAAGGAAGCATGATCCTAGTATCTGCTCAGCTTCTAAGGAGGCCTCAAGAAACTTTCAATCATGGCAGAAGGCAAAGTGGGAGCAAGGTGTCAAATGGGGATGGTGCTACACACTTTTTAAACAACCAGATCCCAGGAGAACTCACTCATTATACAGTAGCGAGCAAAGATGTTGCTAACCCATTAGAAACTGCCTCCATGATCCAGTCACCTCCCTCCAGGCCACTCCTCCAACACCGGGGTTACATTTCAACAAGAGCTTTGGGTGGGGGACACAGATCAAACCACATCAGCCCCGCTGTCTCTTGTTCCCTCCTTTCTGCCCACGTGGCTCAGTGTTTCATTCTCATTTATGGGTGAGAACATGAGGTAGCTGGTTTTCTGTTCCTGTGTTGATTCACTTAGGATAATGACCTCCGGCTCCTTTCATGTTGCTGCAAAGGACGTGGTCTCATTCTTTCTTATGGCTGTGTAGTATTCCATGGTGTGTGTGTATCACATTTTCTTTAGTGATCCTGCACTTCCTCATCTGTACATGGAGATAATAACAGAACTGCTTCTGGAGGTGGAGGGACATTTTAGTGATATAAATGTTAAGTGCCTGGCACCTCGTGTTAGTGTCTTCATCTTTGTTATTAGAGTTTTTTGGCTGGTGCAGTGGCTCGTACCTGTAATCTCAGGACTTTGGGAGGCTGAGGCAAGAGGATTACTTGAGGATACACCTTAGAGACCAGGCTGAGCAACGTCTAGAGACTCTGTCTCTACAAAAAATACAAAAATGGCCAGGCGCAATGGCTCACACCTGTAATCTCTGCACTTTGGTGGGCCGAGGAGGGTGGATCATCTGAGTTCAGGAGACAGAGACCATCCTGGCCAACATGGTGAAATCCCATCTCTACTAAAATACAAAAAATTACCCGGGCATGGTGGCGAGTGCCTGTAGTCCCAGCTACTCGGGAGGCTGAGGCAAGGGAATCACTTGAACCTGGGAGGCAGAGGTTGCAGGGAGCTGAGATTGCACCACTGCACTTCACTTTGGAACAGGGCTGCAAGCTGTGCAGGCTGTCGCCGGGGAACAACAACAACAACAACAACGACAACAACAACAAAAAATACAAAAATTAGCCAGGTGTGGTGGTGCACGCCTGTAATCCCAGCTACTTGGGAGGCTGAGACAGGAGAATTGCTTGAACCTGGGAGGCAGAGTTTGCAGTGAGCCAAGACTGCACTCATTCCATGAGTGGATGTGATTTTTGGTGTTAACTCTGTTGGGAACATACTGATGTGAAACATACATTTTCTTATTCTATTTCAGTAGATGTCCCATCAAATATTGCAAAAATTATCATCGGCCCCCTCATCTTTGTCTTTCTCTTCAGCGTTGTGATTGGAAGTATTTATATATTCCTGAGAAAGAGGTGAGTGCAGTGGTGTGCTGGTAACCATCAGCTCTCTATAGGTATATTTAAGTTTATTATGAATTTTACTGATACAGGATATGTAACATGCAATTCACAGGTAATAATCATAATATGATATACACAACTCTTTATTGTAAATTTTCTCTAACCAGTTGATTCTCGTGGAATGTTTTTGTTGATTTTTTTTTGTCCAAATCTTTATATCCAAAGCCAACCTATTATTGCAATTGATGAACAAGCATAGCTCCAATGTGAATGTTGATTGATTTTTCAAAATTTACATTAAAGAGTAGGACATGGCTGGGAGCGGTGGCTCACGCCTGTAATCCCAGCACTTTGGAAGGCTGAGGCAAATGGATCACCTGAGGTCAGAAGTTCGAGACCAACCTGGCCAACATGGTGAAAGCTTGTCTCTACTAAAAATACAAAAAAATGTACCCAGGTGTGGTGGCATGCACCTGTAATTGCAGCTACTTAGGAGGCTGAGGCAGGAGAATTGCTTGAACCCGGGAGGTAGAGGTTGCGGTGAGCCAAGATCATACCACTGCACTTCAGCCTGGGTGACAAAGCAAGACTCCGTCTCAAAAGAAAAAAGTGTAGGAAAAAATGAAATAAGACATGTATGTTCATCAATGATATGAGTGACGTCTTTGCTGAGTCAGACAATAATTCTTAAAGACCAGAAGAACATTTTCTTAATGTTTTGTGTTGTGTGTAATGTCGTGGTTGCAGATGTGACATGCTTTTAAGTTTAATCTGCATTATTGAACATTGTTCACATCACTTTCTCAAGCCTGGACAAACAACAAAACAACAAATCTAGTCCTGGGTTATAGCATTTGCCAGTTTCCGTGGTGTAAATATTCCCAGCATGCTCTAGACATAATGTTACTGAGTGCAGTTTTGGAAAGAGATGCATAACAGCTCCCTCTTGTATCCACCCTATGGATACAATATGGTACATAAATGATGTAACGTACATAGCCTCAACTGCATTGATCATAGAAAAATGTAGTATGAGAGTTAGGAAGTGATCAGTTTTGAACTTGTATTGTCTTTGCTTTTAGGATAACTTACTTAATTGTAAGCCTCTATAATTTAAATTTTTTGTTCTATTTGGAAGTCATTGTATAATTTAATCTTTAATGATGGTTATATTTCACAACTGGATCACTAGTTTCCTGAAAATGTAATAATTGTTTCTCATGAGCCAGGACAATCTCACTCTAGAACAGTACTGGGTGAGTGGCTTTTATTTATTTTATTTTATTTTATTTTTTGAGATGGATTTTCGCTCTTGTTACCCAGGGTGGAGTGCAATGGCACGATCTTGGCTCACCGCAACCTCCGCCTCCCGGGTTCAGGCAATTCTCCTGCCTCAGCCTCCTGACTAGCTGGGATTACAGGCACGCACCACCATGCCCAGCTAATTTTTTGTATTTTTAGTAGAGACGAGGTTTCACCATGTTGACCAGGACGGTATCGATCTGTTGACCTCGTGATCCACCCGCCTCGGCCTCCCAAAGTGCTGGGATTACAGGCTTGAGCCACCGCGCCCGGCCTGTGAGTGGCTTTTAAGTGTTATGTGGACGGCCATAAATTATAATAAGAGCCACCCACCCAGAGCCTGGTGTGGTGGTGCACATCTATAATCCCAGCCACTCTGGAGGCTGAGGCAACAGGATCTCTTGAGACCAGGGGGAGTTCAAGACCAGCCTGGGCAACATAGTGAGACCCTGTCTTTACAACATTTTAAAAATTAGCTAGGTGTGGTGGTGAGTACCTGTATTCCCAGCTACTCAGAATGCTAAAGTGGGAGAATCTCTGGAGCCTAGGAAATTGAGACTGCAGTGAGTTATGATTATACTGCTGCCCTCTAGCCACAACACAGCAAGACTCCAACTCTGAAATGTAAAGGAAAAACCATCAAGGGAGGGATGAGTGCTCTCATGCTGTTGCACTTAGGTGCCTGTCTGACAGGCTTCCATTCAAAACATAAAGGTCCCCCATCCTGATGGGCTTCCATTCAAAATATAAAGGTCCCCATCCCTGTCCTAGACTGCATCTAGGATTATGGGGATTCTGCTGATAAGGGCTGCCATTCGCCTTGGAGAGTCTTGTATGTAACCCCTTTGTGGTGACTCTCAAAGTTCCATGAGAATCTCAAGCTAATGTGCATCATTTTTCTCTTCCAGGCAGCAAGATGGACCACTGGGACCACTTTATGCTTCTTCAAACCCTGAGTATCTCAGTGCCAGTGATGGTGAGTACCATCCCTTCCCCGTGGGTGGCCAGAACCCTAATCATCAGCTTTCTTTGCTTTCATCATTGAGTGAGAGTAAAGGATGGGTTCCCCAGGGAGGCCAAGAAAAGCCCTCTTATTCATAGGAGTTTGCCAAACTGCCATTGCTGCAGAAACCTCATTACTGTGTGCATCTGGACACATGGTATCTGGCACCTACCTGAATGGGCTCATCTAGCTGGTCTGGGACCCTTGGGCAGGGTCAACCACTTGGGCTGGGCTCAGCTGGGTGGTTCTTCTGGTCTTGCCTGGCTTCACCTACGTAGCTACATTTTGCTGGTGTGACGGCTAGTGCTCAGTAGTCTTAGATGATTTCACTCACATTTCTGGTGGTCGGCAGGCTGGGTGTTCCCAAGGTCAGGGGGCCTAAGTTGGGGGAGGCTAAGCCTTCTCCTGTCCATGTGGCCTCTTAGGCTCCAGCAGGCTGGCTGAGACTTCATTGCATGGTACTCTGTTGATGCCTAGTAACAAGGGAGGGCAAGCTCCAGGGCATTAGTCCATTCCAAGTTTCTGCCTGGGTCATTCCTGCTGAATCCCATTGACCAAAATAACTCACAAGGCCATGCCTAGGGCCAAGAGGTGATGAGAGAGACTTCACTTTTTCCTGTGAAGAGCTGCCAAGTATCCTGGCTTTTTAATTTTTTCCCACCTATTACAACCTGTCTTCCATCCTCTTGGCACTTTGCAGAAACAGTAGTCTTAGGTGGGAAGTAGCATCACTCTGTAGCAAGGGTCTGAAATCAGACAAAAAGGGGGGTGTAGGCTTGCCTCCGGACACATTGGGCAGGATCTTGGACCTGTTATGGCTCCTTCCTGAGTCTCTGCCATGCCCTCCATGGGTGCAGATGCCCATCCTGTTCTTGGCCATATGCCCAGTGCCTGGCATGAGCCCTGGATCACAGAACTCACTTCATGAGTGTTTTTGAGGGGATTTGGGTGACGGCTTGGGAGGAAGGTGGCTGCAGACCCCCAAGGGATCCACCAAGGATGCTGTGTAGATAAGTGAGAAGTAGTGTTTCCATGCTCTGTATACGTGCCGGACGAGTGGGAGGTGCCTCGAGAGAAGATCACCCTCCTTCGTGAGCTGGGACAGGGCTCCTTCGGCATGGTGTATGAGGGCAATGCCAAGGACGTCATCAAGGGTGAGGCAGAGACCCGTGTGGCAGTGAAGACGGTCAACGAATCAGCCAGTCTCCGAGAGCGAATTGAGTTCCTCAATGAGGCCTCAGTCATGAAGGGCTTCACCTGCCATCACGTGGTGAGTCCGGCAGGGATGGGACACAGGCTTGCCTTCCTGCCCCTTCCCTCTCTCTGCCTCCTCCTCCTGCACAGAGCAACAGAGGACCCTGCCCAACCCCTGCTGCACTAAGCTTACCATCCTAACGCTGTGGGGAGGGATCTTTCCCTTCTCAAATCCCATCCTCTCCCGCTTTGCCTGGAACCAGACTGTATCACTGTCCCATCACTTTCTGGAATCCTTCATTGCTTTCTGGAATCTTCCATCATTTTCTGAAATCTTCCACCACTTTCTGGACTGTTGCATCATTTTCCAGAATCTTCCATTGCTTTTTAGAATCCTCCATTTCTTGCCTCTTCCTGGCTCGTTTGTAATCATGGACCACGCGGAGGTCCACCCCATATTACCTGCCCTCATTCCTACCCTGCACTGAAGGCAGCACAAACTCTTCCTGCCTTTCAGCTCCTTTGTTTCTCTTTGGGTCCCATGTGCTTTCATCCTTGCCACACATATTTATGCAGCATTTAAAGCCCTGCTATTGTCCCTGGATACAGTGGATTTCTACCCCTGTAGAGCTTCCAAAACAACACGTGGAGACAGACTCCAAAACCTTTATTTTTATTTTTATATATTTTTAAGACAGTGTCTCTTTCTGTCACCCAGGATGGAGTGCAGTGGTGCAATATTGTCTCACTGCAACCTCTGCCTCCCAGGTTCAAGAGATTTTCCTGCCTCAGTCTCCTGAGTAGCTGGGATTACAGGCACCCACCACCACATCCGGCTAATTTTTGTATGTTTAGTACAGTCGGGGTTTCACCATGTTGACCAGGATGGTCTCAATCTCTTGACCTTGTGATCTGCCCGCAAAGGCCTCCGAAAGTGCTGGGATTGCAGGTGTTGAGCCAGCATGCCCAGTCTATTTTTATATATTTTTTAAGACAGAGTTTCATTCTGTCAACCAGGCTGTAGTGCAGTGGGGCAATCTCAGCTCACTGCAACCTCTACCTCCCAGGTTCAAGCAGTTTTCCTGTCTCAGCCTGCTGAGTAGCCAGGATGACCAGTGCCCACCACCACACCTGGCTGATTTTTGTATTTTCAGTAGAGATGGGGTTTCACTATGTTGCCCAGGCTGGTCTCAAACTCCTGACTTCAGGTGATCCACCTGTCTCAGCCTCCCGAAGTGCTGGGATGATAGGCATAAGCCACCGCCCCAGCCTACTCCAAACCCTTTATGCATTTGGAGGAAATCTATGGAAACGTGAAGAAAGGAAGGAAAGGAGGGCTGGGCAGGGGTGTCTTTGAGCAAAGACTTAAAGGACATGAGGGGCTGGGCCCTGTGGATGTGGAACAGAGAGCCAGGCAGTGGGGGGGGAACAGTTAAAATACAAAGGCCTGTCTGTCTGCTGTCTGGGCAGGTCCATCTGCTCCCCTAAACCAGGGCTGAGCTGCCTGCACCCAGGTCACAGGGTGCTGTGTGTGACATGGACACCAGGCAGGGAAAACCTTGGGGAGTGGAATCACGGACCCTTCGCCAAGAGCCCTGGTTGCATGATCTGCAGGTGCGCCTCCTGGGAGTGGTGTCCAAGGGCCAGCCCACGCTGGTGGTGATGGAGCTGATGGCTCACGGAGACCTGAAGAGCTACCTCCGTTCTCTGCGGCCAGAGGCTGAGGTGAGCTGCCTCGGGGGACCCAGCAGGGTGCTCAGGGGGCACTGGTTCCCAGCCTCCTTGGATACCAGTGCTGCTGAAACACCAACCCCATGTTTCCGTTTTAGAACAATCCCGGCCGCCCTCCCCCCACCCTGCAAGAGATGATTCAGATGGCAGCAGAGATTGCTGACGGGATGGCTTACCTGAACGCCAAGAAGTTTGTGCATCGGGACCTGGCAGCCAGAAACTGCATGGTCGCCCATGATTTCACTGTCAAAATTGGAGGTTGGTCCAGCTTCCCGCTTTGAAAACATAATGACCCAGGCCAGGTTTGATTCCAGAAGGAAGCTGTCTATCTTGAGCCGATAGATCTTCCTGATAGTATAAAGGGGCAAGTTATTTCTTTTTTGTCTGTTTTTTGTTTGTTTGTTTGCTTGCTTTTCTGTCGCCCAGGCTGGAGTGGACCACCCCCCAGCTGTCATTTAATTGCATGTGTTGATAAACTTACCCATTCACTTTCTGGAATCTTGCTTTGCTTTCCAGAATCTTCCATCACTTTCTGGAATCTTCCATCATTTTTTGGAATCTTCCACCACTTTCCAGACTCTCATATCAGTCAAAAGACGTTTCTAGGCCCAGGGCTCCTGCCTGTAATCCCAGTGCTTTGGAAGGCCAAGGTATAAGGATTCTTGAGTCTGGGCGTTTGAGTCGAGCCTGGGCAACATAGTCAGACTCCATCTCTATGAAAAAATTTAAAAATTAGTAGGGTGTAGTGGTGCATACCTGTGGTCCCAGTTACTCAGGAGGCTGGGATGGGAGGATTGCTTGAGCCCAGGAGGTGGAGGCTGCAGTGAGCTGTGATTGAGTCACTACACTCCAGCCTGGGCAACAGTGAGACACCATTTCAAAAGATAAACAAAAAAAGGAATACAGAGGGGACCAGAGCAGCCATGAGACGTGAGGTTGAGGAGAGAGACAGAAACCAGACCCAGAAGCACCTTGCATGTCTGGGCAAGTCATCTCACCATTATCTTACATTCGCAACGGGCAGCAGGAAGTGATAGGATTCTATATATGACTCAAAAAGACACCTCTTGGCGAGGCTTAGTGGCTCACACCTGTAATCCCAGCACTTTGGAAAGCCAAAGCAGGAGGATCACTTGAGGCCAGGAGTTCAAGACCAGCCTGGTTAACATGGTGAAATCCTGTCTCTACTAAAAATACAAAAATTAGTTGGGCTTGGTGGCAGGTGGCTGTACTCCCAGATACTTGGGAGGCTAAGGCAGGAGAATCGCTTGAACTTGGGAGGTGGTGGTTGCAGTGAGCAAAGCTTGTGCCATTGAACTCCAGCCTGGGCAACAAGAGTGAAACTCCGTCTCAAAAAAAAAAAAAAAAAAAAAAGGCAGGCACAGTGGCTCATGCCTGTAATCCCAGCATTTTGGGAGGCCAAGGCGGGTGGATCACAGATCATGAGGTCAAGAGATCAAGACCATCCTGGCCAACATGGTGAAACTCTGTCTCTACTAAAAATACAAAAATTAGCTGGATGTGGTGGTGGGCACCCGTAGTTCCAGCCACTTGGGAGGCTGAGGCAGGAGAATCACTTCAACCTGGGAGGCAGAGGTTTCTGCCAAGATCGTGCCGTTGTACTCCAGCCTGGCAACAGAGCGAGACTCCATCTCAAAACAAACAAACAAACAAAAACACATCTCCTACATTAGCAATAGGAAGCAGGAAGTGACATGGAGCAGTGGGTTGTGAGGGTCAATGTGAAAGGAGGGTCCTCCAGGTAAGAGATGGGGAGTGTGGGTCTGGTTGAAACCAGAGTAGTAGATGGATTGGGTAGCAGAGACTAATGGAGAGAGAATGGGTTGAATCAGATGTGGGCTGAGAGGAAAGGGAGATGGTCAAAGGAGGGGCCAACTCTGGGTTTCTAGGGGGCAGCTGGGTGATGGCATGGCCATATCCAATGGGCAACTGTAGGTTTGCTGGAGAAAGGCAGAAGTTCAGTTTGGGATGCCTGTAGTGGTAATGGTGGGAAGGAAGCCTTGTTAAGACTGGGATTCCCAAGCTGTTGGCCAAAATGTAGCTCCTTTGGCCGGGTGCGGTGGCTCACACCTGTAATCCTAGCACTTTGGGAGGCCAAAGCAGACAAATCAACTGAGGTCCAGAGTTCAAGACCAGCCTAGCCAACATGGTAAGACCCTGTCTCAAAATACAAAACATTAGCCAGGCATGGTGGTGGACACCTGTAATCCCAGCTACTCAGGAGACTAAGGCAGGAGAATCACTTGAACCCGGGAGGTGGAGGTTGCAGTGAGCTGAGATTACACCACTGAACTCCAGCCTGGGCAACAGAGCAAGACTCTCTCTCAAAAAAAAAAAAAAAAAAAAAAAAAAAGAAAAGAAAGAAAAAGAAAAATGTAGCTTCTTTGTCATTTGGTACCTTCTTTCCTCAGGCTTTAAATAGTGGCCCGTCCTTCCCCTTCACTTCCCCATGCATACCCTCAGAATCCATTCTTACCGGATTTGGCCACCACCCAGGCGAGCACACACCTGAGCCAGGCGAACCCCTCTTAGGGCTCTGTGAGCGGTGGGACAGTCAAGATGGCAGGTGCTGGGACCAAGGCTGAAGGTTAAGAGCGTGTGAACCGTTTGTGTTGTCAGACTTTGGAATGACCAGAGACATCTATGAAACGGATTACTACCGGAAAGGGGGCAAGGGTCTGCTCCCTGTGCGGTGGATGGCACCAGAGTCCCTGAAGGACGGGATCTTTACCACTTCTTCTGACATGTGGTGAGTTGTGCGTGGATGGGGGGGCGGTCGCTGGGCTTGAATTCCAGGTGCCCTGCCAGTGACCGCCAAGAGCAGGAGAAGGTAGCCTGCCTTCCTCGTGGGCTCCCCATCAAGAAAAAAAAGGCAACCTCCTGTCTGAGGACCTTCCCATGGTTACTCGTATGTCCTAACCAATCCTGTGGGCATTGTGAACCCGAAAATCTGAGACAGGTCTCAGTTAATTTAGAAAGTTTATTTTGCCAAGGTTGAGGATGTTTGCCCAAGGTGACGACACGTGCCCAAGGTGACCAGAGCACAGCTTGGTTTTATACATTTTAGGGAAACATGAAGCATCCAACAACATATGTAAGATGAACATTGGTTCTGTCTCGAAAGACAGGACACTTGAAGCGGGGTGGGGGTTTGTGGGTCATAAATAGATAAGAGACAAATGGCTGAATTCTTTAGAGTTTCTGAGGAGCCTCTCCTAAGGAGGCAATCAGACATGCATTTATCTCAGTGAGCAGAGGGGAGGACTTTGAACAGAATGAAGGCAGGTTGGCCCTAAGCAGTTCCCAGCCTGATTTTTTTCATTGAGTTTAGTGATTTGGGGGCCCCGAGATTTATTTTCTTTCACAGCATTTATGAACTGCAGATGAATTGTTTCATTAGCTGGCCAACCATGTTCAAGCAAACCAAGAGATGTGTTTGCATGTGTGTATGTGTGTATGTTTGTGTGTGTTTGCATGTGTATTCGTGTTTGTGTGTGTGTGTGTCTGTATGTGTCTGTGTGTATTTGTGTGTCTCTGTGTGTGTCTGTCCCTGCGTGTGTGTGTACTGTATTTGTGTTTGCCTGTGTGTGTGCATTTGTGTGTTGGTGTGTGTGTGTCCATGTGTTTGTGTGTCTGTGGTGTTTGTGTGTGTCTGTGTTTTTGTGTGTATGTATACTGTGTTTGCACGTGTGTTTGTGTGTGTTTGCGTGCCTGTGTTAGTGTGTGTATTTGTGTCTGTGTGTGTTTGTGTGTCCCTGTATGTGTCTGTGTGTGTGGTGTGTGTGTGTGAACGGCTTTGTTGCTACCCTCAACTGTCACCGCAGGTCCTTTGGCGTGGTCCTCTGGGAAATCACCAGCTTGGCAGAACAGCCTTACCAAGGCCTGTCTAATGAACAAGTGCTGAAGTTCGTCATGGAAGGAGGGTATCTGGATCAACCCGACAACTGTCCAGAGAGAGTGTAAGTGAAGAAAGGGGTTGAGGTGTGTGAGGTGTTCATTAAAAGGGTATCGCCCCTTACGCGTGTGCTTGGCTTTGCCTTTCATATGTCTACGTGTGCACTGCGTTTGCAGGCTACGTGTTACAGGCGTTTTTGTGTTTGCAGAGCTTGTCTTTACATGTGCGCTTGCATTTGCATATTGCATTGTGGTACCCACACTTGAGTTTCCTTATGTGCTACATATGGGTGGTGGGGATGGGAGGATGCTTGGCTGGGCCCCCAGACTCACCCAGGACGTTTCCTTCTGCTCCGCAGGACCGATCTCATGCGTATGTGCTGGCAATTCAACCCCAAGATGAGGCCAACCTTCCTGGAGATTGTCAACTTGCTCAAGGATGACCTGCATCCCAGCTTTCCGGAGGTATCCTTCTTTCACAGCGAGGAGAACAAGGCTCCCGAGAGCGAGGAGCTGGAGATGGAGTTTGAGGATATGGAGAACGTCCCCCTGGATCGTTCCTCCCACTGTCAGAGGGAGGAGACCGGGGGCCGGGATGGAGGGTCCTCACTGGGTCTCAAGCGGAGCTATGACGAACACATCCCCTACACCCACATGAACGGAGGCAAGAAGAACGGGCGGATTCTGGCCTTGCCTCGGTCCAATCCTTCCTAACAGTGCCTACCGCAGCGGGGGCGGGCAGGGGCTCCCATCTTCACTTTCCTCCGTTTTGAAACCTCTGGAAAACTCAGGATTCACACAACTCTACAGTGTCCAATGGAGCTCAGAGATCGTTCCTGTACATTTCTGTTCATCTTAAGATAGACTTGTTTGGTTGCCAATTTGACTAGTCCTGCCAAGGATTTAACTGTGAACCTAGGGGGCAGGGGTTTCCACAGCTGCTGCCTCTTTGGGGCAACCACAATTTCAAAGCAGGATTTTGTGTTTTTTGTTCCGCCCCCCCCCCCAATAGATGGAAAGAAAGCACCTGTTTTTACAGATTCTTTTTGTTTTTTGTTTTTTTTTGCTGGTGTCTGAGCTGCAGTATAAAAGATAAAACTTCTTGTTTGTGGAACAAAAACTCGAGAGAAAAAAAAACAACAACAAAAAACACCCAGCCCTGTTCCAGGAGAATTTCAAGCTTTACAGGTTGAGCTTCAAGAAGAAGGTTTTTGTTTTCCTCATCCAGGCTGAAGGATTTTTTTTTTTTTTCTTTACAAAATCAGTTCCTCAAATTGACCAATAGCTGCTGTTTTCATACTTTGGATCAGGGTCTGTGGTCCCGGCGTGTGCTCACGTCTGTATGCGTGTGTGTGTATCCGTTAGACACGGCTGATGTGTATGCAGCATACCCACGCGGAGTTGATGCTTTGGAAATCGGCTCATGAAGGTTTTTCTCAAGTGTGCCAGCTCATGTCCCCCACTCTTTCCTTCTTATTGACTGGGAGACTGTGCTCTCAACAGATACTTCTTGTGTCAGAAGGTTAGCCTCAGGTTCCTACCCTCCCTTCACGTTGGTGAAAAAAAATGCTTTTGGGGAGCCAAGGGAGGAATATTTCATTTGGAGTGATTCTGAAGCTTTTCAAGACCAAACCAAGCTAGGACGTTAAAAAAAAAAAAAGAAGAAGAAAAAGAAAAAAAAAGAAAAATGGAAAACGGAAAAAAAAAGAGAGAACTGAGATGACATAGAGTTTTGAGAATATATTTGTAGCATATTTAATTTTTAAGAAGTCTCCAGAATTAGCCTCATAAGTTATTGACTCTTCCCCAGGGTTGGTGGGGAGTGGGGACGTGAGTAGCTTTGCCTGTTGCGGGGCCGGGAGGGGGAGGGAGTGAGGCATGAGTGACCTCTTTGTTTGGTCTTAAAGGCATCCATTTCTGGGAACGAAGCCACGTTCGCTGCTAACACTTTTGGACGTTGTGAGGCCATGTGGAGTGTGCGGGAGACTAGGTTTTGTGGATGGTCTGGTTCAGGTACCAAGCTGTTCAGACAAAGCTGGTAGCTACCGAGCTCTGAGCCTGCCTTCCTCTGGTTCATCCTCTGGTTCTCTGTGTGTACCTCGTGTGGCGTTTCCTCTCCTGGGTGTGCACATACTACCGTTATTGTGCAAATGCAAGAATATCAGATCCCAAAGAGCCAGCAACCCAGATGGACTTTGGGAACATCTAAGCAATATAAGAGAGAGGTGCACTGAGACTACGTCTTGGTCCCCTCCAGCCTGAGGACACCTGGCGGTCCTCCGTACTGAATTCCCGGAAGCTGCTCTGAGCTCGGTGACCTCATCTGGGCCAGGTGTAGTGCCCGAGCAGAATGCTCAGGCGCTTACGGTGTTGCAATCCCTAAGACAGTAGAGTCTGGAGGAGAAACCGTGAAAAAAGACCTTCACACCACCAAGAACTTCCGACGGGGCGTCAATCCACCGTTTCTTCTCTTTGCAAAAAGAACCACCACAGCTGCTCAAAGAACACAGTGAACTCATCACTTTGGTTCATCCAAAAACTCATCACCCATGCGTTATTCCTGAATGCATTTTCTTACAAGCTTTTGACTGCTTCCTTTCTTCTTCTCTTAAGAGCTGTGGGCTTAAGAATGGGATAGAGTCATAATGGCAAACTCCAAGCCCTCTCAATTCTTGATTAAGAACACCGGTAGACACAAATCCCAATGGTCTATTGCTATCTTATTTATATGATTCTGGAAATTACAGCATGTAAAAATATTGCCGAGGAGCCTCAGCGATTGGATACAAGAAGCAAGAGTACAGAAATTATTTTTGCCAAATTTATTTTGCAAATGTGAGGGTCTGTACGTAAATTTTAAAAACACACACACGTAGATCTAGGTATTTTGTTCTCTTCCTAGTAAATTTGTAGTGGTTGTATACTACACTAGCTGCAATTTTCACATTTTTCTAATTCAGAAAGGTTTTTCTTATACTAGGGAAAAACATATTTATTTTAATATATAAAATCACTCTGAAAATCACTCTTGTAAAAAATGGAGCGCATGTCAATTTTTATCAAAGAAAAAAAACAGGTGAATGGGAGATAATAATTTTTTTTTCAGCACAGTCTACCTCAGTGTATTGTTAAGATGTGATTCAATAATGGACATCTTTGAGATTTCAGAATTCTACCTGGAACCAGCCTGAATCAGGCAAAGTGTCTATTAGCTGATTCGAATGCCAGGGACCATTAAGAATTTTGAGGGAGGGAGTTGGGATAGAGAAGGTGTGGCCTTCATGTGAGCATAGATCCTTTTCTTTCTGGCTGGTAATATTCTTCTCTGAATTTAATCTTCCTTTAAAAAAAAATCCTCCATCTATTGTCACTAAGTTCCCCAAACATAAACTAAGTTCCAGGATGTCATGATGTATCTGATATATGGGGTGCCCCAGCATGTTGTACCTTCCTTTGGTGAGAGGTGGCTGCTGGGGCAAAGACAGGCTTTGAATTAGAACGAGCATTCCCACCTGTTCCATGGAATCCCCCTGAAGTGAGCTCAAAGGTGCCCTGGACTCTCTGACGTCTTATTCCTGCTTCTTTCAGTCTGCTGCTGCACCTGACACACAAACACTTAATACAATGTCTGGTTTAATTCTCCAAGTGGGATGGGAGCATGTGGGGGAAATTCTAATCCAAAATCCATTAATGGATTTTGCTGAATGCTTTTTTTTCACTTTTTTTTTTTTTTTTTTGGCAACAGCACCTTAGACCTCTGTGTTGGGGTTTGATTAACCTCAAGCTGATATTGTTGGACACTATGCAGCTTTGATAACCCATGTGAGAGTCTAGGCAGGGCCAGGCAGGGCCAGCAGGCCCCAAACCTTGCTGCTCTTCTACTTTTAGGCGCTGCCCTTGCAGATTCATCTTTCTCCACCTGCCCTGGAGAAAGGTATGGTGCTGGGCCTGCCAAGGGGTGCACCAATCTCATTTATTTGACTTTACTGCTGCAGTGAAAAGGGCAAGCAGCTGTTGGGTTGCAAGAAAGCCTCCTTTGACTTTAGGAAATGTTGGCTTTGTAGCAATAGAACTTTGGTCCTAGAAAGACATGGTTGTCCTGGGAGTTTGTAGTGTTAAGTTAAAAAAAAAAAAAAAAAAAAAAAAAGGCAACAAAACCAGCTTAGGGTAATACTTTTTGTTGCTTGTTTTTAAAGATGTCTCACTATGATTAAAACCCTTTTCATTAATGTAGTAAAATCCACACAGTAGTTTCTTCTTCCAGGAGGAGAATACTAAGCACGTCACTTTCTCTCTGCATCAGTGATGTTAAATACTCGTCCGAAAATGTTTGGATTCTGGGAGCTGTCCTAGGTGCTATTCTGTCATTGGAAGTGGTGGGAAAGAGAAGCACTGTGGCTTGTCTGGATGTAGGCTGAGGACAGTTGAGATAAACTGTGGGAACTGACACAAGGGGTCTACACAGGTAATCCTGTGACCCTGGGAACTCTGTTGCCAACTGATGGACAGATCTTTCACTGTATCCTGTGGCAGATAGTCCACCAAGAAATGTGCTTATTGGGTTGGGAGGTGTTTATTTGCATTCCGCTGTAACACTTGTGAAAGAGCAGAAACATCATCAGGTTTTGACTTGTGCCAGCCATCCTGGTAAATGGACATGCTATAATCCCAGTGATGATCACTTTTCTACTTCACGTGAGTGGAAGTTTAGGATTAAATGTCCTTTGGATGCCACCTGATGAGTCCTTGACACCTTAGGCTCTTCAGAAACAATGGTTTTGTTAGGGATGGGAAACAGGGAATGCCGATTTTATATACATGGTACACGTAGCGTGGTGTCACTTTGAAAATCTTCCAGCATGTTCTTCAGAATATTCATGTATATGAGAGGTGAGATTGGGAATGAAAAGAACAGGTCAGAATTTTTTTTTTCCCTAGAACATACAAAAGAACATAGTGGACCTTCAGGGGCTACAACAGAAGGTGAATATTTCCTTAGGGGTCCCCAAGAAACAGGGGCAACAGAAGGGGACACAATGGCTTTTTGAGCTTACTGTTACCTTCTGATAACAGTCAAGGTCCAGAACCAGACACCAGCCATATTTCTATCTGGGTGGGTGTGGGCCATTGAAAATCCTTGTTATAAAACAGATCACAACTCTGGGGCTCTTGGTCCCATTTGAGAAGGAAGGAAGAGCCTCAAAATGAGTGTGCATCTGTGCTTTCAAATTCAGGAACGGCTTGTTCAGTCTTTACACTTTGCCTCAAAGTTGCTGCTCCTCATCCCTTTGTGTGCCTGGGTGGCCTCGGCCCTGCATTTTGGCAACAAAGGATCAAATGTGCCGCAGCTTTTGTAGAAAACAACTCAGAAACACAAAACCCACCAACAGCTCAATATTATTTTTTCAATGTTTTCCTACAAGAGCCAAGTAGCACCATGTATAGAAGATGCCTTTTTTTTTTCTTTTGGAATATTGAAATCTTTTTGCATGTAAAATATGGGATAATGACCTGTTTATATTAAAATTCTGATTAAATGATCTGAGAATACACTTGTTTTTGTGTGGTGTCCTGGTAAGGACCTGTTGTGTGGTGGGGGGATGTGGCTGTGGGTTGGGCTGTGTTAAGGAAAACCTCTTGGAATTTGTGGGTACCTTTTTTTTTTTTTCTTTTGAGATGGAGTTTCGCTCTTGTTGCCCAGGCTGGAGTGCAATGGTGTGATCATGGCTCACGGCAACCTCCGCCTCCCAGGTTCAAGCAATTCTCCTGCTTCAGCCTTCTGAATAGCTGGGATTACAGGTACCCACCATCACACCCAGCTAATTTTTGTATTTTTAGTAGAGACGGGGTTTCACCATGTTGGTTAGGCTGGTTTTGAACTCCTGACCTCAGGGGATGGGCCTGGGCCCGCCTTGGCCTCCGAAAGTGCAGGGATTACAGGCATGAGTCACCATGCCTAGCCTGGGCACCTTTTTTTAGAGGGGAAAAACACCTAGATTCTTCCATACATCAAGAGGGAGGTTAAATAACGGCTACCAGCAGAGTTGATGACTCACAGGGACATACTGGTATGACCAAACCGGTGGTTTAAATATTGCACTATTTCCATGCCATTTCATAATTAAGCACCTCCCCAAGGGCTCCCAGGCCTCCCCATGGTCCAGCCACTAAAGGGTTCACTCCAGGAATACCAATGAACCTTCAAGATCTTGCTCTATTCTGACATGCAGGAAACTCAGATGTTAAATATTCTCAATGTCATCCTGGGAGTGGAGACCTTTTCCCAGGGTGGGTGGATAGGTGGGTGACCATGGCTTAGACCACGGAATTGAAAGCCTTTTGAATAGCCTTTCCTGAGCTACTCATGCGCAGTGCAGCGTGTAGTGGGGTCAGGAGACAGACTCCTCACCTTCAGTTCCTTGAGTGGCTTTGAATGAGTCACATCATTTCACATGTTAATTTTTGCTAAGTAACAAACAGCCCCACAACTTAGTGGCTTAAAACAGCAACCATTTATTTCTTTTTGTTCGTTTGTTTTTTGAGATGGAGTCTCACTCTGTCACCCAGGCTGAAGTGCAGTGGTGTGATCTCAGCTCACTGCAAGCTCTGGCTCCAAGGTTCAAGCAATTCCCCTGCCTCAGCCTCCCAAGTAGCTGGGATTACAGATGCGCGCCACCATGCCTAATTTTGTATTTTTTGTACAGACAGGGTTTCACTATGTTAGCCAGGCTGGTCTCAGACTCCTGACCTCAGGTGATCTGCCCACCTCGGCCACCCAAAGTGCTGGGATTACAGGCGTGGACCACCACACTCAGCCTTATTTGTTGTTGTTGTATTTTTAGTAGAGAAGGGGTTTTGCCATGTTGCCTAGGCTGGTCTCGAACTCCTGACCTCAAGTGATCTGCCCGCCTTGGCCTTCCAAAGTGTTGAGATTACAGGTGTGAGCCACAGCACCCGGCCTGTTTCTTACAGTTCTATGTGTTGGTTGGGTGGTGGTTCTAGGAGCAACCTCACTCCTGTGTTGAGGCCTCTGCTGGGATAGCCAGGATTGCTTGTCTTCCATGAGGTTCGCTCAAGCTTGTTCGTATCATGGTGGCTGCAAGGATACCCAGCTGAAAGAAACAAGCCCCAAAATGCAGACAGTTCCCAAACTTCTGCTCATGTGGTATTTGCTACTGTCTCGTTGCCCAGAGTAAGTCCCATAGCCAAACCCTGAGTCAGCTTTGGAGAGGACTGCTCAAGGATGCAGGTAAAAAGGGTAATGTGAACCAACTAGAGTCCAATCCTGCAATAATCTTCCACTCCTTTACTATCCTATTACTAATATTTATTATTATTAATATTGCTTTATTCTGACACACAGGAAACTCCCATGTTTATAAAGATGGGCCAGGCATGGTGGCTCACGCCTGTAATCCCAGCACTTTGGGAGGCCGAGGTGGGTGGATCATGAGGTCAGGAGATCAAGACCATCCTAGCCAACATGGTGAAACCCTGTCTCTACTAAAAACACAAAAATTAGCTGTGCATGGTGGTGCTCACCTGTAATCTCAGCTACTCAGGAGGCGGAGGCAGGAGAGTCGCTTGAACCCAAGAGGCAGAGGTTGCAGTGAGCCAAGATCGCACCACTGCACTCCAGCCTGGGCGACAGAGAGAGACTCCGTCTCAAAAACAAACAAACGTGTACAGCCGGCTAAATGGGAAACCTGAAAATTTGGAGGCTAGGGTTTTTTTAAAGATAGTTTGGTAGGTAGGAAACGGGCGCCACTAATTGGTCCGGGAGGCATGGAAATAAACGGTCCTTGTACACAGAGTTTGTTTCTGGGTGGGGACTACAGGAATCATCTGGTTGTCAGAAATGCAAGTCTTTTTTTCTTTTTTCTTTGACAGAGTCTCTTGCTCTGTCACCCAGGCTGGAGTACAGTGGTGCGATCTCGGCTCACTACAACCTTTGCCTCCTGAGTTCAAGCTATTCTCCTGCCTCAACCTCCCAAATAGCTGGAATTACAGATACCTGCCACCACACCCGGCTAATTTTTTGTCTTTTTAGTAGAGACAGCGTTTCACCATGTTGGTCAGGCTGGTCTCGAACTCCTAACCTCAGGTGATCCACCCACCTTGGCCTCCAAAATTGCTGGGATTACAGGTGTGAGTCACCACACCCAGCATACTTTGTTTTATACACTATTTCTCTGTCTCCTTTCCCCATCTTCCCCTCTGTCTTTCCTTCTATATAGGACTTCTCTATCTTCCCATTTTTTCCTCTATCTCCCCCCTCCTCCTTCCACTCTTGTCTTATGTTCTTCTCTCTCTTTGCTTCTCTTTTGTCTGTTCCTTAGTTACTCTCCTTCTTGGTCACTTTCTCTCTCTGAACTATTTCTCCAAGTTTGGACTCTTGTTTTTCTTTCTTTGCATCTGTATTTCTACCACCCGGTCTTCCTGTCACAGTAGAATTTGGTCTTGCTTTTCTTTCTCTCTCATTTCATCTTCCTCCTGCCACTAATATCTCTGGCCTCCTCTGGCTTTTCTGCCATTCTTTTTCTATCCCCACTTGTCTTTTTTTTTTTTTAATTATCATTTTAAAAGCCAGTCAAATTTAGCAGTGGGGGGTTGTAGACCAACTTCAGCGACACTAATGTTATTAAGTTCTGACAACCCACTACCGTCAGACCAGCCTGATTCTGCCTCCTCCTCTCTCGGGGCCTTCTTTGCCTGTTTGTATTTGTGATTTCCTAGATGTTTGTTTATTACCTTCTCCTCCTCCACTCATCCATCTATCTGTCCTTGTTTCCCTCCTTTCTTTCTATCCATCCACCCACCCGTTTGTCTGTACATCCATCTTGTCTATCTATTCATCTATCTATCCACCTGTCTATTCCTCCACCCACTTATCTATCCATCCATCCATCCATGCATTTAAATTTATCCATCCAACTATCCATCCATCCATTCATCCATCCACCCCTCTGCCTGTGTGTCCATCAATTTATCTATCTCCTTGTCCTTTCACCCAAGGCTCCTACCCAGTGATAAGACCCTCACAGGCTGAGAAAGCAAGGCAAAAGTTTTGGTTTTATAGACCACAGTCTCACAACCAGAGGAGGAACTCTGGCTGGGCTCTGGGTTAGAATGAGGATGTGAGTTGCTGAGGCAGTCAGACTTGGGAGCCAGGAAATGCAAATTCTGGCCTCGGCTCTGCTCCATGTGTGTTCTGCATGACCACAGATGAGACACTGGTCACCAGGAGAGTGCACACGTGAGAGAAAACACATGAAAACTTTGGTATCTTGAAAGTACTCCTCAAAAGAGGGAAGCAATACTTTTAATAAGGGTGACATCGTTGATGGGTGGTTTAGACTCTCAGTCCCAGGTCTAATGTTCTCAACTGTTGATCTACAGCCTCCTTGGAGGCTGCTGGTTCATCTCCTGAACATAACTCCAACCTCACGAAGTTGACTCTGCTACCTGAGATTGTGCCCTCAAGGTGACTCCCCCAGAATCTTATACCACAAGCACCTCTAGAAGCCCTTGTTATTATCAAGACCCAAAGAATGGAAACTCTAGTGGATTCACTGTACTGGATGCTGGGGTGGATGTTGTTGGGCGCACTGTGTTGGATTCACTGTAGTGCATTCTGTAGTGGATGTGGTGATTGCTGTGGTAGAGCCACTGTAATGGATGCTATCGTGGAGGTAGCAGATGCTGTAGGGGAGGTAGTAGATGCTGCAGTGGATGCTGTAGTGGAGGTAGTGGATCCTGTAGTGGATGCTGCAGTGGAGGCAGTGGATGTTGTAGTGGATGCTTTGGTGGATGCTTTGGTGGATGCTGTAGTGGATGCTGTAGTGGAGGTAGTGGATGTTCTAGTGGATGCTTTGGTGGATGCTGCAGTGGATGCTGTAGTGGAGGTAGTGGATGCTGTAGTGGATGCTGTAGTGGAGGTAGTGGATGTTGTAGTGGATGCTGCAGTGGATGCTGCAGTGGATGCTGCAGTGGATGCTGCAGTGGAGGTAGTGGATGTTGTAGTGGATGCTGTGGTGGATGCTGCAGTGGATGCTGTAGCGGATGCTGCAGTGGAGGTAGTGGATGTTCTAGTGGATGCTTTGGTGGATGCTGCAGTGGATGCTGTAGTGGATGCTGTAGTGGAGGCAGTGGATGCTGTAGTGGATGCTGTGGTGGATGCTGCAGTGGATGCTGTAGTGGAGGTAGTGGATCCTGTAGTGGATACTGCAGTGGATGCTGTAGTGGAGGCAGTGGATGTTGTAGTGGATGCTTTGGTGGATGCTGCAGTGGATGCTGTAGTGGAGGTAGTGGATGTTGTAGTGGATGCTGTGGTGGATGCTGCAGTGGATGCTGTAGTGGATGCTGTAGTGGAGGCGGTGGATGTTGTAGTGGATGCTGTGGTGGATGCTGTAGTGGAGGCAGTGGATGCTGTAGTGGATGCTGTAGTGGATGCTGTAGTGGATGTAGTGGATGCTGTAGTGGATGCTGTAGTGGAGGTAGTGGACGTTGTAGTGGATGCTTTGGTGGATGCTGCAGTGGATGCTGTAGTGGAGGCAGTGGATGCTGTGGTGGATGCTGCAGTGGATGTTGTGGATGTTGTAGTGGATGCTGTGGTGTCCCCATGTTGGTCAGGCTGGTCTCCAACTCCTGATGTCAGGTGATCTGCCCGCCTCAGCCTCAGAAAGCACTGCAACTCCGCCTCCCAGGTTCAAGTGATTCTCCTGCCTCAGCCTCCCAAATAGCTGGGATTACAGATGCATGCCACCATGCCCAGCTAAGTTTTTGTATTTTTAGTAAACACAGCTTTCACTGTGTTAGCTAGGATGGTCTCAATATTCTGACCTCGTGATCGCCCGCCTCAGCATCCCAAAGTGTTGGGATTACAGGCATGAGCCGCCGCGCCCGGCCTATTTATTTATTCATTAAGTATTAGATTTTTTTTGTCAGTGTGTTTGCTTTTGTTTAGGCACGTGTGGGCGCTGCTGATCTGAGGCCACCTGTAACAGAATTCTTGACTTAAGGTGTCTGGGGTGTCCTGGTAGATTTCATTCAGACCTTAATCACATGTTAGGCTTGCCTGTGGCTTTGAATTATAGGGGAGATATCCCCCACACTGCCCAGAGAAGTTAAAGAACCAACATTCTGGCCAGGCACGGTGGCTAATGCCTGTAATCCCAGTACTTTGGGAGGCTGAGGCAGGCGAATCACTTGAGGTGGAGAGTTCGAGACCAGTGTGACCATCATGGAGACACCCCATGTCTACTAAAAATACAAAATTAGCTGGGCATGGGGGCATGCACCTGTAATCCCAGCAACTTGGGAGGCTGAGGCAGGAGAGTCACTTGAACCAGTTTGCAAGGCGAGCCGACACCACTCTAGGATCCCAGTTTCCTCTTAGGCGCCTCATGTCTATCAGGATCTCCCGTTGCCAGAACCAATGCAAATACACAGCCCTCATATTGATGGCTATACGTCGTTTTGTGGGGTCCTGCCCTACAGGGTTCTGTGAGTCCCTCTCTGCTGGTGTGGGGAGGAGAAATTGTAGAAATAAAAGACACAAGACACAGAAATAGAGAAAAGAGAGTTTGGGCCCTGGGGTCCACTGCCAACCAAATCTCGGAGTCCTGCAGTGGCCCTGAGAGTCCACACTGTCTGACTTTTACTGAGTGCAAAAGCTGGAGGCAGGGAAGGTAGGGCGTAGATAGGGCGTGGCCTTGGTGGTGGACAACTGGGGGCAGGGTAAAACGGGGTGTGGCAGTGATGGGGTCAAGTTCATCATCTGTCTTGCATGTAGGGGCTAAGGAATTTTCTGCAGCCAAGATGATGTGTCAGCACTTTTTCCACGCTTGTCACAAAGACATTAAGATTTGTGTTACTTTGACTGATTAATTCTTACAAGAAAAAAGGAACCGGGTGCAGAAGCGGGACATGAGATTGACGTGGAATGTGACCGCGGAAGCACAGCCTCCCACAGAGACAGTTAAGCCTCTGGATGTCCTCCAGCCTGCCTGACCACATCAGGTCTACCGCAAGAGCCTGGAGAAGCGAAGTTTTCTCCTAACTCCTCCAGGGAAGGAGACGTCTTAGCTCTTCTGGACGTCTCCTTCCCTAGCTGGCTAAACAGCAGGCACATTCCCAGCACTGGCAGTGCCCCTCAGCCACTGTGCCCTCCAGCAGCCCTTATGCGGGCGTGACAGAGGGCTTAAAGCGTCTTGTCTTAGGGTCATTCATTTCACAATGACACCTCAGGTTCACACTTCCCACCTGAGGGGTACCAGTAAAAGAATTAAGATCACCCATGAATAACTCAGATCACACATGAATAATAACTACTATGATTATATTTCTAGTTACTTTCTTCTTCATTATTTATATGGAAACAGGCTGAGACTTTTGGCTCCTGCTTCGGCACTTATGGGATCTCCCCCTACAGAGTTTCCCTTTTTTTTTTTTGTTTGTTTTTGGCTTTTGTTTTCTTGCTATTTTAAGTTTCCATGAATATTCTGGTACCATCGTGGAGTACAAGGTATACAGGGGATGAGAATTTTCTTTGGCATTTTGTAGCTCTGTTTTTGGGACCTCTGGTTAGATAGCAAGTAGTTGGAAGAGAAACGAACTCCTCTCTTGCAAGCCATTCTGTGCCCTAAGAAGGATCAGTGTCTGCCGGTGTGAACCCCAATTATCTGAGACAGGTCTCGGTCAATTCAGAAAGTTTATTTTGCCAAGGCTAAGGACGTGCCTGTGACACAGCCTAGGAGGTCCTGGTGACGTGCCCAAGGTGGCCGGGCACAGCTGGGTTTTGTGTATTTTAGGGAGACAGGAGCCGTCTGTCAATATACATAAGATGAACGCTGGTTCCGTCCAAAAAGGTGGGACAACTCAAAGCGGGGTGGGGGACTTCCAGGTCACAGGTCAACAAATGGTTGAATTGAGTTTTTGTCTTTCTTTTATCTTTTTCTTTCTTTCATTTCTTTTGATCTTTCTTTCTCTTTCTTTCCTTCCTTTTCTTTCTTTTTATTTCTTTCTCTTTCTTCTTCTTTCTTTCCCCTCCCACTCTCTTTCCCTCCCCTCTGTCCGTCCCTCTCTCCCTCCCTCCCTCCCTCCCTCCCTCCTTCCTTCCTTCCTTCCTTCGAGTTTTGCTCTCATTGCACAGGCTGGAGTGCAGTGGCTCCATCTCGGCTCATCGCAGCTTCCATGTCCCAGGTTCAAGTGATTCTCCTGCCTCAGCCTCGCAAGTGGCTGGGACTACATGTACCCACCAGCACACCCAGCTAATTTTTTGTTGTATTTTTAGTAGAGAGAGGGTTTCACCATGTTGGCCAGGCTGGTCTTGAACTCCCTTCCTCAGGTGATTCACCTATCTCATACTCACAAAGTGCTGGGATTGCAGGCACGAGTTACCATGCTCGGCCTTTTTTTTTTCTTATTTCTTATTTCCTTTTCTTTTTTCTTGAGATATAGTTTTGCTCTTGAGGCCCAGGCTGGAGTGCAGTGCCATGATCTTGGCTCACGGTAACCTCTGCCTCTTGGGTTCAACCGATTTTCCCACCTCAGCTTCCAGAGTAGCTGGGATTACAGGTGCCCACCACCACACCCAGCTAATTTTTTGTATTTTTAGTAGACACAGGGTTTCATCATGTTGGCCAGGATGGTCTCAAACTCGTAACCTCAGGTGCTTCTCCCACCTCAGCCTCCCAAAGTGCTAGAATTACAGGTGCCAGTCACTACGCCCGGCCTCTTCGGAGTTTCTAATTAGCCTTTCACTGAATGCGCAATTTACAGAAATAGTCACTGATGCCTTAGTCTGGCTTCGTGAAACAACAGGAGAGAGGATGCCACTAGATACACATTTGTCTCGTGTGAACAGAGGGGTGACTTTGGTTCTGCCTGTCCTCTGTCTGCAGGGAATTTCCTCACCGGAAAATTGTGAGGGAAGTGTGTAGACTTTTTTCATCTTTGTATTTATCTGATTTAGGAGTAGAATGGAAAGCAGGTTTGCCCGACGCAGTTCCTGGCTTGGCTTTTCCCTTTGGCTCAGTAATTTTGGAGGGAGATTTATTTCCCTTTCACACTGGCTACCAAACACAAGGTATTGCTGATTCTTAGCCTAGGTTCAAATGAAAACCATTTTGGTTTGTGGATTTAGGATGGTATAATACTGCCATCTACAGGGCATATTTTGAAATTAAAAAAGGAAGGCCCTCTAGATCTATCAGCCTTAGGGAAAACAGATCAAAGTATTAGAGACTCCTCCTTCAATGAGGCCAGGAAGGCTCACGCCTGCAATCCCAGCACTTTGGGAGGCCAAGGACGGTGGATCACCTGAGGTTGGGAGTTCCAAACCAGCCCGGCCAACATAGTGAAACCCTGTCTGTATTAAAAATACAAAAATTAGCTGGGCATGTGGACACATGCCTGTAGTCCCAGCTACTCGAGATGCTGAGGCAGGAGAATTGCTAGAACCCAGCAGGTGGAGGTTGCAGTGAGCTGAGATCACACTACTGTACTCCAGTCTGGTGACAGAGCAAGACTCCGTCTCAAAAAAAAAAAAAAAAAAAAAAAAAAAAAAAAAAAAAAAAAAGTAGGTATAAACAGGAATGTAAAACTGCCCTGAGCTGCTCCGCTCCGCCTACGGGGTAGCCCTGCTCTGCAGGAGCCATCCCAGAGCTGTAACACTGCAGCATCAATAAAGCTGTTTTCTTCTACGTCTGACTTGTCCTTGAATTCTTTCCTGGGCAAAGCCAAGAACCATTTCAGGCCGAGCCACTTAGGGCCTGTCCTGCCTCAATGTCATGTTACCTTTTCTCAGCTGTGTTCTGTTCATTGCAATGTCACTTGTATGTTTTTGGCTTTGCTATTTTTTTTTCAAGTCTTAGATTTCTCTGACAGTGTTAATTTTGTTTAGACTCGTGTGGGCACTGCTGATTTGCGGCCACCTGTCACAGAATTCTTGGCTTAGGATCTTTGGGGTCTGCTGATGGATTGAATTCAGACCTTAATCCCATGTTAGTGCTTGCCCGTGGTTTTGAATTCTAAGGAAGATTTCACCCCCACTGCCAAGAGACGTTAAAGAACCAGCATCCTGGCCAGGTGTGGTGGCTCAGGCCTGTAATCCCAGGACTTTGGGAGGCTGAGGCAGGTAGATCAGTGAGGTCGGGAGTTTGAGACCAGCATAAGCAGCATGGAGAAACCCCATCTCTACTAAAGATAAAAAATTAGCCAGGCGAGGTGGCGCGTCCCTGTAATCCCAGCTGCTTGGGAGGCTGAGGCAGGAGGATCACTTGAAGTTGGGAGGCAGAGGCTGCAGTGAACTGAGATCGTGCCACGGAACTCCAGTGCAGGTAACAGAGCGAGACTTCACTTTGGGAGGCCAAGGTGGGAGCGCAGATCACCTGAGGTGGGGAGTTGGAGACCAGCCTGACCAATGGAGAAACCTCGTCTCTAATAAACAAAAATTAGCTGGGCATGGTGGTGCATGCCTGTAATCCCAGCTACTCAGTAGGCTGATGCAGAAGAATCGCTTGAACCTGGGAGGCGGAGATTGCGGTGAGCCGAGATTGTGCCATTGCACTCCAGCCTGGGTAACAAGAGCAAAACTCAGTCTCAAAGAAATAAAAACCAACCCTAATGATACCTTGATCTTGGACATCAGCCTCCAGAAATGTGAGTAAGTTTCTGTTTTCAAGGCACCCAAGCTGTGATGTTTCGTTCTGGCAGCCCTAGCAAACTAAGCTAGTATGATAGCTCAGAAGCTCTTTTCTTTTCTCCTGTAATTTTTGTTTCTTTAGAGACAGGGTCTTGCTCTGTCTCCCAGGGTGGAGTGCAGTGGGGCATTTATAACTCACTGTAGCCTCAACCTCCCAGGCTCAAGACAACCTCCTGCCTCAGCCTCCTGAGTAGCTGGGACTACAGGTGCACACACCACTGTGTCCAGATAATTTAAAACAAAACAAAAAAATTGTTTCGTACAGATGAGATCTGGCCATGTTGACCACAGTGGCAAAACCTGGTTTAAAAAGATATTTGTTGATGGTCAGGGTCAGCGGCTCACGCCTGTTATCCAGCACTTTGGGAGGCTGAGGCATGAGGATTGTTTGAGCCCAGGTGTGGGAGATCAGCCTGGGCAATAGAGTGAGATCTCATCTCTAATAAAAAATAAAATAGCTGGGCATAGTGGCACGTATCTGTATTTCTGTAGTTCTAGCCACTTAGGAGGCTGCGGTGGGAGGACTGCTTGAGCCTGGGAGATTGAGGCTACAGTGAGCTGTGATCACCCCACTGCGCTCCAGCCTGGGCAATGGAGCAAGATCCTGTCTCTAAAAACAACAATAATAAAATATATTTGTTGAATGCTGCTATGTATCAGTGCTGTTTCTGGTTCCAGCCATGAACAAAATAGCCCTGAAAAAATGGGTCTCAGTGGCTTATGCTTGTAATCTCAGCACTTTGGGAGATCAAGGCAGGCAGGACGCCTGAGGTCAGGTGTTCGAGAACAGCCTGGCCAAAATGGCAAAACCCTGTCTCTACTAAAAATATAAAAATTAGCAGTGGGTGCACTGGTTTGTGCCTGTAATCCCAGCACTTTGAGAGGCTGAAATGGGCAGAACACCTGAGGTCAGGAGTTTGAGACCAGCCTGGCCAACATGGTGAAACCCCGTCTCTACTAAAAATACAAAAATGAGGCGGGTGTGGTGACAGGTGTCTGTAATCTGAGTTACTTGGGAGGCTGATACAGGAGAATTGCTTGAACTAAGGAGGCGAAGGTTGCAGTAAGCTGAGATTTCACCATTGCACTCTAGCCTGGGTGACAAGAGTGAAACTCTGCCTCAGAACAAAACAAAACAAACAAAAAGTGAGGTGAATGTGGTAGCTCATGCCTGTAATCCCAGCTACTTCGGATTCTTGTGCTGAGGCACAAGAATCACTTGAATTTTGGAGGCAGAGGCTGCAGTGAGCTGAGATCGCGCCACTGCGCTCCAGCCTGTGTGACCTCAAGATCTCGTCTCAAAAAAAGAAAGAAAGAAAAAAAAAAAGGCTGAGTGCTCTGGTGGATGCCTGTGATCCCAGCATTTTGAGAGGTCGAGACCAGCCTGGCCAACGTGGTGAAACCCTGTCTCTACTAAAAATATGAAATTAGCCAGGCGTGGTGGTGCATGCCTGTAATTCCAGCTACTCAGGAGGCTGAGGCAGAAGAATTGCTTGAACCTGGGAGGTGGAGGATGCAGTGAACCCAGATCACACCACTGCAACTCCAGCCTGGGTGACAGAGTGAAACTCTGTCTCAAAACACAACAAAACAAAAGAAGAAAAAGCTGGGTGTGGGGGCTCACACCTGTAATCCCAGCACTTTGGGAAGCTCAGGCAGGTGGATCACGAGGTCAGGAGTTAAGACCATCCTGGCTAACACAGTGAAACCCCGTCTTTACTAAAAATACAAAAAAGAAAAATTAGATGGGGGTGGTGGCGGGTGCCTGTAGTCCCAGCTATTCAGGAGGTTGAGGCAAGTGAATCGCTTGAACCCAGGAGGTAAAGGTTGCAGTGAGCCGAGATTGCTCAACTGCACTCCAGCCTGGTGACAGAGACTCTGTCTCCAAAATTAGAAAAATGGAGAGAGGGTGTTTCTGGCTGCAGTGGGGAGAACGGAGCCTGCAGGGAGCAGAGAGACCAGGGAGGGGGAAACTGCACTGATCCCCAGAGGTCAGGAAGGGGCAGAACCTAGCTGGCAAGTGCCGGGAGGTCAGGCACTTAACCCTTGGGTTTAAACTGGAATGATGAATTTGGGAGTTGTGTCGCCCCCTTGTGGTATAGGCCGGGAAGGCATTGGACTCCAGTGTTTGGACTGGAATGATGAATTCGGGAGTTGTTTGGCGCCCCCTTGTGGTACAGGCCGGGAAGGCATTGGACTCCAGCGTTTGGACCGGAATGACGCATTTGGGAGTGGTGTGTCGCCCCCTTGTGGTAGAGGTCGGGAAGGCATTGGACCCTTGGGTTTTAACTGCAATGATGAATTTGGGAGTTGTGTGGCTCTCCTGCTGGATTCTGGGTCTGTTTTGGAGGAGAAGGTGATGAGGCTGCAGGATTGGCAGGCACATCGGATGCAGGTGGGAGGAGGCGCAGATGCCTCAGAACTGTCAGAGTGGAGCCTCAGAAGATGGCACTAACCATGAGGGGGAGACGATAGGACAAGGCTTGGGTGGGAAACTCCTAGGACACCAGACTAGAACCTGCAACACTGGAGCAGCCTGCAAGGTCCCCTTGTGGTAGATGCTGGGAAAGCCCTGGACCCTAGGGTTTGGACTGGAATGATGAATTTGGGAGTTGTTTGGCGCCCTCTTGTGGTAGAGTCCTGGAATGCACTGGACCCTTGGGATTAAACAAGAATAATGAATTTGGGTGTTGTGTGTCGCCCCCTTGTGGTAGAGGCTGGGAAGGCACTGAACCCTTCAGTTTGGACTGGAATGGTGAATTTGAGAGCTTTGTGGCGCCCCCTTGTGGAGAAGCCAGCCCGGAATGATGAATTGGGGTGTTGGTGGCGCCCCCTTGTGGTAGAGATCAGGAGGGCACAGGATCCTGGGTTTTGGATTGGAATGATGAATTTGGGAGTTGTGCCAGGGCCCTTTCTGGTACAGACTGGGAAGGCACTGGACTCTGGGTTTGGACTGGATTGGTGAATTTGGGAGTTGTGAGAGGCCCCTTTGTGGTACAGACTGGGAAGCACTGGACCCTAGGGTTTGGTCTATGATGAATTTGGGAGCTTTGTGGCGCCCCCTTGTGGAGAAGCTGGTAAGGCACAGGGCCTTAGGATTTGGCTTGGAATGATGAATTTGGGAGTTGTGTAGCGCCCCCTTGTGGTAGAGGCTGGGAAGGCACTGGACCCTTGGGTTCAGACTGGAATGATGCATTTGGGAGTTATGTGGCGCCCCCTTCTGGTAGAGGTCGGGAAGGCACAGGAACCCTGGGTTTAAACTATCATAATGAATTTGGGAGTTGTGTGTCACCCCTTTGTGACAGAGGTCAGGAAGGCACTGAATCCTAGGGTTTGGACTGGAATGATGAATTTGGGAATTGTCTGGGACCCTTTTTGTGGTAGAGACCGGGAAGGCACTGGACCCCTGGTTTGGTCTGGAATGATGCATTTGGGAGTTGTGTGGCGCCCTCTTGTGGTAGAGGCAGGGAAGGCACTGGACCCTTGGGTTTGGACTGGAATAATGAATTTGGTAGTTGTGTGGCTCCCCTGTTGGATTCTGGGTCTGTTTTGGAGGAGAAGGTGATGGGGCTGCAGGATTGGCAGGCACATCGAATGCAGGTGGGAGGAGGCGCAGATGCCTCAGAACTGTCAGAGCGGACCCTCAGAAGATGGCACTAACTGTGACAGGGACATGCTGGGACAAGGTTTGGGTGGGAAACTCCTAGGACACCAGACTAGAACCTGCAACACTGGAGCAGCCTGCAAGGTCCCCTTGTGGTAGATGCTGGGAAGGCACTGGACCCTAGGGTTTAAACTGGAATGATGAATTTGTGAGTTCTGTGTGACCCCCTTGTGTTAGAGGCCAGGAAGGCACTGGACCCTGGGTTTGGTCTGGAATGATTAATTTGAGAATTGTGTGGCACCCCTTTGTGGTAGAGGCCAGGAAGACACTGGACGCTAGCGTTTTGACTGCAATGATGAATTTGGGTGTTGTGCGAGGCCGCCTTGTGTTGGAGGCCGGGAAGGCACTGGACCCTAGGGGTTGGCCAGGAATGATGAATTTGGGAGTTGTGCAAGGCTCCTTTGTGTTGGAGGCCAGGAAGGCACGAAGCCCTTAGGTTTGGACTGGAATGATGAATTTGGGAGTTGTGTGGCGCCCCCTTGTGACAGTGTATTTGCTTTTGTTTAGGCACATGTGGGCACTGCTGATCTGGGGCCACCTGTAACAGAATTCTTGGCTTGTGATCTCTGGGGTCCTTTGGTAGATTTAATTTAGACCTTAATCTCATATTAGTGCTTGCTTGTAGTTTTGAATTCTAGGGGAGATTTCACACCCACTGCCAGGAGAAGTTAAAGAACCGACATTCTGGCCAGGGGCAATGCCTCATGCCTGTACTCCTAGCACTTCAGGAGACCGAGGAGGGTGGATCACCTGAAGTCGGGAGTTTGAGACCAGCATGACCAACGTGGTGAAACTCCATTTCGACTAAAAATACAAAATTAGCCAGGTGTGGTGGTGCCTGCCTGTAATCCCAGATACTTGGGAGGCAGAGGCAGGAGAATCACTTGAACCCTGGAGGCAGAGGTTGTGGTGAGCCAAGATCTCGCCGTTGCAGCCCAGCCTGGGCAACAAGAGTGAAACTCCATCTCAAAAAACAAAACAAAACAACAACAAAAAGGATATTATTTGCTTCTGATGAAGGGTTCTTTAGGGTTCTTTTTAAGAAAATGGATGTTTTCCAATTTAACCTTCCCCTAGCTCTTCCAGTATCCCAGCTCGATTGCCTCGTATTACAATAAAATCCTAGATCAATGGAAATTGGTGGGAATTCTTAGGGAGGAAGGAATCTTTACCACTAGCTTATTTCTTAGCATTCTTATGCTTTTGTTTTTCAGTTTCCCTTTTTTTATTGGCACCTTATAAAAATTTTTCTTTACTATTCTTTTTTTTTTTTTTTTTTGAGATGGAGTCTCACTCCGTGGCACAGGCTGGAGTGTAGTGGTGTGATCTTTGCTCATTGCAACCTCTGCCTCCTCAGTGCAATAGATTCTCCTGCCTCAGCCTCCTGATAGCTGGGACTACTGGTGCTCACCACCATGCCCAGCCAAAATTTTTTTTTGTTTTTTGTGTTTTCAGTAGAGACAGGGTTTTGCCATGTTGGCCAGGCTGGTCTCCAACCCCTGACCTCAAGTCACCCGCCCACCCTGGCCTCCATAGTGCTGGGATTACAGGTGTATATTCATGTTTTTATGTGTTCTGTAGTAGGAGTGTTTTTCAAGATAGCCTGCCGTAAACAAGTCACCTTGTCTCACAGTGATTTTTTTTTTTTTTTTAATGGGCTTCTTCCCAGCTGAGTCAACTGTGCTTTACATTCCAGCGAAGAAAGTGAAGACTTTCGATGATGAAACTTCCATTGCTCACTGTGATCCATCATCATCACAAAGGGATTGGCTATCTGGTCTGTTGAACTGAAGAGATTTCCCTTATTCCAAGCAAAGAGCTGTAAGTTGCCTTCTAAGGAACCAGTGCGTTGTTCTTAAGGGAAGGAGTAATGCTAACTGGCTCACCTCTCTAATTGTGATTATTGTTTTCAGAAGACGGACATGTGTTAGCCATCATGGCAATCATTTGGAAAAGGGCTTGAACCCACTGAGGCATGAAGAGGAGATGATGATGCTGTTTAGCACCGAGATGCACTGCAGTTTCTATGTTTTACTGTGTTGTGTGTGTTGTGAGCAACCAAACCAGCCTGGAAGGTAACTGCTTCCCTTTAAGTCCAATACACTATAGCCAGTTTTCAGGGTGAGCTGACACGGCTCTAGGATCTCGATTTCCTCTTAGGCGCCTCATGTCTATCAGGATCTCCTGTTGTCAGAACCAATGCAAATACATAGCCCTCATATTGATGGCTGTATGGAGTTTCCTTTTTCTTTTTTCTTTCTTTTCTTTTTTTTTTTTTTTTTTTGCTTTTGTTTTGTTGCTGTTTTCTAAGTTTCCATGAATATTCCGGTACCATCTTGGAGTACAGGTTATAAAGGGGATGAGAATTTTCTTTGGCATTTTTTAGCTCTGGGTTTGGGACCTCTGGTTAGAATGGCATGTAGGCAAAAGAGAAAGTCCTCTCTTGTAAGACATTCTGTGCCCTAAGAAGGATCAGTGTCTGCCGGTGTGAACCCCAATTATCTGAGACAGGTCTCGGTCAATTTAGAAAGTTTATTTTGCCAAGGCTAAGGATGCGCCCATGACACAGCCTCAGGAGGTCCTGATGACATGTGCCCAAGGTGGCCGGGCACGGCTGGGTTTTGTACATTTTAGGGAGACAGGAGCCATTTATCAATATAAGATGAACATTGGTTCCATCCAAAAAGGTGGGACAACTCAAAGCGGGGAGGGGGACTTCCAGGTCATAGGTAAACAAATGTTTTTTTTCTCTCTCTTTCTTTCCTTCTCTCTCTCTCTCTTTTTTTTTTTTTTTTTTTTTTTTTTGAGACAGAGTCTCACTCTGTTACCCAGGCTGGAGTGCAATAGTGCGATCTCAGCTCACTGCAACCTCCACCTCCAAGGTTCAAGCAATTCTTCTGCCTCGGCCCCCTGAGTAGCTGGATTACAGGCGTGTGCCACGATGGCTGGCTAATTTTCTGTATGTTTAGTAGAGATAGGGTTTCACCAAGTTGGCTAGGCTGTTCTTGAACTCCTGACCTCAGGTGATTCATCTACCTCTGCCTCCCAAAAGGCTGGGATTAAAGGTGTGAGCCATCAGGTCCAGCTTTGTTTTTTATTTATTTTTGAGACACAGTTTTGCTCTTGTTGCCCGGGCTGGAGTGCGGTGGCATGATCTCGGCTCACTGCAACCTCTGCCTCCCGGGTTCAACTATCTTACCGCAGCCTCCTGAGTAGCTGGGATTACAGGTGCCCACCACCCCACTATGCCCGGACGGCTAATTTTTTGTATTTTTAGTAGAGGCAGGGTTTCATCATGTTGGCGAGGCTGGTCTCGAACTCCTAACCTCAGTTGCTCCTCCCACCTCAGCCTCCCAAAGTGCTGGGATTACAAGGGTGAGCCACTGCACCCGGCCTCTTTTGAGTTTTGCCTTTCACTGAACACACAACTTACAGGAATAACCACTGATGCCTTAATATGGCTTCGTGAAACAATAGGAGAGAGGAAGCCACCAGATACACATTTGTCTCATGTGAACAGAGAGATGACTTTGGTTCTGCCTGTCCTTTGTCCATAGAGAATTTCTTCACAGGGAAGTTGTGAGGGAGGGATGTAGCTTTTAAATTTTTTTTGTATTTTTTCTTTTCTTTTTTTAATTGCATTTTAGGTTTTGGGGTACATGTGAAGAACATGCAAGATTGTTGCATAGGTACACACATGGCAGTATGATTTACTGCCTTCCTCCCCATCACCTATATTTGACATTTCTCCCCATGTTATCTCTCCCCAACTCCCCACCCTCACTGTCCCTCCCCCCGACAGACCCCAGTGTGTGGTGCTCCCCTCCCTGTGTTCTCATTGTTCAACACCTGCCTATAAGTGAGAACATGCGGTGTTTGATTTTCTGTTCTTGTGTCAGTTTGCTGAGAATGATGGTTTCCAGGTTCATCCATGTCCCTATAAAGGACACGAACTCATCATTTTTTATGGCTGCATAGTATTCCATGGTGTATATGTGCCATATTTTCCCTGTCCAGTCTATCATTGATGGGCATTTGGGTTGGCTCTAAATCTTTGGTATTGTAAACAGTGCTGCAATGAACATTCGTGTGCATGTGTCCTTATAACAGAACTATTTATAATTCTTTGGATATATACCCAGTTATAGGATTGCTGGGTCAAATGGAATTTCTATTTCTAGGTCCTTGAGGAATCACCACACTGCCTTCCACAATGGTTGAACTAATTTACACTCCCACCAACAGTGTAAAAGTGTTCCTATTTCTCCACATCCTCTCCAGCATCTGGTGTCCCCAGATTTTTTAATGATCGCCATTCTTACTGGCATGAGATGATATCTCAATGTGATTTTGATTTGCATTTCTCTAATGACAAGTGATGATGAGCATTTTTTTTCATATGTTTCTTGGCCTCATATATGTCTTCTTTTGTAAAGTGTCTGTTCATATCCTTTGCCCACTTTTGAGTGGGCTTGTTTATCTCTTGTAAATCTGTTTTAGTTCTTTGTAGATTCTGAATATTAGCCGTTTGTCAGATGGGTAGATGGCAAAAATTTTTTCCCATTCTGTTGGTTGCCGATTCACTCTAATGACTGTTTCTTTTGCCGTGCAGAAGCTGTGGAGTTTGATTAGGTCCCATTTATCTATTTTGGCTTTTGTTGCCAATGCCTTTGGTATTTTGGTCATGAAGTCCTTGCCTACGCCTATGTCCTGAGTGGTTTAGGAATGGAATGGAAGGCAAGTTTGCCCGGTGCAGTTCCCAGGTTGACTTTTCCCTTCGGCTTAGTGATTATGGGGGGAGATTTATTTTCCGTTCACACTGGCTACAAAGCACAAAGTACTGCATTAGTGATTCTTAGCCTGGGTTCAAATGGAAAAGAACCATGTTGATTTGAGGATTTAGGTGGTATAATAGTACCATCTTCAGGGTATATTTTGAAATAAAAAAGAAAGGCACTCTAGACGTGTCAGCCTTAGGAAAAACAGATGAAAGTATTAGAAACTCCACAGTCAAAGAGGCCAGGAAGGCCAGGTGCTGAGGCTCACGCCTGCAATCCCAGCACTTTGGGAGGCCGAGGCAGTGGATCACTTGAAGTCGGGATTTGGAGACTAGCCTGGCCAACATGGTGAAACCCTGTATCTACTAAAAAACACAAAGATTAGGCGGGCATGGTGGCATGTGCCTGTATTCCCAGCTACTTGGGAGGCTGAGGCAGGAGAATCACTTGCACCCAAGAGTTGGGGGTTGCAGTGAGCCAAAATCACGGCATTGCACTTTAGCCTGGCCAACAAGAGAGAAACTGTTTTTTCTTTTTCTTTCTTTTTTTTTTTTTTGGTTTTTTTTTTTAAAAAGAGGCTAGGGAGGCCACAAAATCAAGATAAGGGGTGTTCTTTTGGAGGTTTATTTGCTTCTCTCATTGTTTTTCTCTTTCCCTCATAGCAGAATGGTTAAGGGTACTGATTCTGGCGTGAGACTCTCCCATTTAAATACCTTCCCAGCTGTGTAGCTTTGGGTAAGTTACTTAACCCCTCTGTGCCTTCACATGTCAGTTTCCTCCTTCCTAAAACAGTGTCATAATTCAAGCCCTCAGAAAAGCAAACACCAGAACAGAATTCCCATGTGAAGATAAACGGGTGAGGGGCCAGAAGGTCTCAGCGCAGTTCAGAGAAAATGTCTGCCGGGCTGATGGGGTGTCCCTATGCCAGTGTCCCTGATGAGCATTCACAGGGGCAGAGAACGGGCAGCTGTTGCCATGGAGCATCCCTGTCAGGGGATGGTGGCAGCGCCCAAGCAACAGGACCAGGAGCGCAGGGGACCTGAAACCAGCAGAGTTCATCTTGCTCATCAATGTACAGCTGACTTATCAAGGCAGGAGAATTGCGATAGAGAAAAAATTCAAAACACGTGCAGCCGGCTGGGCATGATGGCTGACACCTATAATCCTAGCACTTGGGGAGGCCGAGACAGGTGGATCACAAGTTCAGGAGTTTGATACCAGCCTGACCTACACAGTGAAACCCAGTCAATATATACTAAAAATACAAAAATTATCCAGGCGTGGTGGTGCACGCCTGTAGTCCCAGCTACTCAGGAGGCTAAGGCAGGAGAATCGCTTCAACCCAGGAGGCGGCGCTTGCAGTGAGCTGAGATGGCACCACTGCACTCTAGCCTGGGCAACAGAGTGAGACTCCCTCTCAAAAAATTAAAAAAAAAAAAATGTACAGCAGTCTAAATGGGGAACCTGAAAATTTGGAGATCTGGAGGCTAGGGTTTTTCAAAGATACTTTGGTGGACAGGGAACTAGGAAACAGGTGCTGCTAATTGGCCCTGGATGCATAGAAATAAAGGGTCCTTGTGTGCTCAGTTTGTTTCTGGGTGGGGGCCACAGGAATCATCCGGTTGTCAGAATGCAAAAGTTCTTTTCTTTTTTAAAGACAGAATCTCTTGCTCTGTCGACCAGGCTGGAGTGCAGTGGCGCAATCTCGGCTCACTGCAACCTCCGCCTCCCGGGTTCAAGCGATTCTCATGCCTCAGCCTCCAACGTAGCTGGGTTTACAGGCATGTGTCACTGCATCTGGCTAATTTTCGTATTTTTAGTAGAGATGGGTTTCACTATGTTGGCCAGGCTGGCCTCGAACTCCTGACCTTAGGTAATCCACCCGCCTGAGCCACTGCACCTGGCCCAAAAGTCTTAAATGAGATCTCAAAAGGCCAGTCTTAGCTTCTACACTAGTGATGTTATTCACAGGAGTAATGGAGGAGTTACAAATATTGTGATCAGCTGGACAAGGGCTGGCAATCCTTAACAAAGTCTACATTTTAGCAGAATTCAGGCCCTTTTCCTAATCCTAACTTCATGGTCTCTTAGTTTTACAAGGCGGTTTGGTTTTAGGAAAGGCTGTTATTACTGTAACTATTTCCCAGGGCTAGCTTGGCCCTCACCCAGCAATGACCAAGGGCAGTCTGGAGGTTAAAGGGGAGATGAAGTGGGTTAGGTCAGATTTCTCATAGTCATAATTTTCTATTACCATTTTTGCAAAAGCAGTTTGAAGCCCTGCAGGTGACTCTGGCCATGTTGATAGCTTCGGGCTCTACCACCCACGGCCCCTTCCCCACCGCAGCCACCTGACCTCTCTCACCCTGATCCCAATTAGGTGGATCCTGGCTCAACTTTCCGCGCTTTTCGCCCGCTCGGCTCCTCCCACTTGGCCTCAGCTCCTCCCACCCGGGCTTGGCTCCTTCCACTTGGCCTCAGCTCCTCCCACCCGGTCTCGGCTCCTCCCACTCGGCCTTAGCTCCTCCCACCTGGTCTCGGCTCCTCCCACTCGGCCTCAGCTCTTCCCATCCGGTCTCGGCCCCTCCCACTCGGCCTCAGCTCCTCCCACCCAGTCTCGGCTCCTCCCACTTGACCTCAGCTGCTCCCATCCGGTCTCGGCTCCTCCCACTTGGCCTCAGCTCTTCCCATCCGGTCTCGGCTCCTCCCACTCGGCCTAAGCTCCTCCCACCCGGCCTCGGCTCCTCCCACTTGGCCTCAGCTCCTCCCACCCGGTCTCGGCTCCTCCCACTTGGCCTCAGCTCTTCCCATCCGGTCTCGGCTCCTCCCACTCGGCCTCAGCTCCTCCCACCCGGCCTCGGCTCCTCCCACTTGGCCTCAGCTCCTCCCACCCGGTCTCGGCTCCTCCCACTTGGCCTCAGCTCCTCCCATCCGGTCTCGGCTCCTCCCATCCGGTCTTGGTTCCTCCCACTCGGCCTCAGCTCCTCCCACCCGGTCTCGGCTCCTTCCACTTGGCCTCAGCTCCTCCGCACCAGCCTCGTCTCCTCTCACCTGGCCTCGGCTACCACCTCCGCTACCCGCTGGACCTCGGCTTTCCAGGACCTGCTTCGGTTAGTTCGTCCCTAACCCTCACACTGGCTCCCAGTTTCCGCTCTTTCTGCCCAGCTCGGCTCCCCCGCCAGCCCTCGCCACAGGCGCCGTCCTCCCCTCGCCCAGTCTGCCCCGCCACCTCCCTCCCTTGGCGCCGTGTGGCGCCGCTTTTCGGCCCAGTTGGGATCTTCCCGCCCGGCCTCGGCTACTTTCGCCTAGCCTCGGCTACCCCCGTTAGACCTCGGCTTTCCCCGCCCGGGTTCGACTTCCTCCGTGCCTGGCCTCGGCTCTTTCCGCCCAGCTTCGGCTTTTCCACCCACGCGTCGTCGCCTCGTGCCCCAGTATGGAGCCGCCTGTTCCTCACTGTCTTGGACTTGAGACCTCCCTTCCCTCCATGCTTGGCCTTGGCTCGGCTTCTCCGCCGTCCTTGCCTCTGCTTTTCGGCCCGGCTCCCTCCTGCCACCGGATGCGGCTCTTCCTGTTTCTCTCGGCCGACCTCGGCTCCTCGGGTCAGTTCGTTTAGTTCGGCTTTCTCCGCCCGACCTCGGTTTTCTCCGATTTCCCTGCTTTAGTTCGGCTCTTTCCGCCTATCCCCGTGGTACCCTGGGCTCGGCTTGGCTCTGGGTCAGGTTGGGTCCTCGTCTTAGTCTGCGGAGGTTGCACCAATGGAGTTCCAGTCATTATGATATGGAAGTACCACTGTCTCCAGATCCTGGTCAATCTTTTATCTTTTTAAAGTAAAAAAGAAAACAATTCCCGATCTGAACAATGACAAAGGAAATCTCAATGTTTTACTTTCAATTTTTCTTAGAGCCACTCGTATGTATTTCTGTGAACTGTTGTTAGCGTTTGCTCTTTAATTAACTTTTCGTATTTCTCTTATTGGTAGTTCTTGAATACTAGCAAATTATGAGCAGTGTTCAAGCATGGGAATAATTTTTGAAAAAATGTACAGGGGCCGGGCGCGGTGGCTCAAGCCTGTAATCCCAGCATTTTGGGAGGCCGAGGCGGGTGGATCACGAGGTCAAGATCGAGACCATCCTGGTGAACATGGTGAAACCCCGTCTCTACTAAAAATACAAAAAATTAGCTGGGCATGGTGGCGCATGCCTGTAATCCCAGCTACTCAGGAGGCTGAGGCAGGAGAATTGCCTGAACCCAGGAGGCAGAGGTTGCGGTGAGCCGAGATCGCGCCATTGCACTCCAGCCTGGGTAACAAGAGCGAAACTCTGTCTCAAAAAAAAAAAAAAAAAGAAAAAAAAAAATGTACAGGAACATTCATCAGTAACACTTTACTATACTTGCTTTGTCCTGTACATCTGTGTATCAGCCATCAATTCATCTTTTTTAGTGCATTCTGAAGTAGGTTGCAGATAGTTTACGTATCATTAATTACAGTTCAAAATTTGGGTCTGGAGGTCTTCTAAGATGGCTCATCCCCTTGCTAGCAATGTGGTGCTGGTGAGTTGGTTCCTGGTCGTGGGGCTGCTTGAATCTCCTCATGGCATGGCGGATGACTTCCGCTAGAGAAGGAGCAATAGAAGAGACCAAGGAGGAAACTTCAGTGTGTTTTATAACCTAGTCTCAGATGTCACACGCAGCAGTGCTGTACTGATCATATGGCTCATGTCTGATTCAGCATTGGAGGTGGGGTACACAGGACTGGAATATCAGGTGGCAAGGGTCTTTGGTGAGCATCCTGAAGGCTAGCCAACACCCCCACCTTTCCTTCAGACCACCTCTTTTCATCAGCTCAGAATTTTGTGTGTGTGTGTGTGTGTGTGTGCGCGCGCGCGCGTGCGTGCGTGCTGGAGTGCCTGATCTGATTGTAGCTGTTTGGAGCATCTGGAATTCATGGCTGGGTTTGGGACAACTTGGAAGGCCTCCTTTTCCCCTCTTCTCTTTTACCCTTCTCCCCTTTTTCTCTCAGCCTCACCCCCAGCTCCAGTCTTTCTTTGCTTCTAGTGACCGAGTAGGAGAAGATGCTCTGAGAGTCAACTGGGAATGCAGCTGCTAAGGGTCTTCTGGGTGAAGGAGATGCTAGAAGGTTTGCTTGCTCGGCTGTATCACCTCCTGTGTTATGGAGCTTGTCAGGACTACCGTTGTTTTCCATGTTCTGAGACTGGAGGACCCAACATTCCCCTGGCAGGGGACACTTGATGTGATAGGTCTCTATCAACCTATAATATGGGGGTAGAGATACTCATATTGCAAGGGGAGGCTGCAAGAGTTGCCTCCTGGAGTTAAGATTATTCCTTGTGTTTGGGATAGAGGGGTCACCGTAGGGGCAGTCAAGTCATGTTAGGGGTGACAGGGGATTTGTATTCTGGGCTCCCCTCCTCATTTATGTTAAGGGTGTTGCTTGCTGATGCTTTTATCAACTCTTACTTTGGGGTAATGGGAAGAGAGATGGTTTTCTGGGGTATGAGTTTGTCACTGATGTTGAATGGGGTGGGCTGCCTGTTGAGTTTCTGACCATTCCTTGTTTTGGGTATCATTGCTGGGGAGACTTATGTATAGTCTTGGAAAGACAAGAGATACACGTTTGAGCTGTGTTGGGTAAGAATGGTGGCATTTGCTGGATTTCCTTTCTTAAGTGTGTAGAGGATTGGGGGTTCTTTCTGGAGTTTCCATCATTATTAATGTGGGAGGCATATGGGGAATCACTTAGTGAAGTGCTTATTGTCTCTGATGTTGGAGGTAACTGGAGGGTCAGTGTCTGGGACTTCCATTTTTTTCTAGTGTTGGGGAGATCAAGAGGACTTATCAGATAGAGGCCTTATTGTATACTGTTTGGGGAGAGGATGGTGGGATTACTGGATGGAGCTCCACTTATCCCTAGTTGGGGAGGGTCATGTTCTGGGTCTGCCCTTGCCTGTACTATTGGTATAGACTGGGTGGGCCACTGGGCTTGGGCTCCCCATTCTCTAGTGTTGAGGAGCATCTGAAAGGGTCATTTCAGGAGTTTGTACTTTTAGACGTGACTGAGCGGGGTTTGCTGGAGTAGTTTTGGGATGATGGAAGTCTTCATGTTTGGACTCAGTTTTTTTTTTTTTTTTTTTTGGGATGGAGTCTTGCTCTGTCTCCAGGCTGGAGTGCAGTGGCATGATCTTGGCTTGCTGCAACCTCTGCCTCCTGAGTTCAAGCAATTCTCCTGTCTCAGCCTCTGGTAGCTGGGACTATAGGAGCATGCCACCACACCTGGCTAATTTTTTTGTATTTCAGTAGAGATGGGGTTTCACCATGTTGGCCAGGATGGTCTCAATCTCTTGATCTTGTGATCCACCTGCCTTGGCCTCCCAAAATGTTGGGATTACAGGCGTGAGCCTCCACACCTGGCCTGGAATCCACCTTTTGTGTTTGTAAGTGATTGAGGGGTGGAGATCTGACGTCCTTTTGTCTTTTGTTTTGGGGGTGGCTGGTGGTTTACCTGCTAGGGCTTCTGCCAGCTCTCCTGCTGTATGCAGACTGTGAGAATCACTTGCTGGGGCTTCCACAATCTCAAGTCTTAGGGGACTAGGAAATGGCTTGCCATGCCTTCTATCATTTCTAGTTTTTTTTTTTTTTTTTTTTGAGACGGAGTTTCGCTCTTGTTACCCAGGCTGGAGTGCAATGGCGCTATCTCGGCTCACCGCAACCTCCGCCTCCTGGGTTCAAGCAATTCTCCTGCCCCAGCCTCCTGAGTAGCTGGGATTACAGGCACGCACCACCATGCCCAGCTAATTTTTTGTATTTTTAGTAGAGACGGGGTTTCACCATGTTGACCAGGATGGTCTCGATCTCTCGACCTTGTGATCCACCCGCCTCGGCCTCCCAAAGTGCTGGGATTACAGGCTTGAGCCACCGCGCCCGGCCCATTTCTAGTTTTAAGGGACTAGTTCATCGTGACTTAAAACTCTTTTTAGTTGGAAAAAAAAATTAGGGCTGGACGTGTTCGCTCATAAAAAAATTAGGGCTGGACGTGTTCGTTCATGCCTATAATCCCAACACTTTGGGAGGCCAAGGTGGGTGGATCCCTTGAAGTCAGGAGTTCAAGACCAACCTGGCCACCATGGCAAAACCCAGTCTCTACTAAAATTACAAAAATTAGCCTGGTGTGGTGATGCATGTCTGTAATTCCAGCTACTTGAAGGCTGAGGCAGGAGAATCGCTTGAACCCGGGAGGAGGTTGCAGTGAGCCAAACCTGGGCAATGAGTGAGACTCCCTCTCAAAAAAAAAGAAAAGAAAAAATCAGACCAGCCTGTGCATCAGAGTGAGATTTGTCTTAAAAGAAAAAAAAATTAGACATATAAAAGTGTTAAAAATCTACAGGCTTGTTTTTTGTTTTTTTGACAGTCTTGCATCGTGGCCAGGTTGGAGTGCAGTGGCGCGATCTCGGCACACTGCAACCTCTGCCTTCCAGATTAAAGCGATTCTCCTGCCTCAGCCTCCTGAGTAGCTGGGACTACAAGTTGATGCCACCGTGCCCAGCTAATTTTTGGTATTTTTAGTAGAAACGGGGTTTCACTGTGTTAGCCAGGATGGTCTTGATCCCCTGACCTCATGATACACCTGCCAGCCTCCCAAAGTACTGGGATTACAGGCGTGAACCACGGTGCCTCGCCATGTTGTTGATTTTTCTAAAAATCCACCCCTCCCTGTTGGTAGAAATTGTGTCACAGGTAAAACTTGAGTTTCAGTCACTGCTCAAACAGTGCTTGGCTACGTAGAATAAATAATAAATAGGACAGTGGTTTTGAGCATGAAGTATCTGGGTTATAATCTGTGCTCTACTACTTACTAGCTGGTGAACTCAGGCAAGCAACCTAAACATTCCATGCCAGTTTTCCCATCTGTAAGTTGGAGATAGTAATAGCCCATACTTTGCAAGCTTGTAGTGACTATGTAGTTAACATTCATAAGGCACTTTTGAAGAGTGCCTGGTTTATAGGATGGGCTAGCTAAATGGTTTTTTTTTTGTTAATGTATTTTAATAGTAAAATTCTTTGCTGTGAAAAAGGTATGGCCCCTACTGAAAAGAAACATTTCACAAGAAAATATCTAAACCTCTAGGCACCTAGTTACATTACACATAAACATATATAAAGCAAAAGTGACAGAATTATAGAAAGCATTTGTTAATCCACCATCCTCATGGAAGACTTTAATATACAACTAAGTCAGGTCGAGAGAAAAATTTAAAGTACATATTGAAAAACACAACTAGTTTGAGTACGTATGTCCATCTGTATCCAAAAATTAAAGAATATATAGTATACTATTTTCAAAGAATCATGGAGCACTTACAAAAATAGATCAATAAACAGGATAAACAGATACTGCATTCACCTGGAAGCTAACAGAACCCCTCCTCTCTAAAGTGCGCACACGCGCGCGCGCGCGCACACACACACACACACACACACTCTCACACTCTCACTCACTCACTCTTTGGTTTTAACCAGTTAATGGTTACTTGTAATCATGTAAGAAGTCTAGCAATGCACAGAGTAGAGCCGATGCGGCCAATGAAAAGTTTTTGAAGAACTCAAATTATTGTGATTTTTCTGCGTTTTTCACCACTGTGGTGAAAAAAAAAAAAGGCTGTTCTAACTATGCCTTGTGTCCACTTTCTGAAAGAATAAAAATAGATGAGAACAAGCCAGATGGTGTCTCACCCAGGGCCTTATTCCTACTTCTCATAGCCAGCAGAGTGGGACAAAGCCTGTCTAACCCTCTTCAGGAAAGCCTGTTACATTGAACATTTTCTTCTTTTGAGATGGAGTCTCACTCTGTTGCCCAAGCTGGAGTGTGGTAGTGTGGAGTGCAGCTCGTTGCAACTTCCGCCTCCCAGGCTCAAGTGATTCTCTTGCCTCAGACTCCTGAGTAGCTGGGATTACAGGCACCTGTCACCATGCCTGTTTTTTTTTTTTTTGAGTTTTGACCATGTTGGCCAGGCTGGTCTTGAACTCCTGACCTCAGGGGATCTGCCCCCTTCAGCCTCCCAAAGTGCTGGGATTACAGGCATGAGCCACTGCTCCCAGCCCCACTGTATATACCTTTTCAATACTGCTCACTGACAACTTGAATAAAATTGTTTTTTCTTTAAATAAGTAGGGAGAATGAACATTGAGAAGGAAACAGTATTTGCTATATTAGTACAGAGAGAGAAAACTATCAAAGTAAGAAAGCCCATGTACTCTGATAAAATGCTATTAAATTAGAAAAAAAAAATATTGTCTATTTTTTGTTTAACAAACTAGATCACTCAGGAGCTCTTTGGAAATGCCTTTTTGAATATTTGGTGTATTGATGTTTTAGAATACACTATATATAAAATGGTATAATAAGATTTTCAGGACAGCTATAGCCATAAATGCTTATATTCAAACAAAAAGGCTAAAAATTAATGAGCTAGTGGCCCATCCTACAAATGAGATACTGATGAAGCATTTATGCCTTTTGTTCTCAGTGTAAGTTACTGTGTGGCCACTCAGTTAAGAGCTGAGGCATCCTAACATTGATTACAAAAAGCCAAGGATGAGGAATTAATGAAGGCTTTCCCATAGTCACTGCATTCATAGGGCTTCTCCCCATTGTGGATTCTCTTATGAATAGAAAGGTAACATCTAGTCCTGTAAGATTTACCACACTCACTGCAGTCATAGGGTTTTTCTCCAGTATGAATCCTCTTGTGCCGTGTAAGGGAAGATTTTGAGCTGAGGACTTTAAAACACTGATTACATTTGCTGGATTTTGCTCCAAGATGATTTGTCTCCTGTTGATTAAGAGATGACTAGTAAGTACAATTTATAGTATTTTTAGCACTAAATACTGACATGGGTCCCTCTCCCAGGAATTCCGTTGTGTATCATGGTATTAGAATTAATGTTTTTGCTGCTATGAGTGTGCTGGTACATGGCTTCTGTTGGTTTGATTCTTAGAATTTAAAAAAGATGGATTCTTTCTACACATCTTTATTATATTCATAGAGCATTTTTCTGGTAAGTTTAAGGCTAATTTTTGTTATTGTTTTTGTTTTGGAGATGAAGTTTTGCTCTTGTCACCCAGTCTGGAGTGCAATGGCATGATCTTGGCTCACTGCAACCTCCATCTCCTGGGTTCAAGCGATTCTCCTGCTTCAGCCTTCCAAGTAGCTGGGAGTACATGCTTGTGCCACCATGCCCAGCTAATTTTTTGTATTTTTAGCAGAGATAGGGTATCACTATGTTAGCCAGACTGGTCTCAAACTCCTGACCTCAGGTGCTCCACCCACCTTGGCTTCCCAAAGTGCTGGGATTACAGGCGTGAGCCACTGTGCCCAGCTACTTTGTTTTCCAAATACCCAATATCTGACTCAGACTATTGGATGTATTTACTTGTGGGACTTCTCAGGAAAAACAAGTTTGGGGCTAATGCTTTTCTCCAAATTCTAAATAATTTCACAGTATCTCTCCAGAGACACTATTTTCTCTTGGAAAAATGACACTTTCCTTTAGTAACTATTTAATAAAGCCACTCTTTGTGGCTTTTCTGATGTAGGGCATTATCCTACCATGAAAAGCCAGAAACCACCCATGTTAGTCTTACCATTTTCATATTTCTTGATCTTTTCAAAAAACATGTAGCTTAGAAGTTAACCCGCTGGCTTCAAGTGGAGTCTCCACATCTGAAACAAGTTAAAAAGAAATTTAAGTTAATAGAAAAGTGGCAATTTTAAGTTGATGGTGAAATGGCAAAATGCATATATATGAGTGAAGGCAGAATCTGAGATGAGGGCTTTTGAGAAGGCATTCAACAAATGGGATACAGGCGTGAAAATTTTAGGCAATGTTTAAAAAAGATTCCAGCAAGATAGAGACTGATGTGGACAAAACGAAGGAATTGTCAGGAAGGCAAGGTGGACTGAAACTGCTCAAGGAACTCATAGGAGACTTACATTTAGGAAAACGAGATGTGTCTTTTTTTTTTTTTGAGACGGAGTCTTGTCGCCTGGGCTGGAGTGCAATGGCGCAATCTCAGCTCACTCCAACCTCCGCCTCCTGGGTCAAGAGATTCTCCTGCCTCAGCTGTTGTACCCAAAGCAAGTTTAAAACAGAAGCCCCACACTGAGTTTGTTGAGAGTCTGTTTAATGCCGATGTTCAAGAGTCAGCTATTGCTCAAACCTCTCAGCCCCGAACAAAAGGCAGTCAACATTTTTATACCTTTGCGGGGTTAGGGGGTGGAAGGCAAATTGTTACAGAAGCAGAAAGAGCAGGTTAGGGGAGGGGGGACCTAACAACAAAGATTCTATTTAAAGCTGTTTGTCAAGCAGGATGTGGGGTAGGCAGTGACGCTGCTGCAGGTACAGCGAGTGCTCGACCTACGACCACGACTGGTTCCGACAGACCAGTCCTAACACCATTTGGTCATAAGTTGAGTAGGCTATATGTACAGTACTGTGAAATGATGTCACAAAAATCTTTAAGTCATATTTTATCATAATTTTCTTTCATTATTGCTATATATTATAATTTTCTTTGTTCATTTTATGCCATTTGTATCATCTCTACACCATATTGTTTCTTGTTTTTAAACAAAACACAAATTACTGTACCGAGTCTGGGATAACAGTTGAAATGGTGCACGCGGAGATGGTAGTGCTGCTGGAAGCTGGTCCACACTGTCGTACGCCCAGCTGGGCAATGTTTGCGCTGCCAGATGTGGAGCAGTTGTGGCTAGCGATTGTGGTCGTAAAGTCGAATGGTCGGAAGTTGCATAGGTCGTAAGTTGATCAATACCTGTACAGGATTTACGGGCCAGTGGGCAGTGTTTCTCAGAAAAACCGGTTACAAAATACCAGGTGCCTCAGGCTACAAAGTTTCAGGAACAAAGTGCTCTGTGTAGCTAAGGGTGATCAGAATGGGAGTTAACAGGATTGCTTAAAATGGAGTCACCATAGACAGGCTAGATTATCTCACTGGAGTTCGCCTCTCCAAGGGCCAGCCCTGAACCCTATGTGAATTAGAATGGCCAACCTTTGACATGGGATGGCCGAACACAGGCCCTGACGTGGTCCAGGCAGTTTGGAGGGTAGTCACAAGAAACCCAGGTCACCCCAACCAGTTCCTATATATTGATCAGTAGCTAAGGCTGGTCCTGAACCCACCACCGTGGCTGCAGTCCTGCACAGCTCAAAACCCTGCCTCTAAGGTACTCAACCATACTACTCGGTCACCACCCTCTTCAGCTCGGCCCCTCCAGTCCTGCCCCCGTCTGGGGAGGACAAAGGTTTCCCCCCAATCCTCCCTCTGCCCTATGACCCAGTTGTTGCTCACCGTTACTTTTTCTGTACCCGCCACTGCATCACCACCTGTGGCCTCCAGGCTTTGGCCACAACAGAAGGTGGAGGCTGCTCCCCTCCTCCCTTTGAGGGAAGCACCGCCTCCGGCTGGTAGTGAACAATCAACCCCATTTTTGGTTTATGTCCCATTTTCCACCTCTGATTTATATAATTAGAGAACTCAACCTGCTGTTTTCTGAAAAAACCCAGGTTCTGACCTCCTGGTGGAATCCATACTCCAGACTCATCGTTCTACTTGGGACGACTGTCAGCAAATCCTCCACTGGCCAACCTGAAGAGGAGGGCAGGACCTGGTTGGAGGAAGTTTCCCCCTCAACCGGACCAGACTGGACCCTAACTTCTCCGCGGGGAGAAGGGCTTTGGACAACTTCCACCGGTATCTTCTCTCAGGTATTAAGGGAGCTGCACGGAATCCCATGAATTTACCTAAAACCACAGAAGTGGTCCAGGGGACCAATGAGTCTCCAGGGGGTCACGCTGTAACATTTTTAATTTGAAGCTGGAGCGAACACTCAGTATTAAAAACACCTTTGGGCCAGGTCACCAATCACAAAAGGAGCAGTTCTAGGGGCCACAGGGACTATCTGCAACTACCCAGAAGTAAATCTAGGCCAGGAAAGAGTAACTCATTCCTTCTTGGTAGTTTCGGAGTGCCTGTGTCCCCTAATGAGAAGATACCTACTCCATAAACTGCAAGCCTCTATCTCTTTTCTCAACCCGAGGAACTCATCTCACCTTAGAGGACCACGATTCATCAACTACCCACCTCTTACTGACCATCCCCGTGTCAGAAGAATACCTCCTGGTTTTAAATACCCCAGCCGTAGCCTCAGAAAACGGCTCACTTATGCTGGAATTAGAGGCCTAGTTTCCCCACTTTTGGGCAGAATCAAACCCCCTGGGACAGTGGACTTGTTGGCTACAGCTCTACCGGTACAAGTAAAACAGTATCCCATGAGGCAAAAAGCCAGGGAAGGCCTAAGTCCCCACATACAGCGGCTACTGCAGGCAGATATTTTAAGGCTGTGCAAATCGGTCTGGAATACTCTGTTCCTGCCAGTAAAGAAGGCTGGTACCAATGACTATCGGCTGGTCCAGGACTTATGGGACGTTAACAAGCAGTCTGGTCGCTGTTCACCCGACTGTCCTGAACCCATACACCCTCAGCCTGCTCCCACCAAACCATCCAGTATACACTGTTTTGGACTTAAAGGACACTTTCTTCGCCATCCCCTTGGCCGCCAGCAGCCAGCCCATCTTTGCTTTCAAATGGACAGATCCAAACTCAGGAGACACCATCCAACTTACTTGGACCCACTTATCCCAGGGGTTCAAGAATTCTCCTACCCTTTTTGGAGATGTTCTCCAACAGGACCTAGTGCCTTTCTGAGCCAGTTATCCAGACTGCACCCTTCTCTAGTATGTAGATGACTCACTGCTGGCCATGGAAACAGCCAACAGCTGTCTACAACATACAAAAGACTTGCTGTGTCTCCTCCAAGGACTTGGATACCAAGTCTCAGCAAAAAAGGCCCAAGTCTGCCTCCAGAAGGTACTTTACTTAGGATATGAACTCACCAAAGAAAAGCGAGCACTTTCCGATGCTCAAAAACAGGCTATCTTACAAATTCCAAGTCCTACCACAAAAAAAAAAAAAAACAGTTGTGGGAATTCCTGGAGGCAGCAGGGTACTGCCGCCTCTGGATTCCGGGGTTCACAGAAATCGCAAAGCCCCTCTACACTGTGACCAGTGAAAGCGGAGACTTGGTCTAGATTGAGACAGAGGAACGGGCCTTCCAGAACTTAAAAAGGGCTCTCACTGAAGCACTGGCTTTGCACTCCCTGATGTGTCAAAACCTTTCCACCTGTTTGTCCAGGAAAACAAGGGCATGGCTAAGGGAGTCCTCACCCAGTCCCTGGGACCATGGTGGCAGCCAGATGCCTACTTATCAAAAAATTTGGACCCAGTGGCTTCTGATTGGCCAAGCTGCCTGTGGGCAGTGGCAGCTACTCCAAGTTTGGTCCAGGAAACCGGTAAATTAACCTTGGGCCAGTAACTGATCCTTACGGCACCCCATGCAGTGGAAACTCTGCTCAGGAGTGCCTCGGAAAAATGGATGTCAAACTCGCAGATCTTACAGTACCAAAGCCTGCTACTGGACCAGCCCAGGCTGACTTTCCATCCTGCATGCTGCGTGAATCTGGCAACTTTGCTCCCAGACCCAGACTTCTCTGCTCCCATTCATGACTGCCAAGAAATACCTGAGGTCACTAAGACCTGTAGGCCAGACTTGGAAGATATCCCTCTGGAACAGGTGGACACCACTCTGTTCACCGATGGAAGCAGTTTCATCAACCAGGGGGTATGCAGGGCCGGTGCAGCTATCACAACAGAGACCAATATTATTTGGGCCCAAGCACTACCGGTGGCACCTCCGCACGAAAGGCTGAACTAGTAGCCCTCACCCAGGGCCAAAGACAAGCAAGTAAACATCCACAATGACAGTCGGTACGCCTTTGCTACTGTACATGTACATGAGGCCGTATACCAGGAGAGGGGATTACTTACCTCTGCAGGAAAAACTCGGAAACAGAGGAAATCCTGGCCCTGCTCGAGGCCAAGTCAAGGCCTTTCCTGTCAGGTCACTGTAATCACTGCAAAGGACACCAGAGAGAAACATGACCATTGCCCGGGGAAACCAGAAGGCAGACTCTGCAGCCCATGAAGCAGCTATGCTTCCTGTCACCCCACTGACTGTTGCCAGTGGTATCCTACCCACAGCCAGAGCTGCCCAACCATCCAACATATTCTCCAGAGGAAGAAAAGCAAGCATCAGAAGAAAAGCAAGCTTCAGGCCAACAAAAACCAAAATGGATGGTGAATCCTCCTGGACTCGAGAATCTTCCTGCCTGAGTCCCTTGGACGGGCCCTAGTCGGCCAACTTCATTCCACCACTCACCTAGGAGGAACCAAGTTGGCTCAGCTTTTACGGGTGCTTCAAAATCCCCCACCTTCAGGACTTAACTGTACTGGCAGCCTACAGCTGCATGGTCTGTGCACAAGTAAACGCCAGGCAAGGTCCCAAACCTGAACTGGGCTGCTGCCTCCGAGGATGCAGCCCAGGAGAAAGGTGGGAAATAGACTTTACAGAAATAAAACCACACCAGGCAGGATCTAAGCATCTCCTGGTGATGGTGGATACTTCTTCTGGATGGACTGAGGCGTTTGCCACTTGAAATGAAACTGCATCCACAGTAATCAATGAAATCATTCCCCAGTACAGGCTGCCAATTGCCACTGGGTCAGACAATGGTCCAGCCTTCACCATGTCCATTACTCAAGTGGTCAGTAAAGCACTAAATGTCCAGTGGAAACTATACTGTGCCTACCAGTCCCAGAGCTCCGGAACGGTTGAACACATGAACCCAACTTTAAAGGACACCCTTACAAAACTTATTCTGGAGACCGGTGAGAGTTGGACAAACCTCCTTCCCCTCGTACTCCTTAGAACTAGATGCTCCCCTTATCGGGCAATTCACCCTGTACAAAAATAATGTTTGGTAGAGCACCACCCGTTCTACCAAGGCTGAAGGATGTCCATTTGGCAGAAATCTCTTGCTAACCTGTTACAGTACTTACAGTCTCTCCAACAGTACAGGACTTTATCCAGCTGCTTGTTTGAGAAACATACTGGACCCCTACTTCTGACCCGCCTACATCTGGTCATCCTTTCCACCCAGGAGACCTCGTGTATATCAAAGTTCCAGAAGGAAGGACTTACCCCATCATGGAAGGGACCCTACACCAAGATCCTAGCAACCCCCACCGCCTGAAGGTTAACAGTATCCCGACCTGGATCCACTGCTCCCACGCAAAGTCCGCTACCGAGACTCAACAAGCAACATGGGTCCCTGACCCAGGACCTACTCCCTTAAGCCTACGAGATTAGGGCAGACGGGTCAACTTGGAGGATTAACTCTGTGGGACAGCGTTCCCTTCCAGGTAGTATTACTGACCACTTGTCCTGTCTGGAAGGAGCACTGGTACGTGGTGATGGGGAGAGAAATGAGAGAGAGCACACCTACTCCTTCCAGTCTGCCGTAATCTCGGAAGTCAGCCTTCTTTTCAGCTGGGGCTCCCAGCGTGACCTCGGGATGCCTTGGCTGGGATGTGGGAGATCTGACAACGAGGAAAAGGAACTTCAGTCAATTGACTTTTACATGTGTCCAGGAAACCCCTCAGATGTAAACTGCCAGCAAGCAGATGAATATTTCTGCCCATACTGGTCCCGTGTAACCCTAGCCACCTATCACGGGAGACCAACAAAATCTTCAACCCTCTCTTTAGCCCGTGCTGCTCATCCAAAAACATGCTCTACGGGATCCTCTAACCCCCTAAGCCTCCTATCCACAATCCCTCTGCCTTCTTTTGACCAAGGGGATGACCTGGGGACTCAGGCTATATGCAACTGAATGCGATCCGGGGACTCTGTGATCCAAAAAAAAGGTCCTTACCTACTGGAGACTGCCAAAACCTACGGGGCCATATCGGACTTAGGAGAACCTATGTTCCAGCCCCATCCCCACTTAAAAATTTCAGCCGGCCCACCCTGGGTGGTTTCCGGGCTCGGGCCTAAACCTCATCTAGCCCCAATTTTAATGTATATCCTTGCTGACATGAGTAAGCTTCTAAATACCACCCAACCTGAACTGGCTCAAGACTGTTGACTGTGCCTGAAGACAAAACCTCTGTACTATGTGGGAGCAGGAGCAGAAAAACCTATCCCAGTGGAATCTCCTCCCTGCACAAAGCCTACCTGCTGCTCACTCTAGATTATATTGCGGGAAATGCAGCCTGCTTAATCATCTCTGGATATAACCTGTCTGCTTCTCCCTTTCAGACCACTTGCAGTCAGTCTTTACTCACTGTTAGGAACTCCTCATTGTCCAGTCGAGCTCCCAGTGGCCTCTGGTTGGCCTGCACCTCCAGTCTCACCCGTTGCATAAATGGAACAAACTCTGAAGACAGGGCCCAAACTGTGTGTCTTGGTCCATGTACTTCTCCAAGTATATGCGTATGGCGGATCAGAAGGACACCTCCTCTTCAGCCCACCGGGACTACACTCCAGGTTCAGCCACAGGGCCCCAATTCTAGTGCCTCTCTTGGCGGGACTTGGTGTAGCAGGCTGCACCGCCCTGGGGACTGCTGCTTTAATCCGAGGAGAAACTGCACTGGTGTCATTCTCCCAACGCATTGATACTGATCTAGAAGAAATTCAGTCAGCCATAAACATGCTGGATGCCCAATCAGATTCCCTAGCCAAGGTGGTCCTTCAAAACCACTGAAGTTTAGAGTTTTTGTTTCTGTCCCAAGGAGGACTCTGTGCTGCATTAGGGAAAAGCTGTTGTTTCTATGCCAACAAGTCTGGAGCCATCAGAGATACTCTCCACAGAGTCAGGGATAACTTAGACCAATGCTGCCAAGAGCAGGAGAGTAATACTCCCTGGTATCAGGGACTGTTTACCTGGAAGGCCTGGCTCACAACCCTGTTCACCAGGCTGGCAGGCCCCCTACTGCTTCTCCTTTTAGGCCTAACTTTTGGACTATGCATACTAAACTGGCTCCTAAAATTCATTAGACAGCCCACAGCCTGTCAGCCTCATGTACCTCAGAACTCATTACCATCCTGTAGATGCCACTGAGGAATCCATGATTTCATTCCGCCAAAACATCAGTGGGGAATGACATAATCTAGCCTGGCTATGTTGACTCCATTTTAAGCAATCCTGTTAACTCCATTCTAACCACCCTGAGCTATGTAGAGCACTTTGTTCCTGAAACTTTGTAGCCTGAGGCACCTGGTAGAGAACTGCGTAAATGGTAGGCACCAGGGAGAGAAACACGGCCCACTGGCCCATACATGCTGTACCTGCAGCAGCGTCACTGCCTACCCCACATCCTGCTTGACAAACACTTTAAATAGAATCTGTTGTTAGGTCCCCCCTCCCCTAACCTGCTCTTTCTGCTTCTGTAACAATTTGCTTTCCACCCCCTAACCCTGCAAAGGTATAAAAATGTTGACTGCCTTTTGTTTGGGGTGGAGAGGTTTGAGCAATAACTGACTTGAGGACACCAGTAAACGGACTCTCAACAAACTCAGTGTGGGGCTTCTGTTTTAAACTTGCTTGGGGTACAGCACAGCCTCCCAAGTAGCTGGGATTATAGGCACGCACCACCATGCCCGGCTACTTTTTTGTACTTTTAGTACAGATAGGGTTTCACTGTGTTAGCCAGGATGGTCTCGATCTTCTGACCTTGTGATCCACCCGCCTCAGCTTCCTAAAGTGCTGGGATTACAGGGGGGAGCCACCGTGCCCGCCCAAGACGTGTCTTTTTTTTTTTTCCCTCTCCTGAGGCCAAAGTAAAGTATGAGATGACAAACTGAAAGTTAAAGTAATGAAGGGACGTGAGCCGCAGACCAAATGTTCTTGGCCTTGTTGGGAAAAGGGGCATTTACGCAGTTCTCTCCCTCATATTTCCTAATGTATTATAATACTCCCAGCTTCTCACTCCCTGGCCAGACCTGTTCCTTGCAATGATTTATATCCACCTGGTGCTCACCGGGTTGGGTGCCTGGGACAATTCCTCTCTCTTCTGTCATCAATTTATCTTCTTGCTCCAACTGGGAGATCAGACTAGGTTTATCAACTTGGTTCCCTGTACATGGAGAAAAGGCACACGATGTAGGGGTCTGTGCAGCAGATAAGCTCCCCCATGAAACTGAAATCAGTACTTATGAAGATGAAGAGGTGTGACTTCAGGAGCAAAGGAATCATTATGCCAAAATTGAATATATACAGTAACCCTCTTTCACAAAAATTAAAAAAAAAAAAAAAAAAAAAAATCACAAGCCTCCTCAGTCAGTAGCTAGGGTGGTTGCAGGATAACTGGTCCCAGGAGTCCCAGTCCAGGCTTCAATACAGAATTTGAAAGCCCCAGATTTAACTACAGAGAATATACCATCAGTGTGGGAAGTAGAAAAGTTCCCTTTCTTGTTAAAGAATAATTGTGCTAATAACTTTGTAAGCCCTATCCTAGGTAGGTGTCAGACATGGCATGCTTACAGGCACATAGTACATTCTATGTTATTGTACTTTAAGCAAGATATTTTTGTGCTGGACGTGCTCACAGGCATGTCGCAGCTCTCCATTGCTTTTACCTAAGTTTTAAGTTGTTAGCCAATTGGGTTTTAGTTTAGATTGTGAGGTCTGGCTACAGCCAAAGGAGATCAGACACAGCAGTAAGAACCCCAAATGTGTAAAAAATAAATGTGTGTTTTCCTTTGTTCATTGTACTCTTGTGGCGTGATGGCTAGCATGGGTACCCTTTCCTGCAGGCCAGGAAGTAAAAACTGCGTTGCTGAAGAATCCCTTGTCTCAGTGCTAATTTTTCTTTGCGGCACCGAGCATCTATTTCCAACAGTCAGGGCAAGAAGTAAATCTTCATTTCATGGGAACAGGCTGAGACAGAGAGCTCCATGAGGGTGGGGACCGTGTCTGTTGCATTCTTCACTGCACTCCCACATCCTGGCAGAGACCTGAGAACACACATGCTTAAGAAGGACTTAAAAGAAGTGATGTCAGTGAAAGTAGCGGACTAGGAACTCCAAAACTCCATCCCTTCACAGAAACAGTAAGTAAACGGGGCAAAACCAGAATCAACTTCATTGGAACTCTGGAATGTTATCAGAAGTGTACGACCACAGGAGAATGCCTAATCAAGACAAACAGCTGAATCTGGGTAAGAGGGATTTGTGACATTTTAACTGACACTAGCCACATACTCTATTCCCCATTTTGCCTTGGAGACAACAATACTAAAGGTAACAGAATGCACCTTAGTCTAAAAAACTGTGGTTGGTTGTTTTGACTGTCTGGTGGCTCCCTGATGTGCTGGGTCAAAGGGCTTCCCTTTATTTGTATAAATCCGAACTCTCACAGGTCTGAAGAGGCTATACCTGTGGAAGCTGGAGGGTAGAGAGGGAAGTGTGTCCCAACACATCTAAAGGCAAATACATTTAGCCACTGCTGAATGGGGCAAGGGAAAACTGAAGCAAATGAAAGACTAAACCAAAACATCCGGGAGAAGTGGAGAACGAGATGCGCTGGGGAGCAGAGCATCTCTCCACACATTCCTCACCCCCACCAACAAGACAGAGTCTTGCTCCATTGCCCAGACTGGAGTGCAGTCGCATCGGCTCACTGCAACCTTCACCTCCTGGGTTCAAGCACTTCTCCTGCCTCAGCCTCCTGAGTAGCTAGGATTACAGGCATGTGCCACCATACTTGGCTGATTTTTTTTGTATTTTTAGTAGAGACAGGGTTTCACCACCTTGGTTAGGTTGGACTCAAACTCCTGAGCTCAGATGTTTCATCCCCCTTGGCCTCCCAAAGTGCTGGGATTAAAGGCGTGCGCCACCACGCCCGGCCTGCACACATTCCTAGAAGGCCATGCACGTACCCAGGGATGAACGTATGCTCAGAAAGATCTGAGAAGGCAGCAAGCCCTCACCTTTGACCTTCAGGCTCTGCATAAGCAGCAATTGAAGGCTAAGGCAGAGTTGTAAAGTGCTTTAGCTGAGTGTTGAAGGCATGCTCCAACATATAGTATAATTCAGATCCATCAACGAAGACTAGTAATCTTTAGGGTTCCAGGTATTTAAGAAAATCTCTGACAAATTAGTCACAAGCTGAACATTACACTAACAGAACAGAGACTTCAGTGGCCACACATGACAAATATGGATATGACAAAATTAGTGCAGAAATGTCACCAAAGAAACAATACCAGCTACAACAAACCTTGGGGATGGGAAAATCAGCTTTACAGAACTGCCATATTGTCATATTCTCCAAGTCGTTTTCAGCAAATAAATTATGAGGCACATAAAGAAACAAAAATGAAACTGCATTATAGGAAAAAAGAAATGAACAGAAATGGTCCCTAAGAAATCTAGTCATTGGACTTACTAGGCAACAACTTCAACCATTTCAAGCTCAAAGAGTTAATGGAAATTGTGTACAAAAAAAACTAATGGAACCAGGAGAATGAATTCTCACTAAACAGAGAAAATCCTAAAGAGATGGAAATTATAAAAAGGAGCCAAACAGGAGTTTTAAAATTGAAAAATATATTATCTGAAATGAAAAATTTACTAGAAGGGGTTCATCAGAAGACTTGATCGGGAGTAAGACAATCAGTGTGAACTTGAAGACAGGTCAATAAAGATTGCTTGAGCTGTAACGCAGAAATTAAAAAGGGAAAAAAATGAATAGAGCCTAAGAGACCCAGAAGACATCATCAAACATCCAAATACACATAACGGGAGTTGCTACTGGAGAGGAGGCAGAAAAAGGAGAAGGAATACAGGAAAAATAGGTCAATCACGGTGGCTCACACCTGTGTTACAGCACTTTGGAAGGCTGAGGTGGTAGAATCACCTGAGGTCACGAGTTTGAGACCAGCCTAGCCAACATGGTGAAACCCTGTCTCTACTGAAAGTACAAAAATTAGCCAGGTGTGGGGGTGTGCGTTTGTAATCCCAGCTATTCAGGAGGCTGAGGCAGGGAGAACTGCTTGAACCCAGGAGGTGGAAGTTGCAATGAGCTGAGACCTTGCCAGTGCACTCCAGCCTGGGTGACAAAGCAAGTCTCTGGGGGAAAAAAAGAAAAAAGAAAAAGGAATATATGGAAAAATAAGAGCCAAACATTCCCAAATCTGATGAAAATTACAAGTCTATACACCCAAGCAGCTCAATGATCTCCAAATAGGATACACTCAAAAAACTCATACTGAGATACCTTAAAATTAAACTGTTAAAAACCAAAGACAAATAGATTACCCTGAAAAATAGCAAGGGCAAAATAAGTCATCATATACAAGATTAACAGCTGATTTCTCATCAAAAACCATGGAGGCCACAAGCCAGTGGGATGACATAATCCAAGTACTAAAAGATCAACCAAGAATTCTATCCCTTGCAAAACTATCATTCAAGACAGTAAACAGGCAATCCACTGAATGGGAGGAGGTATTTGAAAATGATAAATAATATTTGATAAGGGTCTAGTGTTGAGAACGTATAAAGAACTCTTACAACTCAATAACAAAAAAGCAAACAATGCCCCCCAAACAGAAGAAGGATTTGAATGAACATTTCTCCAAAGTAAATGTGTAAATCGCCAACAGGCACAAGGAAAGATGGCCAATCTCATTTTTTTAGGGAAACAGAAATTAAATACCACAGCCAGGTTTGGTGACTCATGCCTATAATCTCAGCATTTTGGGAGGCCGAGATGGGAGGATCACCTGAGGTCAGGAGTTCGAGACCTGCCTGGCCAACATGGTGAAACCTGTCTCCACTAAAAATACAAAAAGTAGCCTGGTGTAGTGGTAGCTGTAATCCTAGCTACTTCGGAGGCTGAAGCAGGAGAACCACTTGAACCAGAAAGGCAGAGGCTGCAGTGAGCTGAGATTGTGCCACTCCAGCCTGGACAACAGAGTCAGACTCTATCTCAAAAAAAAAAATAAAGGAAATAAAAAGCACAATTAGATGAAACAAGAATGCCTATAATAATAATTATTTTTTTTTAATGGAAGAGAGAAATGTTGGTAAGGATGCAGAGAAACTGTAATACGTTGCTGGTCTCATACACTGCTGGTAGAAAGTAAAATGGTACAGTAGGTGTGGAAAGTGTGGAGGCTCCTGAACACATCAAACATAGAATTACCACAGAATATTCCACTCCTAGGTATATACCCAAGAGTAAACTGGTGTTTAAGCAACATCTCGTACATGAATGTTCATAGCACACTACCCACAAGAGCCTAAAGGTGAGAACAGGCCAAATTTCCATCAGCTGATGAACTGATACATAAAAAGTGGTATATTCACATAATGGAATAATAGTCAACCATAAGAAGAATGAAGTTCAGCTATCTGCTACAACATGGTTATACTTTGAGAACATCGGCCAGGCGTGGTGGCTCCCACCTGCAATCCCAGCACTTTGGGAGGCCAAGGTGGGTGGGCAAGAGTTGAAGACCATCAGCCTGGCCAACATGGTGAAACCCCGCCTCTATTAAAAATACAAAAATTTGCCTAGTGTCACATGCCTGTAGTCCCAGCTATTCGGTAGGCTGAGGCATGAGAACAGAATGAACCTGGGAGGTGGAGGCTCAGTGAGCCGAGATCCCACCAGTGCACTCCAGCCTGGGGCAACAGAGTAAAACTCTGTTTCAAAAAAAAAAAAAAAAAGAAAAGAAAAGAAAACATTATGCTAAGTAAAAAGTGAAAACATTTTGTATGATCCCATTTATATAAAATGTCAAGAATAGAGCCAGGCATGGTGGCTCACAGCACTTTGGAAAGCTAAGGCAGGAGGACTGCCTGAGCCCAGAAGTTAAAGACCAGCCTGGGCAACATAGCTAGACCCTGTCTCTACAAAAAAATACACAGATTAGCTGGGCGTGGTGGTGCACACCTGTAGTCCCAGCTACTCAGGGTCATGCCACTGCACTATAGCCTGGGTGATGGAGGGAGACAGTGTCTAAAAATCACCCCGACAAAAACAGGAGACACACCCATAGAGACAGAATGATTAGTGGCTGCCAAGGTTTTCAGAAGGGAGGAGTGGGGAGTGACCACTTAATGACTCTGGGGCTTATTTCTGGTGTGACAACTATGCTCCGTAATTAGTGGTGGTGGTTGTACTACATTGTGAACGTATGAAAAGCCACTGAATTGGACACTTTAAAGAAATAGTTTAAATGGTGACTTTTCTGTCTTGTGAATGTTACCTCAATTAAAAAAAAAAGAAAAAAAAGGCTTACCTCCTGAGTCATTAAATAAATGCAGGAATGGCATCAGGCTTACCCAGTGAGGAAGACAGGTTCCAGAAATTCTCCAGCGTCATGTTCCTGTGTAGCATCCTTTGGGCAGGGTCCAGCAACGCCCACTCCTCCTGGGTGAACTCCACAGCCACATCCTCGAAGGTCACCAACCCCTAAAGCATCGCAAACATCACAGTTTAGCTGAGGACAACCCTCACCAACTGCACAGGAAGAGGGCCCAGGAGAACAGAGCCAGGGCTGGGGAAACCTGAGCACAAGATGTGGGGCGGGGTTCTGAGCTCCGCTCCCTGGCTTCCAGGCTCAGCCCTCAATGCTTGACTCCTTAGGCCACTCCTCAGGTTTAATGCACAGTACCCCAGAGCAACTGTCTTTTCTCTCTCAGACTGGGGGTTCCTGTGATCTTACTCTCTCAGTCTCCAGGGGAGCATGGGCCTGGGACATGGCAGAAATCAGAGGAATACTTGGTAAGTGAATGAACGATTTCGTATGGCTTTTATAAATTGCTTGGGCTTAGAACATCGTCACAACTTTACTTGGCTTTCCCTTAAAACTCTCAGGGGCCGGGCGCGGTGGCTCAAGCCTGTAATCCCAGCACTTTGGGAGGCCGAGGCGGGTGGATCACGAGGTCGAGAGATCGAGACCATCCTGGTCAACATGGTGAAACCCCATCTCTACTAAAAATACAAAAAATTAGCTGGGCATGGTGGCACGTGCCTGTAATCCCAGCTACTCAGGAGGCTGAGGCAGGAGAATTGCCTGAACCCAGGAGGCGGAAGTTGTGGTGAGCCGAGATCGCGCCATTGCACTCCAGCCTGGGTAACAAGAGTGAAACTCCGCCTCAAAAAAAAAAAAAAAAAAAAAAAAACTCTCAGGAGCACATGACGTATTTATGGACCCTGGAGAATGCTCTGAACCTCCGGTAACCGTCCACACAAACTGACATTTTCTGGGCAGCCCTCACTCTCCATCAGATGCCTGGAAATCCTGGGATGCCTCAGGAGCCAGTTTGGCTGCGAGGCTCCAGGCTGCTGGGAGGTATGAAATCCAACCTTCTGGCTAAAGGAATAACAATTTGGGAAAAGGAGCATCCAACTCACCTGTAGCCAGCTTGTCAGGAGCTCATTAACCAGCCCTCAGCCTTCTGTGTATCCTTTTTACCGAGAGGCTGAGAATGGGGAAGACGCAGCTGGAGGAGGAGAAATGAGTCCCGGAGATTTAGGCTTGTCTAACGCCCATGTATCTGCCTGTGACTGACCACATCCCCCTCCTATGCCCACACAGCACCTACCTACACCCCATGCAAACACTTACCCACAGCTCTCCTAAGACACCCAAACAGCCCTGTCTCACCAACGAAAGGTAACAGGGCTTAAGGTCTGACTGCACCTGGGGAAGAGATTATTCCCACTTCATAGATGAGGAAGCAGCTTCCAAAGACATCACTGTTTTTATCAGGTTCACAGAAAGAAATAAAGGGAGAATTCAAAAGCTCCAGGACATTCACTAACTGGTCACATCCACAGACACCCAAACACCTAAGTCCCAAATCCCAAGAGCCGCCCTGTCGGGCACGGAGGACCTCTAGGACCCTGGGGCTCCACTTCTGCCTCACCTGCTCTGCCCAGCCCCCTCCTGTGCCAGGCTGAGGGTCAGAGCCTTTCAATCCTGGACTATGAGAAATGCTAAGACCCCGTGACTCACCACCGGTGGCAGGTAGGACAAGGGCCACCATCCTGTGACTCCGACAGCAACAGGGCAGCCGGGAGGCAGGACGCGCCTCCCTTCTTCTGGAAGCACCCTCAGGACAGTGCTCTGGAAGAAATGGGACACTCCAAGTCCCCACAGGCCCTCCTCAGCTCATTCTTCCTGTCCTCCTTCAAATACAAGTTCTGGCTTCCACATTGAGCCTTTATTTTCCTGAGCAGATGAATTTAGGGCCACCTAATGGCAACACTTGCCTTCCTCTGTCCCCAACACAATGACCAATATGTCCCTGGCTCCATACCCCTTGAAAACCAAGGCTTCGTGGAGTCTCATAGCACATTCCGCTTGTCCAAGTGTGGTCAGTAATGTGTTCCCTGCCACACCCTCCTTCCCTGGGGACTTCAGCACCTGCCTCCATCACTCCTCCCACCTCCAATCCCAGGTCCCGCATGACATCAGAGACCTCCAGAGTCTCAGGGGTTCCTAAGCTCTGCGGCCCTCTGCCCTCACACCCCTGGGCCACACATTTCCATGGGTACGCTCAGCCCCGATCATCGCCGGGCACTGTCCCACCATCTAGAACAATGCTCACAAACTCCCCTGTCTGAACCCAACCTCCCTCCTCAACTTCCACTGCGTTCACTCATTTTTCTCTCACTGTGTGTCCTGTGACCACAAGCAGACCTCGGCCACCCCCTCTCCTGCCCATCCCCTGCCTTGGCCACCCCCTCTCCCGCCCGCGCCCTGCCTCCGTCACCCCCTCTCCCGTCCGCGCCCTGCCTCGGTCACCCCCTCTCCCGCCTGCGCCCTGCCTCCGTCACCCTCTCTCCCGCCCGCGCCCTGCCTCCGTCACCCCCTCTCCCGCCCGCGCCCTGCCTCCGTCACCCCCTCTCCCGCCCGCGCCCTGCCTCCGTCACCCCCTCTCCCGTCTGTGCCCTGCCTCCGTCACCCCCTCTCTCGTCCGTGCCCTGCCTCGGTCACCCTCTCTCCCGCCCGCGCCCTGCCTCCGTCAACCCCTCTCCTGCCTGTGCCCTGCCTCCGTCACCCCCTCTCCTGCCTGTGCCCTGCCTCCGTCACTTTGGGAGGCCGACGCAGGTGGATCACCTGAGGTCAGGAGTTCAAAAACCAACCTGGCCAACACGGTGAAACACTGTCTCCACTAAAAATACAAAAAATTAGCTGGGCGTGGTGGCGCATGCCTGTAATCCCAGCTACTCGGGAGGCTGAGGCAGAATTGCTTGAACCTGGGAGGCAGAGGTTGCAGTGAGCCGAGATAGCACTATCTAGGCTGGGCAACAAGAGTGAAATTCCATCTCAAAAAAATAGAGGTAAGATCTCCAGGTATCAATAGAGGTTATTGTCTCCAGTAAATTAAAGGGGAAAAAAATAAGGCACCCAACAGTGTATATGGAATGTTTTCTTTTTTTTATGAGAAAAGGGCTGTGTGTGTGTGTGTGTGCGTGTGTGTACACACAAAGATGAAAGCAGCCAAGGGTGGGATGGGGAGTGAGGGGTTGGCATCTGGATTTAGGGATTTCTAAGAGTGAATGTGGGCCAGGCAGACAAAACAGAGTTGCAGGGAGTGGGTGGTGGTGGCTGTTCATGGAAGGCAGGGCCACTCAGTCTCTCTCCAAATTTGTACCGAGATGCAGCATTCAGGCCCTGGCTTCCTTCTAGATCTCTTGCCCAGGGAATTTATACTGGATGATCCCCATAGGCCCTATCTCCAAGGAGGAAAGGACTGGGAGGGAACTGAATAGACAGCCGTTCCCCACCGCCAGGTGTTCACTGGTACTTGGAACCAAGCAGAGATCCGTGGCTCTTTCCCCATTCCCGCCTGCAGCGTCTCAGCCTCCACCCTTTAATGAACACAGCTGCCAAGTGTTTCTGCTATCTGGTCCCTGTGGCTGGCAAAACAGCACCCCCAAAATTCACATATACATGTGAAAAGTTGATATATTTGTACTCATCTGTAAAAGTCTGAAATTTTTAGTATCATGACATTCAAGAAAATCTGCATTATGGCCAGGCTCGGTGGCTCACGCCTGTAATCCCAACACTTTGGGAGGCCGAGGTAGGCGGATCACCTGAGTTCAGGAGTTCGAGAACAGCCTGGCCAGCATGACAAAACCCCGTCTCTACTAAAAATACAGAAGTTAACTGGGTGTGGTGGTGCGCACCTGTAATCCCAGCTACTGGCGAGGCTGAGGCAGGAGAATTGCTTGAACCTGAGAGGCGGAAGTTGCAATGAGCTGAGACAGCACCACTGCACTCCAGCCTGGGCAACAGTGAGGCTCTGAATCAAAAAAAAAAAAAAAAAAAAAAAAAAAAAGATATGCTCACTCTTAGTAATTCCTTGTGTTTGCAACCTGAGCACAGGAAAAACTCGTTCAGTTTTTCTGCACAGTGGAGTCTTGTAACCTGCACGTTCTACACGGTACTCACCTGATCTTACAGAAATCCACTCATCAGTGAGTATAGGTGAATCCTGAGGCTGGCTTCAACACAAATCTGAGCCTGAATGATACTTTTCTTGTCTGAAAAAAAGGGGAGGGGGCACAAAAATCGCTTACGAGGCCTTTTGTAGGGAGTAGTATGTACATATAGTAAAATGTATTATTGAGGGTAATAGAGCTGTTACATAGAAAGGCCACCCCATTCACTTAAAAAAAGTGATTTAAAGAATAGTAAGAACCCCGGCTATCGGCTGTGCCTGAATTCACCTGATTCCTCTCCAGCCATCTGCTCCGTAAAATGAAACAAGGAGCTTAAAGCTGTCTGCATTTGACATGCTTAACTCACGTGGCTGGAGATTTTATGGCGACTCCAGATGCTTTAAATTCGTCACTACAGCCTTCTAAGTGACTCAGCTGAATTGTAAATAATTTCTGCAGTGTATTCAGGACTGCAGAGACCTGAATGCCCTCCAGCAGGGTTTCCCAACCTGGGCACTACTGACATTTGGGGCTGGAAGAGTCTTTGCAGGCGGCAGCTGCTTTTACGCGCTGCAGGGTGCTTGCGCTGCTAGCATTCCCGGCCCCCACCCTCTAGATTGCAGCAGCACAGTCCCTCCTACCCTGCATTCTGTGACCTCCAGAAATGTCTCCAACTAGAGCCAAAAGTCCCATGGGGCGCAGAATCACCCTGAGTGAGGGCGACAGGGGCGCGGGGGCCACGACCCCGGAAGCAGCAGCAGCTTCGGGCTGGCCTGGGCGCACAGCCCGAGGTATCGGGCGGAAACCCGGCTCCCGGGAGGGACGTGGGGCCAGAGGCTGGGCCCCTTCTCTGCATTCGGACCCGAACCCCCACCTGCAGATTACCGAGCCCAGCACCTCCAGACGGGCCCAAAACGCCGACTCACGATCAAGACTCTTTCCAACGCGACGCGACCGAGGCTTTTCTCACAACACACTCCCGCGCTTCCGCTTCCGGCCTCGGGCTGGCAGAGCTGCACTTCCCCTTCCGGCCCCAGCTGGTCCCGCCCTAAAATGCTGCGCTTCTCAGGTTTAAGTGATTCTCCTGCCTCAGCCTGCCGAGTAGCTAGTATTACAGGCTCCTGCCACAACGCCCGGCTAAATTTTGTATTTTTAGTAGAGACGGGGTTTCACGTTTGTCAGGCTGGTCTCAAATTCCTGACCTCAGGTGATCCACCCACCTCGGCCTCCCGAAGTGCTAGGATTACAGGCGTGAGCCACTGCGCCTGGCCTAATTTTGTATTTTTAGTAGAGATGGGGGTTTCTCCATGTTGGTCAGGCTGGTCTCGAACTGTCGACCTCAGGTGATTTGGCCGCCTCAGCCTCCCAAAGTGTTGGATTACAGGCGTACACCTGATCTCTGGATGCCCCTGAGAATGCCGTATTCTAGAATAGGGCAGTTCACTGCATTGTGGAACTCCTGGCCTCCTGTAATTCTGATATTTCCTGTGAGGCACACAGCTGTGAACTGTCAGCAGGCAATATTCCCAGCAGCTGGGGGATGGAAGCATTGGCCATGGACAGGACTCCGGGTTGAGGCTCACAGCATCCACTGCTCCTTCTCTTTTATCCCCATCCTGGCTGTTAATAATCTCGACTGGCAAGGTGGCTCACGTGTGTAATCTCAGCACTTTGGGAGTGTATTATATATAATTTAATTACTTAATTTTTCACTTAAGTAATTCACTTAAGCACTTTGGGAGTGTACATTATATATAAAAATATGTAACTATATTATAAATATATAATTATATAATTGTATAATATGTGTTATGTGTATGATTTATATATAAATTACACATATATTTAGAGACACAGTCTTGCTGTGTTTCCCAGTCTGGTGTGCTGTAGCTTCCCGATAGGCACTTCCTGCCACCCTAACTCTGCTAGAGTGTGCTAACTTACCCTGTGTTAGCCTGACAGACTCCATCGTCACCTCTGCCTCACCCCTTCCGCCATTTCTCCCAAGTGCATACCTGGGTCACACGGTGCTGGGTCATGTTGTACTTAGAACCACAGAACCATGTAACCGTTGTAACCATATCCTGCTTGACAAGCCCACTTGCTATTGTGAATACCCCTTTGATTAACTGTATGAAACATATTGAATGCCCCTCCTTGGTAACCAGCAATCGTGGGAACCACTTGTCTGTACCCTCCTTAGTTAACCCACGATCATGGGAGCCTCCTGCCTCCCAGTTACCAGCCTCCTCCCATAACTTGCTTATTCTGCTTCTGTAAAATTCTGCTTTGCCCCCATTATCCTGAGCAACATATAAAAGGGAAATCACACTGGGGCCGAGAGATTCTGAGCGTGAGCTGACTCTCCATCTCCGGCAATGAAGGACTCGTGATTCCAACTCAGAGTGCGGCCCTTTCCATCCCTTGGTTTTAACAAGAGTGAACACAACCAGTAGCTTCTACCTAAGCAGAACATGCATAAAATAATTGCTGAGAAGTATTCTATTCCATGTTTTGGTCAATGATAGGGTAAGAGAAAGAGGTAAGGAAACTCAAAATTAAACAGCTGGAAGGGACATAGTATGTGTCTATATTTATGTAGTACATGAGATATTTTGATAAAGGCACAAAATGTCCGGTAAGCACATCAGAGTAAATGTGGTAAAAATGTTTAATAAAAAAATAATCTCTTGGGATATGTATCAATTCCTCCTTGAGAATGTATATTATAAGGAGAAAATGTAATGACAAAACACTGAATAATCCTTCAGTCTAGGTTAATTGAATTTAATTACCCATTGGTTGAAAACTTAGCTACTGGGTACAATGTTCAATATTTGTTTAACCCATAAACTACAAACCCAACCCCCACCATTAACCAATATATCCACAGAACAAACATATACATGTACCCATGGGTTGAAATTTTCAAAAAAAGAAAATTTAAAAATGAAAATATAATAAATTTTTATTAAATTATGTATTGTATTTGTTTCATTTAAAAATTACATAATTTAATTTCATTTTTAAAGGATTTAATCTGAAATTAAATTAGAGGGTTTTTTTTTTTTGAAACAGAGTCTTGTTCTGTCTCTAGGTTGGAGTGCAGTGGTGCAATCTCAGCTCACTGCAACCTCCACCTCCCAGGTTCAAGTGAGTCTCCTGCCCAGCGTCTTGAGTAACTGGGACTACAGGGCCATGCCACCACTCCTGTCTAATTTTTGTATTTTTAGTAGAGATGTGGTTTTGCCATATTGGCCAGGCTGGCCCCAAACGCCTGACACGGATGAAATGCCCACCTCAGCCTCCCAAAGTGCTGGGACTACAGGCATAAGACACAGCACCCAGCCAAAAATTAAATTAGAATATAAAAACTAATTAAAATCATAGTAAACAGAAATTGAGGTGTACAATGACGTGTAAAGGTCTCCCTCTCTGTCCCAGGAAACCCGAGTTCTCACTACAGAACCTTCCACTCCTTATACCTGTTGCTTTTAAATACTTTTAATAAAGAACAGGTGGAGAAGGAGAAAGTGTTACAATTCATAGTAGGAAAGAGGATGGGAATTAAAAGATAGGGACCTAAAACCCAGGACTGTCTACACTGACAGCCCCCCCAACACTGGGGCCAATTCCCACAGCTTCCGACTGCCCCTTCCTCCTCCACTTTATCTACTTGTTAGCATGTCTGTCTGCCTCCCTGGCCAGCCTGTCTGTCTGCAAGGCCTTGGCCAGTCTCTCCCTGGCTTTCTTCACCTTCCGGGCTTGTCTCCGGATATCTGCTTGAGTCACCAATTGGCCAGAGAGGGGCGGTGGGAGCTGACAACCCACTCCTGGGGGAGCCCCTACTCCAGCTGGAAGCTGCCCAGGGGTGGGCTCAGGCCGACTGTGTGTGAGCTCAGTACCAGCTCTGTCCAGAGATCCCCCAGCCATGCCCGGAACAAGAACACTTAAGACGCTGTCCAAATCCAGTGGACTTGCAGAGCCTTCTCCTTGGCTGCTGCAGGGGGGCAGGGCCTGCATTCTCTGGTAGGCGCAGAGCTGCCGTGGCTTCTCCAGCTGCTCCTCGCCTATTTTGTGTCTGACCTGGTTGTCAGGATGAGACCTGATCTTTGTCACTGGCTTCCGGAAGATACAGCTAGTGAGTCTCATGGGGAGGGCAGCCCTGGCAGCTCGTCTTCGATGGGCCTTGGCCACGTGGATATCTCGTTTCTTCTGTAAATCCCAGGGTATCATGCTTCTTTTGAGCTTCCCCTTTCAAATGAAAATGTGAAATTTCATCCAAAGAAAAGAAAATGTGAAATTTCATCCAAATGGAAGCTGGAGAAGATCAGCTCTGGGGGCTTCTCTCAGCTCAGTGCAATCTCCCCACCAGCCTCTCTTTCTGGGGAAATGGGTCTCAAATGACACCATCCATCCTCAGCACCTGCAGGGTTTGTAAAACTCAGATCTCTGGACCTGAACCCAGGGAAGTCTAGGGTGGACCTAAGAGTCTGCATTTCTCCGTGTGATGCTGATGCTGCTAGCAGAGGCTCCAGGCATCAACACTGGGTCCTGGGACCTCACTGGGCTGATGTGAGTCAAAGACTGAAAGCTCAAGATAATGACCCAGGGCCAATTCCAGACCATATCCCTGCTCACCCTCCTCAGAGGACCCCCCTCTCTTCTCTTCCCTGCCACTGTCAGCTACACACATGCTGGTGCCTCCTGACCCATCCCCAACAGGACACTGGGATCCCGGAGTTCCCTGTTACCCAAGACCTCAGATTTATCTGTATCTCTTTTTGCTGTGCTTCAGAACACATCATTTTCATAGCTCCTTGACTCCCTGGTCTCCAAAGAAATTGTGCACTCGCCAACCCTTGAATACTCACTGCCACACCCAGATCCCATCTTCACCTGAACTCCTCCTGCTCATGAAGAAAAACCTCAGAAACACCATGTTTACTTTCTGATTCTAATAAGCTCGATTAACTAGAATTATACAATGAGAGACTGTTTTGATGACATGCTGCAAAAGATGATGAAGTGCTCCCTAAGATTTGAAATCCATTCTTGCTCTATCTCAAATTGGAAGACTCTGGTCTCGTGAAGCTGTTTCAACTGCAAACCTCATCAGTGCACTTTTCATTTTAAAGCCTTCACTTCTGTCCTTCTCATTTCATTTCTGTTGTCCTGGCATAAAGATTGATACCCTTTACACTATGCAAGATGTTCCAGTTTGGAGGTAAAATTATTTAATCCCTTTAGGTACAGGGCACCTATGATGTGTCAAGCTGTGCAGCAGAACCCCTGATACAGAAATTAACTTCATCAAGTCACTGTTCTGTTGATTTTCATCTTGGTGTGAAGGAAAACATAATATGCACACTAAAAACAAATTTCTGATTGTTGGAAACATGCTTAGTGACTAGAAAGGGTACCCTTTCTGCAGAAAGTAAAGATTGCCTTGCTGAGAGATCCTTTGTCTCAGTGCTGGCTTTTCTTTGCAGCACAGAGCATTTGTTTCCAACAGCATAGAATATCAGATATATTTAAGTTCCATAATGAACAAGAAGGGAGAGACAGAGAAGGATGGAGGGAGGAGAAAGGGAGAAACAGAAAAGAAAGAAATTCACTACAGTGAATCGTGACAGTGAGTTTAGGGAAGGACTAAGTAATCATGAAATTTTACCAGAGAACTATTTTTTTTTAAAGGGACCAAGCAATTTCTGGTTCAAGAACTTTCCAGAGGGGGAGACAATTTGAAGAGTTCAAGGCTAAATAATACTTCTTCCCCTTCTTAGTGATGTTGGATTAAAAAAAAAAAAATTCAGAGCTATTATCCCCATATAGCTTCATGGGGAAAAATAAGAATACCTTAAATATTATTCAACAATTATTAACACCTAGGGCATAACTTTCCACCACATAGCATCTAGTTTTAAGAACAACTCCCTGCTAACTGTAAAGGTGTTTTACAGGAAGAAAAAGGACACAAATGGACATTCTTGTGGTCAGTAAGGATCCGGTACTCACCAGAACAGGCAGACTTGGAAAAGATCTGGACCCAGGCTCTCCCATGGCTGTTGAGTTTCTCCTGCTGATCCCACTCCTGAGATGCAGACAGCCCCTGGCTTGCTGAAAATGCAGTGACTTCTGCCTCTGGCTCCCCTTTTATATAGGGAAGGAGTGATAATGCAATTAGCGGCTAATCCACAGGGAACACCCTGTCTCCACCCATTGGAGTTGAGGCATTTCTAAATCCTTATATGGAATCCATTGTGGTGTTACCAACATAGACTGTTAGTAGAAAATAATTTAATATGTTTTGGTGTGTGTGTGGGGGGGAGGGGTGGTACTTGCAGTTAATATCAGCATTTTGGATATGTTTCCCTTTTCTCCCATTCTTTCAAACATCTTTGAAAGCATTCTATAGAAATAGGGATGAAATTGTCTATGTACATAAATTTTCATGTCATATTTGATTTAGCAACAAAAATTAAAGACTGTTTAAATGTTCTTCAAGAAAAGAAAGCCCAGCCAGGCATGGTGGCTCATGTCTGTAATCTCAGCACTTTGGGAGGCTGAGGTGGGTGGATCACGAGGTCAGGAGTTCGAGACCAACCTGGCCAAGATGGTGAAACCCTGTCTTTACTGAAAATACAAAAATTAGCCAGGCGAGGTGGCATGCAACTGTAATCCCAGCTACTCAGGAGGCTGAGGCAGAAGAATCGCTTGAACCCAGGAGGTGGAGGTTGCAGTGAGCCAAGATTGTGCCATCACACTCCAGCCTGGGCGACAGAGTGTGCCTCCATCTAAAAAAAAAAAAAAAAAGAAAAAAAAAAAAGAAAAGAAAGTCCAAAACTTATTTACAATCCTATAGAATATACCACACAGTCATTACAAAGAAATTATTACTTTGGCCAGGAGAGGTGGCTCATACCTGTAATCCCAGCACTTTGGGAGACCAAGGTAGGTGGATCAGCTGAGGTTAGGAGCTCGAGACCAGCCTGGCCAACATGGAGAAACCCATCTCTACTAAAAATACAAAATTAGCTGGGTGTGGTGGCACGTGCCTATAATTCCAGCTACTCAGGAGGCTGAGGCAGAACAATTGCTTGAACCGGGAAGGCAGATGTGGTGAGCCGAGATTGTGCCATTGCCCTCCAGCCTGGGCAACAAGAATGAAACTCTGTCCTCCACAAAAACAAACAAACAAACAAACAACCGAGGTAGAAGAACAGCTTCACAGTCAATGAGGAGACAGTGTTTCTCCTTGATAAAATAAAACTCAATATAGAAAGAAGAAAATTAAAAATTGAACCATATTAAGACATATTAAGAGCAATTATTCATTAAAATGCATCAGTAAGAGAGAAAAGGTGGAAAATCAGAGTGGGAAAAGAGGTTTTGATTCTACATCCCCAGAAAAGTACATCAAGCCAGAGTATGTAAAGAATAATGTCAAACAAACAGAGAAAAATAGTGAAAACACACTTGAAATTGGGTGAAAACATTGAATGGATCCTACACAAAAGAAGATAAACAAATGACAATTAAAAAAATTTTTTTTGGAGATGGAGTCTCTGTCACCTAGGCTGGAGTGTAGTGGCATGATCTTGGCTTACTGCAACCTCTGCCTTCTGGGTTCAAGAGATTCTCCTGCCTCAGCCTTCTGAGTATGCAGGATTACAGGCTCCTGCCACCACGCCCAGCTAGTTTTTGTATTTTGAGTAAAAACAGGGTTTCACTTGTTGCCCAGCCTGGTCTTGAACTTCTGACCTCAAGTGATCCACCCACCTTGGCCTCTCAAAGTGCTGAGATTACAGGCATAAGCCACCGCCTCCAGCCTAAATGACCAGCAAAAGTTGAGCAAATGTTTAATCCCTCTAGCTTCAGGGAAATGCTAAAAAAAATTAAAGTTACAATGAGATATTATTATACAGATATCAGCTTAGCTAAAAGGAAAAACCCAGAAACACCTAGTGCTGACAAGACCCTGGAGAGACCAGTCTTACCTGTAGAGATATTGGGAGTTAAAACTGGAATAACCACTTTGGAAAACAATATGCAAACATCTATTAAGGCTGTATAGGGCTAGGCATGGTGACTTACGCCTGTAATACTAGCACTTTGGGAGGCAGAGGTGGGAGGATTGCTTGAGCTCAGTAGTCCGACATCAGCTTGGACAACATAGGAAGACCCTATTTCTGCAAAAACTGAAAAATTGCCAGGCATGGTGATTCGTGCCTGTAGTCCATCTTCTCAGGAGGCTGAAGTGGGAGGATCACTTAAGCCCAGGAGATCAAGGCTGTAGTGAGTTATGTTTTGAAGCCACTGCATTCCAGCCTGGGTAACAGAGCAAAACTCTGTCTCAAAAACAACAGCTGTAGGCTGGGCATAGTGGCTCACACCTGTAATTCCAGCACTTGAGGAGGCTAAGGCACGTGGATTACTTGAGGTCAGGAGTTTGAGATCAGCATGACCAACGTGATGAAACCTTGTCTCTACTAAAAATACAAAACATTAGCAGGGCATGGTAGCGAATGCCTGTTGTCCCAGCTATTTGGGAGGCTGAGGCAGGAGAATCTCTTGAACCTAGGAGGTGGAGGTTGCAGTGAGCCAAGATTACACCACTGCACTCCAGCCTGGTCAAACAAACCAACCCCAAAAGCCGTATATATGTCTACCTTCTTCCCTTGCACACAGCATTTATCTCAACACTGTAAACACGTGCCCACCAATTTCATGTTCTCAGGGTCACAGAACCTGCAGTCATAATAGCTCTTGCTGGAAACCAATCAATGAAGCAGGAGAATGAATAAATGCTGGGGCACCTGCACCTATCGGATCTCCTCACAGCAAGCAGAACTCACAGATGACAACCGGCTCTACCTTAAGCACTGATCACCAAAGCTGAGGTTGATCCACACCCAAGACAGTGCATACCATGTGGTTCCCTACACGTGAGAAGAAAACCAGCAAAACAAATCCTAGATGCTGTTACAATACAGGGTGCCCTTGTAGGGCAGGACAGGGTGGCAGGAAAAGGCACCTGTGGATGAAGCTGCTATTCTGTTCATTGATTTCAGCGCTGGGTACCTGGGTGTGTTCAGTTAGTGAAAGTTCGTGAAGACGTATGTGTCTGATTTTTTGCACTTTGCTCTATAAAAGTTCTATGGCAATAACCGTTGAGGAAAAGAGAATGAGAATAAACTCCTGATTATGGCCAATCTATAGCAAACTTCCACCTCATACAAGCAACCTCAGGACTATTGCCTTGTATACTGGGAATTTGCCTAAAGAGTAGATTTCGGCCACTCTTTCTACACACACATACACAAAGGTAATAGGTCAGGAGATGAATATGTTCCTTTGCTTCATTATAGTAATCATTTCACAACATATGTGTATCAAAACATCATGAATGCCTTAAATATATACAGTTAAAAACGAAACACGGCCAGGTGCGGTGGCTTGTGTCTCTAATCACAGCACTTTGGGAGGCCGAGGCAGGTGGATCACTTGAGGCCAGGAGTTCAAGACCAGCCTGGCCAACATGGTAAACCCCATCTCTACTAAAATACAAAAATTAGCCTGGCGTGGTGGTGGGCACCTGTAGTCCCAGCTACTCGGGAGGCTGAAGTACAAGAATCCCTTGAAGCCGGGAGGCAGAGGTTGTGGTGATCTGAGATCACGCCATTGCACTTCGGCCTGGGCAACAGAGTGAGACTCCGTCTCAAACAGCTTTTTAAAAACCCAATACCTAATCAATAAACAGATAAAAAATACAATCTCAATAGACACACTGCAGAGTGTCTCTGCAGTGACACTCCATTTTTTCTTATTATTTTTCATGGTCCTTTCCTTGTATTAATCTTCCTGGTTTGGTCTTCTAGGATGTAGTCAGATGCTGGCTATTTTGCCAATTTGGACCTGGGGCTAGGAACTTTAAGACACAATTAGCTTACATATTTAATCACATAGGGCAATTTCGATGTACTGAAGCCTTCCTCAGCATCTCAGCAAACTATTATACAAATACAAATACCCGTGCCGGGGGTCCAGACACCAATCATTTTACATTTTAAAAATAAATTCAAATGTGCCACAAAGCCTGAGACCCCCTGAAATGACAGAAATCTCCCCCTTCTTGACTTACAGTTGAAGGATTTGGAGGTTTTTGTTTTGTTTTGTTTTGTTTTGTTTTGAGACGGAGTCTCGCTCTGTCACCCAGGCTGGAATGCAGTGGCGTGATCTCGGCTCACTGAAAATTCCAACTTCTGGGTTTAAGCGATTCTCCTGCCTCAGTCTACCAAGTCACTGTTATTATAGATGCCTGCCACTATGCCCAACTATGTTTTCTTTTCTTTTCTTTTTTTTTTTTTTTTTTTGAGACAGAGTCTCGCTCTGTCACCCCTGGAGTGCAGTAGTGCAACCTGAGGTCACCGCAACTTCTGCCTCCTGGGTTCGATTCTCCTGTCTCAGCCTCCATCATAGCTGGGATTACAGGCATGCGCCACCACACTGGGCTAATTTTTTATTTTTAGTAGAGATGGGATTTCACCCTGTTGCCCAGGCTGATCTTGAATTCCTGACCTCAAGTGATCCGCCCCCCTTGGCCTCCCAAAGTGCTGGGATTATAGGTGTGAGCCACTGTACCTGGCCTAATTTTTGTATTTTTAGTAGAGATGGGGTTTCCCTTAGTTGGCCAGGCTGGTTGCAAACCCCTGACCTCAAATGATCCACCCACCTCTGACTCCCAAAGTGCTGGGATTACAGGTGTGAGCCACCCCGCCCATCCAGGACTTGGAGTTCTTATAATAATAATAACAATAATAATAATATATTCTGTTTGGAAGGCTGAGGCAGGCAGATCTCTTGAGGTCAGGAATTCAAGACCAGCCTGGCCAACATGCTGAAACCCATCTCTCCTAAGAATATAAAAATCAGCCAGGCATGGAGGCGCATGCCTGTAAACCCAGCTACTTGGGAGGCTGAGGCAGGAGAATCTCTTAACCCAGGAAGCAGAGCTTGCAGTGACCTGAGGTGACGCCACTGCTCTCCAGCCTGAGCAACAGAGAGAGATTATGTCTCAAAAATAAATAAATAAAGGCCGGGCGCGGTGGCTCAAGCCTGTAATCCCAGCACTTTGGGAGGCCCAGGCGGGTGGATCACGAGGTCAAGAGATCGACACCATCCTGGTCAACATGGTGAAACCCCGTCTCTACTAAAAATACTAAAAATTAGCTGGGCATGGTGGCGTGTGCCTGTAATCCCAGCTACTCAGGAGGCTGAGGCAGGAGAATTGCCTGAACCCAGGAGGCGGAGGTTGCGGTGAGCCGAGATCGCGCCATTGCACTCCAGCCTGGGCAACAAGAGCGAAACTCCGTCTCAAAAAAAAAAAAAATAAATAAATAAATAAAATAAAATAAAATAAAATAAAATAAATAAATAAATAATAAATTCTGATTTCCTGGTCCCTCTCATAGGCATCCCGAGACACCGGTCTGGAAGGTGCCCAGGTGTGAAAACACTCCTAGGTTTGTTTTATGTAAACCAAGGTTCAGAACCACAAACTCCAAGCCAACCCGGGAAGTGGTGTGTCATCCTGAGCTGTCCTTTGGACCTTTGGGGATTTAAAAATTCCTATAGCCCAGGGTACATCCAACATCAGTGGAATAAAAATGTGTAGGGACTGGTGCTGCCATTAGGTTTTCAAGGTCTCTGGGAGAATCCAATGTACTTCCAGGTTGGGAAACAACAAAGTACATTTCTTTCCATTTAAACTCTCACTGGCTATATATGAATGGTGCAATGTCTCCACAGCCTTGTCTGCACTTGGTATTGCTGTTTTTTCATGTTAGCCCAACGGAAGTGTGTATGAGTATCTCACTGTGATTTTTATGAGTGTTTATCTGAAGCTAAACAGCATTTAGACATGTGTTCAGAATTGTACTGACCATTTATTTATTCTCTTTTCAGTAGTGCCTACTGAAGTTTTTCATGCATCTTGTATGCAAATTTTCAGTATTTTTTTTTTCTCATTTGACAGACATGTTTCTATTCTGTATTGTGGCTTGATGTACTTTACTGGATGCATGTCATGCAAATATCTTCTCCAACTATGATTTTCCAACACCAGTTTCTAGCTGCATTTTGATTAATAGGAGATCTTCCTTTTTTACATGGATTCTCACTCTGTCACCCAGGCTGGAGTGCAGTATATTGTATCTGTATATTGGAACTCGCTGGGTCGGGGGGTGGGGGGCACCGTACATTGAAATTGCCATGATGTACTTAAATATGTAAGCTAATTATGTCTTAAACTTCCTAGCCCCAGGTCCAAATTGGCAAAATAGCTATCATCTGTCTGCCTTCCCAAGGATGAAACCAGGAAGATTTATACAAGGCAAAGATCATGAAAAATAATAAGAAAAAACAGTAGTCACCACAAAGACCAAGGCTGTTGAGATTGTATTTCTTTTTTTGTCTGTTTAATTATTGGGTATTTTTCTTTTCTTTTTTCTTTTTTTTTGAGATGGAGTCTCACTGAGTCATCCAGGCGGGAGTGCAGTGGTGCAATCTCAGCTCAATGCAACCTCTGCCTCACAGGTTCACACGATTCTCCTGCCTCAACCTTCTAGCTGGGATTACAGGCACCTGCCTCAACCTGAGTAGCTGGGATTACAGGCACCCACCACCATACCCAACTAATTTTTGTATTTTTGGTAGAGACAGGGTTTCACCATGTTGGCCAGGCTGATATCTAACTCCTGACCTCAGGTGATCTGCCCACCTCAGCCTCCCAAAGTGCTGGGATTACAGGTGTGAGCCACCATGTCCAGCTTGATTAATAAGAGCTCTTAATACATCTTTTTCATCTTAATATAATTTAATGTGATCCAAGTTATAATTTTCTCCTTACCATTTTGCATTTTGTGGTACTGAAAAGAGAGATTGTCTCTCACTCGGGGTGTGTAGCTGCTTTTCAACCTATTATTTAATTAAAGCTATTCTGTCTTGTAGTTAGAACTGCAGTTAAGAATGTAAGAAATTGGCTGGATGAGGTGGCTCACACCTGTAATCACAGCACTTTGAGAAACGGAGGGAGGATCACTTGAGCCTGGGCAACATGGCAAAGTGAGACCAGCCTGGGCAACATGGCAAACCCTGTGTCCAAAAAAAAACACAAAACAACAACAACAAAAAAAAAACAGGGAGAAAATAAGATGAGATTGAACTTAGCAAAAGGCTAGATTACTAAAGTGAAAGTTCAAAAGCAGATATCACAACCAAGGCATGCAGTGAGCAACACTGGAAGACCATTGGGCATTATTTTCTGTATGAATATATATATATATATTTTAGATGGAGTTTTACTCTTGTCCCCCAAGCTGGAGTACAATGGTGGAATCTCGGCTCATTACAACCTTTGCCTCCTAGGTTCAAGCGATTCTCCTGCCTCAGCCTTCCAAGTAGCTGGGATTACAGGTTGGCTGCCACCACACCTGACTAATCTTTGTATTTTTAGTAGAGACAGAGTTTCACCATGTTGGCTAAGTTTGTCTCAAACTCCTGACCTCAGGTGATCCACCCACCTTGGCCTCCCAAAGTGATGGGATTAAAGATGTGAGCCACCATACCCAGCATGGATGAACATTTACATTGTCTTTAATTTTTGTTACTAAATCAAATATGACATGAAAATTTACGTACATAGACAATTCCATCCCTATTTCTATAGAATGCTTTCAAAGATGTTTGAAAGAATGGGAGAAAAGGGAAACATATCCAAAATGCTGATATTAACTGCAAGTACCACCCCCCCACACACACACACCAAAACATATTAAATTATTTTCTACTAACAGTCTATATTGGTAACACCACAATGGATTCCATATAAGGATTTAGAAATGCCTCAACTCCAATGGGTGGAGACAGGGTGTTCCCTGTGGATTAGCCACTAATTGCATTATCACTCCCTCCCTATATAAAAGGGGAACCAGAGGCAGAAGTCACTGCATTTTCAGCAAGCCAGGGGCTGTCTGCATCTCAGGAGTGGGATCAGCAGGAGAAACTCAACAGCCATGGGAGAGCCTGGGTCCAGATCTTTTCCAAACCCGCCTGTTCTGGTGAGTATGGGATCCTTACTGACCACAAGAATGTCCATTTGTGTCCTTTTTCTTCCTGTAAAACATCTTGGCAGTTAGCAGGGAGTTGTTCTTAAAACTAGATGCTATGTGGTGGAAAGTTATACCCTAGGTGTTAATAACTGTTGAATAATATTTAAGGTATTCTCATTTTTCCCCATGAAGCTATATGGGAATAATAGCTCCGATTTTTTTTTTTTAATCTAACATCACTAGGAAGGGGAAGAAGTATTATTTAGCCTTGTACTCTTCAAATTATCTCCCTCTCTGGAAAGTTCTTGAACCAGAAATTGCTTGGTCCCTTTTTAAAAAATAGTTCTCTGGTAAAATTTCCTGATTAGCTAGTCCTTCCCTAAACTCACTGTCACAATTCACTGTAGTGAATTTTTCTTTTCTGTTTCTCCCTTTCTCCCCCCTCCATCCCTGTCTCTCCCTTCTTGTTCATTACGGAACTTAAATATGTCTGATATTCTATCCCGTTGGAAACAGATGCTCTGTGCTACAAAGAAAAGTCAGTACTGAGACAGTGGATCTCTCAGCAAGGCAATCTTTACTTTCTGCAGAATGGGTACTCCTGTTAGCCATCTTGCCATGACAGTACCGTTTCTGCAGAAAGTAAAGATTGCCTTGCCGAGAGATCCTTTGTCTCAGTGCTGACTTTTCTTTGCGGCACCAAGCATATGTTTCCAACAATCAGAAATTTGTTTTTAGTGTGCTTATTATGTCTTCCTTTTCACCAAGATGAAAATCAATGGAGTGGTGACTTGATGAAGTTTATTTCTTTTTTTTTTTTTTTTTTTTTTGGTTATTTAATTAGATTATTAGGACATTTGAAATACCAATTTGTGAGGATAAATTCCATTTGTTAGGGCAAACACAGATCGCAGGTAGCCCTGGAGCTGAGGAATAGCTTTGATTTTTGGTAAAATTTGTGAGTCCACAGCTTTCTGATCAATCTTGCGCTGCTCTGTAATCTCGTATTTCTCTTTTTCTGTGTCGAAGATCTCACCTTCCTGGTGTCTGGGCTTTCGCAGCTTCTTCTTCTTGAAGTAAGCATCAGTAAGATGTTTTGGAATTTTTACATTGCTGATATCAATTTTGGTTGAGGTGGCAATGACAAATTTCTGGTGTGTTCTTCGCAGAGGAACTCGATTGAGGACCAGAGGTCCAGTCACAAGTAATAAGCCACTAGCCAGCTGCTTCAGGAAAACCACCCTCTTGCCCCTGTGGCGTCCAGTGAGGATGATCAGAATGGTCCCGGGGGTAATGCTGGCTCGCAGTTTTCTCACGTGCTGACTAAAGGGTTTCTTGCCGTGGCTCAACAGCTTTCGAGGCACATCTTCAGTAGGATAATACCTAGGCATTTTGCGAAGTTTAACCACCCGGGTACCGCCGTTTTTGTCACCACCAACTGGTTTTGTAACAGTTGCAAGAACCTTCTCCTTCTTTTTTTTTTCAACCTTGGATTTAGCGGCTGAGTACTTCCTCTTGTACATGGCCTTTCTGGAGTACATGGCAGATCGGGAATACCTGCCGATTCCTCTGACAAGGACAGGATTGCGGCTGCAATGGGGCTTCCCCTTCTTGGGCTTTTTAGCCTTGAGGTGACCCTTTTTCACTTTGCTACCAGCATCAGCCTTCTTGGCTTCAGGTTTCTTCTCTTTAGTATCCGGCTTCTCAACTTTTTCACCCGCCATCTTGCAAGATGGGAAAGAGCTGATGAAGTTTATTTCTAGAGCAGAGTTTTTTCTGCACAGGTTGGCACATCATAGGTGCCCTGTAACTAAGGGGAGTAAATAATTTTCCCTCCAAACTGGAACATCTTGGGTAGTGTAAGGGGTAGTATTAATCTTTATGCCCAGAACAACAGAAATGAAATGAGAAGGACAGAAGTGAAGGCTTTAAAATGAAAAGTGCACTGATGAAGTTTGTGGTTCAAACAGCTTCATGAAACCACAGTCTTCCAATTTGAGACAGAGCAAGAATGGATTTCAAATCTTAGGGAGCACTTCATCATCTTTTGCAGCATGTCATCAAAACAGTCTCTCATCGTATAATTCTAGTTAATTGAACTTATTAGAAACAGAAAGGAAACACGGTGTGCTGAGGTTTTTCTTCATGAGCAGGAGTTCAGGTGAAGATGGGATCTGGGTGTGGCAGTGAGTATTTAAGGGTTGGAGAGTGCACGATTTTCTTTGGAGACCAGGGAGTCAAGGAGCTATGAAAATGATGTGTCCTGAAGCACAGCAAAATAGATACAGATAAACCTGAGGTCTTGGGTAACAGGGAACTCCGGGATCCCAGTGTCCTGTTGGGGATGGGTCAGGAGGCACCAGCATGTGTGTAGCTGACAGTGGCAGGGAAGAGAAGAGAGGGGGTCCTCTGAGGAGGGTGAGCAGGAATATGGTCTGGAATTGGCCCTGGGTCATGACTTTGAGCTTTTGGTCCTTGGCTCACATCAGCCCAGTGAGGTCCCAGGACCCAGTGTTGATGCCTGGAGCCTCTGCCAGCAGCATCAGCATCACACGGAGAAATGCAGACTCTTGGGTCCATCCTAGACTTCACAGGGTTCAGGTCCAGAGATCTGAGTTCAACAAACCCTGCAGGTGCTGAGGATGGATGGTGTCATCTGAGACCCATTTCCCCAGAAAGAGAGGCTGGTGGGGAGATTGCACTGAGCTGAGAGAAGCCCCCAGAGCTGATCTTTTCCAGCTTCCATTTGGATGAAATTTCACATTTTCTTTTCTATTGAAAGGGGAAGCTCAAAAGAAGCATGATACCCTGGGCCTTACAGAAGAAACGAGATATCCACGTGGCCAAGGCCCATCGAAGACGAGCTGCCAGGGCTGCCCTCCCCATGAGACTCACTAGCTGTATCTTCCGGAAGCCAGTGACAAAGATCAGGTCTCATCCTGACAACCAGGTCAGACACAAAATAGGCGAGGAGCAGCTGGAGAAGCCACGGCAGCTCTGCGCCTACCAGAGAATGCAGGCCCTGCCCCCCTGCAGCAGCCAAGGAGAAGGCTCTGCAAGTCCACTGGATTTGGACAGCATCTTAAGTGTTCTTGATCCGGGCATGGCTGGGGGATCTCTGGACAGAGCTGGTGCTGAGCTCACACACGGCCGGCCTGAGCCCACCCCTGGGCAGCTTCCAGCTGGAGTAGGGGCTCCCCCAGGAGTGGGTTGTCAGCTCCCACCGCCCCTCTCTGGCCAATTGGTGACTCAAGCAGATATCCGGAGACAAGCCCGGAAGGTGAAGAAAGCCAGGGAGAGACTGGCCAAGGCCTTGCAGACTGACAGACTGGCCAAGGAGGCAGACAGACATGCTGAGGAGTAGATGAAGTAGAGGAGGGGGCGCTGAGAAGCTGTGGGGTGTGGCTCCGGGTGAGGGAAGTCAGCGGTGACAGTCCTGGGTTTTAGGTCCCTATCTTTTAATGCCCGTCCTCTTTGCTACTATGAATTGTCACACTTTCTCCTTCCTCACCTATTCTTTATTAAAAGCATTTAAAGGCAACAGGTGTAAAAAGTGGATGGTTTTGTGGTAAGAAATTTGGTCTCCTGGGACAGAGAGGGAGACCTTTACATGTCATTGTATACCTCGATTTCTGTTTACCAGGATTTTAATTAGTTTATCTTTCTTTTTTTTTGAGATGGAGTTTTGCTCTTGTTGCCCTGGCTGGAGTGCAATGGCATGATCTTGGTTCACTTCACTACAACCTCTGCCTCCGAGGTTCAAGCGATCCTACTGCTTCAGCCTCCTGAATAGCTAGGATGTCAGGCATGTGCCACCATGTCCCACTAATTTTGTATTTTTAGTGGAGACATGGTTTCTCCATGTTGGTCAAGCTGGTCTCGAACTCCCAACCTCAGATGATATACCCTCCTCGATCTCCCAAAGTACTGGAAGTACAGGTGTGAGCCACTGTGACCAGCCTGATTTTAATTAGTTTTTCTATTAAATTCTAGTTTAACTTTAAATAAGTCTAAAAGATGAAATTACATTGCAGAAGTTTTAAGTGAAATGGTTATGTTACATAATTTAACATTAAATTTTTATTTTTTACACAAAAAACCTTGAAGATATAAATTTTTATTTTTTTTACTTAAAAATTTTTTTATAAAAAAGTGCTAATGCAACAAATTTTTATTTTTAAATTACATTTTTATTTTTTAGATTCAGGGGTACCTGTATTTGTCCATTTTATTAATATATTGCTTACCGATATGGATTTGGTTTCTAGTGTACTTGTCACCCAAATGGTGAACATAGAACACCAAAGTTAATTTTTTTGTTGTTTTTATAAAATATAACTTTTAACCAAGAAATTATTAATCTATGCTGAAGGATCATTTAGTTTTGTAGTCATATATATATATTTGAAGTCACACACACACACACACACACACACACACACACACAATTTTTTTTTTACTTGCTCTGCCGCCCAGGCTGGAATGCATGTTGGTCAGGCTGGTCTCGAACTGCTGACCTTGTGAGCCTCCTGCCTTGGCCTCCCAAAGTGCTGGGATTACAGGTATGAGTCACCAAGTCTGGCTCCCCATCATTTTTTTTTTTTTTTTGAAACAGTCTCATTCTGTCATCCAGGCTGGAGAGTGCAATGGCGTGACCTTGGCTCACTGCAACCTCTGCCTCCCGGGTTCAAGTGAGTCTCCTGCCTCAGCCTCTCAAGTATCTAGGATTACAGGTGCCTGTCACCATGCATGGCTAATTTTTGTATTTTTAGTAGAGACGGGGTTTTGCCAAGTTGGCCAGGCTGGTCTCAAACTTCAGACCTCAGATGATCTGCCTGCCTTGGCTTCCCAGAATGCTGGGATTACAGGCGTAAACCACAGCACCTGGCCTCCAGCTACTTTCCTTTTTCCTGACTGAGAAAACACAGTGGTCCTTGACTGCTCTATGACCTGGCTAGCTGTCTATTCTCCACTGTACGATTAGAGGTACTCTGGGCTCTAGAAGGTGTCAGGGAGCATTCCAAGGCATGGACCAAGCTGTGTAGGATGTTGCCCTACACAATTGTGATGAGAAATTTGGTTCTGTGGGGCAGAGAGGGAGACGTTTATTACACCTGTAATCTCAGCACTTTGGGAGACTGAGGCGGGTGGATCATCTGAGGTCGGGAGTTCGAGACCAGCCTGATCAACATGGAGAAATCAAGTCGCTACTAAAAATATAAAATTAACTGGGCGTGGTGGCACATGCCTGTAATCCCAGCTACTATGGAGGCTGAGGCAGGAGGATCACTTGAACCTAGGAGGTGGAGTATCAACACGCTGCTGAACACGTAGAAACTAGCTCCTCCCTCAGTTTCCTTGAATATTCACACAAACCCCAAAACCCGACCCTCTTGTTAAAGACAGGCCTGGTGTCACATCTCCTTTCTCGCTGCCCATCACGAGGACTCTGGATGTAAGTTCCCCCTAATAAATACTTGGGATGGATTATCCTAGAGGCATCCTTCAGGTTCTTCTGTCTTGAAATCCCAACTGATGTCATCTTGAGATGGTCTGGGATAGCCCCTTGAGGAACCTCCCCTGACGCCACCTTTGAGGCATCTCTAGCAGTAGGTTTGGCCATAGGGAAAAACACTGGATAAGTCAGTATCGAGTCAAACCGGATTTTTTAAAATTTTAGATATTAGCTCAATCCCCAAAGTAGGAACTAAATATAGCTAAAAACTATACAGAATACACTTGGGAGAGCTGGGATGGCTTTGCCAATATTAGATATAATAGATTTTAAGCCAAAAATGCTTACACAAGAAACCAACAAGGTCGTTACAGTTCGCGCTTGAACAAGAGTTTGAACTGCATCGACCTATTGATATATGGATTTTTCTTCCATGTCTGCCACCCCTGACACAGCAAGACCAGCTCCTCCCCTTCCTCCTCCTCCACAGTCTACTCAACCTAAAGACGACGACGATGGAGACTTTTATGATGATCTGCTTCATATTTTTTCTTCCTTAGAAATTTTTTCTCTTTATTTCCTTTCTCTTACTCTTTCTTCCTTCCCTTCCTTTCTCCTCTCTCTCCCTTGCTTCCTTCCCTTTCTCTCTTTCTTTCATTTTTTTTGACAGAGTTTCACTCTTGTTATCCAGGCTTCAGTACACTCTTGTTACCCAGGCTGCAGTGCAATGGCTTGCTCTCAGTTCACTGCAACCTCCACCTCCTGGGTTCAAGCAATTCTCCTGCCTCAGCCTCCCAAGTAGCTGGGGTTACATGCACCTGCCACCATGCTTGGCTAATTTTTATATCTTTAGTAGAGATGGGATTTCGTCACGTTGGCCAGGCTAGTCTCAAACTGACCTAATGTGATCTTCCCTCCTTGGCCTCTCAAAGTGCTGGGATTACAGGCGTGAGCCACAGCAACTGGCCCTTATGATTTTCTTAACATTTTATTTTCTCTAGCTTACTTTATTGTATTAATATAGTATATAACACACACGGCATACAAAATATGTGCTAATCAAGCATATATTTGGGAGAACTTCTGGTCAATAGGCAACTATTAGTAAAGTTTTAGGGAAGTCAGAAGTTTTATGTGGATTTTCTTTTTTTTCTGAGACAGAGTCTTGCTCTGTCATGCAGGCTGAAGTACAATGGCATGATCTCAGCTCACTGCATCCCAGGTTCAAACGATTCTCCTGCCTCAGCCTCCTAAGTAGCTGGGATTACAGGCATGTACCACCACGGCTGGCTAATTTTTGTATTTTTAGTAGAGACCATGTTGATCAGGCTGGTCTCAAACTCCTGACCTAGTGATCTGCCCGCCTTGACCTTCCCAAGTGCTGGGATTACAGGTGTGAACCACTGCGCCCGGCCTCCCACGTTTCTTAAATGATCTGCATCATCAAATGTGGTGCTTTAATTACGTGCTATCCGGTTGTTCCTCATTACTTGGACAAGGATGGGTATTATCTCTGAGACTAGATTGCTTAGCTCTGTGGGGGTGTGCGCCTCAGCACATGCTCTTACAAAAACCTACTTCCCCTATTCTCTTCTTGTAGTTAGAACGCTGGGTGCAAACAAGTAATTGCTATGTGTTTGGCTATGAATGATAATATAGGGAATTAGATTCCCAGCTGTTGAGATGAATATTGATGAATGCTGAGTGTATGATAGAATATATTGTTTGCTGAGAACAATGGCAAGGAAAAACCTAGCCACCCCTCACTCCAAGTGGAAAACCATGTCAGGCATTCAAAAGTGGCAGGACAATGTATAAATATCACACACTGGGGGCCAGGCACGGTGGCTCAAGCCTGTAATCCCAGCACTTTGGGAGGCCGAGGTGGGTGGATCATGAGGTCAAGAGATCGAGACCATCCTGGTCAACATGGTGAAACCCCGTCTCTACTAAAAATACAAAAAAAAAATTAGCTGGCCATGGTGGCGCATGCCTGTGGTCCCAGCTACTAAGGAGGCTGAGGCAGGAGAATTGCCTGAACCCAGGAGGCGGAGGTTGCGGTGAGCTGAGATCGCGCCATTGCACTCCAGCCTGGGTAACAAGAGCGAAACTCCATCTCAAAAAAAAAAAAAAAAAAAAAAAAAAAAAAATCACACACCGGTTACAACAATTCTTCGAGATATCTGACCCTGCCCCCATGGCTCCCTCATGGAGAACACCTTTTAGTTTGTCTATGATCAGTGGTAAGTGGGTAACAGCTGCCTACTTGGTAAATTTTTGAGTTATGAGAAAATACAGAATACGTTAATAATAATCACCTGTTCAGAAGAGAGTAAATACGTGGATCAGAATCTTCTTGGGGTCTTCAGCCTGGAATGCTGTCAGTCTCTGAGGTTCTCAGGCTGGAAGGCTCCTGGCCCCTCGGATAGTCCCACTTTGCCGTTCCATCTGGGTGTCTGCCTCTCAGGTCCTTCAGTGCCGCCTGGGTGAGGGTCTCTCCAGCCAAGCTGATACTCGGTACCCAGCAGCAGAGGATCCATCTTTTTTTTTTTTTTTTTAAAGACGGAGTGTGGATCTGTCACCCAGGCTGGAGTGCAGTGACGTAATCTTGGCTCACTGCAACCTCTGCCTCCTGGGTTCAAGAGATTCTCCTGCCTCAGCCTCCTGAGTAGCTGGGATTACAAGCACCCGCCACCACACTCAGCTAATTTTGTATTTTTAGTAGAGACAGGGCTTCAGCCTATTGGCCAGGCTGGTCTCAAACTCCTGACTCCAGGTGATCTGCCTGCCTCAGTCTCCCAAAGTGCTGGGATTTCAGGCGTGAGCCACTGCACCCACTTGCATTCATGTTTAAAGAACAATTTAACAGAAAAGTAGGATCAAACGTAATAAGCACACGTGTTTTGTATATATGTAAAAATGTAAATTCATTAAACAATGCTAGGCAATGTGCTTTGCATATGAATATATGCTTAGATGTTATTAATATGTATTTGGATGTATATAATGTATGTGTATGAAATTCAGAGTAGAAGTATATACACCAAATAAATAATGATATTTGCCTGCTCTGGGAAACATGGAGGAGAGAAATTAGACTGTCTGGGGAGCCAACGAGAGACTACTTGTTTGTGAAATGTTATTTTTAAAAGACTCAAAGTGAGCACTTTGGCAGATTAAGGCTAGCAGATCACAAGGTCAGGAGTTGGAGACCAGCCTGGCCAACATGGCGAAGCCCAGTCTTTATTAAAAATACAAAAATTAGCTGGGAGTGGTGGTGCACACCTGTAATCCCAGTTACTTGGGAGGCTGAGGCAGGAGAACTGCTTAAACCCAGGAGGCAGAGGTCACAGTGAGCTGAGATCGTGCCACTGCATTCTAGCCTGGGTAACAGAGCAAGCCTCTGTCTTAAAAAAAAAAAAAAAAAAAAAGACTCAAAGTGAATATAACAAAATGTAATTGTCCATTCTGAGTGATTGGACTATAGATGTTTGATATTGTATAATTGCCTGATTTAAAATGTAAAAAATAGGCCAGGTGTGGTGTCTCATGCCTGTAATCCCAACACTTTGGGAGGTCGAGGTGAGTGGATTACCCGAGGTCAGGAGTTCGAGACCAGCCTTGCCAACATGGCAAAACCCCATCTCTACTTAAAATACAAAAATTAGCCAGACGTGGTGGTGGGCGCCTGTAACTGCAGCTAGCCGGTAGGCTGAGGAAAGAGAATCACTTGAACCCAGGAGGCGGAGGTTGCAGTGAGCTGAGATCACCCACTGCACTCCAGTCTGGGTGACACAGTGAGACGCTGTCTCAATAAATAAATAAAAATAAAATGTAAAAAATAGACTTTTTTCCCCCAGGTAGTGTTTATTGGAGGCATATCTGAACCTATAAATGAAAGACTTGGGGCAGGCTTCCCTCCAAATTCATATTATTGAAATATTTTGTTTCATCTTGGTTAATGGGAGCAAGTAGAATACTCATTTCCCATGCATGAAAACTATATACTTCTTTCTTCATATCCAAAATAATGGTTCTGGCACATGTATTAGATGTGACCATCCATTTAAAGTGACTCTATATTTCGAATCCTGTTTGTATCATAGTTTTTTCCATGATGTATGAAGTAGACGATGTGGTGGCTCAGGCTCGGATGCAGACTAGCCGGCATCTCCCTGTGTTCTAATCCCTGCAGCTGCCAGATGTAGAGCAAAGAAAAAAAATCCCAGATGGCCAGTGAAATTTGAATTTCTCATAAGCAGTAAATAATTTTTAATAGCGGTATATACTAAATATTTCTTGTCCCATATTTTAGCCTCCCAAGTAGCTGGGATTACAGGCATCCACCACCAAACACAACTAATTTTTGTATTTTTAGTAGAGACGGGGGTTTCACCATGTTGGCCAGGCTGGTCTGGAACTCCTGACCTCAGGTGGTCTGCCGCCTCAGCCTCCCAAAGTGTTGGGATTATAGGTGTGAGCCGCTGCGTCTGGCCCTAACTATCTATTATCTATCTATCAAACAGGCTGCTTTGGGGATGACTTCCTGTCACTGGAAAGCATTAAGCAGAGGTCATTTGACTGTCTGGTGAGGAAAGAATTTATTATTATTATTATTTGTTGGTTTTTGAGTTGGAGTCTTGCTCTGTCTCCCAGGCTGGAGAGAAATGGCACGATCTCAGCACACTGCAACCCACACCTCCTGGGTTCAAGTGATTCTCCTGTCTCAGCCACCTGAGTAGCTGGGATTACAGGTACCAAGCTAATTTTTTTATTTTTTAGTAGAGACAGGGTTTCACCATGTTGGCCAGGCTGGTCTCAAACTTCTGACCTCAGGTGATCTGCCCTCCTCAGCCTCCCGAAGTGCTGGAATTACAGGTGTGAGCCACTGGGCCCCGTCTGTTAACTTTCAAAATATTCCTTTTCCTTTGCAATAGGCTACCCTCTGCTGCATCTTCTTTGCTATGCGTCTCTTGTTTAAATTCGTTTAAACTAAGAAGACAAACAGAGGTCACATTATGACCATCAACAATTGAATCATTACATATTATATGTATGTATATGTAAATCCCAGCTGTGCCCCATAAATTTGCACAATTGTTATGGATTAGTTAAAAATCATTATTTTTGGTAGAGACGGGGGTTTCACCATGTTAGCCAGGCTGGTCTCGAACTCCGGACCTCAAGTGGTCTGTCCACCTTGGCTTCCCAAAGTTCTGGTATTACAGGTGTCAGCCACCTGTAATGCCTGGCCAGGGAGTTAGATTTCTTAGCATCATCAAACTACACTTGCCATTCTTTTACCCCTGTGGTCTCATTCATCTCCACTAGAGGGAGACAGGGGACGCAGTACAAACTGCATGGTTCTCTAATCCCATAAACACAACATGAAGTAAGTTTGCCTTCTTATAATCTGAACAATTTATGGTGTGCAAGAAAATACAGATCCATTCACTCATGAAATATTTATTGACCGTGTACAACACGGTTTGCATCCCAAAACATTAGTTGAAAAAATATTGAAAAACTGGAAAGTATATTAGAATTTAAAACATTGTTTAAATGTTTTATGTATCCCCAAACCAAAATTATTAAAATTTTAATTTCCTGTTTGTGTTTAAATTTTTGTAAGATTTTAAAATAACTTTTTCATTATTTTTGGAGTCAGATTCTTGCTGTTTCCCAGGCTGGAGTGTAGTGGCGTCATCTTGGCTCACTGCAGCCTTGACCTCCTGGGCTCAAGCCATCCTCCCACCTCAGCCTCCTGAGTACATGGGATTACAGGTGCACACCACTATGCCCAGTGCTTTCCTGGTTTTAATGGAAGTAAATTCATCAATAATATCTTCAAAATCAACTTCTGGGAAAAAAATGAACCATTAACTACATATGTATTATATATATTGAAATATTAATATTTCTTTTTTCTGCTTGTCATAATATGAATATCTTTTCAACTCATTAACCCTTTTAGAACTTGTTTTTGGATGGCTGCCTGGTAACCTCTAGTGTACCTGTGTCATAGCGTACTGAACATCAGCTTGTGTCATTTCCAACTTTTCACTACTGTATATAACACTGCGACAAACATCTTCAAGCTGCAACTTAAACACTCTACTATTGAAGTGCTTTTAAAATCAGTAGTGAGTTACCACTGGAAAGAAGCTTATATGTCTTTCTTATTGTCTGACTGAAGAAAAACATTTATGACTATACAGAAGCTGCTCAAACATTCCCAAACTGTAAAAAATACATCATTAGAAATATAGTACTTTGGCCAGGCAGTGGCTCACACCTATAATTCCAGCACTCTGGGAGTCCAAGTGTGCTGGTTGAATGGATGATGTGACACACCTTACTCACACAGGTGGTGACTGGCAACTCATAAAGTGATGAATGATTAGGAGGGAGGATTGTTTGAGCCCAGGAGTTCACAACCAGCCCAGGGAACATAGCAAAACTCTGTCTCTACCAAAAAAAAAAAAAAAGTAGCCAGGTATGGTGGTGGACACCTGTCATCCCAGCTACTTTGGAGGCTGAGGTGGGAAGATTGCTTGAGCCCAGGATGTCAAGGCTGCAGTGAGCCATGATCATGCCATTTCATTCTAGCCTGGACAACAGAGCAAGACCCTGTCTCTATCTCTAACAGAAAAGATAGTAATTTGAAGTTTGTTTATTTATTTATTTGTTGAGACACAGTTTCATTCTGTTGCCAGGCTGGAGTGCAACGGTGCAATTTCAGCTCACAGCAACCTCCACCTCCCAGGTTCAAGCAATTCTTGGGGTTCAGCCTCCCGAGTTGCTGGGATTACAGGCGCCTGCCACCATGCCCGGCTACTTTTTGTATTACAAGCAGAGATGGGATTTCGCCATGTTGGCCGGGCTGGTCTCAAACTCCTGACCTCAAGTGATCCACCCACCTCAGTCTCCCAGAGTGTTGGGATTACAGGCATGAGCCACTGCGCCCAGCTAATTTGAAGTTCATTTAATTTTCGCTCATAGCAAAGCTTTACATCATCAGTTTTAAGCCATCTGGTTACCTCCTGACTTAACATTTCTGTTTCGTTATGCCAAAGTTATTACTGATCTTTTATTTGTAATGCTCAGCATGTTGGATCATAATCAGATAAGTGATGAGTTCCTTGTCTGATTTATCTCGGTAAGTGTATTACCCAGCAGGAGATTGGGGTCACTGATTGGGTTGATGATGTTTGTTGAACGCATACATCTGGAAAAGAGAATGTGACAATTTACTGTACAGCAACAGAACATTATTGCGACATTCTGCCTCCCGAAGTGACCACTCTTGGTTTTATAAATAACATCATGTTTTTGCAGAATCACCCAAATCAAATCCTGTGGTTTAAGTTTCCAGTAACAATAACCATGCTGATTCTATTACTAATGTTACTGTTTCTAACATGGCAATAGGTGATGTAGGTCAGGTGCCCTAAAAAGCAGAGCCTGAGATGGGGATTGTGGTGCCCATGATGTATTGAGGGAATCAGTGGTTGGGAAGTTGGAGAGCAAGGCCATGGTCTCAGCTGGAAGCAACAGCAGCCAGATCCCAGGGAAGAGCTAAAGTGTGATCCCACCTCAGGGTTGGTCCCACTTTGAGTTAAGGGACCCAGCCCTTCTCATGCCTGCATCAGGCAATAATTGCCTATGTGTTGCCCCCACAATGGAGGAGTGGTGTGTCACCAGCTTCTGGAGAGGAAAATGAGGACTAATGGGGGGTTGGAGTGCAGGCCACCACAGAGTGGACTCCTCTGTCCATGACCATTAAATACAGAAAAGAAAGTTGTATGAGTCACGTAGATACTTGACTGAGGCTCATTATAATGAGATTTTGAACTGCATTAAAAAGATTCTTGTTTCGAATGATGCTTCAAACTTCATAGACAATCCAGTAAGCCTTCCTCTTCCTAAAAGAGTTAAGATAGTTTTCTATGACCACTCTACTTTTTGAGCCTGGAATGCAATAATTTTTATACTTCCAAATATAACTTCAATAAAGTGTTTTTAAATTTGCAGAAAGTAAAAAGTTCCTCTTCAAAGTTTCCCTTCTTGTTAAAGAATAATAATAATAGGGCCGGGCGCGGTGGCTCAAGCCTGTAATCCCAGCACTTTGGGAGGCCAAGGCGGGTGGATCACGAGGTCAAGAGATCAAGACCATCCTGGTCAACATGGTGAAACCCCGTCTCTACTAAAAATACAAAAAATTAGCTGGACATGGTGGCGCGTGCCTGTAATCCCAGCTACTCAGGAGGCTGAGGCAGGAAAATTGCCTGAACCTGGGAGGCGGAGGTTGCGGTGAGCCAAGATCGTGCCATTGCACTCCAGCCTGGGTAACAAGAGCGAAACTCAGCCTCAAAAAAAAAATAATAATAATAATAATAATAAATGTTAGAAATAATAGTTTCTTTTAAAGACTAACTTTCTTCAAAGCCTTCTTCCTCTTTGCTTATAATAAGGTATATTCTATGTCCTGTCCTTGTACTTTAACCAAGATATCTGTGCTGGATGTGCTCACAGGCATGTCCCAGCTTGCAGCCTGTGCCCCTTCCTTATTTGAATTTCTACTTTTCCTTTTTTTTAAAGATGGGGTTTCACCATGATGGTCAGGCTGGTCTTGAACTTCTGACCTCAGGTGATCCACCCACCTCGGCCTCCCAAAGTGCTAGGATTACAGGCGTGAGCCACCGCGCCCGGCCTCCACTTTTCCTTTGTTCTCCATTGTCTTTACCTATTTAGAAAAGTTTTAAGTCGTTAGCCAATCGGGTTTGGTTTAGATTGTGAGGTCTGTCTCCAACCAATGGAGATCAGACACAGCAGTAAGGACCCATATTTATTCCATAAGGAATAATTATTTATTCCTTAAATATTAAACCCATATTTTAAATAAATATTAAACCCATATTTATTCCATAAGGAATAAATATGCCTGCCTTTCCTTTATTCATTGTACTCTTGTGGCAAGATGGCTAATGGGAGCACCCTATCTGCAGAAAGTAAAATTGCCTTGCTGAGAAAACTTTTTGTCTGAATGCTAATTTTTCCTTGTGGCACCTGGCAACAAGCATTCTGTCTCTAACAAAATTTAACATGAAAAGTGTCAAAAGGTGACATTTTTAATGCTTATCTTGGGAAAGGGCATGTCTTCTGTTTTGAAATTCTATCATAGTGCTTGCCATATTTACCCCACAAAATTAGATCTTTATAATCAATATTCAATTGTTGTTGTATCATCGTTTTTGTTGCATTATTTCATTAATAATTCCCAGCTTTGATAATATTATCCATTTTATATAAAATATGGAACCTTCAAGCTTCACCTGCCTACACTACAGAACTGGGCTTCCCAAGACAATTGCCTGAATTCATGTATTTTGCTTTTTGACCAGAAGATCTCAGGTTGTCATTCTTCTTCCCCATCTTTCAGAAAAATTCCTCCGTAAGCATGTGTGGGTGTTGCTGAAGTAGTGTCTGGTAACTGCTCAGGATGTACATCTTCCATCTTTCTTTGATGTCCTCATCAAAGTCCCCCAAATGCCTTCCTCAGTTATCTGCCCCATTAAAAATCATAGGGTAGATGATTCGTCATCCATGGCCAGGTGAAGTCCCAAGAATGCTGCCATTGTCTCCTGGGGCCCAAGGCCGCAGAGCTGGGGCACAGCTGCAACACCTTTCCTCCTATCCCTTCTTTTTCTTTTCTTTCTTTTTTTTTTTTTTTTGAGATGGAGTCTTACTCTGTGGCCCGCTGGAGTGCAGTGACATGATCTTGGCTCACTGCAACCTCTGCCTCCCAGGTTCAAACAATTTTCCTGCCTCAGCCTCTTGAGTAGCTGGGATTACAGGCATGTACCACCACACCCAGCTAATTCTTGTATTTTTAGTAGAGACGGGGTTTCAACATGTTGGTCAGGCTAGTAGTCTCAAACTCCTGACCTCATGATCCACCTGCCCCTGTCTCCCAAAGTGCTGGGACCAACCTTTTTTCTAAGAGTGCCCTGTAACTTAAGTTGGCTGAAGACACAAATCCTTGCCACTATTCTGTCTTCTCTCTTTCTTGCAGTGAAAACATTTCAAAACCTCCAAGTATATCAACCATGTATGCAGGTAGGTGTTTCATACGTGTTGTAAGGGTGTATCCCAGTTGATTTTAAAAAGTGCCTAAGTACTACCTCTGGCCCAGCCCAGTTACCGTGAGACACAGGTGAGCAAACCAAGGAGGCTTAGAGAGGTTTTTGCACACAATCATTCATCGATCCCATGTATATTTCACAAGCCTCTACTCTCTATAACCTTTGGCTATGATACTAAAGAAGACATACATTGTCCTTCTTTTCAAAAGACTTAGATTCTAATGGGTGGGGTGGGGAGACCGAATAAACAATAATGAATACCTAAGTAGGGTAGATGTCTCCTTGACTCCTCCAAGCCTAGCCAGTTACCTGCCTATAATGCCAATATCTTTGGAGAACAAAAATGGATATACTGGCTGACTGCGGTGGCTCATGCCTGTAATCCCAGCACTTTGGGAGGCTGAGGAGGGAGGATCACCTGAGGTCAGGAGTTGGAGACCAGCCTGGCCAACATGGAGAAATCCCATCTCTACTAAAAATACAAAAAATTAGCCAGACATGGTGGTGGGCTGCCATTCTGACAGAGCACAGGCTCTAAGCTCTAACTGATTCCTATATCCCATTCTTTCCAGGTGGACCACCTATGCCATGTTTCCAGTCAATTCACATACTGAGTACCACTATTTCAAGGCATGGGAAGTTTGTTGAGAAACAATTCCTTTTAAATGACCGGCAAAGGAGGAACTGATATTTGTGTTTGGGCGGCAGTTCCACAAGTTGGTCAAAGAATGATATTTTCTTCTTGAAATAAGAGTTTTCTCTTCTATGACAGTTGATAAGAAAGTTAGAATAAGCAGAATCAGGACCAAAGTGTGTATTCATTGGTGACATAGGAAGCAGCAGCTACCCACTGAGATGAGTTAAATCAGAATTCAATGATAGGACTACTTATTTAGGTGGGGGAAGGACTAAGGGAAATCAACAAATGATGGTGAGGCACCTGGGATTAGCCATGTGGGTGACCTCTTACCACACACTGTCTTGAAGGCATGAAGGGAGGGAGCATTTATAAGAACTGAAAAAGCTTTAGAATTCATCAGAAAACCCAATCACTGCCCACAGGTGCAATGCCTGCAGGGAAGAGGAAGCTGGAGAAATAAACACTGCCATCTCTTGCTGCTCCAGCTCTCTTTTCTTCTTCCAGGGCTAACACTGGTCAAATCCAGCTTCACCGCAGAGCACACAAGTGCCTCGTGATGCAGAACGTACAGGGAAACCTCTCAATGCTCAGAGGCAGTTGCAGAAGGATGGAAAGCAGGTGTTTTTCACAATTGCCCAAAGTGCTCTGTCAAATGCTTGTTGAAGTTTGAGAAGTGACTATGCCGTGTCATCCTGTTCCTAGGCTGAACATTTACTCCGTTGGTTTTTGAAATGGGCTGGTTTCTGTGATGGCAACAGATAATGGTGATGGTGTACCGCACTGCTTTACCAAGGCAAGATGAGATATCCAACCTAGAGACTGGAGAGGAAGGTCGTCAATGGAGTTTCCTATCCGATGGCTTCTGCTTTTGTTGCTTCTTAATTTATTCATTGGCTCATGAGTCACGCTGCTGTCTGTGTCCCTGTCTTGGACTTATTCAGATTCCCCAAGAAAGACTCAGACTGAATAGATTCATCAATGTTCAATATACAGAACTGTTCTAAGGTAGACTTATCTTATTGGCCATCTCATAAGTTGTTGTTTGCCACATGGACCAATCCATGTTCCAATTAGCTGTGGTTGGGAGGTAAAGTTAAATAACACCATGCCTGGTCAAGTGTGGTGTTCTTGCTCTTTAAAGATGAATCCAGCTGTGCACGGTGGCTTACACCTGTAATCCCAGCACTTTGGAAGGCTGAGGGGGGCAGATCACAAGGTCAGGAGTTCAAGACCAGCCTGGCCAATATGGTGAAACTATCTCTACTAATAATACAAAAATTAGCTGGGTGTGGCGGCGTGCACCTGTAGTCCCAGCTACTCAGGAGGCTGAGGGAGGAGAATTGCTTGAACCTGGGAGGTGGAGGTTGCAGTGAGCCAGGATCACGGCACTGCACTCCAGCCTGGGCTCAAAAAAAAAAAAACCACCATGATGTCTGACAACATGAGTGCAAATAATTTCTTCCAGCACACCTTGGGAAGTATATCAGTTGGCCTTGGGTGTATAACAAACCATCCCCTACCCATTGATTTTTTTTTCTTAAAATAAGAAGTATTTCATTTAGTTCGTGATTCTGTGGACACTTCTTGAGATCCAGGCTTGTTTCATTCATGTGTTGTGGTTGAATGGATGATCTGACATGCCTTACTCACACACGTGATGACTGGCAGATTGACAACCAAAGTGATGAATGATTGGCTATCAAGCCTTCATTTCTTCCACACGGCCTCTTACACTCCAGCAAGCTAGTTTTTTGTTTGTTTGTGTTTTGTTTTTGTTTTTGTTTTTGCATCCTGTTAGCTGTTGTTTCATTGGCCAAAGCCGGTCACACGGCCAAGATTAGAGCCAGCGTGGGAGACACTACGCATAAAGATGGGGAATTCTTACACCCGGCAGTGCAATCTATCGCACACAGAATTGGGCTATGAGCGCAAAGAATTTCAGAGACTTCCTTTCGGTTTACGCATTTCAGTTTCACATTCAGACAATTTTCACTTCAGTGCAGCTGACAATGGCAAGCTTAACCCCTCTTTCAGTTGTCGTTTAAAAGATGATGCAACAAACACTTTTAGTACATGGAGGAGCTGATTACCAACTCAGCTATACAGTCATATCTATGTGACTATTTGAATAATTTATTGCATTTACTAGCAAAGACCTGGAACAAACCCAAATGTCCATCAATGATAAACTGGACAAAGAAAATGTGGCACATATACACCATGGAATACTATGCAGCCATAAAAAATGATGAGTTCATGTCCTTTGTAGGGACATGGATGAACCTGGAAACCATCATTCTCAGCAAACCAACATAAGAATAGAAAAGCAAACACCGCATGTTCTCATTCATAGGTGGGTGTTGAAAATTGAGAACACGTGGACACAGCGGAGCATCACACACTGGGGTCTGCTGGGGGTGGCTAGGGGAGGGAAGGTGGAGAGGGATAACCTTGGGAGAAATGTCAGGTATAAGTGTCAGGAGGCGGCAAACCAACCTTGCCATGAATGTACCTATGCAACAATCTTGCATCATCTGCACATGTACCCCACAATCTAAAGTACATTAATAAATAAACAGGAAACAGAAAAATGAAGGTGTTAACATTAGGGATAGTAAGACCATGTTTCATACATATAATAAAATCAAGACTAGGAGAAAATTGCTAGACATGTATTTGGACTTGCCAAATTATGGCATCTTTGCCATATTCATGCTGGGTCTTACCAAGATTCTTCTAATACAAATGAGACAAACATTTCAGAATGCCACACTAATGAAACCAGTTGAAAATCTTACTAGCCAAGTCTATCAGTGTAATTCTGTTAAATGGTACCATCCCAAAGACCGAGAGTATGGATGAGTCATTGCCCTAAATTTGTCAACTGGAATAGGAAACTCAGCAATACAAAGATATGCTGACTCCACACTCTTGCCTTCAACTCTGATAGCGAAAATTAAATTAAAAGGACCTCTTTGATGCTGAACTCATAACCTCGGGATTGGCTTCCTTCTCCATTATCTGGGCTTCCCCCTGAACACCATCACCATTTCCCAGTTCATTTTCTGAGGCACTTCGATATGGTCCACCATGATAATGCACCACTTAAATTATGCTGATGAAAAGAGAACTAATGGACTCTGCATTATGCAAACTTCACAAACAACAATGCAGCCTCCTTGCCCACCCACAAGACTCCTTGAGAAACTGGAGTTTAAGATAAAGAGCGACGTACTTCCTCTTCTGTCAGCTCTGAGAAGCAACCAGACTCAGTGAGAGGCAAGACTTTTCATCTTTAGGGTAAGTAATATCTTCCTATAAAACGTAGGAAATGTTTTTTACTTGTGATCATGAGTCTAAGAAAAACATTCTGGTTCTGGAAACATTTTCGAGGAGACCTCATTACATGTCATCCTACGTTATTTCTTGAAAGCTGCCACGCGGGCTTCTATCTCACATTCATTTTTCCACTTCTGCTTGGGCAAGGAGTGTGTGTGTTGTTATGTGATGGTGTGAAACCTGCTGAAATGCCTTATCACACACCAAAAAGGGAGCGAGGATGGTATGTAAAGGGGCTTAAGGTGAACTAAAATGATCAAGATTCAAGAAGAGTCTAAGATGAACATAGCTTATAACCACCCTGTTACGGAAAACCAGGAAAACAAAATCTAAAAAGATGAGTGAGTTTCCTAAGGTTGTAGGGTGAGGTAAAAATTCCTTTTAACAAAATCACACTGATAGACTTGGCTGATAAGATTTTCAACTGATTTCGTTAGTGTGGTATTCTGAAAATTTTGTCTCATTTGTATTAGAATTCTGAATCTTGGTAAGGTCCAGCATGAATATGGCAAGTATGCCCTAATTTGGCAAGGAATTAACAATTATTCATACATCTCACACCCATACTATACACATCAGCATGTGGGCTTAAATGCCAGGCTCACAGTCATCACCATCATCATGGTGGAAGGGTTTCGTGCTTTATTCATGACCAAAGCAAAGAGATTTACAGGTCAACTTTTTCAATCAGCTGGTTACAACCCACTGGAGGCAGTTGGTCCTCCTTACTGGGTAACAACCACCCAGGTAACACATAGAAATCAAAACAACTATAATTATAAAACATCAGTTGCTGCCTATAGTGAATTTCTTTGTGTGTGATCCTTGGTTCAATTCTCTGTGTCTGTCCCTCTTTCTCTCTGATGTGAACTTCTTTTCTTACTGTTGGTTATGGCCAAAAATCCCCTCCAAATCAGCATCCCTCGAGGCCTTGGCTGTTGTAAAAAATCTTACCACCCTTTTCATTTCAAAATACTTGCTTTAGTTAAACTTGTTTCAAATGAGGCCTCAGCAAAGAAATGTCCTTATCTGGACAGGGGTTCTTTTCATTGAGAATGTTCCAGTTATATTTTAGAGCAGACTTGTTGAAGGGTAGAGCAACACAAACTTAAAAAGAAGACAAATGTTGAGAGGAGAAGTATCCAGAAAGTAATCAAGCATAACCCCACCAACGGGACACAAGATTCCCACTACAGAATTTGATTTCAGTGAAGTCATATTGTCTACTGCAGAGATTCCAAGTGGGTGGTCTCCTGGTTCTGTGCTTAAGGAAGAAGTGAGTGTTGATGTCTCTAGACAGTCTTTGGTCTCCAGTTTCCCACAGTCCTTATTACTTCCCACCAGTGGCCTTACGTATTGATGTTGCATGTCTAGATCCTAGGAGATAATTGGAGTTTATGACCTTGGTGAGGCGGTTGTACACAGGCGTTGGACTCAAGCTGACGTTGTCCAAGTCTTAGCTTTGTATTTTCCTAGCAGCATGATCTTGAGCAAGTGATATGATTGTTTTGAACCTCAATTTCCTCATCTGAAGACTGAGGAGACGATTATAAGACCTATGTCATTGCCAGCCATGGTGGCTCACGCCTATAATCCCAGCTCTTTGGATGGCTGAGGAGGGTGGATCACCTGAGGTCAGGAGTTCGAGACCAGCCTGGCCAACATGGCAAAACCCTATCTCTACTAAAAATGCAAAAATTAGCCAGGTGTGGTGGTGGATGCCTGTAGTCCCAGCTACTCAGGAATTTGAGGCAGGAGAACCACTTGAACTGGGAGGTAGAGGTTGCAGTGAGCTGAGATCACACCACTGCACTCCAGCTTGGGTAACAAAGTAGGACTCTGTCTCAAAAAAAAAAGACCTACCATCATAAGATGGTTGTAGCTTTCAATAAGATAATAGCCACAGGCCAGGTGCAGTGGCTCACACCTGTAATCCCAGCACTTTGGGAGGCTGAGGAGGGTGGATCACAGGATCAAGAGATCAAGACCAGCCTGGTCAACATGGTGAAACCCCATCTCTACTAAAAATACAAAAAATTAGCTGGGAATGGTGGTGCATGCCTATAATCCTAGCTACTCAGGAGGCTGAGGCAGGAGAATTGCCTGAACACAGGAGGCGGTTGCATTGAGCTGAGATCGCGCCATTGCACTCCAGCCTGGGTAACAAGAGTGAAAACTCCATCTCAAAAAAAAAAAGATAATAGCCACAAAGTTCTGTCTCTGAGTCTGAATCTCCCAAAGAGAAACCCATTTTTAAAGGGCACTGGATTGCAGAAGACTGGGAGACAACATTTGCTCCAAGATCTTAAATGCTATATTGATAACCATGCTCAGCAATGAGCTATTAGATTTCAATTTGTAAACCTGTTAAAGACCTGTCTACATTATTACATGTGTGTGACTTGAGTGATGTTATCAACATTTTTGTAAATATTTACTATGTTCTTCTATTAGCTAAATTCCAACAATTTTGTACTTTAATAAAATGTTCTAAACATTGCAAAAAAAAAAAAAAAAAAAAAAAAAACGATAATAGCCACAAAGTTCTTAAGGCACTTGGCCCATAGTAGAAGTTACAGAATTGATTTTAGAAAGCAGTAATGGGCCAGGCATGGTGGCTCATGCCTATAATCCCAGCACTTTGGAAGGTTGAGGCAGGTAGATCACAAGGTCAGGAGTTCGAGACCAACTCCTGGCCAACATGGTGAAACCCTGTCTCTATTAAAAATACAAAAGTTAGGCAGGCGTGGTGGCAGGTGCCTATAATCCCAGCTACTGCGGAGGCTGAGGTAGGAGAATCGCTTGAACCTGGGAGGTGGAGGTTGCAGTGAGCCAAGATTGCACCATTGCACGCCAGCCTAGGTGACAGGGCAAGACTCGGACTCAAAAAAAAAAAAAAAAAAAAAAGAAAGAAAAGAAAAAAACAGTAATGTAAGGGATGAGAGAAGCGTCTGCAGCAAAATTTAATTTGCAAGCAGGATTCCAATGCATAATGTGCAGCTAACCTGCTTACGAATAAGAGGTTCTATGGGATGGGTCTTCTTAGCTCACTACTGTGTTCCTGTGGGGACTTCACAGGACCCTTAGGAATTCTCATTACCACTGGGTAAAAGGTCAGTCCTTAGCATGCAAAATTGTGATTACAGCTGGGGTCAGGGAAGGGACCTGAGAGATCTCCATGACCTCCGTCATCACCATCATCACCAACACATTACTGTCACTTCCACCATCCTTGCCACCATCACCACAACCATTCTGTCCCACTTCACTATTACCGTCACTGCCATCACCATCACTATCAGCACCACCATCGCTATCATCATCATCTCTACCATCACCATTATTACCACCACCACCATCACCATTATTACCACCACCACCATCACCATCACCACCACCCCCATCACCGCATCACCATTATTACCACCACTACCATTGCCATTGCCACCAACCCATCACTACCATCACCATTATTACCACCAACACCATCACCACCATCAGTATTACCAGCATCACCATCAACACCATCACCACCACCACCACCACCACCACTTTTACCATCACTATCACCATTACTATCATGTCCACTATCATAACTGCTGTCAGTACCATCAGCACCACTGCTACCTTCATCACTACCTCCACCATCATTATGACATCCACTACCATCCCCACCATTACCATCATGACTATTGCTATCACATCCACTATGATCACCACTACCATCACCATCATCATTCCTTCTTCTCTTCACAGGTAGCTTTATTCATTACCTACCATGTACTGGGCAAGTATGAAGGGCCATCCCACTGAATCAGCATGAAAGTGTAAAATATGTGCTCTTTCCTAGCTACATTTTGCAGATGAGAAAACTGAGGCTTGGAGGTAGAGTGACAGCCTCAGGGCCACTTAACTAGTAGTTGTAGATTTGGGATTCAAACCCAGGTTTGCCTGTGCACCAAATTCTAAAGCTATCTAACTGTGTATGGCCAGAATGTAACTGTGCATGAAGCACTGAGATAACTGCCTCAACAGATTCCAAACTCAGAGATCAAAGCAGCATGAATACATCAAAGCAGGAGTATAGACCTCCCAAGAACAATTTTCAAAGTAATTTTGGGGCTCTGCATGGTGGCTCATGCCTGTAATCCCAGCACTGTGGGAGAATGAGGTTGGCAGATCACCTGAGGTCAGGAGTTCAAGACCAGCCTTGCCAATATGGTGAAACCCCGTCTCTACTAAAAATACAAAAATTAGTTGGGTGTGCTGGTGGGTGCCTGTAATCCCAGCTATTCAGCAGACTGAGATAGGAGAATCAGTTGAACCTGGGAGGCAGAAGTTGTGGTGAGCCGAGATGGCGCCATTGCACTCCAGCCTGGGAGACAGAGTGAGAACCTGCCTCAAAAAAAAAAAAAGATAATTTTGTTTTCTCTTTTCTTAAAACACTTCATTATATTATTTTTATTGCTAAAGCAATGGGCACAATTTAGAATTATAGCTGAATAAAGAGAAATTTAAAATCACTTATACTGTCATTCTATTAACATTTAAATTTTTCTTACGTGTGATCTTATGTACTTTCTTTATAACTTACATTTTGTATTGATACACAATAATGGTACATATTTATGAGGTACATATATTTTGATACATGCATACAATGTGTAATGACAGAATCATATAACGTGCTTTTGATCCTAATGCTAATCATAATCACTTTCTACTTTTTTCTTTTTTTTCTCTTTTTTATTTTTTTATTTTTCTACTTTTTTCTTTTTTGAGATGGAGTCTCACTCTGTCACCCAGGCTGGAGTGCAGTGGCTCAAACTCAGCTCACTGCGACCTCCACCTCCCAGGTTCAAGCAATTTTCCTATTTTAGCCTCTCAAGTAGCTGGGATTACAGACACCCACCACCACACCCAGCTAATTTTTGTATTTTTAGTAGAGATGGGGTTTCACCATGTTGGTCAGGCTGGTCTTGAACTCCCGACCACAAGTGATCCACCCACCTTGGCCTCCCAAAGTGCTGAGATTACGGGTATGAGCCACTGTGCCCGGCACTATGTTGTTTTAATAGCCTCCTACAACACTATTTTTGCATATGATATCAAATTCTTTGCATTGCGCATAATTGTTGTTTTCCTATCTGCTTAGATTTTGTGAAACGTTTCTGCAAACTGTTAATGCATCTTCTCCATCAGTGCCTCCAACAACATTGGCAGTGCCTTTGAAAGGCTTAAAGGATCTGCAGAGTACATTATCTTTGCTAATGTGCGTTGTGGAGGTTTTATCTTAAACCCCAGTTGCCCACGGACATTACCTTAGGAGAGTGCTTTCTGCATTTTAAATTGATACCCATAGGCAAACGCTTACTACAATCATGCTCCTTAAAGTCTTCTTTGAAAGGCTCATGGATAGTGATGTCTAGTGCTTTCACTACTTTCTCTGTTAGAAATGATTCATGCTTTGAATAGAAACGATATTCGCTTGGCTGAAAATTCAAAATATAGAAAAGAATAAACTGAAAAGTCTCCTTGCCTCAGCTTCTCAGACACTTCCTTTTTCTTTTTTTCTTTTATTTTATTTTTGGCTGGGCGCAGTGGCTCACGTCTGCAATCCCAGCACTTTGGGAGGCCGAGGCAGGCCATCCTGGCCAACATGGCAAAACCCTGTCTCTATTAAAAATACAAAAAACGGCCGGGCGCGGTGGCTCAAGCCTGTAATCCCAGCACTTTGGGAGGCCGAGGCAGGTGGATAACAAGGTCAAGAGATCGAGACCATCCTGGTCAACATGGTAAAACCCCGTCTCTACTAAAAATACAAAAAATTAGCTGGGTATGGTGGTGCGTCCCTGTAATCCCAGCTACTCAGGAGGCTGAGGCAGGAGAATTGCCTGAACCCAGGAGGCGGAGGTTGCGGTGAGCCGAGATCACACCATTGCACTCCAGCCTGGGTAACAAGAGCGGCGAAACTCCGTCTCAAAAAAAAAAAAAAAAAAAAAAAAAAAAAAAAAAAATTAGCCAGGCTTCGTGGCAGGCACCTGTAATCCCAGCTACTCAGGAGGCTAAGGCAGGAAAATTGCTTGAACCCAGGAAGTACAGGTTGTACTGAGCTGAGATCGTGCCATGGTACTCCAGCCTGGGCAACAAGAGTGAAACTCTGTCTAAGAATGAACGAATATATACATTTTATTTTAAGTTCCAGGATATACGGTGCAAGTTTGTTACATAGGTAAGCATGTGCCATGGTGGTTTGGTGCACCTATCAACCCATGGCTTCACATGCCTTTTTTTTCTTTTTTGAGATGGAGTCTCACTCTGCCACCTAGGCTGGAGTGCAGTGGTACAATCTCTGCTCACTGCAAACTCTGCCTCCCAGGTTCAAGTGATCCTCCTGCCTCAGCCTCCTGAGTAGCTGGGATTACAGGTGTCCACCACCACACCCAGCTAATTTTTGTATTTTTATATTTTTAGTAGAGACAAGGTTTCACCATGTTGGCTAGAATGGTCTCAATCTCTTGACCTGGTGATCCACCTGCCTTGGTCTCCTAAAGTGCTGGGATTACAGGTGTGAGCTACACACGTACACACATGCATTATAGATAATTGCATACAGAATGCTAACATTTCCCTAAAACATAGGAGATAGTAGCCTTTTACATAAATATATTATAAATATATGTATACATATTTATTTTATTTTTTATCTTTTAATTTTTTGAGATGGAATCTTGCTCTGTCACGCAGGCAGTGGTGTCCAGTGGTGTGGTCTCAGCTCACTGCAACCTCTACCTTTCAGGTTCAAGTGATTTTTCTGCCTAAGCCTCCCAAGTAGCTGGGATTACAGGCACCTGCACCACGCCCAGCTAATTTTTGTATTTTTAGTAGAGATGGGGTTTCACCATGTTGGCCAGGCTGGACTTGAACTCCTGACCTCAGGTGATCTGCTTACCTCATTCTCCCGAAGTGCTGGTATTACAGGCATGAGCCACCGTGCCCAGCCTATATTGTATATTTCAAAATGGCAAAAAGAGTAGATTTTGAAAGTTCCCGGACCAAAAAAAGATAGGTATGTGAGCTGATGCATATATATGCTAATTGTCTTAATTTAATCATTCCACAATGTCAACGTGTCAAAACATCACATTATAGCTCATAAACATATATAATTATTATGAATTAAAAATAAATAAATGACAGCAATGTAAACAAAAAGAAATAAAAAGCGAGTAGTTTGTCCTGTAGCATTTTCCACACTCTTGACCTTGCTGATTGCAATAGATCAGGATTTTAAATTCCAGCAGGACATTTCATCAGATGCATCCATTTTTTTAGCATCTGTTGGGTGGTAAACCCATTCAGTATAACCAGATATGCTACGATCAGCCTTGCGGGTTCTTTTCCTTAAGAGACTTATCCAGAAGCAGAATTATTGGGTCAAGTGAGAGGCAGAGATGATAGGGTTTTCTTTTGTTTGTTTTGAGATGGAGTCTTGCTCTGTCGCCCAGGCTGGAGTGCAGTGGCGTGATCTCAGCTCACTGCTACCTCTGCCTCCTGGTTTCAAGCAATTCTCCTGCCTCAGTCTCCCATTTTGATAAGCATTGGCCACGTGGCTTCTGAACTTGTGACCATCAGGAATTGGATTTCATGGAGCTTATTCATTCCAGGCACTCTGACTGAATCCTGCTTGAGAGAGATTGTTCCCAGCATCTCAGTAACATGAGGAGCAGGTTCCTTGTGCTCCTGCTCTCAGGTAAGTGGAACAGAGAACTCCCCTCCCTTCTCCTCATGCCCCTGGTGTCCTAGCTTGGTTTGTTCCCTCCAATTTGGCATTTTCTGTCCTATTAGGTAGCCATAAAAGAGGATGAGTTCATGTTCTTTGTAGGGACCATCATTCTCAGCAAACTGACACAGGAACAGAAAACCAGTCTTGTTTTTGCGCATAGGCACGTTCTTGCTCATAGGCAGGTGTTGAATAATGAGAACACATGGACACAGGGAGGAGAACATCACATCCTGGGGTCTGTTGGGGGAGGCTAAGGGAGGGACAGCAGGGGGTAGGGAGGTTGGGGAGGGATAACATGGGGAGAAATGTCAGATAAAGGTGACAGGGGATGGAGGCAGCAAACCACATTGCCATGTATGTACCTATGCAACAATCCTGCCTGATCTGCACATGTACCCCAGAACCTAAAGTACAATTACAAAAATAAAAGAAACTATCATTTTGACTCAGTTAGACTGGGCTGCCCCAAAGCAGAACTGAAACAAAGACTGATGTGGGTAAGTAGTTTATTTGGGAGGAGGATCCCAGGAAAGAAGGGCGTGGGGAGATCACACAAGGAAGGGTGAAGAGATGCTGAAGGGTGTGTTGGTGAGGGCATTACCACTGCAGTTAGCCCGAGTGCAGTCCTGCTAGGGACCTCCAAGAAACAGCGTAATTCCCACACATTTCTGGCCTACTTCCCAACTGGGTGCAGAAAAATACACTCTTGCAAAGAGAGACAGAAAGTCATCTGTGGCCAGGCGTGTTAGGTCACACCTGTAATCCTAGCACTTTAGGAGGCCAAGGCAGTGGATCACTTAAGGTCAGAAGTTCGAAACCAGCCAATATGGTAAAACCCCATGTCTACTAAAACTACAAAAAAAAAAAAAAAAAAAATTAGCCAGAGATGGTGGCAGGTGCCTGTAATCCCATCTACTCGGGAGGCTGAGGCAGAACTGCTTGAACCCGGAAGGCAGAGCTTGCAGTGAGCTGAGTTCACGCCACTGCACTCCAGCTGTGGTCAACAGTGTGAGAGTCTTGGATGGTGTGTGGTTTGAGATCTGGATTGATATTAAAATAAACTGTTGAATATGGAAAGAAGATTGAAAACTTGGTCTTTTGGTGCTAGACCATGGGAAAAAGCTGTATTCACTGCTGGGTTTTCTGAAATTGGGAAACACAGCTGCAATCAGATGCACTTCTCATACTTCCTAAGGATATGACATCCAATCCTGTGACTCTTGTATTTATAGCCTGCCTGGAAGATTCTATGAAGCTTGCACGTAAGACTGGGCAGAGTTAGGGTTGGTCACCCCAAACTCACCTGTCCTTCAGCCAAGCAGAGTCCAGGGAACTCCCATCTGAATGATCCCTTCCTGTCTCTTTTCCAGGTCTCATTGTCTTGCTGGCTCTGCCAAGATCAGAAGCCAAGAGTTATAGAGGTGAGTCTACTCATAGCCAAAGACCAGGGGAAAGAAAGTTGGGATCTGGAAGCTTCCTTCAGGGAAGGGAAGCAACCCTTTTCAAGAGACAGAGCACAGAGTCTCTGGCACTTTCTTCTGGCTCACTGGAGCTACCAAGAGCTTTTTTCCCATCTCCATCCTCACCATCACCTGTATTTACATAGCTAAGCACATCACACATGCATCTCAGTTAATCCCCATGACCCTCCTACAAAGACAGCATGGCCATTATCCCCTCTTGATCAAGGGTCCTCTGGAGAAGTGGCTGGCTCAAAGTCACATGGTTAGTGGATACCAGACTCTACTCTTTCTTTCCCAAAACCTATGTCTTCTTGAGTCATTCCAGGAAATACTTTGCTGTCACCACAAGTCATTGGCTGGGTTCCCCCAGAAGCAGATACCGAGAGCAACTCGTTGGTCCGGGAGGTAATCCTGGGAGGCACCGGCTGGGAGTGGGCTGTGGCATAGGAAGTGGAGGAGCTCATACAGGGTCTTTATCAAGCAAGTTATAGATGGGTAGCTGGCGTTTAATCCCTGGGGGGAGCTGTTGGGCATGGTATGGAGCAGGCAACTCAGAGTTAAACCCCTCAATGGGTAAGGAAGCTACTGATTTCTATTATGTTCTAAATTATGGTGAAAGGTACACAATATAAAATTTAGCTTCTTAACCACTGGCAAGGGTGCAGGTCAATGCCACTAAACATTCAAACTGTTGTGGAATCATCATCACCATCCACCCACAGAGATCTTTCTAGGTACAGAACTGAAACTCTGTCTCTATTACGCACTAAACCCCATGCCTCCTCCCCAAGTCCCTGGCACCCACCATTCTACCTTCTGTCTCTACGAATCTAACGACACTGGGCATCTCATAGGAGTGGAGTCATACATGATTTGCAGTTGTGAAATGGCTTATTTCACTGGGCGTAATGTCCTGAAGGTTCATTTATGGGGTAGCATGTCTCAGAATTTCCTTCCTTTTTTTTTTTTTTTTTTGTTTGTTTGAAACTGAGTTTCACTCTTGTTGCCCAAGCTGGAGTGCAATTTTGCAATCTCGCTCACTGCAACCTTCGCCTCCCAGGTTCCAAGTGATTCTCCTGCCTCAGCCTCCCAAGTAACTGGGATTACAGGCATGCACCACCATGCTGGCTAATTTTTTTCTTTTTGGCATTAAGTAGAGATGGGGTTTCACGATGTTGGCCAGGCTGGCCTCGAAGTCCTGACCTCAGGTGATTTGCCCACCTCAGCCTCCCAAAGTGCTGGGATTACAGGCGTGAGCCACTGTGCCTGACCAGAATTTCCTTCTTTCTAAAGACTGAGTAACCTACTATTGTGTGGATGGACCACATTCTGTTCATTTATTCATCTATTCATTCAGAGGCACCTGGGTTACATACATTTGGCTATGATGAATAATGCTGACATGAACATGAGTGGGCAAGTATCTCTTTTATGCCCTGCTTTTGATTCCTTTGAGTATTTCCCCAGAAGTGTGCTTGCTGGATGATACGGTAAGATCATATGATAATTCCAACCTTTAATATTTTGAGGAACTGCCATATGGCTCCCCATAGAGACTGCATCATTTTGCATTTCTACCAGCAGTGCACAAGGGTTCCATTTTCTCTACATTCTCACTGACACTTGTTTATTTTGTTTTGTTTTGTTTTGTTTTAATAATGAAATTGGGGTTTTAAAAATATGCACTACCTTCTGTCAATCACGGATAAAAGGAGGTACTTATGAGAAGAGGTATTGCTAAACTGCCATGTGGTGAACAAGAGAATTCTGGGAGGCCGGGCACCGTGGCTCACACCTGTGATAACAGCACTTGGGGAGGCTGAGGCGGGTGGATCATGAGGTCAGGAGTTCAAGACCAGCCTGGCCAAGATGGTGAAACCCTGACTCTATTAAAACTACAAAAATTAGCCGGGTGAGGTGGAAAGTGCCTTAATCCCAGCTATTCAGGAGGCTGAGGCAGGAGAATTGCTTGAATCCTGGTGGCTCAAACCCAGGTGCTGGGATTACAGGCATGAGCCACCGTGCCTGGCCTCCCAGAATTCTCTTAGTTCACCATATGGCCTGTTAGCAATGCCTCTCCTCTCATAAGTAGCTTCTTTTATCAATTGCAGTGAGCTGAGATTGTGTCACTGCACTCCAGCCTGGGCGACAGAGACTCCATCTCAAAAAAAAAAAAAAAAAAAAAAGAAAGAAAGAAAAAAAAAAAAAGAAAAAGAAAAAAAAAGGCTGGACACAGTGGCTCATGCCTGTAATCCCAGCACTTTGGTTGGCCCCGAGACAGGCAGATCACGAGGTCAAGAGATCAAGACCATCCTGGCCAACATGCTGAAACTCCGTCTCTACTAAAAATACAAAAATTAGCTGGGCATGGTGGTGTGCGCCTGTAGTCCCAGCTACTCAGGAGGCTGAGGCAGGAGAACTGCTTGAACCCAGGAGGTGGAGGTTGCAGTGAGCTGAGATAGCATCACTGCACTCCAGCCTGGTGACAGAGTGAGACTCCATCTCAAAAAAAAAGAGAGAATTCTGGTAGCCAGAGTGAGCCATCAAGGAAAGAAACACAGGTGCTGGCATTTGGAGGTTCACCCATTTGGCAAAGGTGGTGTTGGTGGCAGAAGTAGGATCTTGTTAGGTGCTGTGTGCCACTGTGTTCAGCAGTGGGCTGGGTGCCAGAGGGATGCCAACAGAGCTCTTCCCAAGAGGACGTTCTTCTAACCACAGCATCAGTACATGGTAGATGCATGACGAATATTTCCTAGATGAACAAATGGATTGTTTCTCTGCAGTTCCCTGTCCTTTATGCCCTGAACATGCCTACTGCCACAACAGCACCCACTGTACTTGTGAACATGGCTTTCAGTCCAGGTCTGGCAGGACGTACTTTCATGAGGACAATGAGAAATGTGAAGGTAAAATTATTTATGGGGTTTTCATTGAATCTCTCATTAGTGATAACTATTCTGGTCCATGTGTCCTCTGGCCCAAACACATAAACCCATAGCCCAAAGAAAATTCCTATCTCTTCAGCAGACTATGTGACAAAGTACAGCCATTGGCCGGGGATACTTGTCCCTGAGTTCTTCAGATGAAGAGCACAATTAATTCCTTGGTCCAGAGCACCTTCTATCTGTGGGTCCCTTGGTTGATCCTCAGCTCTGGTCCATCAGCAGGGAAGGCTGATGTCATTGGGAGAGGCAAGACACATAAACACTGCATAAGCCAGCATTTTTTTTTTTTTTTTTTTTTTTTTTTTTTTTTTTTGAGATGGAGTCTTGCTCTGTCACCCAGGCTGGAGTGCAATGGCGTGACCTTGGCTCACTGCAACTTCTGCCTCCAGGGGTCAAGTGATTCTCCTGTCTAAGCCTCTCAAGTAGCTGGGATTACAGGTGTGCACTACCATGCCCAGTAAATTTTTGCATTTTTAGTAAAGGTGGGATTTCACCATGTTGGCCAGGCTGGTCTCAAACTGCTGACCTCAGGTGATTCGCCCACCTCGGCCTCCCAAAGGGCTGGGATTACAGGCGTGCCCAGCCAAGCCAGGATTTTAGTAGTCTGGTCCTTCCTCATTTCTCTCAAGCTTTTCTAATAGTGCGTTATATATTCCCCTGCTACACACTAGTTGTGTTAAATTGATTCACCAAATGGTGTGACTCACCATTAAAAACAATATTCCATCCTTATTCTAGTGATCTAACAAATCACCTTTACCGTGTTCTAAAGCTCCATAGGTACTTGGGTCTATGTCTGCACTTCTGCTCTACTCCATTAGTCTATTTTTATTTATGCATGCATCAGTACCTCTTTGCTTAGTTGCAGCTTTATTTTTTTTTCATTAAAATTTTTTTATTATACTTTAAGTTCTGGGGTACAAGTGCAGAACGTGCAGGTTTGTTACATAGGTATACACATGCCATGGTGGTTTGCTGCATCCATCCCCCCGTTATCTACATTAGGTATTGCTCCTAATGCTATCCCTCCCCTTGCCCCTGTGTGATGTCCCCTTCCCTGTGTCCATGTGTTCTCGTTGTTCAACACCCACATATGAGTGAGAACATACAGTATGTGGTTTTCTGTTCTTGTGTCAGTTTGCTGAGAACAATGGTTTCCAACTTCTTCCATGTCCTTGCAAAGGACATGAACTCATCCTTTTTTAAGGTTGCATGGTATTCCATGGTGTATATGTGCCACATTTTCTTTATCCAGTCTATCACTGATGGACATTTGGGTTGGTTCCAAGTCTTTGCTATTGTGAACGGTGCCACAATAAACATATGTGTGCATGTGTCTTTGTAACTGAATGTTTTATACTCCTTTGGGTATATACCCAGTAATGGGATTGCTTTTGTTTTAATGTGTGGTTTTACAGTTTTTTTTTTTTTCTGGCTGCACCTGCATGATAGTAGCAACTTATCTTAAAATACTTGTAGATGTTTTTAAAACTGGGATTGCATCGGATTTATAAATTAACTTAGGGAGAACACTGATGAACAGTGTTGGGTGATAAGAGACTTCATGGGTATGAGAAATGGTATAATTCATGAAAATGAAAATAACACTTTCTCTTGATTCACAGATATTAATGAATGTAAGACTGGGCTGACAAAGTGCAAGTATAGAGCATCCTGTATCAATAAAATTGGAAGTTACATCTGTAGCTGTTGGCCAAGTATTCTGATCAACTGGATGGCTAGTGTTTTAATTAATGATAATCCAGATTGTTATGGTAAGAACCTCCGAATACTATTTCCAGTATAAAAAATGATGGGGACTTGGGGGAGACTCTGAAAGATTTTCTAATTTCAGGCCAGGGTAAGAGAGCAAAGCTCCATCCTAACCCTCATCCCTCATTCCTTTGTTGTCCTTGATATTTTCCAAGATGATGTCATCCAAGCCTTGGCAATAACCATCTCTATATAGATGCTTCCAAATATATGTGTCCAATACAGGTCTCTTTCCTGAGCTTCCAAAAGGACACCTCTAAATTACCTCTGAATTTCTCTATGTATTCATATCTCACTCATATTAAATTCAATTTTTATGTCTATCTACCTATTTACTAAATCTGACGAATTCACACTGATAGCTGTCACTCCAGCTCAACACCAAAGCTTGTCTGAACCTTCCTTCTGTTCTTATTTGTAACTTCCTTCTCTAACAATGAGAAATCTGTCTCTCACTATCATTAATTTGTTCAATTCCAGTATTATTTCATGTTTTGGGTAAGAGAGATTGGATTTAAATGCTAAATCTCCCACTTACCCTCTGGCTTTCAGTTAATGATGTAATTTCTACATACTTCCTCTTTAAATGGGAATAGTAATATTAGTAGTATCTATTGCCAGGCGTGGTGGCTCATGCCTGTAATCCCAGCACTTTGGGAGGCTGAGGTGGGTGGATCATAAGGTCAGGAGTTTGAGACCATCCTGGCCAGCAGGGTGAAACCCTGTCTCTACTAAAAATACACACACACAAAATTAGTCAGGCATGGTAGCATGCATCTGTAGTCCCAGCTACTTGGGAGGCTGAGGCAGGAGAATTGCTTGAACCCAGGAGGCAGAAGTTACACTGAGCTGAGATCACCCCATTGCACTCCCACCTGGCAATGAGAGAGACTCTGTCTAAAAAAAAAAAAAGTATCTACTGTTGCTGCATAACAAGTTACCCTCACATTTAGTGGCCTAAAACAACACATATGTATTGTTCCATAGTTTCTTGGGGTCAAGGAACTTAGTATGGCTTAGCTGGGTCTTTTTCTTCTGGGTCTATCACAGTTGCAGTTGAGGTTTTGTCCAGGATGTGATTTCATCTGGAGGCTCAACTGGGGCAGATCCTGCTTCCAAGCTACTCAAAAGGTTTCTGGGAGAATTCATTTCCTTCAGAGCTATTGGACTGAAACCCTCAGTTCATTTCCAGTGGTTGGTGGGAGGCAGCCTTTAGTTCCTAGACCTGTGGGTCTCTACAGGTTGCTTTGTTATGCAAACACATTAGCATAGCCAGAAAGAGAGCAAGAATAAGACCGGGGTCACAGTCTTTTGTTCCATTCTCAGAAGTGACATTCTATCACTGTATTCTGTTTATTAGAAATGAGTCAGTGGGTCCAGTCCACAGTCAAGGGAAGATTACCCAAGGATGTGAATGCCAAGAGGGAGGGATTATTGGGAGCCATTTCTGAATCCTGCTTACTGGGCTGAATAGTGTTCTCCCCAAATTCCTGTCCACCTGGAATCTGTGAATGTCATCTTATCTGGAAATAGGGTATGTGTAGATGTAATAAGTCAAGACGCAGTCATACTAGATCAGAGTGGACTCTGATTCCTCTGTGGCGATGTCCTTATAAGATGAAGGATATCTGGACACTGAGACACACATAGAGGGAAGATGGCCATGTGAAGACGTAGGTGAGGATTGGAGTTATGCTCCCAAGGGGCAAGGAGTGACAGAGATTGATGGCAACCGCCAGAAGCTGGAAGAGGCAGGGCAGGGTGTTTCCCTGGAGCCTTCCTAGGGAGCATGGTCTTGCCAGCACCTTGATTGGGACTTCTGGCCTCCAGCACTATGAAACAATACATTGCTGTTGCTTTAAGCCATCCAATTTGTGTCACTATATTATGACAAACCTTGCAAATTAATATACATTACCTATTCATTATTTTATTATTATTATTTTATTATTATTATTATTGAGATGGGGTCTCACTCTGTTACCCAGGCTGGAGTGCAGTGGTGCAATCTTGACTCACTGTAATCTCTGCCTCCCAGGCTCAAGCGATCCTCCCACCTCAGCCTCCTGAGTAGCTGGGACTACAGGCATGCACTACCAAGCCTGGCTAATTTTTGCATTTGTGGTAGAGACAGGGTTTCACCATGTTGCCTGCACTGGTCTTGAATGCCTGACCTCAAATAATCCACCTACCTTGGCCTCCCAAAGTGCTAGGATTACAGGCGTGAGCCACTGCCCCTGGCCTCTACTCATTATTAATATATGTAAAATACTTAGCAGTCCTAGGCACCTAGAAAGGGTCAGCTAATACTGGCTATTACGCTGTATATGCCTTTTCTACAACCTTACAAACTTCGGTGTTTCTTGAAATGACATAATATATATGAAGCCACTTTATATACTGTGATGTGTAGACAATCTCCTCTATATTATTAACTCAATGAACACTGATTTCTTCCATGTCACCCTGATGTATTGAGACCCTCTGCTACATACTCCCACACCATCACGTCCTATTTATCACTAATTGATTGATTGATTTTGGGAAGTCTGCTTTTATTTTATTTTAGGTTCGGGCGTGGTACCTGTGCAGGTTTGTTGTGTGGGTAAATTGTGTGTCTCTGGGGTTTGGTGTATGAATGCTCCCGTCACCCAGGTAGTGAGCATAGTACTCGGTGGGAAGATTTTCAGCCCTTGTCAGCCTCCCACCCTCTCCCTCTAGTGGTCCCCAGTGTCTACAGTTCCCATCTTTTTGTCCACGTGTCATGTTCTATTGATTAAGAGCGTTCCTTGCAATCACTTAATTATTTATTCATAGTAACTGCTTCATGACTTTCCTGCCAGACTTCAGATTCCACAAGGGGACATCCTTGGTCCCCTCCCCTTCCCTTCCATTCACTTCCTTCCCTTTCTGTTTCCTTGCCTCCCTTCTCCTCCCCTCTCCTTCCTTCTGCTCCTCCCTCCCTCTCCCCTCCTCTCCCCTCTCTCCCCTGCTCTCTTCCCTCTCCCCTCCCCTTTCCTTCCTTTCTCTTCCTTTCTTTTTTTGAGATGGAGTTTCACTCTTGTTGCCCAGGCTGGAGTGCAATGATGCAATCTTGGTTCACCACAACCTCCACCTCCCGGGTTCAAGTGATTCTCCTGCCTCAGCCTCCTGAGTAGCTGGGATTATAGGTACCCGCCACCATGTCTGGCTAATTTTTATATTTTTAGTACATATGGGGTTTCACCATGTTGGCCCAGCTGGTCTCAAACTCCTAACTTCAGGTGGTCCACCTGCCTTGGCCTCCCAAAGTGCTGAGATTACAGGCATGAGCCACTGCGCCTGGCCTGGTTTCTTTTCCTAGCTCATATCCATATATTTCAGCATTGTGCCTGGTTTTAAGTGGTGTTCAATAAATAGTGGTAACTAAAGTAACAGGTTGGTACAATGTAATGGCTGTTTTTGCCATTACTTTCATTGGCAAAGATCGCCATTATTTTTGCACCAACTCAATATTAAACTGGAAGCCCCATTCCAATTCTCTTTGATAATTCTACTGTGCAATACTTTATAGGCTTCTTAGAGGGGAATTAGGATGGGCTGTGGAAGTATCAGGGGGAAGACTCAACTTGAGGATGACTGGAAGAACGGATGTAAGCAGGTGTGTTTCCTCCCATATCCCTTTCAATGACACCTTTCTTTCACAGAGGACAACAATAATCAAGGGACACAGTCAAACGTGGATATTTGGGTGAGTAGGGAGAAGCCTGGATTTCAGAAACAGCTGGTATGTATAACTATGTCATTCTCCTACATATATTAACATGGCTTCCTGTCATTTTCAGGGTAGGGTAGTTCTATCCAGGGGTAATTCTGTCCTCTGTCCAACAGTCATCTGTCAAATGTGTGGGGACACTCTTGATTGTCATGCCTTGAGGGTGATACACATGACTGGCATCTGATAGAGACCAGGGATACATACAGCTCAACATCCTACATTGCCCGGTGCAGCCTCCCACAATCAAGAAGTGCCTGGTGCCACATGTCCATAGAGATAAAGAAATACAGGCTGGGTGCGGAGATGGCTCATGCCTGTAATCCCAGCATTTTGGGAGGCGAAAGCAGGTGGATCACAAGGTCAAAGAGTTTGAGACCAGCCAGACCAACATAGTGAAACCCCGTCTCTACTAAAAATACAAAAAAATTAGCCAGGCATGGTGGCGTGCACCTGCAATCCCAGCTATTTGGGAGTCTGAGGTAAGGGAATTGCTTGAACCAGGGAGGTGGGGACTGCAGTGAGCCAAGATCACACCACTGCACTCCAGCCTAGGTGACAGAGTGAAACACCATCAAAAAAAAAAAAAAAAAAAAAAAGGAGATAGAGAAATACAGCAGTAAGGGGAAAGTGCCTCAGCTGTCATTCAAAGATCTACATCAAGCACCTAGATTCTCAATGCCACACACACCTCATGGCATCTTAACAAATATGGCTGCTGCCTTCTGGGCTTCCTGCTCCAACACGTGTGCATATTCCTGATTTCTGACATTTCCATGAGAGTCAATCTAATTAGCTTTTTTTTTTTTTTTTTGAAGGAAAATCTGAGAAGAAATGCAAGCAGAAAGGAATTTGCAAGAAAAGTTACCCAACTAATTCAGAATATAGAGCTGAGCATCTGGAATGCGACTTTTGCTTCTCCAAAGAAGGATCAAATTTCTGAATTTGATCTAGGTAAGAGAGGCTGAGTAGAGTCTTTATGAACTCCATTGAGACCATAAAGAAGTCTAGGTCTTGACATCGTTATGGTTTATGAATGATGAAATCTGTGGACTCTCAGCATCACAGACCCTGTATGTCAGCATTTTACATGAGGACTCTTGACAAAAATGCAAATTCGGCTGGGCGCAGTGGCTCACGCCTGTAATCCCAGCACGTTGGGAGGCCGAGGCGGGTGGATCACGAGGTCAACAGATCGAGACCATCCTGGTCAACACGGTGAAACCCCGTCTCTACTAAAAATGCAAAAAATTAGCTGGGCATGGTGGTACGTGCCTGTAATCCCAGCTACTCGGGAGACTGAGGCAGGAGAATTGCTTGAACCCAGGAGGCGGAGGTTGCGGTGAGCCGAGATCGCGCCATTGCACTCCAGCCTGAGTGACAAGAGTGAAACTTCGTCTCAAAAAAAAAAAAAAAAAAAAAATGCAAATTCAAGGGACAAGAGAATAAACTAGCTCTCTTCTTCTTTTCAACTTCCCTTGGTATGATGAGAAGTATTTAAGAGCATTTGCCTTGCCACCACAGCTAGAGGATAGAAAAACTCTTAGTTGGCTGGGTGTGGTGGCTCATGCCTGTAATCCTAGCACTTTGGGAGTCTGAGGCAGGAGGATCATCTTACGTCAGGAGTTTGAGACCAGCTTGGGCAACATGGTGAAACCCTGTCTCTACTAAGAGTAAAAAAATTAGCTGGGTGTGGTGATGGGTGCCTGTAATCCCAGCTACTCAGGAGGCAGAGGCAGCAGAATCACTTGAACCCAGGAGGTGGAGGTCGCAGTGAACCGAGATCACACCACTGCACTCCAGCCTCTGCCACAGAGTGAGACTTTATCTCAAAAATAAAAAATAAAAAATAAAAAAAAGAAGAGAAAAGAAAAGAAAAAACTATGGTTATTTTTCTATTCTGCTCTCATATAGTAACAAGAACACAGCATACTTCATCTCTGGTTACCAAAACATGTGTGGCTTCCTCCTCCATGCTGACCACACAGTTCTCTAGTGGATGCCAGCTGGGTGTCCTATAATTCAATTATGACGTTACCTGACATTATCTACCAAAGATAGTATCAGATCCCACAGGCTGCGAGCTTAGTCCCACAAAAGTGTGCTTCACCTCAAATGCCAGTCTCAAGTTCTAGGTTGTAACCTGTACATCTGACTGATAGGCTATACATTAGAGTCCCACAACCCCTTCCTTGGGTTTGAGTAATTTGCTAGAGTGATTCACTTAACCCAGGAAAGTACTTTACTTACATTTATCCATTTATTAAATATATATTATAAATGGGCTGGGTATGGTGGGTCACGCCTGTAATCCCAGCACTTTGGGAGGCCAAAGCAAGTAGATGACCTGAGGTCAGAAGTTCAAGACCAGCCTGGCCAACATGGTGAAACCCCATCTCTACATAAAAAAAAAAATACAAAAATTAGCTGGACATGGTGGCAAGTGCCTGTATCTCCAGCCACCCAGGGGGCTGAGGCAGAAGAATCGCTTGAACCCAGGAGGCAGAGGTTGCAGTGAGCCCAGATGGCACTACTGCATTCCAGCCTGGGCAACAGAGTGAGACTTCATTTCAAAAAAAAATTATATATATATATAAAAGTCTATATATTATAAATGAAACAGATGAACAGCCGGATGACAGAGATGCTGCACAGGGCAAAGTATGGGAGAAGAGGTTCAGAGCTTCCAAGCTCTCTTTAGGGTTGCCACTCTAGAGACCAACACATGTTAAGCTATCTAGAATCTCCTAGAGAGTTTAACAAATCTTTTGGATGTGCATGGAGGCTTTATTAATTAGGCATGAGTGGTTACATTATTGGCCGCTGACACCAACTCAATATTCAGCCCCCCTCCTCTTCCTGTATCTGGAATGGGGGTGAAACTGAAAGTTTCAACCTTTTAATCTTACCATTGCTTTCCTTGTCAACCACCCTCAACCTGAGGCTATCCAGGAGCTGGCTAAGAGGTACCACATTAGAATAAAAGATGTTTCTATAACCAAGAAATTACAAAGGAAGTAAGAGTTGAGTCACACGCTCCTGTCACTCAGGAAATTACAACCATCTCAAGGGCTATTACGTCACAGCAACTTGAGTCCAAGACCAAATATCAGAACAGGAGATTTTCCTAGTGTTCCTATTGTTCAGGAAACTGTAAGGGTTTTAGGAACTCTATATTAGAACTGTGGTTTCTTCCTGACCTTTGTATGTTAATCATTCTAAAAGACCAGTATTTGGCTTTGTTGATTGATTATATTATTATGCCATTTCCTTTTTCTCAGATTTTTGTTCTTTATTATTTCTTTCCATTTACTTTCTTTGGGTGGAGGTTGCTTTGCATTTTCTAACTTGTTGACTTGGTATATAGATTACTAATTTTAAACCATTCTCTATTCCCAACATATGCATTTAAAGCTTAAAACTTAGCTACAAACTAGAGCTATATATTTCCCTCTAAGCACTGCTTTGGCTGCATCCTCCAAGTTTTTATATACTGGGCTTCCATTACCATTTAGATCAAAATGTTAAAACATTTTCTATATAATTTATCATTTAATTCATGGATTATTTAGAAGTGTGCTGTTTATCAAAATATTTGTGGCTTTTTTCGATTTCCTGTGTTAATGACCTCATTTAATTTATTGTGAGTTTTAATCAAGAAAGGATGTTGAACTTTGTCAAACGCTTTTTCTACCTCAATTGAGATGATCATTTTATCATCAACTGAGATGGTTTTTATTTTTCATTCTGTTCATGTGATGAATCCCACTGACTGATTTGCATGTGTTAAACCAGACTTGCTTACCAGGAAAAAATAGTTGTGATATATACTCTCTTTGATGAATTGACTGAGCACATACTATGTAGGATTTCAATCCTTTTAATTCATTGGGACTTGACTGATAGTCTATTTTGGCAAATGTTCCCTGTGAACTTGGTGTCTGAATTAACATACCAAATCTGGTGGTATAACTGTGGCAAACAGTGGCTTAACCACATTTCTTGAATAGTTTGAGCATAAGTCAGTCAGGGCGATGCAGCAGTTCCATGGCAGCTCTATGGTCTGCCGTCTTCAACATTTGCCTTCACCTTGTGTTACAAGAGAGCTAACATGTCCTTTTACCAGCCAATGCAAAGGGGAAAAGAGAAGTTGAAAGGATGCCTGCTTCCTTTAGCACATGCCATTTTGTTCTTTGATCCACTGGCCTGAAAAGAATTGCATGGCTCCACCTAGCTGCAAGGGAAGCGGAAAAATGGCTTGCCTTCAGCTTAAATTTGGTAGTTCTAGACCCAAAGAAAGAATAGGTAAATGGTGATCACAGGTAATAAGCAGTCTGTCATAGCCCCAAGACAGTTTTCTTATTTGTCCAGAGACAAACACTGTATACCCTAAAATGTAGAGGTTGACCTCACAAAATGATCAGATCTTATGTTTACAGGTTTGATGAATAGAGTTTACTCAAGAGATTCTTCCCAAATACAGAAGTTCTGTTCCTAGTGGCTATTTTTTTTTGAAAGCTTTTAAATGCTCAGCTACTCTTGCTTATAAAGACTGCATTCCCCATAACCAGGCACTCCAGTACCACTAAGTGTCCTGTAAAAACTGCTTAGCTTGCCCATCAGAGTACCAGTTCTGGGAAGCATGCTCTTCTCCTCTCTTCTCTTGAATTGTGGCCAGTGTGTTGCTAAAGCCATTTTGGCCACTTTACTTCTACCAGCCAAAGATGGGAAAAAAGTACCATGTGGCCAACCTTGTAGAGGGGAGATGGAATCACCAATAGGGGGTCTTCCAGAGAAGGGAGTTCTTCAGCAAATTATTTAGGCATGAGAATTGAGAACAGGACTGACTTTCTTAATGTTTCCAGTCTATGAAACCAAGAGGTGCAACGAGACAAGAGAGAACACTTTTCTGGAAGCTGGAAATAACACCATGGATATCAACTGTGCTGATGCTTTCAAAGGAACCCTAAGAGGTACCATGTCTCCAATGAACTCTCTTGACTCCAAATTCTATGCATCATCGTTTTATTTCTAAGTGATTAAACTCTGGGGTGGGAATTCACAAAGCTTTCAAGATAGGGAAATTCTATATGGTGGAATAAAAAGCTCTTCCTTTACCACTAACTAGGCATTTTGCAGGGAGAAGTCAGGCTGTCATATGGGGTGTGTACTTTGTGACATACATAGAGGTTGCATAGGGATTCCTTGAAAAGCCTCCTTAAAAGGGACTGGCTGGGCCAGGCATGGTGGCTCATGCCTGTAATCCCAGCACTTTGGGAGGGTGAGGCAGGTGGATCATGAGGTCAGGAGTTTGAGACCAGCCTGGCTAACATGGTGAAACCCCGTCTCTACTAAAAATACAAAAATTAGCTGGGTAGGCGTGGTGCATGCCTGTAATCCCAGCTACTTGGGAGGCTGAAGGAGGAGAGTTACTTGAACCAGAAGGTGGAGGTTGCAGTGAGTCAAGATTGCACCATTACACTCCAGCTTGGGTGACAGAGCGAGACTCTCTTTCAAAAAAAAGGGGGGGGGAGGAGGGACTGGCTGCTGCATGCCCTGTTTCCCAATGACGCTCAGCGGTATCAGATTGCCTTGAACACTCCCTTGAGAAGAGTTTATAAACACCCCTTTTAAAGGAGTCACCCAGTCTTGTTCTTTCCCACAGACTGGCAAACTTGTTCTCTACAAGGTCCAGAGAGTAAATTTGTTAGTCTTTTTATTCCTGATGATCTTTGCCGTAACTACTGAACTCTGCCATCAGAGTGTGAAAGCAGTCATTGATGATGTGTCAGTGAAGGAATGTGGCTGTGTGTCAATAAAACTTTACTGACAAAAGCCAGTGGCAGGCTAGGTTTACCCTCATGGCACAGTGTTTCACCCCTGCTTTATCTCATCATCTGAAGTCTCTGCAAAGCTCCTGCTCTATGTAGTTTTTCTAATTTATTTATTTATTGGTTGCCCATCTCCCTCACTACAACATCAACTCTCTGATGGCAGGAGTTTTGTCCATTTTGTTCAATGCTGTATAATAATTCCTAGAATGCCTGGCTCACAGTAGAGGAAAAATATTTCCATGAAAGATAAATGAAGAAATGCATATAAACTATTTCAAAGAGAAAAATCTGGTTACCTTGAAAATGAAGTATCTGCTGCATTTCTTTCAAAAAATTCCTGGCTATTCATTAATCTTCACTCCTTACTGTGAGCTGTACAGTAGGGAAAGGGAAGGAAGGGATCTAAAAATGAGTTGACATTTTAGATGGAGCAAATAGAAATACAGATGAGAAGTGGCTTTGGCAAAAAATGGGATGGTAGCATGTGGATAACAGCAATTTTGGAAACACTCCCATCACCCTACAGGGCATCCTGTGTGCATTGAGCCTCTATGACATACATATATATATTTTTTGAATTGGATTCTCATTCTGTTTCCCAGGCTGGAGTGCAGTAGTGCCACCTCAACTCACTGCAACGCCGCCTCCTGGGTTCCAGAAATTCTCCTGCCTCAGCCTCCCAAGTAGCTGGGATTACAAATGCCCGCCACCACACCAGTGAATTTTTGTAATTTTAGGAGAGACAGGGTTTCACTATGTTGGCCAGGCTGGTCTTGAACTCCTGACCTTGGATGATCCACCTGCCTCAGCCTCCCAAAGTTTTGGGATTATTGGCGTGAGCCACCATGCCTGGCCTAAACCTCTATAAATTAAACTGTGCCTTCATGAAAAGGGAAGAAGGAAAAGAAAGAGAGGGAGAGGAAGGGTGATAAGATGAAAGTGAGAGAGAGAGAGAAATGAGTGAATTAATTAAACACAGTAGGTCATTCTGTATACTTTTCCACTAAATTAGATATACTAGAGTAAGCTTGAGGGCAAAGGCTGAGACAGTGTGGTTTTTTTTGTTGTTTGTTGAAATAGGCTCTTACTCTGTTGCCCAGGCTGGAGTGCAGTGGCATGACCTTGGCTCACTGTAACCTCTGCCTCCCGGGTTCAAGTGATTCTCCTGCCTCAGCCTCCCAAGTAGCTGGGATTACAAGTGCCCACCACCATGTCTGGCTAATTTTTTGTATTTTTAGTAGAGACAGGGCTTCACCATGCTGGCCAGGCTAGTCTCGAACTCTGACCTCAGGTGATGCCCCTGCCTCGGCCTCCCAAAGTGCTGGGATTACAGGCGCGAGCCACTGCACCCGGCTGAAAGTGTGGACCTCTTGGCCTGCCTGAGTTCCACTTACCCTTCTGAGGACAAGCATCTTGCCTCACAACTCTGGCTGTAATACTCAAGGGCTAGGATATATTTTTAGGACTCACTGAGGAGCATATTTTGCACATATACCTCTTTTAATGTGTGGGGCATTATAATATGTATTATGTAGATGAAAATGCGGCACCCCAAGCCACACATAGCGTATTGAATGGCATTTAAGGATTTCCAAGGGCAGTTTTAACCATTCATTGCCTGCCTTCCGACCCTCACAATAGACACTACTGTACCTTCTCCCTGAACTACAGATAGCCACTAACAGTATTTCTCTTCCATTTTCTCAGAGAGCATGGCAGTTGCCCTTATCACGTATCAGTCTCTTGGGAATATTCTGAATGCATCCTTTTTTAGTAAAAGAAAAGGAATGGAGGAAGTAAAACTGAACTCTCATGTTGTGAGTGGCACCATTGGTTTGAAGGAAAAAGTTTACCTGTCTGAACCTGTTTTCCTGACTTTTCAGCATCATCAGGTGAGGAAAAACACAGAGCTGGTTCTCTGTGCAGTACCTTAAAGCGTGAGCAGGTATGATCAGTTTCCCAAGTAGGAAACGGAATTCAGAAGTAAGAGAGCAGACAAGAAATGCTGAGTTGTCTTCAATGAGATTTTGCTTCACCATGGTGAGGATGGCTATTTTCAAAAGCTTAAAATATCAGTATGTGGCAGTAAAAAAGAAACCCTTATAGATCTGCTGGTGAAAATGTAACCTGGCACAGCCATTATGGAAAACAGTATAGAGGCTTCTCAAAAAACTATAAACAGAATTACATTTTCCAGCAGAATTATCTGATGCATCCTGTTTTCATGTGACAGTCTGAAAAGGTAACACTCAATGGCGTCAGATTACCTTGAACACTCCCTTGAGAAGCGTTTATGAACACCCTTTTTAAAGGAGTCACCAGTCTTGTTCTCTCCCACAGATTGGCAAACTTGTTCTCTACAAGGTCCAGAGAGTAAATATGTTAGGTTTTTTGTTCTTGATGATCTTCATCATAACCACTCAATTCTGCCATCAGAGTGTGAAAGCAGCCATTGATGATGTGTCAGTGAAGGAGTGTGGTTGTGCACCAATAAAACTTTATTTACAAAAGCAGGTGGCAGGCTGGGTTTTACCCTCATGGCCCAATGTTTCACCTACTTCTGGGTATTATCGTATGCTCCAGATATCTCACTTCTGGGTATATGGCCAAAATAATTGAAATCAGGATCTCAGAGAGACAACTGCCTTCCCATTCCCTTGTTTATTGCAGCATTGGTAACAATCGCTGAGATATGCAAACAGCTTAAGTATCTGTCAACAAATAAAGATTTTCTTTTTTTGAGTCAGAGTCTCGCTCTGTCAGTCAGGATGGAGTGCAGCGGCACAATCTCAGCTCACTTCAACCTCTGTGTCCTGGGCTCAAGCGATTCTCCTGCCCCAGCTGGGATTACAGGCATGTGCCACCACGCCCAGCTAATTTTTGTATTTTTAGTAGAGACAGGGTTTCACCATGTTGGCCAAGCTGGTCTTGAACTCCTGACCTCTGGTAATCTGTCTGCCTCAGGCTTCCAAAGTGCTGGGATTACAGGCGTGAGCCACCACACCTGGCCAATTTTTTTTTTTTTGAGACAGAGTCTTGCTGTGTTGCCCAGGCTGGAGTGCGATTGTGCAGTCTCAGCTCACTGAAATCTCTGCCTACTGGGTTCGAGCAATCCTCCCACCTCAGCCTCTCGAGTAGCTGGTATTACAGGTACCTGTCATCATGCCCGGCTAATTTTTGCAGAGACAGGGTTTCACCATGTTGGCCAGGCTGGTCTTGAACTCCTGACCTCAGGTGATCTGCTCACTTCGGCCTCCCAAAGTGCTGGGATTACAGGCATGACCCACTGCACCTGGCCAAGAAAATGTTATATATATACTGGAATATTATTCAGCCTCAAAAAAAGAAGAAAATCCTGCCCCTTGTAACAACCTGGGTAAACCTGGAGAACTATTTTCCTAATTAAACTTAGCCAGACATAAAAAAGAAATCCTTCATTATCTTATTTATATCTGGAATCTAAGAAATAAAAACTTAAACTCATAGTAATAGAGAGTAGAATGGTTCAACAGAAGCTGGGGCACCGGGAGAATGTGGACGTATTTGCTAAAGGGTATAAGCTTTAAGTTATAAGATGGATACGTTCTGGTGACCTAACGTCCCACACTTTAAAAAAAAATTATTTGAAAATGAAGTTTCACTCTTGTTGCCCAGGCTTACGTGCAATGGCACAGTCTCAGCTCACTGCAACCTCAACCTCCTGAGTTCAAGCAATTCTCCTGCCTCCCTCAACAAGCAGCTACGATTACAAGCACCTGCCATCACCCCCAGATAATTTTTGTATTTTTAGTAGAGACGGGGCTTCACCATGTTGGCCAAGCTGGTCTCAAACTCCTGATCTCAGGTGATCTCTTCATCTCGGCCTCCCAAAGTGCTAGGATTACAGGTGTGGGCCACCGTGCCCGGCCTTATGTACCTTACTTAATGTATCTACACTTGGGGATAATAATGTATGGTATACTTGAGGTCTGCTGACAGAGTGCATCTCAAGTGAATTCACCACACACACAAACCATGTGAGGTGCTGGATGTGTTAGCTTAATTGTGGTAACCATTTTACAATTTATACATCTATCAAAACTTTTCATTTTTTTTTTTTTTGTCAGTCACACTTCAATAAATCTTGGGAAGAAATGAAATGTTGCGGCATCCAAAGATGCCATTCTCACATTAAAGCCAAAAGGCAACATAGGAGAAGCTTTATTGGGCGCAATGGAAGCTGGAGGCAGGAATAAGGAATGACTCTGTAGAAGACAGAGACAGCTTAAAGCAGAAAGCGCCCAGGGAAGAAATACTTTATTTCTCTCTCTTCTCTCACCCATTGAGTCTCACCAGTGTCTCTCTTTGGTTCTATAACTAGCAAGGAAGCTGCTGAAGCCATTCACAGGGTCAATCCCAGGGCACAAAGCTGACCAAAGAAGGGCAGAATAGATGAAGAATGTACCCACTGCAGGTGTGGTGATGTGAAACTCTTCCCCTACAAGTGTATTTCCAATCCAGTTCCCAATACTGTGCATTGTGATTAACCTATAAAGTTGAAATAACAGGCTGGGCACATTGGCTTACACCTGTAATCCCAGCACTTTGGGAGGCTGAGGTGGGTGGGTCACCTGAGGTCAGAAGTTTAAGACCAGCCTGGTTAACACGGTGATACCCCATCTCTACTAAAAATGCAAAAATTAGCCGGGCGTGGTGGTGCATACCCATAGTGCCAGCTACTTGGGAGGCTGAGGCAGGAGAATTGCTTGAACCTGGGAGGTGGAGGTTGCAATGAGCTGAGATCACACCACTGCACTCTAGCCTGGGTGGTAGAGCAAGACTCTGTCTTAATAAAATAAAATAAAATAAAACCAGGAGGGCAGGCATGGTGGCTTACACCTGTAATCCCGGCACTTTGGGAGGCTGAGACGGACGGATCACCTGAGGTCAAGAGTTCAAGACCAACCTCACAAACATGGATAAACTCCCATTTCTACTAAAAATACAAAAAATTAGCCGGGCATGGTGGTGCATGACTGTAATCCCAGCTACTTGGGGAGGCTGAGGCTGGAGAATCGCTTGAACCCGGGAGGCGGAGGTTGTGGTGAGCTGAGATTGTGCCATTGTACTCCAGCCTGGGCAACAAGAGCAAAACTCCAACTCAAAAAAAAAAAATTAGCCAGGCGTGGTGGTGGGTGCCTGTAATCCCAGCTACTTGGGAGACTGAGGCAGGAGAATCACTTGAACCTGGGAGCTGGAGGTTGCATTGAGCTGAGATCGCACCACTGCACTCAAGCCGGGGCGACAGAGTGAGACTCTGTCTCAAAATAAAAGAAAAATTTTAAAAAATCAAACCAGGAAGAGTCCCACTTTCATGCTATTCTCTTTCCAGCCTGGTGACGAGAGAACAAAGCATATCTGTGTCTCCTGGGAGGGATCAGAGGGAGGCAGCTGGTCGAGAGAAGGCTGCTCTCATGTGCACAGCAACAATTCTTACACCAAATGCAAGTGCTTCCACCTATCCAGCTTTGCTGTTCTCCTGGCCCTTGCCCCCAAGGTAACAAGATTCATTCCTGTGAACCTGTGTATGTCCAGGAAGCTGGGAGTCATCCTCTGCATTTCTTACAAACAGATTCTAAAGGCGGGGCATGGTGCCTTACGCCTGCCATCCCAGCACTTTGGAAGGCTGAGGTGGGGGGATCATTTGAGGTCAGGAGTTTAAGACTAGCCTGGCCAACATGATGAAACCCCATCCCTACTAAAACACACAAAAATTAGCTAGGCATGGTGGTGCACACCTGTAATCCCAGCCACTCAGGAGGCTGAGGGAGGAGAATTGGGTGAGCCCAGAAGGCAGAGTTTGCAGTGAGCCGAGACCGCGCCACTGTACTCCAGCCTGGGTGACAGCTTAAGACTCCATGTAAAAAAAGAGAAACGATTCTAAGGCAAGGAGTCAAGTGGCAGTAGCTTATTTGAGAAGGGATTACAGGAAACACTAGTAGGGGACTGGGACAATGAGATGGGAGTAAGACAGATGTCAGTGCAGAGAGCATTATCAAGCCAGTTAGCACTGTAGGTCAGTGTAGAGCTCACATCTCTGGGTCATTCTAGCTGAGCAGCAAGGAAGCTGGGGTATTTATATACCAACTACCACTAGTCATTTGTTGAAAGCTATATCCAGCACTGGTCTAGTTGTTTTGGTTTTTAACATTCCTGTGTGGTAAGTGTTATCACTATCCACATTCTGAAGATGAGAACACTAAGTCTCAGAGAGGTAAAGTCAATTGTTTCAGGGACTGAACTAGGAAACCCATCTGACACTGTCTTGGAAATCTAACACCACCATTGGACACTATAATGGATTCCTCCTTTGATGTCCTGCAGGAGGACGCGGTGCTGACCGTGATCACCCAGGTGGGGCTGGTCATCTCTCTGTTGTGCCTCTTCCTGGCCATCCTCACCTTCCTCCTCTGCCGGCCCATCCAGAACACCAGCACCTCCCTCCACCTACAGCTCTCCCTCTGCCTCTTCCTGGCTCACCTCCTGTTCCTGACAGGCATCAATAGAACTGAGCCTGAGGTAGGTAATTTACCCAAATTACCTCATTGTCATAATGAATCCAGCCATGTAGAGAGGAAAAAAGTATGAGCTCCATTTCACTTGTTCTCCTACATAAGTTGGAACAAGACCCTCACATTCTGAGGGGGCATGTAGCAAAGTGATTGGGTGTCAGGCTGATGGTATTAAATATAGTAATATGGCCAGGGCTGGTGGCTCATGCCTGTCATCCCAGCACTTTGGGAGACTGAGGCAGGCAGATCATGAGGTCAAGAGATCGAGACCATCCTGGCCAACATGGTGAAACCCTGTCTCTACAAAAAATACAAAAATTATCTGGGCGTGGTGTTGCGTGCCTGTATTCCCAGCTACTTGGGAGGCTGAGGCAAGAGAATTGCTTGAACCCAGGAGGTGGAGATTGTAGTGAGCCAAGACCACACCACTGCACTCTAGCCTGGCAAGAGAGCTAGATTCCGTCTCAAAAAAAAAAAAAAAAAAAAAAAAAAGGGTAACATTAGTGGTTGTTAGGATCAATTTCAGAATGCCACAGGCTTGCTACAGTAGGAATTATTTTTTTTCCTTAGTATCAGTAGTGGGTGAGCAAACAGGTCTGCAGAGTGTCATCCTGCACCCTCAGACTGAGGGAAGCTCTTTCATTTTCAACACATAGCTTCCAAAGTCATCCTGGTATCCGTATTTCAGCCAACAGGGAGGGGGAAAACAGCATGGTTGAGTCTCACGAGGGGAGATTAACAGGGGCCACACTAGGAAGTGGTGTATATCACTTCCCCTCACACTCTATTGGCTAGGACTCGGTCACATGATTACACATAACTGCAAGGGTAGTTGGGAAATGTAGTCTCCGGCTGGGAAGCCACTTACTAGTGACAAATCTGTACTCTGGATTTGAGGGTGCAGAAGAAGCTTGAATTTTTGATGGGCATTGGGTTTGCTGCATTGATCTTCACTTGCATCTCTACTCTTCACCTTACTTGCTGTAAGACCTTGTTGAAGTGACTTCCTCTTTTATTTAAATTGATTTTTTAAGCTGAAAAATACAAATTATATATATATATATATATATATATATATATATGTTTTTTCTCTGTACAGCATGTTTTGAAGTATGTATATGTTGTACACTGGCTTAATTGATCTAATTAACATTTGCATTATCTCACATACTCAGTCTTATTATTTTTGTGTGTGTGGTGAGAACACTAACAACCTATTCTTTTAGCAGTTTTTAAGAATACATACATTGTTAGCATGCAACTATGATCACCATGTTTTACAATAGATCTCTTGTGACTTCCTCTTTTTAAACTTCCTCTCCAAAACAGGGGCCTTGTCATAGGATTTAGTTAGAACTTAGCAAGATAAAACATATAAAAGATTTTGGATTAATCACTCAGAGAACAATGTTCAGTTTTATCTTTATCATGATCACGGCCATATTATCCAGGAAGATTTAAAGCTAGATGGTTCTGTAAGTCTCCTGTTAACCCTAAAACACTATGATCACACAGCTAGAAAGTTACAAATCACTCTGTTTTTTGTTTGTTTGTTTGTTTTTCCCTGAGAGAAACAGTATAGTTTTATGGTTAAGAGTAAGTACATTTTCTGGAGCTAGTTTAGGTTCAAATCCAATTATATTTTTTACTAGCTGTGCGATTTGGGGTCCAGATTTTAACATCATGGTGCTTCATTTGAAAATACGCAGAGGTTGGAAAGACACAAGTCTGGCCTGCCTTCTGGTTTTGTAAATAAAGTTTTATTAAAACATAGCCACATCTATTCCTTTACATATTGTCTGTGACTGCTTTTATGCTACAATGGCAGAATGGTGTAGTTGCAATAGAGATTCGACTGCAAAGTTTAAAATCTGACCCTTAAAATTTGTTTGTCTCAGAGTATTGAGATAATAGTATGAGTTAATACTTACAAAGCAATTTGATCAGTGTTCACCCCTAGTTAAGTGCTCAGAAGACACTAATTACTTCTCTAATAACATTTTCAAGTAACATTTTTAAAAACTAAAAATTATTGTGGTTAAGATGGAGCTGACTTAGTCATCTTGTAAATATACACTCTTATATAATGCTCTAAAATCCTACCTCTTATTTATTCATTTGATGGATATTCTCAAAATACCTGTGTGTCAGGCATTGCACTCAGAATACATTAATAGTTAGGTGAACTACCTCAGTTACTTTCCCCACAGAGTTCACAGCTTAGGAACATGTGATAAATTGCAGAAAAAGATCATTAATATGCAGAATTACAGTAAAGGAGCAACTATGCCACTTGTGTTCTTCTGTGCCCTTTTTTATTGTATTTTTTTGAGATGGAATCTCACCCTGTCACCCAGGCTAGAGTGGCAGTGCTGCGATCTTGGCTCACTGCAACCTCCACCTCCCGAGTTCAAATGATTCTCCTGCCTCAGATTCCAGAGTAGCTGGGATTACAGGCACCCACCACCACACCCAGCTAATTTTTGTATTTTTCATAGAGACAGGGTTTCACCATGTTGGCCAGGCTGGTCTCGAACTCCTGACCCTGTGATCCAGCAGCCTCAGCCTCCCAAACTGCTGGGATTACAGGCGTGAGGCGCCGTGCCAGATCTCTTCTGTGTCTTATCAAAGGCTGTAATGTGGAAAAATATCTCAATGGCAATCAGGTGGATGAGTATGCATTAGCACAGTGTGGCTTTTTTTTTTTTTTTTTTTGATCCAGGGGGTACCTGTGCAAGTTTGTTACATGGATATATTGCATAATGCTGGAGTCTGGTCTTCTATTGAACCCATTACCCAACTAGTGAACACAGTACCACAGTAACATAGTATGTAGATGGTTTTTGAAGCCTTGGCTTCCTCCTTCCCTTCCCACTTTTGGAGTCTCCAGCACCCATTGTTTTCATCTTTATGTCTGTGTGTATCCATTTTTTAGCTCCCACTTATAAACAAGAACATGTGATATTTGGTCTTCTGTTTCTGCCTTAATTCACTTAGGATAATAACCTCCAGCTACATCTATGTTACTGAAAATGACATGATTTCATTCTTTTTTATAGCTGTATAATATTCCATCATGTCTGTGTTTCACATTTTCTGTAACGAACCCATCATTGATGGACACTGAGGTTGACTCCATGACTTTGCTACTGTGAATAGTGCTACAATGAACATATGGGTGCAGATGTCTTTTACTTTTTTTTTCTGACAGAGTCTTGCTCTGTCACCAAGGCTGGAGTGCAGTGGTGTGATCTTGGTTCGCTGCAACCTCTGCCTCCTGGGTTCAAGTGATTCTTCTGCCTCAGCCTCCTGAGTAGCTGTGATTACAGGCACCTGCCACCATACCCGGCTAATTTTTGTATTTTTAGTAGAGACAGAGTTTTGCCATGTTAGCCAGGATAAGTCTCAAACTCCTAACCTCAAGTGATCTGCCTGCCTTAGCCTCCCAAAATGCTGGGATTACAGGCATGAGCCAAGGTGTCCGGCTGGGTGCAGATGTCTTTTAGGTAGAATGATGTGTTTTACTTTGGTAGATACCCAGGAAGGAGACTGCTGGGTTGAAAGGTGGTTTTTTTATTTATTTAGAGACGGAGTCTTGCTCTGTTCCCCAGGCTGGAATGCAATGGCATGGTCTCGGCTCAGTGCAACCTCTGCCTCCCAGGTTCAAGCAATTCTCCTGCCTCACCCTCCTGAGTAGCTGGGATTACAGGCACCCACCACCATACCCAGCTAAATTTTTTTGTATTTTTTTAGTAGAGATGGGGTTTCATCATGTTAACCAGGCTGGTCTCGAACTCCTAACCTCTTGATCCGCCCATCTCAGCCTCCCAAAGTGCTGGGATTACAGGTGTGAGCACCCGGACTGAAGGGTGATTCCACCTTTAGTGCTTTGAGAAATCTCCAGGCTACTTTCCACAGTGGCTGAACTAACTTACATTCCCAACAGAGTGTAACTATCCCCATTTCTCTGCATCCTCATGTCCTCACCAACATCTGCTGCTTTTGAGTTTTTTGGCTGAGATATCTGTTGAACACTGAAGCAGACAATTTTTCAACATTTTAGAGACGTGGAAAGCCAAAAGATACTGCAACGTTCCCAAGTCCAGCAACCACAGAAGGAGGCTGCCCTGTCATCCTGAGTCTTTACACAGGGAGGACACCTAGCATCCAGCCAAGGAGGTGCTGGTGGTGGCTTCAGCAGAGGCAGGCAGGGGAGGAAAGGGATCCTGTATGTCCTGTTGGCTCTTGTTAACAAAGGGTCAGCACTGCCAAATCTTCGATTTGAACAATCAAAACATCCAACAAAAAACAACAAGAGGATAATTTTGCGGTGGCTCACACCTGTAATCCCAGCACTTTGGGAGGGCAAGACAAGCAGAGCACCTGAAGTTGGGAGTTTGAGACCAGCCTGACCAATATGGAGAACCCCATCTCCACTATAAATACAAAATTAGCCAGGCATGGTGGTGCATGCCTGTAATCCCAGCTACTTGGGAGGCTGAGGCAGGAGAATCACTTGAATCCAGGAGTTGCAATGAGCCAAGATTGCACCACTGCACTCCAGCTTGGGCAAGAAGAGTGAAACTCTGTCGAGAGAGAGAGAGAGAGAGAGAGAGAGAGAGAGTGAGAGAGAGAGAGAGAGAGAGAGAGAGAAGCTCTCTGTGTAGAGAGAAGTTCTGGAGAAAATCAGTTGCTGCTTCTTAGGTGAAGAGCAGGAAGTTTTACAGAAAAGTTTGAGGCAGTGATGACTGATGTACATAGGGCAGGAAAGATTGGTTGGAACAGGTGTGCCGTTTGCATAGCCTGCACAAATCTGGTCACCTCCACTCTAATCTTTTATTATCCAGATCACCTGATGCCTGTTTCTTTACTGTATACGAGGTAACAGAAAAAAAAGGAAGATGGAGCCCCCATGTTAAACATGCCTGACTTCCAGGTAGCCCTTTTCTATATAGGGACAGTTGCTGGCATTCACTCATGCAAGCTTCCAGCTTGCTCATCTATGCCTGCAGCTCAATTTTTCAGGCTGTTCTTTCTTAGAAAAGAGATTATTTGGGGGCTGCTTTGTGTTAAAAAGGAAATTCCACGGAGGTCTCTGTTGCCCTCATTACCTGCCTAAATAATTTCTTTCTAGCTCGGGTATCATACTGATGAAGCTTCGTGAACTTATACAAGTAACTGGGGATTTGGGGGTGAACTTTATAGGGGAGATCTTTGTGATGGTTCTCAAAGGATAAATTAGAGTTTACTGGTCAAAGAACAGAAGGAAAGGCATTCCAGGCAGGAGAAATCGTGAATCTGAAGGAGCTGAGGCATTGATGAGCATGGCATTGTGGAGGAATGGTAAATACATTATGAAAATGCCCTAACTCCATTCTCAGGCCTGTGCAGACATCACTAATCAACTGTGGCCCCTTCTCACCAAGTTTTGCAATCTTTCTCAACACGATGCTCCAGGAAGCTACTATCACTCCAGTTTGAATTGGAATCCAAATGAAACCCATTCCTGGAAGTAAGGGAGAATGTTGGAGAATGGATGAATAGGGTGCTGGAGTCAGAATATGAAAAGCTAAGATTAGATTTTCTGGGTTGACAAATGTCTTCCATAAAAGGCCAGACAGTAAGTATTTTCAGCAGGCTGATACAGCTGCTCCACTCTGCCACTGTAGCATGAAAACAGCCACAGAAGCTGGGTATGGTGGTTCACATCTGTAATCCCACACTTTGGGAGGCTGAGGCAGGTGGATCACTTGAGGTCAGGAGTTTGAGACCAGCCTAGCCAACATAGTGAAACCTTGTCTCCACTAAAAATACAAAAATTAGCTGGACATGCTAACGCACGCCTGTAATTTCAGCTACATAGGAGGATGAGGCAGGAGAATCGCTTGAACACAGGAAGCAGAGGTTGCAGTGAGCTGAGATCATGCCGCCACACGCCTGCCTGAGCAACAGAGAGAGACTTTGTCTCGAAAACAAACAAGCAAAAGTGGCCACAGATAAAAGTAAATGAATGTGTGTGGCCATGTGCTAATAAAACTTTATTTAGAAAAACAGATATGGGGCCAGAACTGCCCCAAAGCCACAGATTTCCTAACCCTGCTCAAGGCAGCAGTGGAAAGGACTTCAGGCTGGGAATGACAGAAAACACTTCTCAAGACAACAAAAGTTGAAGGTAAAGGTAACTGGAGTGAGATGAAACTAGCAGCAGGAAGAAGAGCGATAGGGCTATGAATAGTCTGAGTTGGAGTTAATAAAAATATGAACCTGCTAGAGGAAGTGGACCAGGTTTTAGAAATGCTTGTGATGGGAGTGGGTAAGACTTAGGGCCCAGAGAGATGTGGAAGTGGTCCATGTTCGAGAAAGCAGAAATGGAGATGAATTAGAGGATTTCTGTTTGGGAGGTTGGGTCGATGGATGGTGATGTCATTAACAAGGCTAGAGAAAAAGGAACCAACTTGGAGCTAGACATAGAATGAATTTGGGTTTAAACCTGTTAGTTAGAGATGCTGGTCAGACACTGGAATTGAGACATACTTTAGAAAATTGGAAATAGGAATTTTGAGCTCAGGAGAGACTGGAGTGGGAGAAACGGATACTGGAGTTTTCTCCCTGCAAGAGAGACACTTCAAGCTACAGAAATCATGATCACTGATGTGTAAAATGGATTAAGAATAAAGCTCTGTGCTCCAGGCCAGTGGATCACACCTATAATCCCAGCACTTTGGGAGGCCAAGGCAGGCAGATCATGAGATTAGGAGATCGAGACTATCCCAGCTATCAGGAGGGTGAGGCAGAATAATCGCTTGAACCCGGGAGGCAGAGACTGCAGTGAGCTGAGATCATGCCACTGCACTCCAGCCTGGATGAGAGAGCAAGACTCCGTCTCAATAAAAAAATAATAAAAAAATAAAAGTTAAGGCTCAGTGGAAGACCAACATCTAAAGATTGGGAGGAGGAAGATGTACAAGACATACGAGAACAGTAAAAGAGAAGCAGGTGAGAATTCCTGGATAGATGAGTGTCCAGGAAATCAAGGGACAGCAAGTGCCAACTCGGCGGACCAGCTTCTGCTGAAGCGTCAAGTAGACAGACTGCTGGATTCGGTAGTTAGGAAGTTGTGTTAGTCAGGGTTTCTGGAGAGACAGAAACAATAGGATGTGTGTATACTACCTGATTGGATTTACCTGCTTCATTGCAGGGCTGCTAGTTATTGTTTGAAAGCATTCTTGGTAAATTTTAAATTATGAGTGCTGTATCTTTTTTCTAAAAAAAAAAAAAATACTTTAGGCCGGGCTCGGTGGCTCACACCTGTAATCCCAGCACTTTTGGAGGCTGAGGCAGGCAGATCACCTGATGTCAGGAGTTCAAGACCAGCTTGGCCAATACAGTGAAACACTGTCTCTACTAAAAATACACACACAAAAAAATAGCTGGGCATGGTGGCGGGTGCCTGTAGTCCCAGCTACTCAGGAGGCTGAGGCAGGAGAATTGCTTGAACCCGGGAGGTGGAGGTTGCAGTGAGCTGAGATCACACCACTGCACACCCTGGGTGACAGAGTGAGACTCCTTCTCATGAAAAAAAAAAAAAAATTCTTCAAACATTTTCAGGCTTTTGAGGGAACATAATTAAGCAACTTGGAAATAGTTTGATATGTTCAAGTCTTGATTCTAAGACTGCATAGAGTGGTTACAGAATGTTCTTAAGTCTAGGGGTAATTTGCCCCTGTTAATGGTATAATACTTTCCTGATAATTTTACCTGAAGTTCTGGATGTTAGGAGAGTCTACCCTAACATACAGAGTCAATTTACAGAAAATTTCCCCTAACGTACAGGTAATCTGTGTATTAGACTCCCGTGACGCACAGAACTTCAGGTAAAACTGGGTAATAGGAACAAACCATTTGGAGAATAGGAACAAGATAGTTCCAGTCCTGTGTGAACTCAGAAGGTTGTTCTGTCTACTCCTTTTTAGGAGGCTTTTCCTAGTTTTGATTAGTCTCCTTGCAAGCATTTTCTGGTATTTTGTCTCACAAATTCTTTTTTATTTTTTTTTTCAGATGGGGTTTGCTCTTGTTGCCCAGGCTGGAGTGCAATGGTGCAGTCTCAGCTCACTGCAACCTCCGCTTCCTGGGTTCAAGCGATTCTCTTGCCTCAGCCTCCCAAATAGCTGGGATTAAAGTCACCTGCCACCACACCTGGCTAATTTTTGTATTTTTAGTAGAGATGGGGTTTCGTCATGTTGACCAGGCTGGTCTTGAACTCCTGACCTCAGACAATTCACCCACAACATAGCCTCCCAAAGTGCTGGGATTACAGGTGTGAGCCACTGCACCCAGCTGTCTCCTCATACTTTGAACTTTATTTCCTCAATTCAGCAAGACTGCTGGACTTTTGGGGGGTTACTTCTCCCTGAGCAATGACCCATAGACTCTCTTAAAGTAGTGAGTAGAAGGCCTGAGAAAGTTACCTCATTTTTTCCTCCTTTTAGAGATCACTATAAACATAAGTATTCAATGCCTATTCTCCAATATCTGTACTTTAACTCATAATGTCATACAATGTTATTTTAATTGTTTAATGTGGGAGGGTAAATCCCATCCTCTTTATTTTATCACAATGACAAATGGAGCCTTATCACGCACATGGAATGGGAAATTTTGTGTCTGTGAACACATCTGGAGGATTATGAGAAATCATGAAGCATGACTTCTATAAGAGTATATCCATTTCCTCTGGCGGCCATAACAAGGTACCACATATGGGGCAATTGAAACCATGGAAATTAATCTTTTCACAGTCCTGGAGGCTCATGGTCTAAGATCAAGATGTCAGCAGGGTTGACTTTTTTCGAGGCCCCTCTCCTTGGCTTGTTGATGGCGGTCTCCTCCTTTGTCTTCCCGTGGCCATCCCTTTGTTTGTGTGTGTGTGTGTGTTTGTGTGTGTGTGTGTGTGTGCGTGTGTGTGCGCTCTAATCTCCCATTTTTAGATGTACATAACTTGTATTGGATTAGGGCCCACACATGTGACCTTATTTTAATTTAATGACCTCTTGAAGAGCCCTGTTTTCAAGTACAGTCACCTTCTGTGATAATGGGGATTAGAGCATCAGCATGTGAATTTTTTTTTGAGATGGAGTTTTGTCCAGGCTGGAATGCAATGACATGATCTTGGCTCACTGCAACCTCTGTCTCCCAGGTTCAAGTGATTCTCTTCCCTCAGCCTCCCAAGTAGCTGGGATTACAGGCGCACACCAGTACGCCTGGCTAGTTTTTTTATTTTTAGTAGAGATGGGGTTTCACCATGTTGGCCAGGCTGGTCTCGAACTCCTGACCTTGGGTGATCCACTCACTTCAGCCTCCCAAAGTGCTGGGGATTACAGGTGTGAGCCACTGTGCCTGGCCAAAAGATGTGCTTTAATTTAAGACAGTTTCCAGGATAGACATTTGGTGTTCAATTCCATCGAGGAGCTCCAGGGGGCAGTGTAGAGCACTTGTCTTAGATAATAGCAGATTCTACCAGTTTCTGTCCATTATACATTTGGAGGTTGTTCCCACAATATCTAGTCCTTGGGTTTCTTTTTTTTTTTTTTTAATTTTATTATTATTACTATTATTTGTGACAGAGTCTTGTTCTGTCACCCAGGCTGGAGTGCAGTGGCACGATTTTGGCTCACTACAACCTCTACCTCCCAGGTTCAACGATTCTCATGCCTCAGCCTCCAGAGCAGCTGGGATTACAGGCAAGCGCCACAACGCCCAGCTAATTTTTTTGTATTTTTAGTGGAGATGGAGTTTTGCCATGTTGGTCAGGCTGGTCTCGAACTCCTGACTTTTTGATCCACCCACCTTGGCCTCCCAAAGTGCTGGGGATTGCAGGTGTGAGCTACTGTGCCTAGCCAATAGACGTGTTTTAATTTAAGACAGTTTCCACTACGGACATTTGGAACTCAATTCCACCGAGGAGCTCCAGGGGGCAGTGTAGAGCACATGTCTTAGATATTAGCAGATTCTACCAATTTTTGTCCATTATACGTTTGGGGGCTGTTTCCACGACATCTATTCCTTGGGTTTCTACCCTGCTCTGTGCATGATGTAAACAAACTTCAATAGCTAGAAGTCCTCAGAGAAAGTGTAGCCCCCAGGCAAAATGTCACAGGTGCTCTAATTGAAATTCCAGGCAGCATCCATGGCATGCTAAGTGCCGAGCATATAATCAGGTACAGACCACACCTGCTGCACACCCCTAACTCTTCCGTCCCTTCCAGGTGCTGTGCTCCATGATTGCAGGGCTGCTGCACTTCCTCTACCTGGCTTCCTTCACCTGGATGCTCCTGGAAGGGCTGCACCTTTTCCTCACTGTCAGGAACCTCAGGGTAGCCAACTACACCAGCACGGGCAGATTCAAGAAGAGGTTCATGTACCCTGTAGGCTACGGGATCCCGGCTGTGATTATTGCTGTGTCTGCAATAGTCGGACCCAAGAATTATGGAACATTTACTCAGTAAGCACAATGTGTGTCTTTATGAAGGTGGTAGTAATGCCCACAGCTCCTGTGTGATTTAAAATCAAAATATTTTCTTAGTCTGTCTTTTCTATTTTTTTTAAACAGAGCTTTGCTCTTGTTGCCCTGGCTGGAGTGCAATGGTGAGGTCTTGGCTCACTACAACCTCCACCTCCCGGGTTCAAGTGATTCTCCTGCCTCAGCCTCCCAAGTAGCCAGGACTACAGGCGCCTACCACCATGCCGGCTAATTTTCATATTTTTAGTGAAGACAGGGTTTCATAATGTTGGTCAGGCTGGTCTCAAACTCCTGACCTCAGGTGATCCACTCACCTCGACCTCCCAAAGTGCTGAGGTTACAGGCATGAGCCGCCTCGCCCAGCCCTTAGTCCATCTTTTAATTGCCAATTATACTTCAAACCAGTCTTCCTTAAGCCTGAATTCTATTTTCTCTTGAAAATCCCTAGAACAATGGTTCTCAGCATCTTTGAGGTTGGATCCCTTTGAGAATCTTATTGAAAGTCAAAGCCTCTTTCCCCAGACAAATGTACATATGCAAGAAATTTTGAATAAAACTTCAGTTAATTCAGAGACAGGAAAAGCAAAATCAGGCTGGGGCGGGGGCTCACACCTGTAATCCCCGCACTTTGGAAGGCTGAGGCAGGAGAATCGCTTGAGCCTAGGAGGTGGAGGTTGTGGCACCTCCACCTGGGAGGTGGAGGTTCAAGCTGGAAACAAAGCATCTCTTTAAGAGGACAACATTGAGAGGCCGAGGTGAGCAGATCACCCGAGGTCAGGAGTTTGAGACCAGCCTGGCCAACATGGTGAAACACCTTCTCTACTAAAAATACAAATAATTAGCTGGGCATGGTGGTGCATGCCGGTACTCCCAGCTACTTGGGAGGCTGACGCAGGAGAATCGCTTGAGCCCAGGAGGTGGAGGTTGCGGCGAGCTAAGATCGAATCATTGCACTCCAGCCTGAGAAACAAGAATGAAATGTCATCAAAAAATAAAAATAAAGAAAAGAAAATTCAGAACCGCACATTAAGAACTCATGGGCTACATGTTCTGCTGGATTCTAAAAGAGTAGGTGTAATGGGCTGAGAGTATCCAAGATGTAAAGAAAAACACCATTATTAAAACTATCAAAGGCCTATGATGCATGAGAAATAGTGCTTCCTCTATGAATTAAGTAGCTCATGCCATTCTCACCATGACCCTATGAAGTCAGTAGTTTCTTTTCTTTTTCTTTTTTTGAGACTGAGTCTTGCTCTGTCACCAGGCTGAAGTACAATGGTGTGATCTTGGCTCACTGTACCCTTTGCCTCCCAAGTTCAAGCGATTCTCCTGCCTTAGCCTCCTGAGTAGCTGGGAATACAGGCATGTGCCACCATGCTAACCTAACTTTTTTGTATTTTTAGTAGAGATGGGGGTTTCACCGTGTTAGCCAGGATGGTCTCGATCTCCTAAGCTTGTGATCCGTCTGCCTTGGCCTCTCAAAGTGCTGGGATTACAGGTGTAAGCCACTGCACACTGCCAGCAGTTAATTTTCTTATGCATAGGACGCCTGGGTCTGAGTGCATTTCATAAACTTTCCCAAGGTAATGTTGCTTGGGTTTGGAAGTAGGTTGTACATACACTAAAACAAAATGTCTGATGCTGTTGTCCTTCTTTTTTTTTTTTTTTTTTTTTAGACGGAGTCTGGCTCAGCCGCCCAGGATGGAGTGCAGTAGTATGATCTCGGCTCACTGCAACCATGTCTCCCAGGTTCAAGCGATTCTCCCCTCTCAGCCTCCTGAGTAGCTGAAATTACAGGAACCTGCCATCGTGCCCAGCTAATTTTTGTATTTTTTAGTAGAGACAGGGTTTCACCATGTTGGCCAGGCTGGTCTTGAACTCCTGACCTCAGGTGATCCTCCTGCCTTGGCCTCCCAATGTTATCCCTCTTAAAGTCAAAGAGATGCTTTGTTTCCAGCTTCAACTCTACATCCTGCCAGAATGCTGGAGATAAAATGGTAGAGGAGTTGACCAACATTTTTTATAAAGGGCCAGATAGTAAACATGTTTGACTTTGCAGGCCACGGGGCCACTGAGGTGACTAGTCAAGGTGGCCCATGTAGTGTGAAAGCAGCATTGTTGACTCATAAATGAATGAGTATGATTGTCCTTCAATAAAACTTACAAAAGCAAGTGGTGGGCTGGATCTGACCCATGGGCCATAGCTGGCAACCCTTGGAATAGAACTTAAGTTTGGATGCTTTTCTGCCTACCAAAAGTTGGAGTCAGGCTCTCAAGTTCTCTTTTAAAAAAAGTTATCCAGGCCTGGCATGGTGGCTCACACCTGTGATCTTAGTACTTTGAGAGGCTGAGGTGGGCGGATCACGGGGTCAGGAGTTCGACATCAGCCTGACCGACACAGTGAAACCCTGTTTTTACTAAAAATACAATAATTAGCTGGGCATGGTGACACACACCTGTGATCCCAGCTACTCAGGAGACTGAGGCAGGAGACTCGCTTGAACACAGGAGGCAGAGGTTGCAGTGAGCTGAGACCACACTACTGCACTCCAGCCTGGGTGACAGAGTGAGACTCCATCTCAAAAAAGTAAAATAAAGTAAGTTATACTACCTTTGCTATCATAAGCCAAAAAAGAATACAAATTATTTGGACAACAGAGTACTTGGTGCATGGAATATGCTTAATCAGAGTTGGTTTTTGTAGCTGTAGTTAAATTATTGTTTTTACTCTCTTGCTCATTATAGCAATCATTATTGACCTGCTAACTACATTTATTACCGTTAATTCATTGCTAGGAACTCTATTGAAAAACTTCAAGCACATTATCTTATTTAATCTTTCCTACAAATTCTATATGAATGCAATGATGCCGGGTGTGGTGGCTCAAGCCTGTAATCCCAGCACTTTGGGAGGCCGAGGCGGGTGGATCACGAGGTCAAGAGATCAAGACCATCCTGGTCAACATGGTGAAACCCCGTCTCTACTAAAAATACAAAAAATTGGCAGGGCATGGTGGCGCGTGCCTGTAATCCCAGCTACTTAGGAGGCTGAGGCAGGAGAATTGCCTGAACCCAGGAGGTGGAAGTTGTGGTGTGCCGAGATCACACCATTGCACTCCAGCCTGGGTAACAAGAGCGAAACTCCATCTCAAAAAAGAAAGAAAGAAAGAAAGAAAGAAAGAAAGAAAGCAATGACAAAATCCTCTGATGAAAAAACAAATCAAAGAACATCCAAATAAAGAGATAGTCTATGTTCATGGATAAGACAACTCAATGTTGTCAAGATATCAGCTCTTCCCAACTTGACCTACAGATCCAACACCTTCCAAACTCAAAATCCCAAAAAATTATTTCGTGGCTATTGACAAACTGATTCTGAAGTTTAGATAAAGGAGGCAAAAGACCTAGAATGGCCAACACTATTTAAGAGAACAACGAAGCCACAGAACTGGCAATACCCAGCTTCGAGCCTCAGTATACAGCTACAGTAATCATTTAATCTTTCCAGTACTTTGATCATTCCTACTATAACCTTGAGAAAACTCAGCCTCAGAGCATATATCTGTGTGAGATGAGGGCCCACATCTGACTTCATCTAAAATTCAGGATTCTGAGTCAAGCAACTCCTGGCCCTGTTCAGGTCTTGCACTGACATTCAAGCTCTCTGCCTTCTCCCAAGGAAGAGGCAGCTAATGCTTCTCTCTCTCAACAGCTGCTGGCTCAAGCTTGATAAAGGATTCATCTGGAGCTTCATGGGGCCAGTGGCAGTCATTATTTTGGTAGGCGATACTTATTTATGGGTGTGCCCACCTTGGGTTGACCAAGCATACAAAATGGGTTTCTTATCTGTGAAAGGGGATATAAGAAGATAAGGAAATACAGCCTAATGTGATCAACCCCTCTTCCTGAAAGTACTGTCCTCACTTTTCTTTCCTTGGATTTCTCCTGGCTCACTTGTTGCTTTGATGTAGTAATATCACCTCTCCTGGGACTTCTTTTCAAAATGCTGTATTCATTCATTCAACATATATTTAACTGTTGGTGTCTCTACACAGGGTGACATGGTTTCCTGTTTGCCAGGACTTTCTGATGACAACTGTTCCCTGGTAGAGACATTAACAGCACCCTTCCACTTTCAAAGTGGCCTGGTTTGAATGATAAGTTGTATAGTCACCCTAATCAAGCACCAAATGCAACTACAGGGTATTTGCTGTGTGTTGCACATAATAGAGCAGAATATGTGTGCATACCATCTTTATAAAACCTGTATCTGTTGGGAAAAGATTCTTAGGTCATCCTCAAATTAGATTATATAAAATGGCTCCAAATGAAAATTCCAAGTCATTTTTTTTCATGCGGTTTCCACAGATAAATCTGGTGTTCTACTTCCAAATTCTGTGGATTTTGAGAAGCAAACTTTCCTCCCTCAATAAAGACGTTTCCACCATTCAGGACACCAGGTAAGAAGGCATCAGAAGCCGTGGTACCCACACGTTATTTCTACATGACCACATTTTGGGGAAAGAAATAACCCATGCAGAAATTGATATAAATTATTCTGGTACATGATAAAGAGTATGTGAAGGACAATTTATAGAAGAAATAGAAACTCTGATTTTCAGGTTACTTTATTTCCTTATTCAATAAATATTCATGCTGGGTGCAGTGGCTCACACTTGTAATCCTAGCACCTGGGGAGGCTAAGGAGACCGGATTATTTGAGTCTAGGTCAGGCATCCCCAAACTACGGCCCACGGGCCGCATGCAGCCCCCTGAGGCCATTTATCCAGCCCCCTGCCACACTTCAGGAAGGGGCACCTCTTTCATTGGTGGTCAGTGAGAGGAGCACAGTATGTGGTGGCCCTCCAACGGTCTGAGGGACAGTGAACTGGCCCCCTGTGTAAAAAGTTTGGGGATGCCTGGTCTAGGTCCTCAAGACCAGCCTGGGCAACATATTTGAGACCCTTGTCTCTACAACAAATTTACAAAATTGGCTGGGCATAGTGGTGTGCACCTGCAGTCCCAGCTATTTGGGAAAGTACGGAGGGTGAATCACTTGAGCTTGGGAGGTCAAGGCTGCAGTGAACTAGAATCATGTCACTGTACTCCAGCCTGGGCAATAGAGCGAGATCCTGTCTAAAAAAAAAAAAAAAAAAAACGAAAACAAAGCAAAACAAAACAAAAAAAATTCATCAAGTACCTCCTTTGTATTACATACTCTTCATATGAAATTAATTTCAAGAGTATCAACATCCTCCTCCGACTCCACCAGGAGTCCATACTCCTCTGGACTACACTTTCTTTCACTGTAGAAACTCAGTTCTCATGGGTACCAATCTAAGCTATTAGAAATAATTAACAAAAACAAGTATTAAATAGGGTCTTGATAGATGCTGGGCATTTACCAATATTATTTCACAGAATGCTGATAATTTCAACCCATGTGGTGAATGCTGGTAATACCCTCATTGATAAGATGAGCCAGCAGCTCACCTTACCCAAGAGTGGGTAAAGATCTTGCATTGGTGAGTCATGTGCATGAAAATTAAAGGACTATCGGTCTAATTTCAGACCCTGTGTCTAGTCTCCTCTACTTACTTATCAGACCAATTTGACATTTCTTAACCTTGGTTTCCTCAATCCTTGCGGATCAAAGTGTCACCCTTCTATTTCTCCATTCCCCTATTTCTCAATTCCTTACCCTCAAATGTCTCACTTCTTCCTCAGAACTGCAAACAGCATGCCCCATGTCTGATCTAATCCCCAGCAGTGATGCCCTGCTGCTAGCTTCTTCCTCTTGCTGGTGAATAGACTGTTTTCCTGTTGTGCTATGCTAAGTTAATGTCATCCTTTGGGGTAGAGGTTAACTATCTTGTCTGTTTCCTAAGTAATAAATCTGAAATTAACACTGACATCATGGAAACATTGTGCTCTTTCAATAGGAAGGAGTTAGATTCTAGAAATTTCAGATATCATGGCAGGAAGGGGAGGTAGGGAAAGAGGAATCAAGAGACTTGGTCCAGATCTGTTAGAAGCCCCCATCCACTTGAGTCCTTTTGCCTTTTAAGCTTCAGAATGAACCACTGCACTACAGAATCGCCTATCTATGGCTCCCTTTTCTCCTTCACCTTGCTTCTGTCCTCTCTCCCTGCAGACTGACTTCCCACAGCTGATCGGCAGGGCAGAGCCACCCCAAAGGGGTCTCACAGGTCCATTCTCCAAGCCTCTTACTTCAAATGCTTAGAGAGAAAAGCTGGTTGGCTGGGGGGAGGGAGGGGAAGGGGGGAATTGATCGACTGACTCCTTATAGGTCAGGGATCTTCACTGGGGCAACTGGCTATAGTCAGTGAGATGAAGCCATATGGCACCATTTAGGCCAAACAAAAAGCTGTCATGGGAGAATCCTGATATGCCAGTGACGTCATCTCCTAAAGGTAGACCTAGGTAGGTTGTCTGTCTTTTCTGTAAGCATAAATGGAAGAAGGGCTGGGTATAAGAAAAACTGCCAAGCTAGATAGCAGCTGTGGAAAACCTAGGAACCAAATGAGGAACAAGAAGGACTAATTAGCAAGCTTATCACAAACCGTAATATTTATTGAGTACTGGCTGGGTGCGGTGGCTCACGCCTATGATCCCAGCACTTTGGGAGGCCGAGGTGGGTGGATAACAAGGTCAAAAGATCGAGACCATCCTGGTCAACAAGGTGAAACCCCCGTCTCTACTAAAAATACAAAAATTAGCTGGGCATGGTGGCGCGTGCCTGTAGTCCCAGCTACTTGGGGAGGCTGAGGCAGAATTGCTTGAATCCAGGAGGCGGAGGTTGCGGTGAGCCGAGATCGCACCATTGCACTCCAGCCTGGGTAACAAAGAGTGAAACTCTGCCTCAAAAAATATATATATTTATTGAGTATCTACTATATGCTAGGTATTGTTCTAGGGACTGGAAATACAGCAGTGAGAAACAGACAAAGCCTGTCATTAATATGCCCTCAGAGAGTTTATATTTCCATGGGCGTAACACAAAGTGTCTCTCTCTCTCTCGCTCTCTCGCTCTCTCGCTCTCTCGCTCTCTCGCTCTCGCTCTTGCTCTCTCTGTCACACACACACACACACACACACACACACACACACACTCATTAGCGCTCCCAGCCAGCTGCCATCAACAATCTCACTCCATTATATGAAACAATATATTTTTGTGTGAAGAAACAAAACATTATGTTATGTTCTAAAGTCAGGAATTCACCATTATTCAATTTTTTAATACAAATTTCTAGAAGGCATTTCCCATAAATCTTCCAAAAGTCTAGGCAGAAGACATGCAGAGAAATCAAATTATTTTCAATGGGAGGTGGGGGGGGTGCCTGGGGGGAGCACTATTCTCAGGGATTTGCCATGATTGAAACCATTGGTTCCGCTTCATCCTCACGCTGTGTGACCTTGTCGTATATGTTGCTTAACTGCATGAAGCTGTTGTGAGGTTTAAATAAGGGAATGCACACAAAGCATTTAGTTAGCGCTAATATTAACTACACTTGTAGTGAATACCTAGTAAACCGCAGTTATTACTTTTATTCCCTGCAGAGTCATGACATTTAAAGCCATTGCTCAACTATTTATCCTGGGCTGTTCTTGGGGCCTTGGCTTTTTTATGGTTGAAGAAGTAGGGAAGACGACTGGATCAATCATTGCATACTCATTCACCATCATCAACGTCCTTCAGGGAGTGTTGCTCTTTGTGGTACACTGCCTCCTTAATCGCCAGGTAAGGGTAATTATTTTCCCTGTTATCAGCCTAGTCCCAAAGTCTAACTGAATGTCGTTCACATTCTCACTCTTCCCTGACCTTTTATAATTGTATTTTGGGATTGCCTTGATTTGGGGATGAGGGTTTAGGTGCTGCTGGGATATGCTGTGAGTTTCATCAGTTTAGTTTTTTAACATATCTCTGAAGAGCATGGATCAGTCAGAATAAGGTAGATTATTCGGCAATAACAAATAGCCCCTTGCCTCCCACACTCAATCTTAGCAACTTACAACAATAAATGTTTATATCTTGCCTGTGCTACATAACTGTGACTTAACCCACATTGTCTTTCCTCTGGGATGCAGGCTGAAGCTGTGGCCCCCTCTTTAGAACAGTAATGGTTTCATGGCACAGGAAAGGGAGACTGTGGGAACGCATAGCTTAGCTCTCTTAAAGATTCTACCGCGTAGTCAGGCACCTCTGTTCTGCTCATTTAATTGGTCAAAGAAAGTCACATGACCATACTTCAGGGATGAATAATCTTCCCACAAACTCAAAGAGACTTCAAGTCTAATACCAGTTCTTCCACTGAGTAGGTGGCTGTGTGACTCTGGGTAAACTGCTTATCCTTTCTGAGCATCATCTGTAGTTTTCTCATCTGCAAATGTGGTGATGCCTTCAGCAGACGCTTGAAGATTAAAATGAATCAATCAGTGCAATCTCCTAGCATAGTCCTTGGCACATATTAAGACCTCAGTGAGAGTTGTTATTTCAATTTTACTCTCCATAGAAAATTAGGACCAGTTTTCCCGGTGTTTTCCCTTTGCTGTTGAATAAAACTACCAGCAGTTAAGGTGCTAGTGGCAAAAAAGGCTATCTTAACACATCATTCATTTCTCTGCAATCTTTTAGTGCCTTCATGCTTGGCAATTCTTACAGAAGTAAAATATAATTTGTCTTTGTAAAACAATGTTGGGCATTAAATCTTTAAATGTCATTTTAGCATATTAAGGAGGTTAAGAGTAAGGCAATTCTTGAAATCACACGCAATTCTTGGAACCACAGAGGATGGGTGAGTGTAATGGTTAGCGTCAGGGCTCTGGGTAAGAATGGCAAGGCTTCCAGTGCTGGCTGTGTGACCTTGGGCATGTCGATTTACCTGCAAGTGTCTCAACTTCTTCACCTTTAATTGTGGGTAGGAGAAATGTCTTTCTCACTCCATTTATGTAAGAATTAAGTGATATATTGCATATACAAGGTCTTGAATATGGCCAGTGTTCAATAAATGGTGACTTTCACTATCATACATTCACCAACACCACAGCATTATCATCTAAGCATTACCTTTAACATCATCATCACCATCATCACCATTACCATAACCTTCATTATGATCATCACCACTTTCACCATCATCGCTATCGCCACCATCATCATCACCTACAACATAATAATCACTACCATCACCTTCATTATCATCATCATCACCCTCACCATCAACATTACCATCACTTTTGCCATCATCAATTTCATTACCTTTATCACCTTCATCATTATCATCTTCATCATCACCATCATCACCATTACCATCAGCATCATCATCTTAATTACCTTCATTACCACCGCCATCATCAGTCACCTTCATCACCAATATCACCATTACCATCACCTTCATTATCACCCTTATTATCATCACTGTCATCACAACCTTTATCATCACCACCTTCAGCATCATCACCTTCATCATCTTTACATTACTTTCATCATCATCACTATCATCACCATCACCATGACCCATCATCACCTTCACCTTCATCAACATCACCATCATCATGATCATCTTTGTCATCATCATTACCGTCACTTTCACTACTGTTAGTTTTATCTTTATCATCACTATTATCAGCTTCATTATCACCCTCACCATCATCACCATTACCATCACCTTCCCCATGAATTTCATCATCTTTATCATCACCTTCAGCATTATCACCTTCAGCATTATCACCTTCATCATCACCATCATCACCACTACCATCACCTTCCTCTTCATCATCACCATCAACTTCGTTAGTTTCCTTCATTATCACCACCAATATCATCAACAGTCACCTTCATCACCATCATCAATCATCATCTATTGAGTCCTAGTGTCTGACATTTAATATACACCTTTTTACAAGGTTTAAATAAAATGAATCAAGAGCACGGCCAAGATTATGTGGAAAACTAGAAAGAAAGCAGGGTTTGGTATCTTGATCTTTAGCCTTGCATTTTAGGATCCTTTCTTCTAAACCAAGCTCTGGATGTAACACGGACCTCTCCACTCAAATTTCCAGGTGCGAATGGAATACAAAAAATGGTTTAGTGGGATGCGGAAAGGGGCAGAAACTGAAAGCACTGAGATGTCGCGCTCTACTACCCAAACCAAGACGGTAAGATCAGCTCCTTCTGAGTACCTTACTGGAACCCAACATCTCATGCCTCTTGAAGCTTCCTGGTTTCTTGATCTGGAAAAAAAAGAGAGAGAGAGAGAGAGAGAGAAATTCCATTAGATTACTGTATTATGCAGCTGAAGTCTCTGGGTTTTGAGACCAAAACCAGAACCTTTCTTTCTTTCTTTCTTTCCTTCCTTACCTCTCTCTCCCTCCCTCCTTCCCTCTCTCTCCCCCTCCCTCCTTCCCTCTCTCTCCCCCTCCCTCCTTCTCTCTCTCCCCCTCCCTCCTTCCCTCTCTCTCCCTCCCTCCTTCCTTCCCCCTTCCCTCTCTTCCTCCCTCTTTTCTTCCTTTCTTCTTGTTCTCCCTCAGTCTCTTTCTCTCCCTCATTCCTGGTTTCCCTCTCCTTCCTTACATTTTCTTTCTCACTGCCTTTTTCACTATCTCTCTTTTTCTCTCCCTTCTTCCTTCTCTCTGTTTCGTTCTTTCTATCCCTCTCTCCTCTTCCTCTCTCATTTCTTCCTTCAACAAACATCCAAAGGATATTTAACAAAAAATAATTTTTAAAATTTATTAACAACATTCATTTAACAAATATTTATTGTCTGCTCTGGGCCAGGCACTGTTTAGCTGCTAGAGAACCATTAGTGGAAACACTGACAGTCGTCCTTGACTTCACAGAGCTAACATTCTAGTTGGGTGCAGGGAATGACAACCAAAAGTGAATTTTATTGTTTGTTAGAAAAACATAAATGTTAGAAAGAAAAAATAGAGCAATGGAGAGCAGCCAGGAGTGACAGGATGGAAGGATTCCAGTTTTAAATAAAGTGACTACAAGAAGCTGGCACTTGATTGAAAATTGAAGGCTGTGTATGATAAAAATGACTTTGGCGAGGCACAGTGGCTCACGCCTGTAATCCCAGCACTTTGGGAGGCCGAGGAGGGAAGATCACGAGGTCAGGAGTTCAAGACCAGCCTGGCCAATGTGGTGAAACCTCATCTCTACTAATCTCTACTAAAAATACAAAAATTAGCCCAGTGTGGTGGCATGCGCCTATGGTCCCAGCTACTGGGGAGGCTGAGGCAGGAAAATCGCTTGAACCCAGGAGGCAGAGGTTTCAGTGAGTTGAGATGGTGCTATTGCATGCCAACCTGGGTGAGAGAGTAGGCATCCCCAAACTGCGGCCCCCTGAGGCCATTTATCCGGCCCCCTGCCACACTTCAGGAAGGGGCACCTCTTTCATTGGTGGTCAGTGAGAGGAGCACAGTATGTGGCGGCCCTCCAGCGGTCTGAGGGACAGTGAACCGGCCCCCTGTGTAAAAAGTTTGGGGACACCTGGAGTAAGGTCTCAATCAAACAACAAAAAGAAACCCTCTGATTTGTGAAATTGTCTAGATTTGGAGGACTAGGAAGAGTCTAAGTACTTTGGTCAGAAACCACAGATTCCTGTGTGCTGTGACTTGTGAAACTGGGTTTGTCCCTGCGGCAGCCTGAATGCTGAGCCCACAGAGCTGTTTCAAGAGACAGGAGCTTTATTTTGGGACAGAGAGCTTCTCAGCCAGGGTAGCACCTCTCATCGTGAGGACTAAATGATGTCAAATAAGTTAAGCACTTGGAAGAATGCCTGGCAGCACAGGAAGCCCCTGTAAATGTTTGTGAAAAGATAAAATAAATGACCATTACAGAGAGCGGAGTTTTGTTTTGTTGTTGTTGTTGTTGTTGTTGTTTGTTTGTTTTTGACAGAGTCTCACTCTTTCGCCAGGCTGCAGTGCAGTAGCACAATCTCGGCTCACTGCAATCCCCCACTCCCGGGTTCAAGCAATTCTTTTGCCTTAGCCTCCCGAGTAACTGGGACTATAGACATGTGTCACCATGCCCAGCTAATGTTTGTATTTTTAGTAGGGACGGGGTTTCACCATTTTGGCCAGGCTGGTCTCAGTCTCTTGACCTCATGATCCACCCACCTCGGCCTCCCAAAGTGCTGGGATTACAGGTGTGAGGATTGTGGAGTTTTTTTGGAGGAGAGTGGGAAGTTGTAAATTCAGATATTGAGCTTCACACCTTACAGAAATCATAGCTTGTCATCTCTGGGCGAGTCAGAAGTTTCAGTTAATTTCTGAGGTATTACAATCTCATTCACCTTTTCTCCTTATTCTCTTCCCCCTAAGTAGGAAGAAGTGGGGAAGTCCTCAGAATTCTTTCACAAAGGATATACTCCATCATCACCTGCAGATTCAGCCAAGCAACTGCAGCCACAGGTTCATCTCATCTCTGCTACGTGGCTGAAAACGAACTGACCTGTTTATCCACAGCACCCCTGGGTTGCATGCAGACCAGACAAACGTCACTATTTCTAGCTTTCCTGTGAAAAGTCCAAGCTCATTCACCTATTTTGGCTTTTTATCTTCATAGAAGGAACAGGACATCTGGGAGAATTCTTAGATGCAGAATCCAGTAGTGTGGCCTGTACAATGAAGTGTCTGAAGGATGCATTTTATTTTTTTTTATTTTTATTTTTTTCTCGAGAAGGAGTCTCGCACTGTTGCCTGGGCTGGAGTCCTGTGGTGCTATATTGGCTTACTGCAACCTCCACTTTCTTTCCCTCCTTCCTTTTTTCCTTCCTTCCTTCCCTCCCTCCTTTCATCCTTCTTTCCTTCCTTCCCGCTCTTCCTCCTCCTCCCTTCCTCCCTCCCTCCTTCCCTCCCAAGTGATCCTCCTGCCTCAGCCTCCCAAGTAGCTGTGATTACAGGTACCCACCATCACACCGGCTAATTTTTTGTATTTTTAGTAGAGACGGGGTTTCATGATGTTGGCCAGGCTGGTCTCCAACTCGTGACCTTGTGATCTGCCCGCCTCGGCCTCCCAAAGTGCTGGGATTACAGGCGTGAGCCACCGCACCTGCCTAAAGGATACATTTTAAAGATGGCAGGTGGGAGAGGTGGATTTTCTTCCTGCAGCTATTACCACCTTGCCAGAAACTCTAACTGGCATCTGGATTCAGCTCATAGTTCCCTTTATGGCCTCTCTGCTGTATTTTATGCTCCCAAAGACGTTACATCATCACTCCACATTCACATAATTCAACAACTTCCATTTGGATCGATATTAAAGAGGGTGCTGCATTTCACAATACAAAAACATTATCATCCCAGCTTAGGGGTGCATTGTCCCTGCACAGGCTCTTTTGTCCAAGACACTGACAGTTGCCCCATTTTCTTTGCCTGAGATTTTTTATTTCTTGAGACAGAGTTTTGCTCTTGTTATCCAAGCTGGAGTGCAGTGGTGCAATCTCAGCTCACTGCAACCTCCGCCTCCTGGTTCAAGAGATTCTCCTTCCTCTGCGGTGAGCCGAGACCGCGCCATTGCACTCCAGCCTGGGTAACAAGAGTGAAACTCCATCTCAAAAAAAAAAAAAAAAAAAAAAAGAGATTCTCCTTCCTCAACCTCCCAAGTAGGTGGGATTACAAGCACTCCCCACTACACCCGGCTAATTTTTTGTATTTTCAGTAGAGACGAGGTTTCACCATGTTGGCCAGGCTGGTCTCAAACTCCTAACCTCAGGTGATCTACCTGTCTCGGACTCCCAAAGGAGGAGCAGCACATGTTAAAATTTAACTTCTGTGGTTGCGATTTTATTAATATATTTTTAAACATTTTGCCAAGCATGCTGTGTTGCCATTATGTTTTCTAGCTCAGGTTATGAATACCTCAAGATCAACAATGTTCCATCTCATTGCCTGTTTTTTGTTTGTTTGTTTTTGAGACACAGTCTTGCTCTGTCACCCAGGCTGGAGTGTAATGGTGCAATCTCAACTCACTGCAACCTCCACCTCCTGGGTTCAAGCGATTCTCCTGCCTCAGCCTCCTGAGTAGCTGGGACTACAGGTGTTTGCCACCACACCCAGTTAACTTTATGTATTTACTTTTTTTTTTTTTTTTTTTGAGACAGAGTGGCTCGATCCCAGCTCACTGCAACTTCCATTTTCAGGTTTCAAGCAATTCTTCTGCCTCAGCCTCCTGAGTAGCTGGGACTACAGGCACGCACCACCATGCCCAGCTAATTTTTTGGACTTTTAGTACAGACAGGGTTTCACCATGTTGGCCAGGATGGTCTCGATCTCTTGACCTCGTGATCCGCCCACCTCGGCCTCCCAAAGAATTTTTTTGAATTTTTAGTAGAGACAGGGTTTTGCCATGCTGACCAGGCTGTCCTTGAATTCCTGGCCTCAAGTGATCTGCCCACCTTGGCTTCCCAAAGTGCTGGGATTACAGGCATGAACCACCACACCCGGCCCTTGCCTCTTTTTTATTGATGGTCACCACGTACAATTGTGTGACCAGAGAATTCTGTCCTGCAGAATATAAATATTTTTTGAGATAGGGTCTCACTCTGTCACCATGGCTGGAGCACAGGGGTGCAGTCATAGCTCCCTGCAGCCTCCAACTCCTAGTCTCAAGCAATCCTCCCACCTTAGTCTCCAAAGTAGCTGGGACTCATACAGTCAAGTGCCACCATGCCTGGCTAATGTGTACTCTTTGTAGAGACAGGGTTTTGCCATATTGTCCAGGCTGAGAATTTTGTATTCATGATGCTGCCCTTAATTCAACATTGGGTTGAACGATGGAAATTACAGCAACAAAGAGTGGCTCTCTTGAAACCCTTGAAAGTCTTTGAGAAACAGGAAATTATTTTTATTTTATATTATTATTTTTTTGAAATGGAGTCTCACTCCGTCACCCAGGCTGGAGTGCAGTGGCATGATCTCAGCTCACTGCAACCTCTGCCTCCCAGGTTCAAGTGATTCTCCTGCCTCAGCCTCTAGAGTAGCTGGGATTACAGGTGCCCACCACCATGCCCATGTATTTTTAGTAGAGCTGGGGTTTCATCATGTTGGCCAGGCTGGTTTCGAACTCCTGACCTCAAGTGATCCCCTTGCCTCGGCCTCCAAAAGTGCTGGGATTACAGGCGTGAGCCACCGAGCCCAGCTGAGAAGTAGGAAATTATACTCTACAACTCCCTCTCTGTTATCAGAAGTTGGGGAAGCTATGGCTAAGAGCACAACCTTTCTGATAGGTGTTGAGTGTGGAACATTTTCTTTTCTTTTTTTTTCTTTTTTGAGACAGAGTTTTGCTCTTTGTTGCCCAGGCTGGAGTGCAATGGTCCTATTTTGGCTCACTGCAACCTCCGCCTCCTGAGTTCAAGCAATTCTCCTGTCTCAGCCTCCCGAGTAGCTGGAATTACAGGCATGTGCCACCATGCCCGGCTAATAGAGACAGGGTTTCACCTGTTGGTCAGGCTGGTCTTGAACTCCTGACCTCAGGTGACCCACCTGCCTCGGCTCACCCCAAAGCACTGGGATTACAGGCATGAGCCTTTATTTTCTTTTCTTCTAGATAAGTGATAGTGTAACATATTCAATTGGAGCAGGTTCAAGGCTGGTGCGTGGTCTATCTCCTGAGGGGGATGGATCTGAATGTTTAAAGTTGTGTTGAAACAAATGTCTTTAAAATGTCATCATTCTGATTTGCTTCTAGATACAATGCTTAATTTCTTTCAATTAAAAAGACAACTTAAAGCAGGAGTTCTCAAGGAGGGGTTTTTTTTTACCCCCCTGCCCCCACTCCCACCCATTTCCCCACCCCCATCCCCTACCTCCCACCCCTACCCCCCACCCCACTACCTTCCCATCTCTGGCCCCACCCAGGATGGTCAACAATGTCTGGAGGCATTTTTGGATGTCAGGCATTGGGAGATCTGGGTGCTACTGCCATCTACTGGATGCGTGGCAGGATGTCAGAGATGCTACTCGACGTCCTGCAATGGGAAAGACAGTCCCTTTCAGTAATGAATTGTCCAGCCCAAAATGTCACCAATACTGAGGCTAGAAACCCAGATTTAAAGAATGGTGTGGGATTTTCAGCACTTTGGGAGGCCAAGGCGGGTGGATCACGAGGTCAATAGATCGAGACCATCCTGGTCAACATGGTGAAACCCCGTCTCTACTAAAAATACAAAAAATTAGCTGGGCATGGTGGTGCGTGACTGTAATCCCAGCTACTCGGGAGGCTGAGGCAGGAGAATTGCCTGAACCCAGGAGGCGGAGGCTGCGGTGAGTCGAGATAGCGCCATTGCACTCCAGCCTGGTAACAAGAGCGAAACTCCGTCTCAAAAAAAAAAAAAAAAAATCTGGTGTGGGATTTTTTTTTTTCAAGCCCAAATGAGGCATGGGCTAAACAAAGATAATAAAACCCGGCTGGGCTCGGTGACTCACACCTATAATCTCAGCACTTTGGGAGGTCAAAGTGGGAGGGTCACTTGAAACCAGGAGTTTGAGATCAGCCTGGACAGCATGTGGAGACTACAGTCTCACCTACTTGGGAGGCTGAGGTGGGAGGATAGCTTGAGCCCAGGAGATCAAGGCTGCAGTGAGCTATGATTGCACCATTGCACTCCAGCCTGGGCAAAAGAGCCAGACTCTGTTGAAAAAAGACAAAAAACAGGCTCAGTGGCTCATGGCTCACACCTGTAATCAAAGCACTTTGGGAGGTTGAGATGGGCAGATCACTTGAGGTCAGGAGTTTGAGACCTGCCTGGCCAACATGGTGAAAACGCACCTCTATTAAAAATGCAAAAATTAGCTGGGCGTGGTAGCAGATGCATGTAATCCCAGCTACTCGGGAGGCTGAGGCAGGAGAATTGGTTGAACCTGGGAGGCAGAAGTTACTGTGAGCCAAGACCACATCACTGCACTCCAGCCTTGATGACAGAGAGAGACCCTGACTCAAAGTGAGACCAACTCTGAGGTATGACTATTGCTCCAGTGCTCCCGAGGGATCAGGCTGCAGTCTCTTCCAGCTGAGACCATGACCTTGCCCTCCAACTTCCCAACCCCATCCTGACTCCCTCACTCTTCTGCTCCAAGCAGTCCCTCAATAAATTATGGGCACCACAACCTGGTCTCAGGCTCTGCTTTTAGGACACCTGACCTCAATCGCTTGTCATTTTATAAATCATAATATTAGTAATAGAATGAGCACAGAGTTGTTGTTACTGGAAACTTAAAAGAGATCTGTTTTGCAGATTCTGAAAATCAGAATCTATTATTTATGAAAGCCATTATTTATAAAACCAAGAGTGGTCACTTCAGGAGACAGAATATCAGAATAGTATTCTGTTGCTGGGCAGTAGATAGACATATTCTCTTTCCTGGATGTATTCATTTAATAAATATTATTAACCCAATCAGTGACCCCAATTTCTGCTGGATGGTAAACTTACAGAGATAAATGAGGTAAGGAACTCATCTGATCGTGATCCAACATACCAAGTATTACAAATTAAAAGTCAATAACTTTAGGCCAAATGGAACAGAAAGGTCACATCAGGAGGCAACCAGGTGGCTTAGAACTGAGGACGGAAAGATTTTCTGTGAGCAAAAATTAAGGAAACCTCAAATGACCATATCTCTAATGGCTACTTTTAAAATTATTTCAAATTTTTATCTATTTATTTAAAAACTGGGTTATGAGACTGGCTAGTTTTTGTATTTTTGGTACAGGGTTTTGCTGCACTGCTCAGACTAGTCTTGGATTCCGGGTTCAAGTCATCCTCCTACCTCAGCCTCCCAAAGTGCTAGGATTACAGCCATGAACCATCATGCCCAGCCTCTAATGATTTATTTTTTACAGTTTGGGAAAGTTTTGGCAGCCTTTGTATAGTGATAAATGTTTGTCTTTAATCAAACATTAAGGGGAATATATAAATTTCTTCCCACTTGTAATCTTCTAATTTTAAAGCCTCTTACTTCGTTGAGTGTTAAAATTTTAGCTCAAAATGTTCATTACAGTGTTGTTTAAAGCACTGAAAATTTAGAAATGTTACAAACTTGGATTAAATACTTTATGACACATAAATCCATAGATTATCACGCAGACTTTCAGAAAAAAAAAAAGTTTTTAACTATTTGGGGCTAGGTGTAGTGGCTCATGTCTGTAATTTCAGCACTTTGAGAGGCTGAAGCAGGAAGACTGCTTGAGTCCAGGTGTTCGAGGCCAACCTGGGTAATATAGTGAGACTACTTCTCTACCCCAGCTCTATAATTTTTTTTTAAATTAGCCGGCATAGTAGTGGGCACTTGTTGCTTCAGCTACTTGGGAGGCTGAGGTGGGAGGATCACTTGAGTGCAGGAGTTTGAAGCTGTAGTGAGCTATGATTGTGGCGACTATACTGCAACCTGGGAGAAAGAGTGACACCTGTCACTAAATAATGATTGGCCAGGTGCAGTGGTTCATGCCTGTTATCCCGGCACTTTGGGAGGCTGAGGTGGGTGGATTACCTGAGGTGAGGAGTTCAAGACCAGCCTGGGCAATATAGTGAAACCTCGCCTCTACTGAAAATACAAAAAAAATTAGCTGGGTGTGGTGGTGCATTCCTGTAGTCCTAACAACTCAAGAGGCTGAGGTAGGAGAATTGCTTGAATCCAGGAAGTAGAAGTTGTGGTGAGCAGAGACTGCACCACTGCACTCCAGCCTGGGTGACAGAGTAAGACTCTTGTCTCAAAACAAAAAGAAAAAAAAAAAAAAAAAAAAAAAGATGAGAGTGGCAGGATGAAATTTTCAAAAGACCAAACTATATGCTGCCTACAAGAGACTCACCTCACTGTTAAACAGACTGAAAGTGAAGGCATGGATAAAGATACATCATGCAAAGAGAAACCAAAGGTGAGCAGGCGTAGTCATATGTATACCAGATAAAATTGATGACAAGTCAAAAACCATAGCATAAAGAACCAAAGAATACCGTTACATAATGATATAGCAGTTCAACATCAGCATATATACACCCAATGCCAAAGCATGCAAATATATAAAGCAAATGTTATTATATCTAAGGGACAGATAGACCACACAATTCAATTCTCACAGGGGACTTCAACATCCCACTTTCAACAATAGACAGATCGTCTAGACGAGAAGTGAACAAATCAACATTGACTTAAACTAGTCCATATAGACCAAATGGATCTAGCAAACATTTACAGAACATTCCAACCAACCACTGAAGAATACACTTTCTTCTTCATTATACATAGAATGCTTTCTAGGCTAGATCGCATTAGGCCATGAAACAAGTCTTAACATATTTAAGAAGACAGATCATATCAAGTATGGATATGACCACAAAGGAATAAAAATAAAAATCAATGACAACAAAAACCTTGGAAAACTTCTAGCTATGTGGAAATCAGACCTTATGCTCCTAAATAACCAATGGTTCGATGAAGAAATTAAAAGGGAAACTTAAAAATACCTTGAGACAAATGAAAATGGAAATACATCATACAAAACCCTGTAATACATAGCAAAAGGAACGCTCATAGCAGTGAACGCCTACCTCAAAAAGAAGAAAGGTTTCTAATAAACAACCCAACTATGCGCCCCAAGGAATTAGAAGAACACAGCTAACCCAAAATTGGTGAAAGGAAGGAAGTAATAAGACTCAGAGCATAAATAAACAAAATACCGACTAAAAAGCAATGCAAAAGATCGATGAAGACTTGGTGTTTTGAAAAGATAAACAAAATTGACAAACCTTTAGCTAGATAGAGAAAATACCCAAATAAGTAAAATCAATACAATATTATTAGCTATAGTTCTTATACTGTACATTAGATTTCTAAACGGATTTTTCCGACGTAACTGCAACTACGTGCCCTCTGACCTACTTCTCTCCAGTTCGCCTTCACCTCATCCCGATTCCTAGCATTCCATTATTCTATCCTTTGTCTCTGCGTGTTTGATTTTCTCAGCTGTCACCTATGAGATGATGCAGTATCTGGCCTTCTGTGCCGGGATTCTTTCATTCAGCACGATGTCCTCGAGGTTCCTTTTTGTGGGACATGTCAGGAATCTCTTTTTGTAACACCAAATAATATTCTTTAATGATACTTCTTTTCAGAAGTCAATTTTAAAACTGTCATTGATGAGTTTACTTCCATCAAAACCAATAAAGAAAGATGGTCATCATTCTAGTTTGGGGACACACACTCACCTCGGCCGCAGCGCTGTTCGCTCCCGCGGGCCGCGCGCTCCGACTTCAGCCCGTGGGCCTAGCACGCGCGCGACCCACGCGGACTCCAGCGCCCGGGGGTCGCGCCCCGCTTCTCCGCTAGCCCGCCCCAGCCTTCCGCGCACAACGCGAGCGCGTTTCAGCCCCCAGCTGCGCGCCTCGACGGGCGCTGCGCTCTCGTCAGGCCGTCTCCGGCCGCTGCCCGCGCTGCGCCGGCGGCTCTCAGAATTCCCGCCAAAGCGTCTCCGCCGGGGGTCACGCCCGCGTCGGCGTGACGTCGCCCCGCCTCCTGGATCCGCCTCCTCCCCGCTTCCGCCCTGCGCGCCGCCGGGAGCTCTAGAGCTTGATCCTGCACGAGGTTGCGGACCGCCCTCCCTGGCCACATTTTTCCTTCTAACGGAGACATATGAGACCACAGGGGGAGAAAAAAAAAAAAAAAAAAAAAAAAAAAAAAACGATGTAGCTTGATGTGTGTAGCAAGAAAAAAAACCCAAGTGTGAAGGTCACACCTTTATCCACCTACCTTAGAAATACAGAGCTGCAGGTCTTTGCTATTGTAAACAGCGCTGCAATGAACGTTCGTGTGCGTGTGTCCTTACAGTAGAATGATTTATAATCCTTTGGATATATACCCAGTAATAGGATTGCTGGGTCAAATGGGATTTCTATTTTTAGGCCATCGAGGAATCGCCACACTGTCTTCCACAATGGTTGAATTAATTTACACTCCCACCAACAGTGTAAAAAATGTTCCTATTTCTCCACATCCTCTCTAGCATCTGTTGTCTCCCCAAATACCCATCGATGATAGACTGGATAGGGAAAATGTGGTACATTTACACCATGGAATATTACGCAGCCATCAAAAACGATGAGTTCGTGTCCTTTGTAGGGACATGGATGAACCTGGAAACCATCATTCTCAGCAAACTGACACAAGAGCAGAAAATCAAACACCGCATGTTCTCACTCATAGGCGGGTGTTGAACAATGAGAACACATGGACATAGGGAGGGGAGGGAGCACTACACACTGGGGTCCGTTGGGGGTAAATGGGGGAGGGACGGGGGGGTGGGGAGGTGGAAGAGATAGCATGGGGAGAAACGACAGATACAGGTGAGGGGAAGGAAGGCAGCAAACCACACTGCCATGTGTGTACCTATGCAACAATCTTGCATGTTCTTCACATGTACCCCAAAACCTAAAATGCAATTTAAAAAAAAGAGAAATGTAGAGCTGCTTAAGGCGACTGTATTCCAGACCAACATGCAACACCGTTGTACAGACATAGCCTTGAGCAAGTCTTCTATCAGGAAAAAACTTTATTCAAATGATACAGAATTTATTATCCCGATAGCTCAGAGGAAATTGAGACCAAAGCAATTTCTTTTTACATTCCAAATGGTTGCAGTCCAATGCAGGATGTTGATGGCACTTTGGTGGTTTTGTCCATCAGCAATGGCTACAAATAAATGCTTCATAACAAACCCCTTCTGAAACTTAGTGTCTGAAAACTGATACTTTCTTGCTCCTCCTGAGTCTATTTATGGGTTGTCCCATCTAACATTTCTACATAAAGAAACTTCCGCATACTTCTTGGTGCCTGCCTAATTCTCCTGATCATCACAGGATGAGTTTTGGCTGTACACTATACATCAGAAATCTCAACTGCTGTCTCTTCAGTCGCCCATGTCAGCCGAGATGCAAACCATGCTGTTTTATTTTTCATCTGCCTCTTCTCTTACACGTTGGCTGAGGCTTGTGCTATGGGTCATTTATATTCCTAGAAACCTGAAATATTGGCATTATCCTCCTACTCACGATTATAGCAACTGCATTCACAGGCCACGTACTCCCATGAGGCCAAATATCATTCTGAGGTGCTACATTAATTACAAATCTACTATCAGCCATCCCATATATTGGAACTGACCTTGTAGAATGAATCTGAGGTGGATTCTCAGTTGACAAAGCCACTGTCACACGATTTTTTGCCATGCATTTCATCTTACCCTTCATCATTACAGCTCTAGCAACTGCTCACCTTTTATTCTCGCAGGAAACAAGATCTAACCACCCTTCAGGGGTTTCATCAGATCCCAACAAAACCACTTTCCACCGCTTCTATACAACCAAACGTAGTCTAGGTTTAATTTTTCTCCTCCTTCTAATAGGATTCCTGCTTATTGTGACTATTATATGGCCCAGGTCTGCTGATGTTGGTGGCTGAGCTCTCTCCTGTGACGGAGGCAGCAAGTTGGCATGGTGGCCAACTGGGGACTGCGGGATGAAAGTTGCCCAGGTGCCAAGGCAAGAGACTGAAGGCACAATCTGTCCCAGTACAGTAAATAACTGATTAGTTTCAGCAATGATACCAAGTATATTTGGAAACAATCACATAATCAATTATATCATCAATCTTATTAAATCATTATTCTTTATTAATCTTTGCGTTAGTATTATAGCATGGAATCACTTTAGTCTTACAGTATAGACATAATCGGGTGAAGTACAGTTAGGAACTGAAGGGACGTTGTGAGACGTGATCGGGAGGTGAGAGTGAGAGCCTTGTGGTGAGCGAGAGCACCAGTGCCTGGGAAGGCACCCATTATTCAGCAGGCCGTGAAGGGGTTTCCCTTTCACCGGGGGAGTTCAGAGAACACTCTGGTCTGGTCTGCTCTTGAGGAAGGCCGGTCGGCCGGCAGACATCCAGAAGCTTAAATGCCTCTCTGTGGTGCTGTGCTCCAACAGTCACCATCCTTGTCCACTTTCATGTTCCGCTTTCCCACGTGGAGCTCCTTTTAAGTTCTTAGAAGTGATGAGAAGTAAGAACCGAGGCATCCTAAAAGCCTTTGATCTTTCTGATAAGTGCATAGAAAGATGCTGACAGATGTGTCTCCCGACCTTGCAGTGGCTACCTGAAAGGGAGGAGCCTCCCGTACTGTAAGTATGTGATTTGCTTGACCCTATCCATCATGTCAGATGAGTCACTCTCCTTACCCTGCCCCCCTGCCTTGTATACGGTAAGTATCAGCACATCCAGGCATTCGGGGCCACTACCAGACTCTGTGCCTTGGCAGTAGTGGTCCCCGAGATCCAGCTGAATTCTCTTACCTCTGAGTCTTGTGTCTTTCTTTCCTGCGATCTATCACCACCACACAGAAAAGAATACCCACTAGACCCTGCGGGGCTGGACCCTGCAGGGAACAACCTTCATTGGTGTCACTGCGTTGACTTACCCTTCATCCTGTGTTTCTCATGTGTCTTACCCAAGCAGGTAAGCTTGGGCATGTTCTCATGGTGGGGGTAAGGAAGCAAGGCGAGGAAATCTAATCATGTAACTGGCAAGAAGGATGACACACACAATTTCGAACCTTATATTCGAGTCACATTTCCTGACATTCCATTGGCTGAAGCAAATCTCACGTCCAGCCCCAGAGTCAGACAAGGAGAGAGTTACAAAGTCACAGGAAAGGGATGTAGATAGATGGAGACCATTACTGGGGCTACTGCTGCCATCGACCTATGACAATGGCTATGGGTAGAAGCAGTGCCATCTCTTACTTCCATATCTCTCAGAACTGTCACTTCTGTACTGAGCATCCTGGAGAAGCCAAGCATTGAAGACTAATTTATCATAGATGAACTCTTATTCATAAATATGTGTCCCACCTCCCAAGTTAGGCTGGCAAGAATAACAAAGACAGAGACTCCATCAGCTGAGTTTAATGTTGTTAACAAATTGTCCAGTGCACAATATTTCTGAGCTAATTGAACCCTAAGTGCTTAGGTGACTCAGAGTGAATATGTAGTCTAGTCCCTGTGCCCCTAAACTAAGTATTCCTGGCATGAAAGGAAGAGAGAAAGGGAAACAAGGCATCTGGAGAAGGAGCTTTATCATCAAGAGCTCAAAACCCAGCTGAATGACTTATGTGGCTGTGTGATCCTGGGATAGTCACTTAACCTCTCTGAGCTTCCGTTCTCTTGCCTGCAAAATGAATAGTAATCATTCATCCATTCATTCATTCATTCATTCAACATTTTTATTGAGAATCTACTTAATGGAAATCCCTGTCATTATGAAGCTCACAATCTATGTTGGAGACACCCAAGAAAAAGGGAAATTATAATACGGGGTGAGAAAGTATGAAGCTCTTTGGCACATACAGACATGACACCAAATTCTACTGTAGGAGATTCGAAGAATGCTTCCCAGCAGAGGGGATGGCTACACTGCAGCTTAAAGAGACAGCAGACATCAATTGAATTTTGAGGGAAGTTATTCTAAGATAAGGTGCAAAGGGCCAAAGTCAAGAGGAACACATTTTTCTCTCTGGTTTTAAAGACAAGCTCTGCTGTCAGGATGGAAAACAAAAGAATATTCTACAATACTGCTTTTCAGACACCCATGGTTATACTCATCCTCTGGGGATTTGGTTAACATGCAAGCTTGATCCTGGAGGTCTGGAGTGGGGTCTAAGATGCTTCTTTGCTTTTCTAACAAGCTCTTAAGTGATGCTGATTGGTCCAGGGAACACACTTTGGAATGGGAGGTTTTAGAGTGTCCATAGAAGTGAAGATATCTACATTTAAACTATCATCTTCTCTTCCAAGCTCAAGAATTTAAGGATGGTGGCCAGGCGTGGTGGCTCACACCTGTAATCCCAGCACTTTGTGGGGCTGAGGCAGGTGGAACATCTGAGGTCAGGAGTTCAAGACCAGCCTGGCCAACATGGTAAAACTCCATCTCTACTAAAAATACAAAAATTAGCCAGGCGTGGTGGTGCACACCTGCAGTCTCAGCTACTTGGGAGGCTGAGGCAGGAGAATTGCTTGCACCCAGGAGGCAGAGGTTGCAGTGAGCCAAGATCATGCTACCACTGCACTCTGACCTGGGCAACAGAATGAGACTCTATCTTGGGGGAAAAAAAAAAAAAGTAAGGATGGATAGCAATAACTGTGAGCACAGCAAGTCCCAGCCAAGTCATTGGAAAGTTTCTTGAAAGAAGGGAGTTGGCTGGGCACGGTGGCTCACACTTGTAATTCCAGCACTTTGGGAGGCTGAGGCGGGTGGATCATCTGAGGTCAGTAGTTTAAGACCAGCCTGGCCAACATGGTGAAACTCCATCTTTACTAAAAATACAAAAATTAGCCAGGTGTGGTGGCAGGTGACAGCAGTCCCAGCTACGTGGGAGGCTGAGGCAGAAGAATCACTTGTACCCGGGAGGGAGGCAAAGGTTGCAGTGAGCTGAGATCACGCCACTGCACTCTGGCCTGGGCAACAGAACGAGACGCTGTCTCAAAAAATAAAAATAAAAATACGAAGATATTTAAGGATGGGTAGTGATAATGGTGAGCAGAGAAAATCCTAGCAAAGCCATTGAAAAGTTTCTAGAAAGAAGGGAGGTCGGTCGGGTGCACATTTGTAATCCCAGCACTTTGGGAGGCTGAGGCAGGTGGATTACGAGGTCAGAAGTTCAAGACCAGCCTGGCCAACACAGTGAAACGTTGTCTCTACTAAAAATACAAAAATTAGCTGGGTGTGGTGGTGGGCACCTGTAATTTCAACTATTCAGGAGGTTGAGGCAAGAGAATCACTTGACCCGGGAGGTGGAGGTTGCAGAGAGCCAAGATCTTGGACAGAAGGAAACATCGTCTCCAAAAAAAAAAAAAAAAAAAAAAAAAAGAAAGAAAGAAAGAAAGAAAGAAGGGAGGTCTAGGTTACCTAAAAGATCCCAGGAAACCACAGCAATTTTCAAAGAGTATTGTCATCAAGTGCTTCAATCCTCCAGGAAGGGCTAGAATTCTGCTGCTACAGCAAACGTCTCCCTACTTACCAACATCACTCTTTTAAGTGTCTGTGCCAAAGTAGCTTCTCTATGTGCTGTATTGGTTCATTGGGACTCTCATTACAGTTTTACTGACCATTTCTTTAAAATCACAAAGAGTCTTCGTCCTAGGGTAAATCAGTAAGACAGACGACAAATCATTTATTGAGAGGTCCTCTGTGTCAGGCACTGGAGGGCCCGCTTAGAAACACGCACCAAGAAGGGCAGGATGAAGCAAAATGGGGGCCAGGTGTTCTTCATCATGCCATTGAATTGGGGTCAGTTCTCAAAAACTCTGGAATTCAAAAAGCTGCAGAGCACAGAAGATAAAACGGTGATTTGGAGCAGAAACCCCTAATTCCCATCAGTGCACGCAGCCGTGGGAGGACGGCTGCAAACATTCTTCCCCAGAGAGTTCTGGGGCAGGTGGGATCCTCATTTCCATGTTAAGCTGTGAAGAGAAGATTTCGGGGTAGGCTCCTGCAGGAAACTAGTGTCCTCCACTGTTGCTCCTTAGCACATTTGAAAACAAGAAAGGACTTTACCCCTGTGAGAGAGAGAAGACTTTCCTCAGAATCTGCAGCAGAATTAATACAAATGTGATTCCAAGGATGGTATCTACAGAGGCAGGAAAATTAAAATAATACATGCTTCTTTCCATGATAAATCCCAATTCCTCTCCTAGGCATCACATATTAGTAGTAATAAAAACAGAGGCACATGGCCAGGCATGGTGGCTCACGCCTGTAATCCCAGCACTTTGGGAGGCTGAGGCAGGTGGATCACCTGAGGTCAGGAGTTTGAGACCAGCCTGGCCAATATGGTGAAACCTCATCTCTACTAAAAATATGCAAACTAGCCGGACATGGTGGCACATGCCTGTAATCCCAGCTACTCGGGAGGCTGAGGCAGGAGAATCACTTGAACCCGGGAGGCAGAGGTTGGAGTGAGCTGAGATTGGGCCACTGCACTCCAGCCTGGGCAACAGAACAAGACTCCATCTCAAAACCAAAAATCAGGCTGAGTACAGTGGCTCACGCCTGTAATCCCAACACTTTGGGAGGCCGAGGCAGGCAGATCATTTGAGGTCAAGAGTTTGACACCAGCCTTGCCAACATGGTGAACCCCCAACTGTACTAAAAATGCAAAAATTAGCTGAGTGTGGTAGCACACAACTGTAATCCCAGCTACTTGGGAAGGTGAGGCCGGAGAACTGCTTGAACCCAGGAGGAGGAGGTTGCAGTGAACCAAGATGGCAACACTGCACTCCAGCCTGGGCAACAGAGCAAGACCCCATCTCAAACAAACAAACAGAACAAAAACAAACAAACAAAACAAAGGCACAGACTAAAGGGATTGAGAACATGGACATTCTGGGTTCATAGCCTGTCTCTGCCATTTACAGGCTGTTTGTTCCTGGGTGCTATGGGCTGAATGGTGCCCCTCCTCCAAATTCCTATGTGGAAGCCCTAAGCCCCAGTGGGAAGTTATATCAAGATGTTGTTTATTGCTGTATCCCCAGTGCCTAGAATAGTGCCTCATATATTTTAGGTGCTCAAGAGGTATTTCTCTAATGAGTGAATGAATAATTATTGGCTTTGGATTTACAGATCAAAGTCTCAAACTCAACCAAGACCCACCCCAATCCCCTCACTGCTGTCTTTGCAAATAGACTGGCACCTAAATTCCCAGAAGACACATCCAGCTACCTTCACACAATTCTCTGAGACCCTGAAAACTCAAGTGGCCACTGCTGGATTCAAATCCTGGGTTGCAGAGACAAGTGTAGGCTCCAGCAGTGTTAAGACAAGTTGCATGCTCCGGGCAAGCTCTTGGATTGAGACATTCATCCACATCTGATGAGAGGAAGAGAAAACCCAGGTTAAGGTAAATGAGAAAACAAGGACTGGAGACTGGAAACAGCAGATTCACTCAGTGTGTTAATTTGCAGCAGACAGGGCTGATGCTCCCCAATATCCATGTTCCCCCCTTCTTCCCAGGCACACAGTGGGACATATTTTCCAGCCCCTTCTTGCAGTAGGCATGGCCATGAGAATAAATTCTAGCCAATGGCATGTAAGCAGAAGGGTGGCAAATAGTTTCAAAACATAATTATCAGAGATAGCAAAAGTAGCCATAGTCCTTTACTCCTCTCTGTATTTACACCCCAAGATGTAGACTGCATGCCATGTGACTTTACCACACCTTGCACTAAGAGGTGGAGTCTGTTTCTCTATCCCTTAAATACATCTGGTCCTATGACTTGCATTGACCAGTAGAAGACAGTGAAGTAATGGAGGCACTAATTCCAAACCTGGGCCTCCAGAGACCCATTGGCTTCTGTTCATTCTCTTGGGCCTCTGATCTCTGCCATATGAACAAGCCCCTGACTAGCCTAATGAAGAATAAAAGACCAAGTGGAAGGGAAATGAATCATCCCAGATGAGCCCCAGACATGTGAAACCCATTCCCTCCTCCTTGTAGTAATATAACAATATCATAATATAACCATCCAGTTGTGGACTGCATTCCCAGCTTCTCTTGCAGCTAGGTGTGGCCATATGGTGAAAATCTGGCCAAGGAGAATAAATAGAAGTGGTGTGTGCACCATCTGGTCATGCCCTTGGAAAGAAAGAGCATACTCCACACTTCCTCTCTCTTTTCACCTGGGCTGGAAGATGGACAGAGCGGGGTGATCCATTCCCAACTATGGGGATTGGACAGGCAACAAGACAAAGCCCACCCAAGATCAGCTGACTGCAGACACAAGAACAAGACCCGCTGAGACCAAAAGATCTGGCTGGAATAGACCACTTAAATTGTCAACTCATGGAATCAAGAGCTAAATAAACGGTGGTTGTTTCTAGACACTAACTTTTAGGGTGATTTTTTACCCAGTGATAGCTAATTGCTACAAATAGAGTAGCAAAGGCAGAGATGACTTCAAACATCTCTGCAACTAGGCCAGGGAAATATAATGAGGGCTTGATCACACCTTGCCTTTCTCAATGAAGTCACCATCCCTGTAAATGAATGTGGAGAATAACAATGCACATGACATGGGAAGATGGAGCCCTTGTTTCTGGGTGAGAACATTCTGGCTGCAGTATAGAGAATGGATTGGAGGAAATAAGACTGAAAAAGGTGAGGCTAGAGAGGAGGCTTTTGCAGTGATGATGAAGCCTGACCCAAGGATGGAAAAGAGCAGAGGAATTCAACACATATTTATTTATGTATTTATTTTTGAGACCAGGTCTTGCTCTGTCATCCAGGCTGGAGTGCAGTGACGCAAGCACAGTGCTTGCAGCCTCAACCTCCTGGTGTCAAGCAATCCTCCCACCTCAGCTTCTTCAGTAGCTGGGACCACAGGCACATGCCACCACATCCAAATAATTTTCTAATTTTTTTTTTTTTTGTAAAGACAGGGTCTCACTAGGTTGCCCAGGCTGGTCTCAAACTCCTGGTCTTAAGCACTTCTCCTGTCCCAGCCTCCCAAAGTGCTGGGATTACAGGCATCAACTGCCATACCCAGTCTCAAAACATATCTAGTAAGTAGATTCCCCAAGGTGTGATGACTGCTTTAATATGGAGGGAGAGAAAAGCTTAACGATAACTTTCAAGCCTTAATTCAAATTACTTTTAGGGGAAAGTTCTGAGATCTGGACTTTAGATCTCACCAGAATAGGGTTTTTCCACCTCGCCACTATTGTCATTTAGGGCCAGATTATTCTTGGTTGTGGGGGATGTTCCGTATGTTATAGGATGTTTAGCAACATCTCTGACCACTTCTCATTAGATGTCTGTAGCACACACAACACCTCTCCCCACCATCACCAGTTGTGACAATCAAAAATATCTCCAGATGTTGCCTATGCTCCCTGGGGGAAATATCAGTTTGAAGACAAGTGTACCCCATTATATTCTGATACCACTGTTTGACTTATGGTAGGACCTCAACAGGAGTTCAAATCCCAGCTCTTCCATTTAATATTTGCATATAGACCACAGATCCTATAAAGCAATTACACAATTGAGATTACAAAGCAACTAGCTAGCAACACTGTGACAGGAACTAAGCCTTCACATGTCAATATTAACCTTGAACAGAAATGGCCTACATTCTCCACTTAAAAGATATAGATTGTTAAACTGGATTAAAACAAAAAAGGAACCCAACCATATGCTGCCTACAAAAGACCTACTTAACATGTAAAGACACCCCCAGGCTCAAAGCAAAGGGATAGAAAAAGATATAGGCAACTATATATTTTTACCTCTGTGAGCCCCAATTTCTCATCCCCAACATGAGAAAATCCCTTCGTCAAATGGTCTTCTAGTGAGATGACCCTTAATTAAGTAGGTAAATAATAAAGAGATGGTCATTTATACCTTCACAGCTGGAGTTTCTAGAGATGAATCCGACTTGACAGCTGCAAAAGTAGCTTCCCATAAAGTTGACACAGTCAGAACGCTCAGGGCAGATCCCACTGGTGAGGCATTCATTGATGTCTGAGAAGCAGTGGAAGAGGGTGAGTAGATAAGAAATTGGGTGCCCAAGTTCAGAAATACATGAGCTCAAGCCAGGTGCGGTGGCTCACGCCTGTAATCTCAGTACTTTGGGAGGCTGAGGAGGGCAGATTATGGGGTCAGGGGTTCAAGACCAGCCTGACTAACATGGTGAAACCCTGTCTCTATTTAAAAATACAGAAATTAGCTGGGTGTGGTGGCATGCACCTGTAATCCTAGCTACTTGGGAGGCTGAGGCAGGATAATTGCTTGACCTGGGAGGAGGAGTTTGCAGTAAGCTGAGAGCACACCATTGCACCCCAGCCTGGGCGACAGAGCAAGACTCCATCTCAAAAAAAAAAAAAAAAAAAAAGAAAGAAAAAGAAAAAGAAAAAGAAAGAAAAGAAAAGAAAAAAAAGGAAATACATGAACTCACCTTACTGATAGATACCCACCCAAGACCCATCTCTGGGAGCCTGAGAGCATTACCAGTACAGGAGAAATTGCCTGGCTTTCCTGAGATCCAATGATTTCCAATGGGAGAAGAGAAACCATGTAAACAGTGGCAGCTGTATCTCCCTGACAGGTTTTTGCAGACTGAGTTAGGACCACAGGGCTGGGGGCTTTGAGAACATTCGTCAATATCTGGACAGAAAGTTGAAGTTACAAATTTGCTTATCCTAGATAGAAAACTTTATTATGCAAAAAAAAAGTTAAAACAATATCTCCCATCCCATATGCTCTTCATTCAATGTCACTTTGGCACTTCTTCCATTAAGCAAAGGAATGTATGTTCCCCTCTTGAATCTGAGCATGGTTGTGACTATGGTAGAAGTGACACTAGGTCATAAACATATTATGTACTTCTACCTTGTTCTCTTGGGATGCTTATCCTTGGAATCCAGCCACCATATTGTGAGGAAACTCAACCATTCATGAAATTTTACAGTGACCAGGAATTATTTACATGGTCAGAGAGAGGGAGGATGGGGAGAGAAGGAAAGAAAAGAAGAGGGGAGGGGAAGAGAGGGGAGGGGGAAGGGGAAGGGGAAGGAAGAGAGGGAAGGGAAGGGAATGGAAGCGAGAGAAGGGAGAGAGGGAAGGGAAGAGAAGTGAAGGGAAGCAAAGGGAGGGGAAGAGAGAAAGGGAAGGGAAGAGAAGGGAAGGGAAAGGAAAGGAGAGAGAGAAAGGAAGGGAAAGGAAAGGGGAGAGGGAAGGAGAAAGGGATGGAGGAAGGAAGGAAGGAAGGAAGGAAGGATGGAAGGAAGGAAGGAAACCAACCAACCAACCATGTTGGGCTGAGGGGAAGTAGCTACATTCAATACCCAGTCAGCTTTTACTTGATTTTCCCACCAAATGCTGGAGGGTTTGAGGGGGCATGAACTCACCTTTGCATTCCACTCCTGGACCCTTGAAGTATTTTTGTCCATTGCTGGACAGGAAGCCTTGTTTGCAAGTACAGTAGTAACTGTCCATGTTGCTGGTGCAGGTGGCATAAGCTGGGCACGTGGTAGTCTCTCTACATTTATTTGCACCTAGGCAGTGTATAACAAAAAGTTTAGACAAGATTAGAGCATTAGAGTGAGGCTGCAAGGGAATCCAGCATACAAGAGTGCGGGTTGGCATACAACGGGCTGGATTGTGTTCCCCCCAAAAGATATGTTGAAGTCCTAAATGCTGGTACTTGTGAATTTAATTTATTTGGAAGCTGTGTCTTTGTAGATCTAATTAAGATATAAGTTAAGATGAATCAGTGCTGGAGTAGGGTGGGCCACAGGTGTCCTTATAAGAATAGAAGAGACATAGGCATGCACAGGGACAATGCCATCCAACAATGGAAACCGGGATCAGAGTGCTGTGTCTAGAGGCCAAGGAACACCAAGGATTGCCAGCAATAACAAAACCCTTTTTTTAAAAAAGGCATGGAACAGATTCTGCCCGATAGCCTTTGGAGAAAAACTGGCCCTGCCAATACTTTGATTTCACATTTCTAGATGCCAGAACTTCAAGAGAATAAATTTCTGTTGTTTTAAGGAGCCCTAGGAAACGGATACAGCAGCCAATCATATTTAATCATGTACCTTGAAGATCCTAGACTCTTGCTACTCAGAATAGGGTCTATGGGTCAGCCACATGAGCATTGCTTGGGAGTTAGATGGAAATGCAAAATCCACTGAATCTGAATCTGCGTTTGAACAAGATCCCAGATGATGTGTGTGCACAGGGAAGTTTGAGAAGCACTGCTGTGGATCCTTGCTACCCAAAGTGTGGTCCACAGACCAGTATCATCTGCCTCCCTTTGGATTCCAAGAACATCTTGGAAAATCAGATGTTGATTCAGCAGTTCTGGGGAAGGGAGCCTGGGATTTTGTATTTCTAACAAGTCCCTGGAGGATGCCCATTCTGTTGGTCCATGGATCGCACCATGAACATCCACGCACTAGACAGAAAAGTGAGAGAGTCAAAAGTGCAAGTTTTGGGACAAGGCAGACTTGAGTTCAAGTACCAGCAGCAAACCTCAAAGCCAAGAATGATAGCTGCTCCTCCAGACCCATTCCACCCTCCTCCTTGTAATAATATAACCATCCAGTTGTGGACTGCATTCCCAGCTTCTCTTGCAGCTAGGTGTGGCCACAGGGCAAAAATCTGGCCAAAGAGAATGAGTAGAAGTGATGTGCGTACCATCTGGTCATGCCCTTGAAAAGAAAGAGCATACTCTACACTTCCTCTCTCTTTTCACCTGGGCTGGAAGATGGACAGATGAGGGTGATCCATTCTCAACCACTGGGATGAGGTTCACACCTAAGGTTGGAGAGGCAACAAGACAAAAGGAACTTGGGAGATGGGATGACATCCTAGGCAGGGTTGTCCCACCACCCTGTTCCATCATTAGACGGAGAAAAATAAACATCTAAATGGTTTCATTCATAGTTATTTTATTTGTATGGGAACAATCATGACTCTATCCTAGCCAATCCAGTCCTGGGACCGCTCTGTACCTCAGTTTACCACCATCCAGTAAGCCTCCAAGCCCTGTGGATCCCCTGTCCCAAATATCATTTGACAACTGCCCATTTCAATCCACTACCTTGGCTATGCCTGACCCAGATCCTCCTCTGAATTCAATTGTCCTCCATTGTCCTCCACAATCGTCTACTCCACACCATGGTCATCTCTGAATGCACCTTTGATCTCCCACCTCCACCCCCTGCCTATAATGCTCCTTGTTCTCTTTAGAAATAAAACCCAAATTACTCAGCATGAGCTGCAAAATCCCCAGTGACCAAACCCAACCGCATCATTCAGCCTCATCATGCCAGTTTCTCTTTGTTCTCCATTTCTAGCCTTCCTACCACAAGACTTTTGCACATGCTGTTCCCTCTGCCTCTGCTTTGCCTGGCCAGTTTTCACTCATTCTTCGGGTCTTGCTTTAACATCACTTCATCCAAGAAGCCTTCTCTTACTCCTCTATAGCTCCTGAGCTCCTCTTTTATGGAAGTTATCAAAATGGTGACTGCTTGATTGTTTCAGTGATTTCCTCCTTCATGGCCACGTTTACCACCACACTGTGAGCTTCAGGAGGACAAGACCACAGGTGGGGGCAGGCTCCCAGGTGTTAGGAAAGAGGCTCACTTGATGCTATCATTCTTGTGGCAGGCAGAATAACAGACCCTTCCAAGATGACCACGTTCTAATCCTGAAATCTGTGAATATGTTAGGCTCCATGGCAAAAGGGGAATGAAGGTTGCAGGTGGAGTTAAGTTTGCTGATCAGCTGATCTCAACATGGGGAGATTATCCTGGATCATGCAGGGGCAACCAATGTAACCATAAGTGTCTTTTTAAGCGAAAGTTGAAGCCAAAAAAGGCATTGCCAGAGTGATGTGATGCAAGAAAGAGCTGACCAGCCATTACTGGCTTTGAAGATGGGGAAAGGGGACATGAGCCAAGGAATGTGGTTGGACTTAGATACAGGAAAAGGTAATAAAATAGGTTCTCTTGGCTGGGAGTGGTGGCTCATGCCTGTAATCCCAACACTCTGGGAGGCTAAGGCAGGCAGATTACAAGGTCAGGAGTTCGAGACCAGCCTGACTAACATGATGAAAACTCGTCTCTACTAAAATACAAAAAAATTAGCCAGGCGTGGTGGTGGGCACCTATAGTCCCAGCTGCTCAGGAGGCTAAGGCAGGAGAATCGCTTGAACTGGAAGGTGGAAGTTGCAGTGAACCAAGATCAGACCACTGCACTAGAGCCTGGGTGACAGAGTAAGACTCTATCTCAAGAAAAAAAGAAAGAAAGAGAAAATAGGTTTTCTTATACAGTATCCAGAAGGAAAACAGCCCTGCCAGAGCCTCTATTTTAGCCCAGTGGGACCCATTTCAGACATCTGACCTCCAGAATGATAGATAATTTTTTGTTGTTTTATGCCACCAAGTTTGTGGCAATTTGTTACCGCAGCCATAGAAAATGAACACAATTCCCTATACCCATATGTGAAAAGAACATAACTCAGAGTGATTGAGCAACTTACCCAAAGACACACAGCTAGACAGCAGCAGAGTCAGACCTTTGAAAATCCAAAGTGCATTCAAGAGATAGAATCAATCTAAGTGTCCATCAGCGGATGAATGGTTAAGGAAGATGTGGTGTATGTACTCAATGGAATATCATTCAACCATAAGAAATAAGGAAATCCTATCTTTGCAGAAACATGGATGGAACTGGAGGACATTACATTAAGTGAAATAAGCCAGGCACAGAAAAACAGATATTACATGTTCTCATTCCTATATGGGAGCTAAAATAATAATAATAATGGTCTAATGGAGGTAGAGAGCAGAATGATAATTACCAGAGGCTGGGAAGGGTAGTGGGGAAGGGAAATAAAGAGTGATTGGTTAGCTAGTACAAAAACACAGTTAGGGCCAGGCACGGCGGTTCGCATCTGTAATCCCAGAAATTTGGGAGGCCAAGGCAGGTGGATTACCTGAGGTCAGGAGTTCAAGACCAGCCTGACCAACATGGAGAAACCCCTGTCTCTGCTGAAAATACAAAATTAACCAGATGTGGTGGCACATGACTGTAATCCCAGCTACTTGGGAGTGTGAGGCAGGAGAATCGCTTGAACCCAGGAGGCGTAGGTTGTGGTGAGCCAAGATCATGCCAATGGCACTCCAGCCTGGGCAACAAGAGCGAAACTCCATCTCAAGAAAAAACGGAAACAAAAACACAGTTAGATGGAAGGAATAACATCTGGTACTCAGTAGCACAACAGGACAACCACATATGAATGAGGACATACTTGTCTTTCTGTGCCTGGCTTATTTTACTTAATGACCTCCAGTTTCATCCATGTTGCTGCAAATTATAGAATTTCATTCTTTTTATGGCCAAATAGCATCCCACTGTGTATGCAGACCACACTGTGTTCATCCTTTCATCTGTTAATGGACACTTAAGTTGATCCCTTGTCTTATTATTATTATTATTTTTGAGATGGAGTCTTGTTCTGTCACCCAGGCTGGAGTACAGTGGTGTGATCTTGGCTCACTGCAACCTCCGCCTCCTGGATTCAAGCGATTCTCCTGCCTCAGCCTCCCAAGTAGTTGGGATTACAGGTGCACACCACCACACCAGGCTAATTTTTGTATTTTTAGTAGAGACAGGGTTTTGCCATGTTGGCCAGGCTGGTCTCAAACTCCTGACCTCTGATGATTTGCCTGCCTCAGCCTCCCAAAGTGCTGGGATTACAGGTGTGAGCTACTGCACCTGGACTGATTCCACATCTTGACTATTGTGAATAGTGGACTTGGGCTTTGTATCAAAGAAAGATGGGAGTCATGGGAGGATCTAGAGCAGAGTAGGGACACAGCATAAGGTTTTAACATAAGCCTTCTGGCCACTGGTTGGAAGATGAACTATGGAAGATCAGAATCAAATTGATCAAGGAGGGGGCGACTGTACTTGTCCAGGTAAATGATGTCAGTAGATACAACCCAGAGAGGAGCCATGGAGGGAATGCAAATTGGGATTTTTTTTTTTTTTTAAGCAACGCTAACAAAATTTGCCAATGGATTGGATGTGAGGAGTGAAAAGAGAGGAACCAACCATAATGTCAACGCCAATTGGTAGTATGAAAAAATGAAAAAGTGTCAAAAACAGAAGGAATGGCCAGGTGCAGTGGCTCACACCCGTAATCCCAGCACTTTGGGAGGCCGAGGTGGGCGGATCACCTGAGGTCAGGAGTTCAAGACCAGTCTGGCAACCATGGTGAAACCCCATCTCTACTAAAAATACACAAATTAGCCAGGTGCGATGGTGCGCACCTGTAATCCCAGCTACTCGTGAGGCTGCGCCAGGAGAATCGCTGAAACCCAGGAGGCAGAGGTTGCAGTGAGCTGATATCAAGCCACTGAATTCCAGCCTGGGTGACAGAGAGAGACTCCATCTCAAAAAATATGTATATACAAAAATTAGCTGGGCATGGTGATGTACCCCTGTAATCTCAGCTACTGGAGAGGCTGAGGCAGAAGAATTGCTGAAATCCAGGAGGTGGAGGCTGCAATGAGCAGAGATCAAGTCTGGCATGGGTGACAGAGTGAGATTTCATCTCAATAAATAAATTAATAAGGAATGGATTATCGTGATTGTGACATTATTCACCCTGCTTTTGTCACATGCTCAGTTTTGAGATCCAAGTTCTTTGCTCCTATAATTCACCCTGTTCATTTCCCTTTTCTGCATGAGGCCTCTGATGGTATCTCTCTTCCCATTTTCAGCTTCCTCTTTCATCTGCAGAGGCAACATTTGTCTGCAGATTTCTAGCATTTTATCACTTGTGGTCCCTTAATGCTGTGAGCTTCCCATCATCCTCTTCCTCTAGCCCACTCGCTCACAACTCAAACCCACCCAAGCCCAGAATAACAGCCCAGCCTTGTGGGATGAGGACAGAGTCCATCTCAAAACAAACAAACAAAAAACAGCCCAGGAAGTGGGTACCACTCTCCGCCCATGGTACACATGAGGAAACCGAGTCTCAGAGAAGCCGTTGGGTCACTTGGACAGAAAACAGGAGAGTTGGGGCCCAGGTCCAGGGTCATAGCCCCCAAAATGTGGTCTCTTCACAGCTTTGATCACCAAATGCCCTCTGGGCCTTGGTTTTCTCATCTGTGAAGTGGGTTTAATTGCAGAATCCAACCGGGAAGCCTGTGATGATGGAGGCATCAGAGCAGGGGAACTCCCATTGATAAAACTAACAGATCTCGTGAGACTTACTCACTACCATGAGAACAGTAGAGGGAAACCACCCCCCATGATTCAGTTATTTCCACCTTGGCCCTGCCCTTGACACATCGGGATTTTTACAACTCAAAGGTGAGATTTGGGCAGGGACACAGCCAGACTCAACAACTAAGAACTGAAGATGTCTTTCTTCCTTTACCCAGCAAGAGCTTATGTGGAAGATGAGAGTATTTAACAAAACATAAAGTCACTTATGTTTTTTCTTTTTTTCTTTGAGATGGAGTTTTCTCTCTTATTGCCCAGGCTGGAGTGCAATGGTGCGATCTCAGTTCAATGCCACTCCACCTTCTGGGTTCAATTGATTCTCCTGCCTCAGCCTCCCAAGTAGCTAGGATTACAGGCGTGCACCCCTACACCTGGCTAATTTTTCTGTTATTAGTAGAGACAGGGTTTCACCATGTTGGCTAGGCTGGTCTCGAACTCCTGACCTCAGGTGATCCATCTGCCTCAGCCATGCAAAGTGCTGGGATTACAGGCGTGAGCCACCACATCCAGCTGTCACTTATGTTTATTCACACTGAGTTGTGGTTTGAGTAAATTCCATCCCTACTCTTAATACACTACCATTGATAAAGCTCATGCTACATACCAGGTGGTTTCCAAAGCTACCTTTTTGAACTTAAGTTACAGAACATCCCTATTGTTATCTGTGTTTCACAGCTTGAGAGACTGAAGTTCAGAGAGGTTATGTGATTTGCCTGAGATCACACAGCAATTCTAAGCACAAAGGAAAGAGCCTGGAGTGAGAATCAGGAGACCTGCATGTTAACCCTTGCTCTGCCACTTACTATCTCCCAGCAAGCATCTGGATGAGGCTTAATTTCCCAGGATCTTTCCTGGGGAGAAAGCATTCTCCACCATATCAAGCATCTGCATTCTCTCTGGCCAACTTACTTTTTATTGTTGGTTTCAGTGTCGGTCCTGTGTGCGTTTCCCAGATGTCCATAACACAACACCCTGTGAAGAAAAAAAAGAAAAACACCATGAACCACCAAAAAAACAAAGCCCTTTTGGGCTCAACCTGCAAAATTGCTTCTGGTTTGGCCTCACAGAAACGGGTTTGAAGAGGCTAGATGTCAAATTCAGTTAAGGAACAAACATACACTATTTTGCATAAGCATATCAGTGACCATTCCTGAGTTTTGGCACTTAGGTTTTTTTTTCATTTTGTCTGTCGTTGTCATCGTCTCTTCCTCCTCCTCTTCCTCCTCCTTTGTTCTTCTTCCTCTTCTTCTTCTTCTTCTCCTTCTTCCTTCTTCTTTTTGATTAAATAGGTCTATGCTAAGCACTGTGGTGCACACCTGTAATCCCAGCACTTTGAGAGGTCAAGGTGGGTAGATTGCTTGAGCCCAGGAGTTTAACACCAGCGTGGGCAATATGGTGAAACCCCATCTCTACAAAAAAATGCAAAAATGAGTTGGGCATGGTGGCACATGCCCGTAGCCCCGGCTACTCAGGAAGCTGAGTTGGGAGGGTCACTTGAGATCAGCAGTTTTAGACCAGCCTGGGCAACACAGTATTCGTCAAAAAGTTTTTTTTTTTTAAATTAGTCGGGTGGTAGTGACACCTCGTAGTCCCAGCTACTCAGGAGGCTGAGGTGGGAGGGTTGCTTGAGCCCATGAGTTTGAGACTGCAGTGAGCTGAGATCGAGATCGTGCCAATGCACTCCAACCTAGGTGACCCTGTCTCTAAAAAAAAAATATTCTGCCTAGGCGTGGTGGCTCACAGTTGTAATCCCAGCACTTTGGGAGGCCAAGGTGGGCAGATCACGAGGTCAGGAGATCAAGATCATCCTGACCAACATGGTAAAACCCTGTCTCTACTAAAAAGATACAAAAACTAGCTGGGTGTGGTGGCACACTCCTATAGTCCCAGCTACTCGGGAGGCTGAGGCAGGAGAATTGCTTGAACCTGGGGGTCGGAGGTTGCAGTGAGCCAAGATTGCGCCACTGCACTCCAGCCCGGTGACAGAGCAAGACTCTGTCTCCAAAATAATAATAATAAGTTTCTTAGCCTCCAAAAATAAATAAAAATACAAAAATTAGCTGGGTGTGGTGGCACATGCCTATAATCCCAGCTACCCAGGAGGCTGAGGCAGGAGAGTTGCTTGAATCAGGATCTAGGAGTCAGAGATTGCAGTGAGCCGAGGTCGCACCACTGCACTCTAGCCTGGGCTACAGAGTGAGACTCCATCTTAAAAAAAAAGAAAAGAAAAATTTTGGTTGATTTGCAAAAACATACATTAAAGCATGCATTCTCAAAAGGGGTGATACCTCCCCGAAAAGACCTAAACTTTGTTCTTGGTTCTCAAGGAGGAAATTATTATTATTTTTTTGAGACACAGTCTCGCTCTGTCACCCAGGCTGGAGTGCAATGGTGCGATCTTGGCTCACTGCAACCTCTGCCTCCTAGGTTCAAGCAATTCTCCTGCCTCAGCCTCCTGAGTAGCTGGGACTACAGGTGTGCACCACCATGCCCAGCTAATCTTTGTATTTTTATTAGAGACGGGGTTTCATCATGTTGTTCAGGATGGTTTCGAACTCCTAACCTTGTGATCCACCTGCCTCGGCCTCCCAAAGTGCTGGGATTACAGGTGTGAGCCATCATGCCTGGCCAGGAAGAGATCTTTTAAAACTTACTCTTTTACGTATAAGATACATATGGATATGCAGAAAATACATATATAGATATACAGTATTAAAATTTCGTGAGAGGGTAGGGCAATTCATTTTTTAATGTTTAAAGACAGTGCAGCCCTGCAGCATTTAGGTCTCCTGCACCATCATCATCATTGCTATCATTATCACCATCATCATCACCACCATCATCTCCATCACCAACTTCATCGCCATCATCACCATCATCATCATCACAATCACCATTATCATTATCACCATTACCACTACTGCCATCATCACCATTATTGCCATCATCACTACCATCATCATCGTCACCATAATCACCATCATCACCATCTTCATCATCATCACTACAATCATCACCATCATCACCATCACTGTTACCATCATCACCATTACCATTGTCACATAATCATTACCATCATCACCACTACCAGCAGCAGCACCATGATCACCATCACCATCCACCATAATCACCATCATCACCATCTTCATCATCATCATCACCATCTTCATCATCATCATCACCATCTTCATCATCACCACCATCGCCATTATCGTCACCACCACCACCATCATTATCACTATTATCATCATCATCACCATCACTATCTTCATCATCACTATTGTCACCAACATCATCATTATCATCATCACCATTATTATCATTACTATCATCATCACAACTCTTTGCTGATTAACTTCAGAGCAGAATAAGGAATGTTAATGGTTAATACCATTGCCAACACCCCAAAATAACAACTCTGCATTCCTACATTTGATGTCCACAGGCCACTGATTTCTTCTAATGTAGCCTACCAGTCAACAACTCCTACACACTCAAACTCCCAAATTCTACCTATTATTACTAACAAAAATTATTTGCTCATTTATTAATTAATTTAGAGGCAATCCAACATACTGTTTGTGCATACAAAGTCTGGAGTCAAAATGCTTGGGTTTAAAAATCTGGCTTCACCACTTACTGACTGTGTGGCCTTGAGAAAGTTATTTAATCTTTGTGCCTCAGTTTCCCCCTTGGTAAAATAGGGGAATCAGAACTACTGTACAACAGCAGAGAAAACACATGCTTGCTACTTAGAAGATGTCCCCTGGCCAGGTGCAGTGGCTCACGCCTGTAATCCCAGCACTTCGGGAGGCTAAGGCAGGTGGATCACATGAGGTCATCCAGCCTCATCAACATGGTGAAACCCCATCTCAACTAAAAATACAAAAATTAGCTGATGTGCTGGTGTGCACCTGTAATCCCAGCTACTTGGGAGGCTGAGGCAGGAGAATCACTTGAACCCAGGAGGCAGAGGTTGCAGTGAGCTGAGATCATGCCACTGCACTCCAGCCTGGCAACAGAGTGAGATTCAATCTCAAAAAAAAAAAAAAAAAAAAAAAAAAAAAAAAAAAAAAAAAAGAAGATGTCCCCCTATATCCTCCATTCTTAAATTTGATCCAATGACCAAAACACACAAGACATAGAAAAAAAAACAGTAACATGGAAGATAAACAAGGCTGAGACAAAAAAAAAAAAAAAAAAAAAAAAAATGACACCTGAAGAAAGAGAAATAAGAGCAGACAGGACAGGTCTATCTCATTGGTCAGGACTCAGCACAAATTGCCCTTCCTCAACCCCAGACTTCTCCCTTCCACATAACCCCCAACCACATTCTAGACAACTTCTTTTATAACACTTATCACTACCTAGAATTCCATCATTTACTTATTATTTGGGGCAACATAGTGCAGTAAAAAAGCTTACAAACTCTGTAATCAGACTGCCTGGGTTGAAATCCTGGCTCTGCATCTTATTGACTAAGTGGTCTTGGGAAAATTATTTTATCTCGTTTGCCTCAGTTTTCTTCTTTGCAAATAGAACTAATAATGACCCAATGTCATAGAAATGTGGTGACAATTGGATACGTTCTATGTTTAAAGAAGTTACAACAGTGTTAAGTGGGCTATGACCATCTGTCCCTCTTTCCTGTCTTCTCTTACCCACAAGAATATCAACCTCAAGAGTGCAGGATCGTAGTCTCTTTTTTTCCTCACTGCTATAACTTCTAGTGCCTGGAACAGAACTTGATACACAGGATGTGCTCAGGAAACACAGGTCAAATGAATGGCTATAAAGAAAATTTGTCCTGAAAGAAGGACTTCCCTGAGCTATGGAGTTTTGTCAAAGGTTCCCCGAATAAAGGTGTTTGCCACGGCCAGCCTAGACTTATGATCTCTTTCTTGGCTGGACCATTCATGGTTCTCCCTTTTCTCTGAAGCCTATTTCCAACCCAGGCCTCCCCAGCCCCACATTCAGCCTCACACTCACCCCAAAAGAGGAGCAGGTTGAAGCCACGCATTACGCTGTGGTTCTGTCATTCAAAGAGAAGGAGCTTTTCTACTGACCATGGGTTTTCAGTAACAGAAGGTGTAGGAAGAGGGGAAGGCGGGGCCAGAGTTGCTCAATTCTGCCCGGCCATCAGAGCCCTTTTTGCTGAGTTACTGCCACTAAAAGACAGCCTAGAAAATCCTAATTTCCCCGTTTCTCCACAATAAAGAGAAGTCAATCTGCCTAATGTGTACTATTCTCTCCATCTCCTTCCCACTCTCTCTCTCTTTCCCACCAGTCTATCTCCCAGTACTCAACACCTTCTTTGATTGCATCCAATAAACAAGCTTCCATCTCCTGCCTCCAGTGAAGCAAATCTCAGCCTTTAGGGTCTCTTTCCAGTCTCCCCTTATAAAAAACAGCCATCACAATCACAGGTACCAGGCACTGTGCTAGTCACACCGCCAACATAATGCAATTTCATTATCATGTCAACCTTGTAAAGTAGGAATTCCTCTCCCTCCCTCCCTTCACCAACAAAATGGAAACTTAGGCTTGCAGAGGACTTGTCACTTGTCCGAGATCTCTCAGACCTGAGATTTGAACCCAGGACCCTCTGAATCCAAAGGCAAGAGCATTAATCATCCTATTTTCCTTCAGATCACCACTCTATCTGACCACTCTACAGCAAAACTCCCACCCTATTCCCAGCTTCCTAACTCTCTCTGATAACTGGTAACATCTCAGGGTCTCATGAGTGCAGACCCTTAGACAAGGATTCTAGCAAAAGTAGTTTATTAAGAGGGTGACCCCAGAATACACCAGCTGGGAGGGAGAAAGTGAAAGAGGAAAGGCACAGAGCCAATACTGGGTGTGTCTTCAAACAAGTTACATGGTGAGAAAGTGGAACTTCACCTCCCCGGAGACATCTGGGGAGCAGAAGCAGCATGGAACATACTCTTCAGAGTTATTCCAACTGAGGGGTAAGGGAGCTGAAGTATTTATACCCCACCTACTGTCAGTCATTAGTTGACTGAAGGTTTGTTCCCAGGGGGCGTCAACCACTTGAAACTTCAGGCCTGGCCTCCAAGCAGATAGAATGGGCTCCAGTTTGTATAATCCCACTGATAACAAAATGTAGTGATTGGCAGATGTTGAAGTGCTGTCATTCAGCTGGGGTAATACCCAAGGTTCATTGCCTTGTGGCAAGGAAATAAAAAATGCAGACATACAAGGAATACGTTTTAGAGCAGAGGTTTAGGACGGGCGCAGTGGCTCATGCCTGTAAACCCAGTACTTTGGGAGGCCAAGATGGGTTGATCGCCTGTGATCAGGAGTTTGAGACCAGCCTGGCCAACATGGTGAAACCCCATCTCTACTAAAAAAAAAACAAAAATTAGCCGGACGTGGTGGCAGGTGCCTGTAATTCCAGCTACTTGGGAGGCTGAGGCAGAAGAATCGCTTGAACCTGGGAAGCAGAGGTTGCACTGAGCTGAGATCGTGCCACTGCACTCCAGCCTGAGCAACAGAGTGAGACTCCATTTCAGGAAAATAAAATAAAATAAAATAAAAGGAGCAGATAGGCAACAAGAGCTCTCTCCCTTGCAGAGAGAGAGGGCTTCCAAATGGACCTCCCAGTTCCATGGTGAAATGCATGGGGTTTTATAGATGAGCCTGAGGTGGTGGTATCTGATTTACATAAGGCCCAATGATTGGTTGGACCAGGTGTGCCATTTACATAGATTGCAAAGAAGCTGGCCAGGCTCTAATATTTTATTATGCAGATGGGGTCTCTACCTGGCCAGGACCATGTTGCTTGTTCCCTTACTGCACACGTGGTTGACAAGAAAAGGGAAGATGGAGCCTCCATGTTGAACATGGCGGGCTCCCAGTAGCCTTTTCCTGTTGGCATGGCTGCCGGCGTTCACCCGTGCAAGCTTTCAGCTTGTTTTTCTGCATCTGCAGCCTGACTTTTCAGGCTGCTCTTTGCTAGAAAGGAAATGATTTGGGGGCTGCTTCTTATTAAAAGGGCAACTTTACCGAGGACCCTCTTGCCCTCACTCTCTGCCTAAATAATTTCTTCCTGGCTCCTGTATCAGTGTCAAGCTAGGGCATATAAATGTGTTAAGTTAGGTCACAGGTGTGGGCAGTCACTGATAGCATCTGCTACAAGCTACAAAGGAGGTTCAAAGAGTATCCCCAGGTTCTTAGAAAAGTTCTACATGTATTTGCCTTCCCCTTTTCTTCTTTGCAAACTACCAACTTTGGAGTTATTGTCACTAAAAAAAAAGATTCAGGTGGCTCACTCCTGTAATCCCAGCACGTTGGGCGGCTGAGGCGGGCAGATCACCTGAGGTCGGGAGTTCAAGACCAGCCTGACCAACATGGAGAAACCCCATCTCTACTAAAAATACAAAATTAGCCAGGCATGGTGGCACATGCCTGTAATCCCAGCTACTAGGGAGGCTGAGGCAAAAGAATTGCTTGATCCCAGGAGGCGGAGGTTGCGGTGAGCCAAGATTGTGCTACTGAACTCCAACCTGGGCAACAAGAGTGAAACTCAGCATTAAAAAAAAAAAAAAAAAAAAAAAAATCACGATTACGACTGGCTTTTTTTCTTTTTCTTTTCTTTTCTTTCTTTCTTTTTTCTTTTTTCTTTTTTTTTTTTTTTTGAGACGCAGTCTCACTCTGTTGCCCAGGCTGGAGTGCAGTGGCACGATCTCGGCTCACTGCAACTTCTGTCTCCCAAGTAGTAGCTGGGATTACAGGTGTGCATACCATGCCCTAGCGAATGTTTGTATTTTTAGTAGAGACAGGGTTTCACCATGTTGGCCAGGCTGGACTGGAACTCCCAACCTCAGGTGATCCTCCTGCCTTGGCCTCCCAAAGCGTTGGGATTACGGGCATGAGCCACTGTGTCCAGCCAGATTCATCAATGGCTTTCTCTCTGTGCCTTCATTCTTTCTCCGTTGGCCCCAAGAATACCAGCTGGTGATGCTTGTGGCCACAGCATTTACCTTAAGAAGATAATGTTGTCATGAAATATCTCACCTTTATTATTATTTTTGCATTGCTCTAATATATCGACTTCGAAAACAAAAGAAGGCATCATTCTACTTACAGCGTTCTGTTTTTAGTATGGATCTTTCCAGATTACTATATTTTACAAATATGGTGTTCTTAATATATACTACAGTATATTTTACAAAATATAGTAATTCTTGATTGCTGAAAATGTCAGATCCTAGCAAACATAACTTTCCTCCGTGTGATGTTAACATCATGCTCAAACAGCTGTTGGCTGAAGATTTATTTGATAAATTCAATTTCCCAAAATAGACGATTGTGGGCTGGGAACGGTGGCTCACGTCTGTAATCCCAGCACTTTGGGAGGCCAAGGTGGGTGGATCATGAGGTCAGGAGATTGAGATCATCCTGACCCAACATGGTGAAACCTCATCTCTACTAAAAATACAAAAATTAGCTGGGTATTGGGTGGGTGCCTGTAATCCCAGCTACTCAGGAGACTGACACAGGAGAATCGCTTGAACCCAGGAGGTGAATGTTGCAGTGAGCCTAGGCCGACCCATTGCACTCTAGCTTGGGTGACAGAGCAAGACTCCATCTCAAAAAAAAAAAAAAAAAAAAAAAAAAAAATCTTTTTTGAATTGACAAATTAAATTGTAGCTATTTATGGGGTACAACATGATGTTTTGAGATATGTGTAGACAGTGGAATGGCTAAACTGAGGCAATAAACCTATCCCTTTGCATGCAATTATCGTTTTTTGTGGTAAGAATAGTTACATGAACCCTCTTAGCAATTTTCAAGGATATGCTACATTGTTCATTGTTACATTTTTCTCCTGTTCAACTGAAATTTTGTATCCTCTGACCAACTTCTCCCCACCCACATCTTCCCCATATTCTTCTGATCATAGGATGCTGAGACCCTACACTCAACATTCTATGAGGTCTCATAGGACGAGTATCTCATAGGTCTCAGATACCCAAATATCCACCTGGGGACTCACAAAGATTGTAAAGAAAGTGGTATACCCTGGCGCAGTGGCTCACACCTATAATCCCAAAACTTTGGGAAGCCAAGGCAGGGAGATCACCTGAGGTTAGGAGTTCAAGACCAGCCTGACCAACATGGTGAAACCCCGTCTCTACTAAAAATACAAAAATTAGCAGGGCATGGTAGTGGGTGCCTGTAATCCCAGCTACTCTGAAGGGTGAGGTGGGAAGATCGCTTGAACCCAGGATGCGGAAGTTGCAATGAGCCAAGATTGTGCCAGTGCATTCCAGCCTGGGCCACAGAGCCAGACTCCATCTCCAAAAAAAAAAAGAGAGAGAAAGAGAAAGAAAGAAAAGAAAGAAAGAAAGAAAGAAAGAAAGAAAAGAAAGAAAGAAAGAAAGAAAGAAGAAAGAAAGAAAGAAGAAAGAGAAGGAAAGAAAGAGAAAAAAGGAAGGAAGGAAAGAAAGGGGTTTCCCTGGAGAAGTGTTTGCTCTGCAGAGACCACAGATGGAGCTCTCCTTTCCCATTGCCTGGAAATATTGGTCCTTGCTCTCCTCCTCTCCCAATAATTCCCTTTCAGGTAACGTTAGCTATAGAAATGGCTGTCAGAGCCTTGCACTTTCTCCTATAATCCTTGTTCAATGTATCCAGGAGTGTAGGCTCTCGAGGCAGGTAGACTAATATGGTGATTTTAACATATGTTCATAAAATTTTTAATACTCTTCAAGTGGTAGAGACTAATCCCTCTCTCCTTGAACATGGACTTAGTGACTTGTTTCTCTTTTTTTTTTAAGACAGGATCTTGCTCTGTTGCCCAGGCTGGAGTACAGTGGCATGATCATGGCTCACTGTAGCCTCCAAGTCCTGGGCTCAAGCGATCCTCCTACATCAGCCTCCCAAGTAGCTGGGACTACAGGCATGTGCCACCACATCCAGCTAATTTTTTGTTTGTTTGTTTGCAGAGATAGCATCTTGCTATGTTGCCCAGGCTGGTCTTGAACTCCTGGGCCCAAGTGGTCCTCCTGCCTCAGCCTCCCAAAGTGCTGGGATTACAGGCATGAGACACTATGCCCAGTGTGACTTGCTTCAGCTGATCAGAAAATGGAGCGTGTGACAGTTTGTGACTAGGTCGTACATGTAACTGTGGCTTCCTCCTTGCTCTCTCTTTCCAGGATCATGCACTGGGGAGAAGGCAGTCTCCATGCTGTAAGGACACTCAAGCAGCGCTGTGGAGGAGCTGAGCCTCGCACCAACAGCCATGTGAGTGAGCTACCTTGGAAGCAAGTCTTCCCACCCCAGTCAAACTTTCAGATGACTCAGCCCTGGCCAATGGCTTCTGACCCTCAGAAACCCCAGACTTCTGACCCTCAGAAACTTTAAGAAACTAAAAGTTCCCTATTATAAGCTGCTACGTTTTGGAGTAATTTGATATACAGCAAGAGATAACCAATACACCTAAGAAGCAGTTTTCACCGTTAATAAAATGAGAGTAATAATGTATCTCACCTCATAGGTTTGAGGGTTAAGGTGATACAATAATAAAACCCTGCCTGGCACAGATTAAATGCTTAAGTACGATTAGTTATTATTGGCATTATTATTATTCCATCATGCTAAATGGTCACAGTTACTCAGAAAAAAATCCTGATACCACCAAAATTGAATTGCAGAAGCCAGCAAAGTTCATATCAGGCAGAACCTTATAATGTGGGTGAAAGAGTTTAGGCTTTATCCTCAGGGCAATAAAAGGGGCTTCAGCAAGGGAGCCACAGGCTCAGGTTGGAATTTTACACGTGTGTTTTGTAGGTGGGTATTGGACCGGGGGACTCACAGGTGGGCAGACAGGGAGGAGGCTGGGGATATAGCCAGGAGAGAGAAGAGGGCAGTGGTCTGGTCTGGGGCAGGGGCTGCAATGACGGAGAAATTCCTGAGGCAGGAACAACCGAATCTGGGGACTGTCTGGATGTAGCAGGAGTTTGAGACAGAAGGAGTTGAAATTTGGAGGCAGGGCTAAAGAGTTGGAAGGTTTTGCAGTCAGGCCCGGATGCCTCCTGAGGTTGGAGATGGGATGAGGTTTACCAGTGCTACAATAAATGGCCACTGATCCAGTGGCTTGGGGAAAACACAGATTTAATATATGATTGGTCTGGAGGTCAGAGTTCTCCCCAGTCTTATGGGACTAAAACCAAGATGCCAGCAGGGCTGCGTTCCTTCTGGAGCTCCAGGGCAGAATCCATTGTGTCCTTTCTGGCTTCTGGAGGCAGCCCGCATGCCCTGGCTCATGGTCCCTTCCTTCCTATGCAAAGCCAGCAGCTAGCAGATTCACGTCGCCTGCACACTCTAAATCTGGTCTTGCTCGCTCTGTGTCTCTCCTTTTCCCTCCTTCTTGTTCTTTCATTCTCTATCTCTCTTTTTCTCTGTCTCTCTTCTAATTCTCTCTCTTGCCCATTCTCTCATTTTCTCCCCCTCTTGCTCTTTCATTCTCTCTCTTTTTTCTTACATTTATTTGTTTATTTATTTGAGACACAGTCTGTCACCCAGGCTGGAGTGCAGTGATGCAGTCTCAGCTCACTGCAACTTCCGCCTCTTGGGTTCAAGCGATTCTCCTGCCTCAGCCTCCCAAGTAGCTGAGGTGACAGGTATGCCCCACTATGCCTGGCTAACTTTTGTATTTGTGGTAGAGACAGGGTTTCATCATATTGGCCAGGCTGTTCTCAATCTCCTGACCTCAGGTGATCCACCTGCCTCAGCCTCCTAAAGTGCTGGGATTACAGGCGTGAGCCACCACACCTGGTCCATTCTCTCTGTCTTGTTATCTCTCCTTATTGCTCTTGTTCCCTCTCTCTCTCACTCTCGCTCTCTCTTTCTCTCTCACTCCGTATATCTCTACGTCTCCATCTCTTTCTGACCCTCCTGCCTTCTTCTCATAAGAACTTTTGTAATGCCATCGAGTGAAAGTCGCAGTGAGCCGAGATCATGCTACTGCACTCCGGCCTGGGCAACAGTGAGACTGTCTCCAAAAAAAAAAAGCGGGGGTCGGGGCGGGGGGGTCCTTAACTGAATTCCATCTGCAAAAGTCCCTTTTGTCATAGAAGGGAACTCATCCATCCATGGGTTTTAGAGATTAGGATCTTGGGTCCTGGTGGGAAACTAAGGACCCAAGACTCCAGGCACCCTTCAAACCCACAGAGGTGACGGAGGCTATGAGGTGTGCCCTGCAGCGGGCCTAAGGCAGGGGCATGAGGACAAGAAGGTGAAGGGTGCAGAAGAGGAAATCAACAATTCTGGCCAAGCAACTTGCAAAAGTCTAACGCCTGTGACTTCCTCAGCAGAGGGGAATGCAAGGGACTCTCAAGATTAAAGACATCAGCGGAGGGGTGGCTGCAGGAAAATCACCTACTGGCACACAGAGTTCCAGGAAGGGGTAGGGAAGCTGGGGAATCCCTACCTAACTTGACCCTGCCCTGCTTAGACTCTATATGCTTCCATAGCTCCCTATTGCCCTCGGAATGAAGTTCAGACTTATTAATATGGCACTCAAGGCCTTATCTAGTCTTACTCCGGTCTCCCTGTGTTGTTTTATGGATCTCCACTCCCCCTAAAACCCTAGTGATCAGCTAGGCACAGAGGCTCATGCCTGTAATCCCAGCACTTTGGGAGATCGAGGCAGGAGGATTGCTTGAGCCCAGGAGTTCAAGGTCAGGCTGGGCAGCATAGTGAGACCCTGTCTCTACAGAAAAAAAAATGTTTTAATTAGCTAGCATAGTATCTGGTGCACGCCTGTGGTCCCAGCTACTCGAGAGGCTGAGGTGGGAGGATCCCTTGAGCCCAGGAGTTTAAGGGCAGCTTGAGCAACATGGCAAAACCTTATCTCTACAAAAGAAAATTTTTAATTAGCCAGGTGTGGTGATGCATGCCTGTCATCCCAGCTACTGGGGAGGATTGTTTGAGCCCAGGAAGTCAAGGTCACAGTGAGCCATGATGGCACCACTACACTCCATCCTGGGCAACAGAGTGAGACCCTGTCTCAAAACAAACAACAACAACAAAAAAAAAAAAAACAGGCTGGGCACGGTGGCTTATGCCTGTAATCCCAGCACTTTGGGAGGCCAAGGCAGGTGAATTACTTGAGGTCAGGCATTTGAGACCAGCCTGTCCCACATGGCAAAACCCTGTCTCTACTAAAAATACAAAAAATTAGCGGGGCATGGTGGTGGCAAGTGTCTGTAATCCCAGCTACTCAGAAGCTGAAGCAGGAGAATTGCTTGAACCTGGGAGGCGGAGGTTGCAGTGAGCTCAGATCATGCCACTGCACTCCAGCCTGACAAGAGCAAAACTCCGTCTCAAAAAAAAAATAAAAATAAAAAGTCCCCGAGGGATTGTAAAATACTTGAAGCCCGTGTTGTGGATGCCGTCGACTTCTTGCCCACTGGCCCTTCACAGGCTGGTGCACCCACCCCCCTGGCTGCTGTGAGTACTGCCTACAATAGCTCATAACTTACAGCTTTCCCCTTCTTACCTGAGCAACTGTATGAACCCTCAGACCCAGCCCACAGCCATCACAGATGGTCGCAGAGGTGCAGAAGACCAGCCCCGTGCCCTTGGGATGAGATCAACCTGGCAATGCCAATCACACTCCAGGGCTCCCCGTGGGATGCAGCTAAGGCTGGACTCCAGCTGAGACCTCTTTCTGGTTTAATTCTTTCCCCTGCTCTCTGCCTGATCTTCTCCCTCAAAAACACCTGTGCACAAGAAACCTCACACTTCAGATTCTCCTTTTTTAAAATTTTTTTGAGACAGGGTCTTGCTCTGTTGCCCAGGTTGGAGTGCAATAGTGCAGTCACAGCTCACTGCAGGCTCAACTGCCTGAGCTCAAGCGATCCTCTCACCTCAGCCTCCTAAGTAGCTGAGACCACAGGCGTACATCATCATGCCCTGATAATTTTTTTTTTTTGGTAGAGATGAGCTCTTGCTTTATTGCCCAGGCTGGTCTCAAACTCCTGGGTTCAAGCAGTCCTCCTGCCTCCGCCTCCCAAAGTGCTGGGATTGCAGTCATGAGCCACCACACTCAGTTCTCTCTTGATGCCAAGTCTGAAATGCACATTCACCTCAAATCCTATGCAACATGTCTGTGTAGATATCACCTCCTCCAGAAAGGCTTCCTTGACTTCCTGTGAGGCTCCTCCTCCATCCTCCCCCACCATCACCATAGTCAGTATTATCTATGCTTGCTTGAATGTCTGTTTCCCTCAAAAGATTGGGCATTTTCTCAGGGCAGGGAAAGAATTTCATTGGCTGTTGTATCCTAGAAAATAAAGAAACAAATGAAGAAAAAGAGAGGAAGAGAAACGGATGAATCTACTGACCTTTGCATCCCTGCCTCGCTGCCCCAGAAAGACCATGATTCTTGAGTGGGTGAGAAATGAACAGCAGCTGCCCTTTTGCTGGAGGAAAGAATCAGGGTTTCTAAGAGGGAGGTAGATGCAAAGACTTCATCGTCCTTCAAAGACTTCATGATTTATCTACGGCCCCTAAGGCTCTTTCTTTAAAGGTAGGGGTGGTTTATCAGGAGTCCCCAAGACCCCCCTTCCCAAGCTCAATGATTCTCTAAGAAGACTCAGCATATAGTCCTGCTAATGAATTATTACAGTGAAAGGATACAGAGCAAAACGTGAGACGAGGGAGCTGCATGTGGTGGCTCACGCCTGTAATCCCAGCACTTCGGGAGGCTGAGGTGGGCAGATCGCTTGAGGTCAGGAGTTCGAGACCAGCCTGGCCAACATGGTGAAACCCCATCGCTACTAAAAATACAAAAATTAGCTAAGCATGGTGGTGGGAGCCTGTAATCCCAGCTACTCAGGAAGCTGAGGCAAGAGAATCGTTTGAACCTGGGAGGCAGAGGTTGCAGTGAGCTGAGATCATTCCACTGCACTCCAGCCTAAGCGACAAAAGTCAAACTCCATAAAAAAAAAAAAAGAGGGAAATAATATTCAAGTTGAAGTCCACAAGAGACCAGGCAAACACCCTGGGTCCCCTCCCAGCGGAGTCATGACTTAATTCATTAAGTAATTAATTCCACTTGCTGTTGCTCTGCCTGTGACAACAGGTGTGAAACGTCTACCAGGGACACTCATTAGAGATTCAGGACCTGAGGCAGGGGTTGTAGTGAGCCAAGATAGCACCACTGCACTCCAGCCTGGGACAAGAGTGAAACTCCATCTCAAAAATAAATAAATAAATGAATAGGAGCTAAATAATGTGTGCACATGGATGTAGAGTGTGGAATAATAGACATTGGAGACTTGTAAGGGTAGAAGGGGAGTGAGGGATGAGAAACTACTTTGTAGGTACAACGTACATGACTTCCGTGATGGCTACACTATGAGCCCAGACTTCACCACTAAGCAATACATCCATGTATCAAAACTGCCCTTGTACCCCATACGTTCATGCACATTTTTGAAAAAAGAAAGAAAAGAAGCCAGAAACAAAGGTGGAATAAACTAAAACGATCCTGTATTATTCAAGTTCCCCAGAGAAACAACACTAAGAGGAAAGACAGGGAGAGGGAGACAGAGTCAGGGAGAGGGAGAGAGAGAGATTTTAAGGAATTGGTTCACAGGATTGCAGGGGTTACAAGCCTATAATCCCTAGGGCAATCTGACAGGCTGGAGATTCAGGTAGGAGGTGATGCTGCAGTCTTGAGCCCAAAGGCTTAAATGCAGGAAGAATTTCTTTCTTTTTTAAACTTTATTTTATTTATTTATTTAGTTATCGAGACGGAGTCTCACTTTGTCACCCAGACTGGAATGCAGTGGCGCGATCTCAGCTCACTGCAACCTCTGCCTCCTAGGTTCAAGCGATTCTCCTGCCTCAGTCTCCCAAGTAGCTGGAATTACAGGCATATGCCACCAGGCCCAGCTAATTTTTGTATTTTTAGTAGAGACAGGGTTCCTGCCATCTTGGCCAGGCTGGTTTTGAACTCCTGACTTCAGGTGATCCACCAGCCTCGGTCTCCCAAAGGGCTGGGATTATAGGCATGAGCCACTGCACCCAGCCTTGTTTTTTTTTTTTTTTTTTATAATTTCTAAAATTTTTGTTTTTGGTTCTGGGTACATGTGCAGGTTTGTTACACAGGTAGGCTTGTGCCATCGTGGCTTGCTGCATGTATCAACCCATCACCTAGGTAGTAAGCCCAGCATGCATTAGCTATTTTTCCTAATACTCTCCCTCTCCCAACCCACGCCCTGCAGCCAGTGTGCCCTGTTCCCTTCCCTGTGCCCATGTGTTCTCATTGTTCAGTTCCCAATTATAAGTGAGAACACACAGTGTTTGGTTTTCTGTTCTTGCATTAGTTTGTTGAGGATAATGGCTTCCAGCTCTATCCATGTCCCTGAAAAGGACATGATCTCATTCCTTTTTATGGCTGCATAGTATTCCATGGTATATATGTACCACATTTTCTTTTTATGTTAAAATATTCCTTAATGAGCTAGCAATTATTTATGTGGAGGAGAGTCTGGAAAACAGGTTCATGACTGAATTATCCCTGTCCTTGATGACAGAGATTCACGAATTACACATATCACACGCTTGTGTGGAGTAGCTGCTGAAGGTTCACGAGGCTGTGAGCTTGGAGGCGCTTCTCCCTGCCTGTTAGGCTGCCCCCATCATGTCACCACAGGATGGACGTTATTTTTCTCTTTTGAGTTAAATCTTTACAGCAGTTCGAATGCTCTTTCCAGAATGCACCAGTTCAAAGGCTTTGTTAATTTCATCAAAAGACAGACTGTGAGTCACAAAGTCATCAACTTTTACCTTTTTGGACATATATTCAGACGCCAACTTTGGGGCATTTTCTACACTCTTCCATCGTCCAAAGGCAGTGCCTTTCCACGTGCCACCTGTTACCAGCTGTCATGGACGATTGGCAATTTCTCCACCTGAAGCGGCTACTTCAAATCACCACGCTGACGCCTCAGCCCTTGTGACACGCCTCAAGTGCTGCCCTCATGACATCCATGTTACCAATACATCCAAAGGGACAGTCCACTCCTCCATCAGTCACCTCAGTGGGCACTTCCTGGAGAGGTCTGCTAAAATCCTGAGGGTTAATACATTCGGTGGCTCCAAACTCTTTGGCCCTTGCACGTTTATCTTGACTGATGTCCACACCAATGATCTGGGATGCACCGGCCACCTTGCAGCCCGCTGTAACTGCCAATCCAACTCCTCCCAGGCCAAAGATGGCACAGGCAGAGCCAGGCTCCACCTTGGCAGTGTGCACAGCAGCACCATAACCAGCTGAAATGCCCCAACCTAGAAGGCAGACTTTATCCAAAGGTGCTAAAGGATCTCTTTTAGCAGCAGAGATATCGGCCACAACTGTGTATTCAGATATGCTGGTTCCCATGTAATGTAAAATCGTCTTTCCTTTGCAAGTAAATCTGCCGGTACCATCTGGCACGAATCCTTTCCCTTGAGTGACTCTTACCTTCTGGCAAAGGTTAGTTTTAGGATTTAGACAAAATTTCATTGTCCACACTGTGGGAAGTAAAGTGAGATGACAGTGTCACCTGCCTTCGGCTTAGTAACTCGCTCGCCAACACTTTCCACAGTTCCAGCACCTTCGTGTCCCAAGATCACTGAAAAACAACCCTCAGGATCAGCTACACTCAGAGCATAGGTGTCGGTGTGGCAAACCGCAGTGGCAATGATCTTGACTTGAACTTCGTGAGCCTTTGGGGGTTCCACCTCTATCTCCCCTATGGCGAGAGGCTTTCCAGCCTCCCAGGCAACTGTAGCCTTGCACTTGATAACCTGGTTCGCCATGTCTGCACGTTTTGGTCGGTGCCTGTACCATATTTTCTTAATCCAGTCTGTCGTTGATGGGCATTTGGGTGGATTCCACGTCCTTGCTATTGTCAGTAATGCTGCAACGAACATACGCATGCATGTATCTTTGTAACAACAGCCTGATTTATGTTCCTTTGGTTATATATGCAGTAATGGGATTGCTGGGTCAAATGGTATTTCTGGTTCTAGATCTCTGAGGAATTGCCACACCATCTTCTACAATGGTTGAACCAATTTACTTCCCCACCCACAGTGTAAAAGCGTTCCTATTTCTCTACAACCTCTTCAGCGTCTGTTGTTTCTTGACATTTTAATAATGTCATTCTGACTCAGCATGAGATGGTATCTCACTGTGGCTTTGACTTGCATTTCTCCAGTGATCATTGATGTTGAGCTTGTTTTCATATGTTTGTTGATTGCATGAATGTCTTCTTTTGAGAAGGGTCTGTCCATGTCTTTTGCCCACTTTTCAGTCGGGTTGTTTGTTTTTTCTTGCAAATTTCGGTTATTGTAGATTCTGGATATTCAACCTTTGTCAGATGGATAAATTGCAAAGATTTTCTCCCACTCTGTAGGTTGGCCGTTTACTCTTTTCTTGTTTTTGAGATGGAGTCTTGCTCTGTCTCCCAGGCTGGAGTGCAGTGGCACAATCTCAGCTTACTGCAACCTCCACCTCCTGGACTCAAGCAATTCTGCCTCAGCCTCCCCAGTAGCTGAGACTACAGGTGCATGCCACCACGCCCAGCTAATTTTTGTATTTTTTACCAGAGACAGCGTTTCACCATGTTGGCCAGGCTGGTCTCGAACTACTGACCTTGTGATCTACTCTCCCCAGCCTCCCAAAGTGCTGGGATTACAGCGGTGAGTCACCAGGCCCAGCTGTTGCCTGCTCACTCTGATGACAGTTTCTTTTGCTGTGTAGAAGCTCTTTAGTTAGATCTCATTGGTCAATTTTTGCTTTTGTTGCAATTCACAGGCAAAATTTCTCTATCTCTGTGTTAAAGTCGGGAGGCAGAATTCCTTCTTCTTCTGGAATCCTGTCTTTGCTCCTAAGAAACTCAACTGATTAGAAGTGGCCCACTGACATTACAGAGAGTCATCTAATTTACTGAAAGTCAACCGACTATAAACATTAATCATAGCTAGAAAATGTCTTCCCACAGTCTGGAGAAGTTGACACATAAAATGAACCACTCTTGTGTTCATTTTATGAACACACTCTATGTGTTTGAAATTCTAGAAAACACAAACCACATATGGTTCGAGATAGAGAAAGCAAATCAGTGGTTACCTAGGGCCAGGGGTGGAGGGAGAGATGAATTACAAGAGGGTCTGAGGGGATGATAGAAATTATATGTGTGTGTGTGTGTGTGTGTGTGTGTGTGTGTGTGTGTGTGTGAGTGATACTGTTTTTGAGACAGAGTCTTGCTCTGTCACCCAGGCTGGAGTGCAGTGGACCAGTCTCAGCTCACTGTAGCCTCCACCTCCTTGGGTTCAAGCAATTCTCCTGCCTCAGCCTCCCAAGTAGCTGGGATTACAGGCACGCACCATCCAGCTAATTTTTGTATTTTCAGTAGAGACAGGTTTTCACCATGTTTGGCCAGGATGGTCTCAATCTCTTGACCTCGTGATCCGCCCACCTTGGCCTCCCAAAGTGCTGGGATTACAGGGGTGAGCCACCACGCCCAGCCATGACATTTGTTTTGAGCGTCTCCAGTGAAATGTGATCTCTTAAATGTGTTTTGATATAGAGTTGATCTCTTGCACGATGATAAAGACATATGCCCTCATTAGCCTTAGCAACAATCTAACTGTATACTTCCTTAAACACTAAAATAAAGTAAAAACTGGTGCAAGTTTTGTTTCCTAACTGCAGGCTGCTGATAAGAAATCCTGTCTTTGAGAAATCTTTCCCCCGTGCTGTTTAGAGCTCAGGGGACAGGCTCAAGAATTGAAACAGTGTGCAGCTGTGTGTTTATCCACGCCCCTTGCAAGGGGTACATCACGTCTGCAAGCACTGCTATGCACAGACCCTCTCTCTGCAAATTTCTGCAAGGGTTTCTGGCCAAGCTTCAAGCCAGTTCCCCAAATTGTTTCACTTATCACTGCATCTCGCAGGAGGCAGAAGAAGCAGCTAGAGGAACTGATTCTCTGCACTGTCTTTGAACATTACCAGAAAAGACCCAGAAGAACATGGAGAAGTGCAAAATGACTGAAGAGAAAAATAATAAATCATCGTGTTCATCCCCAGTGATAGGGCCCCTGAGACCAGACAGACGGGGAGCAGAATTGGAAGGAAGTGGGTCTCACAGAATCGAGAGAAAGAAAATAGATCTCCAGGCCTAAGCCTCTGAGAAGGTAGAGGGTTCTGGGAAGTGGAAGAACTGTACAAAGACACAGCCTGAATGAGGGGCAATAGGCTGGACGCGGTGGCTCACATCTGTAATCCCAGCACTTGGGGAAGCTGAGGCGGGCGGATCACGAGTTTGAGATCAACCTGACCAATAAGGTGACACCTTATCATTACTAAATTTACAAACATTAACTGGGCGTGGTGGCAGGCGCCTGTAGTCCCAGCTACTCTGGAGGCTGAGGCAGGGGAATTGCTTGAACCCGGAAGGCAGAGGTTGCAGTGAGCCAAGATCGTGCTCACTGCACTCCAGCCTGGGCGACACAGTGAGATTCCATCTCAAATAAATAAATAAATAAAAATACAGGGCAATATATTCTGTTTAGTCACGGAACGGGCTTTTCTGGCAGACAGACCTAGTTTCGCAGTATTGGTCTGATCGGAATCCCATAACAGAGTACAACAGACTGGGCGAGGGTTGTTTTTTGTTTTTCATTGCTTTTGTATTTGTTTTGAGATGGGAGTCTTTCTCTGTGGCCCAGGCTGGAGTACAACGGCACCATCATAGTTCACTGCAGCCTCAGCCTCCTGGGCTCCAGCGATCCTCTTACCTTCACCTCCAGAGAAGCTAAGAATACAGGAACAAGCCACCACGCCCAGCTAATTTTTAAATGTTTTGAAGAGATGGGATCTCCCTATGTTGAACAGACTAGTCTTGAACTCCTGAGCTCAAACAGTCCTCCCAGCTTGGCTTCCCAAAGTGCTGGGATTACAGGCGCCAGCCACTGCACGTGGCCCAGATTGGGTGCCTTCAACAACAAATTTTTCTCGATGTTCTGGAGGCTGGAAGTCCTAGATCAGGTGTTGGCAGGGTTAGTTATCCTGAGGCCCCTCTCCTGGCTTGTAGCCAGCCACCTTCTCCCTGTGTCCTCACAGGGCCATCCCTCTGTGCGCGCCTGCGTCCTAATCTCCACTCTTTTTTTTAGATGGAGTCTCCCTCTGTTGCCCCAGCTGGAGTGCATTGGCACGATCTCAGCTCACTACAACCTCTGCTTCCTGGGTTCAAGCCATTCCCCTGCCTCAGCCTCCCAAGTAGCTGGGACTACAGTTGGGCACCACCACGGCTGGCTAATTTTTGTATTTTTAGTAGAGATGGGGTTTCACCATGTTGGCCAGGCTGGTCTCGAACTCCTGACATCAAGCAATCCAACCACCTCGGCCTCCCCAAGTGCTGGGATTACAGGTGTGAGCGACCACGCCCGGACCTAATCTCTTCTTAGAAGGACCTCAGTCATATTGGATAAAGGCTCACTCATATGACCTCGTTTTAACTTAATTGCCTTTTTGAAGACTCTAAGTGTTAAGTCTCCAGACTTAGTCACATTCTGGGGTACAGAAGGTTAGGACTTCAACACCGGAATTTTGCAAGGGACACAAAACACAATCCTGTCCCTCAATTCACATACCAGCTCCAACTGCTTACTGTGTGCCCTTAACATGTGACCTTCTTAGCCTCTCTGATCCCCATTTTTCTCATCCACTTGTAAACCAAAAATAAAATTCTAAGGCCACCCCCCTCCAAACATCAGACTGGATCCCTCCTCTCAGCCAAGGGCATTCCCTCCTCCCTTTTGGAATTCACGAAAAGATGACCAGCACTAACTTCAACACAGAGCTTACATCTGATAAGAAATATTTCCAGCTTATTCTTTCTAAAGCCTGCTACCTGGGGGCTTCATCTATATACAGTAATAAAACTCTGGTCTCCACAACACCTTATTATCATAACCTAGACATTCCTTTCTATTCATTCCAGGTCTTCAGATAATAACTTAAGTCTTTTGTCTGGGTGAGGGGGCTCTCGCCTGTAATCCCAGCACTTTGGGAGGCTGAGGTGGGCAGATCATGAGGTCAGGAGTTTGAGGCCAGCCCTGCCAACATGGTGAAACCCTGTCTCTACTAAAAATACAAAAAGTAGCCGGGCATGGTGGTGCAAACCTGTAATCCCAGCTACTCAGGCGGCTGGGTCAGGAGAATTGCTTGAACCTGGGAGGCGGAGGTTGCAGTGAGCCCATATCACGCCACTGCCATCCAGTCTGGGCAACAGAGCAAGATTACATCTTGAAAAAATAAATAAATAACTTAAGTCTTTTAACCAATTGCCAATCAGAAATTTTCTTTTCTTTTTTGAGACAGAGTCTCACACTGCCACCCTGGCTGAAGTGCAGTGGCATGATCTTGGCTCATTGCAACCTCCGCCTCCTGGGTTCAAGTGATTCTCCTGCCTCAGGCTCCTGAGCAGCTGGGATTACAGGCGCCCGCCACCACATCCGGCTATTTTTTTTTTTTTTTTTTGTATGTTTAGTACAGATGAGGTTTCACCATGTTGGCCAGGCTGGTCTCGAACTCCTGACCTCATGATCCACCCGCCTCGGCCTCCAAAGTGCTGGGATTACAGGCTTGAGCCACCACACCCAGCCACCAATCAGAAAATCTTTAAAACTACCTATAACCTGGAAACCTCCCACTTCAAGTTGTACTTTCTTTCCAGATGAAACTAATGTATGTCCTACAGGTATTGATTGATGTCTCCCTAAAAGGTAGAAAAGCAAGCTGTACCCCAGCCACCTTGAGTACATGTCTTCAGGATATCCTGAGGCTGTGTCACAAGCAGATCCTTAACCTTGGCAGAGTAAACTTTCTAAATTGACCTGTCTCAGATAATTTGGGGTTCATGTACTCAAAAATAGTACTGACAACCAAAATGAGTGGCTGAAGACAGGCGTTCCAATCCATTGAGATTTGTTGAGCAAGCTTGAGGGTGGACCCAGGAAAAACAGACTCACCTGGGGCTGTGTGCGTTTGTTTGTTTCGAGAGACAGTCTTGCTCTGTCACCCAGGCTGGAACGCAGTGGTGTGATCCTGCCTCACTGCAACCTCCGCCTCCCAGGTTCAAATGATCCTCCTGCCTCAGCTTTCCAAGTAGCTGGGATTTCAGGTGTGCACCACCATGCCCAGCTGATTTTTGTTTTTCGGTGTTTGGTTTTTTTTAAGATGGAGTCTCGCTCTTGTTGCCCAGGTTAGAGTGCAATGGCACGATCTTGGCTCACCACAACCTCTGCCTCCAGGATTCAAGTGATTCTCCTGCCTCAGGCTCCTGAGTAGCTGGGATTACAGGCGCCCACCACCACGCCCAGCTAATTTTTTGTATTTTTAGTAAAGACAGTGTTTCACTATGTTGGTCAGGCTGGTCTCAAACTCCTGACCTCAAGCGATCCACCTGCCTCGGCCTCCCAAAGTGCTGAGATTACAGTCATGAGCTACTGCACCTGGCTGATTTTTGCTTTTTTTTAAAGTAGAGATGGGATTTCACTGTATGTTGCCCAGGCTGGTCTCAAACTCCTGACCTCAGGTGATCCACTCGTCTTGGCCTCCCAAAGTGCTGGGATTACCGGCATGGGCCAATGTGCCTGGCCTGGAGCTGTTTTTTCCAAAGAGGTTCCTGGGAGGTTTAGTATTTATACATTTTCCTTAAAAAGGGAAAGTGAGAGGAATGGTTACATACTTCTGAGAGGTTAGTTGGTGTAAATCTACTGTCGATGAAAAGAGTAAAAATCTGTAAAATATTTGGAGATATAATCTGAGCCAAAGATAAGCGAGTGTGGCTCTTGACACAGCCCTTAGGAGGCCATGAAAACATTGTCCAGGGTGATCGGGATGCAGCTTGGTTTTACACATTTTAGGGAGGCACGACACATCAATCAAATGCATTTTAAAAATACACTGGTTTGGTCCAGAAAGGTGTGGCAACTCAAGGTGGGAAAGGGGGGCTTCCAGGCTATAGGTGAATTTAAATATTTTCTGGTTGACAATTGGTTGAGTTTGTCTAAAGACCTGGGATTGATAGAAAGGGAATGTTCAAATTAAGATAAAAGATTGTGGAGAGCAAGGTTCTTTTTTTTTCTTTTTAGACAGAGTCTCACTCTCACCCAGACTGGCGTGCGATGATGCGGTCTTAGCTCACTGCAACCTCCACCTCCTGGGTTCAAGCAATGCTCATGCTTCAGCCTCCTGAGTAGCTGGGACTACAGTCAGGTGCCATCACACCCAGCTAATTTTCTGTATTTTTAGTAGAGATGGGTCTCGCTATGTTGCCCTAGTTGGTCTCAAACTCCTGACCTCAAGTGATCTACCCACCTCAGCCTCCTAAAAGCCTGGGATTACAGATGTGAGCCACCACTCCCAGCCAGTATATATACATATTTCAAAACATCATGATGAACACCATGAATATACACAATTTCTATTTGCCAATTTCGAAAGAAAAGAAAAAAGAAAAATCTTTTTAAAGTTTTAAATAAAAATTCACTAGCATGTTACGCTGCTTTATTTTACTCCATAGAGCTAATCTCTAAGTAAACTCCAGCTGAGGTCACATCCTTGCCCGGCTGTTTCCTCTGCCCCTTCCTGCTGCCTGCGATCAGCACGGCCAGGCCTGGAAGGGAGCTGCAGATTACATAGGACCTTGTGTTATCCCCGTGGCTGAGCTCTCTGACGTTGGTTGTGCTTCTGCTGGGTGGACCGGAGGCAAGAGAGGTGAGGATACCTACAATGACTTGAAATCAGCAGTGGGCCGGGCGCCGTGGCTCACGCCTGTTAATCTCAGCACTTTGGGAGACCGAGGTGGGCAGATCATCTGAGGTCAGGAGTTCAAGACCAGCCTGGCCCACATGGACTGCAGCAGCACTATCTCGGCTCACTGCAACCTCTGCCTCCATCTCTACTAAAAATATGAAAATTAGCTGGGCATGGTGGTTGGCACCTGTAATACCAGCTACTTGGGAGTCTGAGGCAGGAGAACAGCTGGAACCTGGGAGGCCAAGGTCGCAGTGAGCTGAGATCACACCACCGAACTCCAGGCTGGGTGACAGAGTGAGAAAAGAGAGAGAGAAAGAGGGGGAGACAGAAGGAAGGAAGGAAGGGAGGGAGGGAGGGAGGGGAAATCAATCAGCTGTGGTGGGAATATTTACACCATAGGAATGGGCAAATGCTATGCAAATATCCACTGACTGCACCATCCCCACTCCAGCCAGGCATAGTGGCTCACACCTGTAATCCCAGCACTTTGGGAAGCCAAGGCAGGTGGATCACCTGAGGTCAGGAGTTCAAGACCAGCCTGGCCAACATGGTGAAACCCCATCTCTACTCAAAAGAAAATACAAAAATTAGCTAGGCTTGGTGGCAAGTGCCTGTACTTCCAGCTACTTGGGAGGCTGAGGGAGGAGAATCACTTGAATCAGGGAGGCAGAGGTTACAGTGAGCCAAGATCACACCATTGCACTCCAGCTTCAGTGACAGAGCCAGACTCTGTCCAATCAATCAATCACCCTCGTGCCATGGCTCCCCAACTCCTGCAGATTAGAGCTCAAACAGCTGAGCCTGACTTCTAACAGCCTTATCTTTGGAAACAGTCTAATCAGAAAGTTTTAGACAGTGACGTCAAATCACTGATGGCCACCAGAGAGCAGTACACAGCTAGAAATTGGTTCTCTGCGGTTACAAAGTGCAAGATATGGGGAACTTGGTTCCGGGACTCAAATGCCAGGGAAACGCGGAAATGTTGGATGCCTAAGAACAAGTCCCACCTTGAATGAATGGCACCCATGAAATATGATGGCTCCCTATGTGAAAATCCGCCCCACGCCTAACTTCATTGCCTGGAATTCCACCTTTAGGGGGTCATTCCTTTGGATTAAAAAGTGTTTCTCGGGGCGGAGGGCGGCAGGGTGGTCCAAGTGATTCTCCTGCCTCAGCCTCCCCAGTAGCTGGGATTACAGGCACCCACCACCACACAGGCTAGTTTTCGTACTGTTAGTAGAGATGGGGTTTCACCATGTTGACCAAGCTGGTCTTGAACTCCTTACCTTAGGTGATCGGTCTGCCTCAGCCTCTCAAAGTGCTAGGATTACAGGTGTGAGCCACTGCGCTCTATTTTTGCATCTGTGTGCATGTGTTTCTATTCATTTTTTTGTCTTGTTTGGCGGCTTTGTGGGGGGATGGAGGAAAGTATTTGGGTCTGGGGTCTGGGGTCCTGTTGTAATGAGTCATGTTGTGTGTCTCTGTAGCTGTCTCTCTGCCGCGTTTGCCTATTGAAATGGGCAGGTATATTTTGACTGTCTGGATCCATGTCCATTTCTGCATCTGCTTGCCAAGAATGCAGGGTCATGGGGAGGAAATCTTTGTGAATCTCTGCTGGGTGTGTGGTGGCGGGGGGTGGGGGTGGTGGTGCCTGTAATCCCAGCTACTCAGGAGGCTGAGGCAGGAGAGTCGTTTGAACCCAGGAGACAGAGGTTGCAGTGAGCCGAGATCATGCCATTGCACTCCAGCCTGGGCAACAGAGCAAGACTCTGTCTCAAAAAAAAAAAAAAAAAAAAGGAGCGTGGCTCTGTGCTTAGATGCATACGCTGTGCCCATGGCTAGCTGATGTCATCTTTCTCTGGTTTAGAGAAGTGACGTCTTTCTCAGAACTTTACAGCTAATTTCATAGGGGCAGAGAGCACCTTAACGTCTCCTGGACCCCTGGCCACTATGCTCTACTTCACATAGAAATAAAAACCCACAAAGCTGGTTGTGAGATCAACTTACAGCATGTGTGTGAAGTGCTTATTTTCATGGCAACAGACAACACTGAATACTTGATATGGGAGCCGCCTCTTTATTAGCATGGTAGGGTGATATTTGGAAGTATGAACTACTTTTTCCCAAATTAATTTATATAGCCCAGGATCCGTCCCCAGCCGTCTGCTCAGGCCAGCCCATCTTTTTGCCTACCAAAGGTTATTCTAGCAGCCTGCCGATTTACCCACAAAGCAACTCCCTGGCTTTTGTTGTCGGTTGGGTTTTGTTTTTGTTGTTGTTGTTGAGATGGAGTCTTGTTCTGTGGCCCTGCCCGGAGTGGAGTGGCACAGTCTCGGCTCACTGCAACCTCCGCCTCCCAGGTTCAAGCAATTCTCCTGCCGCAGCCTCCCAAAGTGCTGGGATTACAGGCGTGAGCCACCGCGCCCGGCCTGCTTAGGTTTTAGAGATGAGGTCTCACTCTGTTGCCTAGGCTAGAGTGCAGTGATGCAAAAACAGCTCACCGCAGCCTCAACCTCCTGGGCTCAAGCAATCCTCCCGTCTCAGCCTTCTGAGTAGCTGGGACTACAGTTGTGTACCACCACGCACAGCTGATTTTTTTTTTTTTTTTTTTTTTTTTTTTTTTTTTTGGTAGAGAGGAAGGTCTCACTATGTTGTGGAGGCTGGTCTCAAGCTCCTGGCCTCAAGTAACCCTCCAGCCTCCCTGGCTTTTGTACTTCAAAATCTTACTTGAAGATCCTGAATCTTAGTTTATGAGCATTAAAAAAATGTCAGCCAGGCACGGTGGCTCACGCCTGTAATCCCAGCACCTTGGGAGGCCGAAGTGGGCGGCTCACAAGATCAGGAGATGGAGACCATCCTGGCTGACATGGTAAAACCTCGTCTCTACTAAAAATACAAATTAGCTGGGCATAGTCCCACGAGCCTGTAGTCCCATCTACTTGGTAAGCTGAGACAGGAGAATTGCTTGAATACAGGAGGCGGAGGTTGCAGTGAGTCAAGATCACGCCACTGCACTCCAGCCTGGGCAACGGAGCGAGATTCTGCGGAAAAAAAAAAAAAAAAAAAATCTAAGCTCTAAAGGACTCCGTTGATAAATGTGTTGTTACTGAGAAATGCTAAGTGTATGAATATTGACGAATGCTGAGTGTATGACAGAATATATTGTTTGCTGTGAAGAACGATGGCAAGGAAAACCTAGCCGCCCCCCCCCCCCCCGCCCCCAAAAGTGGGAAACCGCTTGGGGCTTTCCAAAGTGGCAGGACAATGTATAAATATCACACACCTGCTACAACAATTCTTTGCGATATCTACCCCTGCCCCCGTGGCTGCCTCGTGGAGAACACCTTTTAGTTTGTCTGTGATCAGTGGTAAGTGGGTACCAGCTGCCTACTTTGCGTGTTTTGTGTTATGAGAAAATGCCGTACATCTGTTTGTTAATAATGATCTCTGTTCAGAGAGACTAACTGAGTGGGTCAGAGTCTGCTCAAAGCCTTCAGCCTGCAATGCTGTCAGCCCCTGAGGCTCTCAGCTCAGAAGGCTGCTGGTCCCCCTGGACGGTCCCACCTTGCTCTTCTATCTGGGTGTCTGCCTCTCAGTTCCTTCAGCGCCACCTGGTGGGGATCTCTATGGCTGAGCTGGCTCTCGGTGGACTCCTAAAAATCTGGTCATAGAAGCTGCTAGGGGATGGGGGCAGAGAGGAATGGAGAGTCGGTTAATGGATAGAGAATTTCCGTTTTACAAGATGAAAAAGTTTTGGAGATGGATGGGGGTGATGGTTACATGATAATGTGAACGCACTAATGCTAGTGAACACTTAAAGTTGGTTAAGATGATAAATTTCACGTGATGTATATTTTACCATAATTTAAATAAAGACTATTAAATAAAAAATGGCTGGGCACAGTGGCTCACGCCTGTGATCCCAGAATTTTGGGAGGCCAAGGTGGGTGGATCACCTGAGGTCAGGAGTTTAAGACCAGCCTGGCCAACATGGCGAAACCCTGTCTCTACAAAAAAATACAAAAATAGCCAGGTGTGGTGGGCACCTGTAATCCCAGCTGCTTGGGAGACTTAGGCAGGAGGATTGCTTGAACCCAGGCGGTGGAGGTTACGGTGAGCCAAGATCATGCCACTGCACTCCAGCCTGGGCGATAGAGCAAGACTCCGTCTCAAAAAGAAAAACAAACGAGGCCAGGTGCAGTGGCTCATGCCTGTAATCCCAGCACTTTGGGAGGTCAAGGTGGGAGGATTGCTTGAGCCCAAGAGATCGAGACCAGCCTGGCCAACATAGCAACACCCCCTTTCTATGTAAAATAAAATATTAGTTGAGTGAGGTGATGCTCGCCTGTGGTTCCAGCTACTTGGAAGGCTGACGTGGGAGGACCGAAGGGCACGAGGAGGTGGAGGCTGCAGTGAGCTATGATTGTGCTGCTGCACTCTGGCCTGGGCCACAGAGTAAGACTCTGTCCCTGAAAAAAATTAAAATGATTTAAAAAGAAAAAAAAAACAAATGAGTGGTACATTTTGCGATCTTGAATCTTTTGAGTATAAAGCTCTTTCCTGAGTATAAAAATCTTTGAGTATAAAAGTGGGAATTTGCTGGGCGTGGTACCTCATGCTTGTAATCCCAGCACTTTGGGAGGCCGAGGCAGATGGATCACGAGCTCAGGACATTGAGACCATCCTGGTCAACATGGTGAAACCCCATCTCTACTAAAAATACAAAAATTAGCTGGGCGTGGTGCTGCATACCTGCAGTCCCAGCTTCGCAGGAGGCTGAGGAGGAGAATCGCTTGAACCTGGGAGGCGGAGGTTGCGGTGAGCTGAGATCCCGCCACTGTACTCCAGTTGGTGACAGAGCAAGACTCTGTCTCAAAATAAATAAATAAATAAAGTAAAAACAAATCAGAGTGGGAATTTCTTTCTCCTATTTTTTCTTTTTTTTTTTTTTTTTTTTTTTTTTTTTTTTTTTTTTTTTTGAGATGAAGTTTTGCTTGTTACCCAGGCTGGAGTACAATGGCGTGGTTTTGGCTCACCACAATCTCCACCTCCCAGGTTCCATTGGTTCTCCTGCCTCAGCCTGTCACCACGCCCAGCTAGTTTTTGTATTTGTAGTAGAGATGGTGTTTCACCACGTTGACCAGGTTGGTCGTGAGCTCCTGATCTCAGGTGATCTGCACATCTGGGCCTCCCAAAAAGTTGGGATTCCAGGTATGAGCCACTGTGTCCGTCCCAAAAGCAAGAATTTCCTATCCTGGATTCAAGTTGTATTGTATCGATAAATGACAGAGAACAGCAATCAAGTTGGAAGACAGGAATTGGCAAGGGGGCTCTTGTCTGTGAATTGGTGAGGGAGTTTTCTCTGTGCATTGGTGAGGGAGTTTTCTCTGTGAATTGGAGAGGGGGTTTTCTCTGTGGATTGGTGAAGGGGTTTGTCTGTGGATTGGTAAGGGGCTTTGTGAATCAGTGAGGGATTTTTCTCTGTGGATTGGTGAGGGGGTTTTGTCTGTGGATTGGTGAGGGGGCTTTGTCTGTGGATTGGTGAGATGGCTTTGTCTGTGGATTGGTGAGGGGGCTTTGTCTGTGGATTTGGTGAGACGGTTTTGTCTGTATGGCATGCTCTCTCCCCATCTTTCTCTTGGCAGCTCCTTCTGAACAAGACCAGTCCTTCCATTCATCTTCATCCTTTTATTAAATGTAATCACCTTGAGCCCTGCCTCCTTGAGGAGACCCAAGAGGAAATCGGGGTGTTATAAATTAACCATGGCAGGGCACATTCTGGGGGCACCGCCAGCTGGATGCTGGCCTCCCACAGTGCATCCCTAAGTCTCCCACTTCCGGGAGCTGTCACAGCCCCTGGCCCCGCTGCCTGCCCATGCAGGGCTCAGAGCCTGGAGTTTCTCGTCTGTCTGCCAGTGCACCAGGGCTCAGCAGTATTCAGAATAATCTTCCTCCACGTAGTTGGCAGGGAACCACCCAACCTGAAAACAGATGAGGAGCTCATCAGAGCAGTCTCTGCACATTCTCCTACTGCCCCCCACACCAGGCTGGCCCCTCCCACTTCAGGGCCTTTGCACCTGCTGTTCCTTCTACCCCAGAAAAGACCACCCAACATACACAAGACCGACAACCACATGTGTGTGCGCATTACCTCCTAGAAGTCCCTGCCCAAATGTCACTTCATCAACAAAGCTTTTGTAACCACCCTATTCAAAATTGCAAGCCCCACCCACCCCAACCAAAGCTTCTTAGCCCCTTTCTTTCTTTCTCTCTCTTTCCCCTCCATCCCTTCCTCTTTCTTTCCTTTTCTTTCTCTTGTCTTTCCTTCTTTCTCTTCTTTCTTTCTCTCTCTTTCAACAGAGTCTTGCTCTGTCACCCAGGCTGCAGGGCAGTGGCACGATCTCGGTTCACTGCAACCTCTGCCTCCCAGGTTCAAGTGATTCTCCTGCCTCAGCCTCCCAAGTAGCTGAGATTACAGGTGCCTGCCACCATGCCTGGCCAATTTTTTTGTGTTTTTAGTAGAGATGGGGTTTCACCATGTTAGTTGGACTGGTTTCAAACTCCTGACCTCAGGTGATCCACCCACCTTGGCCTCCCAAAGCGCTGGAATTACAGGCGTGAGCCCAGCTCCTTTTCCTGCTTTCTATTTCTCTGTAGCACCTATTACCATCAGATTCGTTATGTATCGTTTGCATATTCACAAGCTTGTTGTCTGTTCCCCTCCCTGAAACTACAATGTGAACTCTACAAAGCGGGGATTTTTTTTTTTTTTTTTTTTTTTTTTAAACAGAGTCTCACTCTGTCACCCAGGCTGGAGTGCAGTGGCACAATCTTGGCTCACCACAACCTTCACCTCCTAGGTTCAAGCGATTCTCCTGCCTCAGCTTCCTGAGTAGCTGGGATTACAGGCATGTGCCTCCAGGCCCAGCTAATTTTTTTTTTTGTATTTTTAGTTAAGACAGCATTCCTTCATGTTGGCCAGGCTGGTTTCAAACTCGTCTCCTCAGGTGATCCACCCACCTCGGCCTCCCAAAATGCTGGGATTATAGGAATGAGCCACCGTGCCTGGCCAGCAGGAATTTTTGTCTGTATTATTGCCACTGAATCCCAAGAGCCTAGAACAGTTCCTGGCACACAGTAGATATTTAAAGAATATTTGTTGGATGGATGAATGGATAGATGAATGGATGGATTCTTGGATTGCTGGGTAAGTGGATAGATAGGTGGGTAGATAGAAAGATAGCTAGCTAGCTAGACAGACAGATAATAGATGATAGACAGACAATAGATTACACAGACAATAAATAGATAATAGGTAGTTAGAAATAGACAATAGATAGATAATAGGTAGATAGATGATAGATGATAGATGAATGGATGGATGGATACATGGGGTGGTGGATTGTGGTTGGATGCACGGATGGGTGAATTAGTAGACTGATGGGTAGGTGGATAGATGGATAAATATTGAGACAGATTACAAATGGGTGCATGCATGGATAGAAGGATGGATACACAGGTAGAAATGAATGAATAGATGTTGGACAGATGGGAGGATTAATGGATAGGTTAATGTATTCATGGGTGGGTAGGTGGATGAATGGATAGACACATGAGTGAATGGAAGGGTTGGTGGATGAATGGGTAGATGCATAGGTTGAGATGGACAGATGCACAGATGAATGGATAATTTGTGGATGGATGGATGGATGGATGGATGGATGAATCCTTTACATCCCAATCCTCCTGCAGTGCTCCAAAAGGCTCTCTCAAACATTAAGTGTCCTCCACTGCTCGTTAAACTGATCATCCACTGTTTTAACAAAACTACCAATCTATGCAATTATCCAGATCCTTTTTTCATGTATGTTTTCCCCAGTAGAATGTAAGCTCTAACCACTGTCCTTGGTTCCATTAAACAAATATTTTTGAGACATCATCATAATCAAGGCAGAATTCTAGAGGCGGAGAAGTCATCTGTGGGTGAAATAAAGGTGCTCTGCCTCCATGGAACAAAAATAAGAACTTGGCAGAGGGCCAGGCGCGGTGGCTCACGCCTGTAATCCCAGCACTTTGGGAGGCGGAGGCGGGCAGATCACAAGGTCAAGAGATCAAGACCATCCTGGCCAACATAGTGAAACTCCGTCTCTTACTAAAATATAAAAATTAGCTGGGCCCACGTGGTGGCGTGCCTCTGTAGTCCCACCTACTCGAGAGCCTGAAGCAGGAGGACTGCTTGAACCTGGGAGGTGGAGGTTGCAGTGAGCCGAGATCACACCACTGCACTCCAGCCTGGCCCCTGGCAACAGAGCAAGACTCTGTCTCAAGAAAAAAAAAAAAAGAACTTGGCAGAAACAAGTGGGCTTGAAGAGTCTTGAGGTCTCTTCCACTCCTTAGAGTCTGAATTCAAGCAGGCAAGTGAGCACAGTGATTTAGTCCCAGCTCTGCCTCTTTGTATATTCAGTATTGATTAGGCACCTACTGTGTGCCAGGCACTGTCCCAAGCACTGGTGATGTTGCAGTGAGCCAAGACAGACACGAATGCCTGCCTCGGTGTTTTCCAAGCATGCCAGTCACCCTCACCCCAGGACATTTGCACACACTGGTCCTTTGTCTGAAACACTTTCCCCCAACCCACCTACAACCTTTTTACTTGAATAACTTTATTTATCTTTTATTAATCAGTTTGGTCTTTCAGAAATCATCCTGACCTGCTCCCAGGGTAAGTCAGGGGCTTCCTCAGTGCTCCTAAGCTGCCCTGTAATTCTTCATCACAATCTCTTTTATTCTTTCTTCTTCTTCTCTCTTTTTTTTTTTTTGTGTGTGTATGTGTGTGTGTGTGTGTGTGTGTGTGTGTGTGTGTGTGAGAGAGAGAGAGAGACAGGGTCTTGTTCTGTCTCCCAGGCTGGAGGTACAGAGGCATAATCATGGCTCAGGCAGCCTCCAACTCCTGGGCTCAAGCAATCCTCCCACCTCAGCCTCCTGAGTACCTGGGACTACAAGCACACACTACCACACCCAACTAATGTTTTTATTTTTATTTATGTAGAGGTGAGATCTCAGTATTTTAGCCAGGCTGGTCTCAAATTTGTGGCCTCAAGAGATCTCCCACCTCAGTCCCCCAAAAGCACTAGGATTGAGGGCATAAGCCACCGTGCCCAGCACCCTTGTTAATCCTGACCGCTCAGTGTCATAACTACTTGGGTGTAGGTCTGTCCTCCACATTAGATTGTAAGTTTCAAGAGGGCAGTCCTTGTACTGTGCTTGTTTCTGTTTCCTCAGCACCTGCCACAATGTCTGCGCACAGCAGGTGCTCAACACATGCACGTAGGTTGCATACATGCATAAATGACAACCCTGTCTTCCTTCCTTCCCTCCATGGGAGCCACACCTCACCTGCTCCAGTCCCCAGTTCCAGCGCAGCCCCCCCCCCACCACCTGGTCAACCCCTGCTGGGAGGAGGTCTTAACATGTGTGTGATGGAGTGTATGTTGTTCGCTGAGAGGTGATGGCAAGGAACACCGAGCCATCCCCAGGCAGAAAACCGCTAGAATAGTAAGCAGTATGTCCCAGTCACGCAGTAGTTAAACCAGCTCCCAAAACACAGGATACATGCCCTTGTCCCCACTGCTGACTCGCAAAGGATGCTTTCTAGCTTATTTCTGTCTTAGCAGTGAGCAGGCACGCTCCGCCTGTGTAGTCTGTCTTTATTCTATGAAACACTGAGCACCTGCTTATTAGAAACAATCACTTGTTCACAAAGAATCAATGTGTGGGTCAGGGTCTGCTCTGGGCTGTCAGCTGGGAAATGCTGGCAGACCCCTGACAGTCCCACTCTGATTCCACTTTTGCACTCTATCTTTATTTCTGTTTCTTTTCTTTTCTTTTTTTGCGACAGAGTCTCGCTCTGTCACCCAGGCTGGAGTGCAGTGGCATGATCCCAGCTCACTACCTCCGCCTCCTGGGTTCAAGGGATTCTCCTTCCTCTGCTTCCTGAGTAGATGGGATTACAGGAGTCTGCCACCGCACCCAGCTAATTTTTGTATATTTAGTAGAGATGGGGTTTCATCATGTTGGCCAGGCTGGTCTCGAACTCTTGACCTTGTGATCCACCCACCTCAGCCTCCCAAAGTGCTGGGATTACAGCCATGAGCCACCGTGCCCAGGCTGTTTCTGTTTCTTAATTCCTTCAGTGCTGCCTGGACTGGGGTCTCTGTGACCAAGCTGCTCTCAGCAAACCCCCATGCCCTCCCCCTGTCGCCCAGCCCTGCCTGCCTCACCCGGCCATAGATTTCCCCTCGCCACCAGCCTTGCTGTCCCTTCTTGTTAAGGATCTTGATGATGTCCCCCTCCTTGAGCGACAGCTCTGATCGGTCCCGGGCGCAGAAGTCATAGCGGGCTTTGGCTGTGCCAAAATACTTTGTGCTTCCCACTGTGGAGAGAGAACACAAGTGAGAAAAAGGTCTGTGGCAGATACCCACTCACTGGATACACAAGCTCTCAGGAGGGTACCTCCAGGATAAAGAGCTCCTCGGTGCTCTTTTCTGCAGAGTGTTAGATGCTCTCTACTTTAAGGAGACACAACTGTACTCCCAGCATCATCCTCCTATCCAAATTTAGAAAATAAGACCTTTTTTTTTTTTGAGATGGATTCTCATTCTGTCACCCAGGCTGGAGTGCAGTGGCACGATCTCAGCTCACTGCAACCCCTGCCTCCTGCGTTCAAGCAATTCTCCTGCCTCAGCCTCCCAAGTAGCTGAGATTACAAGTGTGCACCACCATGACTGGCTGATTTTTACATTTCTTTACAGAGACAGGGTTTCACCATGTTGGCCAGCCTGGTCTTGGCTACTCCTGACCTCAAGTGACCCAGACGCCTTGGCCTCCCAAACTGCTGAAATTACAGACATAAGCCACCATGCCCATCCCAAAAATAAGACTGGTTTTGAATTTTTATTTTTTTTATTTTGAGGCTGAGGCATGAGAATCCCTTGAACCTGGGAGGTGGGAGGCAAAGGTTGCAGTGAGCTAAGATGGCACCGCACCATGGCACTCCAGCCTAGGCGACAGAGTGAGTCTGTCTCCAAAAAAAAATCTATAGATGTAGATATTGATATCTATATATCGGTATCTATATCTATCTATCTATTCTGACCTGCTCCCAGGGTGAGTCAGGGGCTCACCCTGGGATATCTATATATCTATAGATATAGATATCTATAGGTATCTATACATATATCTATAGATATCTATAGCTGGTATATCTATATCTATAGATATAGGTATTTATATAGATAGATGCTAGATGATATACAGATATACATAGATATAAGTGGATAGATGCGAAAAGGGCTTTCTGCTACTGTACAGATATGACCTCTGCAAGCCCACCGAAAGGGGTGTCAATGGCATCCGCAAACTTTCCCTCCACAGTGGGAGAGGGCTGGGATGGTAGACTGCCTGAGACCTCCTACCTGCTGGCTTGCTGATAGTCCTCTTCTCTGGCTCCTTGAAAGGGAACTGCAAGGTGGTGTCCAGAGACTTGAAGCAATCCTTTAGGGAGTTCTGCTGGTAAAACTCCACCAGCTCCTGGAAGGCGACAACATGGCAGATGCTATTCCAGCGGGTCAGCCCGTGAGGGGGCAGAGCTAGGAAGAGCCAGATGCAACTCCTCACATGAAGCAGGCCCTGCCTCTGGCCTCTTTGGCAAGTGTCCCTTTGAATGCTCCCCATGATGGGGAGCTCATCACCTTTCTGAGCAGCCAGGACCATTTATGGGGAAGGGACCACATTGCCTAAAACAAGTTATTCTAATAACTGAATAATTCACTTCCTGATACATTTACCAGATAATTAGCTCACCAAATTCAAAGCTTTCTATGGGTGCCAGGTGCCTTAATTTACAATTAGTAATCATCACTGGACCAGATGCAGGGGCTGATGCCTGTAATCTCTGCACCTTGGGAAGCCAAGGTGGGACAATCACTTAAAGCCAAGAGTTCAAGACCAGCCTGGGCAACATAGCAAGATTCTATCTCTACAAAAGATTAAAACATGAGCCAGGCATGACCATGCATGCCTGTAGTCCCAGCTATTCAGGAAGCTGAGGAGGGAGGATCACCTGAGCCCAGGGGTTGGAAACTGCAGTGAGCTATGATCACAACACTGCATCCAGCCCGGGCCACAGAGCAAGACCCTGTCTCTTGTATATTTTTAAAAATAAATCTATGTGAAAGGTTCATAGATATTAATTACACTTTTCCTACAACTTGTCTGAAATTTTTCCGAAGTTAAAAATTGGAGGAATATGTTTCAGAATAAAAAGTATGGAGGGGAAAAAAAAAAGATCTGTTGAATAAATTAACCTTTGGGGGAGTCAAGGATCCATTTGAGAATCAAGTGACATCTAAGTCAACCCCCTCTTCAAAAAAATAGATGCATGGAAAATTCTGGACTTTCTTTCAGAGCACTCAGCTTCTCAAGGGCCCACAGACCATGGGTAAAAACGATATGTCTTAGACCACTAGGCTTAAAATGTCTAAAATATGGTTGAAAATTATAAGGCACTGACTGGGCGTGGTGGCTCACACCTGTAATCCCAGCACTTTGGGAAGCCAAGGCAGGCAGACCACCTGAGGTCAGGAGTTTGAGATCAGCCTGACCAATACGGTGAAACCCCGTCTCTACTAAAAATACAAACAAAAATTAGCCGAGCATGGCGGCATGCGCCTGTAATCCCAGATACTCAGGAGGCTGAGACAGGAGAATCACTTGAACCTGGGAGGTGGAGGCTGCAGTGAGCCGAGATCCAGTCTGGGCAACAAGAGTGAAACTTCGTCTCAAAAAAAAAAAAAAAAAAAAAAACGCAAGAAAGAAAAAGGAAAATTACAAGGCACCAAACAGAAGCAAGGACACTCAAAAGGCATCTGAATTATTGCTCACATGATTATGCAGCAGATTAGGTGGAGACAAGCTATGGGCTCTGCCATTCAGTGAAGCTAGATGAGGAGTAAGCCTCAGTTTTACCCATCCGTGAAATGGGAACTAAAACAGAGGTTGAGAGGATTAATTAGGTTCCTATCTATCTATAACATGTTTGAGGGCTGAATCCAGTGGCTCACACACTTTGGGAGGCTAAGACGGATCATTTGAGCCCAGGAGTTCAAGGCCAGCCTGAGCAACAAAGCAAGTCCCCATATCTACAATAAAAAATTTTGTTTTAATTAGCTAGGCATGGTGGTGCATGTCTATAGTCCCAGCTACTCAGGAGGCTGAGGTAAGGATTGTTTAACCCAGGAATTTGAGGCTGCAGTGAGCTATGATTATATCCCGCACTGCAGCCTGGACAACAGAGCAAGACTCTCTCTCTCTCTCAGTCTCTCTTTCTCTCTCTCTCTCTCTACACACACACACACACACACACACACACATATACATACATACATATGTATGTATATATGCATAAGTAAAATTTAAATATACATATATGTATATATACATATGTATGTGTATATATGTATGAATCAAATTTAAAAATTAACACAGCCCAGCACGGTGGCTTGTGAGTGTAATCCCTGAACTTTGGGAGGCAGGCGGATCACAAGGTCAAGAGATCAAGACCATCCAGCCCAACATGTTGAAACCCCGTCTCTACTAAAAATACAAAAATTAGTCAGGTGTGGTGGCGCACACCTGCAGTCCCAGCTACTTGGGAGGCTGAGGCAGGAGAATCGCTTGAACCCTGGAGGCAGAGGTTGCAGTGAGCTGAGATCACACCATTGCACTCCAGCCTGGCGACAAAGCGAGACTGTCTCAAAAAAAAAAAAAAAAAAAAAAAAAAATTAACATATCTTACACTGAAATGCTCTGTCAGTACTCAACTGCTGTTACTCATTGTTACTCCCATTGCTCATCCTTAAGAGCGTAAGTTTAAGGTCACTTGCACTGTAGCGCCACTAGAGGGGGTCACCTTGAATGTGTGAAAAAATGGAGGTGCAGGGAGGGTCCTCCCAGGTTCTGGGAAGCTGGGGTGGAGGGACATCGGCCCTTACCGTAAGCCCCCGGAAAGCCTTTTTCTCCGTGATCCGGTACAGTCCTTCTGCTGTCATGATTTTAATGTGCTTGACCTCGACGTTATACCTGGAACCAGACGGTCACTGGGCCCTGAGTCTGGGAACCAAGCCCATTCCCCACCAAGCCCCCATCATGGAAGAAGGAAACTTGACCCCTTCAGGTAGAAGCAACCACTGGAACCCAAAGGCTGAAGCTGTCCCAACAGAACCCCTTCCCTAGGGCCTTCGCTACTCTAAGCCCTAATGGTTTCCTCTCGTCGAAGAAGAATCGAGGAATCATCTTCGCTGACTCACAGGTTTGTTGAGAAGTCAGTAAGACTCTGTAAAGAAAGCAATGTTTGCCAGGCACAGTGGCTCACACCTGTGGTCCCAGAGCTTTGGAGGCTGAGGGGGGCGGATCACCTGAGGTCTGGAGTTTGAGATTAGCCTGACCAACAGGGAGAAACCCCATATCTACTGGAAATGCAAAAAATTAGCCGGGTGTGGTGGCGTGCACCTGTAGTCCCAGCTGCTTGGGAGGCTGAGGCAGGAGAATCGCTTGAACCCGGGAGGTGGAGGTTGCAGTGAGCTGAGATCACGCCATTGCACTCCAGCCTGGGCGACAAGAACAAACTCCATCTCAACAAAAAGAAAAGAAGAAGAAAGAAAGAAGAAAAAGAAGGAAAGAAGGAAAGAAAGATGTTGTAATGTTCTAGAATAAATAGGAAGAGACCTCTCCTTCCACCGATATAGATGACCATAGGATAGACAGGAAGAGGGAGGAGAGACCCGTTTCTGACAATATGTGGACATAGATTAAAAGGGGCCTTGGAAAAGACTTCCACTCCTGCTCATCTGGCAAACTAGATAAAAAACAAAACAACCCAAAAAAAATCTTCCTATTACCCAGAAATACTCAAGAAAAAAACTGCTGAGCTCTCAAAAGAAAAACAAGGGAAATTCACAGGAGCCAAAAATAAAAACGAAATTATCAACTCAGCAGCATGTGAGCAAAGGGAATTCTTCTACACTGTGGGTTGGAATGTAAGTTGGTTCGGTCGCTGTGGAAAGTACTCTGGAGATTTCTCAAAGAACTAAAAATACGACCGCCATGTGATGCAGCAACCCCATTACTGGGTGTCATCTACCCAAAGGAAAAATTAATTGTGCTGCCAAAAAGACACATCTGCTTGTATGTCCATCACAGCCCCATTCACAATGGCAAAGACATGGAATCAACCGAGGTGCCCATCAGCAGCGGACCGGATAAGAAAATGTGGTACATATACATGATGGACTACTATACAGCCCTGAAAAAGAATGAGATCACGTGCATGTGGCAACCTCAATGCACTGGGTGTTATGATCCTAAGTGAATTAACACAGGAACAGAAAACCAGATACCACATATTCTCACTTATAAGCAAGGGTTAAACATTGGGTTCACATGGACATAAAGATGGGAACAATATTGGCCAGGCATGGTGGCTCATGCCCGTAATCCTGGCACTTTAGAAATCCAAGGCAGGCGGATCACCTGAGGTCAGGAGTTCGAGACCAGCCTGGCCAACATGGTGAAACCCTGTCGCTGCTAAAAAATACAAAATATTAGCCAGGCATAGTGCTGCACACCTGTAATCCCAGCTATTTAAGAGGCTGAGGCAGGAGAATCGCTCGAACCCGGGAGGCGGAGGTTGCAGTGAGCTGAGATTGCGCCACTGCACTGCAGCCTGGGCCACAGAGTGAGACTCCATCTTAAAAAAGAAAAAAAGACAGATGGGAACAATAGACGCGGGGGAGCACTAGAGGGAGGACGGTGAGATGAAAGAGCTGAAAACTACCCGTGGAGTACATGGTCTCTCCCCGCTCCCTGGGTGATGGGATCATTCATGGCTCCAAACCTCAGCATTGCTGCAATATGCCTTTCTAACAAAGTTGCACATGTACCCTCTGATTCCAAAGTAAGTCGAAAAAATACATGTACGTGGGACGCAGTGGCTCACACCTGTAATCCCTACACTCTGGGAGGCTGAGGTGGGAGGATGGCTTGAGGTCAGGAGTATGAGACCAGCCCGGGCAGCATGGGGAGGCCCTAGATTCTACAAAATATATCAACATTAGCTGGGGGGGGGGTGCATACTTGTAGTCCCAGCTACTCAGGGGGCTGAGCTGGGAGGGTCCCCTGAACCTGGGAGGCAGAGGTTGCAGTGAGCTGAGATCTTACCTCTGCACTCCAGCCTGGGCAACAGAGTGAGACTCTGTCACACACACAGACACACACACAAATATTAATGAAATTAATTTTAAAAAATTATAAATTTCTGGAAGTTAAAAAAAAGAAAATATATATCTGAAAATTGATTAAAAATAAAAGCCTTCGGGCCGCGCATGGTGGCTCATGCCTATAATCTCAGCACTTTGGGAGGCTGAGGTGGATGGATCACCTGAGGTCAGGAGTTTGAGACCAGGCTGGCCAAATAGTGAAACCCCATCTCTACTAAAAACACAAAAAATTAGCCGGGTGTGGTGGTGCGTGCCTGTAATCCCAGCTACTCAGAAGGCCGAGGCAGGAGAATTGCGTGAATCCGAGAGGTTGAGGTTGCAGTGAGCCGAGATCGTGCCACTGCACTCCAGCCTGGGTGACAGAGGGAGAAATGGGAAGGGAAGGGAAGGGGAAGAGAGGGGAGGGGAAGGGAGGGGATGGGGGAGGAGAAGAGGAAAGGAAAGGAAGAAAAGAGAAAAAAAGAAAGGCCAAGGTGACAGAGGGAGACTCTGTCTTTAATTATTTAATTAATTTTTTAAAGTCTTTTTGAGCCTCTACAGGAATCGGATCTCGTGCTTGTGGTTGTCAGTTGAAAGAAAGAAGGTAGATGAAAAGCACTCGGAGGCCGGGCGCGGTGGCTCAAGCCTGTAATCCCAGCACTTTGGGAGGCCGAGGCGGGTGGATCACGAGGTCGAGAGATCGAGACCATCCTGGTCAACATGGTGAAACCCCGTCTCTACCAAAAATACAAAAAACTAGCTGGGCATGGTGGCGCATGCCTGTAATCCCAGTTACTTAGGAGGCTGAGGCAGGAGAATTGCCTGAGCCCAGGAGGCGGAGGTTGCGGTGAGCCGAGATCGCGCCATTGCACTCCAGCCTGGGTAACAAGAGCGAAACTCCGTCTCAAAAAAAAAAAAAAAAAAGAAAAGAAAAGAAAAGCACTCGGGACCCTGCAGGGCTCAGTAAAAGGTGGGTGCTATCACTGTACACTTAAAAAGTCAAACCTGGATACCCTTTTCCCCCAAGCCTACAGGGCCAAGGCCCCAAAAGGGTGTGGGGTCATGGAGAGAGGAGTTACTTAATGCTGATGGCAAATTCTGCTGCGTCCTTCACCCTCTGCCGCACCAAGAACGTCCCGTCCGAGCGGTTGGTGAGGATGCTCTCTGCCCCTGCGCGCTCCATGGGGCCTGCGTACCTGCAAAGATACACCAATGACAGAGTTTGTGTGTTCCCTGTGCCTGGCCCCCACATCGCCATGCAGAGGCTGCCTTTCCCCCGTGAACCCCCTTGATTTTTTAAGTTGGTGACAGCCTGGATCTCACAGCCCTTCAGCACCAAGGTAGGCCCCAGGGAGGCAGGGGCGGAACCTGTTGAAAAACATTATGTTTACCCTGCCCCGGTGGTTCCTTTGTGGAGGGCACGCGTCATCCCCACTACTTGGGAGGCTAAGGCAGGAGAATCACTTGAAAAGGTTGCAGTGAACTGAGATCACACCACCGCACTCCAGCTTGGGTGACAAGAAGGTGGTAGCATCATCATGCTGTGTTTTATTACTAGCAAGAGATGGTAAATGGAGGCTTTGGGCTCAAGTCCCATCTCCATCACTTCCTCACCATGTGACATGAAGGAACAGACTCTCTCACACTCCTTGGCAAAAAAGGATTCCTCCTTGGCAAAAAAGTAGGGGGCAGGGAATAAGAATCGCATTGCCACCAGGTACCGAAGGGCTTTTGTGAAAGTTAGAGGAGCTCCTTAAAGAGCCGGGCAGCCACCAGTTCCTCAACGCACTGTTCTTTCATGTGCCATTACGAAACAACATTTCCGGTCTATAAAATTCAGCAGAAGACGGACACTGTTGATTGCAAGAGCCATTTCTTTTTTTTTTTTTTTTTTTTTTTTTTTTTTTTTTTTTTTTTTGAGACGGAGTTTCGCTCTTGTTGCCCAGGCTGGAGCACAATGGCGCGATCTCGGCTCACCGCAACCTCCGCCTCCTGGGTTCAGGCAATTCTCCTGCCTCAGCCTCCCGAGTAGCTGGGATTACAGGCACGCACCACCATGCCCAGCTAAGGTTTTGTATTTTTAGTAGAGACGGGGTTTCACCATGTTGACCAGGATGGTCTCGATCTCTTGACCTCGTGATCCACCCCCCTCGGCCTCCCAAAGTGCTGGGATTACAGGCTTGAGCCACCGCGCCGGGCGCAAGAGCCATTTCAATGGCAGAGATGTTCAAATGTGAAGGGAAAACAAAACATGCATCTTAGAACAGATTAAACGTAGTAACAGCAACAGCTAATGCTATATTAAGTGCTCGTGATGTGTCAGGACCAGGACGAAAGCACCTAACAGACTCACTTACGCCTCCTAACAACGCTATGAAGTAGATACTGTCATGAAGCTATTTTCCAGAGAGGAATGCTGAAACAGAGAGGTTAAGTTACTGGCCCAAAGTCACACAGCTGGGTAATGTTGGGATCAGAATTTGAATCCAGGTCAGCAGGCTCCAAGGCTCCAAAAGCCACACTGTAAACCTCCACCCCGTGTGCTTGACGCGCTATAGGCACAAAACAAACAAACAACGAAAAATCCCACAAAAACACCTGGGACTGTCATCACCATCACCACCAACATCATTATCCTCCTCCTCATCGTCGTCGTCATAACTAGTTTCCTTCCAACAAGACCATCATCTCCCAAGGTCAGGGACCCTCTTTTGGCAGCCCCCAGCCCAGAGCTAGATTCAGAAGTCGGTGCTCAGGGTTCACTGAATACATAACTAATTAACCTGGAGGCCCCTCCCATACCCAGCCTGGAACCCCAACCCAGAAACCCCTCGTTGAAAAAAATAAAAGCATGTTTCTACTTACCAGAGATAAACAGACAGGTCCTGAGGAGGGCCCTAAGAACATAGACAGAGACCCCGACTTAGGGTAAAGACCCAGCCTGACAGCAGAGGGCAGGGCACTTCATTCATTCATTCATTCATTCCACTTGCATTTATTGAGTGCCTATTATGTGCCAGGCACTGTGCTACTCCTTAAGGATACAGTCCCAGAATCACGGGGGAGAGATTGTGTCAGTATCACAGAAAACAGGGGTTGTTTCTCAGCAGTTTATCGTAGCCCTTAAGCCAAGAATGGTTCTTACATTTTTAGATGGTTGCCAAAAATCAAAAGAATTTGTTTTTTAATTTTAGAGACAGTTTCACTATGTTGCCCAGGCTTAGTGCAGCGGTATGATCACAGCTCACGGCAGCCTCAACTGCCTGGGTTCAAGCCATCCTCCCACCTCAGCCTCCGGAGGAGCTGGACTACAAGCATGCGTGCCACTGCATCTGCCAATTTTTAATTTTTAAAAAATTTTGTCGAGATGAGGGTGAGGGTCTCCCTTGGTTTCCCAGACTGGTCTCGAACTCCTGGCCTCAAGTAATCCTCCCACCTTGGCATCCCAAAGGGCTGGGATTATAAACATGAGCCACCGCACCTAGCCAAACGAGTGTTTTTTGGATTGTGGAGATTATGTGAAATTCACCTGTCAGTGCCCATGAACTATGCCTTATGGGAACATAGATACGCCCACACATCATTTACAGTTTAACTCTGGCTACTTTCACACTGCAGGGGCAGAGCGGAAGGGGTGCAAAGTTGCCTGGGACCCTCGAGGGTGACACAGTTACACTACTGTTCGGCTCTTTACAGAAAAAGTTTGCTCACTTCCACTACCTCAAAACCAGCAGGACAGCTACTACAAGGCAGAAACAAACCCACAGCAAACAAAACAGGAAGCAGCGAATGCTGGCAAGGGTGTGGAGGAATCGGGCCCCTGCACCGTTGATGGGAACGTAAAATGGTGCCCTGCTATGGAAAACAGTATGGGCTGGGTGCAGTGGCTTGCGCCTGTAATCCAGGCACTTTGGGAGGCCAAGGCGGGTGGATCACCTGAGGTCAGGAGTTCAAGTCCGGCCTGACCAACATGGAGAAACCACATCTCTACAAAAATATAAAACTTAGCCTGGCATGATGGCAGGTGCCTGTAGTCCCAGCTACTTGAGAGGCTGAGGAAGAAGAATCACTTGAACCCAGGAGGCAGAGGTTGCAGTGAGCTGAGATCATGCCATTGCACTCCAGCCTGGGCAACAAGAGCAAAACTCTGTCCAAAAAGGAAAGAGAGGAGAGGGGAAGGGAAGGGAAGGCAGGAGAAGAGAGGGCAAGGGAGGAGAAGGGAGGGGGCAGCCCCACCTTCTAGGTCCCTGCTCCTTCCTCCCTAGCATACCCAGGTAGGAAGGAAAGCATTTTAATACAAAAATGATCAAAGAGAAAAAGATTAATCATTGTTTCCAGGGTGGCCCCTCTATGGGCTCAGCTGGCAGGGTGGGCAAAGCCTTGAGTTGGAGAAAGACCCGCCATGATGGGCAGCCACCTCCCCAGCTCCAGGAGTGTCTTTCCAAGTCTGCCCGTCCTCCCACGACCGTCCCTGGACCCCTTGCCCTGGTTCCATTCAGCCTTGAGGCACTCACGTGGACGTAGGGCTTCACCCTGTTACAAGGAAACCAGCCAATTTCATTAGTAGACGTATTCCTGCCCTAAACAGCCAGGGGACAAAAACAGGAACAGAGAGGTTATGGGATCCACGACCCCTCCCACCACCTAAACTCCTAACCCTACGCACGGACCCTGCCCCGTCACTCGTGTGCACGTGCGTGTGTGGGCGTGAGTGTATGTGCATATGTGCGTCAGTGAGTGCCTGTGTATGTGTGCATGTATGCGTATGTTTGTGTGCATGCATATGTGCACGTGTGTCCGTGTGTGTGCGTGCATGTGTGTGTGTGTGTGTGTGTGTGCGTGAGTGCATGTGTGTGTGTCCATCTCTGTTCAATGTTCACTCTACTTGTCCATCTATCTCAGGATGGCCTGGAGAACCCAGAGAGGTGATGATAATCAGTATTAATTTCCGGAGAGCCATCCCCAGAAATCTCAGTCTACCCCACTCTCCAGGCATCACCTCCAGAGTACAGTGGGGGTATGACCCAACTCCCTGGGACCACATGACCCCATCACCCGACACTTAGGTTTCATCCTATCACTCCTGTGGCCCCAGCCTGTACCTCCCACCAGTTCTGTTCAGCCTCAGCCTTCGTGAGCTCCACAATGTCTCCAGGATTGAGCCGTAGAAAGGGTCCAATGGCTCCAGGGGGTGGAGGAAGCCCGTAGTATTCCTGAAACACCTCCATCTTGGGCAGACCTAGAAGACAAGGTACAGGGGTTCAGGGTGGGTGGCAGTCAATTTTCAACCCTGAATCTTGCCACCCACCAGAATGGCTAAAATGTTTCTTTTTAGACTGGTAATACCCAGTGTTGACAAGGACGTGGAGCAACTGGAACTCTCACTCACTGCTGGCGGGGATACCATTTGGAAAACTATTCAGCAATATCTACTGAAGCGAAACATATCTACCCTGTAACACAGCACCCAAGATAAATTAAAATATGTGTCCCGGCCAGACGAGGTGGCTCATGCCTATAATCCCATCACTTTGGGAGGCCAAGGTAGGTGGATCACCTGAGGTCAGGAGTTCAAGACCAGCTTGACTGACGTGGCAAAACACCATCTCCACCAAAACTACAGAAATTAGCCAGGCCTGATAGTGGGCACCCGTAATTCCAGCTACTAGGGAGGCTGAGGCAGGAGAATCACTTGAACTCAGGAGGCAGAGGTTGCAGTGAGCTGAGATCACGCCACTGCACTCCAGGCTGAGTGATGGAGTGAGACTCTGTCTCAAAAAAGAAAAACAAAACCGTATCTTTCAAAAGTTACAGCTTTATTCACAATATCCGAAAACTGGCAACCAACCAAATGTCTTCAGTAGGTTGATCAATCAATAAACAAATTGTGATACCATCACATAATGGAATACTATACAGCAATGAAAAGAACAGGCTATTGCTACAGGCAACCACATCAATGCATCTCACCATCATTATGTTGAATAAAAGAAGCCAGGTGAAATAAGCATGGACTATATTATTTACAGAAAACTCAAGAGCAGACAAAATTAATCTATGTTGATAGAGGTCAGGCAGTGCTTCCCTACAGAAGATAGGTGAGCAGCAGCGCTGTCTGATAAAACTTTCTCTGGTGATGGATCTGTCCAATGTAGTAGCCACTAGCCACAAGTGGTTGTTGAGGACTTCAATGCTAATGTGAGTAAAATAATTTTAAGGTGATTTCATTTTAATCAATTTATATTGGACAATGCAGTTCTGAAGGGATGGAAATGTTCTGTATCTTTATTTGATTGTTGGTTACATGGATAAAAATTTATTAACTCTTAAGATTTGTTGTTTTTACATATCTTACACTATTTTCTCTCTCAATAAAACACATATATGTATGTGTATATATGTGCATATATATATTCTGTTATACAAAGGACACTTGGCTTGTTTCTAGTTTGACTATTGCTAAGAAAGCTGGCTATTGCTAATTAAGTAATAAGTAATAATAATAAGGAAACATACCCATGCATATATGTCATATATTTATCTTTTTATTTTCTTGAAACAGGATCTTACTCTGTTGCCCATGCGGGAGTGCAGTGGCACGATCATGACTCACTGTAACCTCTAACTTCTGGGCTCAAGCAGGAACCCTGCTAATTTTTAAAACATCTTTTTGTAGACACAAGGTCTCATTATGTTGCCTAAGCTGGTCTCAAACTCCTGGCCTTGGTCTCTCAAAGCTCTGGGATCACAGGCATGAGCCACAACACCTGGCTCATGTTGTTTATTTCTATGTCATATAAATGGCATATACATGGAACAGTCCTGCCACTGCACTCCAGCCTGGGACTCAAACATCCTCAATACAACAAAAGGAGAGATATATATGTAATTTTTTTTAAAATTAAGCCTGGGCATGGTGGCTCATGCCTGTAATCCAGCACTTTGGGAGGCCGATGCAGGTGGATCACTTGTGGTCAGGAGTTCAAGACCAGCCTGGCCAATGTGGTGAAACCACATCTCTACTGAAAATACAAAAAATTAGCCAGGCATGGTGGCATGTGCTTGTAGTCCCAGCTACTCAAGAGGCTGAGGTAGGAGAATCGCTTGAACTCAGGAGATGGAAGTTGCAGTGAGCCAAGACTGCACCACTGCACTCCAGCCTGGGCAACAGAGTAAGAATCTGTCTCCAAAAATTAATTAATTAATTAAAATAAGCACAACCTGTATAATTTAATTTATACACTATGGCTGGGCAACATAGCAAGACCTCATCTTAATAAAAAAAATTTTTTTAATTAGCCAGGTGTGGTGGTGTGCACCTGACTTCAAGCGATCCTCCCGCCTTGGCCTCCCAAATTGCTGGGATTACAGGTGTGAGCCACTGCACCCAGCCCAGTGTGGCTGTTGATATGATTATGGGGCTCTGGGTCCACATCAATGGAGACGAATTTTCCCCCTGCCCCCTGCAGACTCACCCAGCTCATTCCGCTTTTTGTCCTGAGCCCTTCGATGTAGTTTGTCCTGGAAGGAGAGACAAAAAAAAGCCCGTCTACCCATGCCCATCCTGGGAGCCTGTAGGCCCCCAACACTGTCCTCACCCCGCCAAGGATCATGCCCAGTTCCAGGATCTCCTGGGTCCTCCCCACACTGTCGCCCACTGTTTGCCATGCACAGGAAGGAGCGTGGGAGAGTCTTACCTTCTTCATCGTTCCTGGGAAATCTATGGGAGGGTAAAGGAAATGGTGAGAAGGCGAAATCCTCCACAAAGAAGCAAGCTCACCTCCCAGCCTCCCTCCCACTCGTACCTTGCCCGTGCCGGCCACAGGGAGGCACCCTCCCCAGACACTCCTTGTGTGCAGGTGCCCGACACCGATGGCAGCGGTAGCCCTGATAGAAGGTGCCTCTGAGGTGCAGGGGACACAGAAGGAAGAGTGAGTGATCTTTACAGACATGGCCAAATATTCTGCCAAGAACATAAAAAGTTCCCTTGGGTTGTCTTTAGATCAGGAGAGTGATGGAGAAGCAGAAGATCAAAATAGGGACCCCCTCCCCCATCTCCCAATTTAGGGGACCAATTACTGGGGGAGCTTCTTTAGCAAGGAACTGATGGCCAAGCCCAGGACTGGGACCCTCCTCTGAGATTCCCACCTAAGGAGCATCTGACAGGCCTTGCAGGACGTGGTCTCTTCAAAGGAGAACATCTGGAAGTCATGCCCATTGGCAGTGGCATTCTCGGGGTAGATGTTGGAGCTGGCAGGGAAAAAAAAAAAAAGAGGGTCAGCCAGGCACAGTGGCTCATGCCTGTAATCTCAGCACTTTGGGAGGCTAGGAGGGCAGATCACGAGGTCAAGAGTTTGAGAGCAGCCTGACCAACATGGTGAAACCCCATCTCTACTAAAAACACAATAATTAGCCAGGCGTGGTGGCAGGTGCCTGTAATTCCAGCTACTCAGGAGGCTGAGGCAAGAGAATTGCTTGAATCTGGGAGGTGGAGGTTGCAGGGCGCCAAGATCGCACCACTGCATTCCAGCCTGGTGACAGAGGGAGGCTCCATCGCAAAAAAAGAGGGGAGGGGGCAATATTTTATTCCTTTTTAGGCTGAGTACTTTTCCACAGTGTGAACAGACCACATTTTGTTTGTCCACCCATCCATTGGTTGATGTTGGGGTGGTTTCCACCTTTTGGGCACACTGGAGAGTGCTGCTATGCACATTGGTAGAAACAGAAAGCAGGTTAAGCATTTCCAGGGGCTGGGAGGGCGGGGAATTGGGAGTGAATGCTTAATGGGTATGCGGTCTCCTTGGGGTGATGAAAAGGTTCTGGAACTGGAGAGAGGCGATGGTTGCACAGCATTGTGAGTGTACAAAATGTCATGCGGTCGTACACTTCGAAACGGTTTGATTGTTGTGTGAATTTCACCTTACGTAAAAAAGAAAAGAAGACAAAAGTGGAAGGGGTGGAGGAGGAGGAGGAAGAGGAGAAGGAAGAGGAGAAAAAGAGGAAAGGGAGTAGGAGGAAGAGGAGGAGGAGGAGGTATTGGAGGAGGAGGAGGAGGAGGTGGTATTGGAGGAGGAGGAGGAGGTGGTATTGGAGGAAGAGGAGGCGGAGGAAGAGGAGGAGGAGGAGGAAGAGGAACAGGAGGGAGAGGAGGAAGAAAGAGGAGGAAGGGGAGGAGGAGGAAGCAGAGGAAGGGGAGAAAGAGGAGAAGGAAGAAAAGGAGGAAGAAATGGAAAGGGAGGAAGGGAAGGGGAAGGGGTAGGAAGGAAATGATGGGGAGGAGACCGAAGAGGAGAGGGGAACAGGAAACAGCAGGAGAGGAGAAGAGTCAGGGCTGGTAGCTGAAGTTGCACACAACCCCAGCATTCCAAGGATGAAGACGGCCTTGGGCCTGTCCCTCTCATTTCCCAAATAAAGAGCCTGAGGTTCAGAGTGGTCCCATGGCATATCAGGACAGAGTAGGGACTAGAACACATTCCTCCTCCTTCCCAGCCCCTGCCCCTCTGCGGACAGAAAGGAGGAGGAAAGCGAGGACTCACATGGCCATCTCAAACTGCTCCATCCACTTCTTCTTCAATTCTCTTGTCTTGAAGAACAGCTCATAGCCCTGGGCCCCTTGGTCCTCAATGAGAAGGAACATGTGGCTCCACTGCAGGGAAGCAGAGCTCAGACTGAAGGCACTGCTCCTGCAGAGGGGCGGAGCACACACCCACCGACCCCTTCCTCCGTAGGGAACAAAGACTCAAGCCCATCAGTCTCTATGCCCCTAGCACCATGCATGGATATCCTCGTAAAAGGGCTGTCTACGATATTCAAATACACAATTTCACTATGTTGTCTATTTGTTTCACTATGTTGGCCAGGCTGGTTTCGATCTCCTGACCTCGTGATCCGCCTGCCTCAGCCTCCCAACGTGCTGGGATTACAGGTATGAGCCACTACGCCCAGCCTGACTCGTCTTTTCAACAAAGCATTGGTGCAGCATCTGCTGAGAAACACACACTGCTAGGAGCTGGGGACAGAGCCGTGAACAGGATGTTGTCCCCAGGGCTCCTGCCTGGAGAGACAGATGGATGCCATAGCAAGAAGTTACAAGACAGCAACTAGCTCCTCAATGAGGGAGGCACAGGCTGAGAAATAGAGAAGCCACAGACCCCAGCACAGGGGGGACCTCCAGGAACAAGACTAAGCAGAAGGGAAGAGTTCACAGGAGAAAAAGCGAAAGAGAGCAAGGAAGAGCAGAGAGGGAGAGGGGTCCCCACTCAAATGTCACCTCCACAGACAACGTCCCTGAACAATGGAGGTAAGACAGCTCCCCCTGGCCAGGCGCAGTAGCTCACACCTGTAGTCCCAGCACTTTAGGAGGTCAAGGCAGGTGGATCGCAAGGTCAGGAGTTCGAGACAAGCCTGGCCAACATGGTGAAACTCAGTCTCTACTAAAAATACCAAAAAATTAGCCAGGCATGGTGGTGGGTGCCTGTTATCCCAGCTACTTGAGAGGCTAAGGCAGGAGAATCGCTTGAACCTGGGAGGCAGAGGTTGCAATGAGCTGGGATCATGCCATTGCACTCTAGCCTGGTTGACAGAGGGAGGCTCCATCTCAAAAATAAATAAATAAATAAATAAATAAATAAAGACAGCTCCCCCTCCCACCTTCATCTACCACAGTCACATCCCCTGTTTTATTCATTTATTTTTTAAAATAGAGACAGGGTCTCACTCTGTTGCTCCGGCTGGAGTGCAATCATAGCTCACTGCAGCCTCCAACTCTTGGCCACAAGCAATCCCCCTACCTCAGCCTCCCATGTAGCTAGGGCTACAGGCATGTGTGAAGCCCAGCTGTTTTTGTTGTTGTTGTTTTTGTTTTTTGTTTTTTGTTTTTTTTTTTTTTTTGATGTTTTGTAGAGACAGGGATCTCCCTATGTTGCCCAGGCTGGTCTCAAACTCCTGGGCTCAAGTGATTCTCCCACCTTGGCCTCCCAAAGTGCTGGGATTACAGGCATGAGCCACTGCACCCAGCCACCTACTTAATTTTTTTTGTAGAAAGCATCCCATAAGAATGCAAGTATCATACAAGAAATAAAATAGGCTGGGTACAGTGGCTCACACCTGTAATCTCAGCACTTTGGGAGACCAAGGTGGGCAGATCACTTGAGGTCAGGAGTTTGAGACCATCCTGGCCAGCATGGTGAAACCTCATCTCTACTATAAATAAATAAATAAATAGGCTCCTAGATGGGCAATGGGTGTGGTGGCAGGCACCTATCATCCCAGCTACTCGGGAGGCTGAGGTGGGAGAATCGCTTGAATCCGGAAGGTGGAGGTTACAGTCAGCCAAGATTGTGCCACTGCACTCCAGCCTGGGTGACAGAGTAAGACTCTCTCTCAACAAGAAAAGAAAAACTCCATTTTGCTTGCCATTTTAGTCCTAGCGCCTAGAAGAGTGTCCTGGATATAGTAGGTGCTCAATTTAAAAACTGTTGAGTGGATTAACATACACTGTGTACTCTGGCAAACACAGGCACATGTGCAGGTGGAGAACCCCAAGCTGCCGATTGCGTGGAGGACCCCCTCGATCTGGCGTCAAAGCCCCACCTTCTTGTTATCTCGGTCTCCTGAAGAGTCATCCCGAACCTGGAAGCTGTGCAGGTTCACAAAGTCCTTGAGGTCATAAGAGTCTCCCCGGCGCTTACAGATGAGCAGAGCTTTGTCGAGCAGAAAGGCGTACCTGGAAGGACGGGTAAGGCCTTCCGGTCTGGCTCTTCCCAACCGTCCCTATCAGCTCTCTGACCAGTTTCTCCTCCATCCTGGTCTCACCCTGCCCTTCTCCTCCTCCTTGGCCAACTTGGCCATGCCCATCTGTCCATCCTGACCTCACCCACATGATCCACCTTGGCCCTACTGCCTGTCAATCTTGGCTCCACCCATGCCCCTCGCTGGCCCTGTCCTGCCTGTTCATCAAGGCTCCACCGCCTTGTCTGGATGGGTCTACCACCTGTCTATCTAGAAATCTGGCCTCACCCCAACTCAGGTCCCTCCCCAAATCCACCTTAATTCCACCTACAAGTCTATATAGGAACCTGGTCCCACCCCTACCCAGGCTCCACCCCAGACCTGCGTTGGCTTCACCCACCTATCCATCTAGGAGCCTGGCCACGCCCCTACGCAGGCTCTTCCCTAGACCCGCGTTGACTCCACCCAACTGCCCATCTAGAAACTTGGCCCCATCCCTACCCAGGCTCCACCATAGATGTGGTTTGCTCCACTCACCTGCCCATCTAGGAGCCTGGCCATACTCCTGTCCAGGATCCACTCAGATCTGTTTAGACTACACCCACCTGCCTATCTAAAAGCCTGGTCCCGCCCCTGCCCAGGCTCCACCCAGATCTATATGGAATCTCCACCCACCTGTCCATCTAGGAGCCCCACCCCGCCCCTGCCCAGGCTCCACCCCAGATCTATGTTGACTCCACCCACCGTCCATCTAGGAGCCCAGCCCTGCCCCTGCCCAGGCTCTAGCCCTGAACTTTGTTGACTCCAATCACCTGCCCATCTAGAATCCTGGCCCCACCTCTGCCCAGGCTCCACCCAGATCTGTATGAACTCTCCACTCACCTGCCTGTCTAGTAGCCCAGCCCTGCCCCTCCCCAGTCTCCACCCAAGATCTGTGTTGACTCCACCCACCTGCTTGTCTAGGAGCACCGCCTTGCCCCTGCCCTGGCTCTACCTCAGATCTGTTGACTCCACCCACCTGCCCATCTAGGATCCCAGCCCCTCCCCTGCACAGGCTCTACCCCGATCTGTGTTGACTGCACCCACCTGCCCATCTAGGAGCCCAGCCCCTCCCCTGCACAGGCTCTACCCCGATCTGTGTTGACTCCACCCACCTGCCCATCTAACAGCCTGGCCCCACCCCTTTGCCCAGGATCCATCCCCGATCCATGTTGACTCCACCCACCTGTCCATCTTGGAGCGCCGTTCTACCGAGGTGATCTTGAGCTCCCCGTCGATCTTGGGCCGGCCATAGTGAGCCAGAGACTGGTCCTATGCAACAGGCAGTGGGTCTGGCAAGGGTCTCCCAAGAAGGGAGCCAGACACCCTCCCCGCTCCCCACGTGGCCACACCCGGGACCACCCGGCTCTACCGCCTCACCAGGTTCTCAATGGACAGCTGGAAATTGGTGATCTGCCGCAGTGTCTCGTTGTCTCGCTTGACCTCGTTCACGCACTGAGCCAGGTCCTGGGGAGGGGACAGGGGTGAGGCTGGTCCCCCAACAGCCAGCCCAGTCTCCCACCTAACCCGGGATAGAGGTTCAGCCCCCACCAGGGGTGTGTCTGCAGCAGGTGAGCCACCAGCACCCCACACCCCCTCACCCTCATGGCATCCAGGGCCAGCCGCAGATTGTCCTTCTCCATCGCCTCCTGCGTGTGCTTCACCAGCTCCTGCAAGAAACAAGACGTCAGATGTCACCAGGGCCCGTGCCCTTCTCCCTGGGGGGAGGGCCTTCCAAACAGTGCTAGTTCACCAGCTCCTCCCTCGTACTGCTGGCCCTGGAGGCTGCGACACGACCCCAGTGATCCATCCCCGATGGTCCTAGAGACTCAACCCCCAAAAGCCAAAAGCCAGCCCCATCCCCACTTTTATAGACACAGGAGAGGAGACACGCAGAGCCCACGCCTGGTGGATATGCCCAGCACCTGGAGAAGGAGGTGATATTTGAGAACTCGCTGCATGGGTACCATCAGCAGATCCCGCAAGGTGAACCTCCCATTGTTGGCTCGCTGAGAACATTCCTGGGAAATCAGAGAACAATGGGGAAATTGAGGCAGGTCCCAGAAAAAAGTCAGTTGCAGGGTGGGTACAGACAGATTTGAATAAATATGTGGGCAGCTCTCTACTCTAGAGCCGTGGGGACTTTTCTTGAGCCCAAAGCATCATATCTGCCCCCAAGAAAACAGGAAAAGGACTCCATGAGGTGGGGGCAGTATGAGAACCACTGAAAGGAACTTTGGGACACTGAGGAGGGCAGATCACTTGAGATCACGAGTTCAACACCAGCCAGGCCAACATGGGGAAACCCTGTCTCTACTAAAAATAATAATAATAAAATAATAGCCAGCATGGTGGCAGACTCCTGTCATTCCAGCTACTCAGGAGACTGAGGCAAGAAAATTGTTGAACCAGAGAGGCAGAGATTTCAGTGAGCTGAGATCACACCACTGCACTCCAGCCTGGGTGACAGAGGGAGACTCCATCTCAAAAAAAAACAAGCAAAACACAAACGAGAACAAGAAAAGAATAACGGGAACAGGCTGTTGATGCCTGTAATCCTGCTCTTTGAGAGGCTGAGGTGGGTGAATCGCTTGAGCCCAGAAGTTTGAAGCCAGCCTGGACAACACGGTGAAACACCATCTCTACAAAAAATACAAAAAGGAGCCAGGACTGGTGGCATGTATCTGTAGTCCTAGCTACTCAGGAGGCTGAGGTAGGAGTTGGGAGGATTGCTTGAGTCCAGGACGTTGAGGTCCAGGCTGCAATGAGCTATGATCATGCCACTGCACTCCAGCTTGGGCAACCAAATGAGACCCTGTCTCAAAAAAAAGAAGAAAAAGAAAAGGGGGAAAAAACACTGGAAGGTGACAAATGCTGCTTGGGACACTGGGCTACCTGGGGTAGAGGTCCAGGATTCTGCCTGCTGAGTGGGGCTAAAGAAGGGGTAAGGGACAGGTCTGGAGAGCCCCCGTCCTTATCACCCCTGCCCTGGCTGTATTTCCATTAGACAAGCAAATCCGGATTGAAGTTCAAGATCAGGTTCAGCCTGGGATCAGGGGTTGGCTGGAGTTGGGATCAGTGAGAAGTTGGAACAATCAGTGCTAGGGCTCAGCCCGGGGCTGGGGTTCAGTGTGGGATCAGAGCTCAGTTCAGGGTCAGGACGTCGCCCTGATGTCAGGGATCAGCCCAGACCCGGGGCCAGCCCATTTCTGTTCTCCATTTCCTCCACTTGGCCAGCCGGAACCTCCCTCCCGAGTTCTTTGGCGGATCCCTGGCTGGGCTGCAGCAGAAAGTGGACCATCTGCAACTCAGTATTCTCCCTGCTGCCCCCAGAGCCTGGGGCAGAGCAGGAGAGGGCCCCCAGAAGTGGCCCAGCCCCCACCTCCAGCTTCATCTGCACGTCCTCCCGGGCTGCAGCCACACGGTCCAGGTGTTTGCTGGCTGACTCCACCTGGCTGCAGTAGCGACCGTAGACGAGGAACCTAGAGAAGACAGGCCACCAGGTAAGGGTGGCTGGCATCAAGGTTGGGCAGAGGCCAGTGTCAGCCATGAGAAGAAACCTGAGTCTCAGTTTCCCCATCTGTGAAATGGGCATAACAATAGCATCTCCTACATGAGGCTATTGTAGCATTATCTCATTTCATGCTATAGTAACCTCACCACAGTACCTGGTATTGTCTCTGCCCAATGTCTATTTATTTATTTGTTTATTTTTTATTTTTTAAGACAGAGAGTTTCACTCTTGTCACCCAGGCTGGAGTGCAGTGGTGCAATCTTGGCTCAATGCAACCTCCACCTCCTGGATTCAAGTGATTCTCCGACCTCAGCGTCCTAAGTAGCTGGGATGACAGGCACCTGCTAACTCGCCTGGCTAATTTTTGTATATTTGGTAGAGACAGGGTTTCACCATGTTGGCCAGGCTGGTCTTGAACTCCTGACCTCAGGTGATCTGCCTGCCTCGGCTTCTCAAAGTGCTGGGATTACAGGCCTGAGCCACCACACCTGGCCTATTTTTGTTTTTGAGACAGAGTCTTGCTCCGTCACCCAGGCTGGAATGCAGTGGCATGATCTCGGCTCACTGCAACCTCCGCCTCCTGGATTCAAGCAATTCTCCTGCCTCATCCTCCCAAGTTACTGGGATTACAGGCATGCACCACCACACCCCGTTAATTTTTTATGTGTATCTTTAGTTGTATTTTAGTTGTATTTAGTGTTAGGTGATGGAGACAGGGTTTCACCATGTTGGCTAGGCTGGTCTTGAACTCCTGACCTCAAGTGATCCATTCGTCTCAGCCTCCCAACGTGCTGGGATTACAGGCGTGAGCCACCGCGCCCGGCCAATGTTCATTCATTTAGCAAATATTGATTGAGCACCTACTGCGTGCCAGGTCCTGTGTGCATCCATTTATTCAACCCTCACCACCAGCCTGGGAGGCACATTCCTGTGATCCACTGATGTACAGACAAGGAAGTAGAAGTACAGAGAGACTAAGTGACTACCCAGTGCCACACAGCAGAGCTGGGGATTAAACCAGAGATGGGCAGCCCCTCGCTCAGAGCACACAGCACAAGTTCTCCCCATCCTGTGGTATCTGAGGGGAAGATCTCTCGAATGCCCAGCCTAGGCAAGGCAGTGGCCCCCAGAGCTTCAGTCTGGCCAGCTGAGTCTCACCTCTCCTTGTATTTGATGAAGACCTGGTAGAGGTTGGCTGCGCCAGGGGTGGCCAGAGCTTCCTTCATCTCCTTTAGGAAGTGAGTATGAACACGAAGCAGGTCCTACTTGGAGGGAAGGGTGAGGGCTGGCGCCAGAGCCCAGGGCTCAGGGGGCCAGGCAGGAAAGGGTCATCCACCTGCCCCATGCTGTTCAACTCCCAGCCCCCATGATCCAGGGACAGGTAGGGGCAGTGGGTTATCTGCATTAGACAGAGGCCCCAGAGGGCTGGGGGTCGGCTAGCTCACCTCGATGTTGATGAAGATGATCTCAATGTCTTGAGGTTTCAGGAACCGTTGCAGGGGCTTCATAAAGTGCTGTGGGGAAGGGAGAGAAATACGACAGAAGATAAGATCCCTTCCTCCAGGCTGGGCGTGGTGGCTCACACCTGTAATCCCAGCACTTTGGGAGGCTGAGACGGACGGATCACAAGGTCAGGCGTTCGAGACCAGCCTGGCCAACATGGTGAAATCCCATCTCTACTAAAAAAAATACGAACAAATTAGCCAGGCATGGTGGCATGTGCCTGTAATTCCAGCTACTCAGGAGGCTGATGCAGGAGAATCACTTGAACCTGGGAGGCTATATATATGCATTATATACATATATATGTGTGTGTATATATATACATATATATATATACTTTATATATATATATGTATCTTTAAAAGATAGATATATAGGCTGGCATGGTGACTCATGCCTGTAATTCCAACACTTCTGGAGGCCGAGGTGGGCAGATCACTTGAGATCAGGAGTTCAAGACCAGCCTGGCCAAAATGGCAAAGCCTCGTCTCTACTAATAATACAAAAATTAGCCAGGCATGCTGGTGCATGCTTGTAATTCCAGCTACTTGGGTGGCTAAAGCAGAAGGATCCCTTGAGCCTGGCAGGCAGAGGTTGTAGTGAAGCGAGAGCCTGCCACTGCCCTCTAGCCTGGGCAGCGAGAGAAAAACCCTATCTCAAAAAAAGGAAAAAGATAGATATATAGAAATATCTCATATGTAGATAAGATATGTTATATACATATATACATATATACATATATATCATATATATAAAAGATATATAGCCAGGCGCGGTGGCTCAAGCCTGTAATCCCAGCACTTTGGGAGGCTGAGACGGGTGGGTCAAGAGATCGAGACCATCCTGGTCAACATGGTGAAACCCTGTCTCTACTAAAAATACAAAAAATTAGCTGGGCATGGTGGCACGTGCCTGTAATCCCAGCTACTCAGGAGGCTGAGGCAGGAGAATTGCCTGAACCCAGGAGGCGGAGGTTGCGGTGAGCCGAGATCGCGCCATTGCACTCCAGCCTGGGTAACGAGAGCAAAACTCAGTCTCAAAAAAAAAAAAAAAAAGATATATAAAGATGAAGATCTCTATATGGATTATATATCTTGTATATTAAAAATATATATCTATGTAAAAGATATATACCTATATTAATATATCTATGTATATTTATATATTTATATTGTATATATTTATATATTGTATGTTATTTATATATGTATATTTATATAGCTCTATATAAAAACTATATATTTTATATCTCATACATATCTTATATATTTATATTTTATACATATGTTTATATTTTTATATATATTTGTATGCTTTGCATATATTTATATATTTTCTATGTATGTATATGTTTAATGTATTGATATATTTTTAATTTTGCATGTACTTTGTTTTTGGTTTTTTGACCACTCAGGCAGGCAGAGAATAGCATGTATATATATATATGTCTGTCGGACTCATGTTTATATATACATATGTAGGTCAGAGAAACCCAGAGATAGACAGCCACAAGGAAAAGCGATGGGGGCGGGAAAAGCCTCAGCTGCCCACGAGCAGCCGGACAGGTGGACCCGCACCTGCCAGCCCAGCTCCCGCGCATGCGCCTGGCAGGCGCTGGGTGGGAGGCGCCCACCTGCTGGATGGAGCCCAGCGTGTCCGTGTACTTCTCCTCCGTCTGCTGGATCTCCCGCAGGCAGCAGCAACGCTTGTCGTACTCTGTCATCTTGGGCTGAGAGCGAGGGGAGAGGCCAGTGTTGCGGGGGTCTGGGGCTCCCCGCAACCCGCGCCCTCCCCAGGCCCGACTCTCCGCCTCACGCACCGGCATGCACACGGGCTCTGAGCGCATGAGGTCCTCGTAGATTTCATCGCCTTCCGCCTCCTCGTTCTCCACACAGTCATACAGGTCCTCATCCTCCTCCACCGTGTCGCTGTGGGTTGTGAGATCAGGGATCCCTGGAGCCCACCCCAAGACCCCCAGGACAGGGCTGTGTCTCCTCAGACTCCCAGCGCAAGGCCGTGTGCCCCAGACACCAGGGTATGGCCTTATTTCCCCCAGGGCAGGGCCATGTCCCCTCCGATCCCCCCACCCCCAGGACAGTGCTCCAGTGAGCTGTGCACCAGCAAGCCTAAGCACTCACTCGATCTGGTCGGACAGGCCACTGTAGATGTCTTCATCACCCACACTCTCCTCCTCAGTGGGGAAGGGCCTAGCGGGCCAGGAGGGTGTGAGCCAGGGGTGGGGGGCTGGGTAGGCGTGGGGCTTCAGGGAGGGAGAGGATTGGGACTCAATGGCCCAAGGCCCAGGGGGTTACTCACATGATCCCCCTGTTCTGGGCGATCGGGGTCCAGGACAGAGCAGACAGGGTGTAGATGACCTGTGATGGGGCAGTGGCCGCTGGGTGAGCCCCTTGTACACCCCCACGGTAGAACACAGCCCCCAGCTGCAAGGCTCTGTCAGAGGCTGGACTCCAAAGCTAGACCCCACGCCTCTTGGGAGCCTAATTCAGGATTTTCTCTACCTCCCCATTCCCCATACCATTGTTCCCTTAAATGTTCCCTTGTACAAGAATGTTTAATCAACCATGAAAAGGACTGAAGCTTTGACAGAGGCTGCAATATGGATGAACCTTGAAAACACCAGGCTTTGAAAATCCCACCCTTTGCTTCTATCTATTTAATGCTCATAGCCACTCAGAGAGGGCAGGATGATAATATTCCCATATTTCAGATGAGAAACGGGAGGCTCGGAGAGGCACAACCACATATCCAAGGTCACACAGCAAGTGTCAGAGCACGGACTCAAACCCAGTTCCACATATCCCAAGCCAGTGCTATATGCACCTCATGTATGGCCTGGTCTGGCTTGTCTGCCCGTCCCCTGACAGCCCATAGCTTGTGCAGTGTAGACGTCAATGGAAGTGAACTGAAACTCAGTCTTTGCGCTTCAAGTGCCCAGCTCACCTTGCCGAAATCCTGCACATCGAAGAGGTCAAAGGCTTCGAAGAGCTCACTCCGCTTGAGGCCGAACTTCTCACAGCAGGTGGACAGGAACGTCCGAATGTTCTTAAGGCACAGGAACTGTGAGGAGACAAAGAAATGAGCGTGGGGGAGGATGAAAGGGCAGGGGAGAAACTGACCTCCAGGCCACTTGGCTTAGGGACTGACATGGGGGGAAATGAACACACAGACCCTTTCCTGAAATTGTGTTCTCTTCCGACAAAGATTAAGCTGTCCCTGATCCATGTACCCTCTGAACCTTTTTATTGAGGTAAAATTCACAAAACAGAATTAATCACTAATGGTTAAACAAATGTGGTATATCCATACAATGGAATATTATTCAGCCATAAAAAGGAATGAAGCAGAATAGTTCTGAGACTAGAAGTCCAAGTTCAAGGGGTCAGTAGGGTTGGTTCCTTCAAAACACAGGTTCCATTCTGTGATATAAAACAGCAATATCACAAAATGTTTTCACAGATAGCTTGTTTCTAGTTTTTAGGACTGGATTTTTGTATGTTCTTATAAAGGCTTAATAGAGTTGGAAACATAACTTCTTAGATTTTACAAAAAGAGTGTTTCAAACTTGTTGAATCAAAACACAGGTTCCTCCAACACTCTCCATGAAGTCACTGTGGACCAAGAGTCCTAAAGCAGACTTATCAGGAGAGCTGATACATACTACAATGCAGATGACCTCAGAAACATTCGAACTACTCAGGAGGCTGAGATGGGTGGATCACTGAGCCAGGAGTTCGAGCCTGCACTGAGCTATGATGGTACCACTGCACTCCAGCCTCAGCAACAAAGCAAGACCCTGTCTCCAAAAACCAAACCAAAATAAAAACAAAAAACAATCCTCCCACCCCACCTCCCAAGTAGCTGGGACTACAGGCATGTGCTGCAACACCCAGCCAATTTCTGTATTTTTTCTAGAGACGGGGTCTCGTTGTGTTGCCCAGGCTGGTTTTGAGCTCCTGGGCTTGAGTAATCCACCCACCTCAGCCTCCTAAAGTGTTGAGATTACAGTTGGGAGCCACCATGCCTGGCCATCGCTGAACTTTTTTATTTCATGAGCCCAAACATTCCTTTTCTTGTTTAAGTCAGTCTAGGTTGGGTTGCCATAGCCTGCAACCAATAGATGTTAACTAATCAAACATTCGGGCACATAAGACATGGTCCCAGCTTTTGAGTATCTGGAAAAAGAAAAAAGAATCCTTTGTATTCTTGCATTTGCCAAGTATTGGCTCATCCAATTCACCAACAGGTTCAGCTCTCTCTGAATTTCCCCACATCCTGAAGAATTCTAACCACCTTCCATCCACCAGCCAGCCTCCCATAGCTTGCAGACTTGGCCTCTCCCACAGCCCGCAACACTCTCCCTGAAGTCAGTGTGGACCAAGAATCCTAAAACAGACTCCTCAGGAGAGCTGGTTAAAATCCATCTTCCAAAGCCACATCTTGTATGAAATATCTAGTACAGGGAAATCCACTCAATGGAAATCCACTCAGCTATAAAAAATGAGCAAACTATGCTCCATACTACAACATGGATGAACCTTGAAAACATGCTCAGTGAAATAAGCAAATCACAAAATGCCATGTATTGTACAATTCTATTCATAGGAAATGTCTGGAATAGTTCTGCAACTACAAGTCCGAGATCAAGGGGGTCAGCAGGATTGGTTCCTTCAAAACACAGGTTCCATTCTGTGATATAAAACAGCAATATCACAAAATGTTTTCACAGATAGCTGGTTTCTAGTTTTTAGGACTGGTCATATGTTCCTATAAAGGCTCAATAGGTTCTGAAGCATAACTTCTTGGATTTTTCAAAAAGAGTGTTTCAAACTTGAATCAAAACACAGGTTCCATTTTGTGATATAAAACAGCACATCACAAAGTGTGTTCATGGATAGCTTGTTTCCTTTTCTGTTTATTTTTTTTAAGATGGAATCTCACTTTGTCACCCAGGCTGGAGTGGAATGGCACCATCTCAGCTCACTGCAACCTACACCTCCCAGGTTCAAGCAATTCTCCTGCCTCAGTCTCCCAAGTAGCTGGGACTACAGGTGCCTGCCATCATGCCCAGCTAATTTTCTATTTTTAGTAGAGATGGGGTTTCACCAGGTCAGTCTGGTCTTGAACCCTCGACCTCAGGAGATCCACCCACCTCAGCCTCCCAAAGTGCTGGGATTACAGGTGAGAGCCACTATGCCCGGCCAGCTTGTTTCTACTTTTGAGGACTGAATGTATGCTCCTCTAAAGGCTCACATCAGTAGACAGCCACCTTCTCGCTGCACCGTAATGTGCTCTTGCCCTGCCTGTGTATACTAGTTTACTCTAGTTCCTTTTTTTTTTTTTTTGAGACAAAGTCTCACTTTGTGGCCCAGGCTGGAGTGCAGTGGCACAGTCTCGGCTCACTGCAACTTCTGCCTCCCAGGTTCAAGTGATTCTCCTGCCTCAGCCTCCTGAGTAACCGGGACTATAGGCGCCTACCACCACACCCAGCTAATTTTTGTATTTTTAGTAGAGATGGGGTTTCACCTTGTTGATGAGGCTGGTCTCAAACTCCTGATCTGCCCGCCTCTGCCTCCCAAAGTGCTGGGATCACAGGCATGAGCCATCGCACCCAGCCCTAGTTTACTCTTCTATAAGGCCATCAGTCATAGCATTAGGGCCCACACGGATGTCTCATTCTAGCTTAACTACCTCTGTAAATGCCCTATATTCACATACAGCCTCATTCTTGGGTACTAGGGGTTAAGACTTCAATGCATAAATTTTGGAGAGACACACTGTTGAGAAACATTAAGTCTACCCTGCCCCCATGGCTCTTTTGTGGAGGGTACCTTTTGCCTTGTAATTAGTCATAGGTGGGTAACAGCTGCCTACGTGGTATATTCCTGAGTTATGTGCAAAGTAGAACACCTGTGTGTTAATAAGAATCACCTGTCAAAGAGCAAATAAATGCGTGGCTGCATCTCTGCTCAGGGCCTTCCATCCTGGAGAGCTGTCGGCCCTGCAGGCTCTCAGGTGCCCGGGATAGACCGACTCTGTTGGCTGCCTGGGTGTCCGCCTCTTTCAATATCTGCGGCCTGCCTGGTTCGGGGTCTCCCGGATAAGCTGGTTCTGGGTACACGCTTCGACCCATAACACACAAGAAAGTATATTCTAAGAAGAGAGGGCAGCCCATGCAAAGGTCCTGAGGCAGGCCCTCACCTAACGTGTTGGAGAAGCAGCGAGGAGGCCCATGCAGCTGGAGGTAGAGTGGGCAAGGAGGAAGAAGAGGGGAGGACAGGAAGGCCACCAAGGCGTTTGTTGTGAGAAAATAAATTTCTGCTGTTTAAGCCTCCAGGTCTGTAGTATTTTGTTACGGCACCCACACAAACAAATACACCCTGACGTCCGGAAGAAAGTTCCTCGCTCACTTCTTTATTTTCCCTCAAAGGTCACCTTCTCCATGAGACCTCCTCTAACCACCCTATTTAAAGTCACACTCCTGCCTGGCGCAGTGGCTCGAACCTGTCATCCCAGCACTTTGGGAGGCCGAGGTGGGCGGATCATGAGGTTAAGAGATCAAGACCAGCCTGGCCAACATGGTGAAACCCCGTCTCTACTAAAATACGAAAAATTAGCCGGGTGTGGTGGGTGCACCTATAGTCCCAGCTGCTCAGGAGGCTGAGGCAGGGGAATCATTTGAACCCAGGAAGCAGAGGTTGCAGTGAGCTGAGATTGCACCACTGCACTCCAGCCTGGGTGACAGAATGAGACTTCATCTGAAAAACATAAAATAAGAAGAAGAAAATAAAATCACACTTCCAGGTTGGCTTGAGCCCAGAAGTTAAAGACCAGGGTGGTCAACACAGGGAGACCCCGTCTCTATAAAAAAATTTTGAAAATCAGCTGGGTGTGGTGGTGCATACCTGTAATCCCAGCACGTTGGGAGGCTGAAGTGAGAGAATCACTTGAGCCCAGGTGTTCAAAATCAGCCTGAGGCCACATAATGAGATCCCATCTCTACAAAATAATTGAAATGTTAGCCAAGCAGGGTAGTGCATACCTGTAGTCCCAGCTACTCCGGAGGCTGAGAGAGGAGGATGGTTGGAACCCGGGAGGTGGAGGCTGTAGTGAGCCATGATGGCGCCAGTGCACTCCAGCCTTGGCAACACAGCAAGACCCCATCTCAAAATATAAATGCGTATGTAAATGATTTAATTTAATACAATTCCACTCCCCTACTCTGGCCTTTTCTTTTTTTTTTTTTTTTTTAAAGAAACAGAGACGGGGTTTCACCATGTTGCCCAGGCTAGTCTTGAACTCCTGACCTCAAGAGATCCACCCACCTCGGCCTCCCAACATGCTGGGATTATAGGCATTAGCCACCATGCCCGGCCTACTCTGGCCTTTTCTATCACCTTTGCTTAGCTTCATTTGTTGTGTTTATTGTTGATTTCACCCAAATAAAATTTCAGTTTGAAGAAGGGAGGGCCATCATTCTGCTTCTTGAATGTCCAGCAGCTATGATAGTGCCTCGTGTGCAGAAGGCCCCTGATATATATTTATTAACTGGATGGAGGGAGGTGGGGCCTGGGAATCTGCATCTTAACACTCTCCCCAGCTGATTCTGACATACTTGCCAACCCCTACTCTGTGCCTCTACCATAACAAAATTTATTTTTCTTGGCTGGGCACAGTGGCTCATGCATGTAATCCTAGCACTTTGGGAGGCTGAAGTGGGCAGATTACTTGAGGTCAGGAGTTCAAAACCAGCCTGGACAACATGGTGAAACCGAATCTCTACTTAAAATACATTTTTAAAAATTAGCCAGGCATGGTGGTAGGCACCTGTAATGCCAGCTACTTGGGAGGGTAAGGCAGGAGAATCGCTTGAACCCAGGAGGCAGAGGTTGCAGTGAGCTGAGATAGCACCACTGCACTTCAGCCTGGGTGACAAGAGTGAGACTCCGTCTCAGAAAATAAAAATAAAAAACAATATTTGGATTTCTTGAATGTCTACTACACATGGTTAGGCATTCAGGTTTTTTGTTCTTTTTTGTTTGTTTTGTTGTTTGTTTTTGAGGCGGTCTCACTCTGTCACCCAGGCTGGAGTGCAATGGTGTGGTCTCGGCTCACTGCAACCTCTGCCTCAGGGTTCAAGTGATTCTACCACCCCAGCCCCCTGAGTAGCTGGGGCTACAGGTGCCTGCCATCATGCCCAGCTAATTTTTAAACGTTTTTTAGTAGAGACAGGGTTTCATTATGTTGGCCAGGCTGGTCTTGAACTCTTGATCTCATGATCTGCCTGCCTTGGCCTCCCAAAGTGCTGGGATTACAGATGTGAGCCACCACACTTGGCCAGCATTCGGATTAACTCCATTCTGATGCCCACACTGTGTTTATGCCCTTTTGGGATGCAGTCTTGCTCTGTCACCCAGGCTGGAGTGCAGTGGTGCCACCGTGGCTCACTGCAACTTCTGCCTCCCAGGTTCAAGCAGTTCTCCCACCTCAGCCTCCCGAGTACCTGGAACTACACGTGTGTGCCACCACACCTGGCTAATGTTTGTATTTTTTTAAATAGAGATAGGGGTTTCACCATGTTGTCCAGGCTGGTCTTGAACTCCTGTCCTCAAGTAATGCACCTGCCTCAGCCTCCCAAAGTGCTGGCATTACAGGCATGAGCCATCGTGCCTGGCTATGTCCATTTTACCCGCAAGAAAGCAGGCTTAGATTGGAGTGGGGGTGCTGCCCGAGATGATTAACAGCCAGAGTAAGTTAGGGGAGGCGCTGCAATCAAATTCTGAGATGGTAGGAATCTAGAACCCATGTTCTGTCTGTGGGGGGTGGGGCGGTGAGAGAGAGAGAGAGAGAGAGAGAGAGAGAGAGATGCTCTCACTCTGTTGTCCAGGCTGGAGTGCAGTGATGCAATCATAGCTCACTGCAGCCTTCACCTCCTGGACTCAAGCAATCCTCCCAGCTCAGCCTCCTGAGTCGCCAGGACAACAGATGTGTGCCACCGCATACAGCTAAGTTTTTAAAATTTTTTGTGGCGACAGAGTTTCATTATGTTGCTCAGGCTAGTCCTCAAGCAATCCTCCAGCCTCGGCCTCCCTAAATGTTGGTATTACGGGTGGGAGCCACCGCTCCCCGCTGAGCCCACTTTCTTGACCACAGTTTTGTCTCTTTGCCTTGTGTGTAGTGGAAGCTAGCGTGAGCTTCCGCCCACTGTGGTCTCCATTTTCAGCATGCTACCAAGGTAATGTGGACTCCTCCCAGAAACGATGCAAGATAAGTAATATTATCCTCATTTTTTTTTTTTTTTTTTTGAGACAGAGTCTTGCTCTGTCACCCAGGCTGGAGTGCAGTGGTGCAATCTCAGCTCACTGCAAGTGATCCACCTCAAGTGATCCACATCTGTAATCCCAACACTTTGGGAGGCTGAGATGGGCAGATGACCAGGTCAGGAGTTCGAGACCAGCCTGACCAACATGGTGAAACCCCATTTCTACTAAAAATACCAAAGGTAGCCAGGCGTGGTGGTGGGCACCTGTAATCCCAGTTACTCAGGAGGCTGAGGCAGGAGAATTGCTTGAACCCGGGAGGCAGAGGTTGCAGTGAGCCAAGATCACACCACTGCACTGCAGCCTGGGTGACAGAGCAAGACTCCATCTCAAAAAGAAAAAGAAAAAAGAAGAACTTTTCATCCTCCTACAAACCTAAGCTCATGTGCTAAAACAGAAGCGACCGCATGATGAGTGTGATGGTTCATACCTGTAATTCCAGCATTTTGGGAAGCTGAGGCAGGAGGATCACTCTGAGGTCAGGGGTTTGAGACTAGCCTGAGCAACATGGAGACACCCTGTCTCTACAAAAAATACAAAAATTAGCCTGGTGTGATGGCCAGTAGTCCCAGGTACTCAGGAGGCTGTGGCAGGAGGATCACTTGAGCCCCAGAGGTAGAAGCTGCAGTGAGTATGATCGCACCACTGCACTTCAGCTTGGGCATCACAAGGAGACCCTGTCTTAAAATAAATAAAAGAAGCAGCTGGGCACGGTGCCTCACACCTGTAATCCCAGCACTTTGGGAGGCCAAGGCAGGTGGATCACTTGAGTTAGGGAGTTTGAGACCAGCCTGACCAACACGGAGAAACCCCCTAAAATACAAAATTAACTGAGCATGGTGGCTCATGCCTGTAATCCCAGCTACCTGGGAGGCTGAGGTAGGAGAATGGTTTGAACCTGGGAGGCAGAGGTTGCGATGAGCTGAGATCACGCCATTCCACTCCAGGCTGGGCAACAAGAGTGAAACTCTGACTTTAAAAAAAAAAAAAAAAAAAAAAGCAACTGTAGAATAAATATGGATCAAACAATGTTATTAAATTCTAGGTAGATTCTGCTGTTTGCCCAAGGCTCTGACCCAAGATCTGTTCTCTCTTGATCAAAAGGAGAAATTTGCAACAGAGACACAGTAAAGACACAGTAGCAACTCAACATTCATTCCTGAGGAAAGAAGAGGGGAAATCTCTTGGCAAAGTAAAAATAGGAGGGAACTTCTGTAACCTGTTAACGAAGGTCTTCCAAAAACCTAGAGTGGAACATTATATCAATAAGGACATGTGGAAAAGCTTCCCTTTGAAATCAGAACCACGCAAGGGAACCTGCTATCACCATTTCTATTCAACATTGTGTTGAAGCTCTCAGCCTTTTCGGCAAGACAAGACAAAAGGAAAAGGCGGAAAAAAAGAAAGAAATACAGTGGTCATTTTTGCAGAAGAAGCAATCATCTACAAAGACATTCCCAAAGAATATACAGATAAATTGCTGAAATTAATAAAATTATTTGGCAGTGTTGCTGCATACAAAACCCATATACAAAATGTACTAAGTGTCAGTACATCAGCAAAAATCATGAAGTTTTTTTCTTTTTCCTTTTTTTTTTTTTTTTTTTTTTTTGAGAGTCTCACTCTATCAGCCAGGCTGGAGTGCAGTGGTACAATTCCAGCTCACTGCAACCTCCGCCTCCCGGTTTCAAGCGATTCTGCAGCCTCAGCCTCCTGCGTAGCTGGAACTACAGGTGTGTACCACCACGCCCAGCTAATTTTTGTATTTTTAGTAGAGACAGGGTTTCACTATGTTGGTAACGATGGTCTTGATCACTTGACCTCATGATCCGCCTGCCTCAGCCTCCCAAAGAGGTGGGATTACAGGTGTGAGCCACTGCGCCCGGCCATGTTATCTTAAAAAAAAAAAAAAAAAAAAAAAATAACATTTGTGAAATTCTAGAGCAAGCAAAACTAACCTATGATGATAGAAATCAAATCAATGGTTGCTTCCGGGACAAGAGAGAAGGTAGAGATTGACTCAGAGAGACCACAAGTGATAGATACGTTCTGCTTTGAAAACGGTGTGGATTGCACAAGTGTACACAGTTGCTAGAACTGATTGAACGGAGCAATGAAGAATTTTCATTTTTCACCATAGGGAAATCAGACTTTGATTTTAAAGGGACACCATTTCAATTTTCACCATAGGGAAATCAGACTTTGATTTTAAAGGGACACTATTGACCATAGCCTAAAAGATATGAAAAAAACCAACATAAAGCTAGCGACCTAAATGGAGTAGAATGTATACCAGTTCCTTTCTAGCAAGACTCAGTGCTTTGTTTTTTTTATTCATTCATTGATTTATTTTTAAAGACAGGATATCACTCTGTCATCCAGGCCAGACTGCAGTGGTACGATCACAGTTCACTGTAACCTTGACCTCCTGGGCTCAAAGGATACTCCTGTGTCAGTCTTCAAGTAGCTGGGACTACAGGCATATGCCATCACACCTGGCTAATTTTGTTTTTAGATGGAATCTCGCTCTCAGCTCACTGCGACCTGAGTCTCCCAGGTTCAAGTGATTCTCCTGCCTCAGCCTCCCAAGTAGCTGGGACTACAGATGCGTACCACCACGCCCAGCTAATTTTTGTATTTTTAGTAAAGACAAGGTTTCACCATGTTGGCCAGGATGGTCTCGATCTCTTGACCTCGTGATCCACCCGCCTCGGCCTCCCAAAGTGCTGGGATTACAGGCGTGAACCACCACACCCGGACTAATATTTTTATAGAGACAGAGTGTCACTATGCCACCCAGTCTGGTCTTCAACTCCTGGCCTCAAGCGATTGTCCCACCACAGGCTCTCAAAGTACTGAGATTACAGTTATGAGCCACTGCTCCTAGCCCCAAGACTCAAAGTTTTAAAATCTTCAATTCTCTCCAAAATTCAGCTATAGGTTTAATGCAATTTCAATGTAAAACCCCAGAATGGTTTTTCATTGAACTTGACATACAAATCCTAAGATTTGTAAAGAAAATAGAGTGGTGGCTCACGCCTGTAATCCCAGCACTTTGGGAGGCCGAGACGGGCAGATCACGAGGTCAAGAGATCAAGACCATCCTGGCCAACATGGTGAAACCCTGTCTCTACTAAAAATACAAAAATTAGCTGTGCATGGTGGCGCATGCCTGTAATCCCAGCCACTCGGGAGGCTGAGGCAGGAGAATTGCTTGAACCCTGGAGGTGGAGGTTGCGGTGAGCCCAGGTCGAGCCACTGCACTCCAGTCTGGTGCCTGGCAATGGAGTGAGACTCTGTCTCAAAAAAAAGAAAATAGAAAACCTCAGAATCATGAATAGCCAATATACTCCTACAGAGAGAAAATAAGGGCTATGAGTCCTACCAAATATGAAGACACCATAAATCTACAGTAATTAAGACAATGTGTTTGTAGTAGCGAGCCTCCAACATGGCCCCCAATGGTCCATAGTTCCTAGTATTTATACATAAGTTAAGATGCCTTTTTTTTTTTTTTAAGTTGAGTCTCGCTCTGTCGCCCAGGCTGGAATGCAGTGGTGTGATCTCAGCTCATTGCAACCTCCGCCTCCTGGGTTCAAGCAATTTCTCCTGCCTCAGCTTCCCGAGTAGCTGAGATTACAGGTGCCTGTCACCATTCCCGGCTAATTTCTGAATTTTAGTAGAGATGGGGTTTCACCATGTTGGCCAGGCTGGTCTCGAACTCCTGACCTCAAGTGATCCTCCTGCTTGGCCTCCCAAAGTGCTGGGATTACAGGCATCAGCCACCACGCCTGGCCATTAAGATGCCCTTTTGTAATCCCCTCCCACATGGAACCAAGACTGGCCATGTGTAACTAAAAGAATACAGCGGAAGTAACAAGATGTGAGTTCTCAAGACTAAATAAGGAAATATACTGAAGCTCTGCTTTGGTCTCTTGGACCACTCACTAGCAACCCTGTTGTGAGGCCACTCAGTCAGCCCTGCAGGGAACCCCATGTGGAGAGGAGCTGAAGTTCTATGTGACTGAGCCACTCTGGAAGTGGACCCTCCAGCTCAAGCCTTCAGACGACTGCAGCCCCAGACAACATCTGTGCAACCTCATTAGAAACCCCAAACGGCTCATGCCTGTAATCCCAGCACTTTGGGAGGCCGAGGCAGGTGGATCACGAGGTCAGGAGTTCGTGACCAGCCTCGCCAACGTGATGAAACCCCATCTCTACTGAAAATACAAAAATTAGCTGGGCATGGTGGCAGCCACCTTTATTCCCAGCTACTTGGGCGGCTGAGGCAGAAGAATCATTTGAACCCAGGAGGAAGAGGTTGCAGTGAGCTAAGAAGCCTGGGCGACAGAGCGAGACTCCGTCTCAAAAAAAAAAAAAAAAAAGGAAACCCCAAACGGGGACCACCTAGGTGAGTCATTTAAGAATTCCAGACCTAAATAATCCATAAGCATAATAAATGGTAGTTATGTACAATTAAGTTTGGGGATAATTTGTTACTCAGCAATAAATAGGAAACATAAGGATAAAGACAAATGAACCAACACGAGGGGTTTATTTCTACTGTGTCATGTTGTTGTAATTCAATTACATAAAGTATAAAAGGGCTGGACATTTCAAGTTCTGGAAATTATCATTATCATCATGATAGTGATATCATCACTGCCATCAGGATCACCATACTCGACATCATCATTCTTATCATCATCATCACCACCGTCACCATCATGGTTACCATTATAACCATCACCACCATCATTGCCACAATCATATTCACGACCATGACCATCGCCACAATCATCTTCAGCACCCTCATCCTTACTACCATCATAATCAGTATTATCATCTTAGCTCCAACTCAGAAACCCGAGGGCATTAGGTGACCCATCAGTTTTTGTGGTTTTGGTTGTTTTTGTTTTTGAGACAGAGTGTCCCTCTGTCACCCAAGCTGGAGTGCAGTGGCATGATCTCGGCTCACTGTAACCTCTGCCTCCCGGGTTCAAGTGATTCTTGTGCCTCAGCCTCCTGAGTAGCTGGGATTACAGGTGCCCACCACCATGCCCAGCTAATTTTTGTATTTTCTTTTTAGACAGGGTTTCACCGTGTTGGCCAGGCTGGTCTTGAACTCCTGACCTCAAGTAATATGCCTGCCTTGGCCTCCCAAAGTGCTGGCATTATAAGTGTGAGTCACCACACTTGGTCAATTTTTGAAACTGGGAAAGACCTCAGATATCAACCAGTTTCCAATCTTCACTGAGAGAGAGAAACCCAACAAGGGAGAAGAAGGGTTTACTCAAGAACAGAAATCAAACTGAGTGTTACACTGCTTCCAAGGCCCTAGTTCTATTCCTGCTGCCTACCTCAGGCAGAGACCACTAACAATCCACCAAAACTCATGCTTTTTCTTCCATAATATGGAATTACTGCTGGAAAATGGCTGCCCAGGCAAGCACTGCATTTCCCATCTCCCCTTGCATGTGGATGTAGTTACGTGACTGCTTCTGGCCAATAGAATAGGAGCATTTGTCATATGCATCACTTTGAGGGCACCGTATTTAAGGACAAATTACTTCTCTGTATCTTCTCTCTCCCTATTTGCTGCAGGCTGAGACTCTAAGGGATGGCAAAACTGCAAATGAAAGTAGCCTGGGTCCCTGAATTACTCTGTGGAGGAAAAGCCTCCTTCCTGGAACCAGAAGCACATGCATTGTACTGTTTTGTGGACAAGAAATAAATTTTTACCATATTAAGTCACTAAAATATCTTATTTGTTGCAGTAGCTGATGTTATCTTAATGAAGTACCTTTTGGGCCACAGTCAGCTGTGATGTGTCTGTCTGATCTTCAGAGACCCCAGGACTCTCCATTCCAGCTTCTCTTGCAAATTCTTAAGTTATTTTATACAGGGTGATGAATAAAGGACCGATGTCTGGGCTAAACACTCCTCTTCTATTTGCCTGGTGAACTCCTATTCATCCTTCAAGGCCCATCTCCAGTATCTCTTCTTCCAGGAAGCCTTCCCCAATGTCTTCAGCCAAGCAGAGTCCTCACTTTCCCCTCACTCCTGCCTCCCTTAATATAATGTCCCTCCCCAACCTGGGCCTGACCATGAGGCCTCCTGTGCTGGGCTCTCTCCAGATAAAGGCAGGACCCAGCATTGAGTCACCTCTGAACCCTGAACATCACATGGTGGCATGCAACAGTGCCCAATACAATTTATTGAATCAACAAATGAGGCCAGGCGTGGAGGTTGATGCCTATAATCTCAACACTATGGGAGGCAGACGAGGGTGGATCACTTGAATTCAGGAGTTCGAGACCAGCCTGGCCAACATGGCGAAACACCGCCTTTACTAAAAATACAAAATTAGCCAGGCATGGTGGTACGTGCCTGTAATCGCAGCTACTCAAGAGGCTGAGGTGGGAGGATCGCTTGAACCTGGGAGGTGGAGGTTACAGTGAGCCGAGATCATGCCACTGCACTCCAGCCTGGGCAAAAGAGTGAGACTCCATCTCAACAAATATAAATAAATAAACAAATGAACAACAGAGTAACTAGAAGACGGTCTGGACCTCCATTCCAGACCAGAACCGAGGTTTTAGAACAACAGTTGAAAGCAAGCCTTTTCACTACCATCCATTTATTTGCTTACAGCTGGGGATGCAGGTTTATTCTTTCAACAATGGGCACCTCAAACTCAACAGGTCCAGACTGACATCGCTATCAATTCAAACTTGCTCTCCCTCCAGCCTCTTCATCTCACAATGGTTCCATCATCACCTAGCAATTTGGCTTAGGAACCCAAGATGATTTTCAGCACTCCCCAATCCTTCAGAATCAAGTCAGAGTAATTTTTTATTTTTGAGATGGCACTTCACTCTTGTCACCCAGGCTGGAGTGCAATGGCATGATCTCGGCAATGGCATGATCTCGGCTCACAGCAACCTATGCCTCCTGGGTTCAAATGATTCTCCAGCCTCAGCCTCCTGAGTAGCTGGAATTACGAGGGCCCACCACCACACCTGACTAATTTTTTGTATTTTTAATGGAGGCAGGGTTTCACCATGTTGGCCAGGCTGGCCTCAAACTCTGACCTCAGGGGATCCACTCACCTCGGCCTCCCAAAGTGCTGGGATTACAAGCGTGAGCCACTGCATCCAGCCAAGTTAGAGTAATTTTATAGAGGATTGTCTACAAGCCAGGAATGAATCTAAGTGTTTTGAAAGTGGGGTTTGTTTTCATTTTTATTTCTTTAGAGATGGGATCTCACTCTGCTGCCCAGGCTGGAGTGCAGTGATGCAATCTGCAGCCCTGAATCTGGACTCAAGCAATCCCCCTGCCTCAGCCTCCTAAGCAGCTGGGACTATGGGCATACACCACCACACCTGGCTAATTTTTTATTGTAGAGATGAGGTCCTCTCTCTGTCACCCAGACTGGAGTGCAGTGGCACAATCATAGCTCACTTCGGCCTCCACCTTCTGGGCTCAAGCTATCTTCCTGCCTTAGCCTCTTGAGTGTTGGGACTACAGGCATGCATCACCATGCCCAGATAATTTTATTTTGATTTTTTATGGAGACAGGGTCTTGTTATGTTGCCCTAGGCTGGTTTCAAACTCCTGGCCTCAAACAATCAGCACCTCTTGGTTCCCCATAGTGCTGGGATTACAGGCATGAGCCACTGCACCTGGCTATAAGTGTCGATTCATTGAATCCTCCATTTCCAGTGAATCAACAGATCATTCAGATTCTACATCCAAACTATCTCTCCCATCTAAGCCCTTCTCAGCATCCCCATTAGCAAATCCTAGAGCAGCCACCACAGTGATCACCTTCATGGCTTCAACAGCCTCCTCAGCGGTCTTCCTGATTCACTTTGTACTCCTCCCAGCCCAAACCTTACCATGGTTCCCCCATCATCCTCAACCCGAAGTCCAACCTCACCACAGCCCCTGCTGACTTCTCTGATGACTCTACTCTTTTTTTCTCACTTGCCCCTCCCACCTCTGCTCCAGCCAGGTAAATATGGTTGCCATACACTAAATGCGACCCATTTTACTGTTTCTTGTCTCCGGGTCTCACATATAAGGTTGCCTCTGCCTGAATGCCCTTTGTGGTAGATTACAATTTCTTTCCATTTCCTACCATAGAAAGCAATTTAGGCAGGTAGATCCCCTGAGGTCAGGCGTTCAAGACGAGCCTGGCCAACCAGGCCAACATGGCAAAATCCCACCTCTATTAAAAATACAAAAAATCAGTCAGGTGTGGGCTGGTGCTGTAGTACCAGCTACTCAGGAGGCTGTAATCCCAAGGTGTGATTAGGAGGATCGGGTGTGGTGGGAGGATTGCTCGAGGCCAGGAGTTCAAGACCAGCCTTAGCAACAAAGCAAGACCCTGTCTCCACAAATAAATTTAAAATTAGCCAGGTGTGGTGGCACATGCCTGTACTTCCAGCTACTCAGGAGGCTGAGGATCAATTGAGTCCAGGGGTTTGAGGTTGCAGTAAGCTAAGATCAAGTCACTGCACCCCAGCTTGGGTGACACAACAAGACCTTGTCTCAAGAAAAAAGAAAAGAAAGAAAGAAAGAAAAAAGAAAAAAAGAGGTACAATCTATTTCTGCATCTTTTGTGTCTGGGTTGGTCTTGTGACTTGCTTTAGCCCATCGAGGCTTTGCAACTTTTCCTCTTGCTTTCTTAGAATATTCCTGCCAAATTCAAGTATTCAGGATAAATTTCCAGTGGATGAGAGACCACGTGCAGCAGAGATGAGCACCTGGGTAAAGGTACCCTACACTAACCAACTGGCCAAGCAGCAGATATGTGAATGAAGCCCTCCTAGACTACCTGCCTCAGCCAAGTTATAAGCTAACCACAGAGATCATCTATCTGCCCAGACAATTTACCAAATTGATTGAAATAACAAATGTTGTCTTTAAGCCATTCCATCTTAAGGGGACTGTTTGTTATGCAGCAAAAGCTAACTGATAAACCCATCCTCTCATCTTAGCCATTACCTCCTCTAATGATGGGAAATACTTCAGCATTCCTCTTTCCCATTATTTACTCCCAGACCAGGTCAGGAGCTGCCTCCAGACTTCCAAAGCTCCCTGGAATTTCCTTGCACCACCTTTAAGGCATTAACTGCCCTTGGCTCCAATATCCATTCTTGTGTTTCTGCATAGCAACAGAGATCTTTTTCAGCCTCTTAACAATCTTTCTCAGCCTCTTAACATCTCACTATGCTAGATTGCATTAATGGCCCCAATTCTTTTTTGCAGGGGTGGGGAGGGGGGCTTCTGAGCCTAAGCTTTAAGAGGCATTGGGTGTTTCCATTTACTCTCTTGCACCTCCTTTATCACCACAGAAAGGACAAACTGAGCTAGTCTGCTGATTCTAGGAGGAGGATGAAAGGCGCATGGGTCAAAGTCACCCTAGCCAAGCCCACATGGAATCATCCAACCCAGCCAATGTTCACATGTGCTTATTGCTTTATAACACTGAGGTTTCATGGTTGTTATGCAACAGGTTGTAGCAATAGCTAACCAATACATCTGGTGTGGTCACACGGCCAATAGAATGTTCTGGCCAATAGGATCTAAAATGTGCAATTTCCAAGTTGGGTTCTTAAAGGGAGGGACATTCTAGCCCCTTTATCTGGCTGGCAAGTGAGTATGGTGACAAGTTTTCTTGGGATTACAGGGGTGAGCCACCATACCCAGCAATTCTCCCTTCTGATGGTAGGAACTGGAAAGTATTTGTAATATTCTTGGAAACTGAGGACGAAGGAAATACTTCATACGCGGCGGAACAACAGAACAGGAGGAGCTGGTCCCTGAGACTGTAGAAGGGATCATACCAGCCTTGGACTGATTCAGCTCCGATGATCGCATAAGGAGAGAATAATCTTCAGTTTTATTTAAGTCATTGTTCTCTGCTACATAGAGTAACTTACCTCCCAGTTTGCCAAGAATGACCCAGGTTTATGCTGTTGTCCTAGAGTAATTACTAGGGAGGAGAGAATTGGTTGGGGGTTTTTGAACTTTTTTTTTTTTTGAGATGAAGTCTCACTCTTGTCGCCCAGGTTGGAGTGCAGTGGCACAGTCTCGGCTCACTGCAACCTCTGCCTCCCAGGTTCAAGCGATTCTCCTGCCTCAGCCTCCGAAGTGGCTGGGACTACAGGTGCATGCCGCCATGCCCAGCTAAGTTTTGTAATTTTAGTAGGGATGGGGTTTTACCATATTGGTCAGGTTGGTCTCAAACTCCTGACCTCAGGTGATCCACCTGCCTCTCAACCTCCCAAATTCCTGCAGTTACAGGCATGAGCCACTGCACCTAGCTAACTTTAAAAAAAAAAAAAAAAAAAAAAGACAGAGTCTTACTCTGTTGCCCGGCTGAGTGCAGTGGCATGATTACAGCACATGGCAGCCTCCACCTCCTGGGCTCAAGTGATCCTCCCACCTCAGCCTCCAGAGTAGCTCCCAGTATCAGCCTCCTAGTACTGGCCCATGGTTGTTAGGAACCTGCCACACAGCAGGAGGTGAGTGGTGGGCAGGTGAGCTAGCATAGCTCCATCTGTATTTACAGCCAGTCCCCATTGCTCCCATGACAGCCTGAGCTCCACCTTCTGTCAGATCAGAACAGCGTTAGATCCTCATAGGAGTGCAAATCCTTTTCTGAACTGTACATGTGAGGAATCTAGATTGCACACTCCTTATCAGGAATGTAATGCCTGATGATCTGCCTCCCATCACCCCCAGATGGGACCACCTAGTCAGGAAAACAAGCTCAGGGCTCCCACTGATCCTACATTATGGTGAGTTGTATACTTATTTCATTATAAGTTACAATGTAATAGTAATAGAAGTAGCCGGGTGTGGTGACTCATGCCTGTAATCCCAGTACTTTGGGAGGCGAGCAGATCACAAGGTCAGGAGTTTGAGACCAGCCTGAGCAACATGGTGAAACCCCGTCTCTACTAAAAATACAAAAATTAGCCGGGTGTGGTGGTGTGCGCCTATAATCCCAGCTATTCAGGAGACTAAGGCAGGAGAATCACTTGAACCCAGGAGGTGGAGGTTGAAGTGAGCCGAGATCATGCCACTGCATTCCAGCCTGGGCAACAGAGCAAGACTCCATCTCAATAATAATAATAATAATAATAATAATAATAGAAATAAAGTGAACAATAGATGTAGCACCCTCGAATCATCCTGAAACCATCTCCCCTAGCTCTGGTCCATGGAAAAACTGTCTTCCACAAAACCAGACCCTGTGACCAAAAAGATTGGAGACTGCTGCTGTGTGGGTTTGGATGATAAATTGATCTCAACCTAACCGCTACAGAAGCCTAACCTCTCTCCTAATGAATACGCAGCATTGATTACAACAGGCTGTAACTGCCTGAATCCCTGAATCATGGAATCCCTGTAGACATCACCATCAGGGCGGAAACAAGTTCCTATCAACACAGTAGACACATCAACGAGGGATGGTGGAAAGAACGAACATATTCATTAACTAATTAGGCACATATCGATACCTCTTCCCCTTTCTCTTCTAGCAAAATGGGCTGAGAGGGGCTCCACCCCCAGTTCCAGCCAATTAGCATGGCCCTTCCCCCTGCCTACGGCTATTGGTGCGGGTAACACCCCCCATGTGCACCGAGGAAGGAGAGCTGTGCAGACCACAGGCACAATTGGTGCCTGAAGTAGAACTCACTGCTTCCTTATGTCTAGCTTATGGATATATAATCATACTCAGTCCTATATAATCTTTATATGTATCGCTTACTGCTTACTGTATCTAGCTTATAGATACATATTCATACTGACTCCCATATAGTATTTCTATATAATCACATAGGTATTGTAGTCGGAGCCGTACTGACACATTTAGTGCTGAGTTATATAATCCTTCCATATAACCGTATAGTAGTTTGTAGTAGGAGGAATGCCCAGAGCAGTCACAGAGCAGAAGCAGTACATGGGAAAACAGCCAGACCAGGACGAGAACCAAAGACTCAGGTGTACACGACCTTTTCTGTACAGCTCCCACTGCACTGGCTTACAGTATCCTTCTATTAGAAATCCTTTGAAGTCTCCAGCCCCCAGAAAAGAAGTGTTGTGCACGACACCTGATGCACACAGCCCACCTCCTCGCCTAGGTGACCTAATGCGGGTGGACCCCTTTTCTGTACACGACCCTCTACTACTGCGCACGGCACGGCCCCCTACTGTGCACGGCCCACCTCTCTGCCCAGGTGACATAATGGGGTGGCCCCCTCGCTTGTGACTCACGTGATTATGTATGCCCTATCACTAAGCCTGTAGATGATGACCTCACACACGACCCTGCGCCCTGCTTGTGCCTAATAAATACAGACGCTTCTGGGTGTTCGGGGGCCCTGCCCGTGTCTGTTTATAGGTGGCGTGGCTCCCTGAGTCCAGATGCTCTTCATCAGTTCTTCAGTGTCCTGTCTCTTTACTTCTGGGATGCTGCACCTCAGCACAGCATAAGGGACACCCCACGATCCTGTGGGGCCCACAGCCCTACATATTGGTTCAGAGATTACCACATGACCTACTTCTGACCAATGAGAGAGAGTACAAATCCCAGATCTTAAGCTCCAGCGTCCAGGACAGTGATTTACTCTCCCCGGTGGTGGTCAAGGGTGAGGTTATGCCGTCTGGAGCAACTGCAGCTACTTTGCCGTCCTGAGGGGAGATCTTAGATTTACAAAGCTGGGAAAGGAATCCCTCACAGAGAGACGTGCAGTCTTTGATGATATTTTTGGTGCTACGGAATTAAGCCATACCTAAAACCCACAGAAGATTTTTGCTTCTCTTCCAAAATAGCATTGAAAAAAATTTTATTCTTTAAAAAAATTGTCCCATGAGTCAAAAAACTCCTTGTATGGTGCAAGCCCCTTTGATTTAGGACCTTATTAAAGTTGTTCTGTCAAAGGCCAGATGACAAAAATTGCCAGGTTAGTTTTGTACAATGTACTTCTCTGGTGCAGCTACTCAGCTCTGCCATTGTCCCACAAAAGCAGCCACAGGCACACATGAATAGCCACAGGCTATGCTCCAATAAAACTTCATTTACGGCCGGGTACGGTGACTCACGCCTGTAATCCCGGCACTTTGGGAAGAAAAGGCGGGCGAATCATGAAGTCAGGAGTTCGAGACCAGCCTCACCAACATGGTGAAACCCCATCTTTACTAAAAATACAAAACTTAGCTGGGCATGGTGGAACGCACCTGTAATCCCAGCTACTCAGGAGGCTGAGGCAGGAGAATCGCTTGAACCCGGGAGGCGGAGGTTGCAATGAACCGAGATCGCGCCACTGCACTCCAGCCTGGGTGACAGAGCAAGACTCAGTCTCAAAAAAAGAAAAAAAAAAAAAAAACTTCATTTACAAAAACAGGTGGCAGGCCACATTTGGCCCATGGGTTATGGTTTGTTGACCTGTAATTAGGTTTTCTATCATTTGCAGACTTCTTGGGGACATACCCACTGCCTTGACGAAACACCAGACCCTATTAGGCATGAGGAAGGTGAGAAAATCAGCCCACGAATCACTTTAGCATCCATGATACTTCCATCAGTGCGGTCCAGAGGATCCAGGCTGATCCGTCGTTCCTTCCTTCCTTCCTTCCTTCCTTCCTGCCTGCCTTTCCTCCTCTATTTTCTTTTTTTATTCACATAGAAATAAATATTATAAACTTATATATTTATATATTACAACTATAATTATTCACATATATTGTATTAATAAATATATCTGAATATGAATAAACACATATTCATATACGTGTATGTGCACACATATATGTGTGAGCTGTATATTTCATTATATATTACAATGTAATAATAGAAATAAAGTGAACAATAAATGTAATTCCCTTGAATCATCCTGAATCCATCCCCCCAACTCATATACGTGTGTGTGTGTGTGTGTGTGTGTGTGTGTGTGTGTGTGTGTTTATGTATATATCTTTTTCTGGAGATGGGGTCTCACTATGTTGCCCAGGCTAGTCTCAGGGCTCAAGTGATCCTCCTGCCTCGGCCTCCCAAAGTGCCAGGATTACAGGTGTGAGCCACCATACCTGGCCTATTTTCTTTCTTTCTTTGTTTTTGTTTTTGTTTGAGATGGAGTCTTGCTCTGTTGCCCAGGCTGGAGTGCAGTGGTATGATCTCGGCTCACTGCAACTTCTGCCTCCCATGTTCAAGTGATGCTCCTGCTGCAGCCTCCTGAGTAGCTGGGATTACAGGTGTCTGTCACCATGCCTGGCTAATTTTTGTATTTTTAGTGGAGACAGTGTTTCACCATGTTGGCCAGGCTGGTCTCAAACTCCTGACCTCAGGTGATCAGCTCGCCTTGGCCTCCCAAAGTCCTGGGATTATAGGCGTCAGCCACCAACCTGACCCTATTTTCTTTTTTAAAAAAATAATAGACTTTTCTTTTTAAGAGCCGTTTTAAAAATTAAGCAGAAGATACAGAGAGTTCCCATATCCCCCCTGCCCGCCCCCCACACATTGCCTCCTCCATCATCACCACCACTCACAGTGATCCATTTCTTAGTGATGAACCCACATGGAGGCATCATCACCACCCAGAGTCTATAGTTCACATTAGGGGTCACTGTGGAGGATGTATATTTGAGTAGGAGGCAGGGCTCAGACACTGGACCAAATTGAGGACTAGCTAAAACAGGGACAGGGTAGAAGCAGCTTTCCATAAGACACACCCCCCAGCGCACCTTGTCAGTTTCCCATTGCCAGGGCATAACCCAGTAGTTACCACCCCTTTCTTTCTTTCTGGAGACAAAGTCTCCCTCCGTTGCTCCAGCTGGGGTGCAGTGGTGCGATCTTGGCTCACTGCAGCCTCCACCTCCCAGGTTCCAGCAATTCTCCTGCCTCAGCCTCCCTAGTAGCTGGGATTACAGGTGCACACCACCACGCCCAGCTAATTTTTGTATTTTTAGTAGAAACGGGGTTTCACCATGTTGGCCAGGCTGGTCTGAAACTCCCGACCTCAAATGATCTGCCTGCCTCGGCATCTCAAAGGGCTGGGATTACCGACATGAGCCACTGCGCCCAGCCTTACCACTCTTTCCATGGCAATGACCTGATCACCCAAAAGTTACTACCTCTTCCCTAGAAATTTCTGCATATACTGCCCCTTATGCTACATGTAATTAAAAGTAGGAATAGGCCAGGCGCGAGGGGTCATGCCGGTAATTCCAACACTTTGGGAGGCCAAGACATACTGATCACCTGATGCCAGGAGTTGAAGCCTGGCCAACATGGCAAAATCCAGTCTCTACTAAAAAAAAAAAAAAAAAAAAAAAAATTAGCCGGGTATGGTAGTTGGCACCTGTAATCCCAGCTACTCAGGAGGCTGAGGCAGGAGAATTGCTTGCACCTGGGAGATCTCCCAAAGTGCTGGGATTACAGGCGTGGGCCACCACGTCTGGCCGCCTGTGAGGCTTCTTGGCTGAAACCAAGAATCCTCGAAGGCTAAGCCCACTTTGGGGCTTGCCTGCCATGCGTCACATTCTCTGGATTTGGACACATGTATGATAACAGGTATCCACTGTTACAGTGTCATACAGAGTATGTTCACTGCCCTAGAAAGCCTCCACGCTCTGCCTATTCATCCCCCCTTTCCCACTAACCTCTGACAACCACTGATGTTTTTACTGCTTCTCTAGTTTTGCCTTTTCTGAAACATCACATAGCTGGAATCATCCGGTGTGGTGCCTTTTGGGACTGACTTCTTTCACTTAGTAATATGCATTTGGGGTTCCTGCATGTCTTTTCATGGCTTGAAAGGTCATTTCTCTTTACTGCTGAATGTTTCATTGTCTGGCCTGGGAGTGGTGGCTCACACCTGTAATCCCAGCACTTTGGAAGGCCGAGGTAGGTGGATCACCTGAGGTTAGGAGTTCCAGACCAGCCTGGCCAACATGGTGAAACCCTGTTTCTACTAAAAATACAAAAATTAGGGCTGGGCACGGTGGTTACGCCTGTAATCCCAGCATTTTGGGAGGCCAAGGCAGGTGGATCACCTGAAGCTGGAAGTTTGAAACCAGCCTGACCAACATGGAGAAACCCCCATCTCTACTAAAAATACAAAATTAGTCAGGCGTGGTGGCACATGCCTGTAATCCCAGCTACTTGAGAGGCTAAGGTAGGAGAATTGTTTGAACCCAGGAGGCAGAGGCTGTGATGAGCCAAGATAGCACCATTGTACTCCAGCCTCAGCAACAAGAGCAAAACTCCATCTCAAAACACACACACACACACACACACACACACACACACACACACATTAACTGGGTGCAGCTAAGGGAGGAGAATTGCTTGAACCTGGGAAGCAGAGGTTGCAGTGAGCTGAGACCATGCCATTGCACTCCAGCCTGGGCAACAAGAGTGAAACTCTATCTCAAACAATAATAATAATAATATTCCACAGTCTGGATGCACCGCAGTTTATCCATATGAGGAAGGAGGTGCAACTTGACTCCAGAAGTGGTGCTCAGACAACGGACCAAATTGAGGACTAGCTAAAACAGGACTGGAGCAGAAACACCTTTCCATAAGACACGCCCACCAGTGTGCAATGGCAGTCTATCGTTGCCATGGCAACAGCAGCAGCTACCACCCCTTTCCCACAGTAATGACCTGACAACCCAGAAGTTACCACCCTTTTTCTAGAAATCTCTGCATCATCTGCCCTTTAATTTGCATATGATTACACTGTAGCTATGACTGCAACACTGACCACTCTGGGTTCACTGCCTGTGGGGTAGCCCCGCTCTGCGAGGAGGAGGACGTCCGTGGCTGCTGTGCACGTCCACGTCGCTAAAACCGCGGTCTCATTCGAACCCAGCTCACCCTTCAATCCTTCTCCGGCCAAAGCCAAGAACCCTCCCGGGGCTCAGCCCGCCTTGCCCTACATCACATTCACCTACCTAAGGACACCTTGGTTGCTTCCCAGTTTCAGCAATCATGAAGAAAGCCACTACAAGGCCGGGCGCGGTGGCTCACGCCTGTAATCCCGACACTTTGGGAGGCCGAGGCGGGCGGATCACAAGGTCAGGAGATCCACACCATCCTGGCTGACATGGTGAAACCCCGTCTCTACTAAAAATACAAGCCTATGATAATCAGACCACCCTGAACGCGCCCGATCTCGTCTGATCTCGGAAGCTAAGCAGGGTCAGGCCTGGTTAGTACTTGAATGGGAGACCGCCTGGCAATGCCGGGTGCTATAGGCTTTAAAAATAATAATAATAATAAAAATACCAAAAATTAGCCAGGCGTAGTGGCAAGCACCTGTAGTCCCAACTACTCCGGAGGCTGAGGCAGGAGAATCGCTTGAACCCGGGAGGTGGAGGTTGCAGTGAGCCAAGATCATGCCATTTCACTCCAGCCTGGGAGACAGAACAAAACTCACTCTCTCTCTCTCTCTCTCTCTCTCTCTCTCTCTCTCATTATATATATATAGACGTGTGTGTGTGCGTGTGTGTGTGTGTGTGTATAGCCACTACAAAGACCTGCATACAGGTTTCTGTGTGGACATAAGTGTTCAACTCCTTTGGGTAAACAGAGGACCTCAATACCTAGTACCATGTCTGGCACATAATAGATGCTGAATACAATCTGTTGAATGAATAAATCTCCCTTTGACAGAGGAAACAACTGAGGCTCAGAGAAGGGATCCTGCCCATCCAGGGTCACACAGGTAGGTATGGAGAACCAGATACTAGCACTGTGAGCCCCCCAAAGTCTGTGCCCCTAACTACTGCACAAGCCTGCCTCTTTGAACCACATTAAGCTGCTCCTGATGCCTTCTACAAAGTGGCACGATGAGGGCGGTCATGGGCAGACAGGTCACCAGAGACAACAGAGCAGATGGCTATGTCTGTGGGCCAAGGGAGGAAGTTTCTTCCTGACCTCAGGGATCAGCTGAGCCCTGAGACAGCTTCCTTCCAGTCATGTGATGCCTCAAAGAGGAGAAAGGGGCTATGATTCATCCCCTCTCCGGGCTGGGTGGGGCCAGCTAAAGAAAGGGGCTCCATCAGACAGCAGCATTGACTGCAGTTAGACCACCAGAAGGACTTCTGGTCACCCGAAGAGTGTGAGAAAGTGGCAAAAGACAGGAGGTCCTTTAAACAAAAGTATGAGGGGCATGTGAGGACGGTTCCTCCCTGCTGGGGGCAACCCCCTCAGTGCCCCTCTTCCTTCCTCCAGGAAGGGGCGGGCACCTGTCACGTGGGCATCTTGCCCATACGCAAATCAGCACCCAGCCACGCACTGTGGTGAACCCTGAGGCTCATTCTTCCCCATTTTCCAGGCTGTCTCCCGTCAATACAACCCCTGCCCGAGGAAGAGCGAGCCAGAAAGCTCGGCCGGCTTTCCAGGCTCCTTCGGGGAAGCAGTGTGCAGGGACAGAGGCCTCTGGGGTCTGGGAAAACGGGACCCAGAGCTAAGCCTGAGGGCTGCAATCACCTCCCCACCCCCACCCCAGCCCCGGGAGCCGGCCGGAAACCGGAAATGCCTGTTACCGGGGCTTGGTTGGTGAGATCGAAAAAAGGGTGGGTGGAGGGGCCCTTTGCATTCAACCCATCAGCCCTTAATCAGGCAACCTCAGGCTCCCTGCGGGTGCCCAGAGAGGGAGGGTGCGCTGTGCACCCTGTCAAACTCCAAAGCAGGGGTGCAGAGTGCACACACCTCATCCTAGCCCTCAAGCCCTTCTGTGAGGCCGCCCGTTTCTCTTCTGCCCCATCTCCTACCACCCCAGCACACACTCCACTTTTCAGCCCCGGTGGGAGGGTCAGGCAGATCTGGTCCAACTCCCAGGCCAGCCCAGCAAGCTGAAGGAGCTTGGATAGGGCATTTTACTTTCCATTGATTCAATCGACGCATCTGTACATTGGGAATGAAAATACTTGACCCAATTTTTGCAGTAGAGCCTGGTGTGAGACTCAGCACTCCACACCTTGTCAAGCATTAATTCAGCAAGCATGTATGGAATGCCTACTGTATGCCAAGCGCCAGAATGTGGTGTGGTCAAAGCAAACAGAGCCCTGTCCTAACAGGGTTTATACGATCCAGCCAGGAGACAGACGCTAAGCAGACAGCAACATGAATAAAGAATTGAAGACGAAGGTGGTGAGAGGGTGTACCAGAAAGCACAGAGAATTGCAGGATCTGGTTAAAGAGGTTTTGGGGTGGTGCAGAAGGGAATGGTGCAATGCAGGCGACAAATGGTGAGCGGCTGGCGCGGTGGCTCACACCGTAATCCCAGCACTTTGGGAGGCTGAGGGGGGCGGATCACTTGAGGTCAGGGGTTCAAGGCCAGCCTGGGCAACATGGTGAAACTCCACCTCTTCCAAAAAAAAAAAAATACAAAAAAAAAAAAATTAGCTGGGTGTGGTGACAGGCACCTGTAGTCCCAGCTACTCAGGAGGCTGAGGCAGGAGAGTCACTTGAACCCAGGAGGCAGAGGTGGCAGTGAGCTGAGATCACGTCACTGCACAGCCTGAGCAACAGAGCGAGAATGTCTCAAAAAAAAAAAGTAGTTGGGCGTGATGGCTCATGCCTGTAATTCCAGCACTTTGGGAAGCTGAGGAGGGTGGATGACTTGAGATCAGGAGTTTGAGACCAGCCTGGCCAACGTACAGTGAAACCTGTCTCTACTAAAAATACAAAATTAGCTGGATGTGGTGCCGCACAGCTGTGGTTACAGCTACTTGGGAAGCTGAGGCCGGAGAATCGTTTGAGCCTCGGAGGTAGAGGTCGCAGTGAGCCAGGATCACACGACTGCACTCCAGCCTGGGCAACAGAGCAAGACTCCATCTCGAAAAACAAAAAAAACTTAGAGATGGTGAAGCAAAGAGGAGAAGCATGCTGAGCAGCTGGCAGGAACGTCACATGGTAGATCCACTTTGGAAGCGTTGGTACGTTTTCCTTGTTATTATTATTATTTTTTTTTACCTTGCAAATCCAGCACAAAGGAAGAAAAGTTAGTTCATTTTCTTCTTGTTAAAAAAAAAAATTAAGAGTCAGAGTCTCCCTAAGTTGGCCAGGTTGGTCTCAAACTCCTAGGCTCAAGTGATCCTCCCGTCTCAGCTCCCCAAAGCGCTGGAATGGGAGGTATGAGCCACCTTGACTGGCCTGGTACTTTTTTTTTAGAACCTTAAGCATGCACCTCTCATATGACATATTCCATTCCCAGGCATTTACTCAAGAGAAATGAAAGCGAATCTCCACACAAAGACTCATACAGAATGTTCGTAGCAGCTTGATTCTTCTTTTTTTTTTTTTTTTTTTCTTTGAGACGTAGTCTCACTCCATCGCCCAGGCTGGAAGTACCGTGGCACAATCACAGCTCGCTGCAGCGTCAAACTCCTGGGCTCAAGCAATCCTCCTGCCTCAGCCTTCCAAAGAGTTGGGACGACAGGCACGTACCACCGTGCCCAGCTAGCCATCTGATTCATCACAGCCAAAAGGATCATCCGCACATCTAACCTCCATCGAGTGATGAACGGATAAACCGCGGTGCGTCCGTACGACAGAATGTTACACTGATACGTGCGGCAACACGGATGAACCATGGCAACATCAGGCTCAGTGAAAGCAGCCAGTCACAGAAGACCACGGATGATACTGTAACCGGATGTTTCAGGTTCTTGGCGCCCCCCAGCCCAGGAATGGGGGAAGAGGCCCTGGAGGTGCAGTGGCTCATTCAAGTAAATATTGGACCCAAAGAGTTTTGCAGAAAAGCAATTTGTCAGGCAAAGAGAGAGAGAAAGAGAAATAGAGCAAGTGAGCTCTCACGCTGTTGTGGGAGGGGATCCAGAGATGGAGTCCGCACAAGTGAGGGGCAGGGGGACTTTAAATCTGGGAGTTACTCCCACCCCATTCAAGTCCTTGTCCAGTGAGAGGAATTCTTCCAGACTTCCTCTGGAGTAATTAATTTTTGACTCTGACATCAGATGGCTGCCCTTGCCCACAGTCCTCCCATAGCTTTTCAGTGCCTTTTTTTTTTTTTTTTTTTTTTTGACAGAGTCTCACTCTGTCACCAGGCACCATGCTGGAGTGCAGTGGCATGATCTCAGTTCAGTGCAACTTCTGTCTCCCAGGTTCAAGCAATTCTCCTGCCTCAGCCTCCCGAGTAGCTGGGACTACAGGCACGAGCCACCATGCCCAGCTAATTTTTTGTATTTTAGTAGAGACGGGGTTTCACCATGTTGGCCAGGATGGTCTCGATCTCTCGACCTCGTGATCCACCCGCCTCGGCCTCCCAAAGTGCTGGGATTACAGGTGTGAGCCACGGCGCCCGGCCTTTCAAGGGCTTTTCAAACAAAAGAAGCTCACCTGGGCAGTCTACCTTCCAAGGTGGGAAAGTTAAACAAAGAACTCTAGACTCCTGGAGGGAGATGTGAAAGAAGGCAGGTCAGGCATGTCACTGGGAAGTTCTTGCCTTTAAAGCCACGCCCCTTGTGGACCCAGGAAGAGAAGTTAACACATTCCCTCAATACCATTCCATTTATATAAAACTCTAAGAAATGCAAAGTCATCTACTGCGACTAAAAGCAAATCAGTAGGTACCAGGGGATGAGAGGTGGGAGGAGAGGGAGGCAGGGATGGAGAAAACGTTGAGGGGCAATGGATATGATCCATCGATTTCCAGGCTGGGTTCATGCTTGCATAGCGACATCAAATTTTACCAAATCAGGCCAGGTTCAGTGACACACACTTGCAACCCCAGCTACCCAGGCAGGAGGCTAGGATGCGGAAAAAATAGCTGGGTGTGGTGGCACGTGCCTATATTTCCAGCTGAGACAGGAGAATCACTTGAAGCTGGGAGGCAGAGGTTGTAGTGAGCCAAGATATCACTCCACTGCCCTCCAGCCTGGGAGACAGAACGAAACTCCATCTCAAAAAAGAAAAAGAGTGTACTAAACCCCAAAACCATCAGGGCCAGAAGAGCTAAGGCGTGCCACCCTGTCCCAGGAGATAGTAAACCATGACATATCATCCGTTGAGAACCAGGCTGCTTACCCATTAGAGTTATAAATAAAATAAATAAATAAGAGAACGACGCCCTGGAGGAAGCAGTCTGTGTGTGTTACAACTGTCTCCTCTGGTCTTCAAAACGACTCTGCAATGAAGTAGGGCTTCTATTCCACGAGTAATACACAGAGCTCAGAGAAGGAGAGTCATTTGCTCAAGATTCATGCAGGTCATTAACCTGATTGGTTTTACACTACCAGAAAGGGAAATGCTTTTCCCAGGCCCCTTTGCACCCTGGCTCCCAGGTAGGTTCAGCCAATGGGAGGTCCTTGCTGGTACATAGAGTAGGAAGAGAAGCCAGAATACGGCTTCTTGTCACGAGAACTGCCGTGAAGTGACACTGCGTGATTTCTACGTAGGTTAGAAGCCGCCTTGCAGCTTCTGCCTTGATCTTTTGTGAAATACTTGCTCTCTCTCTCTGGGTTTCTTGGTACCTAGTCACCATGTTGTGGGGAAGCCCAAGCCATTTGGAGAGACCACAAGGAAGTGCTCCAGTCAATAGCCCCAACTGAGCATTGCCTCAGGTCATCCCAACCCAGACACCCATCATGTGACGAAGAATGCTCCAGAGGATTCTAGTTCCCAGAAAGTCAAGGTTTCTCACCGTGGAACCAAGACACCGTCATCACTATGCCCTGTCTGAATTCCTGAGTCATAGAATCCGTGAGAATCATAAAATCCTGTTTTTCTTACATCACTCAGTTTGGGGTGGTTTGTTTCACAGCAATAACTAATAACCTAAATATATGGTGGTGCCAACACCATAGGTTGTGAAAATTCAAAAGTATTAACAAGTATAAAGTACCTAGAACAACACCTGAACATAGTGGGTGCTTACTAAAGTGACCTATGGTTCTTGTTTGCTATTCATGACACCTTCTGAACCTGCTCCTCTCAACTACATTAGTCTCTTGACACTACACCCATCTTCTTATCCTCTTTGTGTTTGTTTTGTTTTGAGATAGAATCTCATTGTCAATCACAGCTCACTGCAGCCTCAAACTCCTGGACTCAAGTAATCCTCCTGCCTCAGCCTCCCCAAATGCTGGGATTACAGGCATGAACCACCATGCCTGGCCTGGCCTGCTTTTCCTCTTTAATCACCGTATTCTCTTCTCCCCAACGTTTCTGTAGTGTTACAACCTCGGGCTCAACCCTCAGACCATTTCTTTTCCCTCTCTCTTCTTTGTCCTAAATGATTTCACTCATTGATAAACGATTTATTACCAATAAACAAATAAATTAATAAATAATTCATTTATCAATGAGTGAAATTTACGCTTGGCAAATAAATCATTTACCATTGATTTATTGGTAAATAAATCATTTATCAATGGTTTATAAATGATAAATAGCCGGGCATGGTGGCAGATGCCTGTAGTCCCACCTACTGGGGAGTCTGAGGTGGGAGAACTGCTTCAGCCAGGAGTTCTGGGCTGTAGTGTGCTATCCTGATTGGGTGTCCACAATAAGTTCAGCATCAATATGGTGACCTCCCAGGAGCGGGAGACCACCAGGTTGCCTAAGGATGGGTGAACCGGCCCAGGTCGGAAACAGAGCAGGTCAAAACTCCCGTGCTGATTAGCAGTGGGATCGCGCCTGTGAATAGCCACTGCACTCCAGCCTGGGCAACAGAGTAAGACCCCGTCTCTTAAAACAATTAAAAAAAATAAATAAATGATAAATAAATTACATATCAATATCGCTAGTAAATCACTTATTTACCATTTATTTACCAATCACTTAACAGATACTGCTTGGAGCACTTTACAACTTTACAACTATACAACTATTATCTCATTTTTAATTCTTATAACAACTCTATAAGGTAGGGACTATTTTTATCCCCCTTTGAAGATGGGGAAACTGAGTCACAGAGAAGTTCTGTGTAAAGACAAACTTGACCCCATCTTGGATGCTAATCCACCATATTGACTTCTTTTTTTTTTTTTTTTTTTTTTTTAAAGACGGGGTTTCACCGTGTTGATCAGGCTAGTCTTGAACTCCCGACCTCAGGTGATCCGCCCACCTTGGCCTCCAAAGTGCTAGAATTACAGGTGTGAGCCACCATGCCCGGCCCATATTGACTTCTGATTAACCCCAGTCCCGGGAATGTCTCCTGAGTTCTACGTTATTTGCCATCCCTAGTGTGAGAACATATCAAAGCAAACTGTGCTTGCCTGCTCGGGAGGGCTGCCTTTAATTGTCCCTCACATTTTCCTATACTATGTAACCCCTGAGTCTGCGAGGTAATGGTGCAGACAGGTACCTGTCTTGCCGCTGCCCAAGATGATGTTTCTGTCCATAAGCTCCCCAACAAATCACCCTTTACCAACAAACAGGATTTGTCTGCTGCATTCTTTGGTGTCTTGGCTCCTTCTGCTTTTGGGGTCACTTTTAATATATGGTCCTTTCTTGAAGCATTTGATAACTTGCCCAAGACCCCACAGCTGTGATTGGAAGCTTGGACTGCCCCAGGCAACCGGAGTCCACGCCCCTGGCACTGAGTCCCTCAGTCTCAGCTCTGTTGACGTTTGGTGGGAGAGGGGCCTGTCCTGGGCATTGGAAGACACTCAGAAACATCTCTGGCCTCTGGGTAATAGATACCAATAGCACACCAGGTCTTTCAGCAGTGACAAATAAAACTGTCTCCAGGCATGGCCAAATGTCCCCTGGGAGGACAGAGTCACTCCCCTTGCCCCCACTCCTACCCCACACCACGCCCTAATTAAGAACCATGCACTGGATGGGCATGGTAGCTCATGCCCTTTAATCCCAGCACTGAGGCTGGGAGGAGAGGATCGCCTGAATGCAGGATTTCAAGAACAGCCTGGGCAACATAGCAAGACCCCATCTCTACCAAATTAAAAAAAAAAAAAAGAATCATATGCTAACCATTATGCCACACTACCTCCCATCCCTAGCTTGATCAAGACTCCCCAAGACCTGTTCTTCCCCTAGTCTTCCCCCTACAGTAGAAGATACCCTAATTCGTGCAAGTCCATAAGCTGTAAACCTAGACACCACCCTGCCTCCTCTTTTCTTATCTATTCTTGGCTTCCCGGAATATGAGCCCTGCCTCCTCTTTTCATCCACCCCCACCCTTCCTCCTCGACCAGAGTGTGAGCTGGACCTCTGACCCCTGGCTCCCAGTCCATGCCACCATCACTTCTCATGGGGATGCCTCTATTAACCTTCTTTTTCCAGATCCCTCTGCTTTCTTTGTTTTTTGTAGAGGTGGGATCTCACTATGTTTCCCAGGATGGCTTCAAACCCTTGGCCTCAAGTGATCCTCCTGCCTTAACCTCCCAAAGCGCTGGGATTGCAGGCATCAGCCACCACACCTGGTCAGGGACGTCTTTAAACCAATGTTCTGTTTAAATGAACCAAGGATTTCCCTTCCCCCTTAAGTTCCACACGCATCCCCATAGCCACTCTAGGGAAGTGCCTTCCTCCCAAACCTCATTCTTTACCACTCTCCCTCCACTCCCTTCCTTCCTTCCAGAAGCTCCTTCATCCAGATTCTTCTCACCTTAGGGTATTTGCACAGCCTTTGCCCTCTCTGCCTCCTGCTTCCAAGAGCTGGCTTCTCCTCCTTCAGCTCTCGGCTTTCCTTGACTACCCTCCAGAAAGCATACCCTCCTCTTCTTCACCTTGATCCCTGGTGTGTTTCATCTGTGACATTTACTACAACGTGCCAGCATTTTGTCTATTTGTTTACTGTCTGGAATAGGTCTGGCACCCTTAAACAATACATCCAAGTCAAATCTCTGGAACCTGTGAATGTGACCTGTGAATGTTTTTTGAAGAAAAGGACTTTGTAAGATGTAAGGTAAGGATCTTGAGATGGGGGGAGGTCTCAGGGACCTTGAGATGAGGTGGTATCTCTTTTATTAGTATTATTATAAAAAATTTTTTTAGATAAAGTCTCCCTCTGTTGCCCAGGCTGGAATGCAGTGGCATGATCTCAGCTCACTGCAAACTCCACCTTCTGGGTTCAAGCAATTCTCCTGCCTCAGCCTCCCAAGAAGCTGGGATTACAGGCACCCACCACTGTGCCTGGCTAATTTTTGTATTTTTAGTAGAGACAGAGATTCACCATGTTGCCCAGGCTGGTTTCGAACTCCTGACCTCAGGTGATCCGTCTGCCTTGGCCTCCCAAAGTGCAGAGATTACAGGTGTGAGCAACTGCGCCTGGCCGTGATGAGGAGGTATCTCAGGGATCTCAAAATGAGGACATAGCTCAAGGACCTTGAGATGAGAAGGATCTCAAGGACCTCAAGATGAGGAGGAATCTGAAGCACCTTGAAATGAAGACATAGCTCAAGGACCTCAAGATGAGAAGATATCTCAAGGACCTCAAGACGAGGAGCTATCTCAAGGACCTCAAGATGAGGAGATATCTCAAGACCATCAAGATGAGGTCATAGCTCAAGGACCTCAAAATGAGGAGATAACCCAACGACCTCAAGATGAGGGACCTCAAGATGGGGAGATATCTCAAGGACCTCAAGATGAGGAGGTATCTCAAGACCCTCAAAATGAGGAGATATCTCAAGACCCTCAAGATGAGGACATAGCTCAAGGACCTCAAGATGAGGAGGTACCTCAAAGGCCTCAAGATGAGTAGATAGTTAAGACCCACCCGGATAATCCAGGATCATCCATGTGGGCCCTTAATCCAATGACAAGTGTTCTTATAAGAGACACACAGACACAGAGGAGAAAATCATGTAAAGATGGAGCCTCAATCCAAGGATGCACGTGAGGTAGGAGGCAGGACTCGACTCTGGAGGTGGAGCTCAGACACCGAACCACATTGAGGACTAGCTGAAACAGGAAAGAGGCAAAAACACTCTCCATAAAACACGGCCACCAGGGCTGTGTTAGTTTACCATTGCCATGGCAACACCCAGACGCTGACACCCCTTTCCATGGCAAAGACCTGACAACTCAGAAGTTACCACCTTATTTCTTGAACTCTCTGCATAATCCACCCCTTAAATGTACACATAATTGAAGGGGGTATAAACATGCCTGCAGCACTACCTCTGAGCTGCTCCTCTGGGCTCACTGCCTACAGGAGAGTCGCTCTGGTGTTGCTCTGCATGGCCGCTTCCATAAAAGCTGCTAACACCACCCGTTCACCCTTGAATTCTTTCCCGGGGGAAGCCAAGAACCCTCCTGGGCTAAGCCCCAATCTAGGGGCTCACCTGCCCTAGATCACCTGGAGCCCCCAGAAGCTGGAAAAGGCAGAGAAAGATTCTCTCTGGAGCTTCCAGAGAAAGCACAGCTCTGCAGACACCTTGAGTTTAGACCTCTGGCCTCCAGGATCATGCAAAAATAAACATTCATTGTTCTTAGCCATCCGATCCCTGGTCCTTTGTTGCAAAAGCCACAAGGAACAAAAACACTTCCCCTTCCTTCATAATGGCATCAACCCAGAAAAGCATTAACTGTGTCCATTATGTCCTTTGCCATAACCCCAGCAATCAGTGTAGCCCCTGTCACTGATGATAAAATAATATCAAATGAGTCTTCCTCCCCTCTCCCTCTCCCCAGCTTTTATTTTATTTTATTTTTGAGAGAGAGTCTCACTCTGTCACCCAGGCTGGAGTGCAGTGGTATGATCTCAGCTCACTGCAACCTCCACCTCCTGGGTTCAAGTGATTCTCCTGCCTCAGCCTCCCTAGTAGCTGGAAATACAGGCGTCCACCACCACACCTGGCTAATTTTTTTGTAGTTTTAGTAGAGATGAGGTTTCACCATGTTGGAGATCCACCCGATTCAGCCTCCCAACGTGCTGAGATTACAGGCATGAGCCACCATTAAATGAAAAATAAAAAATAAGATCAGGTACAGTGGCTCACGCCTGTAATCCAGCACTTTGGGAGGCCAAGGTGGGCAGGTTACTTGAGGTCAGGAGTTTGAGAACAGCCTGGCCAAGACAGTGAAACCCTGTCTCTGCTAAAAATACATACACACACACACACACACACACACACACACACACACACACACAAATTAGCCAGGCGTGGTGGCGGGTGCCTGTAGTCCTAGCTACTCTGGAGGCTGAGGCAGAATTGCTGGAACCTGTGAGGCGGAGGTTGCAGGGAGCCGAGATCACACCTCTGTACTCCAGTCAGGGTGACAGAGTGAGAGCTCGTCACAATAAAGAGAAAAGAGTAATATTAAAATGAATACTCTAACTCAGAGAAGCCCTCAATCTCTTCTTTGCTCTTCTCAGCCAGTCATCTTCAGGTCTCTTTGGATCATCCCCAAGACAGCAAGCTTACTCCCTCCAAAACGGTGGTTTGCCTCCAGGACAATTCTGCCTCCCAGGGGACATTTGCCAATGTCTGGAGATATTGGGGAGCGGTGCCACTGGTGTCAAATGGATAGAGTCCAAGGATACTGCTAAGCATTTTGGAAAACACAGGGCAGACCGGGCACAGGGGCTCACATCTGTAATCCCAGCACTTTGGGAGGCCAAGGTGGGTAGATCACTTGAAGTCAGGAGTTTGAGATCAGCCTGGTCAACATGGTGAAACTCCATGTCTACTAAAAATACAAAAATCAGCTGGGCATGGTGGCATGCACCTGTAATCCCAGCTACTCAGGAGGCTGAGGCAGGAGAATTGCTTGAACCCAGGAGGCAGAGGTTGCAGTGAGCCAAGATTATGCCAGTGCACTCCAGCCTGGGTGATAGAGCCAGACTCCATCTCAAAAAAAGAAAACACACACACACACACACAAAGGAAGAAATGTAGCCAGGCGAAGCTTGAACCTGGGAGGCAGAGGTTGCAGTGAGCCAAGATCATGCCAGTGCACTCCAGCCTGGGTGATAGAGCCAGACTCCATCTCAAAAAAAGAAACACACACACACACACACACACACACACACACACAAAGGAAGAAACGTGGCCAGGCGAAGTGGCTCATGCCTGTATCCAAGCACTTTGGGAGGCGGAGGTGGGAGGCTCACTTGAGCCCAGAAGTGGGAGGCTGCAGTGAGTGAGCTATGATGGCATCACTGAACTCCAGCCTGGGCAACAGAGCAAGACCCCTTCTCCAAAAAAGAAAAAAGAAAGAGAAACCTGAAGGAGATAAGAGAGCACTCAAAGTATATATTTGAAAGAAGAGAAATCTCTCGCAAAGGAACAGCAGGGCAAAGGCCCTGAGGCTAGATTGTGCCGGGTGGCTGATGTGGCTGCATTGCCGAAAGCAATGGGCGGGGCGGGAGGAGGGGAAGGCTGAGAGGTGGACAGAGGCCTCACGCATAAGCCTTCATGGGCTACAGTCAGGTTTTTGTCTTTTTCACCAAGGGGAGTGGAGAACAAGGGGAAGGCTGTGAGTAGAGAAGGGACAGAGATTTCCAGCATCTTCTGTGAAAGTCCTGAAAGGTGACACTGCCCAGCACTGTATCCAGAGACGAGGTCAGGGACTAGAACAGAATGGAGGCTGGGCGTGGTGGCTCATGCCTGTAATCCCAGCACTTTGGGAGGCAGAGGTGGGAGGGGACATGGTGAAACCCTGTCTCCACTAAAAATACAAAAACTTAGCTGGGCATGGCAGCGAGCACCTGTAGTCCCAGCTACTCAGGAGACTGAGGCAGGAGAATCGCTTGAACCTGGGAAGTGGAGGGTGCAGTGAGCCGAGATTGAGCCACTGCACTCCAGCCTGGGCGACAAAGCGGGACTCCGTTTCAACAAACAAAAAAGAACGGAAATCCTCCCCATGGCCTTGGCTCGGAGCCTCCTCATGATACATCACGTTGAGATTTCCACAGACCTGCATATATCTATTTAGAGACAGGGTCTTCCTCATTTGCCCAGGCTAGAGTACAGTAACAAAATGATTGCTCACTGCAGCATCGAACTTCTGGGCTCAAGACATCCTCCTGCCTCAGCTTCCTGAGTAGCTGGGACTATAGACGTGCACCACCATGCCAGGCTAATTTTCTAATTTCTTTGTAGAGATGGGAACGTGATATGTTGCCCAGGCTGGTCTCGAGCTCCTGGCCTCAAGCAATCCTCCTGTCTCAGCCTCCCAAAGTGCTGAAATTATAGGCAGGAGTCACCATGCCCAACACTAGACCTGCATTCCTGTAGCACCCTCCGTTCTGTATTTCTGCAGCCAGCTAGTCATTACTCTGACGATCTAGGGCACTGACTTCTCTGTGTCCACCCAGCCTGTCTCCTTCTCCCAGCTCCCTGTCAAACCACATTCCTCGTCTCCCTGGTAGTTAAATGGAGCCATATGACCAAGTTCTGGCCAATAACAAGAATGGAGGCTGGGCTTGGTGGCTTATGCCTGTAATCCCAGCACTTTGTGAGGTCAAGGTGAGTGGATCACCCGAGGTCAGGAGTTCGAGACCAGCCTGGCCAACATGGCGAAACCCCATCTCTACTGAAAACACACACACACACACACACACAAATTAGTGAGGTGTGGTGGCACATGCCTGTAATCCCAGCTACTTGGGAGGCTGAGGCAGGAGAATCACTTGAACCTGGTGGGTGGAGATTGCAGTGAGCTGAAATTACACCATTGCACTTGAGCCTGGGTGACAGGAGTGAAATTCCGTCTCAAAAAAGAAAAAAAAAAAAACAGAATGGAAGTGATGTCACCATTTCCAGGCCTGGCCTATGAAATCCTTTCATAGCGATCTTTCCCCAGCAGAAAAGACTCCAAGATCCTTAGGGAAGCTAAAACCATGAGATGCTGGAGCCTGGAGCCTGGAGAGCCTTTATAACACAGAGCCCTCCTCCTCCAACCCCCAAGATGATCCAAACTGAATTGGGACGTAAGCAGTAAACTTTCACTATCATTGAAGTGATATAATTTGGGTTTGGGGTTTTTTTGTTTTGTTTTGTTCTTTTCAAGACAGGGCTCAGCATGTCACCCAGGTTGGACTGCAGTGGCACAACCATAGCCCACGCAGCCTCCAAATCCTGGGCTCAAGAGATCCTCCTGTCTCAGCCTCCTAAGTAGCTGGGACTACAGGCACATGCTACCATGCCTGGCTAATATTTTTGTATTTTTTTTTTTTTTTTTTTTTTTTTTTTTGTAGAGATGGGGATCTTGTGTGTTGCCCAGGCTAGTCTCCAACTCCTTCCAACTCCTGGCCTCAAGCAATTAGCCTGCCTTGGCTTCCCAAAGTGTTGGGATTACAGGCGTGAGCCATCATGCCTGGCAAAATGATGCCTTTTTGTTACAGCAGTTAACATATATACCCTGACTTGTATATCACTGCCTACAGACAGCTCGGACTCAGTGGAATTAGACTAACAAAACTAATGACTCCTATTCATTTAGCGCTCGTTGTATGTTAATCACCATGCTGGGAATTTGATTTTTCTTATCTTTAATTCTTACACCACTCTGAAATAAAGGTACTATCAACATTCTCGTTTTATTTTTATTTATTTATTTTTTGAGATGGAGTCTCACTCCGTCTCCCAGGCTGGAGTGCAGTGGTGCAATCTTGTTTCACTGCCACCTCTGCCTCCTGGGTTCAAGCAATTCTCCTGCCTCAGCCTACCGAGTATCTGGGATTACAGGTGCTGGCCACCACACCCAGCTAATTGTATTTTTAGTAGAGTCGGGGTTTTGCCACGTTGACAAACTCCTGGTCTTGAACTCCTGACCTCAGGTGATCCACCCACCTCAGCCTCTCAAAGTGCTGGGATTGCAAGTGTGAGCCACGTGCATAGTCAACGTTCCCATTTTATAGATTTCCTATTTTACAGATAAAACAATCAATCAGGGATCTGATAGGTTAACTAATCATGTTTTTCTCCAAGACCACAAAGCTAGCAAATACCTGACTTGTAATTTAAGTCAACCTAATATATAAAGAGCTTCTAAAAATCAGTAAGAGACGCCTGTAATCCCAGCACTTAGAGAGGCCAAGGTGTGCCAATCACTCAAGGCCAGGCCATTTTGATACCAACCAGGCCAACATGGAAAAACCCCGTGTCTACCAAAGATACAAAATTTGGCTGGGCGACTTGGCACACACCTGTAATCCCAGCTACTCAGGAGACTGAGGCACGAGAATCACTTGAACCTGGGAAGTGGAGGTTGCAGTGAGCTAAGATCAAGTCGCTACACTCCAGCCTGGGCAACAGAGGAAGACTCAGCTTCAAAAAAAAAAAAAAAAATCAATAAGAGAAAAGGTCAGTATAAAGGGCAACGATAGTAGTAAGCAAGTGATATGAACAGATTATCTCACCGGAAGAAAACATAAATAGCTCTTAAACATAAGGAAAGAGGCTCGGCTTCACTCAGAATAAGAGAAAATGTAAATTGAGACTTAATGAGCTCCACTGATTACCCATCCAGCTGGCAAAACTCCACCATCTTGACAACAGAACCGTCTGCCGGGGAGAAGGCAGAGAAGCAAGTCCTCTGTCTGGCATGTGGTGGCATAATTGAAACAATTCATATGGAAACAGTCCCAGACAGATAACAATTTGGCAATATCTATCAAAAACACAAAGATTGGCTAGCATTTCCGTTGACAAAATAAAATGTCTTAAAATTTGAAAAATAAAAACACGTCATGCCTATAATCCCAGCACTTTGAGAGGCTGAGGCGGGCGGATTACTTGAGGGCAGGAGTTCGAAACTAGCCTGGTCAACACAGTGAAACCCCGTCTCTACTAAAAATAGACAAAAATTAGCAGGGCGTGGTGGTGCGAGCCTATAGTCCCAGCTACTGGGGAGGCAGAGTTTGCAGTGAGCCAAGATGGCTCCACTGCACTTCAGCCTGATGACAGAGCGAGACTCCATCTCAAAACACACACACACACACACACACACACACACACACACACACCGAAAAAAACAAGGCTTGATGGAGCATGATGATTCATACTTACCATCCCAGAACTTTGGGAGGCCGAGGTGAGAGGATTATTCTTGAGGCTGGGAGTTTGAGACCAGCCCAGGCAACATAGTGAGACCCCCATCTCTACTTTAGAAAATAGTGGGCTTGGTGGTGTGCCCCTGTAGTTCCAACTGCTCAGGAGGCCGAGGCAGGTGGATCACTTGAACCTGGGAAGTGGAGGTTGCAGTGAGCAGAGATGATGCCACTGCACTGCAGTCTGGGTGACAGGGCAAGACTCCGTCTCAAAAGAAAGATAAGAAATCTTTGCATAAAATATGGTATAGAAGATAAGAAATCAGCTGGGTGTGGTGACTCACACCTGAAATCAATCCCAGCACTTTGGGAGGCCGAGGCGGGCAGATCACCTGAGGTCAGGAGTTCAAGACCAGCCTGGCCAACATGGCGAAACCCCATCTCTGCTAAAAATACAAAAAAAATAAGCTGGGTGTGGTGGCTCACACCTGTAATCCCAGCCACTCAGGAGGTTGAGGGCAGGAGAATCTCTTGAGCCCAGGAGGCAGAGGCTGCAGTGAGCCGAGATGGGTGCCATTGCATTCCAGCCTGGGGAATAGAGTGAAACTCTGTCTCAAAAAGAAAAAGAAAAGATAAATCTTGTAACACAGCGTTAAGTATTCAGTGCAGTCCGACGCTGGGCAGGTTTGTAGCTTAGGAGCAATAGATTATACCGTATAGCCAGGTACGCAGACGCCGAAGCACCTACATTTGCGTAAGTGTATTCTACGGTGTTCACACAACCATGAATCGCATAACAAGGCACTTCTCAGAACAGATTCCTTTCATCAAGCAACACATGACTGTATATGCAGCTAAATACTTTTCTAGGTTCTTTACAATAATTCACTTATCCGCCACAACAATGCCTTAAATAGAAATTTAGCATCCTCATTTTACAGATGAGAAACCAGGGAACAGAGGGATTTAGTAATGTGCCCAAGGTCACACAGCAGAGGAGCTGGAAAATGATTCATGGACAAGGTTATTATTATTTTTTAGAAGCTATAATTGACCCAGGCACAGTGGTGCACACCTGCGATCCCAGCACTCTGGGAGACTGAGGCAAGCAGATTACCTGAGGTCAGGAGTTTGAGACCAGCCTGGCCAACTTGGTGAACCAGGCCAACCTGGCCAACCCCATGTCTGCTAAAACTACAAAATTAGCCAGGCGTGGTGGCAGGTGCCTGTAATCCCAGCTACTCGGGAGGCTGAGGCAGTAGAATTGCTTGAACCTGGGAGGTGGAGGTTGCAGTGAGTGGAGAGTACACTACATTCCAGCCTGGACAACAAGAACAAAACTCCATCTCAAAAATAAATACTTAAAAGAAAACCTCCTTCATGATGTGCTTATTTCACATTGCATGCCTGTATCAAAATAGCTCATGTACCCCATAAATATGTCTACTATGTACCCACAAAAATTAAAAGTTGATTTAAAAATTTAAAAAATCTTAATTAGGTATGGTAGCAGGCACCTGTAGTCCCAGTCTTGGGAGGCTGAAGTAGGAGGATCACCTCGGCCTGGGAGATGGAGGCTGCAGTGAGCCTTGATGGCAGCATTGCACCACAGTGCTACAGCCTGGGGGACAAAGGAAAACTTTATCTCAAAAAAAAAAAAAAAGCTATAATTATAGAATAGGGAAATTATTTTCTCCCACTTTTATTTTATTTTTGACACAAAGTCTTACTCTGTCGCCAGGCTGGAGTGCAGTGGTACAATCTTGGCTCACTGCAACCTCTGCCTCTCGCGTTCAAGCGATTCTCCTGCCTCAGCCTCCTGAATAGCTGGGATTACAAGCATGCACCACCATGCCCAGCTAACTTTGTATTTTTAATAGGGACGGGGTTTCACCATGTTGGCCAGGCTGGTGTCGAACTCCTGATTTTGTGATCTGCCCACCTCGGCCTCCCAAAGTACTGGGATAACAGGCTTGAGGCACCGCACCCGACCGTGTTTGTTAAAATAAATGGAATATAGCAGGGCGCGGTGGCTCAAGCCTGTAATCCCAGCACTTTGGGAGGCCGAGGCGGGTGGATCACGAGGTCGAGAGATCGAGACCATCCTGGTCAACATGGTGAAACCCCGTCTCTACTAAAAATACAAAAAATTAGCTGGGCATGGTGGCGCGTGCCTGTAATCCCAGCTACTCAGGAGGCTGAGGCAGGAGAATTGCCTGAACCCAGGAGGCGGAGGTTGCGGTGAGCCGAGATCGCGCCATTGCACTCCAGCCTGGGTAACAAGAGCAAAACTCCGTCTCAAAAAAATAAAATAAAATAAAATAAAATAAATGGAATATGCAGCCATGTTATAAAGAATAGTTATAATCTCTATAGGCTGACGTGGAAAGACTGTCAGGTGATTAGTGAGGAAAGCAGGCATAGAGCAGTGGGTAGCGTGTCATCTTTCCTGTTACGGGAGGAGCGGAGATAAGAACCTCTATTCTGGCCGGGTGCAGTGGCTCATGCCTGTAATCCCAGTTCTTTGGAAGGCTGAGGCGGGAGGATTGCTTGAGGCCAGGAGTTCGAGACCAGCCTGGGCAACATAACAAAACCCCATCTCTACAAAAATTTAAAAATTAGCCAGGTATGCTGATGCACACCTGTAGTCCCAGCTACTCGGGAGGCTGAGACAGAATCTCTTGAACCCGGGAGGCAGAGGTTGCACTGAGCCAAGATCGTGCCACTGCACTCCAGCCTTAGTGACAGAAATTAGCCAGGCATGGTGACGGGTGCCTATAATCCCAGCTACTCAGGAGGCTGAGGCAGGAGAATTGCTTGAACCTAGGAGGTAGAGGCTGCAGGGAGTTGGGATGGTGCTACTGCACTCCAGTCTGGGAGACAGCGAAGCTCTGTCTCATTAAAAAAAAAAAAAAAAAAAAAAGGCAGGGGGCGGGGGCCAGGCATAGTGGCTCACATCTGTAATTCCAGAACTTTGGGAGGCCAAGGCAGGTGGATCATGAGGTCAGGAGTTCAAGACCAGTATGGCCGAGATGGTGAAACCCTGTTGCTACTAAAACTACAAAAAATTAGCCAGGTGTGGTGGTGTGTGCCTGTAATCCATCTACTTGGGAGCCTGAAGCAGAGAATTGCTTGAACCCGGGAGGCAGAGGTTACAGTGAGCCAAGATCACACCACTGCACTCCAGCCTCAGTGACAGAGTGAGACTCCATTCTCGCCCCCCCACCACCACCGCCCAAAAAAGGGAGAGTTGGTGTGTCGGTATAGCTGTGGCTTCTCATGATGGTATCATTCTCTCTCTGGGCCTCAGATCCCAAGGGGGCCAGCCAGCTTGGAGACTCACTCAGATCTGACCTGCACCGTTCCCACCAGCTGGGCCGGTCCCTACCCTGAACATACAGGCACTGACCAGTTCCTAACTCAGGGCCTTTGCACTGGCAGTAACCACTGCCTGGGACTCCGTTTCCCCAGATCCACATGACTCATTCCTTAATTTTCCCCAGGTCTCTGCTCCACTATCACCTTATCGTTAGCCCTCCTAGTCACAGTGCCCCCTGCATACCCTGTCCTACCTTGTTTTCTCCAGGGCAGTACGTACCACCTCCAGACTTACACATTGTCTTACTTCCTCACCGTCAGCCTCCCCCTGTAGAATGCAGGCTCCTCAACAACAGGTGTGTGTGTGTGTGTGTGTGTGTGTGTGTGTGTGTGTGTGTGTGTGTCTGTGAGATTCCCACTGTTCCTAGCACCAAGAACAGGGCCTGGCAGATGTCATTGTTGGATGAATGGGTGGGTACATGGACAGATAGATGAGTAGGTGGGTGGATGGGTGGCTGGATGGATGGAAGGGTGGGTGGGTACGTGGATGATAGATAGATGAGTGAATGCATGGAGAGATGAGTAGCTGGATGGATGAATGGATGGATGGATGCAGTGGGTGGTTGGATGGAGGGATGGGTGGGTGAGTGGATGACAGATACATGAGTGAATGGATGGATCCATAGATGGATGGGTGGATGGGTGGATGGATGGAAAAATCGATGGATGGACTGATAGAGGGATAAATGAGTAAATGAGTGGATGGACAGATGAGTAGATGAATGGGTGGGTGGTTGAATGGATGGGTGGATGAAGAGATGATTGGATGGATGGGTAGAGGAGTGGAGAGACGAATGGATGGATAGGTGGGTGGGTGGATGGGTGGATGGATGGATGGATGAGTAGATGAATGGGTGGATGGATGGATGGATGGATGGGTGGGTGGCTAGGTGGATGATAGACAGATGAATGAATGCATGGATCCATGGTAGATGGGTGGATGGATGAATGGAAAGATGGATGGACTGATATATGGATAAATGAGTAAATGAGTGGATGGATAGATGGACAGATGAGTGGATGAATGGGTTGGTGGTTGAATGGATAAATGAATGAATAGATGATTGGATGGATGAGTGGGTGGATGGGTAGATGCGTGGATGGATGGATGGATGGAAGGATGGCTGAGTGTGTGGATGGGTGGATTAGGACTGTCTTTGGAGTGCAGCTGCTCCCCTAGAGATTAGCATCGTGCATCCTCGCCCTTCATCCAAAAACTGGCTTTAACTGAGACACACACAAGAGTGGAAGTTCATCCTTAAGTCTATCCACTTTCCCATTAGCTGCTATTGAAGCATCACAGAGCACTTGACTCCCTGCCAGATCTGGGGCCTAATGGGTCCCATGACTACTTCCTCATTCCCTGGGAACCAGAAGGTGGTTACGCAACTGTAGACAAACTGGGATGGCCCATGGCCAGAGAGGATGGATGCTCGGGTACGGGAAGGCTTGTCCCAGCTGAGGAGGGTGTAAGCCCCTGGCACTGAAGAAACAGAAGGGCCAGGCACAGTGGCTCATGCCTGTAATCCCAGTATTTCGGGAGGCCAAGGAGGGCGGATCACCTGAGGTCACGAGTTCAAGGCCAGCCTAGTAAACATGGCAAAACTCCATCTCTACTAAAAATAAAAAAAATAAAAAAATAAAAAAAAAATAAAAAAAAAAAAACTACCCAGGGGTGGTGATACGTGACTGTAGTCCCAGCTACCTGGGAGGCTGGGGCAGGAGAATCACTTGAACCCGGGAGGTGGAGGTTCCAGTGAGCCAAGATTGCACCACTGCACTCCAGCCTGGGTGACAGAACAAGACTCTATCTCAAAAATAAAACACAAAATAAAAAAATAAAAGGAACAAAGGCCCACCAATCTCTCCCACCAATGGCCCTCCCCCTAAGAACCACCCCCCAGGAACCCCCATGGGTCCATCGCCATGAACTTATCCTCCCAGCTCCTCATCTGCAGGGCCAGCCTAAGGGCCAGATGGGAGCTGTCCCCTCAGACCTCAGTGCAGGGCTGTATTCCCCAGACCCCAGGATAGGACTGTCTCTCCTTATATCCCAGAGCAGATGGGACTCCACCAGCCGGGCCCCGTCCCCCATTTCTACCCAGCAGCCCAAGGGAAGCAGACAAGAGACGCTACATGAGTACAATCCAGTACATCCCAGGCCCAGCCAACCACATTCAAATAGGGATTTGAATATATTTCCTGAGCCAGCCTGGGACAGTCACAGTCAAATCCGACACCACCCCTCCAGCCTGGGCCCCTGCAGAAATCCCTGCAGAGAAATCGCTGCTCTTCCAGGCACCAAGACCTCAGGACCCACTCTCTGAGCCCAGGGCTGGGCCCTGCCTCAATGTCTCCCCTGGGAGGAAGCTCGGATCCCTGGGGCCGCAGCCCCCCACCTGCCCCACGTTGCCCCAGGCCCAGGCAGGAAGCCAAGGGGGAAGGAAGATGTAAGGGGAAGGAAGGGGCCCAGGGCCTGGGAGGAGGAGACACATGTGGGGAAGATGTTGGTGGAGGCCCCTCCCCCACAGCCAGACTCGGGGGGTCAAAGGAGTCCAAAACTTCAGGTAACCCATCGGCTACCCTGGGGGTTCTGAGATGCCCCCAGGGACCTCGAGTTGGTCCCATTTGGGGGCATGAGCCCCAGTAGAGTCAGCCTGGGGCTTGAGAGAGTTAACCCCTAGTTCGTCAGTTCTCAGCTGAGTTTGGGCCAACTCAGGGCCTGTGAACCCACATGGGGTGGGGGACCTGTGAAGCTTCGGGAGGCCACGCCATAATCTCAGATTGTGACTACCCCCTGGGCCAGCCCCGGACCTATCAGCATAACCCCTCTACTTTGCAGGCCCAGAGGTGGAGCACGTCAACCCCAGGAAGGACCCCCTCTCCAGCCCTCAGCACATCTGCCCTTGGAGGCCTTACCTGGGACATCTGGGGGCGCAGGTTGACCTCACGAAGGTTGATGGCATGCGGTAGCAGGTTGTTAAGCAGCTGACACAGAAGGACACCATCGCGGAGGGCCTGGGCCAGTTCACACACCTGAGCCCCATCCCAGGTCACGCGGTGGCTGGGCGGCAGCACGCGGCACTGGATGAGCCAGTGGGTGCACTGGCGCCACAGTTCCATGGCCGCTGCCTGCCCGGGGCTGGCCGTGCACCCTCTCGGCCTCCACCACCCGCCCGCCTGCACGCCCGCCCGCCTTGCTCGCCTGTGGAGCGACAGCTAGTGCTACCACTTCCTCTTCTTTGCCTGTAACTGTCGCCCTGAGAGGGGGTGGAGGAGGAGGAGCCATGGGGCAGGGGGAGTTGGGGTAGCACCTGCAGCCCAGCCCCACCCCATACAGAATCTGACATCTCTTTCGTCCACCCACTCGACACAGGCCTGGGCACGGGCAATTGGGGGGCTACGGGAGGCAGGCCAGCTAGACTACCAGATGGGCGAGCTTCCTCTATATGCAGACAGTGACACTCTGAAATATACCCAGAATTCACCCACTTCTCACCCCATCCTCTGGTCCAGCCCCATCACCACTCGCCTGGTCTCCTGACTGCAGCCCCCGTCCCCCCAAGTCTGTCCTCCCTGCAGCCACCAACAGAGGTTGCCTGTGAGCATCTGAGTCAGAGCCCACCCCTCCCCTGCCCACAACCCTCTATGGCTCCCACTTTCCTCAAGGGACAAGCCCGAGTCCTCCCCAAGGCCCAGAAAACTCTGCTTGAATTGCCCAGTTCCCTCCCTGTCTGTTCTCCCCTCCCCCCCTCCCCGCTCTTCACTCTGCTCCAGCCACACCAGCCTCCTCACTCTTTCTTCATGGTGCAGGAGCATACGGTCCTGCCCCAGGACCTTTGCACAGCTGTGTCGTCCACCTTAGGCAACTTCATGGCTAGCTCCATCACCCCCACAGGTCTTTGCTCAAATGCTACCTTCCCATGAGGTCTTCCCAAACCCCCTGACTTCAAATCACAGCCTTTTCTGCACATCATCGGCCCTCCCCACTTCCCTAGGTTAAGCCCTGATCTTTATCCAACAAATCTTACTTTTATCGTAGTTATTTCATCCTTTTCTCCTTTCTTCCTCTCTCTCTCTTCCTTCCTTCTTCTTTCTCCCTTGCCTCCCTTTCCTTTCCCTTCCCTTCTCTTTTCTTTTTTGACAGGGCCTCACTCTGTCACCCAGGCTGGAGTGCAGTGGCAAGATCTCGGCTTACCGAAAGCTCTGCCTCCCAGGTTCAAGTGATTCTCCCCCACCTCAGCCTCCCAAGCAGTTGGGATTACAGGCACCTGCCACCACGCCCAGGTAATTTTTGTACTTTTACAGAAACGAGGTTTCAGCATGTTGGCCAGGCTGGTCTCAAACTCCTGACCTCAAGTGATCTGCCCGCCTTGGTCTCCCAAAGTGTTGGGATGACAGGCATAATCCCAACCCAGGCTGGACCTCAGTGGCACAATCATAGCTTACCACAGCCTTGAACTCCCAGACTCAGGTGATCCTCCAGCCTCAGTCTCTCAAGTAGCTGGAACTACAGGCTTGTACCACTGCGCCTGGCTAATTTTATTTTATTTTATTTTATTTTATTTTATTTTATTTTATTTTGAGACAGAGTCTTGCTCTGTCACCTCTTGAACTCTGCCTCCCAGGTTCAAGCGATTCTCCTGCCTCAGCTTCCTGAGTAGCTGGGATTACAGGTGTCACCATTCGGGGCTAATTTTTGTATTTTTAGTAGACACGAGGTTTCTCCGTGTTGCTCAGGCTGATCTCAAACTCCTGGTCTCAAGTGATCCACCTGCCCCAGCCTCCCAAAGTGCTGGGGTTACAGGTGTGAGCCACCGCTCCCAGCCCAAACGTGTCTTTCATTAATTCATTCAACAAACATTTACTGGCTTCCCAGCAATTACCGTATCATTAGCTGAAATCTTCTTCACGAGGCTAGGTCTCTCTGCCCCCACCTCCAGCTTCCACCCAACTAGAGTGTAAGCAGGACCCTCCCGCTCCATCCAACACACAGCCCTCATCTTGGGGTTCCTTTTTTAATTATTATTTTGAGACAGAGTTTCATGCTTGTTACTCAGGCTAGAGTGCAATGGCACGATCTCAGCTCATAGCAACCTCTGCCTCCCGGGTTTAAGTGATTCTCCTGCCTCAGCCTCCCCGGTAGCTGGGATTACAGGTGCATGCCACCACACCCGGTTAATTTTGTATCTTTAGTAGAGACAGGGTTTCACCATGTTGGTCAGGCTGGTCTCGAACTCCTGACTTCAGGTGATCTGCCCACCTCGGCTTCCCAAAGTACTGGGTTTACAGGTGTGAGCCACCGCATCCGGCCCTGTTTTTTAATTATTATAACCACGAGGAGGCGCTAGACCCCTTCGCTGGACAGGCGCTACCCACTGATTGTACCAATACTAGAAGGGTGGGGGTTAAGGTAGAAATCTTCCCTTCTTGAGCCAGGAGTCTCTTCCACATTGGCCAGGGCCGGTGGGAGGAGCCCAGCCTGGTAATTCCCTGCTTTGCAACCCTACGGGCATCAAAACTCTTCATCCCCAAGCATCCTTGGCCCTCTATGCCTCAATTTCCTCATCTGTAAAATGGTGGGTGAATAACTTTCACCGTGAAGCACTATCGTGGAGAAAGTGGGCATGCAAAGATGGAAAGGGAGGCAGACAGGATGAAGCTCCAGAGCCTTGGGTTTGAATCTCACCTCTACCACTTACAAACCAGGTTAACTTGGGCAAATGGTGTAGCTGCCCTGTGTCTCAGTTTCCCCATCTGGAAAGTGGAAGTGATGAAAATACTACCTCCCACCCTTACAGGGTGGCCTGTATGAAAATTAAAATAGGCTAGGCGCGGTGGCTCACGCCTGTAATCCCAGCACTTTGGGAGGCCGAGATGGGTGGATTACCTGAGGTCAGGAGTTCGATACCAGCCTGGCCAACATGGTGACACCCCATCTCAATTTAAAAAAAAAAAAAAAGAAAAGAAAATTAAAATAGAGGCCTCACGCCTGTAATCCCAGCACTTTGGGAGGCTGAGGCAGGCAGATCATCTGAGGGCAGGAGTTCAAGACCAGCCTGGTCAACATAATAAAACCTCATCTCTACCAAAAATACAAAAAATTAGCTGGGTGTGGTGGCCAGCACCTGTAATCCCAGCTACTCAGGAGGCTGCGGCAGGAGAATCACTCGAACCTAGGAGGTGGAGGTTGTAGTGAGCTGAGATAGTTGCCACTGCACCCCAGCCTGGGCAACAAGAGTGAAACTCCGTCTCAAAAAAGAGAGGTGGAGGGCAAGTTGACAGAATAGCTATACAGTAAGTGTTCAATAAATGTTAGCTGCTGCAACTGCTTTTAAGACTGTGGTTACTGGGGCCAAGCACAGTGGCTCATGCCTGTAATCCCAGCACTCTGGGAGGCCAAGGCAGGAAGATCGCATGAGCCCAGGAGTTCCAGAGCCTGGCAGCACAGTTAAGACACCATCTCTGTAAAAAATGAAATAAAATCAGCTGGGCGTGGTGGTGTGCACCTGCAGTCCCAGCTGCTTGGAAGGCTGAAGTGGGAGGCTCGCTGGAGCTCAGGAGGTTGAGGCTACAGTGGGAGTGAGCTGTGATCATACCACTGCACTCCAGCCTGGGCAACATCGCAAGACCCTGTCTCTCAATAAACGTGGCCAAAGCATCCTCTCTCTCGCACTAGGTACCTGTCACCTTTACTCTTTAAGGCTCAGGCTTCATGATGAAAGTCCCCTCACCCTTCCTTCCATCTAGGAGACCGCCTGAATGATTTCCCTTCCACCTCCCCCAAAGTCCCGCCCCGCTCCAGCGTGCTGTCACTGAAGGAAGTTGTCGCGTTTTCCCGGACGTCTCTCCACGAAACCCGCCACCTAAATGGGGCTTCTTTCCGGAAAATCCAGGAGGGCGGTCTGGAGGAAGCTCACCCCTCTTACGTAACGGCTGCCGCACCTGCCCCAGCCTGGCCTGAGAGCAGGAGGGAGTTGCCCCGCCCCGATCCGGAGCCTTGGCGGGGGGAGAGACACCCCACCCTACCCAGCCCTGGTACCAAAAAAGGCCAGGGGCGCTTGGGGCCGCCGGGATGGAAGGGAGGGGCCGGGTTCTTAGGGGCGGGAACGTTGGGGTGAAATTTGCTCTATTTCCCTAAGGGGCGGGGCTAAGAAGGAGGTGGTTGTGGTGGGCGGGGCATGGTCATTCTGTGGCGGGCACGGCCATGGGCAAGGGGCGGGGCCATTGGCAAGAAAGGTTGCGCGGTGCTCCCCTAGTGGGCGAGGTCTATGGGGAAAGCGGGGCGTTGCAAAGGGGGCGTGGCTAGTCGCCAAGAACTGCTCTGAGGGGGCGGAGCGAGGGCCTGGGAAGTTAGTTTGAGGCGGGGCCTGCAGGGGGCGGGGTCTGCAGGAGGCGCGATCAGGTAACCGGGCTGGGTTCCCACTAGGTGCGGTCTAGGGGTGCTGGGGCGGTGGCAAGGGTGGAGGGCCGGGTGGTGACAGCAGCCTGGAGCCGCAGAGGCTCAGCTTCCGCTTGGTCCCAGCCTCGTGGGAGCCCCGCGGGTCCTGCCCAGGTGAGTGGAACCCCAAGGCAGATCTAGAACCAGGATTATCCGGGTGGGGAGTCCTCTCTTTCCAAGTGGGGCCGCCGGCTCGCAGGGAGGATTTGGGGTAGAAGAGATCGCCTTGCGAGTGACTGGGTCGCTGTGCGTCACGCGTGTCGGCGTACCCGGCTCACCTGGGCGTGCCCCTCTGTATTTCCTGTGCAGCACAGAAAGCCATTGTTCCCATTTTTGCCTGAGTGATCCTTTTAAACCGCAAATCAGATCCGTCCCCTCCTTCACTTACAACCCTGCCACGGCTCGCGTCCCATCCCCTAGAGATTAAAATCCAAAATCCACCAGTTTCTGCCCGGTCTCTCCTCCTGGTCTCTCTAACCTCGAAGCCCTCCTGTCTGCTCCTTATTCATTGTATTCCAGCCACACCAGCCGCCTTGATGATGTAAAATATAAAAAGCAAGTCCATCTCACCTCCAGGCCTTTGCACTTACAGTACCCCTCACCCGGGCGACTCCTCCAATTCTTTGCCTAACTGCCTCCTTCTGTACTGAGGTCTCTGCTTCAATGTCACTTTATAGGAGAGGCTGCCGTGTCCAGCCTCCTCTATCACATCTCCTTATCACTTTCGTGGTCAACTCTTAGAAATGGTCTTCTGCATTCATCTCGTGCTCCTTTGCTGTCCGTTTCACCCAGCCAACCGCAAGCACTTGAGGGCAGGGCAGCGCAGGGCTTTAATCTCCTCACTCCCTGTATCTCCAGGGTCTAGAACCAGTGCTCCGTCAGTGTTTGTCCAATGTCAGAAGCAAGTCCTGCATGCCTCTGTGTCCATGTTGTCTGTGCTGGTGGTTCCCACCCTCCACGGCCCTCCCCACACGTGTACACGTTTATGATCCTACTGGAACATGAATAATTCCCTCTTCCCTTTCCCCATGCTTGGTCCAACCTCTTTTCCTGATTATACCCCCTTCTTCTCTTCTGTTCCCGAATAAATTATCCCTTGGCTGGGCACGGTGGCTCACGCCTGTAATCCAGCACTTTGGAAGGCCTAGGCGGGCGGATCACCTGAGGTCGGGAGTTCTAGACCAGCATGACCAACATGGAGAAACCCTGTCTCTACTAAAATACAAAATTAGCGAGCCTGAGGCAGGAGAACTGCTTGAACCCAGGAGGCGGAGGTTGAGGCGAGCCGAGATTATGCCATTGCACTCCAGCCTGGGCAACAAGAAACTCCATCTCAAAAAAAAAAAAAAAAAAAAAAAATACCCAAAAGGACTCAGAGTCAGGAGGGTGACTTAGTTGGCCTTTGGCTGACCTATGGCCACTCTGTGTCCCCAGACTAACCAGAGCCTTGCCATGGACTCAACTTCACTCTCACTAACAGAGACACAGACAGGAAATTGGGGTTGGGAGACTCTAAGGCCACAGCTAGGCCTGGTTTAGTTGACAAACAGGAAGTGCACAGGCATTCCAAAGACACACCTGGCTTCAGGTATGCAGCGCCCCGCCAGCTGCGGGCTCCCGGCCCAGCGATCCTCCCCTAAAATCGCCTAGGGCTGGTCTGGGAACTTCCTGCCCCTTTCCGGCCCGCAGCCTGCTGACTCAGGAGGCAGGAATTTCTCCAAGGACCCTACCAGACCCGGAAGACGTGGCTGCAGGGAGAGCCTTTAGGAGAGTTAAGAAACAGATGATCTTCCTGGCCATCCAGAGAAATCTCCCCCACCAGACACCTGAGACACACTGGCCCTGAGGCCTGTGAGCTTATCAGGAAACTACCAAACCGTCTGAGGTCTAAGATTGATCACCGTGATAACCAAATGTATGGGCTCCAAAATAGAAGGATCTGCAAAGGCAACATTGCTGTTTGCTGTCCTTACTACAGAATGTGACCTTTTAAAAATCTTAACCCCAGGCTGGGCACGGTGGCTCACGCCTGTAATCCCAGAACTTTGGGAGGCGGAGGCAGGTGGATCACCTGAGGTCAGGAGTTTGAGACCAGCCTGGCCAACATGGTGAAACTCCGTCTCTACTAAAAACACAAAAATTAGCTGGGCGTGGTGGCACATGCCTGTAATCTCAGCTTGGGAGGCTGAGGCAGGAGAATCACTTGAACCCTGGAGACAGAGGTTGCAGTGAGCCGAGATCACGCCACTGCACTCCAGCTGGGACTACTAGGACTACTAGCACACACCACCATGCCCAGCTAATTTTTGTATTTTTGGTAGAGACGGGGTTTCACCATGTTGGCCAGGGTGGTCTCAAACTCCTGGCCTCAGGTGATCCGCCCACCTCTGCCTCCCAAAGTGCTGGGATTACAGGCATGAACCACTGTACCTGGCTTCTGGCATTGCATTCTAAAGCAAAAAGTAGGGGTTAGATTTGCACCTATCCTGAGAACCTCTGAGTGTGCAAATAGGTTGCCGAGAAGTTGTGGATGTTTGTAAGCTAAATTCCCCCTGACTGGAATGTTTTTTCACGCAGAGTCACCTGGCACATTCCCCCAAAACTCTTCCAGACTTTACTCAATGAGACCTTCCCTGGCTACATGATCATAAATGTTCACCCAGTCTGGATAACACACAAACACACACACACACACATAAAAATTAGCCACAGCCAGGCACAGTGGCTCATACTTGTAATCGTAGTGCTTTGGGAGGCTGAGGCGGGCGGATCACATGAGGTAAGGGGTTCAAGACCAGCCTGGCCAACATAGTGAAACCCCAACCCTACTAAAAATGCTTTTTAAATTATTAGCCATACACGGGCATGGTGGCACACTCATGTAGTTCCAGTTACTCAGGAGGCTGAGTTACGAGAATTGCTTGAACTCAGGAGGCAGAGGTTGCAGTGAGCTGAGATCACACCACTGCACTCCAGCCTGGGCGACAGGGCAAGACTCTGTCTCAATAAATAAAAAATAAAAAGCTGGGTGTGGTGGCTTATGCCTGTAATCCTAGCACTTTGGGAGGCGGAGGTGGGTGGATCATGAGGTCAGGAGTTCAAGACTAGCCTGGCCAACATGGTGAAACCCTCTCTGCTAAAAATACAAAAAAAAAATTAGCTGGGTATGGTGGTACACATCTGTAATCCTAGCAATTTGGGAGGCTGACGCAGGAGAATCACTTGAACCTAGGAGGTGGGCATTGCAGCGAGCTGGGATCATGCTATTGTACTCCAGCCTGGGCAACAGAGCGAGACTCTTGTCTCAAAGGAAAAAAAAAAAAAAAGATTTGATGGAGCTATCTCCAAAATTAATAAGAGGATGGAAGGAGCTGACCCAGACACTCGAGAAGCCAGGCTAACTATTCCCATTTTACAGATGTGGAAGACTGAGGCCTGTTGAAAGTGCAGAGCTCAGCCCCATCAGCCCCAGCACCCGCTGTCCCCAAGAGCTCCATGCAGGTGCCACAGGATGGAGAGGACCTTGCTGGCCAACCCTGGTACCACGGCCCCCTATCCCGCCAGGTACTGCCCACAGCAGGGCCTCAGCACCGTCTGGTGGGAAGCCTCTCACACCCTTGACTTTCCAGGGACTCCTTGGTCCCTGGATGAGGGACTTAGGGCCAAGGTCTACTGGGACAGGTGGCAGAGAGCTGTCTAGAAGGTTGGCTGGCTGGGGACTGTCACTATATTTAAGTGATCACTTTCTTCAGGATGATATTGAGATTGGTGACGGAGATTGAGGAGAGTCCTGGTGTCCCCCAAACTACTCCTGGCTCTGTCTGTCTCTCCCTCTGGACTCCATCTCCCTCCTGGTATTTCCCTCTAAATCTGAGGCTCCCAAGCCAGGCATAGTGGTTCACGCCTGTAATCCCAACACTTTGAGAGGCCAAGGCAAGCAGATCACTTGAAGTCAAGAGTTCAAGACCAGCCTGTCCAACATGGTGAAACCCCATCTCTACTAAAAATACAAAAAGTAGCTGGGTGTGATTGTATACACTTGTAGTCCAAGCTGAGGCAGGAGAATCGCTTGAACCCAAGGAGGTGGAGGTTGTAGTGAGCCAAAATTGTGCCACTGCACTCCAGCCAAACAAACAAATAAATCTGAGTCTCCCACCCCCATCTGCAACTCCATTGTTACCCTCCAAAATTTTGGGACCCTGAGCATCTAATGAAATGACAAGAGGCAGTACAGCTTAATAGTTTTAAATCCCATAATCTTGGCCCAGACATCCTAAGTTCAAATCCAAACCCTACAACTTATATTGTGTGTGACCTTGGTCAGGGTATTTGACCTTTCTGGGCCTCAGTCTCCCCACCTTTAAAATGAGGATAGCAAGCCAGGCATGTTGGCTCATGCCTGTAATCCCAGCACTTTGGGAGGCTGAGGCAGGAGGATCACTTGAGGCCAGGAGTTCCAAACCAGTTTGGGCAACATAGCGGAACTCTGTCTCTAAAAAAAAAAAAAAAATTAGCCAGGTATGGGTGGCATGTACCTGTTGTCCTGACTACTCAGGAGGCTGAGATGGGAAGATGGCTTGAGCCCAGAAGGTTAAGGCTGTGGTGAGCCATGGTTGCTCCACTGCACTCAGCCTGGGCAGCCAAGAGAGACCTTGACTCAAAAAAAAAAAAAAAAAAAAAGGCCAAAAATTAAATGGGGATAATACTACCTGCCATTTAGCCTTGTTACAGGGATTACAGGAGTTAATGCCCTTTACATTTAAAGCAGTGGTTGACATACAGTTAGGGCTACAGGTGTGTCTGCTACATCTATTATTCAGTCCCCAGACCCCACCTTTAGCTCTACTTTGCCTCTCTCTGGGGTCCTGGCCATGCTAGAGTGCAATGGCACGATCTCAGCTCACTGCAACCTCTGCCTCCTGAGTTCAAGTGATTCTCCCATTCTCCCACCTCAGCCTCCCGAGTAGCTGGGACTACAGGTGCACACCACTACGCCCAGCTAATTTTTATATTTTTTGGTAGAGACAGAGTTTTGCCATGTTGCCCAGGCTTGTCTCAAACTCCTGACCTCAAGCGATCTGCCCACCTCAGCCTCCCAAAGTGCTGGGATTACAGGCGTGAGCTGCTGTGTCCTGCCCTTCCTACCGTATTTTGATGCCAGCCACCACAGCTGGCGTAAGACTGCTTACAAATGTTTATAAAAGAAGGGGCCCTGGGCTGGGTGCAGTGCCTCATGCTTATAATCCCAGCACTTTGGGAGGCCAAGGTGGCTGGATCACAAGGTCAAGAGATCGAGACCATCCTGGCCAACATGGTGAAACCCCGTCTCTACTAAAAATACAAAAATTAGCCAGGCATGTTGGCAGATACCTGTAGTTCCAGCTACTCGGGAGGCTGAGGCAGGAGAACAGCTTAGAACCAGGAGGCTGAGGTTGCGTGAGCCAAGATCGCACCACTGCTCTCCAGTCTGGCGACAGATAATCCATCTTAAAAAAAAAAAAAAAAAAAAAAAAAAAGTTTTTCAGATTTGTAAGGTGAAAAATTTTTTTTTTTTTTTTTTTTTGAGACAGAGTTTCGCTCTTGTTACCCAGGCTGGAGTGCAATGGCGCGATCTCGGCTCACCGCAACCTCCGCCTCCTGGATTCAGGCAATTCTCCTGCCTCAGCCTCCTGAGTGGCTGGGATTACAGGCACACGCCACCATGCCCAGCTAATTTTTAGTATTTTTAGTAGAGACGGGGTTTCACTATGTTGACCAGGATGGTCTCAATCTCTTGACCTCGTGATCCACCCGCCTCGGCCTCCCAAAGTGCTGGGATTACAGGCTTGAGCCACCGCACCTGGCCGAAAAAATTTAAAAAAAAAAAAAAGAAGAAGGGGCCCCATCTGGAAGCATCCAGCGAATGGCTTCTCTTGAAGCCAAATTTGCATAGTAAGCCCAGTCCATTCACCAAATTTGATGCTGCATCTATCAGCGTCCGCTGTAACAAACATTCCCAAGATATCACCAGCAAAACACATGTTAATGTGATAGTCAGCATGTTAATGTGATAGTCCAAGGTGGTTGAGGAGAGGAGATACAAATCTCCATAAATCAGTCAGGAGCCAAGTCCATCTTGTTGCTCTGTCATCCCTCAGGCCTTTGGGGATACCAGCTGACAGACAGGGGACAGAAACTGTAAGACTGTACAGCAGGGTTTTATGGGCCAGGTCTGGACATTTCCCATAGCCCTTCTAACCCACATCCCATTGGCCAGTTCTCATCACATGACAACCCTAGCTGCAAGGGAGCCCAGGAAATGCAGTCCACATAGGTGCCAGGAGAAACGGCAACAGGGCTTAATGTGAAGCTTCCCAGTCTCTGCCTGCTCCAGAAGTTTCACTGGGGTAGCTTTTCTTGGGTGGTGGGGGTGATGGTGGAAGGAGCCACCATTAACCACTGCTCTGGGCTCATACCTAATTCCCCTGCCCCTTGTCCTCCATCTACAGAAAGCTGAAGCTCTTCTTCAGCAAGATGGCGACTTCCTGGTTCGTGCCTCTGGGTCCCGTGAGGGCCACCCCGTGATTTCCTGCCGCTGGCAGGGCTCAGCCCTCCATTTCGAGGTGTTCCGTGTGGCTCTGCGTCCACGGCCAGGCCGACCCACAGCCCTCTTTCAACTCGAGGATGAGCAATTCCCTAGCATGCCCGCTCTGGTTCACAGTTACCTGACAGGCAGGCGCCCACTGTCCCAGGCCACAGGGGCTGTGGTCTCCAGGCCCGTGACTCGGCCGGGGCCTCTGCGACGCAGCTTTAGTGAGGACACCCTGATGGATGGCCCAGCCTGGACAGAGCCGCTCAGGTACTCACAGCCTCCCTATCTCCTGGAGAATACCCAACACTGCCAGGGTTTCCCAACTCAATGGTTGACTTTTTTTTCAAGACTGAGTCTCACTTTCTTGCCCAGGCTGGAATGCAACGGCAGTCTCAGCTCACTGCAACCTCCACCTCTCAGGTTCAAGCAATTCTCCTGCCTCAGCCTCCCAAGTAGCTGGGATTACAGGCATGCACCACCGCACACAGCTAATTTTTTTTTTTCTTGTTTTTGTTTTTTGTTTTGAGGTGGAATTTCGCTTTGTCGCCCAGGCTGGAATGCGATGGCATGATCTCGGCTCACTGCAACCTCTACCTCCTGGGTTCAAGTGATTCTCCTGCCTCAGCCTCCCGAGTAGCTGGGATTACAGGCATGTACTACCACACCTGGCTGATTTTGTATTTTTAGTAGAGACAGGGTTTCTCCATGTTGGTCAGGCTGGCCGTGAACTCCTGACCTCAGACGATCCATTCACCTCGGCCTCCCAAAGTTTTGGGATTACAGGCATGAGCCACTGTGCCTAGCCTTATTTTCATCTTTTTTCTTGACTCGAAGTCTTACTCTGTCACCCAGGCTGGAGTGCAATGGCACTATCTCAGTTCACTGCAACCTGCACCTCCCAGGTTCAAGTGATTCTCCTGTCTCAGCTTCTGGAGTAGCTGAGATTACAGGTACCTGCCACCATGCCCGGCAGTAGAGATGGGGTTTCACCCTGTTGGCCAGGCTGGTCTCAAACTCCTGACCTCAAGTGATCCACCCACCTCTGTCTTCCAAAGTGCTGAGAGTACAGGCATGAGCCACCAGGCCCAGCTAATTTTTTGCATTTTTAGTAGAGACAGGGTTTCCCCATGTTGGCCTGGCTGGTCTCGAACTCCTGACCTCAAGTGACTGCCTGCCTCAGCCTCCCATAGTGCTGGGATTACAGGTGTGGCCAACCAAGCCCGGCCATGGTTGACTTTTGAGGCCCAAACATTCTTAGTTGGGGAGGAGGTGGAGCTGTCCTGTGCATGGTAGGATGTTTAGCAGCATTCCTGAGCTCCATCCAACTAGATGCTGCTAGTCGTGACAACTAAAGATGTCTCCACATGTTGCTAAGAGTCCCCTCGACGTAGATCACCTTGGTTGGTTGAGACTCACTGGTTCAGAGTAACTGGACACAGGATTTTCCAGGTATTTGTGAGGGACTCTCTGCTTAGGTGGGGACTACAGGTCTCTCCCACTTCTGTCCCCCAGGGTGAGGAAGTGGAGCAGCAGTCAGCCTGCAGATTTGGCACACATGGGGCAGTCAAGAGAAGACCCCTCTGGGATGGGTGAGTGTCTACCAGCACAGCCGAAGCTCAGGGATTGCTCTGCCATTCACCGCCTCAGAGATCTTGGGCAGGTGCAGAAACCTCTTGGAGCCTCAATTTCTTTTTTTCTTTCATTTTTTGTTTTGTTTTGTTTTGTTTTTTGAGACGGAGTTTCACTCTTGCTGCCCAGGCTGGAGTGCAATGGCGTGATCTTGGCTTACCGCAACTTCCGCCTCCCAAGTTCAAGCGATTCTCTGGACTCAACCTCCCCAGTAGCTGGGATTACAGACATGCACCAGCATGCCTGTCTAATTTTGTATTTTTAGTAGAGACAGGGTTTCTCTATGTTGGTCAGGATGGTCTGGAACTCCTGACCTCAGATGATTCACCCACCTGGGGCTCCGAAAGTTCTGGGATTACAGGCGTAAGCCACCGCACCTGACGGAGTCTCAATTTCCTCCTTTGGAAAACGAGGACAATCATGGTGACTTAAAACACACAGGGACTTTGTGTGTGCTTAAAATATGTGTTTACGAGGCTGAGCACGGTGGCTCATGCCTGTGATCTCAGCACTTTGGGAGGCTGAGGCCAGTGGATCACTTGCCGTACAGTGGTTGGCCACACCTGTAATCTCAGCAGTCACGTGAGGTTAGGAGTTCGAGACCAGCCTGGCCAACATGATGAAACCCCGTCTCCACCAAAAACACAAAATTAGCTGGACATGGTGGCATATACCTGTAATCCCAGGTACTCGGGAGGCTGAGGCAGGAGAATCGATTGAACCCAAGAGGCAGAGGTTGCAGTGAGCCGACATCATGCCACCGCCTTCCAACCTGGACAATAGAGCAAGATTCTGTCTCAAAAACTCAACACACACACACAAACATACATACACACAGAGTAAGGGTAGGACGAGGTGGCTCAGGTCTGTAATACCAGCACTTTGGGAGGCCACAGTGGGTGGATCACTCGAGGTCAGGAGTTCAAGACCAGCCTGGTCAACACGGTGAAACCCCATCTCTACTACTACTAATAATAATAATACAAAAATAAGTCAGGGGTGGTGACACGCACCTAGAATCCCAGCTACTTGGGAGGCTGAGGAAGGAGAATCACTTGAACCCAGGAGGTGGAGGTTGCAGTGAGCCAAGATCACGCCACTGCACTCCATCCTGGGTGACAGAGTGAGACTGTCTCAAAAACCCAAAAACCAAAAAAATAGAGTAAGGGATATAGGGAGTATAAGGATGGAGATGGATACTGCAATTTTAAATAGTCAGGAAAGGTTCCACTGCAGAAAAGAGAAAATAAATGTGAAGGAAATGAGTAAGGGTTGAAGGTGGATAACTGGAGGGATAGGCAGGCAGAACGAAGAGTCGGTGCAAAGGCTCTGGGGTCAGAACAAGAATTTAAACTGTTCATTCAACCAAAACAATGAGTGAGTAGCTGGGCGAGGTATTGCGCACCTGTGGTTCTAGTTACTTGGGAAGTTGAAGCAGGAGGATTCCTTGAGCCCAGGAAGTCAAGGCTGCAGTGAGCCATGATCGCACCATTGCACTCCGGCCTGGGCCACAGAGTGAGACCCTGTCTCAAATTTAAAAAAAAAAAAAAAAAACAAAAAACAAAAAAAGAAAGAAGAGAAAGTCAAGTGTAGCTGAAGCAGTGAGAATGAGGGGAGAGTCAGAGAGACCTTGGGGCTCAGATTGTGAGGGTTTTTCAGCTACTGTGAGCACTTTGGAGCCGGGAACTGTGAGATGGTTGGAAATTCCTAGAAAAGAGCCTATTCAAGGGTGTGGTAAGTACAGTCTCCCAAAAATCTTGATGCAGCTTTAAGTACTAATAGTCCGGGAGATCAACATGCCACCAACTTAGAAAAGACATCATTTGAAAGTTTAGGGTGAGGGGAGGGAACACAGAGCAAACCACCATGGCACACGTATGCCTGTGTAACAAAGCTGCATGTTCTAAACATGGATCGTGGGGTTTTTTAAAGAAGAAAATAAAAGAATGTTTAATAAGCTTAGTTTCTCTAACACTTATATGAGTGTCATACCATACATAGTTTTGTGAATTTTGTTTTGTTTTGTTTTGTTTTTTTGAGACAGAGTGTCACTCTGTCACCCAGGCTGGAATGCAATGATGCAGTCTTGGGTCACTGCAACCTCCCTCTCCCGGGTTCAAGTAATCCTCCTGCCTCAGCTTCTTAAGTAGCTGGGATTACAGGCACCTGCCACCATGCCTGGCTGATTTTTGTATTTTTAGTATAGATGAGACAAGGTTTCAACATGTTAGCCAGGCTGGTCTTGAACTCCCGACCCTGTGACCTGCCCACCTCAGCCTCCCAAAGTACTGGAATTACAGGCGTGAGCCACCTCACCCGGCTACTTTTGTCCATTTTGAATACTCTTTCTCTGTCTCTCTCTATATATATCTATATTAATTATATATTTTATAGAGATATATCTGTGGAGAGAAATATATATATTATCACAAAAGTTAAATTATTATCTATCTTATATTAAATGTAATTATATATGGCAGCATTAAACATTTAATAACATAATTTAAATATATATTTATATAATATATATCTCTGTATAAATATATAGATATCCATACATAGTTATAGATAGATATAAATAGTTTTTTCTGAGATAGGATCTCACTCCGTCATCCAGGTTGGGGTGCAGTGGTGCAATCACTGCAGCCTCAGGCTCAAGTGATCCTCTCACCTCAGCCTCCCAAGTAGCTGAGACTACAGGTGCACGCCACCACGCCCAGCTAATTTTCTAACTTTCTGTAGAGACAAGATCTTGTTATGTTGCCCAGGTTGCTCTGGAATCCCTAGCCTCAAGCAATTCTCTCACCTTGGTCTCTCAAAATGCAGAAATTATAGGCATCAGCCACCATGACTGGCCTTTTTTTTTTTTCTTTCTTTCTTTTTTAAAGATTGGGTTTCACCATGTTGGCCAGGCAAGTTTTGAACTCCTGACCTCAGGTGATCCACCCACCTCAGCCTCCCAAAGTGCTAGGATTACAGGTGTGAGCCACCATGCCCAGCTCTTTTTTTTTTTTTTTTTTTTAATTTAATTGCATTGGGTCACTGCTTGCTATCTTGCAGTCGGAGGGGCAAAAACAAAGAATTCAAATTTAAAATGTATTATTCAGAATTCATAAGGTCAGGCAAGGTGGCTTACACCTGTGATCCCAGCAGTTTGGGAGGCCAAGGAGGGAGGAATGCTTGAGACTAGGAATTCCAGACCAGCCTGGGCAACACAGTGAGATCCCATCTCTATAAATTAAAATAAAAATTTTAGAAAAGAATTTACAAAACTATAGAGATGTCAGTGTTTTCCAACCATGTGTAAGCACATGGCATTTCTACTGTGGAGACTTTTAAAATTCAAAACTGTACCCCGCTAGGCTGGGATACGCCATTACTGGAATGAGTGGATGGATCAGGTGGATGGTGGCCCATGAAGCCTACACCCCTGCCCATTCAGCAGTCTTCTCTGTATATTTCCATTGACCCCTCTTGTATGACCTCCAGGAGCCTCCACCATGCCCGTATCTGCCTTGCCCCGATCGGGCAGTGAGCCCGTGTTGCTGAAGGCCCCTGCTTCCCTGGGAACTATTGCCAACAGTCTCAGGGGTTCCGATGGGCAGCTTCAAGCCAAGGCACCAACGAAGCCCCCCCGGACACCCTCCCTCGAACTGCCTGATGTCCCTGAACGCCCCCCAACATACTGCGAGCTAGTGCCCCGTGTCCAGGGAACATCCCTGAGCCAAAGCTGCCGAGAGCCAGAGGCGCCATGGTGGGAGGCCGAGGAAGACGAGGAGGAAGAGAACAGATGCTTTACAAGACCACAGACTGAGATTGCTTTCTGCCCCCCTGACGCCCCCTCCTGCCTGCTGGGCCCCCAGAATCGGCCCCTGGAACCCCAAGTCCTGCATACTCTCCGTGGCCTGTTCCTGGAGCACCATCCTGGGAGCACTGCCCTTCACCTGTTATTGGTAGACTGCCAGGTGGGTCACCTGCCAGAATGCTCCTCCCTAGGCCCAGGGCAAGACCCAGCCACACCTACATGATCACTCTTCACCTGACTTCCCCGTTCCTTTCTGCAGGCCACAGGCCTCCTGGGAGTGACCAGGAATCAGCGGGGCAACATGGGGGTCTCATCTGGCCTGGAGCTGCTCACTCTTCCCCATGGACATCGCTTGAGGTTGGAACTGCTGGAGAGGTGAGCCAGCCACTTAGAATCTTGGTTGGGGGAGGCCAATTCCCCCCCCCCCCCCCCACTTTCCAGGGTCTCCAAACAGCTCTCCATTGATGGCTCCCCAAGGAAGAAGGAAGATGCGCAATCCCACCTCCTGTCCCCCCTCACCCCTGCATTACAAACCGCCCCACTGCCCCCAGACCCTTCCCCTCCACCTCTGCAGGCATGAAACACTGGCGCTGGCTGGGGCGCTGGCGGTGCTGGGCTGCTCGGGGCCGCTGGAGGAGCGCGCAGCCGCACTGAGGGGCCTGGTAGAGCTGGCGCTGGCGCTGCGGCCAGGGGCGGCGGGGGACCTGCCCGGGCTGGCTGCGGTCATGGGCGCCCTGCTCATGCCCCAGGTGCGTGGGGAGCAGGGACTGGAGGAAGGTGGAGTGCGGGTGACTGGGAAGACGGGAGAGTAGGCATGCGCAGGTCTGTTCTCCCAGGTGTCCCGGTTGGAGCACACGTGGCGCCACCTTCGAAGGAGCCACACGGAGGCTGCGCTGGCCTTTGAGCAGGAGCTGAAGCCGCTGATGCGGGCTCTGGATGAGGGCGCTGGTGAGTGAAGGTCTGGGGCATGGCATCTTCCGGGTCCCAGACCAAATTTAACAGGAATCTTAATCTAGGCTCCCCCGTGCTCTTTTCTCTGGATCCCGCCCTTCACACGAGACTTGTTCCTAGGCCCCGCCCCTCACCATAGGCCCCGCCCTCCACACGAGACTTGTTCCTAGGCCCCGCCCCCTCGCCATAGACCCCGCCCTCCATCCAAGGCCTGTGGTAGTGGCCCCTCTCCAGAGACCCCGCTGTCGCTCAGCCCTAAGCCCCGCGCCTGCATGTATCCAAGGTTCCATCTCCGCCCTAAGCCCCATCTACAGCCCCAAACCCAGATCAGACTCTCCCCCTTCGCAGGACCCTGCGACCCCGGCGAGGTGGCGCTGCCGCACGTGGCACCCGTGGTGCGCCTGCTGGAGGGCGTCGAGGAAGTCGCGGGGCCGCTGGAGGAGAGCGGTGAGCGGCTGCTGCGCACCCTGCATGGGGCGCGTCAGATGGCCCGGCTCGCACCCAAATTCCGCAAGGTGGCGGCCCAGCGTCTGCGAGGTGAGCGTCCCGTCTGCGTTGGACTGCAGACTTCAGAGCACCCCGCAAGCTCTAACTGGACCCCCCCAACCCAACCCGTCCCAGGAGGGGAGCCTCTCGCCACTCCTCCCAGAGCCCCACCCAAACTGGGGCGGCTCCACCCCAGGAAGGTTCTCCCCCCAAGCAAACGCTGCATCCAGCGGTATTGATAGAACAGGGCCCTCCACCTCAAAACGGGCTGTCCTGCCCCGCGCCACCTCCGCTGGTCCCCACTCCCCCTTCCCACCTAGGACGACCACGCCCCCAGAGATTTAGATCCCCAAGTAAGCCCTGCTCCCTCCAAAACGACTCCTCCCTCCTATCCTAGGGTAGCCCAGCCGACGAGATCCCCCACCTCCCCGGGCAACCTGGGATCCCGCGCCTGGGGGAGCCCACCTCCAGGCACAACCCCTAATGCTGGACCCCCAGGATCTGGCACCTGGAACAGGCCATCCCCTTGCACACTGGTAGAGTCCCTCAGGCGCCCCCCACCCCCATTCCTGCAGAGACCTGGGAGCCCACTCCCCTCTGACCCCGCCCAGTCATCCCACAGGTGGGGCAAGATCCTCCCGGGCCCGCGTTGGGTCAAAGTCCTCAGGGGAAAGGCAGGTGCGAGATGGGGTTGGCGGGAGAGGGGCGTGGCGGGCGTCTGCAACCGCCCCCAGCCCACCTGACTTTGCTTCCAGGATTCCGGCCTAACCCAGAGCTGAGCGAGGCCCTGACTACCCGCTTCCTGCGGAGGCTGCTCTGGGGTAGCCGGGGCGCGGGAGCTCCGCGCGCTGAACGCTTTGAGAAGTTCCAGCGCGTCCTCGGCGTCCTGTCGCTGCGCCTGGAGCCTGACCGTTGAGAACGCTGACCCTCTTCCTCGCACCCGGGCCCCCCAGTTTTTGTGAACCCCAGAAGAGACCAAGGGAGTCGTCCCAGGATCCTCACGTCCTCAGGTGGAAACCTGCCCTGCGCCTCGCAGAAGAGGTGGGGAGCACAGTGAAGGCCATCTGGGTCACAGTGCACATGTGAACTGCAGATCTGGCATCCGAGGCCAGAGTTCAACTCTGACTCCACCTCTTAAAACCTGCCTTTAACTTAAAATCGTGGCCTGTAATCTCATCACTTTGGGAGGCCAAGGAGGAAGGATTGGCTTGAGGCCAGGAGTTCAAGAGCAGCCAGGGCAACATGGTGAGACCTCAGCTCTACAAAAACTTAAAAATAAAAAACTTTTTAAAAATGTAAAAGTTGGTACTATGTACTTTATTTATTTATTTATTTTTTGAGACGGCATCTCTCTTTGTTGCATTCAGGCTGGAGTGCAGTGGTGCGATCTTGACTCACCACATCCTCCATCTCCCAGGTTCAAGTAAATCTCCTGCCTCAGCCTCCTGAGTAGCTCGGACTACAGGTGTCTGCCACCACGCCCAGCTAATTTTTTATATTTTTGGTAGAGATGGGGTTTCACCATGGTTTCACCATGTTAGGATGGTCTCGATCTCCTGACCTCATGATCCGCCCACCTTGGCCCCCCAAAGTGCTGGGATTACAGGCGAGAGCCACCGTGCCCAGCCAAGACCGTGTACTTTCTAAGAATTGTGGCAGGAATGAGACTGGGGGAGGAGAATGCCTGGCACACAGTAGGTGCTCAATAAATGCCACCCATTCTCAGAAGCTGCAGTGCATTCAGAAGGGATGAAACTTGGTGTCCTGGCTGGGTGCAGTGGCTCATGCCCATAATCCCAGCACTTTGAGAGGCTAAGGTGGATGGATCACTTGAGGTCAGGAGTTCAAGACCAGCCTGGCCAACATGGCAAAACCCTGCCTCTACAGAAAATATGAAAACAATTAGCTGGGTGTTATGGTGTGCGCCTGTAACCCCAGCTGCTTGGGAGACTGAGGCAGAACTGCTTGAACCCGGGAGGTGGAGTCTGCAGTGAGCCAAGATCATGCCACTGCACTCCAGCCTGGGCAACTGGGTGACACTGTCTCAAAAAGGAAAAGAAACTTGGTATCCTTCTCTCTACCTGAGTCACAAGCAGGCACCCACTGACAATGACATAAAGCCAACTTCCAGAAAGGGGCAGGGCTGACCCAAGATATACCCAAGAGCACCTGCCCTTTCTTGTTCCCTGTGTGTGTGGCCTGTAAGAAACGTGACATTAAGATACTTCCACTCCCAGTATGTAAATCTTCTAATAAGGCACTGACTCCAGGAACTTTAGATAATTAATTTTTTTTCCATTTTTGTATAAAACAAAATAGCCGGAGCCGAGCAGCAGGAAGAAAAGATGTAAAACATGAGTATGTACATCAATGGTTGGACTATGGTGGAAGAAGGCACAGCGGGTCCATCTGGAGTAACAGGTGGGATTAGGTGGGGAGGTGGAGGGGGCAGCAGGTTACACAGGTTTCAGCTGAAGCCACGGGGTCAGAAATAAAGTGCATAGGTCCTGGGGCACCCCCGCGGCCCAGAAGCAGCAGCCGACAGCCCCCCTCTTCCCGCCTCCGGCAGGGTTCAATTGAGCGTGACTCGGAGGTAGGAGGTAGGAACGTAGCCCTCGCCTCCCTCTTTCCGTCTGACCCGGGTCCAGCCATCCCCTTTGTCTTCTTCCATAAGACTGAGGTCTTCACCCTCAGCCATGGAGATGGTGCCTTCACTGGACCCTGTCATGGGGGTGGGGGGAGGCTTAGATCTGCTTTAGGCAAATTTATTTCGTTTTTATTTTTGAGATCAAGTCTTGCTCTGTCACCCAGGCTGGAGTGCAATTGGCACGATCTCGGCTCCCTGCAACCTCCGCCTCCCGGGTTCAAGAGATTCTCCTGCCTCAGCCTCCTGAGGTAGCCAGGATCACAGGCATGCGCCACCACGTCCGGCTAATTTTTGTATTTTTAGTAGAGATGGGGTTTCACCATGTTCACCAGGCTGGTCTGGAACTCTTGACCTCAAGTGATCTGCCTGTCTCAGCCTCCCAAAGTAGTACTGGGATTACGGGCCTGAGCCACGGCGCCCGGCCTTGCTTTAGACGGATTTAAACAGAACCTAGGCAGAGACACCCCACAAGCCCACTCGCCGTCCTCACCTTCAAAATGGTAGATGGCCACACAGTGACCTATGGGGGATGTGGCTTCCTCCTCGAAATCTTCATCAAACTCTGTATAAATGGGGGTGTCCTGGCTCTCTTCTGTGGGAGGCTCTTCAGAGCTGTTTGGGGAGAATTTGGCTGATAAAGACGTGCCCTCTTGGGTCCCTAGGAACACACCCACTCTGGCGTCACCCCTCACCTCTCCTTGGCGTCCTGTGATCCGCTGTTGCTGCTGCTGTTGTCTGGTGGGGCGCTAGTCGGGGGGTCGGGAGGCCGGGCATGCCGGCTCAGGCTGTCTCCGCGGTTGCTAAGGACTCGACTTTCAGCTTCTGCCAGCCACGCCTGGGAGGAGAGGACCGCCAAGATCAGTTCCAGGACAGAGCTCCCGGGTCAGCCCACTCTGGCCCCAGAGGATCCCTGAGATCACTCGGGCACCGCCAAGGCTGTGATGGAAAACAGCTGGAGACCCCCCCCCACCCCCTGGCTCCAAACACCTCCCCTGTCCCCAACCCCCACCCCACCCTGCAGTGACTCAGCTAGGCCCGCTGGCCCCCACCCCTCCCCAGGGTCTTTTCTGACCTCATACTTCTGCACCTCCAATTTCAGCCGTTCAATGTTGCCCAGGGTTTCGGTGATCTGGGGCTCCAAGCTGGCAGGGTCCCCCATCTGGGGTGTCTTCTCATAGACATCCTTCATTTTCTTCAGGGCTTCCCTACAACAATGGAGACAGGCAGACGGGAAAACACGATTCCCTGTGAGTTTTTTTGTTGTTGTTGCTATTGTTTTGTTTTGTTTACGTCAGGGTCTCGCTCTGACTCTTTCCCCAGGCTGGTGTGCAGTGATGCAACCATAGCTCACTGCAACCTTGACCTCCCAGGCTCAAGCGATCCTCCTGCCTCAGCCTCCTGAGTAGCTAGGACTACAGGCCCACATCACCACACTCGCCTGATTTTTCTTTCTCTTTTTTGTTGAGACGGGGTCTCACTCTGTCACCCAGGCTGGAGTGCAGTGGCATAATCTTGGCTCACTGCAACCTCCGCCTTCTCGGTTCAAGAGATCCTCCTGCCTCAACCTCCCCGGTAGCTGGGACTACAGGCGCACACCACCAGGCCCGGCTGATTTTGGTATTTTTAGTAGAGATGGGGTTTGACCATGTTGGCCAGGCTGGTCTTGAACTCCTGATCTCGTGATCTGCCCGCCTCGGCCTCCTAAAGTGCTGGGATTACAGGCGTGAGCCACTGCGCCCGGCCAATTCGCCTGATTTTTCAAAAATTTTTGGTGGAGATGGGTTCTGGCTATGTTGCCCAGGCTGGTCTCAAACTTCTGAGCTCAAGTGATCCTCCTGCCTCAGCCTCCCAAAGTGCTGGGATGAGAGGCATGAGCCAGGGGAGGGGCTCTATGTGATTTCACAAGTGAAAAAACCGGGGTTTTGCATCAAGGAGCAAATAGCAAGGCAGGACAGTGATTAAGGCTAGTGCCCAACTGCCTGGGTTCGAATCTTAGTGTATTTCCTAGTTCTGTGAGCTTGGCTTAAATGAACTAAACCCCTGCTGCTGTTTGCTCATCTTGGAAATGGAGATGACGATCCAAATATCTCATCTGGTCATTGTGAGGATTAATACACTGCCTGATACTTGGTAAATCCTCACTATTACTCATATACATACTGAGTACCTACTGCATACCGGTACTATTCCAAGCATCAGAAATAAAACAATGGGCTGGCCATGGTGGCTCACATCTATAATCCCAGAATTATTTTGTAGGCTGAGGCAGAAAGATCACTTGAGGCCAGGAGTTCAGGACCAGCCTGGACAACAGAGCGAGACCTTGTCTCTAGTGAAAAATTAAAACAAGGCCAGGCACGGTGGCTCACGCCTATAATCCCAGCACTTTGGGAGGCTGAGGTGGGTGGATCACGAGGTCAAGAGATCGAGACCATCCTGGTCAACATGGTGAAACCCCGTCTCTACTAAAAATGGAAAAATTAGCTGGGCGTGGTGGCCTGCGCCTGTAGTCCCAGCTACTCAGAAGGCTGAGGCAGGAGAACTGCTTGAACCCAGGAGGCAGAGGTGGCAATGAGCTGAGATCGCACCATTGCACTCCAGCCTGGGTAACAAAAGCGAAACTCCATCTCAAAAAAAAAAAAAGAAAAATTAAAACCACTTTTTAAAAATAGGGGGAGGAGGGGATGGGGAAAAAATAAAGAAAGAAAGATAAATATGGCTGGGCGAGGTAGCTCATGCCTGTAATCGCAGCACTTTGGGAGGCCAAGGTGGGTGGATCATGAGGTTATGAGTTCGAGACCAGCCTGCCCAATATGGTGAAACCCCATCTCTACTGAAAATATCAAAATTAGCTGGGCATGGTGGCACATGCCTATAGTCCCAGCTACTTGGGAGGCTGAAGCAGGAAAACTGCTTGAACCCAGGAGGCAGAAATTTCAGTGAGCCAAGATCGCGCCACTGCATTCCAGCCTGGCCCACAGAGCGAGACTCTGTCTCGAAAAAAAAAAAACAGAAAGATAAATATAACACTAAACAAGACAGTCAGGATCTTCACTCTGTGTATGATCTCTCAGGAAAACTTGAGAATTCAAATAAATCCATCTACACTGTTTAGAATAGTGCCTAGAATACAGTAAGTGATTAATAAATACTGTTTTTGTTATCATTCGGCTATCATCTCTGTCTCCTCTATGTCTATATACACGGGTAGTCACCACTATAATAGATCTTTGGAAAAGACCAGACCTGAGCTCAACTTACTTCCAGTTACTTATTTATTTTTTCTTGAGACACAGTCTCACTCTGTTGCCCAGGCTGGAGAACAGTGGTGCAGTCGCAGCTCACTGCAACCTCCGCCTCCTGGGTTCTAGCGATTCTTGTGCCTCAGCTGCCCGAGTAGCTGGGATTACAGGTGCACGTCACCACGCCTGGTTAATTTTTGTATTTTTAGTAGAGTCAGGGTTTCTGTATGTTGCCCAGGCTGGTCTTGAACTCCTGACCTCAAGCCATCCACCTGCCTCGGCCTCCCAAAGTGCTGCGATTACAGGCGTAAGCTGCTGCGCCTGGCCAACTTCGTTCCAGTTCTAACACCTGACCCATTTTACAGATGAAGAAACAGGAATTAAAAGGTGAAACAAGATGCCCAAGATCTCGGAGATGAAGCTGGCAAACAAGTCCAGTTTGTTTTGACTCTAGAACATGTACCCTTAACCCCTCCACCATAGACACCCAGGAACTAGAGAGTTCTGAATGGAACTTTACACCAATAAAAGCTGTTCTGTCCAAGAGGTTACATGCAAATGGCAAAATACCATTTGGCTGCCTGTTAGCAAGCGGCAAATGTCATTCCTATTATGTAACAGGACTGGGAAGATGATTTTGTTGCTTGGAAAGAGTAAAGATTTTTTTTAATCTGGCAGATTTTTTTATTGTTAATATTTTACATGTTTGAACTGTTAAACAGATAAGCATATGCTGCTTTTTCTTTCTTTTAGCCAATTGATGTGGTGATCTAGATGGTTAGATTTTTTGATATTGAACCATCTTTGCATTATTGGGATAACACCCAACCAATGATGGGATTTTTTTTTTTTTTTTTTTTTAGTTTTTAAAAAATTTGTTGTTGTTGTTGTTGTTGTTGTTGTTTTTGAGACAGAGTTTCACTCTTGTTGCCCAGGCTGGAATGCAATGGCTCGATCTTGGCTCACCACAACTACTGCCTCCCGGGTTCAAGCAATTCTCCTGCCTCAGCCTCCCAAGTAACTGGGATTATAGGTGCATGCCATAATGCCCTGCTAATTTTTGTATTTTTAGCAGAGACAGGGTTTTACCATGTTGGCCAGGCTTGTCTCAAACACCTGACCTCAGGTGATCTGCCTGCCTCAACTTCCCAAAGTGATGTATTATTTTTTAAACACTGGATTTGCTTGGCTAGGCTTTTGTGAAGGATTTGCTTGGCTAGGATCATAAATAAAGCAAAATGAGCCTTCAATTTTCTCTTCTTGAATTCTTGGCCACTGATTTGGGAATCAGGATTCCTCAGCCTAAAGAGGCTGACAGGTTTCACTCTTCTTCTGTTTGCTGGAAGGACTTGTGTAAGACAAGAAGTAACTGTTTCTTTTTTTCTTTTTGAGACAGGGTCTCACTCTGGCAGCCAGGCTAAAGTGCAGGTGGTGCAATTACAGCCACCTGCAGTCTCAACCTCCCAGGCTCAAGCCATCCTCCTCCCTCAGCCTCCCAAGTAGCTGGGACTGCAGGCACAAACCGCCACACCCAGCTAATTTTTTTTTTTATTTTTTGTAGAAATGGAGTCTCACTCTGTTGCCCAGACAGGGCTCAAACTCCTAGGCTCAGGTGATCCTCCTGCCCTGACCTCCCAAAACACCAGGATTGCAGGCACGAGCCACTGCACCTGGTCAAGAAGTAACTGTTTCTTTTAAGTGTGGTAGGAACCACCTGTAAAACCATCAGGGTCTTGGGATTGTTGGGGATATCTCTGAATACCATTTAGATGTCATTCATTTACAGACCAGGGCAGTGGCTCATGCCTATAATTCCAGCATTATGGGAGGCCAAGGCAGGCAGATCACCTGAGGTCAGGAGTTCGAGACCAGCCTGGACAACATGGGGAAACGCCACCTCTACTAAAATATAAAAAGTAGCTGGGTGTGGTAGTGCACACCTGTGGTCCTAGGTACTTGGGAGGCTGAGGCATAAGAATCGCTTGCACCTGGGATGTGGAGGCTGCAGTGAGCCCAGATTGAACCACTGCACTCCAGCCTGGGTGACAGAACAAGACCCTGTCTTAAAATAAAATATAAATGGCCAGTGCGGGGGATCACTTTGAGAGGCTGAGGTGAGCGGATCACAAGGTCAGGAGTTTGAGTCCAGCCTGGCCAACATGAAGAAACCCCGTCTCTACTAAAAATACAAAACCTTAGCCAGACACGGTGGCGTGCAACTGTGATCCCAGCAACTCAGAGGCTGAGGCAGGACAACTGCTTGAACCCGGGAGATGGAGGTTGCAGCGAGCTGAGATCGTGCCACTGCACTCTGGCCTGGGCAGCAGAGCAAGACTCCATCTCAAAAAATAATAAAATATAATAAAAATGAAATAAAGTAAAAAATGGAATTCATTTACTATTTTATCATGTTCCTTGCCTGCCGTCCCCACCCTGCCACCATACCTCTGGTCAACCTCCTTCTGAAGCTCACGATTGCGTTCTTCCAACTGCTGTTGAAGCCGTTTTCGCTGCTGCTCTGGAGGCAAGTGGCTAAAATCCTCGGTCACCACTGTCTGCAAGGTGGGTATGGGGTTGAACTGGGGATCAAGGAGTCTAGGCTGCCAGACTCTGCACACGTCGGAGCTATTTCACTTCCTTCCCCGGCCACGGTTCTTGGCAGCAAGGCCATGCACAGAGCAAAGCGGGTCTGGGTTGGGCAACCAGGGAAGAGGGGCCCAGCCAGCGGCAGGAAGCGAGCCCAGGGTCCCGCCACCCGTCGCTGGGCAGGCTAGGGCCACCACCTCCTCCTGCCCCGAGGCCTCACTTACCCCACGGCTGCCTCGAAGGCTGCGGAAGGATGCTAGCCTCGGTTTGACCGACTTACTGATCTCGCTCAGTATGGTCAAGGGGTCACGGCCGGAGCGGGGGGACGGGGGTCCATTAGGCAATGCCAAGGGTACCGGGCCCCCCAGGGGGGAGAGGGGTGGGGGGCGTGGCTACCGGCAGGGGGCGGGGAGGGGGATAGGTTGAAGGGGTGGGCGGGGGTAGGAAGATGCAGAGAATGAGGACAAATGGACGGACGGATGGACGCATGGACGGACGGATGGATGCAACAAAGAAAAAAAGGAAAAACAAAATGGAGAAAGAAAAAAATGGTAAGAAAACCACAACTCAGGATGCGCAACCACACAGAGAAAAACGCATGCAAGAGCGACATAAAAAAATCCGGAAGGTAGCGGGGAGGAGGTTGAACTGTAAGCCCGAAAGCCAGAACTCTCAGGCCCCCTGGGTATCTCCTAGGTCTCTGGAAGGTGATGTCCGGGGGGCAAGCATGGGTCCAGGAGGCAGGGGGCACGTGTCTCTCTGTCCACTTAGCTTTCGGGGCTGACAGTCTAGAAGACGCATGCAGGAATCACAGTCTCAGACAGGTATGGGGCCACAGAGGCCACGAGCTGAGAGCGGGGTGGGAAGTGGGAACACGAGAGGGGTTGCGGCGTCAGGGGCTTAAGCCCGGAGATCACAGGTGTAAGTCGAGGAGAGGTAGGAAAGTTTAAGTCGAGATTGCCCCGAAGTGTAAATCAAAGGTATGAACCAAGGATGCCAAGGTCTGTGAAAATCCAAACAGCCAAGACAACAGGAGGTGCAGGGTGGTTCCCAGAGTCCCACCAGCGGGATGGGGAGAGGAACTCAGGGAGTCCCCAGGGATGATGTCACCAGCCCTCAGGCCAGCCCTCAATTCCACCAGCAGGTCTTCTCCCAGCATCCCGAGAAGCAGCAAACAGACAGACGCCACAGACCGCCCCACCCCGCCCCCCCTTCGCCTCGGGGGACGCCCAGGCCAATCGGCCCGCCAGCCTTCCTTCCCTCCAGCCCGGGCCGGCAGCCAAGAGGAAAATTCCTGCCCGGGACTCAGCGTTCAGGCAGCTGGGGCTGACTCAGTAGGGGCCCCGCTGTCCCCACCTCACTGTCCTTCTCCCCCAGCATCCCAAGGGTCCCAGCCCCCACCTTGTTCTTCTTCCCAAAAGGCCAGCGCTTGGCACGGCTGCGGCTCGGGCCCCGGAGCTCAGGCCGTCCTTCCGAGGGGGTGCCCAGGCTGCTGTCCGAGGGTGCCCGGTTCATGGGCTGGCTGAAGTCCTCGAATTCCACGTCGCCCGGGCGGGCAAAACCTGACTTGTGCAGCTCTATAAGGACTTGGGAGTCCTGGGGGAGGGGCACAGGGGATGTGCAGTCAAGCGTCTTGCTTATGGAGACCTCCCTCTGCCCACCCCGCGGCCCACTGTTCCCAGAACAGGCACCCACGTTCTTGGGATCCACAGCATGTGCCGCCACCTTCATGCCCTCCAAACACTTGGCGATGATGGGCACCACCTCCAGCTCGGTCTCCGAGAGAAGCCCGTACCCAGCACCCAGGTGGACAGCCCTGCGTTCGTCCATGTCCTGGAGCTTCTGTAGGGACAGGGCAAGCGGGGCTCAGGGGTGCTAACAGAGGTTCTAGAAGCACAGTGAGTCACTCTGCAACTATGATCGCGTTCCACGCTGGCCTCAACCCCAAGCCAGTCTGGAGGGGAAGACAGAGTCGGGAAGAAAGACTCCAGACCAGTGTGGTTGGGGAGAGACACAGTGCCAGGGGGATGACAGAGGGGGATGCCTGCCTAGGGGGTCGGCAAAGGCTTCTCCAAGGAGACAAGAGGGCAGGGATTTAAAGAAAAAGCGGAAGGCCGGGCGCGGTGGCTCACGCCTGTAATCCCAGCACTTTGGGAGGCCGAGGCGGGTGGATCACAAGGTCACGAGATTGAGACCATCCTGGTCAACATGGTGAAACCCCGTCTCTACTAAAAATACAAAAACTAGCTGGGCATGGTGGCGCGTGCCTGTAATCCCAGCTACTCAGGAGGCTGAGGCAGGAGAATTGCCTGAACCCAGGAGGCGGAGGTCGCGGTGAGCCGAGATCGCGCCACTGCACTCCAGCCTGGGTAACAAGAGCGAAACTCCGTCTCAAAAAAAAAAAAAAAAAAGAAAGAAAAAGAAAAAGAAAAAGCGGAACCAGCCCTGATATTCCCAAGGCCAGGGACCGGACAGAGAGTGGGGCACTCCATTAAAACCAAGAGGGGGCCGGGCACGGTGGCTCACGCCTGTAATCCCAGCACTTTGGGAGGCCGAGGCGGGCGGATCACGAGGTCAGGAGTTTGAGACCAGGCTGGCCAATATGGTGAAACCCCATCTCTACTAAAAATACAAAATTTAGCCGGGTATGGTGCCGTGCGCCTATAGTCCCAGCTACTCGGGAGGCTAGGGAAGAAGAATCGCTTGAATCCGGGAGGCGGAGTTTGCAGTGAGCTGAGATTGTACCATTGCACTCCAGCCTGGGTGACAGAACAAGACTCCATCTCAAAAAATAAAAAAAAGAAGAGGAGAAATTTGAGACCTTTCAGAAGGGTTGTTAGAGGTGGAGCTTAGAAGAATAAGTAGGAATTTCAAAAAGAAAGAAAGGCCGGGCGCAGTGGCTCACGCCTGTAATCCCAGCACTTTAGGAGGCCGAGGCGGGTGGATCAGGTCAAGAGATTGAGACCATCCTGGTCAACATGGTGAAACCCCGTCTCTACTAAAAATACAAAAAATTAGCTGGGCGTGGTGGCGCGTGTCTGTAATCCCAGCTACTCAGGAGGCTGAGGCAGGAGAATTGCCTGAACCCAGGAGGCGGAGGTTGCGGCGAGGCGAGATCGCGCCATTGCACTCCAGCCTGGGTAACAAGAGCGAAACTCCGTCTCCAAAAAAGAAAGGTCACTTGAGCCCAGGGGTTCCAGGCTGCAGTGAGCTGTGATCTTGCCACTGCCTGGGTGACAGAGCTGGGCCCCATCTCTCTATAGAAGTAAATAAACAAACAAATAAGTAAAAGGCATGCACAGCAAGAAGAACAGCTGGACTAAAAGCACAGTATCTGACTGTTATTTAGGTTTCTGATTCACTTTTCATCTAGGGACTGGGACATTGCAGCTGGGGTTTTGACGAATGTGTAGGAGTTGGTTAACATTGGGGCTTTCGGGAAGGTAGGTCTGAGAACTGGGAGCACTCACATCGAATATCTGGGGCATCTGTGAAAAATAGAAGTGGGCTTGGTCTCGGTTGAAGCGTTGTAGTTGAGCCGCATATTCATTTTTGCTTTCTTCTGCCATATGACTCCGGAGGTGGGCTTGCTGCTTGGCCTGGGGAATGCAGAGGAGGAGGATACTGCCAGGTTCTGGTCACATCCCACCCGGATTCCCCCAAGTCTGTCCCAGACCCTGCCTCCCCTCCACACACACCTTCTCCACATCAGCCTTGGTGGCATTGATATCCTGGTCTAGCCGCTCAGCAGTCTGGGCTGCCTTCTCTGCCTCTCGGCAGTCCCGCTCAAATTTACGCTTACTCTGTGTAGGGGACAGAACCAGAGTGAAGGAGCCACCATCCCAAAGACAGCGGGGTGGAAAGCCAGCTTTCAGGGATTGTTGGGACGTCACCCATAAGTAGTGGACAAGGGCATACTGGAAGCCTATGAGGGAGGAAGGGCTAGGTCCCATAAAGAGGGCAGCTGCCTGACTCCACCATCTGCAACCCTCCCCCCTGCCTCCAGGCCACAGTCACTGCCGCCTCTGCACACTCACATTCTCCAGCTGTTTGAAGCCATTTTCCAGCTGCTGCTGGGCCCTGCGTCCTTCTTGGAAGTGCTACAGAAAGAAGAGCGATAAGGCTCAACAGGGTTCCAGCAGGAGCCCTTTGCAAGACCTGGAGAGGGGGTTCCTCACCATCTTCCTCTCCTGTTTCATCTCTTGCGAGTACTTGGTCAACTCTAGACACACACGGACACTGAGGTTCTCGGCCACCAGCTCCCGCTGGCCGGCAAAGTCATTCACCTCCTGGAGAATCTGTACGAAGGACTGCTGCTGGCTGAATCTGGGGTAGGATGAGAATCGCGGAACGGAGTCAGGCCCCTCCACAGTAGGCTGATGCCCCAGGACGCGCCTCCAGATGGAAAAGGGTTAAGCCCCAAGAATTTCTTGCTCTGTCGCCCAAGCTGGAGCGCAGTGACCTTGGCTCAGTGCAACCTCGGCCTCGCAGGTTCAAGCTATTCTCTTGCCTTAGCCTCCTGAGTAGCTGAGATTACAGGTGCAGATAATTTTTGTGTTTTTAGTAGAGGCAGAGTTTCACCATGTTGGTCAGGCTGGTCTTGAACTCCTGACTCAGCCTCTCAAAGTGGGATTACAGTCGTGAGCCACCGCACCCAGCCTAGCCTCAAGAATTTCATCCTTGAAGAGAATGACAAATTCTGGTCCATATTCCTTAACCCCAGCCTTTGAGTAGAATGCATTTTGTTGTTGTTGTTGTTGTTAGAGGTGAAGACCCTAGCATTTTTGGGGGGGCGGGTGACAGGGCTTGCTCTGTCACCCCTACTGCAGTGCACTGGCAAGATCCTGTCTCATTGCAGCCTCAAAACTCCTGGGCTCAAGTGATCCTCCCACTTCAGCCTCCCAAACAGCTGGGACCACAGGCACACGCCACCACACCTGGCTAATTTTTAAAATTTGAGATGAGGTCTCATTACATTGCCCAAGCTGATCTCAAACTCCAATCAACCCCGAACTCCACCACTTCCCGCCTCAGCCTCCCAGAGTGCTGGGATTACAGGTGTGAGCCACCGCACTGGACCTTGAATGTATTTTGGAACTTAGAATTTTCCAGTTTTCAAAGATGGTGTACAAGGCTTATATCATCTTTTATGCATCACCTCCATGGGGCTGGGGATAGCTTTTTGTAATCAAACACCCTATCTGTTTTTCTTTTTTAAAACAATGAGAGGGATTAACATTCACATTAAGTGGGATAAAAATCGAAACTATAATTAATAGCCTGGCTGACATGGTGAAACCCCATCTCTACTAAAAATACAAAAATTAACTGGGCATGGTGGCAGGTGCCTGTAATCCTAGCTACTAGGGAGGCTGAGGTAGGAGAATCACTTGAACCTGGGAGGCAGAGGTTGCAGTGAGCTGAGATGGCACAATTGCACTCTAGCCTGAGCAACAGAGTGAGATTCTGTCTTAAAAAAACAAACAAACAAACAAAAAAACAAACAAAAAAAAATTGGCCGGGTGCGGTGGTTCACACCTGTAATCCCAGCACCTTGGGAAGCCGAGGCAGGTAGATCACAAGGTCAGGAGATGGAGACCATCCTGGCCAACATGGTGAAACTCCGTCTCTACTAAAATACGAAAAAGAAAAGAAAAAGCCCGGCGTGGTGGTGCACACCTGTAGTCCCAGCTACTCAAGAGGCTGAGGCAGGGGAATTATTGCTTGAACCCAGGGAGGCGGAGGTTGCAGGGAGCTGAGATGGTGCCACTGCACTCCAGCCTGGCAACAGAGCCAGACTCCTTCCCCCCTCATCCCAAAAAATTAGTTCAGGTCAGAGATTGCCGCCAAATAAGTAACCAACACAACTTGATTTCCAGGGCTTTTTGGATTTTGGAACTGAGGACTCAAAGTAAAGTCAAATGCTCCTTACGACATTTATTTTAATACCGACTGCATACTGTTTTAACACATTCACTCAGCTCGTGTTCATGCAAGCCCTACAAAGCTGGAGCAATCATCATCATCCCATTTCACAGATGAGGAAAACAAAGGCACAAAACAAAAAAGTCATCTGCTTAAAGTGACTGGTTTGGTAACTGCTGGGGCCTCAGTATTTAATAGTTAAGGAAAATAGAGGCAGAGACCCTGAGTCACAAGCCCAAGGCAATTCATCTACATAGTAGTGGACTCAGGATTCCAGCCCAGATAATCCAGCATCTTACATCCAAGCTCTCACCTCTAGAGAGGAAGTGAGATGAGGGGTGGGGTGTCCCAGCCGAGGGAGGGGAAGGGAGACCCACGCTCCGTCCTCCCTTACCAAATCTAGCCCTGCAGCCCCTCTCCAACCTTACTTGGACTCAGGATCATCCTTGGCAGGTCTCTTGGGCAGATATTTTTTCACCAGGCTCCTAAGGGGAGACAGAGGGAGGAGGGCTGAGCTCACAGCCCTCCCATCCTAACCCTCGCCCCAGGCGCGCCCACCGTAGCGTCCACTCCAGGGTCTCACCGCAGTTGCTTGGCGTAAGCTTGTTCCACCTCGGTGCGTTCTTTCACGAACTTTACGTATCTGTCCAACAGGTCCAGACCCCACTGCGTGTGGCGCTCGAGCACCTCGAATTGATCCTGGCAGGGGGCATAGTGGGGGAGGAGGGGAGAGGGGGAGGAGGGGAAAGAAGGAAGAGGGGAGAGGGGCCGCGGTCAAGATCTTGGGACCCCCACAGCCCGCCGACCAGACTCCCAGGGAGCCCCAAGGCTCTGCGCTCCCAGGAGGAGTGGCTTCCCGGCGCCGCCCAGGCGTGGCGCGGGGTTGGGGGGGGCAGGAAACTGGCGGGAACCCCCTCGCCTTCCCGGGAAGGGCCGGAGAACAGCGCCCAGGCCCCAACCACCCCGGCCGGGAGATGGGGGTCTCCGACTTAAGACCGCCAAGAGGGGCGTGGAAGGGGGCAGGGCCACTCCCCCAGCCAGCTCAGGCTCCCCTAATCCCCCCGGATTCCGGAAAATCCGGCCGGCCCAGCTTGAGTCTAGGCCAGAGGGGAAGGGTTCCTCGCAGACTAAGGGCCCCTGAGTGGCCAGGGGGCAGGCACCAGGTTCTCTGAATCTCCCTGCCTCTCGGGATCCCCCAGTGGGTGACTCAATTTCCCCCACTGACCCCACTACACCTCCAAAAGAAATCGCAGAGTTGGAGGAGGGGATGGCAGTCTGGTTACCCCGGCGGCACTTAGAACTCAGGGATTCCACCGCCCCCAGGAATGGGAGGGGTCAGAGGTCCGGCTAGGATAGGGGGAAATTTCTGGGGCTTCCAGGGCTGTGGATAGAGGCGACCAGTGGGCAGTCCCGCCCTGGGCCTGGGGCGAGCAGGGGGAAGCCAGGGAGGGGGGTCAAGCCGAGCTTAGCATCTCCCTTCCCCTCCAGGAGCGTCCCCAACCCCTAGGTGTTAATTAAAGGCGAGGAAAAGGGCGGAGAGGACTTCTAGGTCCCACGTGGGTGGGGATGAGGGTGACCAGAGGGTCCCCTCCCCCCTCCCTGCCGGACAGGAGGACGACGGGCAGGGACCCAGGGGCCGTAAGATAAGCCGTCTGCCCCGCCAGGGCGCCCAAAATAGGTGACCTCTCCCAGCCGCCCTGGCCTGGCCCCAGGATTCCTTCTGCCCTTCTCACTCGCAACCCTGTGCCTCAGTTTCCCCACGCCGGTCCGGAAAAGTCGCCTTTCGCCCCTGAACGTGCTGAGACTTCCAGATAAACTCCGAGAGAGGGCGAAGGGTGGAGGGCGGGGACCCATGGGTTGGTGGAAGGGAAAGGCGCGGAGCCCCCCTCTAAGATATGCTGGGGACAAAAGCAGGGGTGCCTGGACCCCAGCAAGGGGGAACTTAGAGGCGGGACGACTGGACTTACCCACAGCTCAGTGCCCCAATCCATGCTGCTCCCGCCGCCGCCGCCGCCGCCGCAGCCACCACCGCGCCCGGTCCCCGCCGCCCGCCGCCCGCTGCCCTCCGCCCTCCCCTGGGAGAATCTGCCGGGGGCGGTGCGCCTGGCCCCGCCCGGCCCCGCCTACCCCAGACTCTTCCACGCCCCTCTGCACGCGTGTCCACGCCCCCCCTGCACGCTCTGCCACGCCCCCGCCCGCGCGGAGCCCAAGTCCTGCGCTTCAGGGGCGGGGCCCCGAGAAGGCGGGGCCCAACGGACGCACCCCCGCCCCCGTTTAAAGCAAAGGTGCCACTCGACGCCGCTGGACCGACCCCTTAAAGAACCCCCACCCATTTTTCCAAGTCCCCGAGACCCCTCTGGTCCTCCCATCTTCCTTCCCCACTCCAAACGGTTCTTCCTATCTCCTTTTCCCCTTTCTCTGCAATTATTCCTTAAAGGGCCAAGACACGAAATCTCCAAACCCAAGAAGTCCTTCCTCAACCCCGTTGCAGGGGGATCCTGAGGTCACCCCGTTCTTGCGAGCCGGCCCGGCTCCAGGCGTCTAGGTTCGTCCCACTAATGGTCTGGTCCCTCCGGCCACAGGGCGGATGAGGACTTCGATCCAGCCCGGGACGCGCCTCCGCCAAGGCCGGGTCCATTAGCTCCCTCACCGCATCCTGCCTTTCTTCCCCCAGAGACTCCGCTGGGAAACTGAGGACGGGCTGTCCTTGGGATGCGAGGCCCAGGCCCTTCCCCAGCTGCGGTCCAGTTCGCGCCTGCGTCTGCCCATTTTCCAGTCTCATCCATGGAGGTTGAATCTGGTTGAATTCTCAGTACTGCCCCTGGGATTCCGACTCCGCCCCTCCCCCAGACGTCTGGGGCCCAGGGGAAGGGAAGTTTGTCACCCCTCCCATAAAAGTCTGTTCACACCTTATAAATCCCTTTGAGGTGCTGGGATGAAAGAGGAGAGGAGGCACCGGGGATTCCCACCCCCATTCTCTCCAGCCTTTGGCCCTTTCTCTGTAGCTACAGAGAAGGCGGCGCGTCTTGCAGGGGGACCCTTGAGGATACGTTCCCCTTACACAGAGCACCCAGGATCCCAGGACAGAGAGATACCGGGGAACCCAGGAGGAGAGCTTTGGGACTGATGGTTCTGCTGGGACCTGGTACCACCTGCTGGTGGCTTCTGAGCTAGAAAACGTCTGATCGCAGTTGGGCAACTCAATGCAGTGAGTTCAGTGGTTCGTCTGAAATGGGGGCTCAGCCTAGCAAAGTTCTGAGCTCAACTCTGGTCAGAGACTCAAACTGGAATTAGGGTTCAGCCCAGGTCAGCACCACGGTGGGGACTGGGTCTGAAACTGAGGTCGGAAGCTTAACCAGACGGATTAGCAATCCAGGGTTCAGGTCCAATCTGGAGTCGGGACTAGTCCAGATCGGTGGCCTAAACCAGAGATTAAGCCTCAGTATGTGGTGGGGAAGGCGGGGGGGCGGGGGGGGGGGGCGCGTAGGTGTCAGAGTTTCAGGCTGAAGCTGGGGCTCAACTACAGGGAGGGAGTTCACTTGGGTTCAGCCCGAAGTCCAGTCTAGTCTGGAATCTGGCAGTGGGGCTCCAATCGCCTTACTCTGGAATAGGAGGCTTAGCCTAAGGCTGGGGTCTCAGCCTGGGGTCACAGGTCATCCTAGGGTCAAACTTTAACCTGAGGTCAGCTTGAGGGCTCTCTGTGGACCAGGAAGATTAGGAAAACAGGTCAGGCCTGAACAGATGCGTGTGTTTACCAAAAGCCTGAGCTCTGGCTGGGAGCCATTTCCCTACGGCAAGAAGAGGAAGTCCGTCTTTGGGGTACTGGGAAATGTAGTTTACTTAATGCCTTGTGGCGCTTGTCTGCTTCCGCTGCATTCTGGGTAGTGTAGTCCTGGACCGTTAAGAGTGGGTGGAGAAATTCCGCCTCAAGGCCGGATATCAGATCCATCATAATTGGTTAGATAAACTGCTCATTAAATCACATCCTGGACAATCTTTATAGCGATTGGTTAGGGTGCGGGGGGGTTAAGCGCTATCGGTACTCCCATTCGGAACCGGTGCTGTCCATCGGATGTCGTAAGAAGGCGGGCTGGCGGAGAGGCAATTGCTGACTGGCTGGCGGGCTGGAAACTCCAGAGTGCCGGGCCCCGCCGTAAGGCGATTGGCTGATCGGTGGGAGGGTTTGGGAGCCAGAGGCGGAGTCGGGGAGGCGGTGGCTCCAGAGATGGCAGTGAGCGAGAGGAGGGGGCTCGGCCGTGGGAGCCCCGCAGAGTGGGGGCAGCGGCTACTTCTGCTGCTGGTGCTGGGCAGCTGCTCCGGGCGCATCCACCGGCTGGCGCTGACGGTGAGGCCCGCCACGCGGGGGTCTGGGGTGGGATGGGCGCAACTTTGCCTCGGAGAAGCCCCCTGGCTTGGAGTGGTCTCGTCCGGCCTCCCCTGTACCCAACGCGGGATGGAGTGGTCCGGCGCCCCCCGTTTCCCGGCCCGGAGTGGTCTAGTCCCGGGATCCTCTTCCGTTCTCCGGCTGGAGTTGCCAGGCCGCCTTGCTAGGGTCGGGCCCCTCCCTTCGGGGGCGGGGCTCCATCTCTTGGGGACACCCCTCCGCGCTGGGTCTTAGCGCTTTACATTCTTGAAATCACTTCTGGGGCGCTGGGGAACCTGCAGCCGCACAGCTGGGTCCTGGGAGGCTATGGAGTGGGGTCCTCCGGCCACTTAATGGGATTTGGGGGATTCTGTTGAAATGCTGCTGGGAGCTCAGCTGCAATGTAGAAATTCTTCCGGGAGGTGAAGGCCAGGCGCACCAAGGTGAACAACTGCTCTGCGGGTGGTGCTCACCCCCGTGGGGGGACTTCCAGGTGCCCCAGAATCTCTGTTCCTGGCTCTCAGAACAGAGGTCGGGGAAGGAGAATCCAAGGCCACCCTTTCCCTGCAGGGAGGAAGTCCTTCCCAACTTTCTCTTGTCATTCTCTGGGCCTGTCCTAAATAGAGGGGTATCAGGAGGCCCTTTGGCGGGGGCGGGGGGGTGAGTTAAGCCCGGTCCCTGGGGCTGGGCAGGCTGAAGCGGTTTGAACTGCCTCTGCCTCCTTGGTCTCCGGCAGGGGGAGAAGCGAGCAAACATCCAGCTGAACAGCTTCGGTTTCTACACCAATGGCTCCCTGGAGGTGGACTTGAGCCTCCTGCGGCTGGGCCTCCGGGAGGCAGAAGAGAAATCCCTGCTGGTGAGAGGCCTTGAGGAGTTTGCTGGAGGAGAGCAGGGTGCAACCCCCGGTTCTGGGTTCCCAGCTCTGCTTCTACCCATGTGATCTGTGCAAATCCCTTGATCTCTCAGAGCCTCAGTTTCCTCGTCTGTTCTGGGAATAATAATGTCTTACACAACATGTGCTAGGCACTTTTCTTAAGAGCTAGGGGACAGGTGGGGCGCGGTGGCTCATGCTTTGTAGTCCTAGCACTTTGGTAGGCCAAGGTGGGAGGATTGCTTGAGGCCAGGAGTTCGAGACAAGCCTGGGCGACATAGTTAGACCCTGTCTCTACAAGAAGTTTTAAGTTAGCCAGGCAGCCGGGCATGGTGACTCACGCCTGTAATCCCAACACTTTGGGAGGCTGAGGCGGGTGGATTGCTTCAGGTCCGGAGTCTGAGACCATCCTGGCCAACATGGCGAAACCCCATCGCTACTAAAAGTACAAAAATTAGCCCAGCATGGTGGTGGGCACCTGTAGTCCCATATACTCAGGAGGCGGAAGCAGGAGAATCACTTGAACCTGGGAGGCAGAGGTTGCAGTGAGCCAAGATTGTGCCATTGCACTCCAGCCTGGGCCACAGCAAAACTCCATCTCAAAAAATAAAATAAAATAAAAAATCGCCAGGCTTGGTGTGCCTGTAGTCCCAGCTAGTCGGGAGGCTGAGGTGAGAGGACGCCTGGGAGTTCGAGGCTGCAGTGAGCTATGATCCTGCCACTGTATTCCAGCTTGGGCAACAGAATGAGGTTCACCTTCCACCCTGATTCTGAAAAAGAAAGAGCAAGAGTGTGTGGGCTCTAGCGCACGGGAGATGTTCAGTCAGTGTGAGGTTAGGTTTCTGCTGCTACTGAGAGGGATAACTGGGAGGTCGCTACTGTCCCCTCACACTCTCCCCGTTTTTTCCACGCACCAGGTGGGGTTCAGTCTCAGCCGGGTTCGATCTGGCAGAGTGCACTCGTATTCAGTGAGTGGAGGGAATGGGGAAGGAGGGAGAAGGGGCTGGAGGGAGGGGTTGGTGTCCATCTTCTGCACCTGTAACTCAAAGGCCCTGTTCTCTCTCAGAGGCAGGGGCAGAAAGAGCTCCTGGGTGGACAAGGAGGGAGCCAGGGTGGAGCTGGGCCGGGGGAGGAGTAACCAAGACTCCCTCCTGCCCACCCCCCAGACGCAGAATTTCCAAGACTGCCCTCTCCAGAAAAACAGTAGCAGCTTCCTGGTCCTGTTCCTCATCAACACCAAGGATCTGCAGTGAGTTGGGGACCGGGGCTCACTCAGATCCTTTATTTGCGTTTCCCCGGTGTGATGCCCGCAGACACCTAGGCTGATCAAGTGGGATGAGCGTTGAGGAGAGAGGAGGCCACTTACTTTTTAGTTTTGCCTTCGAGCCTTGTGATTATCGGAAAGAAGGAGAGAGGGACTCAGCAGGTATTGGTGTCTCAGGGCAGAAGACCCAAATACAGAGCATTGCTGTGAGAATGAATAACGATTGTTCGTCCATAGTGAGTGCTTCCCGTGTGCCAGGCCGTGTCCTGGAGCTTTAACACATTCATTCTTCTGTTCCTTACCCTGCGATCATCTCCACTCTTCAGAGGAGAAGATTGAGTCCCAGGAACTGGGATGCAGAGCCAGGCAGCCTGGGACCAGGGTCTGATAATACCATGTTGCCTCTCTGTAGATACAGTGTTTCCTTTTTGAGTAATACACTTAGGGCAGGGGCAGTAGCTCATGCCTCTAATCCCAGCGCTTTGGGAGGCCGAGGTAGACGGATCCTTGAGCCCAGCAATTGTAGACCACCCTGGTGCAACTTTACCTTGTCTCCACACAAAAAAATACAGAAATTAACCAGGCTGGATGGTGCATGCCTGTAGTCCCAGCTACTCTGGAAGCTGAGGTGGGAGGATTGCTTGAGCTGGGGAGATGGAGGTTGCAGTGAGCCAAGATTGCACCACTGCACTCCAGCCTGGAGAGCCTGTCTCAGATAATAATAATAATAATAATAATAATAAAGTAGGGCTGGCCGCAGGAGCTCATGCCCTTAATTCCAGTGCTTTGGGAGGCTGGCTGAGCTGGAGGATCACTTGAAGCCAGGAGTTTGACACTAGCCTGAGCAACATAGGGAGACCAACCCCCCATACAAAATTTAAAAGTTAGGTCAGGTGCCGTGGCTCACATCCGTAATCCCAGCACTTTTGGACCCTGAAACGGGCAGATCACGAGGCCAGGAGATCAAGACCATCCTGGCTAGAACAGTGAAACCCTGTCTCTACTAAAAATACAAAAAATTAGCCGGGAGCGGTGGCATGCACCTGTAGTCCCAGCTACTCAGGAGGCTGAGGAAGGACAATTGCTTAAACCCGGGAGGTGGAGGTTGCAGTGAGCTGAGATCATACCACTGGGCTCCAGCCTGGTCAACAGAGTGAGACTCCATCTCAAAAAATGAAAAATTCTCCAAGGCTGGTGGCGTGTGCCTGCGGTCCATCTACTCCAGAGGCTGAAGTGGGAGGATTGCCTGATCCCAGGAATTTGAGGCTGCACTGAGCTGTGATTGCACTACAGTGCTCCAGCTTGGGCGACAGAGCAAGACCCTGTCTCTAAAGAAAAGAGAAAAAGAGTAGATTGATGCCATGGGAAATGACAATTGCTGGTGCAGGCAGCATGTGAAGGTGGCAGCCACCCTGACCAATGGGAACCAAATGCTGAAACTCAGTGATAACTGACTCGGCTGGACCCCGCCCTGCAGGGAGGACACGCAGAGGGTCCCAGAGGCCACTGAGTCCTCTGCCCCGGCTTGCGTGCCTGACCCCAGGTTCAGCCCCCAGCCTCATTCCCCACCCTACCCGTCACCCCAGGGTCCAGGTTCGGAAATATGGAGAGCAGAAGTTACTCATCTTTCCCGGGCTCCTCCCCGACGGGCCCTCTGAACCAGAGCTCCCAAAGCCAGAGCCCACAGTACCCCGCAAGGTGGATAGTGGTGAGTCAGCCTGGCTATGCAGGCAGGGGTGGATGGGCGGGTCTGCCCTCTGCACCCGCCACTCCGTTTTCCCACCGTGCCTCTCTCCATCCATCTTTGAAAATCACTCCCCGGTCTCTTCCAGGGACCTCTACGGCCAGCAAGCCCAAGTCAACACCCGCAGTGTCTCAGGTTTGGGGGAGGCGGGGCAGGAGGGAAGAGGGGACACCCCAGGGACCACAGGAAGCCAGCGCCAGCTGATGGAGGGGCTCTGTCCCTTCAGAGTCCTAGCGGGAAGGACAAGGAGCTGGTGTTGGGCCTGAGCCACCTGAACAACTCCTACAACTTCAGTGTGAGTGTCCTTGGCACCTGCAGCCCTGCCATCACCCCAGAGCATTCGACCCCCAAGCTGAGCCCTCCTCTCTCCCCCCGCCCAGTTCCATGTGGTGATTGGCTCTCAGGCGGAGGAAGGCCAGTACAGCCTGAACTTCCACAACTGCAACAATTCGGTGCCAGGAAAGGAGCGTCCATATGACATCACGGTGAGCGGAGGAGAGGGCAGCAGTGCCGGGGAGGGCAGCAGTGCCGGGGAGCACCCACTTCGGGCCAGGAGCGCCACACCCTGCTTAGCTTTTCGCAGCCCTCCCAGGTGCGAAGTGGGATCTGTTACACCCATTTAGGAGATGGGGCCAACTGAAGCCCAGTAGAAAGTGGGAGAGCTGGCCAGGCGCGGTGGCTCACGCCTGTAATCCCAGCACTTTGGGAGGCCGAGGCAGGCGGATCACGAGGTCAAGAGATCGAGACCATCCTGGCCAACATGGTGAAACCCCGTCTCTACAAAAATTAGCTGGGCGTGGTGGCACATGCCTGTAATCCCAGCTACTCCAGACGCTGAGGCAGGAGAATCGCTTGAACCTGGGCAGCAGAGGTTACAATGAGCTGAGATCGTGCCATTGCGCCCCAGCCTGGTGACAGAGTGAAACTCCGTCTGAAAAAAATAAAGCGGGAGAGCTGGAGACCCTCACTCACTGCTCTCCCAAGGCCAGAGGCAGGGCTGTGTCCCCGCCGCCACCCACTGCTGCCTCCTCCCCAGGTGATGATCCGGGAGAAGAACCCCGACGGCTTCCTGTCAGCGGCAGAGATGCCCCTTTTCAAGCTCTACATGGTCATGTCCGCCTGCTTTCTGGCTGCTGGCATCTTCTGGGTGTCCGTCCTTTGCAGGAACACGTAATGCCCCTGCCCCTGGGGGTCCCCCATTTCCCTTAACCAGACCCCCATCCATATCCCCAGCTGAAGCCTCCACCCCCATCTCTCCCTGACCCTCCCACCAGGTACAGCGTCTTCAAGATCCACTGGCTCATGGCAGCCTTGGCTTTCACCAAGAGTATCTCTCTCCTCTTCCACAGCGTGAGAGCCTTGGACCAGGGAGTGGCGGGGGTGGGCTGGAAGAGACCATCCGGGCCATCCCCCTATCTCTGCAGACCCTGGGCTTGTGGGAGGGCCATCCGCCAGCTATCCACATGTCCACCCATCTTGCCAATGTGGCCAGCCGCCCATCCCCTCTGTCTGTCCACCAGTCCTTCTGGGCAGCTCTGTCCACTACTATCCCTTGGTTCAGCTGTGACTCTCTGCCTCATTGATTGTCTAACAGTTCGCCCCTCCAACTGTGACCGTTCCCTCCATTTTTTCAGCCCTGATTACCATTTTTGCGTCCTGTGCACCATCTGCAGTATTCAGCTTTCTGACCACCCATCTGGTGGTGATGGTCCGTGTTCTTAATCCCCCACCACCGTCACCATCCTCCCGCCCCTCTGTCCGCCTCACTGTCCGTCTGTCCGTCCATCCCCAGATCAACTACTACTTCATCAACAGCCAGGGCCACCCCATCGAAGGCCTCGCCGTCATGCACTATATCACGCACCTGTGAGTGCCTGCTCTTCCGTGTAGCTGGGGGGGCAGTCAGGGAAGGGCGGGCCCCCGCTGCATCATCACGCCCTCCCCTGCTCCCCCAGGTTGAAGGGCGCCCTCCTTTTCATCACCATCGCCCTGATTGGTTCAGGCTGGGCCTTCATCAAGTACGTCCTGTCGGATAAGGAGAAGAAGGTCTTTGGGATTGTGATTCCCCTGCAGGTGCGGATGGAGCAGGGAGCGGGGGAGGGCTGAAGGGGGTGGTGGGCATGGAGGGAGCAGGCCGGGCAGTGCCCACCCAACCCTGCGGCTCGCACAGGTCCTGGCCAACGTGGCCTATATCATCATCGAGTCCCGAGAGGAGGGCGCCAGTGACTATGGGCTATGGAAGGAGATCCTGTTCCTGGTGGACCTCATCTGCTGCGGCGCCATCCTCTTCCCCGTCGTCTGGTGAGGACCCTGCCCCCAGGCCGAGGCCCTGCCCCATGCCCATGGGCGATGTCCTCACTGACCATACCCTGTGTCCCCCACCTGTCCCAGGTCCATCCGACATCTCCAGGACGCGTCTGGCACAGATGGGAAGGGTGAGGCCCTGAGCCTTCGGACCCTCCGTTCATGCCCCCTTTCTCCCCCTGGCCCTTCATTCTGCCCCTTGGACACCCCTCCTGGCCTCTCTGCCCAGCCCCCAGGCCTCTGCCTCCCTGGACACCCCAGTCTGTGTTCTCTTTCTCCTGCATGCCCCCATCTGGCTTCTCTGCCCCGTTAGGTGGCCCTTTCCTCCTCTGTGATCTCCCCCTTCGGTCTTTCTGCACCCCAACGTCACCTCCAGACTTTCTGCTCCTTGGACACTCCCTCAGATGTTCTGTTTGTCCCCTCCCCCAGTGCCTCTCCCCTCCCTCCCGCCCTCAGTCTCCCCTGACCCCCGTCTCTGTGCCCACCCTCAGTGGCAGTGAACCTGGCCAAGCTGAAGCTGTTCCGGCATTACTATGTCATGGTAGGAGCCCGACTCACTCATGGTAGCAGGGGGAGGGGAATGGGCCCCCCCGCCCCGGCCTGCTGTGCGCCCACCCCAGCCCCATCCTGAGGCCCGCAGCAGGCGCCCTGGCCCGCGGTCCTGCAGTCCTGGCTTCATCCCTGTGCGGTTCCCTGCAGGTCATCTGCTACGTCTACTTCACGCGCATCATCGCCATCCTGCTGCGGGTGGCTGTGCCCTTCCAGTGGCAGTGGCTGTACCAGGTGAGCCCGAGGCCCAAGAGGGACAGGAGGGCAGCCACGGTGGAGGTGGGGTGCGCCTGACGCCCCATCTGCCCTGCCCTGCCTCCAGCTGTTAGTGGAGGGCTCCACCCTGGCCTTCTTCGTGCTCACGGGCTACAAGTTCCAGCCCGCAGGAGACAACCCGTACCTGCAGCTGCCCCAGGAAGACGAGGAGGACGTCCAGATGGAGCAAGTGTGAGCCCAGGCACAAGTGGGCAGGGCGGTGGCTCTGGAGGTGGAGTGCGGGGTGGGCAGCTCTACGGGCAGGGTGGGCAGGGAGCAGGGAGCGCAGCAGGCCTGGGGGCAGTGTTCCGGCAGAGGCTGGTGTTGAGGAGGACTGGAGGGGAGTGAGGGTGGCCAGGGCAGCTCTGCGGGCGGGGGCTGGACCGCTGGGGAGTGTCTGAGGCCAGGCTAAGCTGGGGGTGGGGTTAGGGCCGCTAGGGAGACTGCCAGGCTGGCCCTGGGGGTGGAGTGGGCGGGGCCTAAGTGGTTGGTGTAGAGTGGGTGGGGTCTGGGCTGCTGTGAGGTGGAATGGGCGGAGCCAGGTCTACTCTGGGAATGGGGGGTGGGGCTTAGGTCATTGGAGTAGAATGAATGGGGCCTGGGCTGCTGCGGGGTGGGGTTGCGGGGAGTGGAATGGGTCTGGGGTAGAGTGGGCGAGGCCAGAGCTGCTGGGGAGGGATGGGCGGGGTCTGAGTGGCTCTGGGTAGAGTGGGTGGGGCCTGGTGCTCTTTGGCGCTGGTACTGGACGGCCTCCTTGATGTCTGCCCCTAGAATGACGGACTCTGGGTTCCGGGAAGGCCTTTCCAAAGTCAACAAAACAACCAGCGGGCGGGAACTGTTGTGATCACCTCCACATCTCAGACCAAAGGGTCCTCCTCCCCCAGCGCTTCTCACTCCTGCTCCTCTTCCACAGCGTATGTGGGGAGGTGGTGGGGGTCCATGTGGACCAGGCGCCCAGCTCCCCGGGACCCCGGCTCCCCAACAAGTCCAGTTTGAAGAAGAGCCCCTTCCTCCCCGCAAGTATTGGGCAGCCTTGTCCTCACCCCGGGACCACCCCTCCCTTCCAGCTATATGTACAATAATGACCAATCTGTTTTGCTACGCCAGTGTCTTGCCTTTTTGGGGACTGAGGTCTACACAGAGATCATGTAAAACTGTAAAATGTAGAAACCTGTTTTTGCTGTGTGTGGTGGGGCGGAAGCGGGCACAGGGTTCACGGCTTTGCACATTCAGTAAATATCCATTGAGCAACCACTGCATGCAGGGCCCAATGCCAGGCGCTGGGGTCGGAGCAGTGACCAAGACCCACCTGGTCCCAGCCCTCGAGGGGCTCCCAGTGTCCACGGTGGGGGTCAGGCAGAGGGACAGGTCACCTGGCAGTACCATCACTGAGCCATCGGCCCTCTGACAGGGTCAGCACAGGGCCCTGACCCAGCCTCGGGGGTTAAGAAAACTCAGCAGAAACACAGCAGAAAAGTTCATGCCCAGATGAGGGAACCGTGTGCATGAAAGCTGGGGGCGAAGGGAGAATGGGGATTTGAAGACCCCCCAGGTGGCTCAGGCTACAGAGGAAAAGAAAGAATAGGCTGGGTGCAGTAGTGGGTGCCTGTAATCCAAGCACTTTGGAAGGCTGAGGCAGACGGATCCCTTGAGGTCGGGAGTTCAAGTCCAGCCTGGCCAACATGGTGAAACCCCAACTCTACTAAAAATACAAAAAGTAGTCTGGTGTGGTGGCAGGCAACTGTAATCCCAGCTACTCAGGAGGCTGAAATGGGAGAATCACTTGAGCCAGAAAGGCAGAGGTTGCAGTGAGCAGATTGCAGCATTGCACTCTAGCCTGGGCAACAGAGCAAGACTCCATCTCAAAAACAGTAATAACAGAAGCTAATCGGGCATGGTGACAAGTGCCTGGAGTAACTGCAGCTACTCGGGAGGCTGTTGTAGGACTATCACTCGAGCCCAGGAGTTAAAGACCAGCCTGGGCAACCCCATCTCAAGAAAAGAAAAAATAATACGAGATAATGCAGAATGATTGCTATACCACACTGCATATTAAGGCTTCCATGGATTTTAATTTGTTAAAAAGCCTATGAGCAGCAGGGTATAAAGCCTTTTTTTTTTTTTTTTTTTCCTTTGAGATGGAATTTCACTCCTGTTGCCCAGGCTAGAGTGCAATGGCTCAATCTCTGCTCACTGAAACCACTGCCTCCTGATTTCAAGCAATTCACCGGCCTCAGCCTCCTGAGTAGCTGGAATTACAGGCATATGTCACCACGCCTGGCTAATTTTGCATTTTTAGTAGAGACGGGGTTTCTTCATGTTGGTCAGGCTGGTCTCAAACTCCTGACCTCAGGCAATCTGCCCACCTTGGCCCTCCCACAGTGCTGGGATTACAGACGTGAGCCACCGTGCCCAGCCCCAAGAAACCTTTTTGAGGTCACACAGCTAATGAACGAGTGGGAGACTCAGGGCTCAAAGCCAGACACTGACTGCTCATTGCTGCTCTGAAGCTAGACTCTCTGGGACCAAAACCTCAGCCTGTTGGCATTTGCTGTGTGACCCTTGATCACTGGCTTACCAACCGTTTCCTTGCACGTAACATGGGGCCTCCTAAGTTTGTTGAGTATCTCACATACAATAGCAGATATCAGTGGCTTGACACAGCGCCCAGCTTTACAGCCTCAGCCGGACATCTAGGGGACCAGCTCTGAATCTCGAGGGGCAACTGCAGAATTCGAGATCCGCTTGTGCACGTGCGTAAGAGCAGGCTCCCAAGGTGGGTCCCCACGTCCCGCCTACCCGCCCTTCAGCTACAGCACCCACAATGCCTTTTGGAGCTCTGCCATGCCTTCCTTGCTGAAGGCCACAAGCACAGTACAGCGGCAAGGAACAGGGTTGGGGCAAAGTCTTCCTGTAAGCAGAAACAAATATAGCTGGGGCCCAGATGAATACATAGCCTGGTCAGACGAAGAAGGAAGTGGGGGGCATCGCCGAGTGGGGAAGTTAGATGAACAAGGCGGGGAAGGCTGGGGTGGCCTGCAAGGCTGGAGGGGGGCAGGAGGAAGGCGAGAGAAGCTGGCAGAGTCCTAAAGGTAGGCAGGCACATGGGGCTTCATGCAAGGGTCCACGGGAGCCATGGAGGAATGTAAAGCAGGGGAGGAGCATGGCCAGAGAGAGATGTTTGACTCCATGTGCACGCTGCAGTCGGCTGAGTCATGGTCCCCTCAAAAGATGTTCACATCCAGCCGGGTGCTGTGGCCCATGCCTGTAATCCCAGCACTTTGGGAAGCTGAGGCAGGTGGATCACTTCTCAGGAGTTCAATACCAGCCTGGCCAACATGGAGAAACCCCATCTCTACTAAAAATACAAAAATCAGCTGGGCATGGTGGTGGGCACCTGTAATCCCAGCTACTCAGGAGGCTGAGGCAGGAGAATTGCTTGAACCTGGGAGGTGGAGGTTGTAGCAAACCATGATCACACCACTGTACTCCAGCCTGGGTGACAGAGCGAGACCCTGTCTCAAAAAAAAAAAAAAAAAAAAAAAAAAACAGAAAAGAAAGATGTGCACATCCGAGTCCCAAGGCCTTGTGGCTGTATTCTGTCACGTGGCAAAAGGGACTTTGTGAGTGGGATTAAGGTTCTTAAAATTCGGGGATTATTTTGGATTATCTGGGCATGCCCAATGTTGTCACAGGGGTCTTTATAAGAGGGAGGTGGGGTCAGAGTTAGAGAAGGACACGAAGTGACAAAGGCAGAGGCTGCAGTGATTCCGAGGAATGGGCCATGGAGGAACGGGCCACGAACCATGGAATGCAGGTGGCTCCTAGCTGATGAACAAGGCAAGGAAACGGGTTCACCTGTTTCCTCCAGAAAGGAATGCAGTCCTGTTGACACCTTCATTTTGCACTTCTGAGCTCCAGAAATGTAAGAGAATAAACGTGTTGTTTTAACCCACCAAATGTGCCGTAATCTGTCGCTGCAGCAGTTAAGAAGTCATGCATTGGGAGGCTGAGGCGGGTGGATCACGAGGTCAGAAGATCGAGACCATCCTGGTCAACATGGTGAAACCCCGCCTGTACTAAAAATACAAAAATTAGCTGGGCATGGTTGTGCACGCCTGTAGTTCCAGCTACTCGGGAGGCTGAGGCAGGAGAATTGCTTGAACCCAGGAGGTGGAGGTTGCGGTGAGCCGAGATCGCGCCATTGCACTCCAGCCTGGGTAACAAGAGTGAAACTCCATCTCAAAAAAAAAAAAAAAAAAAGAACTCATGCAGTTTAAGAGCACACGCTCTATAGAGCCCAGCTGCCTGAGTTCAGATGTCGGCACTTACTGGCTGCAGGAACTTGGACAAACGAAAGCCTCTGCTTCTTCATCTGTAAAGTGGGGCAATGATACTACCTATGGTATGTGGCGTAAACAAGGGTTAAAGTACATGAAATAGATAAGATGCCACCACCAGCATCTCGGCGTTTGTGAACACGAGTGCACATTCGTGTGTTATACATGATGATTGTCAAAGGAATACAAAGGTGGGGTTTTTGTTGTTTAGAGAGTCTCGCTCTGTCACCCAGGCTGGAGTGCAATAGCATGATCTCAGCTCACCGCAACCTCCGCCTCCCAGGTTCAAGTGATTCTCCTGCCTCAGCCTCCCAAGTAGCTGGGATTACAGGCGCCCACCACCACACCTGGCTAATTTTGTATTTTTAGTAGGGACAGGATTTCACCATGTTGACCAGGCTAGTCTCAAACTCCTGGCCACAAGTGAGCCACCTGTCTCAGCCTCCCAAAGTGCCAGGATTATAGCCGTGAGTCACCGCACCTGGCCCAAAGGTGGATTTTAGAAAAGGAGCCCCCAAGCCAGGCATGGTGATGCGTATCTGTAATCCCAGCTACTTGGGAGGCTGAGGCAGGAGGATCACGTGAGCACAGGAGTTTGAGGCGCCAGTGGGCTGTGACTGCACCGCTGCACTCCAGTCTGGGCAACAGGGCCAGACCCTGCTTTTAAAAGAATAAAATAAAAATAAAGAGTCCCCAACTGCTGTGGAGTAAACAGGCTGGTGAGGAGGCTGGGGCAGAGGTCAGGACAGAGAACACAGTGGTGGAGAGGGAGGAGGAGCTGGGAGATTCCGGGCAGGGGCTTGGCCAGCGGGTGAATTCAGGGAATGAGAGGAAGGGAGGAGCCTAGCTTGGAGGCCTGGTAGGGCCGTCACCCAAGCAAGGCTAGGGGAGAAGACGCGGGTGTTAGCAAAAATAAAAATGCAGTTCATCAGGAGTTCGAGACCAGCCTGGCCAACATGGTGAAACCCCGTCTGTACTAAAAACACAAAAATTAGCTGAGTGTGCTGGTGGGTGCCTGTAACCCCAGCTACTCGGGAGGCTGAAGGAGGAGAATTGCTGGAACCTGGGGCGGGGGGCGGGAGGCGAGGGGGGTGGGGGCAGAGGTCACAGTGAGCCGGGATCGCGCCATTGCACTCCAGCCCCAGGGCAACAACAGTGAGGCTCTTTCTCAAAAAAGAAAAAATACAGTTCAAGTGTACTGAGCTCTCAGTATGTGCAGGGCGCCCGGCTAAGCACCCCTTGGTGCTACTCGGGACTTTCGCTCCAAGACTAGAAAGGAGGTTCTAGGCTGTGATCTCCAGTTGACAGATTAGGAACTGAGGCTAGGATGAGGGGTCAGACCTGCCTAGGAGCCCCGCAGAGCTGGAATCAAAACCCACTGCACTCCATTTTCCCCCAGGGTGGGAGTCCCCAGGGTGGGAATCCTCAGGGCCCGGGCTTCTTTCTGCAGAGTGTACGGGGGAGGGGGGAAAGAGCCATTGTCACCAGGCAGATAGATTGATTCAGCCAGGTCAAGGTTAAATTGAATTAATCAGTAATGGGGTGGGAGAAGGGAGGGCCTGGCTCTGGGTCCTGGAGAAAAATTCTAGGAAAGCAGGCACCTCAACCCGGAATTAGACGGTGGGATAAGGGGCTTCCCTGCTGCTCCCAGGCCCGGAGCTGGGACTACAGTTGCGTGCCACCACGCCAGCTAATTTTTCGTATTTTTAGTAGAGATGGGGTTTCACCATGTTAGCCAGGATGGTCTTGGTCTCCTGACCTGGTGATCCATCGGCCTCAGCATCCAAAGTGTACTGGGATTAGAGGTGTGAGCTACCACACCCCGCCCTTTTTTTTTTTTTTTTTTTTTTTTTTTTTTAGAGACAGTCTTGCTTCATCATCCGGGCTGGGGACAATGGTGTGGTCAGAGCTCACTGCAGCCTCTAACTCCTCCCGCTTTAGCCTCCCGAGGAACTGGGACTACAGGCCTGCCACCATGCCCTGCTAATTTTTTTTTTTTTTAATTGTAGAGACAAAGTTGCACTGTATTTCGCAGGCTGGTCATGAACTCCTGGGCTCAAACGATGCTCTCACCTTGGCCTCCTGGAAGTGCTGGGATTTCAAGCGTGAGCCACTGTGCCCTGGCCTCTTCTCATTTTCCCCTTGCACCTCGGCTAGAGTTGCCAAACAGAATTCAGGATGCTCGGTTACATTTGAATTTCAGATAAATAACAAATATTTTTTCAGTATACGTAGCTCCCAGATAACCCACAAATGGTCAGCCCACGTGGCCGTACTCTCCCTCTCTCCCTCCCTTGCTTTCTGGAATGCTGGGCTGGGTGGACCTGCAAATGGAAAGTACCCTCTACACACCCAGACCTCCTTCTCTCCCTCCCCTGCTGGCTCATCTTTGTGTACCTTCCCCCTCCCAAACCTCTGGACACAAATGCACATCTCCCAGAAAAAAGTCACGAGGTTCAAAAGAATTCCCCGACTCGCCTCCCTCCCTCCTAGCAGGCTCTGATCCACTCCAGCCTTCGACCCTCTCACATCTCATCTTGCCCCTCCCACTTCTTGGAGGTCATCGTAGGGCCAGACCCTTCCCAGGTTCAAGTAATCCTCCTGCCTCAGCCTCCTGAGTAGCTGGGATTACAGGCACATGCCACCATGCCCAGCTAATTTTTTTTTGAGACAGAGTCTCACTCTTGTCACCCAGGCTGGAGGGCAATGGCACGATCTCGGCTCACTGCAACCTCTACCTCCCAGGTTTAAGTGATTCTCCTGCCTCAGCCTCCTGAGTAGATGGGATCACAGGTGCCTGCCACCACACCTGGTTAATTCTTGTATTTTTGGTAGACATGAGGTTTCACCATGTTGACCAGGCTGGTCTTAAACTCCTAACCTCAGGTGATGTGCCCACCTCAGCCTCCCAAAGTGCTGGGATTGCAAGCCTGAGTGATTGCACCTGGCCAGGGGTTGCCGTCTCAAAAGCTGAACTCTAATTCTGGAGAGCAAGCAGGTGTTTGCATTCTCCCTCCTCCTCCTCTTCCAAAGAGCGTGTTGCAATCAGTGCAGACAGGCGCCAGGTTTGTTCTCACGCTCCGTTCCTCCCCCTCCCCCTGGCACAGAAAAGAACGTGGTTTACAGGAAATCAGAGAAAACTCCCCATTAACTCTTTCCATGGAGTTTCGGACACCACCTTTCCAGTGATACGGGGACCCCACCCACATACCATTCTCCTCCCTTTACCATCCACCTCCTATCCCTGGACGGCAATGCTACCGGCCATCAGAGGATACCAGTTAAAATGACACTGGGCGGTCAGGTGCGGTGGCTCCCACCCATAATCCCAGCACTCTGGGAGGCCGAGGTGGGCGGATCACCTGAGGTCAGGAGTTTGAGACCAGCCTGGCCAACATGGCAAAACCCTGTTTCTACTAAATATACAAAAAAAAAAAAAAAAAAAAAGCTGGGCGTGGTGGCGCACACCTGTGATCCCAGCTCTTTGAGAGGCTGAGGCAGGAGAATCGCTAGAACCTGGCAGGCAGAGAGTGCAGTGAGCTGAGACGGTGCTGCTGCTCTCCAGCCTGGGTGACAGAGCAAGACTGTCAAAAGAAAAAAAGAAACCAGATAACCGCTCCCCCGACCCCAAAAAAAAGGAGGCTGCTTGCTTTCTCACAATGTAAGAAGAGGTCTGTAACCTGTAAGAATGAGGAAGTTCTTTGTGCACTGAGGTGGAACAATCTCTGAGGTATATTGTTCATTAAAAAAATTAAAAGCAAAAAAAAACCAAAACAAAACAAAACAAAAAAAAACCCAAGATTTAACTGAAGGAAGAATAGTGTGGAATGTGCCATGCTCAGGGCACAGTGGTTTGCACCAGCACTTTGTGAGGTTGATACAGGAGGATCACTTGAGCCCAGGAGTTCAAGACCGGACTGGGCAACATCGTGCGACTCCATCTCCACAAAAATAAAAAAAATTATCTGGGCATGGTGGTGGCAGGCACCTGTAGTCCCAGCTACTAGGGAGGTTGAGGCAGGAGGATCACTGGAGTCCAGGAGGTTGAGGCTGCAGTGAGCTGTGATCACACCACTGCACTTTGGCCTCAGTGACAGAGTGAGAAAAAGATTTTAAAAAGGAAAAAGCAAAAAGAATATGCCGTCAGCAGGGGTGGGAGGAAAACTACCTTTCCCTCTATACACAGTCATACCTTTTAGATGCTGATCCATATGAATATATTATACACACACACACACACACACACACACAATACAATTCAATAATGTCCTAACAAAATGCTGACATAAGACAGGTACAAAAGCTAGAAATGAGGACTTTCCTCAGTGATGGCTTTTTTCACCACCAAAGTCACTCAGGCATCCCACAAGGGTAAGTGAGGGGAGCTTCCCTGGAAAATGAGCTCACCTGGATAGTGAACTCCTACATATACCTCAAAGCCCATCTGAAGTGGGACCCTCCTGCAGGAAATTTTCCCTGACCCTCCAAGAAGTAGCATTCTATTTCACTGCGGAAAACATTTCTTTCTTTTATTTTTTATTTTTTATTTTTCTCCTGCACTGCACATGAGCTAGAAAACATTTCATGAGACTGGGAACTTCTGTGCTGTACTCTGTCCCTCCCCCATCCTACTTCCCCTCCCTCAGCATGGAAGCCTCTGGAAGTAAGGCTCTGGCTCCCAGCCTACAGAGAAATTCCTAGGAATGGTTCGATTGATAAACGCATGGCCAAAAGTGAACTGGGGATGAGGCCCAAGACATCTGCGGTGGGCGGTTCTCCAGACCTTAGTGCTCTTCCACTACAAAGTGGGTGCAACAGAGAAAGCTGTGTGTTCATCAGCTGGCCCTGACCCTGGGAGAGTCCAGGGCAGGGTGCAGGTATGTTCATGCTGCTGGGGAGCATGCCCTCAGGTTACAAACCCCACAGACATGTTGGCCCCAGGGACTGAAAATCTTAGGAAATGGTATTGAGAAATCTGGGGCAGCCCCAGAAAGGGGAGAGGCCACAGGGAGAAGGAGGGGCTGAGTGGGGGAAAGGCAGGGGCCGGATAAAGAGCCAGCTCCAGCAGGCGCTGCTCACTCCTCCCCTTCCTCTCCCTCTGTCCCTCTGTCCCTCTGTCCCTGCACTGTCCCAGCACTATGGGACCAGTCTCAGGTTCCAGCCTCCTGCTCCTGCTACTAACCCACCTCCCCCTGGCTCTGGGGAGTCCCATGTGAGTCGTTACTGCTTCAAGTGTGGAAGCAGGCATCTGGGAGTCCAGGTCCCTGTAGAATTCAGGGTGCATTTGGGTGTTTGTGGATTCAGGGGTTAGCAGGTTTATATAAATTTGGGCTGCCTGTGAGTTCGGGTGTTTATGGGTTGGTCGTTTGTGGAATCCAGGTATTGTGGAAATGGGGGTTGAGATGTTTCTGGAATTGGGGCCATCTGTTGGTTTAGGGTGTATGGGTGTTCAGTGGTTGTGTGGTTGGGGTGATCTGGAGACTCGGAGGCTTGGACTTCACAAGGTTTGGGAGTCTGCAGCTTGGGTGTAGATTTACAGTTTGGCTACCCTGGGCTCCTGTAGGGTTGAGAGTTTGGAACTGGTTGTATTTATAGGACTGGGGTGCTGGAGGTTTCAGCTTAGGTTTGGGGTGCTCTAGGATTTGAGCTTTAGAGCTTTTGGTGAATGTGGGTTTGGGTATGTAGACTTTAGGGTGTCTAGGGTGTTAACATATTTGGAGTGTTTAGAGATGCAGAGGTGTAGGGTTTGGGGCCTGTGTGGGTTTAGGTAATTGTGGGTCCGGAAGTCTGGAGGGGTTGGTGGGGTGCATGCCCCCTCATTGCCCAGGCTTTCAAATGGCCAGGCCCAGCTGGCTGAGAGCGGGAGTCACGGTGGTTGCTGTCCTACCCATGTGGTTGAGACGGTGGCAGTGCCCAGAGAAGAATTTGGACCCGGATATTGGGATGGGCGAGTGCGCCGGCAGTTGCTGGATCCTCTCCAGGACCAGGGTCTGGGGCACACAGCCTGCCAGACGCTGACTCCGGTGATAACTGGAGTCTCCCTGGAATGACAGTGCCACTCCCGTGCCCCACTCCGACAGGTACTCTATCATCACCCCCAACATTCTGCGGCTGGAGAGCGAGGAGATCGTGGTGCTGGAGGCCCACGACGCAAATGGGGATGTTCCGGTCACTGTCACTGTCCACGACTTCCCAGGCAAAAAACTAGTGCTGTCCAGCGAGAAGACCGTGCTGACCCCTGCCACCAGCCACATAGGCAACGTCACCATCAGGGTGGGTGCAGACTGGAGCAGACCCGGCTGGCATCCACAGCCACGCCCATTCTCCCTCCTTCTGAGCCCCTCCCCTTCTGTCTTCTTCCTTTCTAAGCCCTGCCCTTCCCTGAGTCTTCACCCCTTGCGAGACTCCTTTCTAGGCCCTGCTCTTCTCTGAGACACCACCCTCTCTGAGTCTCCTCCCCTTCTAAGCCCCTCCCTTCTCTGAGACCCCACCCCTTCGGAGTCTCCTCCCCTTCTAAGTCCCGCCCTTCTCTGAGACCCCACCCCTTCGGAGTCTCCGCCCCTTCTAAGTCCCGCCCTTCTCTGAGACCCACCCCTTCAGTCTCCTCCCCTTCTAAGTCCCGCCCTTCTCTGAGACCCCACCTCTTCAGAGTCTCCACCCCTTCACAATGCGCACACGCAGCACACAACACACAGACACAGAGCACTGAATCTCTTCCTTTTCTAAGCTCTTCCCCCTCTAAGTCTCCTCCTCTGAACTCCTCCCCTCTCAGTCTCCACCCCTAAGTTCCCTCACCAGTCCCTCCCCCTTTCTGGACCTTTCCACCTCAGCCCCTCCCCCTTCCTGAGTCCACGCCCCTTCTGAGCCCCTCCTCCTATGCGTTCTCTTTTCCTTGTGAGCCCTCCCGTCTGAGTCCCCTCTCGGATCTCCCCCACTACCCTCGTACCTCCTTCACTTAACCCCCCTCCCCAAAACTGGGGCAGGCAAGGAGGGACCCAGCCCAAGATCCGGAAGCTGGACTGTGGTCACGGGGCCTTGGAACAGACCCCTGACGATGCCCTGCCCACGCCTAGATTCCCGCCAACAAGGAGCTCAAGCCAGACAAGGGACACAACAAGTTCGTGACCGTCCAGGCGGCTTTCGGGGCCAACATGGTGGAGAAGGTGGTGCTGGTCAGCCTTCAGAGTGGGTACCTCTTCATCCAGACGGACAAGACCATCTACACCCCCGGCTCCACAGGTGAGGCCGGGGCAGCTGGAGAGGGCGGGGCACTGGCGTGGGAGTGCCGGGGTCTCACTAGGCCTCCCTGTCTGTTCCACTACCTTCTAGTTCTCTGTCGGATCTACACCGTCAACCACAAGCTGCTACCCGTGGGCCGGACGGTCGTGGTCAACATTGAGGTACCAGCCAGAGGGGGCCCCAGGGGCAGCAAGGGCGTAGGCTCAGGACAGGCAAAGAGATGGAGAGAGACAGAGAAAGATGCGCTAGAGGTGCAGTGGCAGAGACACAGAGGCAAAGAGATGTGCAGACACACGTGTGACACACACAACACACACAGCACACAACACACACAGAGGCAAAGAGGTATGTAGACACGTGCACCCACACAATGCACACTCACAGCACACAACACACACAGCACACACACACACAGCACACGACACACACCCACACAGAGGCAAAGAGATATGTAGACACATGTGCACCCACATAATGCACACACAACACACAACACACAATGCAACACACAACACAGTACAACACCCCAAAAAAAACCACACACAACACAGTACACACAACGCAATGTGCATAACCACACAACACAAACAGCATACCACACACACACACAACAGAACACACACAACACACAAACACATAACATACACAACCACACAATACACACAACGTACACATCACAAAACAATCACACAGCACAATATACATAACCACACAACACACACAAAACACACATGGCACACACACAATGCAACACAATCACATAACAACACACAAACACATAACACACACAACACACAATCACACAATAAACTGTAGGACACACACACACACACACACACACACACACACACACACTAGCCAGGAGACAAGATGGAGATCCAGGGAGACCCCAGGGAACAGTGCAGGTGTCCGTGGATTCTGCTTTCAGATAAACCCCTGGTCACTTCACCTCCCTGAGCCTCAGTTTCTTCATCTGAATATTGGGATCAGGACAGATAATTCTATGTCGTCTATCCTACTCACCCCACAGCCTGTGAGCACCTCCTCTGCCTACAGCCCTGCATGGCGCCCACCTTCCTATGGGTCAAAGCCCAAGTCCTCTCTGCAGTCCTCAAGGCTCTGCGTGAACTGCCCCATCCCCTCCCTGCCGTCCCTTCCTCCCTCTCTCCCCTTCAGTCACTCTGCTTCAGCCACACGGGCCTCCCCAATGTTCCTCCAACACCCCAGGTGCGGTCCTGCCTTGGGGCCTTGGCACAGGCTGTGCCCTCTTCTCAGAAAACCCTCTTCTTCCAAATATCCACACAGCTCGTACTCTCTCCTTCTCTAAGTCTTTGCTCAAATGCCATCAGTGTCTCCATTTTACAATGAAGTCTCTCTGAGTAACATATAAAGTTGCAAATACCCACCCTGATCACACACACACACACACACACACACACATGCACACTTCTCCTTTCTGCCATGTCCTGCAAGTGAGATTTATTCATTTGATAATTGCTTTTCCCCTCACCTTGCCCTCTATTGAACCTAAATACCATCCCGGAAGGACTTTTTATGTTTGTTCAGGGTTTTGTCACCTGAACTCAGCCCAATGCCGGTATATAGTTGGGCTTAATAAATTTACTGGGCTGGGCATGGTGGCTCACGCCTCTAATCCCAGCACTTTGGGAGGCTGAAGTAGGCAGATTAGGAGGTCAGGAGTTTGAGACCAGCATGGTCAGTATGGTGAAACCCCATCTCTACTAAAAATAAAAAAATTAGCCAGGCGTGGTGGCGCGTGCCTATAGTCCTAGCTGTTTGGAAGACTGAGGCGGAAGAATCGCTTGAACCACAGAGATGGAGGTTGTGGTGAGCCAAGATTTCGCCACTTGACTCCAGCCTGGGCGACAGAGCGAGCCTCAGATTTATTTGTTTGTTTACTTATATTTTTGACAGAGTCTCACTCTGTCACCCAGGCTGGCATGCAGTGGCACAATCTCAGCTCACTGCAATCTCCACCTCCCAGGTTCCAGTAATTCTCCTGCCTCCGCCTCCCAAGTAGCTGGGATTAACAGGTGCCTGCCACCATGCCCAACTAATTTTTGTATTTTTAGTAGAGACAGGGTTTCACCATGTTGGCTAGGGTGGTCTCGATCCTGACCTCAGGTGACCCACCCGCCTCAGCTTCCCAAAGTACTGGGGTACAGGCCTGAGCCACCATGCCTGCGCAGGTCCCTATTCTTAACCACAGTAGACACTGTGCACAGAGACTATCCGGATGCAGAAAGGTCAGGGAGAGCTGAGAGGCTAAGCCCAGCCTCTGAAGAGACTCTTTCTCCCATATCCTTCCCTCCTGCCTCCTGCAGAACCCGGAAGGCATCCCGGTCAAGCAGGACTCCCTGTCTTCTCAAAACCAGTTTGGCATCTTGCCCTTGTCTTGGGACATTCCAGAACTCGTCAAGTATGTCGGGCTCTTGAGTAGGGGGCTCAGGGCTCCCCTGTTTCAGGAGAGGGAGCTGGGCTGCGTCTGGGGGGCTCCGAGGCTGGAGCAGATACTCATCCTCCCTCTTGATAGCATGGGCCAGTGGAAGATCAAAGCCTTCTATGAAAATTCACCGCAGCAAGTCTTCTCGGCTGAGTTTGAGGTGAAGGAGTACGGTAAGAGGAGGGGCCGGGGGTGGCAGCGCCCAGGACACCAGGCCTAGCGCCGGCCCCACTGACACCGCCGTCTCTCCCCCAGTGCTGCCCAGTTTCGAGGTCATAGTGGAGCCTGCAGAGAAATTCTACTACATCTATAACGAGAAGGGCCTGGAGGTCACTATCACCGCCAGGTGAGGGGCTGGGGGTGCTGCCAGGTAAGGGCCAGATGAGGGACCAGGTGAAGTCCAGGTGGGGGTCTGGGGGATGGGACTAAGTGAGGGGTTGGGGCCAGGTAAGAACCAAGTGAGGGACCAGGTAAAGACTAGGTTGGGGGGGCTGGGATCTGGAGGGTGGGATGAGGTGGGGGGCTGGGGGATGCACCCAGGTGAGGGGCCAGGAGAGGTACCAGGTGGGGGTGTGGGGGAGGTACCAGGTGAGGGGCTGGGGTTGGTATCAGGTAGGAGGCTGTGGGAGGTACCAGGTGGGGGACTGGGGTAGATACCAGGTGGGGGGCTGGGGGAGGTACCAGGTGGGGGTCTGGGAGAGGTACCAGGTGGGGGGCTGAGGGTGGAACCAGGTGAGGGGCTGGGGTTGGGGCCAGGTGAGGGGCTGGGAGTGGAGCCAGGTGGGGGACTGGGGGTGGGACCAGGTGAGGGGCTGGGGGTGGGGCCAGGTGTGAGGCTGTGTTTGGAACCAGGTGGGGGGCTGGGGGTGGGGCCAGGTGGGGGACTGGGGGTGGGGCCAGGTGGAAGGCTGGGGTTGGAACCAGGTGGGGGGCTAGGGGTGGGACCAGGTTGGGGGCTGGGGGTGGAGCCAGGCAGGGGGCTAGGGGTGGGACCAGGTTGGGGGCTGGGGGTGGGACCAGGTGGGAGACTGGGGTTGGAACCAGGTTGGGGGCTAGGGGTGGGACTAGATGAGAGGCTGGGGTTGGAACCAGGTGGGGGGCTGGCAGTGGGACCAGGTGAGGGGCTGGGGGTAGGGCCAGGTGGGAGACTGGGGTTGGAACCAGGTGGGGGGCTGGGGGTGGGACCAGGTGGGGGCCTGGAGGGTGGGACCAGGTGGGGGCCTGGAGGGTGGGGCCAGGTGAGGGGCTGGGGGTGGGGCCAGGTGAGGGGCTGGGGGTGGGGCCAGGTGAGGGGCCAGCAGTAGGCCGGGGCCCCAGTCTTTAGCACAGGCAGGAGAAGCAGGGGGAGACCCCGTTCTCCAGGAGGGCCAAGCTGAAGCCCACTTGGTCTGCCCTGTAGGTTCCTCTATGGGAAGAAAGTGGAGGGAACTGCCTTTGTCATCTTCGGGGTCCAGGACGGCGAGCAGAGGATTTCCCTGCCTGACTCCCTCAGGCGCATTCCGGTACCATCTACAGAGGCCGCTAGGTCCCTCCCCCGAGTCCCTGCCTCCTCTGAGTCCCCTGCCCTCTCTAAGCTCTCCTCTTCCCTCCCAGATTGAGGATGGCTCAGGGGATGCCGTGCTGAAACGGCAGGTGCTGCTGGATGGGGTGCAGAACGCCCGAGCGGAGGACCTGGTGGGGAAGTCTTTGTACGTGTCCGTCACTGTCATCCTGCACTCAGGTGAGGCCTGGTCTGAAGGCCAAACTCGGGACCACCAAATGGGCCAGTCTGAGAGGGGAGGCCCGGTTGGAGGAGAAAGCCTAGTTTAAGGAGGGAGGCTCAGAGTGAAAGTGGGGTCCATTCTGATGGGGTAAGCCCAGTCTGAAAGGGGAGGCCGAACGTGAAGGCTGTGTCCAGTCTGATGAGGGAGGCAGGGGCAGAATAAAGATTGGTCCAGTCTGATGGGGGAGGCAGGGCCAGTATAAAGGTGGGGTCTGAGCTGATGGGGAGGCCCGCTATGAAGTCTGTGTCCAGTCTGATGAGAAAGACAGGGCCAGTAGAAAGGTGGGTCCAGTCTGATAGAGGAGATAAGGCCAGCATAAAGGTGCGGCCCAGTCTGATGGGGAGCACAGGATCAGTGTGAAAGTGGACTCCACTCTAAGGGAAGAGGCTTAGTCTGAAGGTGGGGTCCAGTCTGAGGGAGGAGGCCTAGTTCTGAGGGGTGGCCCAGGAGCCAACACTCACAGCTGGTCCTCTCAGGCAGTGACATGGTGCAGGCAGAACGCAGCGGGATCCCCATCGTGACCTCCCCCTACCAGATCCACTTCACCAAGACACCCAAGTACTTCAAACCAGGAATGCCCTTTGACCTCATGGTGAGACCCAGGGCAGGAAGGGGTCCCAGTCCTCCCTTCTGGTACGCCAACCACACCCCTGAGCCTGCCTGAACCTCCCCCACCTGCCCCCCACATCATAGGTGTTCGTGACAAACCCTGATGGCTCTCCAGCCTACCGAGTCCCCGTGGCAGTCCAGGGAGAGGACAATGTGCAGTCTCTAACCCAGGCAGACGGTGTGGCGAAACTCAGCATCAACACACACCCCAGCCAGCAGCCTCTCAGCATCACGGTGCGTCTGGGCTCAGCCTCAGAACCCCACCACTGAGAAGACAGCGTGGGGGTCCTGCCATTTGCATAGAGACATTCTCATCTGCATAGAAGGGCGCACAGTTGGAGGAAACAGGGCTCTCCCGCTTACACACCCTGCGCCTTCCACTCCACAGAGAGACGCCCCATCCACGCACAGTCTCTCCACTTCCACGGGGGGAGGAGCCTGAATCTCACAGGAGGGCTGTGCAGTGTCGGGGACAGGCCCCTTGTTGTGAGGTGGTCTCCGTTCTCCTGGCTTCTGTGGACGTGGCCCTGTTGCCCCTCAGTGGGAGGGAGGCCAGTCTCAGGGCAGCTGCAGAGGTCGCCGATGGCCTCCGTGTCCCCCTGCAGCTCCCAGGCTGGGCACCCCGCTGACCCCTTGCTGTGCTCAGCATGCATATGAATTTCCAGTGGCTGCTGTGACGGATGGCCACGGCCTAGTGATCTAGAGCCACACACACTCATGGGTCTACAGTCAGAGGTCAGCAGTCCTGGCTCTGGGACGAAGTTCATTCCCTTGCTTTTTCCAGCGTCTAGAGGCCTGGCTCATGGCGCCTTCTTCCGTCTTTAAAGTCAGCTTAGTGTCTTCCAACGTCTCTCTCCCTTTCTCTCGCCAGTCTCTTTTCTCGCTCTCTCTTCTCTCCTCTTCTTCCTTTCCCCTCCTCATCCCCTTCCTCCTCTTCCTCCGTCTCCCTCCTCCTCTTCTCCTCCCTCTCCCTCTCTTTCCCTCTTTGTCTCTCTGTCCTTTCCTCTCTCCCTTGCCCCCACTCCACCTTAGTAAAGACCCTTGTGAAGACTTTAGATCCACAGGATCCAGCGTAATGATTACACCTCCAGGTCCCTAACTTCCTCTTACCTGCAAAGTGTCCTTTTCACCAAGAAAGGCCACCAGTTCCCAGGTCTCGGGGATTTGGGTGTGGGCATCCTTGGGAGGGACCAGCACGCCTCGCTGTCTCCCCACCCAGGTGCGCACCCAGAAGCAGGGGCTGTCGGAGGCAGAGCAGGCCACCAAGACCATGCAGGCGCAGCCCTACAGCACCGTGGGCAACTCCAACAACTACCTGCACCTGTCAGTGCCACGCACGGAGCTCAGGCCAGGGGAGACCCTCAACGTCAACTTCCTCCTGCGGATTGACCGTGCCCAGGAGGCCAAGATCCGCTACTACACTTACCTGGTCGGTGGCCACCTGGAAACCTCTGCCGCCCTCCGCCGCCTCCGCCTCTGCTGCCCCCTCCCCTCCCCCTCCCCCTCCGCCGCCCCCTCCCCTGCCCCCTCCCTCCTCGCTTCTCCCAAAGCCCCAGGACCCCTTTCCCCATCCCAGACCCCTCCCCGCACGCCCTCCTGAGCCTGAGGCCAGCCTGTCCCCCCAGATCATGAACAAGGGCAAGCTATTGAAGGTGGGGCGCCAGGCGCGAGAGCCCGGCCAGGACCTGGTGGTGCTGCCGCTGTCCATCACCACCGACTTCATCCCTTCCTTCCGCCTGGTGGCCTACTACACGCTGATCGGCGTCAGCGGCCAGAGGGAGGTGGTGGCTGACTCCGTGTGGGTGGACGTCAGGGACTCCTGCGTGGGCTCGGTAAGCGCCAGGGCTGGCTCCCTCCCTCTCCCTGCTCTTCCTCCTTTTCTCTCTCCCTGTCTCCTCTTTCTCTCTGTCCCTTTCTTTCTCCTTCTACTCTTTCTCTTTTTCTCTCTCCTCTTCCTCTCCTTGCTCTTCTCCCTCTGTCTCTCATCTGTCTCTCTTTTTATCTCTTTCCCTCTCTTTTCCTCTCTCCCTCTCTCCCTCCTTTTCCCCTCTCTTTATCTTTCTCTTTCCCTCTCTCTCTCCCTCCCTCTCTCCCTCCTTCTCTTCCTTTTTTCGCCCTCCCTTTCTCCGTTCCCCTCTTTCCCTCTTTCTCTCTCTCCCCCTTTTCCTCCCTCTCTTTCCCTCCCCTCTCTCTTCTCTCTTTCTCTCCCTCTCTCTCGCTTTCTCTCTCCCTCTTCACTCTCCCTCTCTTTCCCAGTCTGCCTCTTCCCCTCCCCCTTTCTCTCTCTCTCTCCCCCCCTCCCCTCCCCCTTTCTCTCTTTCTCTCTCTCTCTCCTGCAACCTCTCCCCCGACCCTTTCTCTCTTTCCACTCAGCCCAGCACCCCCTCCATGCCTGGCACTCCTCCCTCCCAGGACTGACTTCTTCCCGGGTCTCCACCTTCCCCACAGCTAGTGGTAAAAAGCGGGGAGTCTGAAGACCGGCAGCTTTCACCTGGGCAGCAGATGACCCTGAAGATAGAGGGTGACCACGGGGCCAGGGTGGGACTGGTGGCCGTGGACAAGGGTGTGTTTGTGCTGAATAAGAAGAACAAGCTGACGCAGAGTAAGGTAAGGAGGGGGGTCCCAAGGCTGCTGAGAGGAGGCAGAGGCATAGGGGCGAGGGGAGCGCAGTGGGGGTGGGGGAAGTGCAGTGGGGGTGGGGGAGTGCAGTGCAGTGGGGGGAGTGCAGTGGGGGTGGGGGAGGGCTGAAAGCAGAAGTCAGAGCAGACCAGACACAGGGACAGTTGAAGCTGAAGATGGGAATGAAGTTGGACAAGGGTTCAAATTTCAGATGGTCATGAGAACTGGACACTTTATTTTTTATTTTGTTTTATTTTGAGACAGAGTCTCCATCTGTCACCTAGGCTGGAGTGCAGTGGTGTGATCTTGATTCACTGCAACCTGTACCACCTGGGTTCAAGCAATTCTCCTGCCTCAGCCTCCCGAGTAACTGGGACTACAGGTGCCAACCACCACGCCCAGCTAATTTTTTTTGTATGTTTAGTAGAGACCGGGTTTCACCATTTGGCCAGATGGTCTTGATCTCTTGACTTCATAATCCGCCTGCCTTGGCCTCCCAAAGTGCTGGGATTACAGGTGTGAGTGACTGCACCCGGTCGAGAATTGGACAATTTCAACTGCGGCTCTGGAGGCCGAGGGCAGCACACCGAGGGTCATCCAGTGGGGGCAGTTTTGGGGGTGGAAGGAGGTTGGAGGTGGGGTTGGCCTGGGATCGGGAGTGAGGGTGGGAATTCAGAGGCAATCAGAAGGGGGATAGAAATAAGATTAGGAATGGAGGCAGGAGTGGTGGCTCACGCCTGAAATCCCATCACTTTGGGAGGTCAAGGTGGGAGGATCACTTGAGGCCAGGAGTTCCAGACCAGCCTGGGCAACATGGCAAGACCCCATCTCTACAGAAAAATTTAAAAATAACTGGGCATGATGGCGCATGGCTGTAGTCCCAGCTATTTGGGAGGCTAAGGTGTCAGGATTGCACTCCGGCCTGGGCAACAGTGGGAGATCCCATCTAAAAAAAAAAAAAAAAAAGAACAGAAAGAAAGTGGGGAAAAAAGAAGAGAGAGAGAAAAAAATAAAACAGAGAAAAAGAAAAGGAAAGGAGAGAAAGAGGAAAGGAGGGAGGAACGAAGGGAAGGAGAGAGGCAGAAGGAAGAGAAGAAGGAAGGGTGGAAGGGAAGAGGGGAGGAGGGAGGAGGGAGGAGGGAGGAGGGGAGGAGGGAGGGAGAAGGAAGGGAAAGAAAGAAAAGAAAAAGGCCAGGCATGCTGGCTCACGTCTGTAAACCCAGCACTTTGGGAGGCTGAGGCAGCGGATCACTTGAGGTCAGGAGTTCGAGACAAGCCTGGCCAACATGGTGAAATCCCATCTCTACTAAAAACACAAAACTTAGCTGGGTGTGGTGGCGGGTGCCTGTAATCCCAGCTATTCCGACAACTGAGGCAAGAGAATTGCTTGAACCCAGGAGGCGGAGGTTACAGCGAGCTGAGGTTGCGCCATTGCACTCCAGCCTGGGCAACAAGAGCAAAACTCCGTCTCAAAAAAAAGAAAAGTTGTGCAGGGGCAGGAATGGGGGAGATGAGAGTGAGACAAGGTGGGGTCATTTGGGAAGGGATGCGCAGGTCCATTTGGTGATCCTAACTGCTGGCCTGGCCACCCTGTGTTCTCCCACCCCTGTGCCCCCCACCTCCGAAGATCTGGGATGTGGTGGAGAAGGCAGACATCGGCTGCACCCCGGGCAGTGGGAAGGACTACGCCGGCGTCTTCCTGGATGCAGGACTGGCGTTCAAGAGCAGCAGTGGCCAGCAGACCTCCCAGAGGTCAGGTGAGGACGCCCCCCGAGCCAGTGCAGGGACAGCCAGCACCTCCACCTCCCAGATGCTGGGAGCAGAGCTCTGGAATCCGGGGCCCTGGGTTCAAGCCCCATCTCCGCCACCACCTAGCAAATCCCTTCTCTCTGAGCCTGTTTGCTCACCCATCAAATGGGAGCAGGAGCACCCCCACCTCACATGATGGTGAGGCGTGAGGCGAGGACCCTTAGTAGGTGCCTCATTCGTTGTTTTCTCGGTTCACCTGCCCCGCAGAACTTCAGTGCCCACAGCCAGCGGCCCGCCGACGCCGGTCTGTGCAGCTCATGGAGAAGAGGATGGACAAAGGTGGGGGGCCCTTCCCACGCTACCCTGCCCCTGAGCCCCACCCTGGGAGACCCCAGCCTGGCCGTGCAGGAGCCGGAGAGGGAGGAGGGGAGGGCCTGGCGTGGGTGGGGGATGGGGGAGGGGGGAGTGGAAGTCCTCGCTGGGGTCCATCCCGCGGCCCCCGCCCCGCTCAGGGTCTGGCCTGGGGGATGTGCTCCCGCAGCCGGCCAGTACGCCAGTCAGCTGCGCAGGTGCTGTGAGGACGGCATGCGGGAGAACCCCATGAGGTTCTCGTGCCAGCGCCGAACCCGCTTCATCACCCTGGGCGAGGCGTGCGTCAAGGCCTTCCTGGACTGCTGCAACTACATCACGGAGCTGCGGCGGCAGTACCAGCGCGCCAGCCACCTGGGCCTGGCCAGGAGTAGGTCCCACGGGCTGGGGGCAAGGGGAGGGAGCGGCCTGAGGAGGGAGGAGGCCTTGTCCGGGGGTGGGTGGGGGGGAGTTGGGGGTGAGACTGGAGAAGGTCCCTGTCTGAGCAGGGAGGAGGATTCTGTCTGAGGGAGGAGGATGTCCCTGTCTGAGGAGGGAGGAGAACTCTGTCTGAGGAAGGAGGAGGTCCCTGTCTGAGGGGGAGGAGGCTTCTGTCTGAGGGAGGAGGAGGTCCCTGTCTGAAGAAGGAGGAGACCTCTGTCTGAAGGAGGAGGCCCCTGTCTGAATGGGGAGGATCTCATGTCTGCACTTCTTAAGTGAAGCAAAGAAAAATGTATCTTACAAGAAGAGAAAATTGGGCGCAGTGGCTCACACTTGTAATCCCAGCACTTTGGGAGGCCAAGGCAGGCAGATCACTTGAGGTCAGGAGTTTGAGACCAGCCTGGCCAACATAGTGAAACCCCATCTCTACTAAAAATGCAAAAATTAGCGAGGTGAGGTGGCAGATGCCTGTAATCCTAGTTACTCGGGAGGCTGTGGTGGGAGAATCACTCGAACCTGGTAGGTGGAGGTTGCAGTGAGCTGAGATTGTGCCACTGCACTCCAGCCTGGGCAACAGAGCAAGACTGTGTCCCAAAAGCAAAACAAAAACAGAAGGAAAAAGGGAAGGGAGGGGGGGAAGGAAGGAAGGAAGGAAGGAAGGGAAAGAACGGAAAGAACGGAAGAGAGAAAGAAAACTGGACGGGCAAGGTGGCTTATACCCTTAATCCCTGCACTTTGAGAGACTGAGGAAGGCAGATTGCTTGAGTCCAAGAGTTCGAGACCAGACTGGGCAACATGGTAAAACCCCATATCTACAAAAATAAAATAAATTAAATTAATTAGCCAGGTGTGGTGGGGCACACCTGTAGTCCCAGCTACTTGGGAGGCTGAGGGAGGAGGATCATTTGAACCCAGGAGATGGAGGCTTCAGTGAGCCAAGATACCACTGCACTCCAGCCTGGGAGACAGCAAGAACCTGTGCCAAAAAAAAAAAAAAAAAAAAAAAAGGAGAGCGAGCGAGAAAACAAAAGACAATTCAAGCAAATTCAGAATGATCTCCTTCACAAAGAGGAAATGGTGTGAGGGCCATTGGGAAAATTAGACAAAAGTCTGGTCTACTGAAATATGGTTTACATCCACATGGGGGTGAGTTTTCTTTTTCCCCAGCATTGGGTAATTCCTTTAGTCCATTCGGAATCAGGAAAAAAAATGGCCAAATGTTACTATCCCAAGGCACTTGGATTGATTATTTCAGAGTATGAGTATATTTAGGTATCTCTTTAGGAATTCCACCCACTTTGGGCTGGGCACAGTGGCTCATGCCTGTGATCCCAGCACTTTGGGAGGCTGAGGCAGCAGGATTGCTTGAGATTGGGAATTCAAGACCAACCTGGGCAATGTAATGAGACAAAAAACTTATTTATTTATTTATTTATTTATTTATTTTTTTGAGACACTGTCTTGCTCTGTCACCAGGCTGGAGTGCAACCTCGGCTCGCTGCAACCTCTGCCTCCAGGGTTCAAGTGATTCTTTTGCCTGAGCTCCTGAGTAGCTGGGATTTTTGTTTTGTTTTTTTGAGACGAAGTCTTGCTCTGTCACCCAGGCTGGAGTGCAGTGGGACAATCTCAGCTCGCTGCAACCTCTGCCTCCCGGGTTCAAGCAATTCTCCTGCCTCAGCCTCCCAAGTAACTGGGATTACAGGCATGTGCCACCGCACCCGGCTAATTTTTGTATTTTCAGTAGAGTGGGGTTTCACCATGTTGGCCAGGCTGGCGTCGAACTCCCAGCCTCAGTTGATCTGCCTGCCTTGGCCTCCCAAAGTGCTGGGATTACAGGTGTGAGCCACCTCGCCTGGCCAGATTTTTGTATTTTTAGTAGAGATTGAGTTGCACCATGTTGGCCAGGCTGGTCTCAAACTCCTGACCTCAGGTGATCTGCCCACCTCGGCCTCCCGAAGTGCTGGGATTTCAGGCATGAGCCACGGTCTGGCTGGCCTGGTCTGTTCTAAATGCAGATCCAAACCCCCTGCAGGTGACCTGGATGAGGACATCATCCCGGAAGAGCACATCGTTTCCCGAAGTGAGTTCCCAGAGAGCTGGCTGTGGAAGATTGAGGACTTGAAAGAGCCACCGAAAAATGGGTAAGGCCGGGGTAGCCGCCACGCCGCCCACCCCAGGACCAGACCATTTAATCTGCATGCACCTGCCATCTCTTGTCTTCTCTGGAATCACGGTGCAACCCCTCAGCCCGAACTAGAAAAGTCAGGAGTTGGGTCACTCATGTGGAGGCACCCCCAGACCCTTCCAGCCTGTCTCTCAGGGTCTCTCTGCACCAGCTTGCCCCTCTACTACCATGCTAGATGTCACCTCCTGATGCCCCAAACTCTTCTCCATCCAGAATCTCAACGAAGCTCATGAATATATTTTTGAAAGACTCCATCACCACTTGGGAGATCCTGGCTGTGAGCTTGTCGGACAAGAAAGGTGAGACAGGATGGTGGCTAGTCCCAGGGAGGCAGGGACCCCAGGGTGTCTGAGCGTCATCTCATTTTGTTCAAACTCAACCAACCCTCTGTTTCTTGGCCCTTGACTCTCTGCCCTGGTTCCCACAGAGGTGTGGTTACCAGGAACTGCGGGAATCCTCGGTTCTTGTCTAACTCGGAAGACAGAATTCAGCCAAGAGACACAGAGCTGGGTTAAGTAGCAGAGTTGATGGAAGGAAGGAACAGCTCGGGCTGGTTCCGCTGGAAAAATTGTAGTAGCAGTGCTTATTTAAAGAGACAGGGCCGGGTTCAGTGGCTCACGCCTGTAATCCTATCACTTTGGGAGGCCAAGGTGGGTGGATCACTTCAGGTCAGGAGTTCAAGACCAGCCTGGCCAACATGGTGAAACCCCATCTCTGCTAAAAATACAAAACAATTAGCCGGGTGTGGTAGCAGGCGCATGTAATCCCAGCTACTGAGGAGGCTGAGGCAGGAGAATCGCTTGAACCCGGGAGGTGGAGGTTGCAGTGAGCCGACATCGTGCCACTGCACCCCAGCCTGGGTGAAAAGAGCGAAATCTGGTCTCTAAATAAATAAATAGCAAGAGTATGCTCTGAAAGATGACACACAGACCTGGCTGCCCAAGAGAATGAGCCAGCAGCAGATACTGCGGGTGGGCTGTTTTTAATGAGACTCTTAACCTGATTTTTCATGAAGGGGCATGAGAGGGTGTCACTTGCAAGCATGTTTCGGGAGGCCTCTTTGGGCGCACATGCTCTGTGACTGTACGTGCTAGCATGCACGTGGCGTGTTTCGTTATCATCTAAAATCTCCACCCAGGAGTGTGTTTTTTACTATTATAATGAGCAAAAGACGACTCTAGGGTGAGTTTTTGGAGCAGTGCACATGCTCGTCATTGGGTAAAATCCCTGGCAGGGTTATCTCTGGCTTAACACCTGATGAGTCGCCTTCAGGGCTGGAGGACGCCAACCACAGGGCCACGTGTAGCCAATGTAGCTGTCATCCTTTTCGCTGACAGTGGGCAGCGCTATCAGTGGGCAGCGTGTCCAGGACGTCTTTTCCCAGGGAGCTCCCCTGGGGTGGGGGGAGCTCTCTAAAATTGGTGCTTTTTCTTTCTTTCTTCTTTCTTTCCTTTTTTCTCTTTCTTTTCTTTTTCTTTCTTTCTTCTTCCTTTCTCTTTCTTTCCCTCCCTCCCTCCCTTTCTTTCCTTCTCTTTTTTCTTTCACTTTCATTCTTTCTTTCTTTCCCTCCCTCCCTTTCTTTCTCTTCTTTTTCTTTCTTTCTCTTCTTTTTCTTTTTCTTTTTGTTTCTCTCTCTCTTTCCCTCCCTTCCTTTCTTTCTTCTTTCTTTCTTTCCCTCTTTCTCCCTTCCTTCCTTTTCTTTTAAGACAGTCTCTCTCTGTCACCCAGGCTGGAGTACAATGGCACAATCTCAGCTCACTGCAACTTCCGCCTCCTGGGTTCAAGTGATGCTCCTGCCTCAACCTCCCCAGTAGCTGGAATTACAGTCACCCACCACCACACCCAGCTAATTTTTGTATTTTTAGTAGAGATGAGGTTTCACCATGTTGGCCAGGCTGGTCTTGAACTCCTGACCTCAAGTGATCTGCCTGCCTCGGCCTCCCAAAGTGTTGGGATTACAGGCGTGAGCCACAGCGGTGATTTTTCTTTAAATGTGCTTTATTTTTTCAGAGTTTTTTCAGGTCATGGAATAATTAAGGGGCGAGTACAGAGGGTTCCCACATACCCCTAGTCCCCACACATTGATAGCCTCCCCCTCTGCCAGTACCCCCGGTTGAGCAATGCCTTGGTTGCAATCAACAAACCTCCGGGGACACATCCCTTTCACCCTAAGTTCCAAGTTTCACACGAGAGTGTTGTACATTCCGTGGGTTTGGACCAATGGATAAGGACAGGAATCCACCCGCCATGTCGAAGTTTGAGACCAGCCTGACCAACATGGAGAAACCCTGTCTCTAGTAAAAATACAAAAGTTAGCTGGACGTGGTGGCAGGTGCCTGTAATCTCAGCTACTTGGTAGGCTGAGGCAGGAGGACTACTTGAACCTGGGAGGCGGAGGTTGCACTGAGCTGAAATCGCACCACTGCAGTCCAGCCTGGGTGACAGAGCAAGACTCTGTCTCAGGAAACAAACAGAAACAACAAAAAAAGAAAATATGTAAGAGGAAGCAGGAGGAGGAAACGCGTGGTTGACACTCTTTGTGGTTCCACACTCTTTGTGGAAGCTTTCTCTCTTTGCCTTTTTCTCTTTCTCTACCTAAATAAATCACTTTTCTGCCAAAAAGAAAATCCACAACATTAAGTGTAAATATTCTATTTATGCCCAAACTATAATTTATAATAAATTTAATTATAATTTATACATATTTATTATGTTTTTAATAATTATAATGTAATATATATTATATATAACATAATATATATTATTTATAATAAATTTGATACAATATAATTTAATAAACTATAATAAATCATGTATTACAATGTAATTTTGTTATAATGTATAATTATATTTTAGTACTATCATTTATTAACATATTAATATATAATGTATATTTTATTAGATATATAATATAAATGATATTTATTATGGATTACATATTTATAATTATACCACATTATAACTTATTACAAAACATTCTATTTAATCCAAATATACCCAAAATAGTATCATTTAAACATTTAGTAAAATGTTGCAAAGCCACATCACCCTAATAATAATGTGACTATACTCTTTTCATATTTGATAATAATCTACGAGCATATCAAAATTACTGATGATATATTTTATTTGCACTAAGTCTTCTAAATCTCGCATGTATTTTACAATTCAGTACATCTCATTTAGGATACTAGATTTTTTTTTTCTTTTTTTTTTTTTTGAGACAGGGTCTCACTCTGTCACCAAGGCTGGAGTGTAGTGGCGTAAATAGGATACTAGGTTTTCTTTTTTTAGTAGAGATGGGGTTTCGCCATGGTGGCCAGGCTGGTCTCAAACTCCTGGCCTCAAGCAATCTGCCTTCCTCAGCCTCTCAAAGTGCTCGTATTACAGGAGTGAGCCACCATGCCCAGCCCAGGATGCTGGGTTTTCATTGGAAATAGTTTGATCTGTATTTTAGATTTCATTACATATACAGCTGAAAAGGTAGATTCTCAAGCCGGGTACAGTGGCTCATGCCTGTCATCCCAGCACTTTGAGAGGCTGAGGCGGGCAAATCATTTGAGGTCAGGAGTTCCAGACTAGCCTAGGCAAAATGACAAAGCCCTATCTCAAAAAAAAAAAGGAAGGAAGGAAAGAGAGAGAAAAAGAAAGAGAAAGAAAGGGTAGAATCTCATACTCAAGTTGTTGCAAACATACTTAAACCTTTTCCACTCAATCAAGCATCATTTTTAAAAAACTAAGATTTAATTCACTTACCATACATCGCCCTTTTAAAATATGCAATTCAGACCGGGTGCAGTGGCTCACGCCTGTAATCTCAAAACTTTGGAATGCAGAGGCGGGCAGATCACCTTAGGCCAGGAGTTTGAGACCAGCCTGGCCAACATGGTGAAACCCCGTGTCTACTAAAAATACAAAAAATTAGCTGGGCATGCTGGTACATGCCTGCAATCCCAGCTACTCAGGAAGCTGAGGCAGGAGAATGCCTTGAACCCAGGATACAGAGGTTACTAGTGAGCTGAGATCAAGCCACTGCACTCTAGCCTGGGTGACAGAGCAAGACTCCATCTCAAAATAAATAAATAAATAAAATCATAATAAAAGGTACAATTCAGTGGTGTTTCATGTATTTACAATGAGCATCGGTCGTTTGTTTTGTTTTGTTGGGTTTGGTTTTAGAGACAGGATCTCACTCTGTTGCCCGGGCTGGAGTGCAGTGGTGCGATCATAGCTCACGGCAGCCTTGACTGCTCAAGCAATCTTCCCACCTCAGCTTCCCAAGGTGCTGTGATTAGTGGAGTGAGCCACTTGGCCTAGCTAGACGATCAGGTTTAAAGTTTAAGTCTGAATGACCAGGCGAGGTGGCTCACACCTGTAATCCCAGCACTTTGGGAGGCCGAAGTGGGAGGATCACAAGGTCAGGAGATCAAGACCAACCTGGCCAACATGGTGAAACCCCATCTCTACTAAAAATGCAAAAATTACCCGGGTATGGTGGTGGACACCTGTAATCCCAGCTATTCGGGAGGCTAAGGCAGAAGAATCGCTTGAACCCGGGAGGCAAAGGTTGCAGTGAGCCAAGACTGTGCCATTGCACTCCAGCCTGGGTGACAGAGTGAGACTCCATCTCAAAAAAGAAAAAAGAGTTTAAGTCTGAATTAAATTAAATACATTTAAATACAAGTAGAACAAATAAAAATACAGATCCAGCTTCTCACTCGAGCTAACCCCATTTCGAGTGCTCGGCACTCACTCACAGTTTGGGGCTACCATTTCAGAGATGCAGATATATTTTGGAGATGTCCCTTCCTCCCTACACATAGATACCTGGGTCAAACTACAAACAGAATGGAAATCATTAAATGACGGTAACCCCCAGCCATCCCTGTCATCTGTCACTTACCACCATTGACAGCATTTAGTTCATGGGCTTCCGCAAAGATAGTCTGAGTTAGGGAGAGCTCCCGAAGTGAGTAATAAGAGCTGAGACCCGGGAGACAGAGCTTGTCCACTCTGTTCACCCCCCGACCTTGACCCTCCATGTGGGAAGTAGCAAAGTTCCTTTTTAAAATTTCCTCTCTTCTTAAAAAAAAAAAGTGTGCTAGTAGCTCTTTGTTAAGTCCTATCCTATGCAGCTGTTAGACATGCTTACAGGCACGTAGTACATTCTGTGTCCTTGTACTTTAACCAAGATATCTGTGCTGGACGTGCTCACAGGCATGTCTCAGCTCTCCATTGCTTTACCTGTTGAGAAAAGGTTTAAGTTGTTAGCCAGTCGGGTTTTAGTTCAGATTGTGAGGTCTGGCTCCAACCAATGGAGATCAGACACAGCAGTAAGGACGACCCCAAATGCGTAAGGGCTAAATTTGTGTGTGTTCCTTTATTCGTTGTACTCTCGTTGGAAAATGGCTAGGGAGAGTACCCTTCCTGCAGCCCAGGAAGTAAAAATTGCGTGGCACAAAGATCCTTTGTCTCAGTGCTGAGTTTTCTTTGTGGCGCCGAGCCTCTATTTCCATCTGTTTCCAACACTCCATGTTCTGTCTCTGCCCGGCAGGGATCTGTGTGGCAGACCCCTTCGAGGTGACGGTAATGCAGGACTTCTTCATCGACCTGCGGCTACCCTACTCTGTCGTTCGAAACGAGCAGGTGGAAATCCGAGCCGTTCTCTACAATTACCGGGAGAAGGAAGATCTCAAGGTGGGTCCCAGGGTGGCAGATGCTTCATGGAGGCTGCATGCTGGTAGGTAGCCTGTTGCACACACGCTTGCCCTCATACTTTCTCTCCCTGGCAGGTGAGGGTGGAGCTGCTCCACAACCCAGCCTTCTGCAGCCTGGCCACTGCCAAGAGGCGTCACCAGCAGACTGTCACCGTCCCCCACAAATCCTCGATATCCATTCCCTATGTCATTGTGCCCCTAAAGACTGGCCTGCAGGAAGTGGAAGTCAAGGCTGCTGTCTACCATTTTTTCATCAGTGACGGTGTCAAGAAGTCCCTGAAGGTCGTGGTGAGTGCTCTGGGCACCCACAAATGCTTGTCCTTCAGAGAGGGCTCCTGGTCTTCATACTATTGACTCAGGTTGGAGATCCAGGCTCTGAGACACTGAGAATCATAGTGTCTGGCTTAGGAAATTTGGAAGTCCCAGAATTTCAGAAGCGGAGCCAGGATTGGGGTAAAGTGAGGGAGATAACCCCAGACACAGAATTTTAGGGGGTGCCAAGAAGCTCATCAACCATCGCCAATCAATAATATGGTTTTTTTTAAAATTTTTTTGTTTTGTTTTGTTTTTTGAGATGGAATCTCACTCTGTCTCCCAGGCTGGAGTGCAATGGCACGATGTCCTCTCACTGCAACCTCTGCCTCCTGGATTCAAGCGATTCTCCTGCCTCAGCCTCCTGAGTAGCTGGGATTGTAGGCGCCCACGACCACACCCAAACTTTTTTGTATTTAGTAGAGATGGGTTTTCACCATGGTGGTCAGGCTGGTCTCAAACTCCTGATCTCAGGTGATCCATCCGCCTCAGCCTCCCAAAGTGCTGGCGTTACAGGCATGAGCCACTGTGCCCGACCCCAGTAATATTTTTATATTCAATTTTAAAATTTTATTTTAGTTATTTATATTTTTGAGACAGAGTCTCACTCTGTCACCCAGGCTGGAGCGCAGTGGCATGATCTCAGCTCACTGCAACCTCCCCCTCCAGGGTTCAATCGATTTTCATGCCTCAGCCTTCGGAGTAGCTGGAATATTACTGGCATTCACCACCACGCCCAGCTAATTTTTGTATTTTATTGTATTGAGACCCTGTCTCAAAAACAAATAATTCAAAAGCTTATATTATTTCATTATTAATTTATAGTTTTCTGATAAATTCACAACACAATAGGCAGGTGTTTGTATTGGCTTCTTATAAGGAGGGAAGCTGAGGCACAGAGAAGTTAAGTAACTGCCTCCTAATCACACAGCTGGGGGAGGGGCCGGGTTCAGAAGCTTTGACACCTATGCTAGGGTAATTCTAAGGACAGTGCCCTGCTGACCATCTGTGTGTCTGTTGTGTCTGTCTGTCCTTTTATCTATCGAATGACTCCCCCCTACCTCCAACACCGAGTAGCCAGAAGGAATCAGGATGAACAAAACTGTGGCTGTTCGCACGCTGGATCCAGAACGCCTGGGCAATGGTGAGTCGGCCGCAGGAGTAGGGGCTGCCAGGCTGGCGGGGTGCGGCGGGAAACGACCTGACCTGGGTTTGGTGAGGTAGGGTACGGTGGGAGGGAGCTAGCGCCATTGGTGTGTCTCACCCCACAGGAGGAGTACAGAAAGAGGATGTCCCACCTGCAGATCTCAGCGACCAAGTCCCGGACACAGAGTCTGAGACCAGAATTCTCCTGCAAGGTGAGATGCCCTTGGCCCCAACCCCATGGGGTCCAGGAAGGCATGGAGGGAGCCGAATTCCATCTCATTCTGGAGGTGCTTAACCCGCACCTTTCTCTTCCCCTTCAGCTAGGACAGCTCCTCTGTGATCCGATTTCTCTCTTTAAAATTTTTTTTATTATTATTATTTTATACGGAGCCCTGTCACCCAGGCTGGAGTGCGATGGCGTGATCTCAGCTCACTGTGACCTCTGCCTCCTGGGTTCAAGCGAGTCTCCTGCCTCAGCCTCCCTAGTAGCTGGGATTACAGGCACACACCAGCCCCCCAGCTAATTGTTTGTGTTTTTAGTAGAGATGGGGTTTCACCATGTTGACCAGGCTGGTCTCTAAGTCCTGACCTCAAGTGATCTGCCCGCCTTGGCCTCCCAGAGTGCTGAGATGCTGAGATTACAGGTGTGAGCCACTGTGCCCGGATTAAAAAATTTTTTTCAACCATACAGACATTCTTTGCTATGATCAGTTTTATAGAAGCCTCCAGATAGTATTTAATTCAGCAAAGAGCTTTTGCTGACACATTAGTTTGTTTAATTTTTTCTAGAACTTCTATGCTTCTTAGATGGGAATTCAGCTTAAATGAGAAGCAATAGCCTGTAATCCCAGCACTTTGGGAGGCCAAGGAAGGCAGACCACCTAAGGTCAGGAGTTTGAGGCCAGCCTGGCCAACATGGTGATACCCCATCTCTACTAAAAGTACAATAGTTAGCTGGGCGTGATGGCACATGCCTGTAATCCCAGCTGCTCAGGAGATGAAGCAGGAGAATCACTTGAACCCAGGAGGTGGAGGTTACAGTGAGCTGAGATTACAACACTGTACTCCAATCTCCAACTTGGGTGACAGAGCAAGACTCCTTCTCAAAAAAAAAAAAAAAAAAAAAAAAAAAAACAGGCAATATAGTACAAGACCAGAAATTCTGGAGCTAATTTCTTGCCCCAGTAGGGTAGACTGGAGAAAGATATAAGGCTCTGGGACAAGCCTTGTTTTTTTCATCTTTGATAGTGGAAGAATAATAGTATCTACCTCCAAGTGTTGGTGTGACTTTTTTTTTTTTTTTTTGAGACAGAGTCTTGCTCTGTCACCCAGGCTGGGGTACGGTGGTTTGCAACTCACTGCAACTTCTGCCTCCTGGGTTCAAGCAATTCTCATGTCTCAGCCTCTTGAGTAGCTGGGACTACAGGCACCAGCCACCACGCCTGGCTAACTTTTGTATTTTTAGTAGAGATGCATTCCACCATATTGGTCAGGCTGATCTCGAACTCCTGACCTCAGGTGATCCACCCACCTCAGCCTCGGAAAGTGCTGGGATTACAGGTGTGAGCCACTGCACCTGGCCTGGTGTGACGATTAAATGAGATACTCTATAGTGTTCTCTTAGAACAGTCTGGGAAGTAACATTAAGCACAGTATGAGTGTTCCTGGATATCATTACTGGAATTATTTCACTGCTGGTGAAACGAGACCCAGGGAACAGGGTACCCTTATGAAGCACGTCCCCCTCCCTACAGTGCAGACCCCCAACAGCCACTCAGCCATGCAGCCACCCCTCCCAGAAGTCACATTTTCCCAGCCCTCGCCTGTCCCCAACCCCGACCCCTTGGCCCTGGCTGGATAGGAGGCTGGAACCCTTTTCACCCCACCCCAAGGTGGGTCACCCGGCTTGAATGACGTCCTCTCCTCACCGGCTGCAGGGACCCCGGTGGCCCAGTTGACAGAGGATGCCATCGACGCGGACCGGTTGAAGCACCTCATCGTGACCCCCTCGGGCTGCGGGGAACAGAACATGATTAGCATGACACCCACGGTCATCGCGGTGCATTACCTGGATCAAACGGAGCAGTGGGAGAAGTTCGGCCTGGAGAAGCGGCAGGGGGCCGTGGAGCTCATCAAGAAGGGTAGGCGCCCTGACCCTCTTGGAGACCCCAGGGTCCCCTCTCCAAGCGCTCCCCTCCCCTAAGACCACACTTTGTCTCAAGATCACCCCCTCCCGTGAGGCCCCACCTCCTCTCCTGGCCATTCCCCTTTTTCGAGGCCCCACTCTTTCCAAGGCCACGCCCTCTGATGCCCTGCCTCCTCCCTGGCTAGGCTTCTTCAGACCTCGCCTCTTTTTTTTTTTTTTTTTTTGAGACGGAGTTTCGCTCTTGTTACCCAGGCTGGAGTGCAACGGCGCGATCTCGGCTCACCGCAACCTCCGCCTCCTGGGTTCAGGCAATTCTCCTGTCTCAGCCTCCTGAGTAGCTGGGATTACAGGCACGCGCCACCATGCCCAGCTAATTTTTTGTATTTTTAGTAGAGACGGGGTTTCACCATGTTGACCAGGATGGTCTCGATCTCTCGACCTTGTGATCTACCCGCCTCGGCCTCCCAAAGTGCTGGGATTACAGGCGTGAGCCACCGCGCCCGGCGACCTCGTCTCTTTCAAGGCCACGCCCATCCCGAGGCCTACCTCTTCTCAAGGCCACGCCGCCGTTTAAGGCCGTGCCTCCTCTCAGGCCAAGCTCAGGAGACCCTGCCTTTTCTCAAGGCCACACCCACCTTCTGAGGCCCACCTTTTCTCAAGGCCATGCCCTCTGAGGCCCTGCCTCCTCCCAGGGCCGACTCATGAGACCCCGCCTCTTAGGGCAACGCCCATTTGCTGAGGCCCCTCCTCTTCTCAAGGCCACAGCCTCCTGTGAGACCCGACCTCTTCTCCCAGCCACTCTTACCTGAGGCCCCACCTTCTCGCCAGACCATGCCTCTTCTCTGAGACTCTACCCCTCTCTGAGATCTCTTCCCTCCCTGAAAGCCTCCCACCCTCAAGATCCCTCCCTTCTCCGAATCCCAATCCTCTGAGAACTCCTCCCCCTCCTCGCTCTGATCCCCCAACCTCTTTGAGTCCTTCCCTCTTTAAGCTGCCCTCCTCCCAGAATCCCTCGCGACCCTGAACCTCTGTCTCCTCTCTGCACCCCTGCCTTCCTGGTGTGCCCCCTCTGCTCAGCCCCGCTGTTTTGGGGTCACTGTCTCTTACATGCAGGGTACACACAGCAGCTGGCCTTCAAACAACCCAACTCTGCCTATGCGGCCTTCCTGGACCGGCCTCCCAGCACCTGGTGAGTCCCAACAGCCAGTTCAGCCAGCTTAGGCCATGCATACCCTCTAATCTCACACCCCAGCAGGACCCAGACCCCAGCCAGGGGTAGTCCCCTACGCCAACCTTGCTCAAACAGCCCAAGACGCTTCCGCCCGCAGAGTCCGGGCATTCGCTGGCTGAGTGGCGCGTGATCATTAAGCAGATAGCCTTAAGCACGGGCCGCGTGCAACAGCTGGGTCCTGGAACCTGGGAAAGCAAACCAGGCAAACTGGGCCACTCATTGGCTGGTTGGCATGGCAGTCTTTATATCTCAGAGCCGATTGGCTCACGCTCTGTGCCAACCCCCAGGCTGACCGCCTACGTGGTCAAGGTCTTCTCTCTGGCCGTCAACCTCATTGCCATCGACTCCCAAGTCCTCTGCGGGGCTGTTAAATGGCTGATCCTGGAGAAGCAGAAGCCTGACGGGGTCTTCCAGGAGGATGGGCCTGTGATACACCAAGAAATGATTGTAAGAGACTGGGATTTAGGGCAAAATGGAAATGAGTCTCATAGGATGAACACGAGAGAGACCCCCACTTCCATGTGCCCACTGCCCAATTCCCTTTACAGAGATTGGGGCGGGGGCGGGGGCAGAGAGAGAGAAATGAGCCAGAGGTGTCACTCCAGCATTGCAAAACCCAGACACCTGTGGAGCCCAGTGCAAAATGAAGATGCCCGGCCTCTTGTTCAGAAATTATGAAGAATTTCATTATGACCGGGCGTGGTGGCTGAGGCCTGTAATCCCAGCACTTTGGGAGGCTGAGGTGAGTGGATCACAAAGTCAGGAGTTTGAGGCCAGCCTGGCTAACATGGTGAAACCCTGTCTCTACTAAAAGTACAAAATTAGCCGGGCGTGGTGGCACAGGCCTGTAATCACAGCTGCTTGGGAGGCGAGGCAGGAGAATTGCTTGAACTCGGGAGGCAGAGGTTGCAGTGGGCCGAGATCATGCCCCTGCACTCCAGCCTGGGCAACAAAGCAAGACTGTCTCAAAAAAAGGGGGAGGAGGGGAATTTCATTAAACCAAGTGCAGGGGTCCTGCCTGGGAATCCCCTTCTCACATTCAATCCATCAATACCCACATTCTCCCATGATGTTGCAAGAATCTTTCCCTTCTCTCCCTCCTCATGACCAGCCCCTGGACCAAGCAATACTTCCCCCTCCCCTCCTTATTAGGAGACCCTGTAGAAGCCACCTCCTGGCCGTCATCCTGGTGGCCTCTCACTCTAGTTGGCTCTCAGACACTCACCACACAGCAGCTGTGGTGATTTTTTTCAAATCCAATTGGATCAGTCTTTAGAAAGTCCCGTGGCTCCCCCATGGCTCTTAAACACAAAATTCCTTCCAGCAGTGGTTCTCAAAGTTTAACCCTCAGACCAGCAGCAGCACCCATGAACTTACTAGAAATCCACGTTCTGCGGCTAGGCTCCATGGTCCATGCCTGTCATTCCAGCACTTTGGGAGGCCAAGGCAGGAGGATGGTTTGAGCCCAGGAGGTCGAGGCTGCAGTGAGTCATAATCATGCCACTGCACTTCAGGCTGGCAACAGAGTGAGACCCTATCTCAAAAACAAAACATATACTGAGACCAGGCCCCAGACTCACTGAATCTGGGGGCAGGACCCAGGAATCTGAGGGTTTTTTTGTTTTTTTGAGATAGAGTTTTGCTCTTGTGGCCCAGACTCGAGTGCAGTGGTATGATCTCAGCTCACTGCAACCTCTGCCTCCCCGGTTCATGCGATTCTCCTGCCTCAGCCTCCCTAGTAGCTGGGATTATAGGCATGCACCACCACTCCCGGCTAATTTTGTGTTTTCCTAGATGGGGTTTCTCCATGTTGGTCAGGCTGGTCTCAAACTCCTGACCTCAGGTGATCCAGCCACCTAGGCCTTCGAAAGTGCTGGGATTACAGGTGTGAGCCACTGCACTCTGTCTGAGGGGTGTGTGTGTGTGTGTGTGTGTGTGTGTGTGTATGTGTGTATGTTTTGAGATGGAGTTTTGCTCGTTACCCAGGCTGGAGTGCAATGGCGCAATCTCAGCTCACTGCAACCTCCACCTCCTGGGTTCAAGCAATTCTCCTGCCTCAGCCTCCCAAGTAGCTGGGATTACAGGCGCCCACCACCACACCCAGCTAATTTTTGTATTTTTAGTAGGGACAGGGTTTCACCATGTTGACCAGGCTGCTCAAACTCCTGACCTCAGGTGATCCACCCATCTCAGCCTCCCAAAGTACTGGGATTACAGGCGTGAGCCACCACACCCTGCCTAGGAATCTGAGTTTTTTAAAGTACCCCCATTCCCTTAAGTGATGATAATGTGTGCTTGAGATGGAGAATCACTGCTTCAGTCTGACTTTCAGGCTTCCAGACTTCCAGCTTTTCTTCTCTTTCCAGGCTCCATCCATCAATAGGAGCCTTGCTCTATTGTGCCACAGGGCCTTTGCACATGCTGTTTATGCCACCTAGTATGCTAATCCCTGCCCTCTATGAGAGTTGACTCCCTTGGGGACACTTTTCCTCACCTCCCAAACCAGGTCACACTCCCACAGTTCATTGCCACTGTTGTGTACTCTTCCCCTGCACAGAACTCGTCTACTTATAGGTATCTTGGCTGGGTGTGGTGGCTCACACCTCTAATCCCAGCACTGTGAGAAGCTGAGGCAGGTGGATCACCTGAGGTCAGGAGTTCGAGACCAGCTTAACCAACATGGGAAACCCCATCTCTATTAAATACAAAAATTAGCCAGGCATGGTGGCACATGCCCGTAATCTCAGCTACTCGGGAGGCTGAGGCAGGAGAATTGCTTGAACCCAGGAGGTGGAGGTCGCAGGGAGCCGAGATTGTGCCACTGCACTCCAGCCTGGGCAACAAGAGTGAAACTCTGTCTCAAAAACAAACAAACAAACAAAAACAAGTATCTCTTGAGGAGCTGGGTGGACCATATCCATCTTCTCTACTAGATAAGAGCTCTGTGAGGGCTAGAGCCCATGTCTGGTTTTACAACAGGTCAACCATTGTACCCATGGTGCCGGCACAGAGGCCCTCCATTGACATTTGCAGAAGGAAGAAATGATTGCATGAATTAATACTAAGAAGTTTGACCTACCTGTGGAGCAGGGTGACACGAAAAGAGCCTCAGCCCTGCCCAGTACCCCTGATTCTGCAGGGGGGATGACTGGTATGCATGGACACACCTGTGACCCCATCCTTGCTTTCTTCTGCTCCCCATTCCAGGGTGGCTTCCGGAACACCCAGGAGAAAGACATGGCCCTCACGGCCTTTGTTCTCATAGCGCTGCAGGAGGCTAAAGAAATTTGCGAGGAGCTTGTCAACGTAAGTACCCTCCCCCTTCCCACCCTACCCTACCTCACCTGACACAGAGCACAGCCACGGTGGCGCACTGAATCTGATCCATTCTAGTTTATGAGTGGCACTTTGGAGAATCTCTCCCCACACTTTGTTCAGCGACGTCACATCAACAGCATGAAATTGGCCCCAGTGGGAGCAATTTACACCACAGCAATTGTCAATCGTTATAAACCAAGGATCCCTCCACCCTCCCACTGGAGAGCTGGTTGTTAAACGTTTACCAGCACACCATGGGGTACGTGGACTTCTCCAGATACATAATAGGTATTCAGCGACAAGGCAGCTCATGCCTAAAATGTCTGGGAAATCCTCAAAAATGGACAAATCTAAGACAGATATATCCGAAGGGCAGAAGTCCCTGATGCTCAGGAAGCGTTGCTTGTATGCGCCTTACTAATGAGACGGCAATGCCCACGTGACCGGAGAATCTGATCCTCTTTCTCGCAGAGCCTGCCACAGAGCATCACTGACGCAGGAAACTTCCTTGAAGCCAACTACATGAACCTACAGAGATCCTACACTGTGGCCATCGCTGGCTATGCCCTGGCCCAGTTGGAAAAACTGAAGGGGCCTCTTCTCGAGAAATTTCTGAGCACAGCCAAAGGTGAGGGATGGCCTGGAGGGGCGAAGGCTGGAGTTTAGGGCAGGAAATCCTGAGCTGGGATGCATGGCTTTTAGCTGAGCTGGGATGGATGACCCTAAGCCAATGGATGGACAGTCCTAGCTATCAAGCTGGGACACATGACCCTGAGCTGAGTGGGGATGCATGGCTGTCAGGTTTACCAGGTGCTCGCCGTCAACCACACAAGAAGGTTTGTCACGTGATTCATTCAGCAAATGGTTGTTAAGCATCCATTTCAAAGGGAGAAGTGAGAGTGGATGAAACGAGGCAGGAGCCAACGAACTGAGAGTCTCAAACGTCAGCCAGGACACCTGGACACCAACACGTGCAGCATGCGTCTTTTTCTGAGCTTTGTCTGAGCCAACCCCAGGCTGGACAGAGCAGTGAGCATTGGGTTGGGGTATCCTCTTTGCAGATAGGAACCGCTGGGAGGAGCCTGGTCAGCAGCTCTACAACGTGGAGGCCACATCCTATGCCCTCTTGGCCCTCCTGCAGCTAAAAGACTTTGACTCTGTGCTTCCCGTCGTGCGTTGGCTCAATGAGCAGAGATACTATGGTGGTGGCTACGGCTCTACCCAGGCAAGTGGTCCCTCCACCCCAGGAACGTGCCTATCTGCCTTCTGTGGCTTCCACGGGCCTCCCAGAGAAGACGCCGAGGCCCAGAGAGGCAGTGATGGGAGGGGAGTGGAGAATCAGTTTTTCTTAGTTGCAAACCCATCTATAGGTTATAGAATACAATCTAGATATTCCAAGCTGTGTGTTGAGCCACCTTCTTGCCCCAGGTGTCTAGATCCTGTTCTTAGGGCCCAGGTTCAGCTCTAAGCCTCTCTCTCCACCTGGTGGGTTCTAGACCAGGTTCCCAGTTCTCCCAGGCTCCCAATGTCACACTGTCTCACTGGCGGGCCCCATACGATGCTCTCAGTTACCCTAGGGCATTATCCAAACCCTCTTCTAGACCATGATTTCAGTAACTTGAGGCTTCAGCATCATTGGGCTCCAGCTGACCTCTCTTTCCAGTGGTCTGTCAATTATGTTCTCAGCATTACAGTATCACTTTTGGGCTCTAGATTATATGCTCAGTGTCCTCTGGCTACAGTTTTATTCTGTTTTTCGTGAGTGGGTTCTAGACATATTCTCAGTGGCTCCAAGTCGTGGTGTAAGACTCTGTCCTCTGGATGGATCTAGACCACATCCTAAGGGTCACTAGACCTTTAATCTTATATCTAGACTTTCTGGTGGATTCTAGACATGTTCTCAGCATCTCCAAGTCCTGGTGTAAATTTCTGTCCCACGGAGGGTTCTAGAACATGTTCTCAGTGTCCGAGGACTTCCAGTGTTAATCCTGAACTCTCTAGTGGGTTCTGGGCCACAATTTGATGTCCCAGCTATGATTTGAACCTCTTTATCCCCCACTGGATTCTAGCCACTTTTCAAGGTTCCCAGCTCACCATCTTTCTCTCTCGTGGGTTCTAGGCCACCTTCATGGTGTTCCAAGCCTTGGCCCAATACCAGAAGGACGTCCCTGACCACAAGGAACTGAACCTGGATGTGTCCCTCCAACTGCCAAGCCGCAGCTCCAAGATCACTCACCGTATCCATTGGGAATCAGCCAGCCTCCTGCGATCAGAAGAGGTACAGTCACCCAGCCAAGCCCTCCTCACGCTCGCTGTCACCCTCTCCACCAGCCAGGGTTTAGTGCTAAGGAAGAGGGAGGGCAGGTGATCATCACAGGCAGCAGAAGGCTTAATTCCCAACATGCTGTCTTCTCTCTCCTCACTCTGCAGACCAAGGAAAATGAGGGTTTCACTGTCACAGCTGAAGGAAAAGGCCAAGGCACCTTGTCGGTAAGGAACAGGAAAACAGAAACCCACACTGGCCTGGCTCATGCCCCTCTGTCCCAGAGGGACCCTCTCTGCTTGTCTTCAGCAGTCCTAGTCCTGTGGGCTGACATTGTGTCTCCTCTCCCATCTTACCAGGTGGTGACAATGTACCATGCTAAGGCCAAGGGTCAACTCACCTGTAATAAATTCGACCTCAGGGTCACCATAACACCAGCGCCGGAAACAGGTAAAAGGAATCGGGGCCTTATCTGCCACCTTCCTCCTACCCCGCTTCTAATGTCTTCGCCCCTCCTGAATCAACACACAGGTATACCCTCTCCCATCTTTCTCTCTTCTGTGTTTCCAGAAAAGAGGCCTCAGGATGCCAAGAACAGTATGGTCCTTGAAATCTGTACCAGGTAAGAAGCTAGATGCCTGGGGTTCATCTTGGCCATCCCTCTATCTCTAGCAAGACTTCTTGCAAAGGATATCCATGATATTCAATACTTACCAAGTTCACTGTGTATCTGGTACTGTTCTAAGTATCCGCCACGAGGTAGAGAACACAGAGCATCCTTGATTTGCATGTCGGTGTGAGACCACAGCAATGACCATAGAAGTTGAGACTGTCCAAGTGAGCTTAGCAATCAATGGAGAAAAGTACACAATCATTCCATGACCTTTAAATGTTTCTTTTTTTCTTTTAAGAGAGATAGGGTCTTGTTCTGCCAGCCAGGCTGGTGTGCAGTGGCATAATCGTAGCTCACTGTAACCTCAAACTCCCTGGCTCAAGCGATCCTCCCACCTCAGCCACTGAAGTAGCTGGTACTACAGGAGTGTGCCGTAACACCTGGCTAATTTTTATTTTTTGTTCCTTCTAGACGTAGGGGCCACTGTGTTGCTCAGGCTGGTCTCGAACTCCTGGCCTTGGGCAATCCTCTCCCTTGGCCTCACAAAGTTTTGGGATTATAGGCGTGAGCCACCATGCCTAGCCTAAGTGTTTCTATTACAACATTTTAAATTCTCATACTGCTAGTTATAAAGATGTAGGGAAATGAAAGATATAGTAAGATGAGTATTTGACTACACTGTAATTGAAAACACTAGAACATTGAGATGCAAGGTGTTGTTTTTTTTTTTTTTTTTTCCTTTGTAAAACACTTAACGGAGAGTGCCTCAGGAAAAAAGTCATTACAAAAAATGCTTGCCTTCTTCTCTTTGTGTAATTTACAACATGGAGTAAATATCTTTTCTATGCCTTAATACGTTGTCTTGCTCCTAAGTTTGGATCAGCTTCCAATATGTTATCCTTTGAGCTTTCCGTGTCATGAAATTCCTCCAAGAGTTCCTTTAAAGTGACTTTTTATTCTATAATGCCCCTTCCTCTTAGACATCTTCATCCTTTTTGTCCCCATGACCTTCCTCATTTATGCTAATACATTTGCCTTCACTGAGTTCCTCTAGCCACTTGTCAACATCCCCATGCCCTGCTAGTCTCCTGTAACTCCATTTATGCCCTCTTTGAAGTTCACTTCTGGCATGATCACTCTTCATTTCTTTGCTGCATTTGTATCTTCGTTGGCCAGTTCCCTCTTTTGGTGATACGTTGTTGTACAATCTCATGGGAGTTTGCCACCTGGAGACAGGGAGGCAACATAACTACACACTTTGCTGTCTGTGCATAAATGGAATAGCAGAAGCTCAGTGACCAATCACTGATGGACTTCGAAAGAGTGACAGTAACTGGCCGTCAATTATGATGCTCATCTGTTATTTATGTAGTGATTTCTAGACTGAAGAGTTAGTAGCAAAGTCTATACCTCATGCAGCTACTCATGATCAATATACCAAGATGCTGAAATGTGAACCATGTCACTGGGGTACTGATTCATGCCAAGTGAGGGTTGTCTGTACTCTTGCCTTTGTTTTCTACAACTGATGCATGGAGGGGGGTCAGATAATGCAACCAATGTTATTTAGAGCTGGAATTTGAATCCATGCAGTTGGGTCCAGAGTCTGAGCTCTTAATCAATCACCTTGACCATTACACTACCATGTCTTTTATTTCCTTTGGGGAAATGTTTCCTAAAAAATGTAACGCCCCTCTGTGCTGCTATGTGGGAATTGGAAGTCTCAGTGCCTGACCAGACCTCCTTGTCCAGGAACAGACCCTTGGGGCTGACCCCACCTTGGGACCCAATATCCTTCTTTCTGCACTATCCAGGTACCTGGGAGACCAGGATGCCACTATGTCTATACTGGACATATCCATGATGACTGGCTTCGCTCCAGACACAGAAGACCTCAAGAAGGTATGAAGGGCTCAGAAGCTGGGATAAGTGGAAAGGAGCCTGGGGTCTGTCTGGAAGAGGCTGCAGGCAGAGAAGGGTCCAGGAAGGATTTTTCACAGTCTTTACCTTTCCCCAGCTGGTCAATGGCGTTGACAGATACATCTCCAAGTATGAGCTGGACAAAGCCTTCTCCGATAGGAACACCCTCATCATCTACCTGGAAAAGGTGAGGCTGCATCATCCTCCCCTGGGAGGCGTCCATGGGCACCTTGACCTCTATCTGGCTGGTCTTGTCTTTTCTCTTCAGCTTTTGTCTCTGGGTCAGGCTAGCCCTAGGCTAAAGGAGACAGGGTCTGTGCTGCTGGGTGATAGGGGAAGGAGCTCATAAAATAAGGGGGTCAACCCAGTGTCTTCTGTAAGCATCTCATCTTCTGACCATTTGGCTCCTTCAGCTTCTCATCAGCGTCTTAAACCATTGAAAAATAGCCCCTTTGGGTTTTTTTTTTAAGTGCTTTGTAGAGAGAAAGCTCTTGCCTTGTTCCCCAGCCCAATCCCGAGCTTTGTTTCTTTCTTTGCATCTATTTCTCTCTTCTGTTGTTTTCTTTTTTTTTTTTTTTTTTGAGACGGAGTTTCGCTCTTGTTACCCAGGCTGGAGTGCAATGGCGCGATCTCGGCTCACCGCAACCTCCGCCTCCTGGGTTCAGGCAATTCTCCTGCCTCAGCCTCCTGAGTAGCTGGGATGACAGGCACGCGCCACCATGCCCAGCTAATTTTTTGTATTTTTAGTAGAGACGGGGTTTCACCATGTTGACCAGGATGGTCTCGATCTCTCGACCTCGTGATCCACCCGCCTCGGCCTCCCAAAGTGCTGGGATTACAGGCTTGAGCCACCACGCCCGGCCTTCTTCTGTTGTTTTCTTTCTTTCAAGAGACAGGGTCTCGCCGTATCACCTGGGCTGGAGAGCAGTGTCTTGATACTAGCTCACTGCAAAGTCAAATTTCTGGGCTCAAGGGATCCTCCTGCCTCAGCCTCCTGAGTAGCTGGGACTACAGGTCTGCAACACTGCACCCAGCTAATTTTTTGTTTGTTTATTTTTTCATAAATATTATGCTTTTTTACCTAGCCTTTTTTTTTTTTTTTTTTTTTTTCACTGCAGCCTTGATCTCCCAGGCTACATAATCCTCTCACCTCTGCCTCCTGAGTAGCTGGAGTTACAGGTGCATGCAACCATGCCCAGTGAATTAAAAAAAAGAAAAGTTTGTAGCTATGGGGACCCACTATAATGCCCAGGCTGGTTTTAAACTCCCAAGCTCAAGTGATCCTCCCACCTCAGCCTCCCGAACTACTGAGATTACAGGCATGAGCCCCTGGTGCCTGTCCCCAGCTAAATTTTTGTTCTTGTTTCTTCATAAATATTCTGTGTAAGTATCCAGCTGATTGTTTTATTTTTTGTAGAGATGGGGGTCTTGATATGTTGCTCAAGTTGGTCTCAAACTACTGGCCTCAAGCACTCTTCCTGCCTCAGCCTCCTGAAGGGCTGGGATTCTAGGCACGAGCCACCACACCTGCCCTCTCTTCTGTTATTTTCTCTCTATATGGTATTCTCTTACTCTTTTATCTCTACCAAGATTGGGCCTTTCTCCTCTCTCTTCTCTATTTCTTCTCATTCTCCTATACCCATATCCTCCCTGCTAACTCCTGATACCCACAGGGCCCCTCAATCCCATTTTAGTCAGTTTAAGTAACACTAGCTACTAAAACAAAACCCCTAAGAATATGGGATCTTAATACAACAGACTTGTATTTCTCACTCATGTAAAGTCCAGTTGGCATGGGAGGTAAGGAGGGGTCCCTCTGCTCCATGTTGTCACTCAGGGATCCAAGCACCTTCCATCCTGGGGCTCTGCAATCCTTAGGATCTTTTGTAGTTCTCTGTAGGATTTGTTCACTATAGATGAAAAGAAGATTGTACAGGGGTTGTTTTTATGGGCATAGATAGCAATTCATTGGCCAGAGTTCAGCCACCTGACCACACCTAATTGGAAGAGGAGCTGAGAAATATAGTCTAGCTGTGAGCCTAGGAAGAAAAGTAAATGGATTTGGTGAATTGCTCATTTTTCTTCACCACTTCCTCCTCGACTCATTCAATTTCTCCATCACTGCCCCAGCTCGCAGGACCTAATGCTGGACTCCCTCCCACATCACCCCACTGACCAAGCTCCTCCTTCCCCGTCAGGTCTCACACTCCGAGGAAGACTGTCTGTCTTTCAAAGTTCACCAGTATTTTAACATAGAGCTTATCCAGCCTGGTGCAGTCAAGGTTTACGCCTATTACAACCTGGGTGAGCAGCCAACCTAGGGCCTGGGGTCTAATGGTTCCAGGGGCTGGAGGGTTCCAGGGGCTGGAGATTCCCAGGTATATATGAGTTGTGGGGATCTGAGAAGGAAGCTCTAAGGAGTCCAGGAATTTGAGGATTAGTAGTCTGAAGGTCCCACAAGTTTGAAGGTCCCAAGGATCTATGAGTTGAGGTTCTGAGGTTCTGAGGGGATCTGAGAATGAAGTTCTAAGGAGTCCAGGGATTGCAGGATTTGTTATCTGAAGGTCCCAGGGGTCTGAGGGTCACAAGGATCTATGAGTTGGTTCTAGGGATCTGGGAGTTGGGGGTCTGATGGATCCAGGAGTCTCAGGGACCTGGGTATATGTGAGTTGGGGGAGGCATTCTGAAAATAAGGGTCTAAAGATTCTAGGGATATGACAGTTGGAGATCTGAGTGTCCCAGGAATGTATGAATTTGGGGTCTGAGGGTCCAAGGCGTCTGTGAGCTGGGTCTGAGAATCCCAAAGATCAGAAAGTAGAGGGGGTCGGTCTGGGGGTCCGAGGGAGCTGAGGGGTTGAAGACCTGGCGTCTCCAGGTCTGTAGACTGAGAACTGGGGATCTGGACCTCCCAGGCGTGGTCTTGGGAGGGAGGCCCTTATCCCCTGATCTCCTCCGCATCACGTCCGCCTGCAGAGGAAAGCTGTACACGGTTCTACCACCCGGAAAAGGAGGATGGAAAGCTGAACAAGCTCTGTCGGGATGAACTGTGCCGCTGTGCTGAGGGTGAGTTCCCTGGAGCCAGGAACAGGCGGGCCTGAGCAAGCCACACTTCCCCAGGCCGTCCATCCCGTGGCCAGGGACCCCCCCAGGGGCCATATCCAGGGGAGATGCCAAGAGGGGTGGGCTCCCAGAGCTGGCCACACCCAGGGGCAGTAGGCCCAGATGAGGAGTGGGACTTAGACTCTGTCTCCGCCCCCACCCTACAGAGAATTGCTTCATGCAAAACTCAGGAGATAAGATCACCCAGGAGGAACGGCTGGACAAGGCCTGCGAGCCAGGAGTGGACTATGGTGAGTGGGGTGGGGGCGGGCCACTCGTGTGGCTGTGTGTGTCTACCTGTATGGTGGCTGGTAGGTATGGTTGTCATGGTGTGGCTTCAGGCTGTGGCTGTGGGTGACTGTGGTGTGTGTGTGTGCATGTGTTGTGAGGGGCCGTGACTGTGTGGGGAACAGTGACTAGGAGTATGTGTACGTGAGAAAAGGTGAGTGTGGTTGTGTGCAGTGTGGCTGTGAGGTTGTAGTTGTGTATGGCCACGGTTATGTGAAGTTCCGTATATGACCACAGTGGTTGTGGCTTTGTGTGCTGTGATTGTGGCTGGTTATGCTCGTGGCCATGAGGCTGTAGTGTTGTGTGCATATGAGTAGCTGTCATTGCCTCGTATACATGGTACATTACTACACTTTATAGGTGGCTGGGCCTGTGTGCATGCACGTGACCCTCTATGCTTGTGTGTGTAATGAGGGGTATGCCATAATGTGACTGCCTGTGATTCTCCAACTTTCTGCTTGGGGGAGAGAGCCACATGCCCCAGTGCACTTGCAAAACAGGGTGCCCCTCACGGTCAACCTAGCCCACGACCCACACTGTCCACCTGTCCCCCACAGTGTACAAGACCCGACTGGTCAAGATCCAGCTGTCCAATGACTTTGACGAGTACATCATGGCCATTGAGCAGATCATCAAGTCAGGTCAGCCTCAGCACGCTGCCTGGGGATAGGGGCGGCTCCCTGACTTCCTCCCCATGGGTCAGCTTCTTCCCTCTGCCCACCACTCCAGGCACGGATGAGGTGCAGGTTGGGCAGCAGCGCACATTCATCAGCCCCATCAAGTGCAGAGAAGCCCTGAAGCTGGAGAAAGGGAAACTCTACCTCATGTGGGGCCTTTCCTCCGACTTCTGGGGAGAGAAACCCAAGTGAGTGTTGTCCTGCGCACGCAGGCGCAACCACCACGCCCACACCACGCCCACACCATTTGCCCCGCCCCATGCCACGCCCACATCACGCCCCTTCCTGACCTGCTGTTCCTACCCTCCAGCATCAGCTATATCATCGGGAAGGACACTTGGGTGGAGCACTGGCCAGAGGACGACGAATGCCAAGACGAAGAGAACCAGAAACAATGCCAGGAATTGGGCACCTTCACGGAGAACATGGTTGTCTATGGGTGCCCCAACTGACCACACCCCCATTCCCCCACTCCCAATAAAGCTTGTTATATTTCACGTGTCTGGAGTTCTTTGCCAGAGAGCAAGAGGCTGCAATTCCCCCAGCCGCCTCACCTGTGGCTCAGCTCCAGCCCACTTGAAACCTCACCTGTTCCCACTGCAGTCTCTCCTGGCGTTCACCTGCTAGTGTGATGACTTCTTTGTCTAAGAAGCATGGACCTGCCTGTCCTGCACGTAGCATGACGTGAACCTGCATCTCGCCTCCATTTCGCCTGCATACTCACCTGTACACTCACCGGTTAGCTCACAGCCCCTTCACCTGAGTTCTCACCTCTTTGCTTACCTGTATCCTCGCCTGTTAATTTTACCAAAATTTTCCTTTCCTTTCTTTTTTTTCAAAATCCATTCCACACTGTCTTCTTTTTTGGTGGGGTGGGAATGGAGTCTCGCTCTGTCGCCCAGGCTGGAGTGCAGTGCCGTGATCTTGGCTCACTGCAACCTCCACCTCCCGGGTTCAAGTGATTCTTCTGCCTCAGCCTACTAAGTAACTGGGATTACAGGTGCCTGCCACCTTGTCCAGCTAATTTTTGTATATTTAGTAGAGAATGGATTTCACCATGTTGGCCAGGCTGGTCTCGAACTCCTGACCTCAAGTGATCTGCCCACCTTGGCCTCCCAAAGTGGTTGGCTTGCAGGTGGGAGCCACCACACCCAGCCCCCCCATCACCTAGTTATAAGCCCAGATGCATTCGCTCTTTTTTTTCCCCTAATGTTCTCCTCGCTCCCAATCTTACAGATATTTTCATCTGAATCTTTACCGGCTCGCTCATCTGCACCCTCAGCTCTATCCACATATGGGTTTATGTTGGTGGTGGTGGTGGTTGGTTTTTTGCGGGTTTTTTTGAGATGAAGTATCGTTCTTGTCACCCAGGCTGGAGTGCAATGGCACAATCTCGGCTCATTGCAACCTCTGCCACCTGGGTTCAAGTGATTTTCCTGCCTCAGCCTCCTGAGTGCCTGAGATTACAGTCAGATGTCACCACGCCTAGCTAATTTTTGTATTTTTATTAGAGACGGTGTTTCACCACGTTGGCCAGGCTGGTCTCGAACTCCTGACCTCAGGTGATCCTCCCACCTCGACCTCCAAAAGTGCTAGGATTACAGGCGTGAGCCATAGTGCCGGGCCAGGGTTTTTTTGTTTCTGTTTTTTGCTTCCTCACCTGGCCCCAACACCTACATCTCTATCTGTAAGCCTACCTGTATCTTTACCTTAACAACATTCTTACCTATATTCTCACCTATTTTTTCGCAACTGCATCCTCTTCAGCGAATGTATTTTCTCTGTGTCTTCATCTGGGTCCTCACCCGCATCCTTACCTGCATGCTTTTCTAGGTATTTTCTTGTGTTCTTGCCAGCGTTCTCACCTACATTCTCACCTGCAGATTTATCTGTCTTCTTACTGTAACCACCCAATGGATTCGCTTTGTCCACTGCCTAGACAGAGCCAATTTATCAAACAGGGATTGCAATGGAGAAAGAGCAATTCATGCAGAGCCGGCTGTGCGGGAGGCCAGAGTTTTATTATTACTCAAATCAGTCTCCCCGAGCATTTGGGGATCAGAGTTTTTAAAGATAGTTTGGTGGGTCAGATGCAGTGACTCACGCCTCTAATTCCAGCACTTTGGGAGGCTGAGGCAGGTGGATCACAAGGTCAGGAGTTTGAAACCAGCCTGGCCAATATGGTGAAACCCCATCTCTACTAAAAAAAAAAAATACAAAAATTAGCCGGGCATGTTGGTGGGCTCCTGTAGTCCCAGCTACTCGGGAAGCTGAGGCAGGAGAATGGCTTGAACCCAGGAGGTGGATGTTGGAGGGAGCCAAGATCGTGCCACTGCACTCCAGCCTGGGTGACAGAGCGAGACTTCATCTCAAAAAATAATAATTTTTTTAAAAAAACAAAAAGACGCAAGATGGAGTCAGTTAGGTCTGATTTCTTTCACCATCATAATTTCCTCAGTTAAGATTTTGCAAAAATGCGTTACCTGCCCCTCCTTCTGCATCTATCCCTGTAGCTTCACCAGCACCACCAACCTGCAGCCCTGCTGTGCCCTGCCACCTGCATCCCCCCGTCCCCCTTTGCATCCCTCCTCCCTCGTCCAGCCTCACCTCACTCTCACAGAGCCTGTTTCTAGATGGGCCTGAGTGAGGAGTCAATGCTTCAGGTGGAGCTGTGTCTGGTAACTGTACACGAGAGGGGACAGTGGCGGGGGTGGGGGCTGGCCACCAGGGCAGTGGTTCCGGCTGGAGCTCCAGGGAAGGAAAGACGTGAGTCAGCAGGCAGGGAGGGGGTGTGGGGCTTTGTGGTCACAGCATCACCAGCACTGCGTGGGGAGCCACAGCCTTGGGTGTGGGGAGTGGGAACACATTTGCTGAGGGGAACTGAAGCCCCGAGCACCTCCTCTTGCTGCACCTCTGGTCCCTTGGAGACTGGGAGGGTGTGTGTATGGAGGGTGGGATGCAGCCTCCCAACTCCGCACCAAGTCATCACGAAACCCCCAGTGAGCCTGAAAGTCACACCTGCACAGCCTTTTTTCCCTAAGACTCCCCCACCAACCAACTCCAAGGGTACGGGGAAAATGGATGCACACCCACCCTGCTCCATCCAGCTCCCAAATGCCAAAGCCTCCGGCCAAAGCTTCATAACTCACTAGGTACTGGGTGTCCCAGCTGACATCTGCCAAGCCCACCACTCTACTTCACATCCTTCTTCTCATTTCTTTTCTTATTCACTCCTCCATTTTTTTTTCTTTTTCTTTGAGACTGAGACTTGTTCTTTTCCCCAGGCTGGAGTGCAATGGTGTGATCTCGGCTCACTGCAACCTCCACCTCCCAGGTTCAAGCAATTATCCTGCCTCAGCCTCCCAAGTAGCTGAGATTACAGGCATGTGCCACCACGCCCAGCTAAATTTTTTGTACGTTTAGTAGAGACGGGGTTTCACCATGCTGGCCAGGGACTGATCTCGAACTCCTGACCTCAAGTGATCCACTTGCCCCTGCCTCCCAAAGTGCTTGGATTACAGGCCTGAGCCACTGCGCCCGGACTTCACTCCCCCTTTCTCCTGTCTGCAATCCATTTGATTCATTTCTTCAACATGAGAGTTTTGTGTTTGCTTTTATTTTGAGCTAAAACCTATCACTTGAGGCTGTGAATTGTGCAGATAGGATCTTATAAATCTTACATTCTAAAAGGGGGAGGAGGAAAGAACCCTTGAAGACAGTAAGGGGCCGGGTGCGATGGCTCATGCCTGTAAGCTCAGCACTTTGGGAGGCTGAGGCGGGTGGATCATTTGAGGTTAGGAGTTCGACACCAGACTGGCCAACATGGCAAAACCTCGTCTCTACCAAAAATAGAAAAAATTAGCTGGGCATGGTGGCAGGCACCTGTAATCCCAGCTACTCAGGAAGCTGAGGCAGGGGAATCACTTGGACCCAGGAGGCGGAGGTTGCAGTGAGCTGAGATGGCGCCACTGCACTCCAGCCTGGGCCACAGAGCAAGACTCCATCCTCCCCACTGTCCCCCAAAAAGGAGGGCATTGTGGAATGGATTTTGGACAGTGAGGATGGCCAGAAAGGAACGTTCTGTTCACCCATGCGGTAGGTCCAGCAGTTAAGAAGATCACTTAGCTTGAGTGGCATGAGGGCTAATGTATGGGATAACATAGCTAGGCTAGGTGACCAGTTGTCTGTAAAACACTAGTCTAAATGCTGCTAGAAATGTATATTTCTTTATTTTTTGTCATTTTTTTCTTTCCTTTTTTGTTGAGAATGGGATCTGTTGGAAATAGATGCTCAGTGCCACAAAGAAAAATTAGCACTGAAACAAAGGATCTTTCAGCAACACGATTTTTACTTTCTGGACTGCAGGAAGTGTACCCTCCCTAGCCACGATGCCACTAGAGTACAATGAACAAAGGAAAAGCAGACAAATTTATCCCTTACGCACCTGGGGTCGTCCTTACTGCTGTGTCTGATCCCCACTGGGTGAAGCCAGACCTCACAATCTAAACTAAAACCCGATTGGCTAATCATTAAAACTTTTCTAAACAGGTAAAAGCAATGGAGAGCTGGGACATGTGTGTGAGCACGTCCAGCACAGATATCTTGGTTAAAGTACAAGGACATAGAATGTACTACGTGCCTGTAAGCATGGCGTGTCTAACAGCTACACAGGACAGGGTTTAACAAAATTATTAGCACACTTATTCTTTAACAAGAAAGGAAACTTTAAAAAGGACCTTTTCTACTTCCCACAGGGTCTCACTATTTTGCCCAGACAGGTCTCAAACTCCTGGGCTCAGACAATCCGCCCCACTCTGCCTCCCTAAGTGCTGGGATTACAGGTGTGATCCATAACACCTGGCTAGAAAGATATTTTTCAGATGGGATTCACATCAACAACCACAGCTGACTTTCAGTACAGGAGACGAGCCTTGGTAATGAGAGTGGGCCGCATCTGATCAGCGGAAGGTCTGAGGAATAAACACCAAAGTTTCCTGCAGAAGGAATTCTGCCTCAAGGTTGCGACCTAGAAATTCTGCCTGAGTTTCCAGCCTTTAAGACTGCAGTATCACCTCTTTCCTGAGCCTCCAGCCTAACTGGCTTGTCCTGTGGATTTCTGACTTACCAGCTGTGATCGTGTGAGCTAATTCCTTGAATTAAATGTGTTGCGATCTCTCTGACGCTATTCTTCTGTTTCTCTCTCTCCATCTTTGTATCTCGGTCTCCTGTCTCTCTCTAGCTTTCTGTATCTATGTCTGTCTCTATAGATTTTCTTTTTTTTTTTTTTAAGACAGAGTTTTGCTCTCGTTGCCCAGGTGGGAGTGCAATGGGATGATCTTGGCTCACTGCAGCCTCTTCCTCCCAGGTTCAAACGATTCTCCTGCCTCAGCCTCCTGAGTAGCTGGGATTACAAGCATGCACCACCACAACCGGCTAATTCTTTGTATTTTTAGTAGAGACTGGGTTTCTCCATGTTGGTCAGGCTGGTCTCAAACTCCGAACCTCAAGTGATCTGCCCGCCTCGGCCTCCCAAAGTGCTGGAATTACAAGCGTGACCAAGTGTGCCTGGTATTTTTTTTTTTTTTTTTTTTTTGAGACACAGTCTCACACTATTGCCCAGACTGGAGTGCAATGGCACAATCTCAGCTCATTGCAACTTCCGCCTCCCAGGTTCAAGTGATTCTCGTGCCTCAGCCTCCCGAGTAGCTGGGATTACAGGAGTGTGCCACCACACCCAGCTAATTTTTTATTTTTAATAGAGACAGGGTTTCACCATATTGTCCAGGCTGGTCTCGAACTCCCAACCTCAGGTGATCCACATGCCTCGGCCTCCCGAAGTATTGGGACTACAGGCGTGAGCCACCGCGTCCAGCCTGTAGGTCTCTATCTCTACCTCTATCTGTCTGTCTTCTATTGGTTCTGTCTCTTGGGAGACAACTGCTCAATACAGGGAGGGCTCCTGTGAGGAGAAGTTTCTTGAGTCAAGACACAGATGACCAGGGGAAACTGGCTTTGGAGATCTGGAGAAGATGGTTCCCACCAGTAGGAAGAGGAAGTACAAAGAAAGACCCAAGACGTCTGCCGGGGCAGAGTGAGCAAAAGCCCAGGGGCCCCAGTGAAGGTCGCTTGGTGTCCTAGCCTGAGCTCAGGGGCAAGCTGGCAGCAAGCTTTATCTATAAAGGGCCAGAGAAGTGTTTTTAGTTTTCAGAGTCAGGAAGTAGAATCAAGGATATTACCAAGATACTTCTGAAACAAGACAGAAGCCAGGCGCAGTGCCTCAAATCTATAATTCCAGCACTTTGGGAGGCCGAGGAGGGCAGATCACCTGAGGTCAGGAGTTCGAGACTAGCCTGGTCAACATGGTGAAACCCCTTCTCTACTAAAAATACAAAAATTAGCTGTGCATGGTCATAGGTGCCTGTAATCCCAGCTACTCAGGAAGCTGAGGCAGGAAAATTTCTGGAACCCAGGAGGCAGAGGTTGCAGTGAGCCAAGATGACACCACTGTGCTCTAGCCTGGGTGACAAGAAAGAAAGAAAGAAAGGGAGGGAGGGAGGGAGGGATCCAGGCACAGTGGCTCACACCTGAAATCCCAGAACTTTGGGAGGCCAAGGTGGGACGATGAGGGACCCAGTATCTAATATACAAACTTTGCTTTTTAATTAGCCAGGTGTAATGGTGAATGCCTGTGGTCCCAGCTACATAGGAGGCCGAGGTGGATGGCTTGAGCCCAAGAGTTCAAGGCTGCAATGAGCTGTGATTGTATCACTACACTCCGGCCTGGGCAGCAGAGCAAGACCCTGTCTCAATCAATCAAACAAACAAACAAACAAATGAAAGAGGAAATTTCCAGCCTGGAATAGCCTGTTTGCTTAGGATGGGCCATCTGGGATGGTGGGCAGGCTTTGCTACCAGCCACTGGAGACATTCTCTGGACAAAGAGTGACCCATCTGAGGCATGTGGCCTGGAGGGCCAGGAAAGTCAGGTTAGCAGGGATGACAGGTGACCACCAAAGTCAATTTCTGTCTCTGCTCCAGTGACTCATATCCCAGAGAATTTTTTTCTCCAGAGAGCCTAGCTCCCATCTCTGCAATTCACCCAGTAATTCAGCAGGAGATTCCCCCACTCAGTGCACAGCAGTTGTCAACAGAGGAGACTCCAGCAAGTAGGTGGCCACCACCACACACTGGAATTACAGGAGTGAGCCATCACGCCCAGCCGAGTTACTGATTTATTTTATTTTATTTTATTTTATTTTATTTTATTTTATTTTATTTTATTTTATTGAGACAGAGTTTTGCTCTCGTTGCCCAGGCTGGAGTGCAATGGCACGATCTCGGCTCACTGCAACCTCCACCTCCCATGTTCAAGCGGTTCTCCTACCTCAGCCTCCCAAGTAGCTGGGATTACAGGCATGTGCCACCATACCCGGATAATTTTTGTATTTTTAGTAGAGACTGGGTTTCTCCATGTTGGTCAGGCTGGTCTCGAACTCCCAACCTGAGGTGATCCACCCACCTCGGCCTCCCAAAGTACTGGGATTACAGGCGTGAGCCACTGCGCCTGGCTGAGTTACTAATTTTTAAATAGTTTTGTTATGTGACTTTTACCCCAAGAAAACAAAATCCAAGTAAGTAAGTGAGCTTGCACTAGCTAGAGGGTAAAACGTGAATTTTAAAGCAGCCACAGGTAAAGCAGGACATCTAGGCACCTAATGAGGAAGCTACTGCAACAGTCAAAGCGAGACATGCGGGTACCTTAGCGTCTCAGTCAGCTTGGGGCGCTGTAACAGGATACCACTGACTACATGGCGTGAATGACAAGCGTTTATGTATCATAGTTCTAGAGGCTGGAATTCCAGAGCAGGCTAAGGTTCTGGTGAGGGCTCTTCCTGGTTTCTAGACGGCCACCTTCTTGCTGCATCTTCACATGGAGGAGAGAGTGAACACCTCCTGTCTCTTCCTATTTTGATGCAGATCCCATCATGGGGCTCCAACGCCATGACCTGGTTACCTCCCAGAGGCCCCATCACCTAGCACCATCACATTGGGGATTAGGGCTTCAACATATACATTGGAGGTTGGCAGGGGGGATGGGCAGACACAAACACTCAATTCACAGCACTGAGCTAGGGTGATAGCAGCAGGGATGGAAACCGGCGGTGGGATTTGAGATCTGGCTTGGAGCTTGACTGAACAGGACTTGCTGCAGGGTAGAATGTGGGGACAAGGCAGAGGGAGGGACTTCCAGGTCTTAGGCTTGGTTTACTGGGTGAACAGTGGGTCTAACACCGGACTATGAATTCCAATGTTTGAAATCCACGCATGAATGCATGCACGCGCTCTGGGATCTGGGTCACTGGAGCAGAGAGCAGAGAGGGAAACTGACTTTGGTCGTCACCCCTCCTCTCTGCCAACCGAACCCACCTGGACCTCACTTATTTGTCATACATGGACCTCTCCACACATATGCACACGCCTGCGCACACACGCGCACACACACACACACCAGTGCACAGGTACACACAAGCACACACATGCACACAGCACACACATGCATGCCCGTTTGCACGTACAATGCATGCACATATATGCACACATATGCACGTGCATGTATGTACACAAACCACATGCACACAGACGCACCACACACGTATGCATGCACCTGCCTGCAGATCCACACACATGTACACACCAGCACATGTGTGCATACACAGCCATGCACCTGCACACATGTGCACAATACAAACTTGCATGCACACAACTGAATACACAAACCCACATGCACACATGCATGCCGACTCAGACACACACACACACACACACACAGAGAGCACACATCCACGCCTTCATTCTGCTTTTGCACTTTTCACATCAAACCACAACAGAAAGCCGTGTGTGGCAGCTCACGTCTGTAATCCCAGCACTTTGGGAGGCTGAGGCAGGCAGATCACTTGAGGTCAGGAGGTCAAGACCAGCCTGACCAACATGATGAAACCCCATCTCTACTAAAAATACAAAAAGGAGCTGGATGTGGTTGGGGGCATCTGTAGTCCCAGCTACTTGGGAGGCTGAGGCAGGAGAATCACTTGAAGCCAGGAGGTGGAGGTTGTAGTGAGCTGAGATCATGTCACTGCACTCTCAGTCTGGGTGACAGAGTGAGACTCTATCTCAAAAGGAAAAAGAAAAAAAAACCCACAACATATTATTTTCTTGTTTATGAGGTTTCTTGTCTCTCTGACCCCACCAGAAGAGGCCCACCATTGGAGCAGGGGCCCTTGTGACTCTCGTTCATTGCTGCATCCCCCACACCTACAACAGTGCATGGCCCACACAGGAAGTCCTCAGTAAGTATTTCGTGGCACCAAGTGATGTGTCCAAGAAGGGAAAGCTGGAGGCTCCCCACTGCACTTCCCACCTGAGTCACATTTTTAGAAGGCTCTGGAAAGTGTGAGAGTCTGCGTGAGTGACAGTGAGACAGGGCAGAGGCCGGGGCGGCCGGGGGCGGGGGGACAGGAAGAAGAAGACTGGGGAAAGGGGTGGGGCTGATCCCCAGCTCTAAAAGCGGCCCCTGGGTGCCTGTCCTCAGCGTGCACAGCCCAGGAGTGTTGAGCAATTCTGGTTTCCTCTGAGGCTGAAGGACCCAGACGTGCTAGCCCCGCTCCAGGCACCTTGGGCATGGAGGAGAGTGTAGTGCGGCCCTCGGTGTTTGTGGTGGACGGACAGACCGACATCCCGTTCACAAGGCTGGGACAAACCCGCCGAAGACTTTCGTGCAGGCCGGCCCCGGTGGGTCTGGGTGTCTTGGTGTCGCTGATGGGGGCTGGGCTGGCTGTCCAAGGCTGGTTCCTGCTGCAGCTGCACTGGCGTCTGGGAGAGATGGTCGCCCGCCTGCCTGTGAGTGGAGCCTGGGGACTGACGGTCGGTGGAGGCAGGGCGAGGAGGGTCTCCTGTGTCACTGTGGGTCACTGCATGTCTATGTCTGTGTGTGTGTGTGTGTGTGTGTGTGTGTGTGTGTGTGTGCACGTGCAGAACAAGGCACAGGCTGAGAACAGCTGGCTTGACCGGTTGCTGCTGTTGTCCCCGGACAAGTGAATTCACCTCTCCAAACCTCAGCTTTCTCATCTACAGAATAAGGGCAGTCTCTTCATAGAGCGTGAAGAAGTATGCTATGGTGTGTGTGGTGCCAGATGGTGCCTGGTCTAGCTGTCGGAACTGACACCCCAACATCGCTCGGCACACCCCTGTGCACACACACATGCATTTTTCTGTACTTATTCCTGTTGCTGCGATTGTCATTAATTCTCTAACCATTTCCATCTGTGGCAATCTCTCTCTCTCTCTCTCTCTCTCTCTGAGATGGAGTCTTACTCTGTCGCCCAGGCTGGAGTGCAGTGGTGCGATCTCGGCTCACTGCGACCTCTGCCTCTCGGGTTCCAGCGATTCTCTGCCTCAGCCTCCCGAGCTGAGATGACAGGCACTCAACATCACAACCGGCTAATTTTTTGGTATTTTTTGTATTTTTTTTTTTTTTTTTTGTATTTTACCATCTTGACCAGGCTGGTCTTGAACTCTGAACTTGTGATCCACCCGCCTCGGCCTCCCAAAGTGCTGGGATTACAGGTGTGAGCCACTGCGCCCAGCCTCCATCTGTGGGAATCTCTCAAACTGCTTCCAGTTGGCCGTGGATGTGTCTGCCTGTCTGTGTGCCTCACCTGTGGGTCTGCGTGTGCCCAATACCATATCCATATGGGTTTGGCCCCTTTTGTGTCCTGGATCTGGATCCAGTGGCCACACATTCGTGTCCACGTACCCATATGGACGTATGTTCATGTACCCACACGTCCACACACCTACCCATCTACAGCAGGTGTATTTGTGTTGTGAGTCTCTGTCTCTGGGTCTCTGGGTCTATAGACGCACATGGATCCTAAACCACAAACCACGTGTCCACGTATCTGAAGCCATGTGCGTCTTTTCAGTATCATGTCAATGTTGAGGTCTGTGCCCTGTGTCAGGTGCTATATTCTAAGGGTGGTGTCCCGCCATATCCCTCGTCTGCTTTTTTTTTTTTTTTTTTTTTTTAGACAGGGTTTCTCTCCCATCACCCAGGCTGCAGTGCAGTGGTGCAATCTTGGCTCACTACAACCCCACCTCCCAGGTTTGAGCGATTCTCCTGCCTCAGCCTCCTGAGTAGTAGCTGGGATTACAGGCATCTGATGCTGTGGCCAGGCTAATTTGTGTATTTTTAGTAGAGATGGGGTTTCACCATGTTGGCCAGGTTGTCCTTGAACTCCCGACCACAAGTGATCCACCCACCTCAGCTTCCCAAAGTCCTGGGATTACAGGTGTGAGCCACCACACCTGGCCTCACTCATGTATTTTAAATATTACTTATTCATTTAATTACATATTTATTTATCTTAGAGACAGGGTCTCACTGTGCTGCCTGGGCTGGAGTGCAGTGGCATGATCATAGCTCACTGCAGCCTCGAGCTCCTGGGCTCAAGCAAGCCTCCTGCCTCAGCCTCATGAGTAGCTGGGACTACAGGCACACTGTAGCATGCCCAGCTAATTTTTAAAAATTTTTGTAGAGACCAGGTCTTGCTGTATTGCCCAGGCTGGTCTTGAACTCCTGGCCTCAAGCGATCCTCCCACTTTGGCCTCCCAGAATGCTGGGATTACAGATGTAAGCCACCACGCTGGACAATGTTACTTATTTATTAAACCCTCCTCTCTTTTTATTTATTTATTTTTTTGAGACAGAGTGTCACTCTGTCACCCAGACTGGAGTGAAATGGTACAATCTCAGCTCACCGCAACCTCTGCCTCCCAGGTTCAAGCGATTCTCCTGCCTCAGCCTCCAGAGCAGCTGGGATTACAGGCGTGCACACCACACCCAGCTAATTTTTGTATTTTTAGCAGAAACAGGGTTTTACCATGTTGGCCAGGCTGGTCTCAAACTCCTGACCTCAGGTAATCTTCCTGCCTCGGCCTCCCAAAGTGCTGGGATTACAGGGGTGAGCCACCATGCCTGGCCTATTAAACCCTTCTCTAGCACATACTATGTGCCAAGTACTGTAATAATGTTTTACATATATTAATTCATTAAATGCCAAGCAGACACTGTAACCCCATCTATGTAGAGGGAAACTGAGGCACCAAGTGGTTATGAGACTGCTGGGCAGGGTGTGTGTGTGTGCGAGTGAGTGCACGTGGCCCTGTGTACGTGTCTGAGGGTGTGTTGGTGGCTATGGTCCTCGCGTCTCATAGCCGCGTGGCTATGCAAGGGCGTGGCCCCACTGCCGGTTCTCACTTCGGGCTCCTTCTGCATTTTCAGGACGAAGGTGCAGGCTCCTGGGAGCAGCTGATACAAGGTGAGTCAGGGTTTTGGTCCCCGAAAAGGAGGTGAGATGATTCCCACGCTACCCCCACCCCTCAGTCAATTGCCCAATGTGATTTGCACAACTGACCAAATCCTCACAGGTGCCCCTCCCCCAGGCTTGAGAAGCAGAAGTGTGGGTTACTCAGGAAGGGGTGGGGTTGACTCCAGGAGGTAGATGCGATGACCCTTTAGGAGGCTGGCTTTGAATTCCGCTGTCTTCGCCTCTCACCTCTGGCTCTCTTTCCCCAGAACGAAGGTCTCACCAGGTCAACCCAGCCGCGCATCTTACAGGTGAGGGGGACCCTGGATCCTGGCATGGGGCAGGGGTCAGGGTGTCCCAGGACGACCAGATAAACGCCATGCATGAATGAATGAATGCTATCAGTGCATTCACTTATTCATTCCTTATTTACTCACGGGGTTGCTCAGAACATAGGCTGCAAGTGATATGTATTTCTAGTTTATTTATTATTCATTATTTTTATTTATTTTTTGAGACAGAGTCTCACTCTATTGCACAGGCTGGAGTGCAGTGATTTGGTCTCGGCTCACTGCAATCTCCGATTCCCGGGTTCAAGCAATTTCTCCTGCCTCAGCCTCCCGAGTAGTGGGGACCGCAGGCATGCACCACCACACCCAGCTAATTTTTGTATTTTTAGTAGAGACAGGGTTTTGCCATGTTGGCCAGGCTGGTTTCGAACTCCTGACCTCAGGTGATCCACCTGCCTTGGCCTTCCAAAGTGCTGGGATTACAGACCTGAGCTACCACACCTGGCCTAGTTTTATCTATTTAATGAACCCTCATATAGTGCTTATGCTGTGTTATGCGCTGTGATCTGCTTTCTACATATTAATTTATTACATTCTAAGCAGGTGCTATTAATATATCTATTCTACAGAAAGGGAAATTGAAGCACACAGAGGGTATGAGATGCTGCCTTGGTTTCTTGATTTTGCAAATTTGCATATTTTGACTTTTTTTTTTTTTTTCGAGACAGGGTCTCACTCTGTCACCCAGGCTGGAGTGGCATTATCATGGCTCACTGCACCCTCAATTTGCCAGGTGTACGCAATCTTCCCACTTCAGCTTCCCCAGCAGCTGGGACTGTAGGTGCCTGCCACCATGCCCTGCTAATTTCTTTGTTTTTTGTAGAGACGGGGTCTCCCTATGTTGCCTCATCTCCAACTCCTGGGCTCAAGGGATCTTCCAACCTCGGCCTCCCAAAGTGCTGGCATTATAGGGATGAGCCACCACACCCAGCTAAGTTTTGACACTTTTGACAAGTCACTTCATGGTTCCATGCCTCAGTTTCCCCACCTACAAAAGGGGGATGCAAAGAAGTGAGAGGTAGACTAATCGAGTTAATTTGCTTCCCTGTGCCTCAGTTTCCCTCATCTGCAAAGCAGGGATAAAGTGAATTAATACATACAAACAGGCCGGGCAGGGTGGCTCATGCCTGTGATCCCTGCACTTGGGAGCCTGAAGCAAGAGGATCGGTTGAGCCCAGGAATCCGAGACCAGCCTGGGCAACATTGTGAGACCGCACCTCTACAAACACACACGCGCGCATACACACACACACACACACACACACACACACAGACTAGTGGTGACTGGCTTGGAGTTACACAGCAAGAGTAAGACACATGAGGCCAGGCACAGTGGCTCACTCCTGTAATCCCAGCACTTTGGGAGGCTGAGGCAGGTGGATCACAAGGTCAAGAGATCGAGACCATCCTGGCCAACATGATGAAACCCTGTCTTTACTAAAACTACAAAAATTAGCTGGGCGTGGTGGCACATGCCTATAGTGCCAGCTACTCAGGAGGCAGAGGCAGGAGAATAGCTTGAACCCGAGAGGTGGAGGTTGCAGTGAGCCGAAATCATGCCACTGCACTCCAGCCTGGGCAGCAGAGGGAGACTTCATCTTAAAAAAAAAAAAAAAAAAAAAAGTAATACATGCTGACCAGCAGCTCCCTTTGTCTCCGTCTCTCTCCCGCCAGGAGCCAACTCCAGCTTGACGGGCAGTGGGGGTCCGTTGCTATGGGAGACCCAGCTGGGCCTGGCCTTCCTGAGGGGCCTCAGCTACCGCAATGGAGCCCTGGTGGCCACCAAGGCTGGGTACTACTACATCTACTCCAAGGTACAGCTGGGCGGCGTAGGCTGTCCGCAGGGCCTGGCCAGCACCGTCACCCACGGCCTGTACAAGCGTACGCCCCGCTATCCTGAGGAGCTGGAGCTGCTGGTCAGCCAGCAGTCACCCTGCAGACAGGCCACCAGCAGCTCCCGCGTCTGGTGGGACAGCAGCTTCCTGGGTGGTGTGATACACCTGGAGGCTGGGGAAGAGGTGGTCGTCCGTGTGCTGGATGAGCGCCTGGTCCGACTCCGTGATGGCACCCGGTCTTACTTCGGGGCTTTCATGGTGTGAAGGAAGGAGCATCATTGTGCCTTGGACAGTGGTCTGACAGGTGGAGGCCTCGGAGGCTGCCTCAGGGGACAGAAAACTTGGGAAGCAGAGGCCGGGCATGGTGGCTGATGCCTGTAATCCCAGCACTTTGGGAAGCCAAGGTGGGCAGATCACCTGAGGTCTGGAGTTCGAGACCAGTCTGGCCAAGATGGCGAAACCCATCTCTACTAAAAATACAAAACTTAGCCGAACATGGTTGTGCTGCCTGTAATCCCAGCTACTCGGGAGGCTGAAGCAGGAGAATTTTGCTTGAACCTGGGAGATGGAGGTTGCAGTGAGCCGAGATCACATCAGTGCACTCCAACCTGGGCAACAGATCGAGACTTCTTTCTTAAAAAAAGAAAAAAAAGAAAACTCAGGTCTTGGAGGACACCCCAAAACTCAAAGGCGGAAAGCTCAGTGGGCACTGCCAGGGACCAAAAACTCAGCTATCTCGAGGGCTGAGGACCCAGGAGGCACCTTCAGAACACCCATGTAGACTGCAGACCCTGCCACGGACAATACTAAGTCAAAGACCCAGAGACCTGGGGTCTGTGGGCCCCCAAACGTTGGGTAAAGTTGATTTGCCTGATATTCAGGAAGAAGGGGTGAGGGGTGGGTATTTATGCTTTTGATTCAGAAGAAAATAGGACTTGGGATTCCAGGGACTTGGCTGTGGGTGGAAAACGTTCTCCACTTCCCTACTCTCATGAGCACGGACAGGGTGGGCGGGAGACTGGTCATCAGGACTCAGCCCAGCCCCACCCCACCTACAGTCAGAGTCACATACTCAGATCCCACCCACAGATTTGTGGCCACACCTCAGCCTGGTCACAAAGAGTTACACTCAGAGACACGGGCACAGCAATATACTCATAAGTGTTTAATAACCAGCTGTCCTGCAAGAGGAACAGCGTCGTAATGTTTGCCAATTTCCATGGTGTAAATGCTACCAGCATGGCTGATTTCATCACTGCCAAGCATAGACATCCCACTGGGACACCACAGCTCTGTCCTCGGCATGCAGCCCAGGGCCTGGCACAAAGCTGATGGAAAGGAAGAAAGAAAGAATGACTCTACCGTCACACCTATGGCATCCCACGAAATCTGTCACACGGCTGTGAAATAGCCACTCTTTCACAACTATAGACTCACACACACAAAGGGCCAGATTCATGCACAACCGCACCATCATGTGGAAGTCACAGACGGCATCACAGACAGCCGCAGTGCTGTGTGCATGTTATAACACAACCACACAACACTCAGACTATAGCCCAGCCACACAGCCACCCCCAGGGGTGTCACCATCACACTTGGTAATTAATACTCGTTACATCAGACACAGACATGCCAAGTTATAGTCAGACCTGGTAACACACGCATACACACACACACACACACACAACATCACAATGGCAAACACACATTACACACACACACATCACAATGACAAACACACATTATAAAACACATTACAATGACAAACACACATTGCACACACACACACATCACAGTGACAAACACACAGCACTGCACACATATACACACAGCCCGAGGGTCCTCCCCAGCCCAGACTCACACATCTTGGGATGAGGACCACTTTGTTTATAACCCTGGGCCTCTTGACCACTGGTCTTTGAAATAAATGGCAAATCACTGTACCTGGATCTGTCTAGTTCTTAGGGGGAGAAATTTTAAGAAGGATGGGGTGGAAGTGTCAGGCCCAAAGAGCCTCACAGGGAAGGGGAAGAGTCGAATGGGGGGCAACCATCAGCAACAGGTGGTGGCTCCTAGAGGCAGAGGGATGGAGGTAATGACCCATGGAGGTCATGTTACAGATGAGGAACCTGAACTCAGTTGGCCCAAGTCCATGGAGGAAATGGGGGAGCAACCAGAGACCTCACCTGGATCTGCCTTCCTCTCCAGTCCACAATTCCTGAGGAAGTGGAGGCTACATCCCACAAGACACCCTTATCAGACACACCCAGGAGAAAGTGACAGCCCACCAAGCCAGCTGGGAGCATAAAAAACAGGGAGCTTGCGGCCGGGGGGGCGGGGAATGATGTGCATGCAAATGAGCATTGCCACAGTGTGGCTGGCGGGAATCCTTCGTTCCCAGGATTCTAGGATGTGGGTTTGGACCTCACAGGTGAACGCATTGTTATTGTTTTGTTGTTGTCGTTAATGACAAGTCAAAACTTGTGGATTTTTATTGCTATTGCCAGTAGTATTCTTGTCACTGTCGCACAGTACAGGGGTGAAGGAAACAGGCTTTGCAATCAGATGAGCCTGGGTTCTGAGTCCACTCTGCCACTCACTAGCTCTGTGACCTCAAGCAACTTCCATCGCCTCTCAGTGCCTCAGTTTCCTCATCGGTAAACTGCTTAGAGGGAAACAACACTACAGATTGGCCATCCCAAATTCAAAATGCTCCAAAATCTAGGCTGGGCGTGGTGGCTCATGCCTGTAACCCCAGCACTTTGGGAGGTGAAAGTGGACAGATAACCCGAGGTCAGGAGTCTGAGACCAGCCTGGCCAACATGGTAAAACTCCATCTCAACTAAAAATATAAAATATTAGCTCACTGTGGTGGTGGGCGCCTGTAATCCCAGCTACTCAGGAGGCTGAGGCAGAAGAATCACTTGAACCCAGGAGGCAGAGGTTGCAGTCAGCCGAGATCACACCATTGCACTCCAGCCTGGGTGACAGAGCGAGATTCCATCTCATAAAAAAAAAAAAAAAAAAAAAAAAGGCTCCAAAATCTGAAACATTTTGAGCACCAATATGCCCAAAGTGGGAAATTCCACAACTCAACACATGTCAGAGGTTACAGTGGAAATGCAGGCACGCACCACAAAGTTTACTCAGCATCCCCAAGGGAAAGTCCCATCAGCTGCTATCAATCTTTTCCTCACATGCCAGATCAGTATCTCATTTTTACAGTTAAGTCCTTCTGTGTGAGTAGGTGGAGGAAAATGACTGCTGGTTAGTAGTATATACATGCAGTCTGGAAAGATGGTGATGCTGGCCGGAGGCAGTGACTCACACCTGTCATCCCAGCTCTTTGGGATTCCAGCTGAGGTGGGTCGATCACTTGAGGTCAGGAGTTTGAGACCAGCATGGCCAACGTGGTGAAACCTCATCTCTACTAAGATACAAAAGTAGCCGAGCGCGGTGTCAGGTGCCTGTAATCCCAGCTACTCAGGAGACTGGGGTAGGTGAATCGCTTGAACCCAGGAGGTGGAGGTTGCAGTGAGCCGAGATGGCGCTACTGCACTCCAGCCTAGGCAACAGAGCAAAACTCTGTCTCAAATAAAAATTAAATAAATATAATTAATAAATAAAAGGAACGATAGTGATGCTGAACAACCACAGATTGTCCACATGGGTGGCTGACACGGTGACCTTTGCTTCCAAATGGTTCAATGTACACCAACTTTGTATCATGTGCAAAATTATTAAAACTATTGGATGAAATTACCTTCAGGCTATGTGTACAAGGTATGTATGAAACATAAATGAATGTTCTTTTTTTGAGACTGATCTCACTCTGTAAGCCAGGCTGGAGCGCAGTGTTGCGATCTTGGCTCACTGAAACCTCTGCCTCCCGGGTTCAAGTGATTTTCCTGCCTCCGCCTCCTGAGTAGCTGGGATTACAGGCGCTGGTCACCAGACCCAGCTAATTTTTTTTTCTTAGTCAAGACGGGGTTTCACCATGTTGGCCAGGCTGGTTTTGAACGCTCAGCCTCAGGTGATCCAACCCCCTTGGCCTCCCAAAGTGCTGAGATTATAGGTGTGAACCATCTCGCCCAGCCTATTCAAGTCCTAGGCATCTTGCGTGAGTTACACATTTACATACAGGGGCTTCAGGCAGGAGCTGTTACTGTCTGCACATTTGAGATGCAGAACTGTGACCCGAGAGAGGCAGAGATGTCCTTTCCCTCTGCCTTGGGTACGCAGTGGATTCAGAGCTGTTTCCTGCCTCCGAGCCCTTGCTGGGCTGGTGGGAGGTAGGGGAGCCCCCAGTGTCCGGCCCCAGCCCCCGCTGGAGTTTCCTTCACTCTCATCATGGTCTTCTGTCTCTGTGGCTTTGATGAGGAAACCAAGGTGTGGGGACAGTGTATTGATAAAAGTCACCAGTAGCTACCAACTTCCACCTGGGGATGGAACCTTTTGCTAAGTTTAGCCTCCAAAAATCATTCTGAGAGCGGTCCCTCAGCCTGGAGGGGCAGGAGAGCGAGGAAGGAGAGGAAGGTGAGGAGGAGGATGAACAGAGAGGGGAAAGGAGGAGACCCCGGAAGGGAGGAGGTCGGAGAGGGAAAGAAGGCGAAAGAGCCAGAGGAGTGGGCAGGGGAAAGGGGATAGAAGGAAAAGAGAGGAGGGGAGGGAAGACGGAGGGGAGGAAAAGGTGGAAGGAGAACAAGGAAGAGCCCCGCAAAGACAGAAGCCAGTACAACGAGAGACCTTAGACCCAGATCTGACTTGCAATAAGATTGAGGGGCGGAGAGCTGCTCAACCTGCCACTAACCCAGTTCTGACTTCTGAGAAGTTTATCTGCTTCATTTCCGCTTTCACCTCCTGGGCTCCTCACCCACGGCCACTGTCGACTCTTCCTCAGGACCCGAAGTCCTCACCTACTCCCACCCCTCTGGGCAGGAAATCCTCCCCATCTCTTCATCTCTTGCCAAGACCAAAAAGTGGTAGAAGTCAAAGAGCAATGAGGAGAAGATAAATTATTATTACTATTATTATCATTATTGAGACTGTGTCTCGTTCTGTCTCTCAGGCTGGAGTGCAGTGGCACAATCCGGGCTCACTGCAACCTCTGCCTCCCAGATTCAAGCAATTCCCCTGCCTCAGCCTCCCGAGTAGCTGGGATTACAGGTATGCGTCACCACGCCGGCTAATTTTGTATTTTTAGTAGAGACGGGGTTTCTCCATGTTGATCTCTGGCTGGTTTCAAAGCTGCATCCTTGCAGAGAAACGGGATGGTTCTTATACAGGAGCTTGATGTCCAGAGGCAAGAGTCAATTAAGCAAGGTTTTTTTGTTTTTTGTTTTGTTTTGTTTTGTTTTTGAGACAGAGTCTTGCTCTGTCACCAGGCTAGAGTGCAATGGCAAGATCTCGGCTCACTGCAACCTCTGCCTCCCGGTTGGTTCAAGGGAATCCCCTGCATCAGCCTCCCAAGTAGCTGGGACTACAGGCATGAGCCACCACACCCAGCTAGTTTTTTGTATTTTTAGTAGAGAGGGGTTTTCACCATGTTGGCCAGGATGGTCTTGATCTCCTGACCTTGTGATCCACCCACCTCGGCCTCCCAAAGTACTGGAATTACAGGTTTGAGCCACCACGCCCAGCTGTAATCAAGGTTTTTTGTTTTTTTGTTTTGTTTTGTTTTGGTTTTATGAGACAGAGTTTCGCTCTTGTTACCCAGGCTGGAGTACAATGGCACGATCTCCGCTCACCACAACCTCCACCTCCTGGGTTCAGGCAATTCTCCTGCCTCAGCCTCCTGAGTAGCTGGAATTACAGGCACGCGCCACCATGGCCAGCTGATTTTTTTGTATTTTTAGTAGAGACGGGGTTTCACCATGTTGACCAGGATGGTCTCGATCTCTTGACCTCGTGATCCACCCGCCTCGGCCTCCCAAAGTGCTGGGATTACAGGCTTGAGCCTCCGCGCCCGGCCTCAAGGTTTCTTAAGCCAGCTTTAGTGCACATCTGAGAAAATCCCCAGCCACAGACACCTACCTCTGTGGTTGTTTTTCTGAAGAATTTCAGGAGGTCTCATATTTTCATATTTACACATTTCCCTTTTTTTTTTTTTTTTTTTTTTTTGAGATGGAGTTTTGTGCCATCTCGCCATCTGGCAGTGGTGTGCTCACGGCAACCTCCACCCCCCCGGGTTCAAGGGATTGTTCACTCTATTTCCACAACTTCTGCAAAGTATCAAATCCACAGTGACAAGATCCTTGCTTCTTACAGATAGATAATTAGGAGTATACAGTGGTGATATGTGCATATCTCTATTGCCAGATCATGCCACAGAGCACCAACGCTCTTCTACCACTGTAAAGAGCCATCAGCCCCTCTCAGTTTAATCAGATTATACAGCCAATTTCAGAAGTCCGAGAAGCAATTCAGAAAGCTCATGCTTTCTCTGGAACCACCTTTTTTTTTTTTTTTGAGCTGGGGTCTCACTTTGTTACTTACTTATGCTGGAGTGCAACAGCGTGATCATAGCTCACTGCAGCCTTGAACTCCTTGGCTCAATGGATTTTCCCATCTCAGCCTTCCAAGAAGCTATAACTACAGATGCATACTGCCACACCCAGCTGATTTAAAAATTTTTTTTAGGTCTCGTTAAGTTGCCTAGGCTGGTTCGAATTCCTAGCCTCCAGCAATCCTCCTGCCTCAGCCTCCCAGAATGCTGAGATTTCTGGCATGAGTCATCACACGCAGTCTAGAATAACTCTTGGTACCAAAATCTGTGTTAATCTGTGTGTGTGTACGCGTATGTGTACATGTGTGTACATGTGCGTGTGTGTATGTATGCGTGTGTGCGCACGTGTGCGTGCGTGTGCGTGTGTGTGTGCTCATGTGTGCGTGCATGTACGTGTGTACGTGTGTGCGTGTGTGTGCGTGTGTACGTGTGTGTGTACGTGTGTGTGTGTGTACATAGCAAACATTGGGGGTCTTTCAGCAGAGGACTGATGTGATTAGAAGAGGGGATTCGCAGTACCTTGTTAGGAAGGGGTGATTCATGAAGAGAGAGGATGCTGATTGGAGAAGGAACAGCAGGCTCCAGCATCAAAGTTGGAAGGGAGGTTGTGAGGTAGGGAGACAAAAAGATAAGCTCAGACTTCCTCCGTAAGGCCTCTCCTCAATGTCACCCACATCCCATCTCCTCCATTCCTAGTGTCCACTCCTGGGGCTGCATTCCTCCAGCCCTGAGCACACAGAGCTAAAAGCGTCTCGTCCAGCTGTGACTCCCCCACTCACCCCAGAGGATCCTCAAAAAAACAGCCTGGACATGAGTTATTCTAGGGTCCTCCACACCCAGTGAGGGGTCCAGAAAAAACGTTCTTCAGGATTTCTGCAAAGGGAGAGAGCTCAGCGGTCTGAGGCCATGGAAGGCCAGATGAGGATCAGGAAGATCCCGGTGAATGGGGAGGAAATTCAGGGCCATCACTGGTCTAAGGCTGCAGTAGAGGGTGACCATGGCAGGGGGGTCGCAGAAGAAACTGAGGCAGGGCAAGGGGAGATTGTAAATGCCAGGGTAAAGAATTGTGGTGTTGGCCGGGTGCGGAGGCTCACGCCTGTAATCCCAGCACTGTGGGAGGCCAAGGCGGGCAGATCACCTGAGGCAGTGAGTTCAAGACCAGCGTGACCAACATAGTGAAACTCCATCTCTACTAAAAGTACAAAAAAAAAAAAAAAAAAAAAAGCCAGGCATTGTAGCGCATGCCTGTAATCCCAGCTACTCAGGAGGCTGAGGCAGGAGAATCACTTGAACCCGGGAGGCGGAGATTGCAGTGAGCCAAGATCTCGCCATTGCCCTCGAGCCTGGGCAAAAAGAGCGGGAAAAACTCCATCTCAAAAAAAAAGAATTATGGTGTCGGTTACAGGCAATAGGGAGCCTCTGCCATTAACACCACAGGGAGCAGCATTTAACCAATGATGGATGGGATTTAGTGGATAAATACCCAGTTTCCCTGTCCCCAGGGTGGGACAGCTCCAAGACAGTCTACACAGTCACCCGAAGTCCGCAGTGGGCAGCCTCTAGCAGACACCTGTGCACTAAAACACCCTGTATTACTTCCTACCCATACCTCTTCTTGCATTTCCGGGGAATGCCTTTGTGGAGTACAGACCCCGGGGTGATTTCCCAGTAATTCCCACCTCCCGGCATCCATGCCTTTAGTTCAGCAGAATCTGACTTGCTTCTAACCAACAGATCACAAAGGCGGTGGGGTGTGTGGTGGCTCGCACCAGTAATCCTCACACTTTGGGAGGCCAAGGCAGGAGGATTGCTTGAGCCCAGGAACTGGAGACCAGCCTGGGCAACATAGTGAGACCTCCATCTCTACCAAAAAAAAAAAAAAAAAAATTGTTTTTAATTAGCTAGGCATGGTGGCACATGCCTGTAGTCCCAGCTACTCAGGGAGCCAAGGCAGGAGGATAACTTGTGTTCAGGAGTTCAAGAACAGCCTGAGCAACATAGCAAGTCCCTGGCTCTACAAAAAAAAAAAAAAAAAAAAAAAAATTAAATTAGCCAGTTGGCCGGGCACAGTGGCTTATGCCTGTAATCCTAGCACTTTGGTAGGCTGAGGCAGGTGAATCACAAGGTCAGGAGTTCGAGACCAGCCTGGCCAACATGGTGAAACTCCGTCTCTAATAAAAAATGAGCTAGGTATGGTGTTGGGTACCTGTAATCCCAGCTACTTAGGAGGCTGAGGCAGGAGAATCACTTGACCCTGGGAGGGGGAGGTTGCAGTGAGCCAAGATCGTGCCACTGCACTCCAGCCTGGGTGACAGAGCAAGACTCTGTCCCAGGGAAAAAAAAAAGTTAGCCGGGTGTAGTGGCACAGGCCTGTAGTCCCAGCTACTCAGGAAGCTGAAGCAGGAGGATCGCTTGATTTCAGGAGTTCAAGACCAGCATGGGCAACATAGCAAGACCCTGGCTCTACAAATTAATTAATTAATTAATTTTTTTGAGACAGAGTCTCACTCTGTTGCCCAGGCTGGAGTACAGTGCCAGCATCTCAGCTCATTGCAACCTCCACCTCCCGGGTTCAAGCCTCAGCCTCCCAAGTAGCTGGGATTATAGGCGTGTGCCACCACACACAGCTAATTTTTGTATTTTCAGTAGTTACAGGGTTTCGCTATGTTGGCCAGGCTGATCTCGAACTCCTGACCTCAGGTGATCCACCACCTCGGCCTCCCAAAGTGCTGGGTTAACAGGCATGAGCCACCATGCCCAGCCTACAATTTAAAAAATTGCCAGGTGTGGTGGCACACGCCTGTAGTCCCAGCTACTCAGGAGGCTGGGGTGGGAGGATTGCTTGATCCCAGGAATTTGAGGCTGCAGTAAGCTATGATCACACCACTGCACTCCAGTCTGGCCAACAGAATGAGATGCTATCTCGATTAAAAAATAAAAGTTTTTTTAAGTTCATTTATTTTTTATTTTATTTTTTTGAGACGGAGTCTCTGTTGCCCAGGCTGGAGTGCAATGGCGGAATCTCGACTCACTGCAACCTCCACCTCCCAGGTTCAAGCCTCAGCCTCCCGAGGACCTGGGATTCCAGGCGACCGCCACTGCACCTAGCTAATTTTTCTATTTTTAGTGGAGACGGGGTTTCACCATCTTGACCAGGCTGATCTTGAACTCCTGACTTCATGATCCACCCACTTGAGCCTTCCAAAGTGCTAGGATTACAGGCATGAGCCACCACACCTGACCCAAAACAAAAGTTTAAAAGATGGCAGAGGTGATGGGCTGTCGATCCTTTGATTAGGTTACATTGTATAGGACTATCAGACTGGAATGAGAGGTTCCCTGATGACCTTGAAGAAGCACACTGCCAGTTGTGAACTACCCATGGAAAGGGGTCACGCGACACAGAATTACAGGAAGCCTCTAAATGCTGGAGCCTCAATCCCACCACCACAAGGAACAGAATTCTGCCAACAACAGCCAGCTGGGCTTGGAAAAGGACTCCAGACTCCAGAAAGGAATGTAGTCCAGCTGACGTCTCCATTGTGGTCTTACGAAACCCTCCTCGGAGCGCTCAATTAAACTGTACCTGGACTTCGTTTGTCTGTTTGAGATGGAGTCTTGGCTCATTGAAACCTCCACCTCCCAGGTTCAAGCAATTCTCCTGCCTCAGCCTCCCGAGTAGCTAGGACTACAGGCATACACCACCACACCCAGCTAATTTTTATATTTTTAGTAGAGATGGGGTTTCACCATCTTGGCCAAGATGGTCTAGCTCTCTTGATCTCGTGATCGCCCGCCTCGGCCTCCCAAAGTGCTGAGATTACAGACGTGAGCCACATCCCCCGGCCTTTCTTTTGTTTGTTTTTTGAGACAGGGTCTTATTTTGTCGCCCAGGCTGTAGTGCAGTGATGTGATCTTTGCTCATTGCAAACTCCACCTCCTGAGTTCAAGTGATTCTCCTGCCTCAGCCTCCCGTGTAGCTGGGATTACAGGCACCCACTACCATACTCGGCTAGTTTTTATACTTTTAGTAGAGACTGGGTTTCACTGTGTTGGCCAGGCTGGTCTTGAACTCCTGACCTCAGGTGATCTGCCTGCTTCGGCATCCCAAAGTGCTGGGGTTACAGACATGAGCCTGTACCTGGACTTCTGACTTATGATGCTGAGATAATGATAGATGTGGGTTGCCTTAAGCTGCCAGATTTGAAAAGAAAGAAAAAGAAAGGCAGCGCCTTTTCTGCTGCCCCTAGCCCCCGTTCAGGAGGCTGATTTTCAGCCGAATGAAGGCACAGGAAGCTCTTTGAGGCAGTCTGTGGCTTCCAATATACCCAAAGCCACTATTGAGTCACTTCCTTTTTTGGACACCTGCCGCTTCTCTGGTCTCCGTTGTGGGGAGCAGTCCAAGCCCCTTCTATCTTTGGGTTCCCCTAAAAATCCTCTGGGGAACTTTCCATGTTTCTGGAGCTCCACCTACAAAGCAGGGTATAGGAACTTTCCTCCCTGTTCTGGGCTGCCCTGTGTTCCCATGAAATGTAGACACTGGAGTCCTCACCCCAGCACCTCAGAATTTGACTGCATTTGAAGACTCAATCTTCAAAAAGGTAATTAACTTAACATGAGGTCCTTTAGATGAGCTCCAATCCAGTAAGACTAGGGTCTCTATAAGAAGAGGGCCAGGCGCGATGACTCATGCCTTAATCCCAGCATTTTAGGAGGCCGAGGCGGGTCTATTGCTTGAAGTCAGGAGTTCGAGACCAGCCTGGCCAACACAGAGAAACCCCATCTTTACTAAAAATACAAAAAAAAAGTACCCAGGTGTGGTGGCAGGTGCCTGTAATCCCAGCTGCTAGGGAGGCTGAAGCAGGAGAATTGCTTGAAACCGGGAAGCAGAGGTTGCAGTGGGCCGAGATCATGTCATTGCATTCCAGCCTGGGCAGCAGAAGCGAAATTCCATCTCAAAAAAAAAAAAGAGGGGATTAGGACAGGGACACAGAAAAAGGGACCATCCTATAAAGGCACAGGGCGTGGTAGCTCATGTAATCTCAGCACTTTGGGAGTCCAAGGCGGGAGAACTGCTTGAACTCAGGGGTTCGAGGCTGCAGCGAGCTATGATCATACCACTGCGCTCCAGCAGCCTGGGTGACAGAGAAAGACAATGTCTCTAAAAATAAAGGTTAAAAAAATCACAGGGAGAAGGCTGGTTAAACTGACTTTGGACTCTGGCCTCCAGAACTTTAAGGTAATAGACTTCTGTGGCTGGACACAGTGGCGATGGCTCATGTCTGTAATCCCAGCACTTTGGGAGGCTGAGGGGGGCAGATCACCTGAGTCGGGAGTTCAAGACCAGCCTGACCAATATGGAGAAACCCCAAGTCTACTAAAAATACAAATTTAGCCGGGTGTGTTGGTGTGCGCCTGTAATCCCAGCTACTTGGGAGACTGAGGCAGGAGAATCTCTTGAACCCGGGAGGCAGAGGTTGCAGTGAGCTGAGATCGTGCTATTGCACTCCAGCCTGAGCAACAAGAGTGAAACTGTTTCAAAAAAAAAAAATAATAATAATAATAATAATAGACTTGTGTTGTTTTCTTTGGTAAGAGAAAGGCAGTCATCCAGGCTGGAGTGCAGTGACACGATCATAGCTCACTGCAGCCTCAAACTCTTGGGCTCAAACAATCCTCCCACCTCAGCCTCCCAAGTTGCTGGGACTACAGGTGCGTGCCACTGCACCCAACTAATTTTTAAATTGTTTTGTAGAGTCGGAGTCTTGCTAAGTTGCTCTGGCCTGTCTTAAAGTCCTGCCTCAAGCAATTCTCCCACCTTGGCCTCTCAAAGCGCTGGGACTAAAGGCATGCACCACCATGCCTGGCTACTTTTTTTATTTTTCTTTTTTGTAGAGATGGGGTATCACTACATTGCCCAGGACGGCCTCGAACTCCTGGCTTCTCACGACACTCCCACCTCGGCCTCCCAAAGTGCTGGGACTGCAGACGTGAGCCACTGTGCCCCGCCCATTTGTACTATTTTAAGCCACTAAGTGTGTGGCAATTAGTTACGATAGCAATAGAAAAATGGTGGGGTTGAGTAGCACACCACAGCACGCACCATCGCTCACCCTATGCCACTCGGATTCATTTGGGTTTCTTTGTTTGCTTTTGTTTTGAGATGAAGTCTCACTCTGTCACGTAGGCTGGAGTGCAGCGGCATGATCTCAGCTCACGGCAACCTCCACCTCCCAGGTTCAATCAATTCTCCTGCCTCAGCCTCCTGAGTAGCTGGGATTACAGGCACCTGCCACCACGCCCCGCTAATTTTTTGTATTTTTAGTAGAAACGGAGTTTCACCATGTTGGCCAGGCTGGTCTCAAGCTCCTGGCCTCAGGTGATCCTCCCAACTTGGCCTTCCAAAGTGCTGGGATTACAGGCGTGAGCCACCGCACCCCGCCCGGATTCATTTGTTTTATAAAGAGATTCACTGCATTTGAGGACAGCTACTTAGGATTCTTGCTCTGTATGCCAGCCAGAAAATGACGATTGGTGAGATGAACCAGTTTCCACTGCAGAAGCCGAATCTAGCAGCTCCCGTGAGTGTTCGCCATCTCCCTCTCCTACTGGCCCTTCTAGAGTCCCTTCATCTTCAGGTGGCCCTTCTGATGATATAGGTGGCTCACCTGGTGGGGTTGCCTAGCTCCTCATCCTTGAGGGGCTGAGACTTTGCTCACTATGTCTAATCCCAAACTCCTAGGTTCAAGCAATCCTCCTGATTTGGCCTCTCAAAGTGCTGGAATTACAGGCATAAGCCACTGTGCCAGGCCTCCACGTTTGCTTCATTTGTTTCTTTTCTTTTCTTTTTTCAAGACAGGGCCTCACTCAGTCACCCAGGCTGGAGTGCAGTGGTGCAATCACGGCTCACTTGCAAGTGAGCCGCCTCCTGGGTTCAAACGATTCTCCTGCCTCTGCCTCCCAAGCAGCTGGGACTACAGGCATGTGGCACCATGCTTGGCTAATTTTTGTGGTTTTTGGTAGAGATGGATTTTCACCATGTTAGCCAGGCTGGTCTCAAACTCCTGACCTCAAGCGGTCCACCCGCCTTGGCTTCCCAAAATGCTGGGATTACGGATGTGAACCACTGTGCCCGGCCACAACAGCACATTTCAGTTCCGATCTACATCCAGGTACCGTATAGGGACATCTGGATATTGACACGGAGTATCATGGTATGGAGTAGCACAGATTTGGACCATCTGCATTAACTGCAATTCCTGATACATTCCGAATTTTTTGGAGGAATTACTTGCCTCTTCTTTTCTGTATTTCTGTGTCTCTCCTTTCTTGCCTTGATTCGGATTTTTTTTTTCTTATTCTAGTTTTTTCTTCTGAGTTCAGAAATTATACATTTTATTCCTGTACTTGCAGAAATTTTCAATTTACGTGTGTTTGATCTATCGGAGTCTCTTTTATCTGCAAAAGCCTCCAACCCGGTCTTCCTGTAGCCACTGGCTCCCCCTACAGGTCATTCTTCATACAACACTCAAAGTGAGATGTTTTGCAAACATTTTGTTGAAGTATTCCATAGACAGTTGACCTTTGAACAATGTGGGGTCTTAGGGACACCAACCCCTGAGCAGTCAAAAGTCCACATACAACTTTTGACTCCCCAAAAACCTAACTCAGCCGATGGTTAACCATAAGCCTTGCAGATAACATAACCCGTTGATTATCACATATATTGTATGTTGCATGTATCATATACTCTATTCTTACAACAAAGTAAGCTAGAGAAAAGAAACTCTTTTTAAGAAAATCATGGCTGGATGCAATGACTTACATCTGTAATTCCAGTACTTTGGGAGGCCGAGGCAGGCGGATCACTTGAGGCCAGGAGTTCAAGACCAGCCTGGGCAACATGGCAAAACCCTATCTCTACAAAAAAAAAAAATTACAAAAAATTAGCCTGGCAAGGTGGCATGGGCTTGTAGTCCCAGCTACTCAGGAGGCTAAGGTGGGAAGACTTGAGCCTGGGAGTTCGAGGTTGCAGTGAGCTATGATGGTGCCACTGCACTCCAGCCTGGGCAGCAGAGTGAGACCCAGTCTCCACAAAAGCAAACAAATGAACGAACAAAAAAAAGAAAGGAGGGAAGGAGGGAGGGAAGGAGGAAGGGAAGGAGGGAGGGAAGGAGGGAGGGAGGAAGGAGGGAGGGAGGGAGGGAAGGAAGGAAGGAAGGAAGGAAGGAAGGAAGGAAGGAAGGAAGGAAGGAAGGAAGGTTACTATATTATCTCCATCAGCCAAATGTGAGAATTTCTGATGCTTCTCATTCCACCAACTCTTATTATTTCCCATACTTTCCTTAGTTTTATTTAGGAATCACTGGCAACTAAAAATTATGTATATTTAAGGTGAAGATATGATGCTTCGATATACCTATATGCTGAAATGATCGCCACAATTATATCTCACTGTGGTTTTAATTTGCATTTCCCTGATGATTGACGATGATGAGCATCTTTTCATACACCTGTTTTTGTATGTCTTCTTTTGAGGAATGTCTATTAAGGTCATTTGCCCATTTTTAAATTAAGTTATTTGTTAGGTTGCTGTTGAGTTACATGAGGTCTTTATATATTTTGGCTATCAGCCCCTTATCAGATGCATGGCTTACAAATATTTTCTCCCAATCCATAAGTTGCCTTTTAATTTTGTTGATCGCTTCCTTTGCTTGGCAGAAGCTCTTTAGTCCGCTGCAATTCCACTTGTTTATTTTTGCTTTTGTTCTCTGTGCTTTTGGTGTCAAATCCAAAAAATCATCACCAGGGCCGGGTGCGGTGGCTCAAGCCTACAATCCCGACACTTTGGGAGCCAAGATAGGCAGATCATGAGGTCAGGAGATCGAGAGCATCCTGGCTGACATGGTGAAGCCGCGTCTCTTTTATTTCTGAAGGGTAGCTTTGCTGTTATAGTATTCTTCCTGGACAGTTGCTGTTTTTTTCTTTTAGCACTTTGAATACATCATCCCACTTTCTCCCGGCCTGCAGTGTTTCTGCTGAGCGACCTCTGATACTATAAAGGAGGTTCTCTTGTATGTGATGAGTTCCTTCTCTCTTGCTGCTTTCAAATTCTTTTTATCTCTGATTTTTGAGAATTTTATTATAATGTGTCTCAGTGAAGTTCTCTTTATCTTAACCCTGTTTGGGATTATTTGGGCTTCATGGATCTTCATATTCCTTTTTCCCTTTCCAGATTTGGACATTTTTATGGTTTTGGGAGTTTGTTTTTGTTTTTGTTTGAGACAGAGTTTCACTCTGTTGCCCAGGCTAGAGTTCAGTAGAACAGTCTTGGCTCACTGCGACCTCCACCTCCCAAGTTGAAGTGATTCTCATGCCTCAGTCTCCCAAGTACCTGGGACTATTGGTGTGCACCACCACCCCCAGCTAATTTCTGTATTTTTGGTAGAGATGGGGTTTCACCAAGCTCGCCAGGCTGGTCTCAAACTCCTGACCTCAAGGGACCCACTCACCTCAGCCTCCCAAAGTGCCAGAATTACAGGCATAAGCCGCCACACCTGGCCTCAGGATTTTTCTGTTGTCGTTTTTGTAAACAAGTTTTCTCTCCTTTTCTGCTCCCTTTGGAGCGCCTCCGTAATGCACATACTGGTTTACTTCGTGGTATCTCAGAGCCTATTGAGCTTTTTCAGTATTATTCATTCTTTTTTATTTTTGCTCCTTTGAATAGATAATTTTAAACGTCCTGCCTTGGAGCTCACTGATTCTTCCTTCTTGAGCACATCTGCCGTTGAAGCTCTCCGTGAAGTCTTTCAGTTCAGTCCTTGTTTTCTGCAGCTCCGGAATTTCTTTTTAGCCCCTTTGTTTTCGGGGCTGGGTGACCCCAGATAATTTATTTTATTACTTTATCCCTGAACCTCAGTTGCCTTATCTATAAGATGGGGATAATAGTAGCACCCATTTCACAATTATGAAGATGAAATATATTACGAAAAACACTAGTATGTGCCTAGCACCTGCTAAACACTCAACCAAGGTCATCTGTACACACCGATGACTCAAACAGGGATGTTTAACACACAAACCAGGAGATTTTAGTCACTCACTTGTCCTCCTGGCTCCTGAAACACAAGCTGCCCCACCCCAGTTCATTCAAGCCCATCAAGATAGTTGTTCCTGTCCTTAACCTCCACAGCTATTAAATGTGAGCCAACTGTCAGATGGCTTTCACCTGTACAACTGAATAACCTATATGTGCCTAGTGTTCCATTATTGGAACACTAAGTTTATGGGAGTTATTTATATCCTACTGCTCAAGGTCATCACCAAGATCTGATTTTTCACACACACACATCCACACACACACAAATGTGTAACCTCCAGTATACATGGGATAATCAAAGCAATTGTGGCAGTTTTGTGGGGGACAAAACTCTAGAGTTTAATCTTCCAGCTTGACTGACTTGGAAGTGTTCCTGTCAATATAGACGAATTTGTTGGGGGTGGTGGAGAAGCTGGGGGCTTGGAGAAGCAGAAGCCAGCTCCGTGGCTGTACTTCCAGCTCTTGGCCTGGTCATAGTCCTGCTGCAGGCTGTCAGCTGCCTTCTTGCTGAGAACCATGTAATCGTGCTGGTGGTGGGGGAGGTGGGCGGCTGAATGAAGTGGACAGGTTTTATTTTTAGAAATGGACAGACTGGTCTCGAACTCCTGACCTCGTGATCTGCCTGCCTCAGCCTCCCAAAGTGCTGGGATTACAAGAGTGAGCCACCACGCCTGGCCAGGGAAAGGTTTTTGAAGCCACCTGTAAGTTTGACAAATTTCAGTTTCTGTTCCTGGTTCTCAAAACCTGCATTATCCCAAGGCCAAACTGGGTTCCAGTCCACTTCCTGGTTTCAGAAGGTTCTGTCTTGCCTGATTCACAATCAGTCTCTTCTTGCAAGGCCTTTCACCTCAGCTGGTCTACAGGCGCCTCGCCGATGAATTCACAGCCAAATTCTACCAGATGCACAAAGCAGAGCTGGTGCCATTCCTATAGAAACCATCCTAAAAAATCGAGGAGACGAGACTCATGTTGCCTGTCTTTCCAAAAGACCTCACCAGGCTGCTTTGTCGTCTGTCACACACTGCTTCGCGGCAGAATCTTCCGTGGTTGGATCATAATCCGTTACAAAATAGGACTTTGGGTGACTGTCGGAGGGTGAATGCCGACTTGCCCACACTGCCCCCGCTGACCTCCTCGTGGGAGCCGTCCCACCAGCCAGCCATGGTTATGGGGACACCACAGAGCCCAGCCTGGCTGTGGCAAGCTGCCACTGCTGCCACCCTTGGCCCAGCTTCTTGTTGATCTGCATGTTGTGTGAGCAGAAAATAAACTTTAAAAAAAAAAAAAAAAGAAGAAGAAGAAGAAAGTAAAGGAATAAGCCAGGCGTGGTGGCTCACACCTGTAATCCTAGCACTTTGGGAGGCCAAGGCAGGCAGACCACTTGAGGTCAGGAGTTCAAGAGCAGCCTGACCAACATGGTGAAACCCTGTCTCTACTAAAAATAGAAAAATTAGCCAGGCGTGGTGGCGCACATCTGTAATCCCAGCTACTCAGGAGGCTGAGGCAGGAGGATCACTTGAACCCAGGAAGCGGAGGCTGCAGTGAGCCAAGATCATGCCACTACCCTCCAGCCTGGGCAACTGAGTGAGACTGTCCCAAAAAACAACACAATATAAAGTCTGTGAGGAGAGGCCAATCTAGCATAGAGGCAAGTCCAGAGCTGGAGAGTGTGTGTGCCGGCCTGGGGCCCGGAGCCATGGGGTCCTGCCTGAGACTAGGGCAGTGCTGGAGCCTGAGGCTGTGGGAGCCAGACTGGTAATGAGACGGGCCTGGAGCCTGGGTCTGTTGGGGACAGCCCGATATCAGTGTTGACTTCAGGGGAACTGGTGCTCAGGTCTGCAGCACAGTCGGGGACTCACCTTCCTCACTGCTCCCCATGCAGTAGGTATCTCTCTCTATGCTCCCTTGGATTCGGGGAGGGGGTGATGCAGCTGAAGTGAAACCATGAAAGTGAAACCTTCCTACTCTCTTCAGTACATCTTTTCTTATTTCTTTTTTTGAGATAGAGTTTCACTCGTCTGGCCCAGCTTGTTGCCCAGGCTGGAGTGCGATGGTGCCATATCAGCTCACCGCAACCTCCACCTCCCAGGTTTAAGTGATTCTCCTGCCTCAGCCTCCCAAAGTAGCTGGGATTACAGGCACGCACCGCACCTGGATAGTTTTTGTATTTTTAGTAGAGATGGGGCTTCTCCATGTTGGTCAGGCTGGTCTCAAACTCCTGACCTCAGGTGATCCACCCGCCTCGGCCTCCCAAAGTGCTGGGATTACAGACGTGAGCCACCGCGTCCGGCCCTCTTTTCTTATTTCTGTGCTACATTCAATTGCTGCAGCTTCTCAGCTGGATTCCTAGGCTCTTTGGTGAAGGTATCTTTCTGCACAGAAGATTGTTGAAATTGAACACTGGAAACATACTTTGCTGACTTGCTAACTCACTCTCAGAGTCACGGTCAGTCTTGCAAATTTCCACTGTTGAATAAGAAAATTCCCTGTGGTTTTAGTGTTTTTATGAGTAATATAGCTAAACATTCATTTGAGTTGACTGTCCACTTGTATATTATTTTATGTGAAGTGTTGGTTCACATCTTTTATATCTTTTTAATATAGGTTGTCTTTATCTTTTTTACTTACAGTAATCTGTTTTTTGTTTTTTGGTTTTTTTTGAGACAGAGTTTTTACTCTGTCACCAAGGCTGGAGTGCAGTGGTGCGATCTCAGTTCACTGCAACTTCTGCCAGGTTCCAGTGATTCTGTCCTCATTTGCCTCCGTAGCTAATTTACAGGTGCATGCCAGCACGCCTGGCTAATTTTTTGTATTTTTAGTAGAGATAGGATTTCACCGTGTTGGTCAGGCTGATCTCAAACTCCTGACCTCATGTTCTGCCCACCTCGGCCTCCCAAGGAGCTGGAATTACAGACATGAGCCACCACACCCGGCCCACATCTTGCATATTTTTTTTTTTTTCTTTTTTTGAGACGGAGTTTCGTTCTGGTTATCCAGGCTGGAGTGCAATGGCGCGATCTCGGCTCACCGCAACCTCCGCCTCCTGGGTTCAAGCAATTCTCCTGCCTCAGCCTCCTGAGTAGCTGGGATTACAGGCACACGCCACCATGCCCAGCTAATGTTTTGTATTTTTAGTAGAGGAGGGGTTTCACCATGTTGACCAGGATGGTCTCGATCTCTTGACCTAGTGATCCACCCGCCTCGGCCTCCCAAAGTGCTGGGATTATAGGCTTGAGCCACCGCGCCCGGCCTCTTGCATATCTTTTAAAAGTAGGTTGTCTTTTTCTTCTTGACTTACAGCAATTTTCTTGGTTTTGTTTTGTTTTTTGTTTTTGAGACAGAGTTTTATTCTGTAACCCAGGCTGGAGTGCAGCGGTGCTGTCTCAGCTGACTGTAATCTCTGCCTCTCAGGTTCAACCGATTCTCCTGCCTCAGCCTCTTGAGTAGCTGGGGTTACAGGTGCCCACCACCATGCCCAGCTAGTTTTTTGTATTTTTAGTAGAGATGGGGTTTCACAATGTTGGCCAGGCTGGTCTCAAACATCTGGCCTCAAGTGATTCAGTCGCTGTGGCCTTCCAAAGTGCTGGGATTACAGGCATGAGCTCCTGTACCTGACCCACATCTTTTATATCTTTTAAAAGTAGGTTGTCTTTTTCTTCTTGACTTACATCAATTTTTTTGTTTTTTTTTTTTTTTGTTTTTGAGACAGAGTTTTATTCTGTCGCCCAGGCTAAAGTGCAGTGGTGAGATCTCAGCTGACTACCACCTCTTTCTCCTGGGTTCAAGCAATTCTCCTGCCTCAGTCTCCTGAGTAGCTGGGATTACAGGTGCCCCTGACCATGCCTGGCTAATTTTTTGTATTTTTAGTAGAGACAGAGTTTGACCATGTTGGCCAGGCTGCTCTCAAACACCTGGCCTCAGGTGATCCACCCACTGTGGCCTCCCAACATGCTGGGATGATAAGAATGAGCCACCATGCCCAGCCCAGAAATCCTTTCTGTAATCTGGAAATGAGTCACGTGAATAATATTTTTTCAAATATCTTCTCCCACTCTGCAGATTGCCTTTGTAGATTGTTCTCAGAATTAGTGTCTTTTGAAACACAGACTCTAATTTTAATGTGGTTTAATCTGATATTTTCTCTTACAGTTGGTATATTTTGTGTTCCATTATATCTTATTTATTTATTTTTCCTTTTTTCTTTTTCTTTTTTTACCACAATCAGGAGAATCCTTTTTTCTTTTTTAAGTTGGAGTCACCTGGGCTGGAGTACAATGGAGCAATTTTTTTTTTTTTTTTTTTTTTTTTTTTTTTTTGAGATGGAGTTTTGCTCTCGTCGCCCAGGCTGGAGTGCAATGGTGCGACCTCGGCTCACTGCAACCTCTGCCTCCCAGGTTCAAGCATTTCTCCTGCTTCAGCCTGCCAAGTAGTTGGGACTGCAGGTGCATGCCACCACACCCAGTTACATTTTTGTATTTTTAGTAGAGGCGGCATTTCGCCATGTTGGCCAGGCTGGTCTCAAACTCCTGACCTCAGGTGATCCAACTGCCTCTGCCTCCCACAGTGCTGGGATTATAGGCGTAAGCCAACGTGCCCAGCCAGAGCAATTAGTTTGATAACCCCACTGGACTGTAATTCCTCCTTTAGCTAATACCACACTGCTGTTTAACTTACTGTAGCCTTTTAATAAGACTCAATATATAACAGTCTCTCCATTTTATTCTTTTTACATATCATCTTGTCTTTCTTAGTTCTTTGCATTTTCCTGTGTTTTTACAATCAATTTCTCTCTCTCTCTCTCTCTCTCTCTCTCTCTCTCACACACACACACACACACACACACACACACGTATACTTCCTGCTGAGGTTTTGACTGGGATTGCATTGAATCTACAGATCAATAGATATTGATGTAGAATTGGTGTCTTCATGGCCGGGCTCAGTGGCTCACACCTGTAATCCCAGTACTTTGGGAGGCCGAGGCAGGTGGATCACAAGGTCAAGAGATTAAGACCAACCTGACCAACATGGTGAAACCCCGCCTCTATTAAAAATACAAAACTTAGCTTGGTGTGGTGGCAGACACCTGTAGTCCCAGCTACTCAGGAGGCTGAGGCAGGAGAATCAGTTGAACCCAAGAGGCGGAGTTTGCAGTGAGCCGAGATTATGCCACTGCACTCCAGCCTGGTGACACAGTGAGTCTCAGAGTCTCAAAAAGAAAAAAAAGAATTGATGTCTTCATGACATTAAATTTTCCAACCTCTTGGCCATGGTATATACTTCTATTTATTTAAGTTTTCTTTAATTTTCTCAGTAACATTCTATCGTTTTTGGTGTAGAATTTGTATAGTGCTTCCATTAGATGTAGTCCCAGGTATTTGATATGCTTTTGTTGCTTTTGAAAATGACATAGTCTTGGCCAGGTGCGGTGGCTCAAGCCTGTAATTCCAGCACTTTGGGAGGCCGAGGTGGGTGGATCACGAGGTCAAGAGATCGAGACCATCCTGGTCAACATGGTGAAACCCCGTCTCTACTAAAAATACAAAAAATTAGCTGGGCATGGTGGCACGTGCCTGTAATCCCAGCTACTCAGGAGGCTGAGGCAGGAGAATTGCCTGAACCCAGGAGGCGGAGGTTGTGGTGAACCGAGATCGCGCCATTGCACTCCAGCCTGGGTAACAAGAGCGAAACTCTGTCTCAAAAAAAAAAAAAAAAGAAAAAAGAAAATGACATAGTCTTATATGTCTTTTCTAGTTGTGATTGGTATATAAAAATGTTATTTTTGTACTTTGTCTTTGCATCCAGTGATGTTGCTAAACGAATATACTAAAACTATGTGCAGGCCAGGCATGGTGGCTCATACCTGTAATCCCAGCACTTTGGGAGGCTGAGGTGGGTAGATCACCTAAGGTCGCGAGTTCAAGACTAGCCTGCCCAACATAGTGAACCTCATCTCTACCAAGAATACAAAAATTAGCTGGGAGGCCGGGCACGGTGGCTCATACCTGTAATCCCAGCGCTTTGGGAGGCTGAGGTGGGTAGATCACCTGAGGTCACGAGTTCAAGACCAGCCTGGCCAACATGGTGAACCCTCATCTCTACTAAGAATACAAAAATTAGCTGGGTATGGTGGCATGTGCCTGTAATCCCAGCTACTCAGGAGGCTGACACAAGAGAATCACTTGAACCTGGGAAGAGGAGGTTGTGGTGAGCCAAGATCACACCGCTGCACTACAGCCTGGGCAACAGAGCAAAACTCTGTGGGGAAAAAAAAAAAAAAAAAAAAAAAAACTATGTGTAGGCAGGGAGCAGTGGCCCATGCCTGTAATCTGAGTACTTTGGGAGGCTGAGGTGGGTGGATCTCCTGAGGCCAGAAGTTTGAGACCAGTCTGGCCAACATGGTGAAATCCCGTCTACAGTAAAAATACAAAAAAAAATAGCTGGGCGTGGTGGCACATGCCTGTTGTCCCAGCTACTTGGGAGGCTGAGGGAGGAGAATCGCTTGAACCCGGGAGGTAAAGGTTGCAGTGAGCCGGATCATGCCACTGCACTCCAGCCTGGGTGACAGATTGATTCCATCTCAAAAATAAAAATAAAATCATGTGTAGATTCTTTAGAATTTTCTATGCGAAGCCGGGTGCGGTGGCTCAAGCCTGTAATCCCAGCACTTTGGGAGGCCGAGGCAGGTGGATCACGAGGTTAAGAGATCGAGACCATCCTGGTCAACATGGTGAAACCCCGTCTCTACTAAAAAAAAAAATACAAAAAATTAGCTGGGCATGGTGGCGCGTGCCTGTAATCCCAGCTACTCAGGAGGCTGAGGCAGGAGAATTGCCTGAACCCAGGGGGCGGAGGTTGCAGTGAGCCAGTGAGCCGAGATCGCGCCATTGCACTCCAGCCTGGGTAACAAGAGCGAAACTCCGTCTAAAAAAAAAAAAAAAAAAAAGAATTTTCTATGCGAACAATCATGTAATCTGTAAATAATGACTCATTTCTTCCTTTTCAATCTTTTTGCCTCATTGTATTGACTAAAATCTCAAGTGCCTATGAAACTTCCACTCTCGACCTCACTCTTTCTGTGTCCGAGTCCTTGTTCTTCTTGGCTGTGAGACCATGAACCTCAGGTTTTATTGCAAACAAGGAGGCCGTTTCATTAAGGGCAATGATAATAGTTCTCACCAGTTCCTTGCTACGTACTGGCTCTTTGTGCAACGGTTTATAAATATTAACTCCTCCCATCCTCATAGCAAGCCTGTGAGATAGTTTTGTTACTGCCAAGGAACTGAGAGGCAGAGAAGTTAAATCACTTGCTGAAGATCACACAGCTGATAAGTGTTGGAGGCAGAATTCAAATTTGGACTGCAAGACCAGAATTAGGGTGGATAAAATGCAGCAGATTGTGCAAGTGTAGGGTTGGATCTGATCTTCATTTAAAACATTTTTGCAATTTGTTCATCATGAATTTTCTCTTCGACCTAAACTTTTTAGACGTTTTTAAAATGTTGCCTGACACAATATTATTTATCTTGACAGTGACGGCTTGAGATGTCCCATTGAAATTTACACCTGAGTCACAAAATCGTATTACTGATATTAAAAGAACCCTTGAGGTTCAGCTGGGTACTTGGCTAATAGAATGAAAACTACATTTCACAGGCTCCCTTGCCTGAGTCACATGACAAAGTCCTGGCCAGTGGGTTGTGAGCAGATTTGATTAGGGCAAGCACTTTCTTTAAAAGGAAGGTCAGTACCTTCCCTTCACTTTTTGAACTTCCTGTTTCCTGAACCTCAGCCATGGTGGTGTGTGATCTTGTACTTTGCAGACAAGGACATCACTCTTGATGTGTCAGAGGCACGTGAGCAAAAGAATTTTGGCTCCTGAAGATTTTGCAGAACAGAAGTGACATGACAGCTCAGACTTTGAAGTAGGTGAAAATTGTTTCTTGTTGCTTCCTTTTGCACAGAATTCTCCTAGTCCTACTGGCTCATGGGATAAAGAAAGGAAAAGGAATTATAACTTGATGAAGACAGAAAAAAAAAAAAGAAAAAAGAAAGGAAAAGGAATGAGCTGGGCGTGGTGGCTTATACCTGTAATCCCAGCACTGTGGGAGGCCAAGGCTAGTGCATCACTTGAGGTCAGGAGCTCAAGACCAGCCTGGCCAACATGGTGAAACCTCATCTCTACTAAAAATACAAAAATTAGTTGGGCATGGTGGTGGGCACCTATAATCCCAGCTCCTTGAGAGGCTGAGGCAGGAGCATGGCTTGAACCTGGGAGGTGGAGGTTGCGGTGAACCGAGATGGCACCATTGCACTCCAGCCTGGGCAACAAGAGCAAAACTCTGTCTCAAAAAAAAAAAAAAAAAAAAAAAAAACAGGAACAGGAATGGAAGAATGAGAAGTGCTGAGACATACCCTCCCTCCCAGCAGAAATCCCAGCAGTAAGAGGTATGCTATATAGTTAAGGGGGAAGCTATAAGCTGAAGGGTCCCTGTCCTTTTCCTGTTAGAATTCTGCCAAGGGTAACACTGAAGTGGCTATGCTGTCTGGGGTATACACCCTGGGGTTCGTTGACATGTTCGGAGAAAGAATTCAGGACACAGACACATGTGGGTGGGTTAAGAGTGGAAAGGTTAATAGAAGAAAGGAGAGAGGGCTGGGTGCGGTAGCTCATACCTGTAATCCCAGCACTTTGGGAGGCTGAAGCGGGTGGATCACCCATGGTCAGGAGTTCTAGACCAGCCTGGCCAACATGGTGAAACCCTGTCTCTACTAAAAATACAAAAAATTAGCTGGGCATGGTGGTGTACACCATAATCCCACTTGGGAGGCTGAGGCAGGAGAATCGCTTGAACCCAGGTAGTGGAAGTTGTAGTGAGCTGAGATCACACCACTGCACTCCAGTCTGAGTGAGACTTCATCTCAAAAACAAAAGAAGAGAGAATGAAAGAAAGAAAGAAAGGAGAGCAGTTCCTTGAGAGAGAGAGAGAGTTCTGAAAAAAGGGGAGCCAGCCGATCACAGCAGATTTTATAGGCAGGCTGGAGAAGGCAGTGTCTAATTTATATAGAGCTCACAGATTGGTTTGATCAGGTGTGACATTTATATAGTATATAGGGAAGGCTGGTTGCCTCACCCTAATCGCTCGCTCTCTCTCTCTCTCTCTCTCTCTCTCTCTGTGTGTGTGTGTGTGTGTGTGTGCACGCGTGCGTGTGTTTTTTGAGATGGAGTCTCGCTATGTTGCCCAGGCTGGTGTGCAATGGCACGGTCTCAGCTCACTGCAACCTCCACCTCCCAGGTTCGAGCGATTCTCCTGCCTCAGCCTCCTAAGTAGCTGGTATTACAGGCACCCACCACCATGCCCTGCTATTGTTTGTATTTTTAGTAGAGATGGGGTTTCATCATGTTGGTTTCATCACCAACCAGGCTGGTCTCGAACTCCTGACTTCAGGTGATTCACCCACTTCGGCCTCCCAAAATGCTGGGATTACAAGAGGGAGCCATCGTGTCCCGGCTGCCCCACCCAAATCTTCTTATGCAAATATGCTTTCCAGTTGATGGGCGCTGTCTTGTCTGCTCTTTTACAGGACATGTGGCTGGCAGAGAAGGGAATATAGAGCTGCCATCTGGAACATACCTAGTCCTTAGTTCCTGCTGGCATTCATCCTGCAATCTCCCAGCTTGCATGCTGCTTTTTGTTAGAAAATGATTTGGGGCTAAAAGCCCATCCTCATCACCAAATAAAATATAAAAAAGAAAAAAGAAAAGCCTTACCAAGGACTCCCATATCCTTGCTATCTGCCTAAGTTATTCCTTCTTAACTCCCAGATGAACACCAAGGGTCACAGCCCTGTGGCAACTTGGAATCGGCCACAGCAAAGGGAAAGAGAAGGAATAGCTAAGTTGGACAAAGAGGAAGCCTCAGTCGGCACTTTCAAGCTTCCCACGGCTTCCTGGAGTATGGAAGAGAAGCAGAAGTTTCTAAATTTCCCAGAGGGAATGCAGAAGGCTGCCAAAAATCAGCTTGGTGGACCTCGGGCTTCCTTAGGAGGAAAGCGATCTTACTTCCTGTCCTCCAGCTGTCCCCGGGGTCTGGCTGTGTTGCCCAGGCTGGTCTCAACTATTTCCCCTCACAGGGCTCATGATTCCCCTGGCTTAGAGGAAGAGAAATAGAGGAACAGAGTGACAACATCAGTGGACGTCTTGTCCTATAGGCTCAGCTGTAGAGTCTGCAGACAGGGAAACTGGTTTTAGAAAACCTTCTTCTCAAATGTCACACACACACAAAATGCACATGACTGAGGCCAGGCACGGTGGCTCACGCCTGTAATCCCAGCATTTTGGGAGGCCGAGGTGGGCAGATCACCTGAGGTCAGGAGTTCAAGACCAGCCTGGTCTTGAAATGAGATCTTGAGTTCAAGACCAGCCCAGTCTTGAGCTGAGATCACACCACTGCACTCCAGACTGAATGACAGAGTGAGACTTCATCTCAAAAACAAAAGAAGAAAGAAAGAGAGAGATAGAGAAAGAAGGAAAGAAAGAAAAGTGAAAACCCCATCTCTGCTAAAAATACAAAAATTACCTGGGTGCAGTGGCTCACATCTGTAATCCCAGCACTTTGGGAAGCCGAGGTGGGCAGAACCCCTTAGGTCAGGAGTTTGAGACCAGCCTGACAAACACGGAGAAACCCCGTCTCTACTAAAAACAAAATTAGCCGGGCGTGGTGGTGCATGCCTATAATCCCAGCTACTCAGGAGGCTGAGGCAGGAGAATCACTTGAACCTGGCGGATAGAGGTTGTGGTGAGCCAAGATAGCGCCATTGCACTCCAGCCTGGGCAACAAGAATGAAACTGCGTCTCAAAAAAAAAAAAAAAAAAAAAAAAAAGCCAAACAAGCAAATATTAGCCAGGTGTGGTGGTGCCCGTCTGTAATCCCAGCTACTTGAGAGGCTGAGACAGGAGAATCGCTTAAACCCAGGAGGCAGAAGTTGCAGTGAGCTGTGAGCATGCCACTGCCCTCCAGCCTGGGTAACAGAGCAAGGCGTCTCAAAAAAATAAAAACAAAAAAAAACACAAATGAGCTCCAGCAGATCCGCACAGACTGGAATGTGATCAGAGACCAGGTCAAGTCACTAAGTGACTCAGGTGGGAAGGTCCAGGTTCTTCAGGCACATGATACAGACCTGCCTGAAATCTAGGCGCCACCTCGCCCAAGCTCCTTGCTAGGTGACTTCAGCTGGTGGCCTCCCTCTCTGAGCCTGCTTCTAGGGAAAATGGAAATAACAGCATGATCCACCTCATAGCGTTCTTGGGAAGGTCAGAAAAGGTGAAACCTCACGTGCTTAGCCCAGGACTAAACCCTCAGTCACCCATAGGTCTTCTGGTTGGTTGTGTTCCAGTGTTATTCAAACCATACCATGCTGACGTTGTGTGCGTCCATATGCGTCTGTGACGTGCATGAGTGTGCTTACGAAAGAAAATCCTAGAAGTAAAATTGCTGGGCGGAAGGGGAAGTGCATTGTGGTACCTTGATAGATTTCAACAAGCTGTGCTTCCAAAAAGTTAAATCCATTTCAGATCTGAGCCTCCAGGTTTGAGACTCCTCACCCGGGCACTTGTAGAGTGGTGAATCGTCAAACACTCATCTTTTACCAAATCACAGGTGGCTCACGCCTGTAATCCCAGCACTTTGAGAGGCCAAGGTGGGCAGATCACTTGAGGTCAGGAGTTTGAGACCAGCCTGGCCAACATGGTGAAACTCCATCTCTACTAAAAGTTCAAAAACTACTCAGGCATGGTGGTGGGAGGCTGTAATCCCAACTACTCGGGAGGCTGAGGCAGGAGAATCACTTGAAGCCAGGAGACAGAGATTGCAGTGAACCAAGATTGTTTCACTGTACTCCAACCTGGGAGGCAGAGAGAGACAGAGTCTTAGAGAAAAGACAGAAAGAAAAAGTATGTTTCACAGAATTTTCAATTTCTAATTTTTCTGTGGTACATGAGATTCCGTTTCATAAGCAGTTGTATTTTTTTTTTATAACTTGGCTGCTCTTGTTTCATTTTGAGGTTTTCCTAAGACCTGGTCTTACTCTGTTTCCCGGGCTGGAGTGCAGTGGCATAATCAGGGCTCACTGCAGGCTTCACTTTCCAGGCCAAAGCTGTCCTCCCACCTCAGCCTCCTGAGTAGCTGGAAATACGGGGTGACCACCATGCCAAGCTAATTTTTTTGTAGAGATGGGGTCTTGCTGTATTGCCCAGGCTGGTCTCAAATTCCTGGGCTCAAGCAACCTGCTTGCCTCAGCCTCCCAAAGTGCTGGGATTATAGGCGTGAGCCACTATGCTCTTTTTACCCAACTTTCATTCTTCCTTTTGTTTGTTTTTGTTTGTTTGTTTGTTTTGAGACAGGTTCTCACTCTGTTGCCCAAGCTGGAGTGCAGTGGCGTAATCTTGGCCCACTGCAACCTCAAGCGATCCACTCACTTTGGCCTCCCAAAGGGCTGGGATTACATGTGTGAGCCACCACGTCCTGTCTCTTTTTTCCCCATCTTTTTAGAAGGTATTAGCTATTTCTTAGTGATGTGAATTCTAAGCTATTTATATCTTTTTTTTTTTTTTTTTTTTGAGACAGAGTTTTGTTCTTGTTGTCCAGGCTGGAGTGCAATGGCATGATCTTGGCTCACTGCAACCCCTGCCTCCCAGGTTCAAATGGTTCTCCTGCCTCAGCCTCCTGAGTAGCTGGGATTACAGGCATGTGCCACCATGTCCAGCTAATTTTGTATTTTTAGTAGAGATGGGATTTCTCCATGTTGGTCAGGCTGGTCTCGAAAAAAAAAAAAAAAAAAAAAAAAAAAAAAAAAAAAAAACAAAGAAGTCTGTCTATCTATCTATCTATCATCTATCTATCTCTCCATATATATACACACACATTATGTTCCTGAGAGCCTCTGGCTATGCATCATCGAAGTCAGTGCATGACCTTGCTTTATGAGTGTTTCTGTTGAAAGACACCTTGATGAGTATTGTATTTACTCACCTCAGGTGATCCGCCAGTCTCAGCCTCCCAAAGTGCTGGGATTACAGGCGGGAGCCACCGTGCCCAGCCAGCTATTTATATCTTAAGCTGATAAAAAGTCAGCTAAGTAAATATCAAATAAATTGGGGTAGGAGACTGTCTTAGAGGTGCTGTCTACCCATTCCCCCAGACCTGGAGTCCCAGGCCTTCCATGAAGGAAATCCCCTTAGTACTTGGGGACCCCAGGGAAGATGTGCTAATCTTCCATCTACCTCAAAATTCTGGACCTATTTGATCATCCTTTTTCACCCACCTAGAAAATGCTATAGGCTCAGGCTCTGAAATCTCCCATTTTTATCTCCTTTTTTTTTTTTTTTTTTTTTAAGAGACCGGGTCTCACCATGTTGCCCAGGCTGATCTCAAATTCCTGGGCTTAGCCAGGCATGGTGGCTCACACCTGTAATCCTAGCTAGCACTTTGGGAGGCTGAGGCAGGTGGATCACGAGGTCAGGAGTTCCACACCAGCCTGACCAACATGGTGAAACCCCACCTGTACTAAAAATACAAAAATTAGCCAGGCGTGCGCCTGTAATCCCGGCTACTCAGGAGGCTGAGGCAGGAGAATCACTTGAACCCAGGAGGCAGGGGTTGCAGTGAGCTGAAATCATGCCACTGTACTCCAACCTGGGGGACAGAGGGAGACTCGGTCTCAAAAAAACAAAACAAAACAGAAAGCTCCTAGGCTCAAGTGATCCTCCTGCCTCAGCCTCTCAGAGTGTTGAGATCGCAGGTATGAGCCACCAAGCCTGGCCAATCTTTTGCTTTTTGTTGGTAATTTTGCTGTTTCAGACAGCCTCCAAGTAGTGCTGAGGCCCTGTCTAATATCCCCGAGTGCACGGAGGCTGTGATGAGCCTCACAGAGGAGGAAACCCATGTGTTAGAGAAGCTATGCCCAGGCGCGAGTCCTAGCGCTGCCGGCTGTGAGTTCAGCGCGAATGAATCAACCACAAATAGAATACTCAGCAAGGTGTCTTTCAACAGAAACACTCATAAAGCAAGGTGATTCACTGACCTTGATGATTTATAGCCAGAGGCTCTCAGGAACCTAATGTATATATGGGTATATGGGTATATATATGTGTGTGTGTGTGTGTGTGTGTGTTTGTGTGTGTGTGTGTGAGAGAGAGAGAGAGAGAGAGAGAGAGAGAGAGAGAGAGAGACTTTTATTTTTGAGACAAAGTCTCACTCTTTCCCCCAGGCTGGAGTGCAATGGTGCAATCAGCTCATTGCAACCTCTGCCTCCCAGGTTTAAGCAGTTCTTCTACCTCAGCCTCCCGAGTAGCTGGGATTACAGGTCTCGCCACCACACCTGGATAATTTTTTTGTATTTTTAGTAGAGACAGGGTTTCACCATGTTGGCTAGGCTGGTTTTGAACTCTTGACCTCATGATTCTCCCGCCTCGGCGTCCCAAAATGCTGGGATGACAGGCGTGAGCCACCACACCCAGCCTACATTTCTTTTTTTTTTTTTTAAGACAGAGTCTCACTTCATCACCCAGGCTGGAGTGCAATGGTGCGATCGTGGCTCACTGCAACCTCTGCCTCCCGGGTTCAAGCAATTCTTCTACCTCAGCCTCCTGAGCAGCTGAAATTGCAGGCGCCTCCCACCACACCCAGCTGATTTTTATATTTTTAGTAGAGACAGCGTTCCATCATGTTAGCCAAGCTGGTCTTGAACTCTTGACCTCAAGGGATCTGCCCACCTGGGCCTCCCAAAGTGCTGGGATTACAGGTGTGAGTCACCGCACCCAGCCCCTAACCATATAATTTCCCTTAGAAGCAATTGTTTGATGTTCAAGGAACGTAACTACCTCAAATAACAGGAGTTGAGTATAACTTGTTTTTGGTTTTTTTTTCTGAGACAAAGTCTCACTCTCGTCCCCCAGGCTGGCGTGCAATGGCACCATCTCGGCTCACTACAACCTCTGCCTCCCAGGTTCAAGCCATTCTCCTGCCTTAGCCTCCCAAGGAGCTGGGATTACAGGCACCTGCCAGTACGCCTGGCTAATGAGTGTAACTTTTTCTTGTGAAATAGTTTAAGACTCAGAAGAAGCTGCAGAAATGGTCCACGGAATCCCCTTGTGCCCCCCCACCCACATCGACAATGTGTAACAAAACTTGTGAGTGTCACTGTCTGCAAGCAAACATTAGCCAGGCCCAGCTGGCAAGCTTTTGTGCTATGGTAGTGAGAGCTGATTCGTACAACTTCTCAGCATCGTGCAAGGTTAGGATGGCCTTTATGCTCTAACTAGACCTCCGTATTCATTTTTTGGGGAGTCCGTAACAGAGTGCCACAAACTGGATGGCCTCACACAACAGAATTGTATTCTCTCACTGTTCTGGAGGCCACAGCCTGAAATCAATAGGTCAGCAGGGCCACCAGCCCCACCAGATGCTCCAGTGGATACTCCGTTGCTTATTCCACTTTCTAGTAACCGGAAACTGGGAGAGACATGAGATTTCAGAGCCTGAGCCTGCAGCACGTGCTGGGCAGGTGAAAGATGGGAACCAAATAGGCCCAGAATTTTGGGGTGTCCAAGAAATCAGCATATCCGTATGATTACATAGTACCTGGGATCTCCCAAGTACTAAAGGAATTTCCTTCACGGAAGCCCTAGATCTCCAGGTCTGGGGGAGTGGGGTGGGCAGCACCTCCAAGATGACCTCTTACTCCAATTTACTTGATATTTTCTTAGCTGGCAGTCCTTAGGGTTTCTTTGTTTCTGTTTTGATTTGGGTTTTGGTGTTTGGTTTGGTTTTGGTTTTTTGAGACGGAGTCTTGCTCTCTCGCCCAGGCTGGAGTGCAGTGGTTCAATCTCAGCTCACTGCAGCCTCTGCCTCCCAAGGTTCAAGCAATTCTCCTGCCTCAGCCTCTCAAGTAGCTGGGATTACAGGCACCTGCCACCACGCCCAGCTAATTTTTGTATTTTTTGTAGAGACGGGTTTTCACCATGTTGGCCAGGCTGGTGTCAAAGTCCTGATCTCAGCTCACTTGAGACTCTGCCTCCCAGGTTCAGGCCTGATTCTCTGCCTCAGTCTCCAAAGTAGCTGGGATTACAGGCACCCAACACCATGCCTGGCTAATTTTTTGTTTGTTTGTTTTTAATTTTTTTTTTTTTTTTTTTTTTTGGCCTGGTCGGTGAGTACCAAAAATTTTTGTATTTTTAATAGAGATGGGGTTTCTCCATGTTGTTAGGCTGTTCTCAAGCTCCTGACCTCAAGTGATCCACCCACCTTGGCCTCCCAAAGTACTAGGATTACAGGCGTGAGCCTCCACGCCCAGACAGTCCTTAGTGTTTCTTGACTTGCAGCCGCCTCATTCAGTTTCTATTTCTGTCTGTCTCTGCCTGCCTTTGCTGTGTGTCTATTTGCTCGCCACCCGAGGGCCCACCCTAATCCAGTATGACCTCATTTAACCATAATTACATTTGTAAAAACCCCCTAATTTCAAAATGAGGTCATAGTCTTTGTTCCAGGTGGTCGTGAAATCTGGGAGGACACCATTAAGCCACGACAACCATCAAAAACAGGAAGGGGGCCGACACAGTGGCTCAGGCCTGTAATCCCAGCACCTTAGGAGGCCGAGGCTGGTGGATCAAAAGGTCAAAAGTTTGAGATCATCCTGGCTAACGTGATGAAACCCCATCTCTAATAAAAATACAAAAAAATTAGCCCCATGTGGTGGCACATGCCTGTGCTCCCAGCTACTCAGCTTCTTGGGAGGCTGAGGCAAGAGAATCCCTTGAACTCGGAAGGTGGAGGTCGCAGTCAGCTGAGATGGTGCCATTGCACTCCAGCCTGGGTGACAGAGTGAGACTCTAATAAAAAAAAAAAAAAAAAAAAAAAAAAAAAAGGTAGGAGCTGGGCTGGGTGCAGTGGCTCACACCTCTAATCCCGGCACTTTGGGATGCCTACATAGGAGGATCCCTTGAGCCCAGGAGTTTGAGACTAGCCTGGTAACATAGTGACACCCCATCCTCTACCAAAAAATAAAATAAAATTAGCTGGGCATGCGCCGTAAACCCAACTATGCAAGAGGCTGAGAGGGGAAGGTCACAGGAGGTTGAGGTTGCAGTGAGCTTTGATGGTGCCACTGCTCTCCAGCCTGAGCCACAGAGCACCACCCTGTCTATTAAAATATTAATTTAATTTAATTTAACTTTAAAAAAAAAACAGGTCTCCAAGAATACAGGAGATAACTGGGCACAGTGGCCCACGCCTATAATCCCAGCACTTTGGGAGCCTGAGGCGGTTGGATCACCCAAGGTCTGGAGTTCAAAACCAGCGTGGCCAACATGGTGAAACCCCATCTCTACTAAAAATACAAAAAATTAGCCAGGCATGGTGGCGGGCACCTGTAATCCCAGCTACTGGGTGGTGGTGGGGGGGGGGCGCGGCTGAGGCAGGAGAATTGCTTGAACCTGGGAGTCGGAGGTTGCAGTGAGCCGAGATGGTGCCACTGCACTGCAGCCTAGGTGACAGAGGGAGACCTTCTGTCTCAAAAGAAAGAAAGGAGAGAAAGGGAGGAAGGAAGGAAGGGCAAAAGAAGAAAAGAGAAAGGAGAGAAGGAGAGGAAAGAAGAAAAAGAAAGCGTAAAGGAAGGAAAGAAAGAGAAGGAAAGAGAAAAGAGAATGAAGGGAAGGAAAGAGAAGGAAAGAAAGAAAAAGGAGATAAAGAGAGAAAGGAAGGAATAAGAAACAAAAGAGAGAGAAGGAGAGAAAGAGAGAAGGAAGGAAGGAAAAAGGAAGGAAGGGAAGGAGGAAAAAGAAAAGAAAACGCAGGACAGGGCCACACACATATCTGGAGCGCATCCCCAATTCCTGGTTGCCGGCGGTACCTGCAGTGCATACCGTCTAGTCCGTAATAAGGGCGCAATGGAGGGAGTTTCCTTGAATGAACGGGCCCCAGAAGAATGAGGTGGAGAGTGAAATAGGAAGGCTGGCTGTGTACCTCCTGAAGGCGAGGACGGGCGGGCCACTCTGAGGCTCACCAGGGGCCCTTGCCCCACCCCTCAAGGAGCTGGAGAGTGGCAGCAGTTGGAGGGAATTTCCCCTGGTCGAATCACTCAAGTCCCTCCCCTCGATCCGATCCGCCGGACGTCCCCAGAGAGGGGCAGGCGGGTCCCCAGACAGGTCGAGGCACGAAGACGCCCCAGAGCCCTGGGAGGGGGCTGCCGTTTCCTTCCTCCTCCGCCGGCCGTGCTCCGCGCCCTGCCCGCCCCGCCTGCGCCAGCGGAGTTAGCCGCGATGCCCGAAGACGGTTCTGGCTGCGCGGGGCGGCGCCGGCCTCACGCGTGCGTCCTGCGCGCGGCTCTGGCCCTGCTGGTCGCAGCAGTCGTGGGGGTCTGCATCGGCGTCTGCAGCTGGCGCCCCGCGCAGGTGCCGCCCGAGTCCCCAGGGGTGAGTTGAGATGGGAAGTTGGGAAGGAAACCTCCACCCGGGAGAGAAGCTGGAGAGGGGCGCGGGGCCCGTGCGCCTGGGTGGAGACCGAGAAGCGTCTGGCGAAGACGAAATGAGAATGAGATGGGGCAGAGAGGCCCGGGAGGAAGATCTGGTAGACCAGAGACAGAGACCGGAGCAGGGAGGCGAGGCGGGGGTTGGGGACCCGGCTGCCCGGCCGGGGTCAGGGCTGGGGGAAGGCAGCCCTGCCCAGGAGGCACCGGGGGATCCCGGGATGGGAAAGGGACGTGCACGTGGGCCTGGAAATGACTCGGCTCGGGTCTTCCCCCGGCAGGCTGACTCAGAGGCTCCTGGGGGCTTCACCAGGCTAGGTGTGGGGGCTTCCTGGAGCCTCCTACGACGGAATGGTCCCCAGCCACTGGCCCCGGGGTCGGGAAACAGGTTCCCTGGGAGAGCCGGCCGGGTGCCTTTGCAGCTGAGAAAGTCCGGTGCGCGCGCGCGCACGCAGGCGGGTTTGGGGTGGGGGTGGGGGGACGGAGGAGGGGGGCACTCTAGCGCCGGGTGCCATCCAGGAAAACGATTCAGGAAAATAAGAAGTTCTTTTGAAGGTCTGAACTTTACGCTCCCCGCTGGTTCAGACCTGCTTCCTCTTTAAGAAGTCTTCAGGAGAAAACAAACAAATAAATAAAACTCACCAGTGCGCACCGTGGGAAGTAGGGGTGGGAAGGAGGATGGACGGAGGAAGGACAGCCCCTGACTCAGGGGACGCAGGGAACCTCTCTGCTGACGTCCGTGCCCTGTTTTCTGGTCTTTTCTTCCAGTGGGATGTGGCTGAGCTGCAGCTGAATCACACAGGTAACTCGGGGGACGTTGGGGGACGGGGAGAAGAAGAGACAGAGAGAAGGAGGGAGAGATAGAAAGACGAAGGAGGAGAGACAGAAAGAGACACACAGAGAGACGGAGGGAGAGAGGGAGAGGTAGGCGGGGAGGGAAACAGAGAACGCGGAAGACTGAGAAGACAGAGAGGGAGGGAGAGACCAAGACAGAGGGAAGGAGAGACTCTGAGAGGGAGGGAGAGACCCAGAGAGAGGGAGGGAGAGACAGCAAGAAACAAGGACAGGGAAAGAGACCGAAAGAAACAAACAGGTAGAGACATAGGAAGAGAGAATGGGAAAGAGACGGGAAGAAGGAGGGAGGGAGACAGGTGGGGAAGACAGAATGAGAGAGAGAGAGAGAGAGAGAGAGAGAGAGAGAGAGACGGAGAGACAGAAAAAGACAGAGGAGATGGGGAGAGAGTGAGGGAGAGACAGAGAAAGAAAAGAAAGGAAAAGAGAATGAAAATGAGAGAGTGAGGTCCCTGCATGGTGGCTCAGGAGAGAGAGAGGGAGGGAGGGAGGGACAGAGACACAGAGAGAGAGAGAGAAAGAGAGAGAGAGAGAGAGGCATATATATATATATATCAGGGGTCAGAGAGGGTCAAGGAGAAGAGAGAGAAACATTTTAGTCTCTGGGGATGAGAGAGGGAGAAGAGAGAGACACATCAGGCCCAAGAGACAAAGGAAGAGGGATGAGGCAGGTGTGTGTTTCTTTTTTTTTTCTTTTTCTTTTTTTTTTTTGAGACGGAGTTTCGCTCTTGTTGCCCAGGCTGGAGTGCAATGGCGCGATCTCGGCTCACCACAACGTCGGCCTCCTGGGTTCAGGCAATTCTCCTGCCTCAGCCTCCTGAGTAGCTGGGATTACAGGCACGCGCCACCATGCCCAGCTAATTTTTTGTATTTTTAGTAGAGACGGGGTTTCACCATGTTGACCAGGATGGTCTCGATCTCTTGACCTCGTGATCCACCCGCCTCGGCCTCCCAAAGTGCTGGGATTACAGGCGTGAGCCACCGCGCCCGGGCGGAGGTGTGTGTTTCTGAGCATCCAGTACCGGTCTCTGTCTATCTTTCCCCCTCAGTCCTTCACATTCGATCTCCTTCCTTGGAAGAATCAGAGGGGGTGTTAGTAAACAAAACACTCACAGGAATGGCCACCCTCCCTCCATTCCTGCCACAAGCACGCATTACACACCTGCCATGGCAGACACTGTGGGGTGCCACAGTCAGGCACTAAAACTGACAGAAATCCCTGCCTGGTGAGCTTCCCCTCTGCTGCTGCTTCTACCGAGGGGCAGATGACATATAAATGAACATGTGACGAGGAGAGCAATGCCACATAGAGTAAAAAGGCCAAGAGCAGGTTCTAGAGAAAAAGCAGGCATGGGGGTCTGGGCGTGCCAGGGTTGGGGTTTTCATTTAAAGTGGAGTCGTGACGGGGCGGGGATGGCGGGGTGTCTCTGAGGGGGTGGCATTGGCAAGAAGCCCTGGGGAGGTGAGATGATGACACCTTCTGCTCTAGGTGGGGGGATCTTTCTCCTCTCAGCCTCTCTGAGAGAGGAAGCTTCTGCCTCTGTTTATCCCCCGTTCATTCCCAGCGACTAAAATGTTTCTCTGTCTTCTCCTTGACCCTCTCTGACCCCTGATATATACATTCTCTCTCTCTCTCTCTCTCTCTCTCTCTCTCTCTCTTTTTCTCTCTCCTTCCCCCACCCCCCGCCTCCTCACCCCACTCTGTGTTTTCTGTAATTTGGTCTGAGGCCCCTTTCTGGAGAGTGGCTGGAGACTCTGGCCCAGATCCAGGGGTCACCAGGGCCGTGGTCATGGGTGTTGACAGTGTGTCTTTCACAGGCTAGTTCTTTCTTCTGGTGGATGCCATCATGCCCAGGTGTCTGGCAAGGGACCGGGTGTCACAGGAAATTTGCATCGCCTGGTAAACACCCTTATGGCTCTTGTTTGATGTGTGTTCAGTTCCCTCCTAACAAGACAGGCAGCCTCCAGGACAGCCTTGAGTGAGGAGGAGAGTGAGGCTCAGGTGTGTCGGTCAGTTGAGACAGGAAGAGGCAGGAGGTGCTGCGGTGAAACGCATAGCATACAGCCTACAGCCGAGCACAGTGGCTCACGGCTGTGAACCCAGAGCTTTGGGAGGCTGAGGTGGGAGGATTGCTTCAGCCCAGGAGTTCGAGACCAGCCTGGGAAACATAGCAAGACCCCCATCTCTTTGAAAGTTAGCTGGTCATGGTGGCGCACGCCTCTTCCCTGTGACTCCGGAGGCTAAGGTGGGGGGATCGCTTGAGCCCCAGCGGTTGAGACTGCAGTGAGCTATGATTGCACCACTGCACTCCAGCCTGGGTGACAGGGCCAGACCCTGTCTCTAAAGAAAATGATCGCCGGGCGCGGTGGCTCAAGCCTGTAATCCCAGCACTTTGGGAGGCCGAGGCGGGTGGATCACGAGGTCGAGAGATCGAGACCATCCTGGTCAACCTGGTGAAACCCCGTCTCTACTAAAAATACAAAAAATTAGCTGGGCATGGTGGCGCGTGCCTGTAATCCCAGCTACTCAGGAGGCTGAGGCAGGAGAATTGCCTGAACCCAGGAGGCGGAGGTTGCGGTGAGCCGAGATCGCGCCATTGCACTCCAGCCTGGGTAACAAGAGTGAAACTCCGCCTCAAAAAATAAAAATAAAAAAAAATTAAAAAAAAGGAAAATGATCTGGCCAGTCACGGTGGCTCACACCTGTAATCCCAGCAATTTGGGAGACTGAGGCTGGCAGATCATGAGGTCAAGAGTTCAGGACCAGATTGGCCAACATAGTGAAACCCCGTCTCTACTAAAAATACAAAAAATTAGCCAGGCGTGGTGGTGGGCACCTGTACTCTCAGCTGCTTGGGAGGCTGAGGCAGGAGAATCACTTGAACCCAGGAGGCAGGAGTTGCAGTGAGCCGAGACCATGCCATTGCACTCCAGCCTGGGTAACAGACAGAGACTCTGTCTCTAAAAAAGGAAATACGGGCCGGGCGCGGTGGCTCAAGCCTGTAATCCCAGCACTTTGGGAGGCCGAGGCAGGTGGATCACAAGGTCGAGAGATCAAGACCATCCTGGTCAACAAGGTGAAACCCCGTCTCTACTAAAAATACAAAAAATTAGCTGGGCATGGTGGCGCATGCCTGTAATCCCAGCTACTCAGGAGGCTGAGGCAGGAGAATTGCCTGAACCCAGGAGGCGGAGATTGCAGTGAGCAGAGATCGTGCCATTGCACTCCAGCCTGGGTAACAAGAGCGAAACTCCGTCTCAAAAAAAAAAAAAAAAAAAAAAAAGGAAATAAAGAGAAAATAAAGATCCTAGAGAGAAGAGACTGACAGGAAGGTAGGGGGGAGCTGAGACACACATACTCAACCAGTGGCTGGAAAGTAAGGAAAAGAAAGGGAAGAAGCAGGCAGGGAGGTGGCATCTGGGAGCCAAAGCCTTTACTGGGGTTCAGGGTGTTACCCGAGCAGGCTTCCCTTGGGGAGTTGTAATCCGGGACTTCAGAGCAAGCAGGTAGGCTCCATGGAGACCCCTGAGCCTGAGGCTCAGGTCTGCAGTCGGTGCAGGAAGAGGGAGCTGATGGGGTGCGTTGGACGGGGGCGCATAGCTGCCCTGTAGGTGATCGTATAGGGCACGTGGCCAAGTCGATAACGTTGAGGACCTGGGAGGAGGTGGAGAATGGAAAAACGGTATCACGGGAGATGAAGCACCGATCCTGGGGCCAGAAAACTCAATTTACATTCAAGTGGGATGCTGAGGCAAGATAATACTATCGGAACTCACTCACACACACACTCCCCTGCTTTCCGTCCCTCTGTCTTTCTCCGCCTCCTGCCCTCTCTCTGCTCTCTCCCTCTCATTCTCCCGTGCTCTCTCTCTCCTACTTGTTCTCCCACTCTCTCCCTCTCCCTCTCTCAATTGCGTTCCCCGAGCTCTCTCTTTATCTGTCTCCCTCTCTCTCTTATTCTCTCCCTCTCTCTCATTCTCCTGCTCTCTCCCTCTCTTCTCTCAGTTGTCCTCTCTCTGTCTCTCTCTCTCCCTCTCATTCTCCCACGCTCTCTCTCCTGCTTCTTCTCCCACTCTGTCCCTCTCTCAATTGCGTTCCCCAAGCTCTCTCTCTCTCTCCCTCTCATTTTCCACTCTCTCTCACCCTCTCATTGTCCAGCTCTCCCTCTCTCTCCCTCCCCCATCTCTCTCCCCCTCTTGTCTATTTCTGTATTTTTTTCTCTCTCCTGAGGGCTCTCTCTCCCTATCTCTACCCCTCTCCCCTTACCCCTCTCTCCTTTAGATCTCTAGCCTTCTATCCCCCTCCCTTTTTAAATTTCTTGTTGTTTTTTGTCTGTTTGAGACAGGGTCTCTTTCGCCCAGGCTGGAGTGCCGTGATGCGATCTTAGCTCACCGCAGTCTCAACCTCCCAGGCTCAAGCGATCCTCCAGCCTCAGCCTCCCAAGGGTAGCCAGGACCAGAGGCATGTGGCACCACACCTGGCTTTTTATTTTTTGTAGAGACGGGGTTTGACCACGTTGGCCAGGCTGGTCTCAAACTCCTGACCTCAGGCAATCCTCCCACCTCTGTCTCCTAAAGTGCTGGGATTACAGGCGTGAGCTGCCACACCCAGCCTATCCCTTGATCTCTAACTCTCAATTTCTATATCTGACTTTCTCTAGGACCCCGTGCCTCAGTCTCCCTAACCCTCCATCTCATCCCTCTAACCTCTGCCCCCAGGACCTCGGCAGGACCCCAGGCTGTACTGGCAGGGGAGCCCAGCACTGGGCCGCTCCTTCCTGCGTGGACCAGAGCTGGACAAGGGGCAGCTGCGTATCCATCGTGACGGCATCTACATGGTACACATCCAGGTGACGCTGGCCAACTGCTTCTCTAGGCCCCGCCCCCGCGCCACCTTGACCGTGGGAATCTGCTCTCCAGCAGCCCGGAGCATTAGCCTGCTGCGCCTGGGCTTCTACCAAGGTTGCTCCGTCGCCTCCCAGCGCCTGACGCCCCTGGCCCAAGGGGACATGCTCTGTACCAACCTCACAGGGACACTTAGGCCTTCACGAAACACTGATGAGACCTTCTTTGGAGTGCAGTGGGTGCACCCCTGACCACTACCTCTAGTTAGGGTTTTTTTAATTTTATTTTATTTTATTTAAGTTCAGAAAAAGAAAAAAAAATAAAACATAAACACACTAGCAAGCCGGGGTTAGGAGTATGTTGGGTTTTTTTCTTTGTTTTCATTTTCCTCTTAAAAATACAAAAATTAGCCTGGTGTGGTGGTGTCCATCTGTAATCCCAGCTACTCGGGAGCCTGAGGCAAGAGAACTGCTTGAACCTGAGAGGCAGAGGTTGCTGTGAGCCGAGATTGCACCACTGTACTCCAGCCTGGATGACGTCTCAGAAAAAGAAAAAAAAAGTTCTTGGTTAGGGATGTTTGAAGAATAGAGAAAGCTGGCTGGGCACAGTGGCTCATGCCTGTAATCCCAGCACTCTGGGAGGCCGAGGCAGGTGGATAACTTGAGTCCAGGAGTTCAAGACCAGCCTGGGCAACATTGTGAGACCCCATCTGTACAAAAAATACAAAAATTGCCAGGTGTGGTGGCGAGTGCCTGTAGTCCCAGCTACTCAGGAGGCTGAGGTGGGAGGATTGCTTGAATCCAGAAGTTCTGGGCTGTAATGTGCTATGTCATCAGGTGTCCACACTAAGTTCAGCATCAATATGGTGACCTCCCGGGAGTGGGGAACCACAAGGTTGCCTAAGGAGGGGTGAACTGGCCCAGGTAAGAAACGGAGCAGGCGAAAACTCCCGTGCTGATCAGTAGTGGGATCGTGCCTGTGAATAGCCACTGCACTCCAGCCAGGACAATATAGGGAGACCCTGCCTCTAAAAAGTTTATATACAAAAATTAACCAGATGTAGTGGTGTGCTAGTCTAAGCTACTTGGGAGGCTGAAGTGGAAGGTTGGGTAGAGCCCAGGAGGTCAAAGGCTGCAGTGATCCATGATCGTGCCACTGCACTCCAGCCTGAGCAACGGTGAGATTTCATGTCAAAAAAAAAAAAAAACTTATGTTTTCTCCTTGGTACATCTGTTTGTCAAGAAAGGAAATACAAAGATCACTTACCTGGGTGACTGTCTCTCAAAGCAGATGATACAAAGTAATGATTTGGGAGGCCAGAGTGGGTGGATCACTTGAGATCAGGAGTTAGAGACTAGCCTGGCCAACATGGTGAAACTCTGTCTCTACTAAAAATATGAAAATTAGCATGGTGCATGGTGGAGGGCGCCTGTAATCTGAGCTATGTAGGAGGCTGAGGCATGAGAATCATTTGAACCCTGGAGGCAGAGGTTCCAGTGAGCCAAGATATGCCACTACACCCCAGCTGTTGATACGTGCAGGAAACCATCATGGCACATGTTTATGTAACAAAACTGCACATCCTGCACATGTACCCCAGAACTTAATAATATTAAAAGATCACTTGAGGTCAGGAGTTCAAGACCAGCCTGGTCAACGTGGCAAAACCCCATCTCTACTAAAAATACAGGGTCTTCTCTGTCACCCTGGCTGCAGTGCAGTGGTATGATCCTGTCTCACTGCAGCCTCAAACTACTGGGCTTAAATGATCCTACCACCTCAGCCTCCCAAATAGCTGGGACCACAGGCCCATGCCACCACACCCGGCTATTCTTTTTTTTTTTTTTTTTTTTTTTTTTTTTTTTTTTGAGATGAAGTCTCGTTTTGTTGCCTAAGCTGATCTCAAACTCCAATCTCCTGGGAAGCCAATCTTCCTGCCTCAGCCTCCCAAAGTGTTGGGGATACAGGCATGAGCCACTGCACTGGACCTTGAATGCATTTTGGAACTCAGAATTTTCCAGTATTGGGCCAGCCACAGTGGCTCAAGCCTGTAATTCCAGCACTTTGAAAGGCCGAGGCGGGCAGATCACTTGAGGTCAGGAGTTCAAGACCAGCTTGGCCAACATGGTGAAACCCTGTCTCTACTAAAAATACAAAAATTACCTGGGTATGGTGATTCGCACCTGTAATCCCAGCTACTTGGGAGCCTAAGGCAGGAGAATCACTTGAACTCGGGAGACGGAAGTGCACCAAGATCGTGCCACTGCACTCCAGCCTGGGCAACAAGGTGAAACTCCGCCTCAAAAAAAAAAAAAAAAAAAGAATTTTCCAGTATTTAAAGATGACGTACAAGGCTTATACCACCTTTTATGCATCACTTTGATGGGGTCAGGACAGCATTTTGTAATCAAACACCGTATCTATTTTTTTGTTTTTTTACACTGAGATAGTTGCTAACATTCACACTAAGTAGGATAAAAATCAAGACTACAGCCAGGCACAGGGGCTCACACCTATAATCCCAGCACTTTAGGAGGCCAAGGCAGGTGGATCACCTGAGGTCAGGACTTCGAGACCAGCCTAGCCAACATAGTGAAACCCCATCTCTACTGAAAATACAAAATTTAGCCAGGCATGGTGGCAGGTGCCCCTGTAATCCCAGCTACTTGGGAGGCTGAGGCAGGAGAAGCATTTGAACTCAGGAGGCGGAGGATGCAGTGAGCCGAGATCATGCCATTGCTCTCCAGTCTGGGTGACAAGAGCAAAACTCTGCCCCCCTGCAAAAAAAATCAAGACTACATGTACCAACCTGGCTAACATGGTAAAACCCCATCTCTACTAAACATATAAAAATTAGCTGGGTGTGGTGGTGGGTGCCTGTAATCCCTGCTACTAGGGAGGCTGTGTCAGGAGAATCACTTGAACCTAGGAGCTGGAGGTTGCAATGAGTTGAGTAGTACCGCTCCACTCCAGTCTGTGTGAGGTCAAGGGATCCAGACCATCCTGGCCAACATGGTCAAACCCGGTCTCTGCTAAAAATTTAAAAATCAGTCGGGTGTGGTGGCACATGCCTGTAACAGCCACTTGGGAGGCTGAGGCAGGAGAATCACTTGAACCCAGGAGGCGGAAGTTGCAGTGAGCTGAGATGGCACCATTGCACTCCAGCCTCGAGACAGAGTGAGACTCAGTCTCAAAAAAAAAAAAAAAAAAAAAAAGAAAAGAAAAGAAAGAAATAAGCCAGCCAAAAAGGGAAAATATTGTATCAACTAACTTACAGGAATCTACCACATGTGACTAAAACTGCTCACAGGAATATAAAATAGAATTTTTTAGATATACAGTCTTTGAGGGTTTCTTTGTGTTTCTACCAATTGAGAATTTTTCCTCAGGTGCTTAACATTCATTTGAATCATTTCTATTTTGTTTTTTGTTTATTTGAGATGGAGTTTCACTCTTGCCACCCAGCCTGGAGTACAGTGGCACAGTCTCTGATCACTGCAACCTCTGCCTCCCAGGTTCAAGTGATACTCTTGCCTCGGCTTCCCGAGTAGCTGGAATTATAGGTGCCCACCACCACCCCCGGCTAATTTTTGTATTTTTAATAGAGATGGAATTTCATCATGTTGCCCAGGCTGGTCTCAAACTCCTGACCACAGGTGATTTACCTGCCTCTGCCTCCCAAAGTGCTGGGATTACAGGTGTGAGCCACTGTGCCCAGCCTTGTATTTTCTTTTCTATAAAACCATGTATATACACTCTTCTTTCAAAAATTGAGGTGAAAATTACATACATCAAATCAGTTATTTTTTCCTTTCTTTCTTCCTTTCTTTTTGAGAGAGGGTATTGCTTTGTCACCCTAGCTGGAGCACAGCTTAAACATAGCTCACTGCAGACTCCTTGGCTCAAGCCTCCGGCCTCAGCCTCCCTGAGTGCTGGGATTACAGGTGTAAGCCACTGTACCCAGCTGAAATTAACCCTCTTAACGTGGGCAATTCAATAGCATTTAGTACATTCACAGTATAGTGCATCCACCACATATATCAATTTTCAAAACATTTTCATCACCTCAAAAGGAAATTCATCCAGGCACAGTGGCTCATGCCTATAATCCCAGCACTTTGGGAGGCCAAGGCAGGCGGATCATTTGAGGTCAGGAGTTCAAGATCAGCCTGACCAATATGGTGAAACCCTGTCTCTACTAAAAATACAAAAAAAATTAGCCAGGCATGGTGGCGAACACCTGTAGTCCCAGGCAGGAGAATCACTTGAACCTGGGAGGCGGAGACTGTAGTGAGCCAAGATCATGCCGCTGCACTCCAGCTTGGGTGAGAAAATGAGATTCCATCTCCAAGGAAATTCATCCAGTAACAGTGAATGATGTCCAGTAACAGTGAATCACCATCCTGTCCACCTCCTCAAAGGGAAATTCAATGTCTGTTAACATGGCCGGGTGCGGTGACTCATGCTTGCAAGCCCCCGACCCTAAAACCAAAAGCAAGGCGGGTGAATCACTTGCAGTCAGAAGAGCCAGATCAGCCTGGCTTATGTGACAAAACCTTGTCTCTACCAAAAGTACAAAAAAAAAAAAAAATAGCCGGGCATGGTGGCAGATATCTGTAGTCTCTGCTACTCTGGAGGCTGGGGCGGCAGAATCACTTGCACCCAGGAGGCAGAGGTTGCAGTGAGCTGAGATTGCACCACATCCAGCTTATGTTTTTGTATTTTTACTAGAGACAGGGTTTTATCATGTTGGCCAGGCTGGTCTTAAACTCCTGATTTCAGGTGACTCACCTGTCTCGGCCTCCCAAAGTACTGGGATTACAGGCATGAGTCACTGCGCCTGACCTCATCTTTTAAAATTTAGCATTAAACTTGTACATCCAGATTAATAGGATAGAGAACAGAGATGTCCACTGTCGTAAATTTACTCTGCAAAAAGGAGGGACTGGTATTTTGATGCATCTGTGTAATTCACGAGTTAATCGACCACACCTTGCACATGGTCTTTTTTAAGGGTGATGGTAAATGCTTCATGAGTATGTTGTGCTGAGATAGAAAAACTGCATCTCAGCCGGGTGTGGTGGCTCACACCTGTAATCCCAGCACTTTGGGAGGCCAAAGCAGGTGGATCACCTGAGGTCAGGAGTTTGAGACCAGCCTGGCCAACATGGTGAAACCCTGTCTCTATAAAAATACAAAAATCAGCCAGGTGCAGTGGTGGGCACCTGTAATCCCAGCTACTCAGGAGGCTGAGGCAGAAGAATCGCTTGAAGCCAGGAGATGGAGGTTGCAGTGAGCCGAGATCATGCCATTGCACTCTAGCCTGGGGGACAAGAGCAAGACTTTGTCTCAAAATAAAAAGAATATTCCTTTAAAATTCTCAGAGCACTGATTCAAACACCATGCTAGTGTGTACATGTACAACGCACATGCAAATTTCCAGCAAACCTCACCAGCCCTAAGAGCCAAGTGCAACTATTTGAACACACAGCTAAAACTGTCCAATTTGGGGCAAACTCAATTCTTAATACTATGCAAGCACCCAGAGAGCCCACACATTTGTGCCCCAATATCTGCTCATTTCCTCGCACCCCTATTTCCTGGTAACCACAGTTCTATGTCTCTAAGAGTTTGGCTTTTTTTTTTTTTTTTTTTTTTTGGATTCCCTATATTGACAGAGAAGGAGTATCGCCATCTTGGACAAGTACCGTCATTTTAAGTTTCATCTTGATCAAAGACCACCTAAATCCAAATGGCATCAGCCTAATGGCTAAGATCAGCATGACCATAAACCACAAATAACATCCTCAACTACAGACATCCCAGCCCCAAGATAACCTCCCCTCCAGCCAGAAAGATGTCATCCCCGATATAATTTCCCCTCTGCCCAGAGACATTCCAACCCCACCATAAATTTCTCTCCCACACAAAAACATTCCAAGCTTGTGATAATCTCCCCACCCTAAAACCAATATATATTCTCAGTCTGTACAAGAAAGCACTCCTGACAGAAATCGGCCAGAAGCCCCTCTTAGGTTTATCCTCCAAAATAAACCTGTCTACGATTGTTGAGCCACTTCTCACGTTTCTTTCCTCATTCTTTAACTCTTAGACATATAAGTGAGATCATGCAGTATTTGTCTTTCTGTGTCTGGCTTATTTCACTTCGCAGAATGTCCTCCAGGGTCATCCATATTGTCCCAAATGTCAGGATTTTCTTCTCTTGTAAGATGAAATAATGTTCCAATGTGTCTATAGACCACACTTTCTTTATTCGTTCACTCCATGTCTTGGCTATTATAAATAATGCTGCAAACTAAATGAAAAAGAAAGCAATAAAATAAAAATAATGCTGCAATGGCACTATTCACAATAACAAAGACTTGGAACCAACCCAAATGCCCATCAATGATAGACTGGATAAAGAAAATGTGGCACATATACACTGGAATACAATCCAGCCATAAAAAAGAATGAGTTCATGTCCTTCATAGGTACGTGGATGAAGCTGGAAGCCAAGCCATCATTCTCAGAAAACTAACACAGGAACAGAAAACTGAATACTGCATGTTCTCACTCATAAGTGGGAGTTGAAACACTGGGGCCTGTCAGGGGGTCAGGGGCAAGGGGCAGAAGAGCATTGGGACAAATACCTAATGCATGCCGGGCTTAAAACCTAGATGACGGGTTGATAGGTGAGCAAACCACCATGGTATATATATACCTATGCAACGAACCTGAATTTTCTACACATGTATCACAGAACTTAAAGTAAAATTTAAAATAATAATAACGCTGCAATGTTCGTCCAGATGTTACTACATTCTGACTTCTCAACGTCAGAAGCTTGACCTTTGAGGAACTGAAGTGTGTGTGGCTGAAAGCTATTAAAAAGCAGATTCTCCTGCTCCAGATACTGCATTCCAGAAGAGGGAACTACAGTGTTCGAGTCTCAGTGAAACTGTTCTCTGGCGTCTTTCTATACCCTGGTTTCTCGATGGGGCCACACAAGACCCAGAAAAGGCAAACCTTTCCACTGGCAGACCTGTGGCAGACTCCTCTCCCCTCTGGCCCCAAGATCGTATCGTACTTGTAAGACTGTTTCCTCCCTGAGAATTGGCTTAACACTTTGTCATTATTCAAATAGGCCAAGAGAGAGTGTGCCTCATCCGCTCAGGAGACAAGCCCAGGCAAGCCCAGACAAGACAGAGCTTTCTTTATATTCAGATACCATCTGGACTCTCAAACTCAAATGCAAGTCAAAAACCGCACTTCCACCACTCATACACACACACACACACACACACACACACACACACGCTGGGCACAGCCTCCTCCTCATGTGCACACGCCCAGGCCTTGGGCTTTTATGTGCACAGGCCATTACTCTGTCAAATAAAAAGCAAATCTGAATTTAGCAAGGAGAGACTTGATTCAAAAAGACTATTGCAAGGAGGGTAGAAAAGAACTATCCCAATAGAACACTCTGACTATAAAGTCGGCAATACCTCAAGAGTTAAGCAAAATGGATTTGTTTTCTAGAAAGGGGTCTTTATAGTTTAGAAGTCTGAGGAAAGAGGGGAAGCTTAACCCAAGACTGATTGACAAGCATGTGTTCTCATGGGTCAGCAGGGACAAGCAGCTCAGCTATTCATTTACGAGGCAAAGAATGTGTCATGAGCCGAGCAAGGTCAGACACAACCAGATCTGCAACCCAACCCAGGTTTGGCTGCTTGTCCTTTGAAAGCCAGACTTGAGACAAGGATTGGAGGAAGGAAAAGCAAGTTTAATCAGACAGCCAGCAGACTGGGAAGATGGGGTCTACAGTCATAAAGATCATCTTAAATTTTAAAATCTTACCATAGGGATTTTACAGGAAAGCTTGGTATTGATAAAGGAGTCAAGAAGAAATTACTTAGGCAGATAGTGAGAGTACAGGGGTCCTTGGTAAGGTTTTCCTTTTAACAAAAAGCAGCCCCACAAATCGTTTTCTTTTCTAACAAAGAGCAGCCTGTAAAATCGAGGGGAGACGTGGACAAGCTAGCAGCTGGCAGTGGTGCCACTAGGAAGAAACTACCTGGAAATAGGCATGTTCAAAACAGTAGCTCCCTCTTATCCTCTCTTTGCCAGCCACATCTACAGTTAGGGGAAGACAAGATGGCACTGGCCAAGCAGAAAGCCCATTTGCATGTTAAGATTAGGGCGGGGCATCCTGCGTTCCCCACACACCATGTAAACATCCCACCTGGTCCAACGAATCTGTGGGCCTTATGTAAATCAGATACCTCCTCCTCAAGCCTGCTTATAAAATCCAATGTGGCCCACCGCTTTTTCCTTTTCAGACACCTCTCTCTCGCAGGAAAGAGAAAGTGAGCTGCCCTCCTCTCTCCTTTCTTCTGCCTCTTAAACTTCCTGCTCCTTAACGCATTCCATGTGTGTGTGTCCATATTGCTCATCTTCTCGGTGCCAGATGACGAAGCCTAGGTACTTACCCCGGACCACAAACCCACTTCAGTATGGGAGACGCGGAGTGGCATGGGGCTGAGTACAGGGTCTGTGTGTCTTGCTTCAATGGCTGTCCTGGGTTGTTATCTCTTCAGGGGTCTCGTTGGTATTATCTTGACTTTGGCCAAATGGTGGTGGACTGATTGTTGGGATTACTGACTCTAAGCGGAAGGATTCTGTAATCAGGGCTCCTGATTTGCCTGGCTTGTTTCAAGATTAGCCTCTGGAATTTTTCAAGAAAGTGCCTAATTAGGTAAGCATTGCCAGAAGGGAGTGTCTAGAGTGGGACGGAATGAAGAGGTGAAAGGAGAGGAGAGTGATTAAAATATATATATACATATATATATATATACTTTTTTTTTTTGAAATGGGGTTTCGATCTTGTTGTCCAGGCTGGAGTGCAATGGCACAATCTCAGCTCACCATAACCTCCGCCTCTCAGTTCCAAGCCATTCTCCTGCCTCAGCCTCCCAAGTAGCTGGGATTACAGGCATATGCCACCACGTCCGTCTAATTTTTTGGATTTTTAGTAGTTTCTCCATGCTCATCAGACTGGTCTCAAATTCCTGATCTCAGGTGATCCGCCCACCTCAGCCTCCCAAAGTACTGTGATTACAGGCATGAGCCACCATGCCCAGCAATTAAAATATATTTCTAGGCTGGTTCAAGTGCAGTAGTGTTTACAACTAATTGTTCACAACCAGTTACAGAGTTTTTTTTTTTTTTTGAGACGAAGTCTCACTCTGTCACCAGGCTGAGGCAGGAGAATTGCTTAAACCTGAGAGGTGGACTTTGCAGGGAGCCAAGATCACGCCACTGCACTCCAGCCTCGGCAACAGAGTGAGACTCTGTCTCAATTAAAAATAGCTGGGGGTGGTGGCACACGACTATTGTCCCAGCTACTCGGGGAGACTGAGGCAGGAGAATTGCTCGAACCCAGGAGGCAGAGGTTGCAGTAAGCCAAAATCACACCACTGCACTCCAGCTTGGGAAACAGAGGAAGATTCCATAAAAAAAAAAAAAAAAAAAAAAAAAAAAAAAAAAAAAAAAAAAAAAAAACCAAGTCTACAACTGTAATCTTGGTTGTCGTTACACACTTGTAGCAATTAGCTATACAAAACACAAGCATTTCCCTAAAACCGTTTAAGCTAAGGAATTCAGAGAATTTCCACATGCCGCAACGCTTTTTGCAGTCTTTTTAGTAATTTCTCCTAAGAGGGCTGAAAAAAATGTTTATATACTTGGCATAATTTTATTACTAGGAGCACTATACCCAGAAGGCTCTGTCACCAGGTGATATGGCTTGGCTGTGACCCCACCCAAATCGCCTCTTGAATTCCCATGTGTTGTGGGAGGAACCTGGTGGGAGGTGACTGAATCATAGGGGTGGGTCTTTCCCATGCTGTTCTCGCGATAGTGAATAAGTCTCACGAGATCTGATGGTTTTCAAAACGGGTTTCCCTGCCCGAGCTCGCTCGCTCTCTGTGTGTGCCTTCTGCCATCCGCGGAGGACGTGGCTGGCTTCTCCGTGCTTTCCTTCATGACTGTGAGGCTGCCCGAGCCATGTGGAACTGTAAGTTCTTTTTCCTGTATAAATTAGCCAGCCTCGGGTATGTCTTTATCAGCCGCGTGAAAACAGACAAATGCACCAGGTATCTGGGTATCATCTCCATAATTTTTTTCAATTCTTTGGAAAGCAAAATGTTTTATGATGGGGATGGATGGACAGAGGCCACATAGTAGCCCAGGAGGCAGTCTTTTTTGGTCGTAGGTGTTTGGGCATCTGTGTGCCCATCCTTGTGTAGGAAGTTCTGAATAATTCTATCCCTCAAATTTGGCCATTACAATCTCACATACCCACCTCTTCTGTGTTACTCCCTGGGCCTAGAAGGAAGGGGCTTATATTGTTTGAACAGCAGGGTGTTAGCAATAAAAGCGCATAAGTCCCAGTGAGATGGTAAATAGTTTTTAAATTTCGGAGACATCAGGCCAGGCATGGTGGCTCACGCCTGTCATCCAAGCAGATTTGGAGGCTGAGGTCGAAGGATCACTTGCGGCCAAGAATTCAAGGCCTGCCTGGCCAACATGGTGAAACTCCTTCTCTACTAAAAATGTAAAAATTAGTCTGGCATGATGGTGTGCACCTGTAATCCCACCTTCAGGGGAGGCTGAGGCATGCAAATCACTTGAACCTGGGAGGTGAAGGTTGCGGTGAGCCAAGACCTTGCCATTCTACTCGAGCCTGGGTAACAAGAGCAAGATTCTTTCTAAAAAAAAAAAAAAGCTGGGTGTGGTGGCTCACACTTATAATCCCAGCACTTTGGGGAGGCCAAGGCAGGTGGATCACAAGGTCAGACGTTCGAGGTCAGGAGTTCTACTAAACAGAGTTTCTACTAAAAAAAAAAAAAAAAAATACAAAAAGTAGCTGGCCTTGGTGGCACTTGCCTATAATCCCAGCTATCTGGGAGGCTGAGGCAGGGGAATTGGTTGAACCTGGGAGGTGGAAGTTGCAGTGAGCCGAGATAATGCCACTGCATTCCAGCCTGGGTGACAGAGTGAGACTCTGTCTCAAAAAGAGAGAGAGAAGAAAAGAAAGAGAGCTGGCTAGGTAAAGGATAGAAAGTTTCAAAGAGATAAAGAAAGGGGCTGGGCATGGTGGATCACACCTGTAATCCAGCACTTTGGGAGGCTAAGGTGGGTGGATCATTTGAGGTCAGGAGTTCAAGACCAGCCTGGCCAACATGGTGAAACCCCGCCTCTACTAAAAAGACAAAGAAAAAAAAAAGTATCTGGACATGGTGCATGCCCATAGTCCCAGCTACTTGGGAGGCAGAGGTAGGAGAATCATTTGAACCAAGGAGGTGAAGGTTGCAGTGAACTGAGATCACATCACTGCATTCCAGCCTGGGCAACAAGACCAAACTGTCTCAAAAATACAGGGCCAGGCACAGTGGCACACACCTGTAATCCCAGTACTTTGGGAGGCAAAGGTGGGCAGATCATGAGGTCAAGAGATCGAGACCATCCTGGCCAACATGGTGAAAGCCCATCTCTACTAAAAATATGAAAATTAGCTGGGCATGGTGGTGCGCACCTGTAGTCCCAGCTACTCGGGAGGCTGAGACAGAAGAATCACTTGAACCCAGGAGGCAGAGGTTGCAGTGAGCCTGGATCGCCCCACTATACTCCAGGCTGGCAACAGAGCAAAACTCCGTCTCAAAAAAAAAAAATTTAAATTAAATTAAATAATAAAAATAAATGGGCCGGGCGCGGTGGCTCACACCTGTAATCCCAGCACTTTGGGAGGCTGAGGTGGGCGGATGACGAGGTCAAGAGATGGAGACCATCCTGGTCAACATGGTGAAACCTAGTCTCTGCTAAAAATACAAAAAACGAGCTGGGCATGGTGGCACTTGCCTGTAATCCCAGCTACTCAGGAGGCTGAGGCAGGAGAATTGCTTGAACCCAGGAGGCGGAGGGCGCAGTGAGCCGAGATCGCGCCATTGCGCTCCAGCCTGAGTAACAAAAGTGAAACTCCGTCTCAAAAAAATAAAAAGTGTATTATAATTAGGCCCTACATATCAAAAGTTATTTTCAGGACAAAAAGGCACACCAGGATGCAATTTCTGTAAACCAGCCAGCCCTAGTCCGTGGTCAGTGATCTCTTCATCAGGAAAATGTTACTGAAATCAGTCTCTTGCCTAATTAAAGCCGTAGTTAATGGCCGCTGGCCAGTTAGCATCAGGTGGAGCTGCAAAGTGTTTTAATGCTGCCGATCTCGAGGCAAATGCTTGTTTGGCCACTTGAGAAAAAGAAAACTTTGTAGCATTTAGAGCGCACTTTACTTTTAGTTAGGGCACGGTGGCTCTCGCCTGTAACCCCAGCACTTTGAGAGGCCGAAGCAGGCGGATCACTGGAGATCAGGAGTTGCAGACCAGCCTGGCCAACATGGTGAAACCCTGTCTCTACTAAAAATATAAAAATTAGCCTGGTGTGGTGGCAGGCACCTGTGATCCCAGCTACTCAGGAGGCTGAGGCAGGAGAATCACTTGAACCTGGGAGGTAGTTTGCAGTGAGCCAAGATCATGCCATTGCACTCCAGCCTGGGAGCCAAGATCAAGACTCCATCTCAAAAACACAACAACAACAAAAAACTTTACTTTTTTTTTTTTTTTTTTTTGAGACGGAGTTTCGCTCTTGCTGCCCAGGCTGGAGTGCAATGACGCGATCTCGGCTCACCGCAACCTCCGCCTCCTGGGTTCAGGCAATTCTCCTGCCTCAGCCTCCTGAGTAGCTGGGATTACAGGCACGCGCCACCATGCCCAGCTAATTTTTAGTATTTTTAGTAGAGACGGGGTTTCACCATGTTGACCAGGATGGTCTCGATCTCTTGATCTCGTGATCCACCCGCCTCGGCCTCCCAAAGTGCTGGGATTACAGGCTTGAGCCACCGCGCCCAGCAAAACTTTACTTTTTAAATGAAAGAGTGTGTAACTTAACCTTTGCCTGGCATGGTCTTAGGTTCTGTATATAATTTGATTTTTTTTTTTTTTTTTTTTTTGAAACAGGGTCTTGCTCTTTCACCCAGGCTGGACTGCAGTGGCACAGTCATAGCTCACTGCACGCAGCCTCGAACTCCCAGGCTCAAGCGATCTTCCCACCTCAGCCTCCCAAATACCTACTACTACAGGTGCACACCACCTTCCCTGGCTGAATTTCCTATCTTATTGTTACAGAAGGTCTGTCCTATCAGTCTTGTAGTTTTCATTTGACCATTAATGCTGGTCAGTTATTGTGTCTAAACCATAAAAGGAAGGTATGTCTGTTCTCCCGTCCCATTACGCCTAGGAACCAAGGTTTTTAACATTTTTTACAAGGGGTTCCCTTGGCCAAGGAGGGACCCATTCAGTCAGTGGCAGCGGGAAGGGGAAGCTTAGGATTTAATTTTTAGTTTACATTCCCCTTTTTTGGTCATTATATGCCAAACGCACCACTGATGGCCAAACTTTTTTTTTTTTTTTTTTTTTTTTTTTTTTTTTTTTTGAGACAGAGTCTCGCTCTGTCACCAGGCTGGATTACAGTGGTGCAATTTTGGTTCACTGCAACCTCCACCCTCTGGTTTAAATGATTCCTCTGCCTCAGCCTCCCAGTAGCTGGGACTACAAGTGCGCACCACCACACCTGGATAATTTTTTGTATTTTAGTAGAGACGGAGTTTTACCATGTTGGTCAGGATGGTCTCGATCTCCGGACCTCATGATCTGCCCACCTCAGCCTCCCAAAGTGTTAGGATTACGGGCGTGAGCCACCATGCCTGGCCAATAGCCAAACTTTTATTTTGTCCCCTATCATTGCTGTTGTGGTGTGTCTGCCTACCCAGGCCCATCATGTCCCTCGGCAGGACCCCTATGGCCAAGGGACCTGGAGTCAAATACTTATAGCCAACTAAAAGGTCCAGGCCAGATGGGAATGGTAGTGGGCAGGTTCTCATTAACCCTGGGAACCCTTTAAGTAACATAAGAGCCAAAATTCGGCCAGATGCGATGGCTCACGCCTGTAATCCCAACACTTTGGGAGGCCGTGGCGGGCAGATCACCTGAGGTCAGGAGTTCAAGACTAGCCTGGCCAACATGGTGAAACCCCGTCTCTACTGAAAATAAAAAATTAGCCAGGTATGGTGCCACATACGTGTAGTCCTAGCTACTCTGGAGGCTGAGGCAGGAGAATTGCTTAAACCTGAGAGGCGGACTTTGCAGGGAGCCAAGATCACGCCCTGCACTCCAGCCTGGGCAACAGAGACTCTGTCTCAAACAAACAAGCAAAAAAAAAAATAGCTGGGGGTGGTGGCACACGACTATTGTCCCAGCTACTCGGGGAGACTGAGGCAGGAGAATTGCTCGAACCCAGGAGGCAGAGGTTGCAGTAAGCCAAAATCACACCACTGCACTCCAGCTTGGGAAACAGAGAAAGATTCCATCAAAAAAAAAAAAAAAAAGGCAAGTTTATAAAATCGGTATCTGTAAGTTCTATGCATTGTAGACAACCAAGTCTACAACTGTAATCTTGGTTGTAGTTACACACTTGTAGCAATTAGCTATACAAAACGCGAGCATTTCCCTAAAACCATTTAAGCTAAGGAATTCAGAGAATTTCCACATGCCGCAACGCTTTTTGCAGTCTTTTTAGTAATTTCTCCTAAGAGGGCTGAAAAAAATGTTTATATACTTGGCATAATTTTATTACTAGGAGCACTATACCCAGAAGGCTCTGTCACCAGGTGATATGGCTTGGCTGTGACCCCACCCAAATCGCCTCTTGAATTCCCATGTGTTGTGGGAGGAACCTGGTGGGAGGTGACTGAATCATAGGGGTGGGTCTTTCCCATGCTGTTCTCGCGATAGTGAATAAGTCTCACGAGATCTGATGGTTTTCAAAACGGGTTTCCCTGCCCGAGCTCGCTCGCTCTCTGTGTGTGCCTTCTGCCATCCGCGGAGGACGTGGCTGGCTTCTCTGTGCTTTCCTTCATGACTGTGAGGCTGCCCGAGCCATGTGGAACTGTAAGTTCTTTTTCCTGTATAAATTAGCCAGCCTCGGGTATGTCTTTATCAGCCGCGTGAAAACAGACAAATGCACCAGGTATCTGGGTATCATCTCCATAATTTTTTTCAATTCTTTGGAAAGCAAAATGTTTAATGGTGGGGATGGATGGACAGAGGCCACATAGTAGCCCAGGAGGCAGTCTTTTTTGGTCGTAGGTGTTTGGGCATCTGTGTGCCCATCCTTGTGTAGGAAGTTCTGAATAATTCTATCCCTCAAATTTGGCCATTACAATCTCACATACCCACCTCTTCTGTGTTACTCCCTGGGCCTAGAAGGAAGGGGCTTATATTGTTTGAACAGCAGGGTGTTAGCAATAAAAGCGCATAAGTCCCAGTGAGATGGTAAATAGTTTTTAAATTTCGGAGACATCAGGCCAGGCATGGTGGCTCACGCCTGTCATCCCAACAGATTTGGAGGCTGAGGTCGAAGGATCACTTGCGGCCAAGAGTTCAAGGCCCGCCTGGCCAACATGGTGAAACTCCTTCTCTACTAAAAATATAAAAATTAGTCTGGTATGATGGTGTGCACCTGTAATCCCACCTTCAGGGGAGGCTGAGGCATGCAAATCACTTGAACCTGGGAGATGGAATTTGCGGTGAGCCAAGACCATGCCTTTCTACTCGAGCCTGGGTAACAAGAGCATGATTCTGTCTTAAAATAAAAGCTAGGTGTGGTGGCTCACACTTATAATCCCAGCACTTTGGGGAGGCCAAGGCAGGTGGATCACAAGGTCAGACGTTTGAGGTCAGGAGTTCTACTAAACAGAGTTTCTACTAAAAAAATAAATAAATAAATAAATAAATACAAAAAGTAGCTGGCCTTGGTGGCACTTGCCTATAATCCCAGCTATCTGGGAGGCTGAGGCAGGGGAATTGGTTGCACCTGGGAGGTGGAAGTTGCAGTGAGCCAAGATAATGCCACTGCATTCCAGCCTGGGTGACAGAGTGAGACTCTGTCTCAAAAAGAGAGAGAGAAGAAAAGAATGAGAGCTGGCTAGGTAAAGGATAGAAAGTTTCAAAGAGATAAAGAAAGGGGCTGGGCATGGTGGATCACACCTGTAATCCAGCACTTTGGGAGGCTAAGGTGGGTGGATCACCAGAGGTCAGGAGTTGAAGATCAGCCTGGCCAATATGGTGAAACCCCATCTCTACTAAAAATACAAAAATTAGCTAGGCATGGTGGCAGATGCCTGTAATCCCAGCTACTAGGGAGGCTGAGGTAGGAGAATTGCTTGAACCTGGAAGGTGGAGGCTGCAGGGAGTCAAGACTATGCCACTACACTCCAGCCTGAGAAATAGTGAGACTCTGTCTCAGAGAGAGAGAGAGAGAGAGACAGAGAGAGAGGAAGGGAGTTCCAGACTGTAGGAACCACTGGGCAATAGCTGGGAAGTGGGAAGGAGAGGACAAAGGAGGCTAATGTGGATGAGGAAGAGGGTGTTGCAATATTCTTCTGAACTAGGCAGGGACTTGTTCACTTAGGACCTTGCAGGACTCCTAAGGCACCATCTTCATGGTTGGCAAAGAGAAGTTAAGTCTGCAGACCCTAACAGAATCTGACTAGTCCAGGGATCAGTGCCCAAGTCAACAATTGTGCAATAGGATCATTCCAGTTTGGATGGTAACTAATCCAGCCAATCAGTTCTCCCCTGCCATGCGTTCCACTGTCCATGGTTCTGAAGTATCTTTGCAAAATGAGACTGCTGATCCCAATCACCAGGTTGGAGACATAACCCGGTGTATTAGATAGCTACTGCTGTGTAACAAATCATCACAAACTTAGTGGCTCGAAACAACAGTCATTCATTATTTCAAGGTGTCTGCACATCAGGAATCTGGGCAAGATTTATTCGAATTCTATTCTCGTGGGTACACAATCAAAGTGTTCACTAAGTCGTGTTTTCATGTTCAAACTCATTCATGTTGTTGTCAGAATTCACTTCCTTGCAGTAGAACTGAGGTCCCTGGTTTTTTTGTTTTGTTGTTGTTTTTTTTAACTCATTGCTAGCCAGGGATCACTCTGCTCCTAGAAAATGTTCTTGGGTTTTTGTCATGTGGTCCCTACCATCTTTAAAGCCACCAATGACAGGTCGAATCCTCCTCAAGGTCTGAATCTCTCTGGCTTCTGACTTTCTGGGTGTTTGACTTCTACATTCAGTTTAAAGAGCTTGTGTGATTAACTCATGCTCACTGGGGCAATTCCCCTTTGATTAATTTCAAGTCAATTGAGGAAGTGGCTCCAGCTGCAGTGTGGTGCAGTGCTGAGGAGCTAAGGCCATGGCCACCTCAATTCCAGACTGTCCAGTGAGCAGCATGGCCAGAGCCATCAGCCAGAGCAGCCCTGGAGCAGAAGCAGCAGCCACCACCATTTACAAAGCCTAGCTGAGCTGCCCTTGGCATTATTGATGCCACTGAATGGGTTGAAGGAGGAAAACAAAAAGCCCCTCATCCAGCTCTGGGTCAAGGCTGGCAGTGATGGTCAAAGCACAAGAATCTGCCTTTTTTCCAGAGGTTCCTCATGATTCTTTAGTTCAAAGGAGTTGTCTTTAGTGTCACAACTGTTGATCTAAAAAGGAAACCCACAGATCTGCAAAACTTGGTTCCTGGGAACCACCCAGCACTTAACTTTCAACAGTGAAGTCAAATATAATTGAGGAATCTCTTGAAGAAGACTTAGGGCCTCCTAAGTATTTAAAGCTTTCACCAAAACACCCAAAATCAAATACTGCTGGAATGGACATCTTTGCCAAATTCTCTGCATATCTCAAAAATTCAAGGCCAGAGGTTAATGAAGCACAAGTGAGGGGTCTCTTTAAAAACCTGCAGAAAATAGTGATTATTAAAAGGCCAAGAAACAACAGAGGCTGGTGAGGTTGCTGAGAAAAAGAAACACTTTACACTGTTGGTGAGAGTGTAAATTAGTTCACCCATATGGGAGACAGATCTTTGAGATTCCTCAAAGATCTAGAAGCAGAAACACCATTTGACTCGGCAATCTCATTACTGGGTACATACCCAAAAGAATATGCATCATTCTATTGTAAAGATACATGCATGTATATGTTCACTACAGCACCATTCACAATAAAGACATGGAATCAACCCAAATGCCCATCAGTGATAGACTGGATAAAGAAAATATGGTACACGTACACCATGGAATAGTATGCAGCCATGAAAAGGAACAAGATTATGTCTTTTGCAGGGACATGGATGGAGCTGGAGGCAATTATTCTCAGCAAACTAAGGCAGGAACAGAAAATCAAACATCACATGTTCTCACTTATAACTGTGAGCTGAACAATGAGAACGCATGGACACAGGAAGGGGAACAACACACTGGGGCCTGTTGGGGTGGGGAGAGGAAGAACATCAGGAAGAATAGCTAATGAATGCTGGGCTTCATACCTAGGTGATGGGTTGATCTATGCAGCAAATTGCCATGGCACACATTTACCTATGTAACAAACCTGCACATCCTGCACACGTATGCCGTCTTTTTTTTTCTTTCTTTCTTTTTTGAGATGGGGTTTTCCTCTTGTTACCCAGGCTGGAGAGCAATGGTGTGATCTCGGCTCACTGCAGCCTCCACCTCCCAGGTTCCAGTGATGCTCCTGCCTCAGCCTCCCAAGTAGCTGGGATTACAGGCACACGCCACCACGCCCAACTAATTTTTGTATTTTTAGTAGAGACAGGGTTTCACCATGTTGGCCAGGATAGTCTTGAGCTCCTGACCTCAAGTGATCCACCCTCCTCCATCTCCTGAAGTGCTGGGATTACAGGTGTGAGCCACTGCACCTGGCCTTAGGTGGCTGTTTTTTAAAATAAATTCTTCATTTGAGTCTTGTAAAATTAAACTTGTACCAGTCCTATTACTATTTCACTTTCGAGTATTTTCCCCAAGAGAAATGAACAGGTGTTGACAAAACACGTACCCACCAGTGTTTATAGCAACATTATTCCTAAATTGCAAAGGGCGGAGACACCCCAAGTGTTCATCAGCTGGGAAATACATAGCCTGTGCTCCATTCATGCCATGAAATTTTTTTTTTTTTTTTTTTGGAGATGGAGTTTCGCTCTTGTTACCCAGGCTGGAGTGCAATGGTGCGATCTCGGCTCACCGCAACCTCCGCCTCCTGGGTTCAGGCAATTCTCCTGCCTCAGCCTCCTGAGTAGCTGGGATTATAGGCACGCACCACCATGCCCAGCTAATTTTTTGTATTTTTTTTAGTAGAGACGGGGTTTCACCATGTTGACCAGGTTGGTCTCGATCTCTCGACCTCGTGATCCACCAGCCTCGGCCTCCCAAAGTGCTGGGATTACAGGCTTGAGCCACCGCGCCCGGCCTGGTATGGTTTTTTGCTCCATACATTTGTAAAGAATACCAGAAGCAGATAGCATTCATCCAGCAAGGCCAGCAATATACCTTCACAATCCTGCTATACGACTACATACACACTCCAGCCTTTACTTTGCAAAGGGTGGGTTTTTTTTTTTTTATAATTTCAACTTTTATTTTATTTATTTATTTGAGATGGAGTCTCACTCCCATCACACAGACTGGAGTGCAGTAGCGCGATCTCAGCTCACTGCAACCTGCATCTCCCAGGTTCAAGCAATTCTCCTCCCTCAGGCTCTGGAGTAGCTGTGATTATGGGCATGCATCGCCCCACCTGGCTAATTTTTTTTTACTTTTAGCAGAGGCAGGGTTTCACTATGCTGGCCAGGCTTGTCTTGAACTCCTGACCTCAGGTAATCCACCCGCCTCGGCCTCCCAAAGTGCTGGGATTACAGGTGTGAGCCACCGTGCCTGGCTTAGGGACTAACATTTAATTCAGAAGAGTTTCAGGAAAGTCCCTGGGAGACCCTCCATCATGTGGGTGGGCCTCAATCAATCAGTTGATAGCTTTAAAAGAAAAAGACTGGGCTGGGCGCAGTGGCTTACACCTGTAATCCTAGCACTTTGGGAGGCTGAGGCGGGTGGATCACCAGGTCAGAAGTTTCACACCAGCCTGACCAACATGGTGAAACCCCATCTCTACTAAAAATACAAAAATTAGCCAGGAATGGTAGCATGTACTTGTACTCCCAGCTACCAGGAGGCTGAGGCAGGAGAATCACTTGAACCCGGGAAGCAGAGGTTATCGTGAGCCAAGATCACATCATTGCACTCCAGCCTGGGCAACAAGAGCAAAACTCCGTCTGAAAAAAAAAAGACTGAAATGTACTACAGAGAGAAGGAGTCCTGTCTCTAATCTCTGCTTCAGATTCAACAGCTCTCCCTGGGTCTCCAGCCTGCCCTGCAGATTTCAGACTTGCCAACTCCATCAATTGTGTGAGACAATTTCTTAATTCTCTCTCTCTCTCTCTCTCTCTCTCTCTCTGTCTCTCTCTCTGTCTCCCTCTCTCTCTGTCTCCCTCTCTCCCTCCTTCTCCCCTTCCCTAACCCACTATATATGCATATCCACAGGGGTTACACAGTCTCTGTTACAGCTACTTAACTCTGCTATTGTAGCATGAACACAGTTATAGACATTACATGAACAAATGATCATGGTTGTCTTCCAGTCAAACTGCACTTAAAAAATGGACAAGTCCAGGCACAGTGGCTCACACCTGTAATCCCAACACCTTGGGGAACCAAGGCAGGCAGATCGCTTGAGCTCAGGAGTTCAAGACCACCCTGGACAACATGGTGAGATCCCATCTGTACAAAAAGAAATATCAGGTCATCGCTACAAAAAAATCAGGTCAGGCACTGTGGCTCACGCCCATAATCCTAGCACTTTGGGAAGCCGAGGCAGGCAGATCACAAGGTCAGGAGTTTGAGACCAGCCTGACCAATATGGTAAAAGTCTTGTCTCTACTAAAAATATGAAAATTAGCCAGGAGTGGTGGCAGGCACCTGTAGTCCCAGCTACTTGGGAGGCTGAGGCAGGTGAATCATTTGAACCTGGGAGATGGAGGTTGCAGTGAGCTGAGATCAAGCCACTGCACTCTAACCTGGGCAAGACAGCAAGACTTCATCTCAAAAAAAAAAAAAAAACCTAGCCAGGTGTAGTGACACGTGCCTGTAGTCCCAGCTGCTCAGGGGGCTCAGGCAGAAGGATCACTTGAATCTGGAAGATCGAGGCTGCAGTGAGCCATGATGATGCCACAGTACTCCATCCTGGGTGACAAAGTGACAGCATGTCTCAGAAAAATAACAGGCCGTGGACTAGAACTGACCTGCTAGATTTGACTGGTGATCTAAAATATAAACTGCTTGAGGGCAGAAACTAGTCTCTCCTTTTTTTAACTCTGTATTATCGCACCCAGAAAAATGTGTGCACAGCTGGCACAGCGGCTCACCCTGTAATCCCAACATTTTGGGATGCCTGAGACCAGGACTTTGAGACTAGCCTAGGCAACATAGCAAGACCCCTGTCTCTACCAAAAAAAAAAAAAAAAAAAAAAAAAAAATCTGGGCGTGGTGATGTGTGCTTGCAGTTCCAGCTACTTGGGAGGCTGAGCTGGGAGGATGGCTTGTGCCTGGGAAGGTCAAGGCTCCGGTGAGCCATGACCCCACCACTGCACTCTAGCCTGGGTGAGTCAGTGAGAGTCTATGTCAAAAAATAATACAAATGTTAAGAAGAGGAGTGCTGGTTAGTTGATATTCATACCCCCAGGGGCTAATGATATTTGATCTGCTTCACTCATGCGCCGAAGGACCAAGCTATGCTAACCCCAGCCGTCCTGTGTTTCTTTCTAAGAAATCGCCTTCACAAATGCCCCAAGACTCTCTTCCTGTTTCTTTTTTTTTTTTAATTGCATTTTAGGTTTTGGGGTACATGTGAAGAACATGCAAGATTGTTGCTTAGGTACACACATGGCAGTGTGATTTGCTGCCTTTCTCCCCTTCACCTGTATCTGGCATTTCTCCCCATGCTATCTCTCCCCAACTCCCCACCCCCCCATCCCTCCCCCGTTTCCCCCCACAGACCCCAGTGTGTGATGCCCCTCTCCCTGTGTCCATGTGTTCTCATTGTTCAACACCCGCCTATGAGTGAGAACATGCGATGTTTGATTTTCTGTTCTTGTGTCAGTTTGCTGAGAATGATGGTTTCCAGGTTCATCTGTGTCCCTACAAAAGACACGAACTCATCGTTTTTGATGGCTGCGTAGTATTCCATGGTGTATATGTGCCACATTTTCCCTGTCCAGTCTATCATTGATGGGCATTTGGGTTGGTTCCAGGTCTTTGCTATTGTAAACAGTGCTGCAAGGAACATTTGTGTGCATGTGTCCTTATAGTAGAATGATTTATAATCCTTTGGATATATACCCAGTAGTGGGATTGCTGGGTCAAATGGGATTTCTATTTCTAGGTCCTTGAGGAATCGCCACACTGTCTTCCACAATGGTTGAACTAATTTATACTCCCACCAACAGTGTAAAAGTGTTCCTATTTCTCCACATCCTCTCCAGCATCTGTTGTCTCCAGATTTTTTAATGATCACCATTCGAAGTGGCATGAGATGGTATCTCAATGTAGTTTTGATTTGCATTTCTCTAATGACCAGTGATGATGAGCATTTTTTCATATGTTTTTGGCCTCTTTTATGTCTTCTTTTGTAAAGTGTCTGTTCATATCCTTTGCCCACTTTAGAATGGGCTTGTTTTTTTCTTGTAAATCTATTTTAGTTCTTTGTAAATTCTGGGTATCAGCCTTTTGTCAGATGGGTAGACTGCAAAAATTTTTTCCCATTCTGTTGGTTGCCGATTCACTCTAATGACTGTTTCTTTTGCCGTGCAGAAGCTGTGGAGTTTGATTAGGTCCCATTTGTGTATTTTGGCTTTTGTTACCAATGCTTTTGGTGTTTTAGTCATGAAGTCCTTGCCAATGCCTATGTCCTGAATGGTTTTGCCTAGATTTTCTTCTAGGGTTTTTATGGTGTTAGGTCTTATGTTTAAGTCTTTAATCCATCTGAAGTTAATTTTAGTGTAAGGTGTCAGGAAAGGGCCCAGTTTCTGCTTTCTGCACGTGGCTAGCCAGTTTTCTCAACACCATTTATTAAACAGGGAATCCTTTCCCCATTGCTTGTTTTTGTCAGGTTTGTCAAAGATCAGATGGTTGTAGATATGTTGTGTTGCCTCCAAGGTCTCTGTTCTGTTCCATTGGCCTGTATCTCTGTTTTGGTACCAGTACCATGCTGTTTTGGTTACTGTAGCCTTGTAGTATAGTTTGAAGTCTGGTAGTGTGATGCCTCCTGTTTCTTGAATCCTCTCGCACTGCACTGGGAATTTCCCAGGACTTCTCTGGACTCTGAGGCTGTGGTTTCCTCTGCCCTTGATTCTTAACGACCCTCATCTTACCAGGCTCATCATAAATGAAACTTCCAAATCATACCCAAAAGGGAGACAAGAGGGGAAACTGAGAGACCAAGAGATAGGGAGAGATTGAGAGACAGAAAGATAGAGGAGAGGTAGAGAAAGAAAGAAAGAGATAGAGATAGATCAAGAGATAGAGAGACTGAGATAAAGAGAAAGAAAGAGAGATAGCCAGACATGGTGGCTCACGCCTGTATTCCCAGCAATTTGGGAGGCAAGTGGATCATGAGGTCAAGAGATTGAGACCATCCTGGCCAACAGGGTGAAACCAGCCTGTGCAATATGGTGAAACCCCGTCTCTACTAAAAATACAAAAAAATTAGCTGGGCATGGTGGCACATGCCTGTAATCCCAGCTACTCAGGAGGCTGAAGCAGGAGAATTGCCTGAACCCAGGAGGCGGAGGTTGCAGTGAGCCGAGATCGCGCCATTGCACTCCAGCCTGCGTAACAAGCGTGAAACTCCATCTCAAAAAAAAAAAAAAAAAAAAAAAAAAAAAAAATTATGATATGGCAACATCAGACTCTGGATCAGGTCTGCTATTGCTTGTTTGGAGAACAACTGTAAAAACTATTAGATTACAATAGTTTCACAATACAGCGTTTACGCTTGCAAAGGTTTATGTGAGGAATTTGGCAAGGAAAGTGGCCGGGAGAAGTTGCCATCAAGATATTCCCTTCGTGGCCAGGCATGGTGGCTCACGCCTGTAATCCCAGCACTTTGGGAGGCCAAGGTAGGTGGATCACCTGAGGTCAGGAGTTCGAGACCAGCCTGGCCAACATGGTGAAACCTCATCTCTACTAAAAGTATAAAAATTAGCCAGGTGTGGTGGCAGGTGCCTGTACTTACAGCTACTTGGGAGGTTGAGGTAGGAGAATCACTTGAACCCGGGAGGTGGAGGTTGCAGTGAGCCAAGATCATCCCACTGCACTCTAACCTGGGTGACAGAATGAGACTCCATCTCAAAAAAAAAGAAAAAAGGGAGAAAGAAAACCTCCTAGGATTTATAGCAGCAGACAAAAATGACAATACTTACACTCAACTTTGGTTGATATCAGTCTCATGACAGATCATCTCTTTTGGATTATTTGAACAGATACACAGTGGCTATGGGAAGAATGATAAAACTTGCTCTGTCTGCAGAAAGCCATCTCGCCCATCTTCACACAGATTATTGGTTTTACCCAAGGAAAACCACCCATTGCTCCTAAACATTTGAAACCAAAGAGCATCTTCCTAAAAAGTAAGGAACTGCTATACTGCAGATTTAGGATTGAGTAAGACATGATTCAACCACAGATACACTAGCAGTGCTCCAAACCACAGTGAAACAAAAAAGTACGTGACCCCTGAAGTTGCCCGTGATTCTATAAATACAAAAGATTTTGTTGGTTTGTTTGTTCATTTTGAGACTAGGTCTGGCTCTGTCATCCAGTCTGGAGTGCAGTGGTGCAATCACAGCTCCCTGAAGCCTCACTCTCCTGGGCCCAATCCATCCTCCCACCTCAGCCTCCCAATTATCTAGGACTACAAGATGGGAGCTATCATATGCAGCTAATTTGTGGGGGTTTGTTTTTTGCTGGGTTTGTTGTTGATGTTGTTGTGGTTGTTGTTTTATTTAGACAGAGTCTCACCCCTCTGACACCCAGGCTGGAGTGCAATGGCGGGATCTCTGTTCACTGCAGCCTCCGCCTCCCGGGTTCAAGCGATTCTCCTACCTCAGTCTCCCAAGTAGCAGGAATTACAGGCACTGCCACTGCGCCCAGCTAATTTTTGTATTTTTAGTAGAGACGGCGTTTCACTATGTTGGCCAGGCTGATCTCCAACTCCTGACCTCAAGTGATCTGCCTGCCTCGGCCTCCCAAAGTGTTGGGATTGCAGGCGCGAGCCACTGTGCCCAGCCACAGACTAATTTTTTCTACAAGGGAAAGTTTGTGCAGCTTCTTGTGAAAACTCGTGTGATATTGATGGCGGTGCTCTGTCTGGCTGCTGCCATCACACCAGCTGCTGTAGGGAGGGCCTGGCTGGGGAGGAGGCTGACGGCTCCCCAACCGTGCAGCCCACAGCCCTTGGCACAGCGGCTGGCAGCACGGTTGGGCAGAGAGAGGCCCGGATGTGGAGCTAGGACTGGGGTAGGAAGTGGGAGCAGTGCCCTCTTTGGGCACAAGCCAACAGCGCAGCCACTGCGCCCACCCTGCCGAGGGTTCCGGGTTCCTGGGCCTCAGGAGGAAACTCCATGCAGGACCTCCTGGCCGTTTTCCTGGGGTCCATCCCAAATCAGGGTGACCACCAACCCTGCCACTCCCCACAGACAGGCCAGAGCCACCATCAGCTACTGCCAGGCTGCCCCTGAGTTCCGGGGCCACAGGGGCAGTGCCTGGTGATGTTGCCCCTGCCCTGGATGCCCGCCCAGGCCCAGCAAGGATCAGGAATCGCCCCTCTCCAGGGCTGCAAGGGGGCACACTGTGGCTCATACCTATAATCCCAGCATTTTGGGAGGCCGAGGTGGGAGGATTGCTTGAGCTCAGTCCAAGACCAACCTGGGCCACATAGTGAGGTCCCACCTCTGCACTCCAGCCTGGGCAACAAGAGCGAAACTCCATCTTAAAAAAAAAAAAAAAAAAATTAGCCAGGCACAGTGGCTCACACATGAGGCTGCATCCTCCTGGGCGAGGCTGCAGCCGCCCAAGTTGTGGCTGTAGATTCAAGCCTCCCTGTGCTCTTGGTGGGAGGGTGGGGCACAGAGCCACCCCCACCCTCACGCCCAACTCTTGCAGGCTCCAAAGTGCCTGCTCCCACTGCCTGGCTTCTGCTGATCGACAGTGCCTGCTCTGATCCTGGAGCAAAGTCAGGACCCAGACTGGGCAGACTGATTCCGGGCAGAAGGGGGCAGGTCCCCACTAAGACTCCACCTTTAGGCCAGGGAGGGCCTGAATGCTGAGGGCTGGGAGACCTGTGGACCAGTGTGGGGGCTTGTGATGCCTTTTCCAGGCCCAGCCATGGCCACTGACGGACCAATTATCACACACCACATCCCCTCTGAGGCCCATAAAAGCCCCAGGCTCAGCCAGAGCTAGGCAGAAAAAAGAGAGACACCAGGATGACCAGCTGCAGAGAGAAGCTACCCTCTGTGCTAATAGCTGGAGATGATCTGACCACAAGCTGCAGAAAGGAGCTACCCTCCCTGCTGAAAGTTGCAGAGAGGATGGGTTGACCTGATGGGCATAGAGAAGCCACCTTCTCCAAGGCCTCCTCTCTCCTGACACCTGGAGACATCAGGAGGACCAGTAGCAGAGAGGAGCCACCCTCGCTGGGGACTCCTCTCTGCTGAGAGCAGAACATTCAATGAGATGACCTGCCCACAGAGAGGAGCTCCCACTGTGGGTCTTCTGTGAGCTGTTCTAAAACTTAGTAAAGCTGTTCTTCATCTTTTTCACCCTCTATTTACATATGTACCTCATTCTTCCTGCACATAAGACAAGAACTCAGGCAAAGGTGTCACGGGCCACAGATGTTTCCAACCAGAAAAGTGACACCCTAAAGATCCTGTAACAGTAATATGTAAGCCATTTTTATCTGTTCAAAGACAGTGGGGTTTTTTTTTTAGGAAATGAATTATATTTAAAATTAGAATATGGTGAATGTTCAATAATAAGCCTTTTTCTAGAAAGGCAAAGAAAGTTAATGATTTGAATAGGTAACAGGTGTGCCAGAGTCCCATTTGTTTTGCAGAAGTAAATGATCAGTGCATCCTCTGTTTTGGTTACTGAGGTTAAGTTAAAGTGGTTTTGAGGTCTCACTACACTTAGCGGAAGGCAATTTTTAATTTAGTGTTTCCATATGTTTGTATACCATTGGAACTAATTCACCCGTGATTTCTGTCGAACTCAGTGCACCCTTGATGTGTGAGAAAGAAGTAACTAAAGAACAGTCTGTGTATAGCTTCTCCATTTACAGAGGTTTTCAGTCAAATTAAATGTTTGGACGCTTTTTTGAGACAGGGTTTCATTCTGTTGTCCAGGCTGGAGTGCTGTGGCACAATCATGGCCCACTGCAACCTCAACCTCCCAGGCTCCAGTGATCCTCCCACTTCAGCCTCCCTAGGAGTCTCAACTACAGGCATGCACCACCATACCCGGTAATTTTTTAATATTTTGCAGAAGTGGGGCCTCACTATGCTGCCCAGGTTGGTCTTGGACTGAGCTCAAGCAATCCTCCCACCTCGGCCTCCCAAAGTGCTGGGATTAAAGGCATGAGCCGTGGTGCCCAGTCACATCATTTATAGTTTCTGTCTTCTGTATTGTATTTGTGCAAAAAAAATTTATTATTATTTTTTTGCGTGGAGCCAGACCTCACAATTTAAAACCCAATTAGCTAATAATTAAAACTTGTCTAAACAGGTAAAAGCAATGGAGAGCTGGGACATGCCTGTGAGCACGTCCAGCACAGATATCTTGGTTAAAGTACAGGGACATAGAGTGTACTGTGTGCCGGTAAGCATGTCTAACAGCTGCATAGGATAGGGCTTAACAACGTTATTAGCACACTTATTCTTTAGCAAGAAAGGAAACTTTAAAAAGGAATTTTTCTACTTCCCACACCAGGAATTGGAAGCTGCAGTGAGCTATGACCACATCACTGCACTCCACCCTGGGCAAAAAAGTGAGACTCTATCTCAAAAAAAAAAAAAAAAAATGAAATCATGTCTTATGCAGCAACATGTATGGAACTGGAGGCCATTATCTTTAAGTGAAACAACTCATATGCAGAAAGTCAAATCCTGCATGTTCTCACTTATAAGTAGGAGGTAGATTCCGTGTAGATGTGGACATCATTTTTGCCTTAAAGCCCTATCTTCATTCATCTCCCTGGTCTGTTTCGGGGGCTTCTTGCCAACCTCATGGCCGGACATGGTGCCCACCTCCCTTCCTGCCTCAGCTTCTCATCCGAACAAACTCTCAGAAGTTGAATCAGACACCACTGACCACTACTTCCTTCTTGAATCACATTTCTTGAAACTTAATTTTTCTCTTTCCTCTGGTCACTTCTCCAAATATGGTGAATACCTGACTTCCGACACTGCGTAAATACACAAACTTCCTGTTATATGCCAGAGTTTCTTGGCTTCTTCTTAAACACTCCTTTCTTCTACACCTTTACTTGTCTGTGTGAGAGATTCTTCCTGCCCCCAAAACTGGCATTGTATAAAATATATCAATAACTCCAAAATTTGCATTTCAACCAAGGAGCTTGCATAGCTACAGAACGGCTTCCACAGTCTCCCGTGGCCATCCAGGTCAAAGTTCCTCAATGACATCTGGAAAATCCTGCACATCTCTAAGTGACCTGTGATCTTCCAGGTTCCCCAAAATCCATAAATGCCTCCTCCATCTACCCTGTTGGTGGCATTATTGCATATATATACATATATGTGTGTGTGTGTGCGTATGTGTGTGTATAAATATATGTGTGTATATATGTGTGTATGTGTGTGTATATGTGTATATATGTGTGTGTATATATGCATATGTGTGTATGCGTGTGCATATATGTGATATGTGTGTATATGTGTGTGGGTGTGTATGTGTGTGTGTATCTATATGTGTGTGTATATATATGGGCTTGTATATATGTGTGTGTATATATATGTATGTGTATATATAGATATAGATATATAGACTTTCATCCTCAGTTCTGGCTCATAACTACTAAAATCCTTGGGATCTCCAAAGTGCTGTCTTTTTTTTTTTTTTTTCTTTTTTCTGAGATGGAGTTTCACTATTGTTGGCCAGTCTGGAGTACAATGGCGCAATCTTGGCTCACTGCAACCTCTGCCTCCCAGGTTCAAGCGATTCTCCTGCCTCAGCCTTCCAAGTAGCTGGGATTACAGGCATGGGCCACCACACCTGGCTAATTTTGTATTTTTAATAGAGACAGGATTTCTCCCGGTTGGTCAGGCTGGTCTCAAACTCCCAACCTCAAGTGATCTGCCGGCCTCAGCCTCCCAAAGTGCTGGGATTACAGGCATGAGCCACTGCGTCCAGCCAAAGTTCTATCTTTTGTATATCTTTTGTCTGATAGGTTCAAGGTGGGGTTCGTCACCAGAAAGACCAAGGCAGGATTAGAGGGTTGGGACTTTCAGCCTCAGCCCCCAACCATCAGTGGGGAGGAGAAAGGAGCTGAAGATTAAGTTGATCAACAAAGGCCAACTGTTTAATCAGTCAGGCCTATATAATGAAGCCTCCATGAAAACCCAAAAAGACTGCGTTTGGGGAGCTTTCAGTTAACTGAACACAGGGAGGATCCCAGAGGGTGGTGCATTCAAGGAGGGCATGAAAGACCCATACCACCTCCCCCATACCTCACCCTACATCTCTCTCTCTCTCTCTCTCTCTCTCTCTCTCTCTCTCTCTCTCTCTTTTCTGAAACAGAGTTTCACTCTTGTTGTCCAGGCTGGAGTGCAAAGGCATGATCTCGGCTCACCACCACTTCCACCTCCCGGGTTCAAGCAATTCTCCTGCCTCAGCCTCCCAAGTAGCTGGGATTACAGGCGTGCACCATGCCCAGCTAATTTTGTATTTTTGGTAGAGATGGGGTTTCTCCATGTTGGTCAGGCTGGTCTCAAACTCCTGACCTCAGGTGATCCACCTGCCTCAGCCTGCCAAAATGCTGGGATGACAGGTGTGAGCCACCGCGCCCAACTCACCCTATACATCTCTTCATCCGGACCCCTTGTAACTTCCTTTGGAATAACCCAGTGAACATCAGTATTTCCCAGAGTTCTGTGAGTCACTCCAGCAAATTGATCAAACTCAAAGAGGCAGTCATGGGAACCCCAACTTGAAGCCAGTCAGTCAGAAGTTCCAGAAGCCAAGACTTGCTGATGTCTGAGGGGAGTTTGGGGGGAAGTTGTGGGGACTGAGCCCCAGCCTGTGCAATCTGACGCTACCTCCAGGCGGATGGTATCTGAATTGAATTGGAAGACACCAGCTAGTGTCCGATGCTTGGTGTGTGGGGGAAAAAAAACCCACACGTTTGATCACAGAAGTCCTCTTCTATATTGATGATGGTGGTGGTGGTGGTGGTGGTGGTGGTGGTGGTGGTGGTGGTGGTGGTAGAGCAGAGGAAAAAACGCAGTTTGAGTAAATGCGGTGGCTCAGGCCTGTAATCCCAATGCTTTGGGAGGCTGAGGTGGGGGGATCACTTGAGGTCAGGAGTTCGAGATCAGCCTGGCCAACATGGTGAAACCCTGTCCCTACTAAAAAATACAAAAACTAGCCAGGCATAATGGTGCCTGTGATCCCAGCTACTCAGGAGGCAGAGGCAGGAGAACTGCTTGAACTTAGGAAGGGAAGGTTGCAGTGAGCTGAGACCCTGCCACTGCACTCCAGCCTGGGTGACAGAGCAAGACTCCATCTCAAAAGAAAAAGAAAAAAAAAATGGGCTGGATGCAGTGGCTCACACCTGTAATCCCAGCACTTTGGGAGGCCGAAATGGGCAGATCACCTGAGGTCGGGAGTTTGAGACCAGCCTGGCCAACATGGTGAAACTCCATCTCTGCTAAAAATAAAAAAGTTAGCCAGGCATGGTGGTGTCATGTGCCTGTACTCCCAGCCTGTACTTGGGAGGCTGAGGCAGGAGAATCGCTTGAACCCAGGAGGTAGAGGTTACAGTGAGCCGAGATCACGCCACTACACTCCAGCTTGAACAACAGCCCAAGACTGTTTCGAATAATCATAACAATAGTAGTAATAGATTTCCCGTATGAAATCCAATGTCAGCCACTGTGCAATTGAAACTGCTGGCTCATTTAAAACTCCCGAGAGCCCATGAGGATTATTTTCCAGTTTTATAATTGAAGTCACGGGCCCAGAGAGGTGAAGACGTTTGCCCAGGGATGCACAGCTTAGACAGCCCTGGCACAACCCAGGCTTAAACTCAGCTCTGTCGGCTCCAAAATGCATCCTCTGCAGACCACACGATCCATCTCCACTCCTTCCTACCCACAGAACCCCACCTCACACAGAGTCACAAGAGTTGCTGGTGGAAGGTGTCAGGTTTTCCACTCTGCCTTCCCCACCGAGGCGTCTCACCCCACTGAGATGCTGTGACTGGCCGAACTGAGGCCCTCATCTCCATCCCGATCTCAGGCACCAGGAGTTTCCTGAGCAGATGAAGCCGGAGACTGTGGGCAGCAAGACACAGGTAAGATGCAACCGTGACGAGATGCAAGGTCAGGAAAGCAGACTTAAGTGTTCCCTTCTTGGAAACCTCACAATGGGGATCCCCAGAATGGAAATTCCCCCCGAAAGGGGCACCACACATACCTCAGTGGTGTGGGCACACCGCTGCTTCCTGACATCTTACCTCTCGCACACGGTCTTCGTTCCCCACCCATGACCTCTAACAAATTCGCCTTCCCTGATTCCAAACCCTAGAAGCCACACTTGGAGCTGCAGAATCTAGAAAGGTGGTGTGATGTGGCCGCATGCGGTGGCTCACGCCTATATCCCAGCACTTCGGGAGGCCAAGGCGGGAAGATCAAGAAGTCAGGAGTTCAAGACTAGCCTGGCCAATATGGTGAACTCCCATGTATGCTAAAAATAGATAAATAAAAATTAGCCGGGCATGGTGGCATGCACCTGTATGTAATCCCAGCTACGCGGGAGGCTGAGGCAGAAGAACCTGAACCCGGGAGGCAGAGATTACAGTTAGCTGAGATCGCGCCACTGCACTCCCGCCTGGGAGACAGAGCGAGACATTGTCTCAAAAAAAAAAGAAAAGAAAGGTAGTATGATGTGTGTAGCACAAATTACCCCTTCTGGGAACTCCTGGGACATCCCCATAATCAAGCATACTGACATTGGTGTTTACATGAATACACAGGCTATGCAATGAGTAAAGACCATCAATACAATTACATGGGCACAGTCAATTTCAGCTGCCAGGGGAGTTATGACAAAGTCAGCTTTCTGCTTGGGAGATTAACATTTTTTCCAGCTTCATATACATGAATATGCTATGTATTTAAATTATATATATATATGTATATATATATATATACATATATATATAATTTTATATATGTAAAATGTGCGTGTGATTTACCATTTTTTCCATTGTTAAGGATTCAGTTCAATAATAAATACATTTTTTTCCTCATCCCCCTCTCCCCTTTTCCCAGCCTCTGATAAATAGACTGATTAGACATAGACAGAGTGAGAGAACTGGGCACCGTGGTTCACGCCTGTAATCCCAGCACTTTGGGAGGCCGAGGCAGGTGGATCATGAGGTCAGGAGTTCAAGACCAGCTTGACCAACAAGGTGAAACCCCATCTCTATTAAAAATACAAAAAAAAAATAATAGCTGGGTATGGTGGCACGCCCGTAATCCTAGCTACTCAGGAAGCTGAGTCAGAAGAATCACTTAAACCCAGGAGGCAGAGGTTGAAGTGATCGGAGATCGCTTCACTTCACTCCAGCCTGGGCGACAAAGCGAGACTCCATCTCAAAAAAGCAAACTGACACAAGAGCAGAAAATCAAACACCGAATGTTCTCACTCATAGGCAGGTATTGAACAATGAGAACACATGGACACAGGGAGGGGAGCACTACACACTGGGGTCCGTTGGGGGGAAATGGGGGAGAGATGGGGGGCTGGGGAGGTGGGAAGAGATAGCATGGGGAGAAAGGACAGATACAGGTGAGGGGACGGAAGGCAGAAAACCACACTGCCATGTGTGTACCTATGCAACAATCTTGCATGTTCTTCACATGTACCTCAAAACCTAAAATGCAATAAAAAAAAAAAAAAAAGTCTGATTCTCTCACCCAGGCTGAAGTGCAGTAGTGCAATCATGGCTCACTGCAGCCTCGAACTCCTGGCCTCAAGTGATCCTCCCACCTCAACCTCCCAAGTAGCTGGGATACAGGTGTGTACCATTGAACCCAGCTTTTTGTAGAGACAGGGCCTCCCTATGTAGCACAGGTCAGTCCTGAACTCCTGTGCTCAAATTTTCCTCCTGCCTCAGCCTTCCAAAGTGCTGGGACTGCAGGCGTGAGCCAACACACCCAATCCTATTACATATATACATATATTTAGTTCCTGAACTAAAGGTGTGAGTGAAGGCTCAAATCTAGCCCATAATCTGCTCCCTAAACTGTGCACCTTGGCTTTTGTTTGCTAGAAGAAGGGGGCTCCCAGCCGGGCACAGTGGCTCAAACCTGTAATCCCAGCACTATGGGAGGCCGAAGCCAGTGGATCACTTGAAGTCAGGAATTCCAGACCAGCATGGCCAATATGCTGAAACCCCATCTCTACCAAAAACTACAAAAATTAGCCTGGTGTGGCGGTGCACACCTGTAGTCCCAGCTACCAGAGAGGCTGAGGTAAGAGAATCGCTTGAACCAGGGAGGCAGAGGTTGCAGTGAGCTGAGATCGCGCCACTGCAGTCCAGCCTAAGTGATAGAGTGAGACCCTGTCTCAAAATAAAAATTACAAAATGAGAAAAAGGGGGTTCCTTATTAATCCAATAAAGACACTCTTTTTTGAGGCAGAGTTTCACTCTTGTTGCCCAGGCTGGTGTGCAATGGCGCAGTCTCTGCTCACTGCAAGCTCTGCCTCCCAGGTTCAAGCAATTCTCCTGCCTCAGCCTCCCAAGTAGCTGAGACTATGGACACCTGCCATCTTGCCAGGCTAATTTTTGTATTTTTAGTAGAAACAGGGTTTCACCATGTTGGCCAGGCTGGTCTTGAACTCCTGACCTCAGGTAATCCACCTGCCTTGGGCTCCCAAAGTGCTGGGATTACGATGGGATTACAAGTGTGAGCCACCTTGTCCAGCTTTTTTTTTTTTTTTTTTTTTTTTTTTTGGAGACAGAATATCACTTTGTCTCCCAGGCTGGAGTACAATGGCACGATCTCAGCCCACAGCAACCTCCACCTCCTGGGTTCAAGCTATTCTTCTGCCTCAGCCTCCTGAGTAGCTGGGAGTACAGGCTCCTGCCACCATGCCCGGCTAATTTGTGTAATTTTAGCAGAGGCGGGGTTTCACCATGTTGGCCCGGCTGGTCTCCAACTCCTGATCTATAGTGATTCACCTACCTTGGCCTCCCAAAGTGCTGAGATTACAGGTGTGAGCCACCGTGCCCCATCTCATCTTTCTTAACTGAATGTTTGTACCCTTTGACCAACACCTCTCATTTTCCCACCCCCAGCCCCTGGCAACCACCGCTCTATTCTCTGCTTCTATGTGTTTGACTATTTTCGATTACACATATAAGTGAGATCATGTAGCATTTGTCTTTCTGTTTGGCAACTTTGAGTCATGGTTGTGGTATTATAAAGCCGTGGTTGGTTTACAATATCCCATCCTTGAATAATTGCTTTTATAACATTATGACTTTGTAACTCTCATCTTGGCAAGAGGTTTTTTTTTTTTTTAAGACAGGGTCAGGGTCTCAGGCCAAGCACAGTGGCTCATGCGTATAATCCCAGCACTTTGGGAGGCTGAGGTGGGTGGATCATGAGGTCAGAAGTTTGAGACAATCTTGGCCACCATGGTAAAACCCCGTCTCTACTAAAAATAAAAAAATTAGATGACGTGGTGGCAGGCGCCCTGTAATGCCAGCTACTCGGGAGGCTGAGGCAGGAAAATCGCTTGAATCCAGGAAGCAGAGGTTGCAGTGAGCCAAGATCAGGCCACTGTACTCTAGCCTGGGTGACAAGAGCAAAACTCCGTCTCCAGGAAAAAAAAAAAAAAAAAAAAAAAAAAAAAAAACAGAAAACAGGGTCTCTCTCTGTCGCCCAGGCTGGACTGACTGGTGTGATCACAGTTCACTGCAGCCTTCACTTCCTGGGCTCAAGAGATCCTCCCGCCTCAGCCTCCCAAGTAGCTGGAACCACAGGAACATACCACCATGCCCAGCTTGGCAATGTTCCTATAACATCACAGCCATGTCATAGGCACTGCTCTTCTGTGAGCTGTTGCTACTTTGTCATACCAACATCTGTCATTGTATGAGGTCATCTGTAAATCTGTGTGTCACTGCTTGAGAAATGCACCTTTCTATTGTCTTGTCTTAGTCATAGCCCTCAGTGAGTCCTGCTCAATGCATAGTACTTCGCTCTCATAGTATCTTCACTATCTCTTATTCCACGATCTCAGTATTTTCAGTATCTCTTACTTTACTGTCTCTACAGTGTTTTCACTATCTCTTATTTCACTACCTCTGTAGCATTTTCACTATCTTATTCCACTATCTCTATAGCATTTTCACTATCTCTTATTTCACTGTCTCTATAGCATTTTCACTATCTCTTATTTCACTATCTCTATAGTATTTTTACTCTCTTATTTCAAAATCTCTATAGCATTTTCAATATCTCTTATTCCACGATCTCTCATAGTATTTTCACTCTCTTATTTCACTGTCTCTCATAGTATTTTCACTGTCTCTTTTTTCACTGTCTCTATAGTATCTTCACTATCTCTTTTTTATTTTGAACTAAATGATTTTATTTTTTAAACTTTATCTTAACTATTTTTTTTAATTTATTTATTTTACTTTAGGTGCATACTATATCTGGCATTTCTCCCCATGTTATCCCTCCCCTCCCTCCCCACCCCCTACTGTCTGTCCCCTACCCCCTCAACTTCCCCGTGTGTGATGTTCGTCTCCCTGAGTCCACGTCTTCTCATTGTTCAACACTCACCTATGAGTGAGAACATGCACTGTTTGGCTTTCTGTTCTTGTGTCAGTTTGCTGAGAATGATTTTCAGATTCATCCAAGTCCGTACAAAGGACACGAACTCATCATTTTTTATGGCTATGTAGCATTCCATGGTGTATATGTACCACATTTTCTTTGTCCAGTCTATCACTGATGGGCATTTGGGTTGGTTCCAGGTCTTTGCTATTGTACACAGGGCTGCAGTGAACATGCGTGTGCATGTGTCTTTACAGTAGGACGATTTCTAGTTCTTTGGGAATATACCCAGTAATGGGATTGCTGGGTCAAACGAAATTTCTATTTCTAGATCCTTGAGAAATTGCCACACTGTCTTCCACAATGGTTGGAACTAATTTACACTCCCACCAACTGTGTAAAAGTGTTCCTATTTCTCCACATCCTCTCCAGCATCTGTTGTCTCCAGATTTTTTAATGATCACCATTCTAACTGGTGTGAGATGGTATCTCAATGTAGTTTTGATTTGCATTCCTCTAATAACCAGTGATGATGAGCATTTTTTCATGTTTTTTGGCCTCACATATGTCTTCTTTTGAAAAGTGTCTGTTCATGGCCGGGCGTGGTGGCTCATACCTATAATCCTAGCACTTTGGGAGGCCGAGACGGGTGGATCACAAGGTCAAGAGATCGATACCATTCTGGTCAACATGGTGAAATCCTGTCTCTACTAAAAATACAAAAACTAGCTGGGCATGGTGGCGCACGCCTGTAGTCCCAGCTACTCGGGAGGCTGAGGCAGGAGAATTGCTTAAACCCAGGAGGCGGAGGTTTCGGTGAGCCGAGATTGCACCATTGCACTCCAGCCTGGGTAACAAGAGCGAAACTCCGTCTCAAAAAAAAAGAAAAATGTCTGTTCATATCCTTCACCCACTTTTGAATGGGGTTATTTGGTTTTTTTTCTTGTGTATCTGTTTTACTTCTTTGTAGATTCTGGATATTAGCCCTTTGTCAGATGGGTAGATTGCAAAAAATTTTTTCCCATTCTGTTGGTTGCCAATTTGCTCTAATTATGGTTTCTTTTGCAGTACAGAAGTTCTGAATTTTAATTAGATCCTATTTGTCTATCTTGGCTTTTATTGCCATTGCTTTTGGTGTTTTCATCCTGAAGTCCTTGCTTTTCCTTATGTCCTGGATGGTTTTGCCTACATTTTCTTCTAGTGTTTTTATTCCACTATCTCTCATAGTATTTTCACTATCTCTTATTTCACTATCTCTATAGTATTTTCACTATCTCTTATTTCACTGTCTCTCATAGTATTTTCACTATGGGGGAAAGGGGAGGGGGAACAAGGGGTGAGGGGGAGGGGAGGAGGAGAAAGAGGAAAGGGGAGGGGGAGGGGAAGGGGAGGGGAGGGGGAGGAACAGCAGGGGAAGGGGAGGAGGGGAAGGGGAGGAGGAGGTGGAATGGGAGGAGGAGGGGAGGGCAGGACTAGCCCCAGTATCACACAGGAGGTGGGGGGAGGGGGGAGGAAAGGAGAGAGGAAAGGGGGAGGGGGAGGGGGACTGGGTCAACAGAGAAGGGGAGGGGAGGAGGAAGAAGGGAGGGAGGGAAGGAAGGAAGGAAAAGAAAGAAAAGAAAAAGAGAAAAGGAAAGAAAAAGAAAAGGAGAGAAAGAAAAGAAAAAGCTAGCCCCAAGTGTCACACAGGAGGTATAGGCTGGGGATGTCTTCAGATTCTTCGCAGATTAACCTAAGTCAGATTTTCGTTTGGTCTATTTCTGGATGTGTCTCTAGCCCTCCGGCCCCCGGCACAATGCTGGCACACTGCAGATGCTCAATAAACACAAATAAGCAGGTAAGTACAATGAATTTACAGAAAGTATGAATCCCAGTTGCTTGGGAGTCTGAGGCAGGAGGATCGTCTCAGCCCAGGAGTTTGAGACTAACTTGGCAATGTAGAAAACCTCCCAACAACTCCCCTAAAAAAGCCCACTCTACAATCTCAGAAATATATACAAACTCTTTAAATATATACATACATATAATATCTGGTATCAGGGTCAGAATAAATATCAAGGTCCAACGTGGGGCAGGAGGGGGTGAGGAGGGTCCTCGAGGGGAGGTCAGCAGCAGGGACCCCTACCCAGCCCCTTGAGGTAAAGCAGCAGGGACCCAGCACCAGGGGTCTCAGGAGGGTTCAGTCTCTGTCCAGGTGCGCTGCACCCAGGCGGGGCATTATTCGGACCTCAGTGCAGGCGGTCCGGCTGGGACTTCGGGGGTCACCCGGAAGAGTCCCAAGACTGTGGCGCCCTGGGTAAGCTGCCAGGCATGGTGTGTGCTGGCGTCAGTGTGCAGATGGACGCCCAGGCGCTGGCCGGCACCCAGGTGCAGCAGGCAGCTCCGGAAACCGAAGGCCGAGTTCTGAGCCTCGGACGAGGTGGGTGGCAAGTCCACGGTCAAAGCCAGGGTGGTGGCCCCAGGGGCAGGGCGCTGCGGCTGCAGGTGCAGCGCAAGGGAGACGGAGCCCGAGCCCTGGCCGGCCACCACGCGGTGCAGCTCTAGTTGCAGGAAGACGTAGTAGACGCCGGCAGTGCCTACCACCAGCTCCTTCGTGTCCTCCTCATAGCTCAGACCCCGCGACAGGGACACACCTGCCAGGCCTGGGTCGCTGTACCAGCTCAGGGGCCCGTCGGTCAGCAGAACTGTGGGAAGAGAGGATGCACTTAGCTGAGCATTGCTGAGAACCGAGCATGGGGGCTGGGGGGTGATTGAAGGGGACTGAGGTGGAGAGGGGACTCTGAGATGGGGCTGGAGGAGGGAAAGACGGGAATAGATCAGAAGAAGAGAATCCAGGGACCACAGTCAGGAGAATTCCAAAAGGTTGGGTGGGGAAGGAGTAATGGAGGTGCAGGGACAGACTGCCAGGAAGAGGAAGAGGGGGTGAAAAGCAAAAGGCACAGTGCCTCTGGCTGGAAGAAGCCTCAGGGAGGGGTGAGGGATCCTGGAGAGGACAGTGAGGGTGGAGGGAGCGGCAGACCCCAAGATGCAGGAGGCGGGTGGAGAAGAGAGAGAAGGCAGGGAAGGGGAGAGGAGAGATGGAGGGGGCTGGGACGGAGAGGGGTTAAGAAAGGGGGAAGTTCTAGAGGAAGGATGGATCAGGGGTGGATTTGAGAGGGGTGGACAGAGGACCTGGTGAGAGGATTTCGAAGAAAGGAAAAGGGAGGAGGAAGGGGTGGAGGAGGGTTAGGGAGGAGGCAGTGCCTAGGAGAGGGAGGGCAGGGAGGGGGCTCACAGCCGATGGGCAGGGGTGGGAAGGAGAGTCTTGGGTAGGGAAGGAAAGAGGGAAAGGGGTCTCTGGAGGGGGGAAGGAAGGGAGAAGGGGTGGTGTCTGCAGGGGGAGGGAAGAGGGAAGGGGGTCTCTAGATAGGGACAGGAAGGGAGAAAGAGGTTCTGGAGTGGGAGGGAGTCTCTGGATGGGGAGGGAAGTCGGGAAGGAGGGTCTTGGGAAAGAGGAGAGGATGAGGCTGGGGAGGAGGGTTTGGGGAAGGAGCAGGTGAGGGGATAGGGAGGAAGGTCAAGGGGAGAGGAGGAGGATCTGGGGACAGGGAGAGAATGGGAGTAGGGAGGCCGCTCTGGGGGAGGGAGAGGTGAGGAGAAGAGGCTGGGTAACTGGGAGGGGGCAGGAAATGGGGAGGAAAGCAGCTGGGGGAACGGGTTTCCAAAAGAAGGAGGCCAGAGGCTCTAAACCAGGTGGGTGGGGGTTGGGGTGTCAATCCCCAGTTCTGATAGGGCAGGAGTCCCAGGTGGGCCTGATGGGGAGGCTGTGGCATCCGGAGAGTCAGGGCAAGTCAGAAAGAGGGATCAGTGGCGTTCAAAGACGTGAAGTGGCAGCTTTCAGAGGGGGCAGTGTGGAGGGTCGGAGCGAGGGGTCAGCAGAGCCTCAGTCTCCAGGCGCTCCCCTTTCTTAGTATCCCCAGGAGGGGCCCGGACAGGAGTGGGGCAGGACACTCACCATTTTGGGCCACCAGCTGTGCAAACATGCCCTGTTAAAAGTGAAAAGGAGGAAGGTGGATGGGGGTTTCCCTAGAAAGTGGAGGGGTGATGTCCCCACCCACTTCAACCGTCAGGGTCCCCAGGGTCTGTGCAGACCTGGAATCGACACTTCCCTCCCAAATAAAGAACGACACTTCCCTCCCAAATAAAGAACACTGAAAACGCACACAAACACAAAAACATGCACACACGAACAGAAACACACACAGGAAGCTGTTGGTTCAGCCTGCCCCAAGAACAGACCTCCAAAAATTAAGGAGGGAAAAGAGACCCCTCTTCTTCCCAGCCCACTTTTGGGGGTTTCCCTGGGGATCTTAAAAGGGAGAGGGGTATACCTCAAGGGTTGGGGAGAAAAATGAGTCTTTGGATGTTAGCAAAGGAACTGGGAGTCTCCTTGGTGGTCCCAGATAAAGAGGAAGTGCCCCCCTCGAGTCAGGGATGGAAAAAACCTTCCCCCCTCAAGGCGTTGAGGGTTGGAGAGCTGCGGAGGGTCACCTGGGAATGCGGAGTGAGGGAGGGGTACCCCCACCGAGTGCCTCAGAGGAGGGAAGCCCTCTTTCTCCGGCCCTGAGGCAGAGGACGTGTCCCCGAGGATTTGAGGACCTTGGGGTCGTCTCCTCCTGGCCTAGGGTGCTGATGGGGTCTCGTGGGGATGCGAAATGAAAGGGGTGCCCTCCCGTGCAACATGGAGAAGGAGAGCCCTTGGAGGGCCAAAAAGAACTTGTGGGATCTCCTCTCCCAGGCCCAGGGTGTCGTAGGGGGCACGGGATGAAAGGGGTGTCCCCGGGGCTAGAAGGAGAAGGGGACCCATAGGGGTCCAAAAAGAACTGTTGGGGGGCCGGGCGCGGTGGCTCACGCCTGTAATCCCAGCAGTTTGGGAGGCCGAAGCAGGCGGATCACGAGGTCCAGAGATCGAGACCATCCTGGTCGACATGGTGAAACCCCGTCTCTACTAAAAATTAAAAAAGTAGCTGGGCATGGTGGCGCGTGCCTGTAATCCCAGCTACTCAGGAGGCTGAGGCAGGAGAATTGCCTGAACCCAGGAGGCGGAGGTTGCGGTGAGCCGAGATCGCGCCATTGCACTGCAGCCTGGGTAACAAGAGCGAAACTCCGTCTCAAAAAAAACTGGCTCTGCGCCTGTAGTCCCAGCTACTTGGGAGACTGAGGCAGGAGACCCTGGAGGCAGAGGTTGCAGTGAGCCGACGCGCCACTGCATTCCCTCCAGCCTAGCGACACAGCGAGACTACGTCTCAGAAAAAAAAAAAAAAAAAATCCTGTTGGGGGGTCTCCTCACTGCCGCCGGCCGGGGTACAGATGGGGTCTCCTAGGGGTGCGGGATGAAATGTATGCGCCCCGCCTCGGCGCTAGATGGAGGGTGGGAGCCGCCGTGGGTCTCGTCTCCGCGGTCGGGGGTGCGGGTGGAGAAGGGAGTCCCAGGGGGGCGGCGGGGGTACCCCGCGAGATCCGCGACCGAGGGTCGGGGCGCCTCTCACCTGCCGCGGGTCCGGGAGGCCGGCGGGGTCACCTGGCGAAAGCTCAGGGCTGTCGCGGAGTCTCGGGCTGGGTACGGAGCCGGGTGAGGCGTGAGCCCCGGAGACGGCCCAGGGGCGGGTGACACAGACGGCGCAGGTGGCCGCGAGCAGCAGCAGCAGCGCGGCGACCAGGACCCACCGCAGCGGGCGGCAGGAGCGGGCGCGGGGCGCTGGAGGCCACGGGGCTTCGGGGTCCAGCGCGGCATCAGGGGAGTGTCCCATGACCGGCGACAAGAGACTGCGGGCGGACTCCCGCGCCGCCGCTTTTAAGCGAAACTCCAAAGAGAAACTCCCACGCTCAGAGCCTGTCCCCGCCCAGAGCCTGCCTTTCTCCGGAGCCTGCGCCCTGCCCAGAGCCTTGCCCCGCGACTCCGAGGAACTTTCTCCACCGGGATCCCTCTCCGCCTTTCGCTTTCTTTTCTGTTTCTGGCCTTCCAAGCTCGGCCCCAGGCTCCTCTCTCCCTGCCGTGTCTCTGCCGCCCGGGTTCGCTCTCCCTGCCGCTGCTTCCTGGTGTCTTCGTGGATCTCTTGCTGACTCTGTCCTTTGCTCAGTGTCTCTCTCCCTGTCACTGTGTGGCTCTGGCTGTCACTCTTTCTGTCTCTCTGCCTGCTTCTGTCTGTCTCTGATTCCCTCTGTCTCTCCCTGTCTCTCCCCTTGTTAGTCTCTTCTCTTCCTCCTCTCAGCACCCTGTAGCTCCCCATCACTGGGACTCCCCCAGGTTCCCCTCACATCCAGCACTTCCTAAGAAGAGTCAGAATTCAGCCAGGCCTCAACCACCCTCACTCCAGGAGCACCCGCCTCCACCCCCCCCCACTCCCCCCTCCCCAGTGGAACCCGGAATGTCATGGTAAGCCCTCCTGCCCACCTTCCCCAGGACCCCTGGGCCTTCCCTGGCCTGCCCCCACCCACCCACTGGACGCTTCCCAGCAGGAGTCCCTCGGGACCCCACAAGCAGAAGCTTGGAGAGTCCAGGTGGGAAAATTCCCCTGCAAGAAAGGGACAGTGTCAGGTGGGCGGGCGAGTTGTCGGAAACTCACATTTCCCATCTGTGCTGGCCTGCTGAGAGGCGGCCAATCCAGGGCTGGGAGGATGGGCCGAGAAGCAGTGAAAACTTTGCTCCAAAAGAGGAAGCACAGCCAGAAGGAGATGAACGTGACCCAGGGAAAGCCCTTGGCTGGTGTTGAAGTCCTGGTCTGCCCAGCCCAGTGTGGGTCCACACTGGCCAACTCCCTTCCTGTCTCCAGCCCCACGGGAGATGGGAGCGTAGATCAGGCCTTTCATCCCTCTTCCGGCAGGAGTCAGCCCATAAAATAAAGGGACTGGCTGGGCGCCATGGCTCACGCCTGTCATCCCAGCAATTTGGGGGTCCGAGGCGGGCGGATCCTTAGTTCAGGGGTTTGAGACCAGCCTGGCCAACATGATGAAACCCCATCTCTACTAAAAATACAAAAATTAGCTGGCCTTGGCAGGTGCCTGTAATCCAAGCTACGCAGGAGGGTGAGGCAGGAGAATCACTTGAACCTGGGAGGCAGAGGTTGCAGTGAGCCAAGATCATGTTACAGCATTCCAGCCTGGGTGACAGAGCAAGAATCTATCTCAAAAATAAATAAATAGCTTTGCACAGTGGCAGTACCATAGCCAATGAGGTTTATCTGAGGCACAATTATTGTTAATTGAAAACTCTTCCCAATACCCCGTCATGACGACTTGAAATATACTCGGCATTGGCAATGTTTGACAGTCTCTATGGAGACTGAATTATCATAAATAAGTAGGGCCAGGCATAGTGGCCCAAGATGTTTCCAATCCCAGCACTGTGGAAGGCCAAGGCAGGCATATCACGAGGTCAGGAGATCGTGACCATCCTGGCCAACGTGGTGAAACCCCATCTCTGCTAAAAGTACACTAACATTAGCTGAGTGTGGCGGCATGCACCTGTAATCCCTATTTAGGAGGCTGTAATCCTATTTAGGAGGCTGAGGCAGGAGAATTCCTTGACCCTGGGAGGCGGAGATTGCAGTGAACCAAAATCAAGTCATTGCACTCCAGCCTGGGCAACAGAGTGAGACCGCCTCAATAAACTTTTGTTTTGGTTTCAGATACAAGGTCTTGCTCTGTTGCCCAGGCTGGAGTGCAGTGGCATGATCATAGCCCACTGCAGGCTCCAATCCTGGGTTCAAGCCATCCTCCTGCCTTAGCCTCCTAAATAGCTGAACTACAGGCACATACAACCATGCCTACCAAAGTTTTTTTTTCTTTTTTTTCTTTTTTTTTCTTTTTGGTCTAGAACAGGGTCTTGCTATATTACCCAGGCAGGTCTCGAACTCTTGGGTTCAAGCTATCCTCCCGTCTCTGCCTCCCTAAGAGTTGGAATTACAGGCTTGAGCCACCATGCCTGACCCCAGTTTTTTTGGGGGGTTTTTGTTTTTGTTTTATAGAGACAGTCTTGCTACGTTGCTCAGCTGTGATGACTGGCATGAGTTACCATGCCCATTCATAAGGGAGAAACAAGTGTCTTGCAACATCAGCACAGTGTCTGTGTCTAATGCTGTATTGGGCCTCCCTGGGGGATTACAGAGAAAACAATAACGATACTGGCAGTGTGGAAGGAACATTACCAAATGCTAAACAATTCCCATAAACGGTTTGGGTTCTCCACGTGTGAGGCCCAACCCAGCAACAGGGCCACTATCTGTAGCCTATTAGCTATGCAAATTCTAGCACCCAGGACTAAACCCCCGGAAACTCTCAGAGAGGGTGTCCTCCGGAAGATTCTAATGGCCCCGCAAGTTTGAGAATGCCACTGTGCCCACGTTTTCCTTTGGACTTGCTATTCCTCAGCCCAGAATGTTCTTTGCCCAGACCTGCAACTGGAGACACCACCTCACCACTCATGTCGCCCTTCACACTGTCCCTTCCAGGTCAAGATGACAAAGTGAAACAGCCTCTGCTTTCACTGTCTCCTGAAACTTCACTGTAGTGACGCTTAAGCAATTGTTCATAAACAAACAAACAAAAATTTACAAGCCAGGCCGGGCGCGGTGGCTCAAGCCTGTAATCCCAGCACTTTGGGAGGCCGAGGCGGGTGGATCACGAGGTCGAGAGATCGAGACCATCCTGGTCAACATGGTGAAACCCCGTCTCTACTAAAAATACAAAAAATTAGCTGGGCATGGTGGCACGTGCCTGTAATCTCAGCTACTCAGGAGGCTGAGGCAGGAGAATTGCCTGAACCCAGGAGGCGGAGGTTGCGGTGAGCCGAGATCGCGCCATTGCACTCCAGCCTGGGTAACAAGAGCGAAACTCCGTCTCAAAAAAAAAAAAAAAAAAAAAAATTTACAAGCCAGCAGAGTGGAAAGGTGAGTTTTCTTAGAATTTCACCACCCCCAGGACTATTCGTTGGTGAGTCCCCTCAGCCATTAACAGTGTTGATGGCAGCTAAAACACAGAAGTTTGCCATAGATATACTTGCGGAAGAAGGCCAGGTGAAGTGGCTCACGCCTGTAATCCCAGCACTTTGGGAGGCCAAGGCAGGCAGATCACCTGAGCTTAGGAGTTCAAGACCAGCCTGACCAATGTGAAGAAACCCTGTCTCTACTAAAAATACAAAATTAGTTGGGCTTGATGGCACATGCCTGTAATCCCAGCTACTCAGGAGGCTGAGGCAGGAGAATCACTTGAACCCAGGAGGCGGAGATTACAGTGAGCCAGATCACGCCATTGCACTCCAGCTTGAGCAACAGAGTAAAACTCTGTATCAAAAAAAAAAAAAAAAAAAAAAAAATTGCTGGGGGTGGTGGCGCATATTTGTAGTTCTAGTTACTTGGGAAGCTGAGGCAGGAGAATTGCTTGAACCTGGGAGGTGGAGGTCACCGTGAGACGAGATCGCACCATTGCACTCCAGCCTGGGTGACAGAACGAGACTTCACCTCAAAAAAAAAAAAAAAAAATAGTGATGGATGCAGCAAACCACCACCATGGCACGTGTATACCTATGCAGCAAACCTGCATGATCTGCACTTGTACCCCAGAACTTAAAGTATAATTAATAAATAAATAAATAAAAATAGGGTCTCACTCTGTTGCTCAGGCTGGAGTGCAGGGGTGTCATCATGACTCATTGCAGCCTCCAGCTCCTGGGCTCCAGTGATCAGCCCACCTCAGACTCCCAAAGCGCTGGGACTACAGGTATGAGCCACCTCACCTGGCCCTTTCTAAATAATTTTTACTTTTTTGAGACAGGGTTTCACACTGTCACCCAAGCTGGAATGCAGTGGGTAATCACAGCTCACAGCAACCTCAACCGCTGGGCTGAAGCAATCCTCCCACCTCAGCCTCCCGAGTAGCTAGGACTATAGGCATGCACCACCATGCTCAGCTAATTAAGTATTATTTGAAGAGAAGAGGTTTCACCATGTTACTCAGTCGACCTCCTTGGATCAAATGGTTCACTCATCTCAGCCTCCCAAAGTGCTAGGATTATAGGCGTGAGCTACCTTGCCAGGCTGCCGGACCACCAGGCCCATTTTTAATTTTTTTAATTTTTTTTTCCTAAGGGAATGAACACAGGATATTTTATTTTATATTTTAATTGAGATAGAGCCTTTCCATGTTGCCCAGGCTGGTCTCTAACTCCTGGGCTGAATGGATCCTACTGCCCTGGCCTCCCAAAATGCTGGGATTACAGGTGTGAGCCACCAAGTCCAGCCTTTTATTTTATTTTTTTCTTAAGAGAAAGGAAAATGGGCCAGGCACGATGGCTCATGCCTGTAAGCCCAGCATTTTGGGAGGCTGAGGTGAGTGAATTACCTGAGCTCAGGAATTCAAGACCAGCATGGCCAACCTAGTGAAATCCCATCTCTACTAAATATAGAAAAAAAAAAAAAAAAAAAAAGCCAGGAGTGGTGAGCACCACTAATACCAGCTACTTGGGAGGCTGAGGCAGGAGAATCGCTTGAACTCAGGAGGTGGAGGTTGCAGAGAGCCAAGATCGCGTCACTGCACTCCAACCTGGGTGATAGAGCAAAACTCCATCAAAAAAAAAAAAGGGGGCCAGGCACAATAGTGGCTCATACCTGTAATCCCAGCACTTTGGGAGGCTGAGGTGAGTGAATCACCTGTGGTAAGGAGTTCGAGACCAGCCTGGCCAACATGGTGAAACCTGTCTCTATTAAAAATACAAAAAAAAAAAAAAAAAAAGCCAGCCATGATGAGCTCCCATAATCCCAGCTACTCGGGAGGCTGAGGCAGGAGAATCGCTTGAACCTGGGAGGCAGAGGTTGCAGTGAGCTGAGATCGAGCCTTTGCACTCCAGCCTGGGCAATAAGAGTGAATCTCTGTCTCAAAAAAAAAGGAAAAATGGCAGGGTTTCTGGAAAGAGAAACAAAATTGCAAAATCAAGGGTGGTGGGAAACAGCAGGAGTGTTCACCTAACCTGGAATGTGAATGTTGAAATTAAGACACACACGTGCCCTCAGCGCTGGGCACTCTCTCCACACCCGGAGGATGGGCACATAGAAGGTCCCTCTCCAAGGAAGCTGACCGACCAGGAATAAACTTTTTTTTTTTTTTTTGAGACAGTCTCACTCTGCCACCCAGGCCAGAGTGCAGTGGCACCATCTCGGCTCACTGTAACCTCTGCCTCCTGGGCTCAACCGATTCTCCTGCCTCAGCCTCCTGAGTAGCTGGAATTACAGGTGAGTGCCACAATGCCTGGTTAATTTTTTATATTTTTAGTAGAGGCAAGGTTTCTCCATGTTGGCCAGGCTGATCTTGAACTCCTGACCTCAAGTGATCCACCCATCTCAGCCTCCCAAAGTGCTGGGATTACATGCACGAGCCACCATGTCAGGCTAGGAATAAAGATTTAGATACTGATGCCAGCCGGGCATGATGCCTCCTGCCTGTGGTCCCAGCTACCCCGGAGACTGCGATGGGAGGACTGCCTGAGCCCAGGAGGCAGAGACTGCAATGAGCTATGATTGCACCACTGCACTCTAGCCTGGGTGAGAGAGCGAGACTCTATCTTAAAAAACAAAAGGAAAAGAGAAATAAATACAGCATAGAGGTTAAGAGCACCCCAGGCCGGGTATGGTGGTTCATGCCTGTAATCCCTATACTTTGGAAGGCCGAGGCAGGTGGACCACTAGAGGCCAGGAGTTCAAGACCAGCCTGGCCAACATGGTGAAACCCCGTCTCTACTAAAAGTACAAAAAAAATTAGCCGGCCCTTGTGACAGAATCACTTGAACCTGGGAGGCGGAGGTTGCAGTGAGCTGAGATCGCGCCACTGCACTCCAGCCTGGGCAACAGAGTGAGACTCCGTCTCTTTTTAAAAATGTTTTTAAAGATTTATGGCCAGGTGCGGTGGCTCACACCTGCAACCTGAGCACTTTGGGAGGCCAAGGCAGGCGCATCACCTTAGTTCAAGACCAGCCTGACCAACATGGAGAAACCCCCATCTCTACTAAAAATACAAAAAATTAGCCAGGTGTGGTGGCACATGCCTGTAATCCCAGCCACTCAAGAAGCTGAGGCAGGAGAATTGCTTGAACCTGGGAGGTGGAGGTTGCTGTGAACTGAGATCACACCACTGCACTCTAGCCTGGGCCACAGAGCAAGCCTCCATTTCTCAAAATAATAATAATAATAATAATAATTAGCCACGAATTAAATTTAATTAGTGTGATGGATGCACCTGTGGTCCCAACTACTTGTGGAGGCTGAGGTGGGAGAATCACTTGAGCTGGGGAGGCAGACGTTGAGGTGAGCTATGATCATACCACTGCACCCCAGCCTGGACAACAGAGCAAGATTCTGTCTCAAAAAAAAAAAAAAAAAAAAGACGTTTTTGCTGTGTGATCTCAGGCAAGCTGCTTCACTTCCTTGACTGGGTGATGGAAATCTTGCTCTGAGCACCGTGCCAAGCACATGGTAAATGCTCAGTAAAGGCGGCCTGTCATTGTGATGGCCACGAACTCCCTCTACAGCTCTGGGGTGCACCATCATCCCTGAAATGTGGGCACAGAAATTAAAACTCCAGAGAGTGAGGTCTCTTGGCCAAGGTCTCACTGTGACTGGTCTGTACTCCCATCTGTGCGGGGGGGCTTGGCGGGGCTCTGAACATGCCCTCCAGGGAAGGGAAACAAGACCTCAACACCTGAGGAAGGCTGAGGCCACAGCTAGGGAGCGCCGTGACGTGCTGTGGTTGGGACATCTGAGCCAGGCAGCCCCGCCCACCATGGAGCACTCAGCGTCACCCGTCACCCTCCTAGCGCCTCACGTTTGGTGGAGTCGCACCTCTGTGCTCAGCTGTCTCCCCGAAGAGAGCGTGGGCCCTGGTTTTCCTCACCCACTGGGGAAGGGCCCCACTCTCCACCATCACAGGAAGGGACAGCACCCCAGGTTCTGCCAGGGGGGCCCTCTCTCATCTGCCTCTGAGGTTGAGTCAACAGATGCCTCCCCCAAGAAGTCCACCCTGATTATTTCCTAGCAAAAATCTTCTCCTCTCAGAGCCTCTATGGTGTGACTCCTTTAGGTGTCAGTTAACTCTTACCTAGCCTGGGTCCTCTATCTACCCCAGGGCAGAGGCGAAGCGTAACAGAGCATTCATGGTGTGAGCAGAGCAATTTGCCTGAGTCAGAGAGCAGCGGAGTGAGCCTGGGGCCGGGTGGAACTGAAGAAAACAGTGAAGAAGCTGGGCATGGTGGCCATACCTGTAATCCCAACTGGCTAGCTCACAAAACCCAAACAAAATATTTTCTGTCTGGTCCTTTTCAGAAAAACATTTGTTGCATCTGGAGTCTTCAATTCCCACTCTTCAGAGTTCTTGCTGCATGGGATGGGTGCAGTGGCTCATGCCTGTAATCCCAGCACTGGGAATCCAAGGTAGGAGGATTGTTTGAACCCAGGAGTTCAAGACCAGCCTGGGCAATACAGCAAGGCTGGGTGCGGTGGCTCACACCTGTAATCCCAGCACTTTGGGAAGCCAAGGCAGGCGGATCATGCAGTCAGGGGTTCAAGACCAGCCTGGCCAACATAGTGAAACCTCATCTCCACTAAAAATAAAAAAATTAGCTGGGCATGGTGGTGGGTGCCTGTAGTCCCACCTACTTGGGAAGCTGAGGCAGGAGAATCACTTGAACCCAGGAGGCGGAGGCTGCGGTGAGCCAAGATTGCGCCATTGCACTCCAGCCTGGGCAACAAGAGCAAAACTCCATCTCAAAAAAAAAAAAGAGAGAGAGAAAAGAGGGAAGGAGGAAAGAATGGAGTGAAGTGAATCTTATTGTTTGAGACAGGGTCTCGCTCGGTTGGCCAGGCTAGAGTGCAGTGGCATAATCATGGCTCACTGCAGCCTCGAACTGCCAGGCTCAAATGATCCTCCCACCTCAGCCTCCTGAGTAGTTGGGACTACAGACATGTACCACCACACTCAGCTATTTTTCTCTTTTAGAGATATGGTCTCACCGCTCCTGCCTTTCCTTCCTCTTTCCTTACTTCCCTAAGGCTTCCGGCTTAAAGAGAGAGAGAGAGAGAGAGAGAGAGAGATGGTCTCACCATGTTGTCCAGGCTGGTCTGGAACTCCTGAGCTCAAGTGATCCTCCTGCCTCAGCCTCCCATGTATTAATAGCTGGGACTACAGGTGCACACTACCACGTCCTGCTTTTTTTGTTTGTTTCTTTGGTAGAGACAGGGGTCTCACTATATTGCCCAGGCTGGTCTCACACTCCTGAGCTCAAGTGATCTTCCTGCCTTGGCCTCCCAAAATGCTGGGATTGCAGACATGAGCCTGATACTGATCTTGAGCCATGAACGAGTGTTTACACATGTTGAGGAGGAAAGAGGCACAAAGAGGGGAATTACATCATCCAAGTAAGTTGAGTCACTGGAAAAGCTACATCCAGGTCTCTTTGGAAAACATAGACCGGCACCTCAGTGTGTACACCTGGGGGATTGGGTAAGGGTTGCAAGGTACAGGCCAGGTGTGGTGGCTCACACCTGTAATCCCAGCACTTTGGGAGGCCTGGACAGGCGGATCACCTGAGGTCAGGAGTTTGAGACTAGCCTGGCCAACAGAAGTGAAACCCCGTCTCTACTAAAAATACAAAAAAATTAGCCAGGCACAGTGGCAGGCACCTGTCATCCCAGCTACTTGGGAAGCTAAGGCAGGAGAATTGCTTGAACCTGGGAGGCAGAGGTTGCAGTGAGCTGAGATCACGCCACTGCGCTCCAGCCTGGGCAACAGAGCAAGACTCCTTCTCAAAAAAAGAAAAAGAGTTGCAAGATTATAGTTTCACTATGTTGCTCAGACGGCTAGTCTGGAATTCCTGGAGTTGAGGAAATGACCACACAAGTGATCCTCCCATCTCAGCCTCCCATAGTGCTAGGATTAGAGGCAGGAGCTACCGTTCCGGTTTGCAAGGTAAGTTTGTGGAGTTGGGGCGCATACTGAGTGTCTCTGAGGCAATGCTGTGTACTCAGGTGGACGTGTGCATGCGTGGATACTTCCCGTTGAGCAACAACATAGGGTAATATTGAACTCGCTTGGCTTCAAATCCCAGCTCTCCTCTGCTGGCTACATGACCTTGAAATCTCTCCATCTCTCTGTGCCTCCGTTTCCCCGTATATGAAATGGGACTCACACCAATGACCACCTTGTGGGACTGTTGTCTGGAATCAGGGAGCCAGAATAGTGCGTGGCATACAGCAGGTGCTCAGTAGGACCAGCCATCATTGCTGCCAGTGAGCTGAGAGTGAAGTGCCTCATGACTGTGTATGAGGATTGATCTTGTTTTGGGGGGAAAAGGCAGGCTGGGCGGGGCTCGGTGGCTGACGCCTGTAATACCAGTGCTTTGGGAGGCTGAGGAGGGCAAATCACTTGAGTTCAGGAGTTCGAAACTAGCCTGGGCAATATAGTAAGACCCCGTCTCTCCTAAAAATACAAAAATTAGCCGGGTTGGTAGCGGGCACCTGTAGTCCCAGCTACTCCGGAGGCTGAGGCAGGACAATCACTTGAACCTGGGAGGCAGAGGTTGCCGTGAGCAGAGATCGCATCATTGCACTCCAGTCTAGGCAATAGAGACTCGGCCTCAAAACAAAAACAAAAACAAAAAAACAGGCATTCAGGCAGGCAGGAACATGTGTTGCAAATTTTTTTTTTTTTTTAACCTATCTCCAGTAATGGGTATAAGCAAGCAAAATTGTTAGGATGAAAATGACTGCAGTGGTCATCAGAAGGAAAACTGCCAGATTATATAACTCGCAGAATCAGTTTTAAAAATTAAGCAGTGGCTGGGCGTGGTGGCTCACCCTGTAATCCCAGCACTTTGGGAGGCCGAGGTGGATGGATCACCTGAGGTCAGGAGTTCGAGACCGGCCGGGCCAAGATAGTGAAACCCCATCTCTACTAAAAATACAAAAATTAGCCAGGCATGGTGGCAGGTGCCTATGATCCCAGCTACTCTGGAGGCTGAGGCAGAAGAATCACTTGAACCCAGGAGGTGGATACTGCAGTGAGCTGAGATCGTGCCACTGCACTCCAGCCTGGTTGACAAGGCGAGACTCTGTCAAAAAAAGAAAAAAATTAAGCAGTAAACATGTTTGAATCATCTCTCAAGAGATCTCCAAGTGATAAGAGAACAAGGCACTTGGACTCTGCCTCCTCTACTTTTTCAAAAATTAAAGTCTTTAGTGGGAAATGGGCCTTAACTATCAGGTTGTGTGTCTGTCCTGTTTGAAGTGTATGTTGAAAATTTGACTTGATTGTTGTATGTAATTGCTTTTTTAGGCAGATCACTTACAAAACCTTTAAAAGAAGCAAGGTGTGGTAGCTTATGCCTGTAATCCCTGCACTTTGGGAGGCCGAGGGAGGTGGATCACTTGAAGTCAGTAGTTCGAGACCAGCTTGGCCAAGATGGTGAAACCCCATCTCCACTAAAAATACAAAAATTAGCCAGGCGTTGTGACGCATGCCTGTACTCCCAGCTACTCAGGAGGCTGAGGCAGGAGAATCGCTTGAACCCAGGAGGCAGAGGTTGCAGTGAGCCAAGATCGTGCCACTGCACTCCAACCTAGGCGACAGTGAGACTCTGTCTCAAAAAAAAAAAAAAAAAAGAAAAGAAACTTTAAAAGAATAAATAAGTGACGGGAAAAAAGAAACGAAAGCAAGGTGCTGCTATGTATAGAATGCACGCTTTGGGGTTCAGAGCAGAAATAGGTTGCATAAAACATTTCAGTAAGATATGCAAAAACTGAGGGACTTTTCATGGTATATGATTTTGCCTGCTTGCATTTTCCATGGATTAGTTTTCTTTGCTTTGTTTTCTACTTTTTTTTTTTTTCTTAACATTAAGCACAGAATGGTGGTCAGCTTTCACACATGCAGAAAGAAACCAGTGGCCAGAGCCGTTTGGAGGAAGGAAACATTTAGCACCTAGTGACATCAAAGGCAGGAAATGGTGTTTCCCTGCTAAGGGCAGTGGAAGGGGAAGGCGGGGATGGGGAAGACCCAGGCAGACCCGGGGCAGACCCAGGAACCCCTTCAAAGAGTATGAAGACACAGCTTACAGTGCTGGGAAGTCAGCCCACCTCAGAAAGGGAATCTCAGCAGGGTAACCACCTGGAAAGAACTTTCCAACTCCCCCAGGGGAAGGACACAATTCACAGACACCAGAACACAAAGGGCACCCCCATTCTAGATATATACAATTACATAAACGGAGACAGACATACCATGCAGACATACACACAATCTCTCTCTCTCTCTCTCTCTCTCTCTCTCTCTCACACACACACACACACACACACCTGGACACACAGTTATGAATACACAACAACCATCAAGGCAAGCCACAGATCAGGTGTGGTGGCTCACGCCTGTAATCCCAGCACCTTGGGATGCCAAGGCAGGCAGATCACTTGAGATCAGGAGTTCAGGACCAACCCGGCCAACACAGTGAAACCCCATCTCTATCAAAAATACAAAAAAGAAAGAAAGAAATTAGCTGTGCATGGTGATGCACGCCCATAGTCCCAGCTACTCAGGAGGCTGAGGTGGGAGAATCACCTGAACCCAGGAGGCAGAGGTTGCAGTGAGCCAAGATTGCACCACTGCATTCCAGCCTGGACAACAGAACAAGATTCTGTCTCAAAAAAAAAAAAAAAAAAGCTAGCCACAGACACACACAAGGACACAAGAGACATACATTCAGGGCATATAACCAAACTCACAAGAATAAAACAGACATGGAGATATACAACACACACATGTACACAGTTACACACTTACAAAGACACCTGGAAACACAACCATAGATTTACATGACAGGCACCACGGCTAGCCAAAGACTTAACACAAGAACACAACGTTACAGACATATACAACCCCACACACACGGAGGTCCAGCCCTAAGACCACCCAGCATCCCCCCTGAAGGAGACCCAGTTACAACCCTGAGACCACCCAAGACCTTCCCAGAGGAGACCCAGGTCCAACTCTAAAACCACCCAAGATTTGTCCCACAGAGGAGACCGAGCTCCAACCCTATCATCACCTAAGATCCCCCATGGAGGCGGTCCAGGTCCAACCCTAAAACCACCCAAGATCCTTCCCAGAGGACACCCCCAGATCCAACTCTAAGATCACCCAAGATCTCCCCGGAGGAGGCCCAGGTACAGCCCTAAGATCACCCAAGATCTCCCCAGAGGAGGCCCATGTCCAACCCTAAGACCACCCAAGACCCCCCTGGAGGAGACCCAGGTTCAGCCCTAAGACCACCCATGATAACCCCAGAGGAGGCCTCGGTCCAGCTCTAAGACCGCCCCAGATCCTTCTCCAAAGGAGACCCAGGTCCAACCCTAAGACCACCCAAGGTCCACCCCCTCCCAGAGGAGACCCAGCCACTAGCCCTCAGAACACCCAAGCTCCACCCCCTTCCCACCCAAGATCCACCTTCACCAGGGGACCCAGGACTCACCCCGAGACCACTAAGATGCATCCCCTAAGAGGAGACCCAGGGCCTTCTCTCTGAGGACTTCCCCCTCCCCCCCAGGAACCAATAGTCGCCTTGGGACCCTTTTCGCCACAGCAATGCCCAGTGTGGGCGGCGGGCGCCCCCTGGCGGACCTGGAGCCTCAGGCCAGGACTGCACGGAGCGGGGGCCCCAGAGCCGAGGCGCGCGGGGGTGCTGTGGGCTGGGAAAGGTGCTCTAGGACTTGGGAGCATCCACGGGAGATCCCGGGAAGGAAAGAGAGTCGAGACGCGAGAGCTGGGAGCTGGGCGGCCGGAACCGGATCGGGCAGGGCACTGGGGGCGGGAACAGAACTGCGGAAGTAAGAGTGGGACCGAAGACCTCCCACCCCGGCATCCCAGCCAGCCCCGCGTCCCCACCCGGCAGGTGCGGCTCCCGGACCACGGAAGACCCCGGAGGCAAATTCCCAACGAGGCACAGCGAGGGCAGGGTTGGGGCGGCTGGAACGCTGAGGGTGGGAGGTCTTCGGTCCCACGGCAGAAGCTCGCCTAGTCATGGCTCTCAGCCTGGAAGTGACGGCCAAGAAGTCGCTCGACACTGGGAAGGCCCAGCGCCCAGCCTGGATGATCACCAGCACCAACGTGGCTTTGGCCCGAGGGTCCAAGAGAAAGGTGGGGCTGGTCCCTTCCACGACTGATCCCTGTCATTTTTCTGAAGCCCCCCCCCCCAACTTCGCCGTCATCCGCCTCCCATCTCTCTAGCTTCGCCCTAGGCCCCGCCCACGCACCCATCCGTCCGCCTCCCAGGCTCCGCCCACTCCTCAGTCCTTCCCACTTTCTCGTCATTCTCTCGAGCATCCGCCCACTTCCTCTGTCGTTAGCCTCCCAAGCCTTGCCCATTTCTCAGTCCCTCCCGTTTTCCTGTCATTCTTCTTAGGCCCCGCCCACTCCCGCCACCATCAGCCTCAGGCCCTGCCCACTCCTCAGTCCCTCCCACTCTCCTGTCATTCTCTCTAGAGCCCGCCCAATTCCCCAGCCGACAGCCTCCCAGGCCCTGCCCACTCCTCAGTCCCTCAACTGTTATTCTCCCAGGCCCCGCCCATTTTCCCATCATTAGTGACCCAGGAAGAGAGGCTAAAGATTCTCCTGCCCCACTCACTTTTCTCCGTTTTCTTTTTTTTTTTCCTTACAGACGGAGTTTCACTCTTGTCGCCAGGCTGCAGTGCAATGGCTTGATCTCAGCTAGCTGCGACCTCCACTTCCCAGGTTCAAGCAATTCTCCTGCTCAGCCTCCCGTGTAGCTGGGATTAAAGGCTTATGCCACCAGACCCATCTAATTTTTTTGTATTATTAGTAGAGACGGGGTTTCACCATGTTGGTCAGGCTGGTCTCGAACTCCTGACCTCAGGTGATCCACCCACCTCGGCCTCCCAAAGTGCTGGGATTACAGGCATGAGCCACAGCGCCTGAGAGTTTTCTGCCTTTTTTAGTCATCCTCTCCTCAGGCCCTGCCCCTCTACCCCTCTGAATGTTTGTCCTATCTCAAACCCTCGTCCCTTTTCTGGGATCTGCCTTTCCAGAGCCTTGCACCCTCTTCCCGGTCCAGGTTTTCAAGCCATGCTTATGACTCACCAATTTCGCTGGGACTTGTAGTCAGTCACCTGCGGGCCTCTGACCCTTTGATTCCTTTACGCCCCGGCCCGTTTATTCTGGCCTCCATTCATGCAGGCTCTGTCCTCACCCATAATCCCCATGCACACCCCCCAAGACCCCACCCCAGGGCTGCCACGCCCCTGTGGCGTACTGTGTCGTAAATCACTAAGGAGGCCTCGGTTTCCCTGCCCCACCCTTCTTCCGTGAGCCCTAGTCTGGATGAGTGAACCCACCCCAACACCATCTGCTCCCCAGAAGTGGGTAAGGTCACCGCGTGGGGCCATGGCCCCACCCCAGCAGGAATCCTCTCTCAGCACCTGTGGCTTGGGGACTCACACGGGACGCTCCCCAGCCACGCCACTGTCACCGGAGCTCCGGGACCATCAAGATGTTGGATTCAGCCGGTCTCGGTGGCTCACACCTGTAATCTCACCACTTTGGGAGGCGGAAGAGGGTGGATTACCAGAGGTCAGGAGTTCGAGACCAGCCTGCCCAAAGTGGTAAAACCCTTCTTTACTAAAACTACAAAAAAAATTAGCCAGGCTTGGTGGCGCATGCCTGAAATCCCAGCTGCTCAGGAGGCTGAGGCAGGAGACTCACTTGAAACCTGGAGGCGGAGTGACTCATGCCTGTAATCCCAGCACTTTGGGAGGCCGAGGCAGGTGGATCACCTGATGTCAGGAGTTCAAGACCAGCCTGGCCAACGTGGTGAAACCCTTCTTTACTAAAACTACAAAAGAAATTAGCCAGGCATCGTGACGGGCGCCTGTAATCCCAGCTACTCAGGAGGCTGAGGTAGGAGAACTGCTTGAACCCAGGAGGGAGAGGTTGCAATAAGCCGAGATGGTGCCACTGCATTCCAGCCTGGGTGACAGAGAAACACTCTTAAAAAAAAAAAAAAAAAAAAAAAGACATTGGATGCTTCTTTTTCTGTCTGATGCTGGGTGAGCCCCTTCGTACCAGCCTTGAGCCCATGAGCACCCCCAGCCTGAAATCCAAGGGCCTATGTTGGGGTCTGTCTGCTTGTCTGTCTTTATCTGAGGGTCAGTAGACTGGGGGCAGTAGCAGTCAGCCCTGGCATGTGGACTGCGGTCCTGTGTATGTCCATTTGTGTGTGTCCCTGTGTGTTGGGCATCTGGGTCGTGTGTTTGGGTGAATGAGAGAAAAAACTCCCACAGCGTGGCTTTTGTATCCAGAGCACGAAGCATGTATGCCTGTGTGTTGCCAGTCTCCCGGGTCTGTGTGCTGGCTTTTTTTTTTTTTTTTTTTTTTGAGATCGAGTCTTGCCCTTGTCATCCAAGCTGGAGTGAAATGGCACAATCTTGGCTCACTGCAACCTCCACCTCCCAGGTTCAAGTGATTCCCCTGCCTCAGCCTCCCGACAAGCTTGGATTACAGGTGCGCAACCACCAAGCCTGGCTAATTTTTTGTATTTTCTTAGTACAGACAGGGTTTCACCATGTTGGCCAGGATGCTCTTGATCTCCTGACCTCATGATCTGCCTGCCTCAGCCTCCCAAAATGCTGGGGTTACAGATGTGAGCCTCCTCGCCCGGCCCGGCTCTGTTTTTTTTTTTTGTTGTTGTTGTTGTTGTTGTTTTTTGAGTTGCGTGTCCAGGCCCGTCTGTAGGGCTGTGCGGGTGTGTTGCATATCTCTGTGTATGTTTGACTGTATGTACATAGTAGGTGTGTACCTGAGTCTGTATTATGTTTTTTGTTTTGTTTTGAGACAGAGTCTTGCTCTGTCTCCCAGGCTGGAGTGCAGTGGCATGATCTCGGCTCACTGCAACCTCCGCCTCCCGGGTTCAAGCAATTCTCCTGCCTCAGCCTCTCAAGTAGCTGGGATTACAGGTGCGCACCACCACGCCCAGCTAATTTTTGTATTTTTCATAGAGATAGGGTTTCACCACATTGGCCAGGCTGGTCTGGAACTCCTGATCTTGGGTGATCCACCTGCCTCGGCCTCCCAAAATGCTGGGATTATAGTCGTGAGCCCCATGCCCAGCCTGTATTGTGTTTATAATCATGTATAATAGGCTGGCTATGTCTCTCTGGGGGTCTGATTGTAGGGCAATGTATCTGTGTGTATCTGACTCATTGCATGCATGCGTGCCTGCATGTGTGTGTGTCTCTCTCTCTTTTTTTTTTTTTAAGACATAGTTTCACCCTGCCACCCAGGCTGGAGTGCAGTGGTGCAACTTCGGCTCACTGCAACCTCCACCTCCTGGGATCAAGTGATTGTTATGCCTTAGCCTCCGGAGTAGCTGGGACCACAGACGTGAGTCATTCCTGCTATCAGGAGGCTGAGGAGAGAGGATCGCTTGAGCCTAGGAGTTGGAGTCTGCAGTAACCTATGATCCTGCCACTGCAGTCTGTTGCCTGGGCAACAGAGCAAAAACTTAAGATAGATAGATACATACATGCATACATACATAGACAGATACATAGATACATAAATAGATAGATACATATATACATACAGACAGATACATAGATAGATACATATATACATACATAGACAGATACATAGACAGATAGATACATAGATAGATACAACTCCAGCGTTTCATTCATCCAGATGAATTAAATTATGTATTGCAATTCTCCTGTCTTGATCCTTCCATTCCAACTGGGCAAGAGACAAAATGAACTCACTGGGCAGTTGCAGAACCCTGCAGATCAGCCTGGGAGAGATCATTCATGCCCATGTGAACCCCAAATATCAGAAGCAGGTCTCAGTTGACTTATTTTTTTATTTTTTACTTTTTTTGAGATGGAGTCTCACTCTCTTGCCAGGCTGGAGTGCAGTGGCGCAATCTCAGCTCACTGCAACTTCCCCCTCCCGGATACAAGCGATTCTACCTCCTCAGCCTCCCGAGTAGCTGGGACTACAGGCATGCACCACCACGCTCAGCCAATTTTTTATATTTTTACTAGAGACAGGGTTTCACTGTGTTGGCCAAGCTGGTCTCCAACTCCTGACCTCAGGTGATCTGCCCACCCTGGCCTCCCAACGTGCTGGGTTTACAGGTGTGAGCCACCGCACCTGGCCGTATTTCTTTATGTTTTATTATTATTATTATTTTAATAGAGATGGGGTCTGGCTTTGTTGTCTAGGTTGGTCTTGAATTCCTGGCCTCCCAAAATGCTGGGATTACAGACATGAGCCACCACGCCTGGCTCAGGAAATCCTTCTAGTTTATTTATTTATTTTAAATAGATACAGAGTCCCACTTTGTTGCCCAGGCTGGTTTTTTTGTTTTGTTTTTTGTTTTTTTTGAGATGAAGTTTCACTCTTGTTTTCCAGGCTGGAGCGTAATGGCGCGATCTCAGCTCACTGCAACCTCCGCCTCCCGGGTTCAAGCCATTCTCCTGCCTCAACCTCCCAAGTAGGTTGCGATTACAGGAATGTGCCACCACTCCCAGCTAATTTTGTATTTTTAGTAGAGTCAGGGTTTCTCCACATTGGTCAGGCTGGTCTCAAACTGCCGACCTCAGGTGAACTGCCCGCCTCAGCCTCCCAAAGTGCTGGGATTACAGGCATGAGCCATCATGCCCGGCCTACTCAGGCCGGTCTTGAACTCCTGGCCTCAAGTGATCTTCCCTATTTGGCTTTTTTTTTTTTTTGGACAGAGTTTCGCTCTTGTTACCCAGGCTGGAGTGCCATGGCGCGATCTCGGCTCACCGCAACCTCCGCCTCCTGGGTTCAGGCAATTCTCCTGCCTCAGCCTCCTGAGTAGCTGGGATTACAGGCACGTGCCACCATGCCCAGCTAATTTTTTTGTATTTTTAGTAGAGACGGGGTTTCACCATGTTGACCAGGATGGTCTCAATCTGTTGACCTCGTGATCCACCCGCCTCGGCCTCCCAAAGTGCTGGGATTACAGGCGTGAGCCACCGCGCCCGGCCGACTTGGCCTTTTAAACTGCAGGAATTACTGCTGGAGCCACTAGGAAGTCCTATTCAGAACACGCCTTCTTCGGGACGTACTGCCTGGGGTATCTGGTGGTAAGTGTTGGCGCCAGGCCCAGCAATGCTGGAGAACGCTCCATTGTCCCCCTCCCCACCCCTTCCACCACCCCCCACCCCATGCTCAGTCCCAGCAGTGCCAGGCACTGCGTCCACAGAACTGGTGTGTGTCCCTGTAGTTGGGACGGCTTCTCTTAAAACTCATTCAGCATCTCTGTCTCACTATATAATCTCTCCAACCCTCTGTCTCCCGCTGCCCCTAGCTGTAGAGGGCCTATGCCGGCTGTGTCTGACACCAGGGCTGGGCTCCACCCAAGCAGAGGAAAAGAAAATCAGACTCAGGCGAGGTGTGGCTCTTGGGTCTGGGTGGGGAGGTGGAAGGAGGGGCCGGGGAGAGGGGGCGGGAAGGACCTTGGGAAAAGGGCCAGTGACCCTCAGGCCAGGCACACAAAGACAGCATAGATTGCGGTGCTGGAAGCTGACAGCACGCATCAGAGCCGGCCGGGAACACCGGGCACCGTGCTAGGCAGACACATGACACAGAGAGGCCCGGGCCACGGCGCACGTGACAGTCACACGGCTGCCTCAACAGTGACATTTTCCTCCTGAAAGACAATGCACTGGACTGCCAGCCTTTTCTTTCTTTTTCTTTTTTTTTTATTTTTTGAGACAGAGTCTCACTCTGTCACCCAGACTGGAGTTCAGTGACAAGATCTCAGCTCACTGCAACCTCCGCCTCCCAGGTTTAAGTGATTCTCCCGCCTCAGTCTCCAGAGTAGCTGGGATTACAGGCATCTGCCACCACGTCTGGCTAATTCTTGTATTTTTAGTAGAGACGGGGTTTCATCAAGAGTGAGGCTGGTCTTGAACTCCTGACCTCAGGCGATCCACCCTCCTCGGCCTCCCAGAGTGCTGGGATTATAGGCCTGAGTCACCACGCCCACTCGGCATTATTTTTTTCTCTTTTGAGACAGAGCCTTGCTCTGTCACCAGGCTGGAGTGCAATGGCATGATCTTGGCTCACTGCAACCTGCACCTCCCAGGCTCAAGTGATCCTCCTGCTTCAGCCTGCCAAGCAGCTGGGACTACAGGTGCCCACCAGCACCTGGCTAATTTTTGTAGTGACCAATTTAGCTAATTTTGCTAAATTGCCCAGGTTGATCTCGAACTCCTGGGCTCAAGCAATCCGCCTACCTTTGCCTCCCAAAGTGCTTGAATTACAAGCATGAGCCACTGTGCCCCACCTCTTTTTTTTTTTTTTTTTTTTTTATTTTTAAGATCAAATAGCAGACTAGTCACGGTGTCTCCTGCCCATAATCCCAGCAATTTGGGAGGCCCAGGTGGGTGGATTACCTGAGGTCAGGAGTTCTAGACCACCCTCACCAACACAGCAAAACCCCGTCTCTACTAAAAATACAAAAATTAGCCGGTCGTGGTGGTAGGCGCCTATAGTCCCAGCTACCCGGGAGGCTGAGGCAGGAGAATCGCTTGAACCTGGGAGGCAGAGGTTTCAATGAGCTGAGAGCAGGTCACTGCACTCCGGCCTGGGAGACAGAGTGAGACTCCATCTCAAAAAATAAATAAATAAACATGTATATAGCCAAGCATGGTGGTGGGCACATGTACTCCCAGCTACTCCAGAGGCCGAGGTGGGAGGATCACGGGTGTCTGGGTGGTCAAGGCTGGAGTGAGATATGACAGCACCACTGTACTCCAGCCTATGCAACAGACTGAAACTGTCTCAAAAAAAAATGGCTTGCTTAAAAAATTAAAACATACATACACACGCACTGAGTTGGGGGAGAGAGAGTATATAAATCACAGAAGCAGCTGGGCACGGTGGCTCACACCTGTAATCCCAGCACTTTGGGAGGCCAAGGTGGGCAGATCAACTGAGGTCAGGAGTTTGAGACCATCCTGGCCAACATAGGGAAACTCCGTCTCTACTAAAAATACAAAAAAGAAAAAAAAAAAATAGCCAGGAGTGGTGCTGAGCGCCTGTAATCCCAGCTACTCAGGAGGCTGAGGCAAGAGAATCACGTGAACCCGGGAGACCGGTTGCAGTGAGCTGAGATCACGCCACTGCACTCCAGCCTGGGTGACAGAATGAGACTCTGTCTCAAAAAAAAAAATAAAAAGCTAAATCACAGAAGCTAAGGGATTGCCCCATCAAACCCAAATAATCTAACCCCTCTGGAATTTATTCTGGCATCTAGTGTGAGTGAAGAGTCTAACTCAAATTTTTTCCCAAAATAATTAACACAGGATTTCTCAGCCTCAGCTCTGTTGACATTGGGGCAGCGTCATTCTCTAGGGTGGGGCCATCCTGTGCACTGAAGGGTTTTCAGCAGCATCTCTGGCCTCCACCCACTAGATGCCAGTAGTGCACACATATTCACACACATACAGCTGCCCCCATCCAGGTATGACAACCAAAAATGTCTCCAGACAGTGCCGAGTGTCCCCTGGGAGGGCGACATCACCCCCGACCTCCACTCACACACACACATGCTGTTGAGAACCACTGGTCAAATTTAGTGACCATTATGGCCGGGCGCGGTGGCTCATGCCTGTAATCCCAGCACTTTGGGAGGCTGAAGCAGGCAGATCACGAGGTCAGGAGTTCAAGACCAGCCTGACCAACATGGTGAAACTCCCATCCCTACTAAAAATACAAAAAGTAGCCGGGCATGGTAGTATGTGCCTGTAATCCCAGCTACTCGGGAGGCTGAGGCAGGAGAATGGCTTGAACCCAGGAGGCAGAGGTTGCAGTGAGCCAAGATGCTACATTGTACTCCAGCCTGGGTGACAGAGCAAGACTCTGTCTTAAAAAAAAAAAAAAAAAAATCAGTGATCATGGCAAATGTGAGGTCCCAACCACATGGCCAAGATGGCTTACCCCACCTCCCACCAGTGATACATCCAAGTTCTTGAGTGAGGAAGTCACAGAAGGGAGGTGAGGAAGAGACTTCCTGGGAGGGTGGGACTGGAGGCTGCCAAGGAAGCAGCCCCAGGAGGTCTGACCTTCACTGGAGGGGCAGCACAGGAAGTCCAGTCCAGCCGCTGATAACACTTAGGCTCATGAAAGATACAATGTATTGTTGACTCTGTGGGAGGGGAGACTAGTGCCTCCTTGTTAACTGGGTCATCCCATTATCAGACCTTGGAGGGTGGGCCTTCTTCACCACCCCGCAAATGTGAAATTCAGACATTAGCAGGGCATGGTGGCACACACCTGTAGTCCCAGCTACTCAAGAGGTTAAGACAGGAGAATTGCTTGAACCCAGGAGGTGGAGGTTGCAGTGACCCGAGATCCCGACATTGCACTCCAGCCTGGGCCACAGAGCAAGACTCTAGCTCAAAAAAAAAAAAAGAAAAGGAAAGAGAGAAAAAAGAAATTCAGACACGGAGAGGGGCACGAGTGCAAGCTCATGTACCTAATACAGGAAATGCAGAGGCACGGGAGATGGTTTGTAATAAATGATGATACTGAACTGGCCACAGTGGCTCGTGCCTGGAATCCCAGCACTTTGGGAGGCCGAGGCAGGAGGATCTCATGCGCTCAGGAGTTGGAGGCCAGCCTGGACAACATAGTGAGACCCCATCTCTACCAAACAAAATCTTGAAAATTAGCCAGGCTGGTGGCATACACCTGTAGTACTTGGGAGGCTAGTATAAATTATAATACTGGAGAGGAGGGGTGTTATTTTGGGAAAGCGAGGCAGCCCCTGGGGATTCACTGTCCCCCTCCCAATAAGCAACCCAGCTGTCTCACTCCTCCACCCTCCGCCTTAGGCCAAGCTTGGGGTGACCCCACCTGTGACCAGCTCAATGCCCGGTAGAAGTGTACCAGGGGAGCCCACCGGTATCTCCACACAATCATGGGACGAAAATCGTGGTTTTACTGCGCAGCTTCACGATGAGCCCTAGGGGAACCAGCAGCCCCCAACCAAAAACCAGATCGCCGCTCCGGAGCCCGCAGCTCAACCCCACTGGGCGGCCTGCGGCAAATGCAAGGATTCTGACGAACGCGGTCTAAATAGAATGAGAAAGGGGGCTGCGGCCCGAGAAACTGAGGCGAGGCCTGGGGCGGGAGGGTGAGGGCTGAGGGGGAGGGGCAGGACTTCTCAGAAGCCTGTTTACCAGGCGCTCCCCGCCCTTCCTCCGCCCAATTCCTGCGGGTGGCCAAGCCTGGCTGGGGACTGGGACGGGGGAGACCGCACTGGGGGCGCCCTAAGGGGCCTCACCCCCAAGGCAGGGGTCAGGGCACGTGGGGTCCCGGGCGTCTCTGGGAGGCCGCCGGGTTGGGCGGTCCCTGCACCGCCTCCCCCACCCCAGCCCCCTCCATCATGCCGGGGCGGGACCACGGGGCGGAGCTGGAGGGTGACCGGCCGTGACGCGTGCCCCGCCCGCTCATATAGCGGCTCCCGGGGGCGCAGGGACCGTGCTCTGCCGTCTCCGCCGCATCCTCCTCCACCCGCGCCACCGCCGCAGCTCCCCGCGCCCGCGCCACCGCCGCCGCCGCCGCGTCCACCCTCAGCGCCACCGCCATGCGGGAGATCGTGCACCTGCAGGCCGGCCAGTGCGGCAACCAGATCGGGGCCAAGGTGCGCGCGGGGGACGGGGCCCGGGGAGGCGGCGGCGGCCCGGGGGAGCAGCGCGGGGGATCGGTCCCCGGAGCACCCCCCAACCTGGGAGCCTTTGGAGAGGGATGGGGTCCCCAGGAGGCCAACGTGCCCTAGGGGCCATGGGGGAGGGGTCGCTGGGGGCAGGGGGCGGCAGGGACAGGCTGGGAACAAAGAGGCTTCGGAGAGGGGGAGCCAGCCTTCTGGCCTTCTGTCCGACTGTCACAGCTGGGCTCACAGCTGGGCCACTGTCCCCTCCTAGCGCACAAAGAGCCCCCGTGCCTCCCCCGGCTGCAGCCTGGGTGCGCTGGCACCAGCCGGCCCCGCTGGGTGCTGACTCGGCTGCACCCCGCCCCCACCACTCCTTCCTGCTGCCTCATCCTCTCCCCGACACCATCCATGCCTCTAGGTCCCCCGTTCACCTTGCTGGGAGAGAGGTGGCAGCTAGGGAGATAGCTGCCAGGTGGGGGGAGCCCTCGGCCTGGCCGCCGGCTCCCCCTCACTCAACCCTTCCCACCACGTCTCTCTCTAGTTTTGGGAGGTTATCAGTGATGAACATGGCATCGACCCCACAGGCACATATCATGGGGACAGTGACCTGCAACTGGAGAGAATCAACGTGTACTACAACGAGGCCACAGGTAGGGCAAAGGAGGCACCTTCCAGGTGGGGAGAGGCAGCCGGGAGGAGGCAGGATGCTACCGGGCGCCTGTGGTTCCTGGCACTAAACGAACTGCCCTCCATCTGTTTCCCTGCAGGAGGAAATTATGTCCCCCGAGCAGTTCTGGTGGACCTGGAGCCCGGCACCATGGACTCTGTCCGTTCTGGCCCCTTCGGGCAGATCTTTCGGCCGGACAACTTCGTGTTTGGTGAGTCCCCAGCAGGGAGCTGAGGCTGGAAAACCTAATTCCTCTCATTTCCAAATGCTTGGTGAATGTTCTCTACATAAAACCACAGAGTCAACAGGCACCACCAGGGCCCACAGACCAGAGGAGGGGGTGGACAGGGGGCCAGGCACCAGCCCTGCATCCATGGCTGTGAGGGGGATGCTCAGGCCACTGTGAGAGCTCTAGGGAAGGCTGATACAGAGAGGGATTCAGGGAAGGCTTCTGGAGGAGGTGACATTTTAATTGAACTGGAACCAGACTGCCTGGGTGCACATCCCAATTCTGCCATTTCATGCATTTAACAAACGGTGAGCACTTACTGCATACCAAGCCCTGTTCTAGAAGCTGTGGATACAGGGAAGAATCAGACAGAGCTTCCTCTCTGCCCCAGTGGAGCTCACGTTCTGGTGGAAGGTGATAGGCCACAGATGAAATACATAAGTAAAGCTCAGCTAGGGGATGATTCAAATGGATAACAGGGTGGGCTCTTCAGCCTTTCAGGGCCTCAAAATTCTCATTTTTTTTTTTTCCAGACAGGGTCTGTCTGTCCAGCCCTGTCAAGCAGGCCTGAGTGCAGTGGCATAATCACGGCTCACTGCCACCTCCACCTCACCTCCAGGCACCAGCAATCCTCTTGCCTCAGCCTCCCAAGTAGCTAGGACTACAGGCATGCACCACCATACCCAGCTAATTTTTTAGTTTTGTTTGTAGAGATGCGGGTCTGTCTATATTGACTAGGCTGATCTCAAACTCCTAGGCTCAAGCGATCCACCCGACTCAGCTCCCAAAGTGCTGGAATTACAAGCATGAGCCACCTTGTCCGGCCTCCTTGTCTTTAAAACGGATTTCACTGGGCATGGTGGCTCATGCCTGTAAACCCAGGATTGTGGGAGGCTGATTATGGGAGACGGAGTCAGGAGGAGAGCTTGAGGCCAGGAGTTGGAGACCAGTCTGAGCAACATGGTGAGACTCTGTCTCTACAAAAAGAAAAAACGTTTCATTAGCTGGGTGAGATGGTATGCACCTGTAGTCCCAGCTACTCGGGAGGCCGAGGTAGGAAGATCACTTGAGCCTGGGAGGTTCAGGCTGCCTTGAGCTATCATGGTGCCACTGCACTCCTGCCTGAGCGAGGGCGTGAGACCCCATCTCTAAAAAAAAAAAAAAGTAAAACAGGGATTTCACAATGCTAACTGTTAGAATTCTGAGGTTTAAAGCCATGAATATCTGTAAAGAATTTAGAGCCGGGCGCGGTGGCTCAAGCCTGTAATCCCAGCACTTTGGGAGGCCGAGGCGAGTGGATCACGAGGTCAAGAGATCAAGACCAGCCTGGTCAACATGGTGAAACCCCGTCTCTACTAAAAATACAAAAAATTAGCTGGGCATGGTGGTGTGTGCCTGTAATCCCAGCTACTCAGGAGGCTGAGGCAGGAGAATTGCCTGAACCCAGGAGGCGGAGGTTGCGGTGAGCCGAGATCGTGCCATTGCACTCCAGCCTGGGTTAACAAGAGCGAAACTCCATCTCAAAAAAAAAAAAAAAAAAAGAATTTAGAACAATGCCGACACAGAGGAAGACGTAAATAAGCATTTGCTGTTGTTGTTTTATTTTGAGACAGAGTCTCACTCTGTTGCCCAGGCTGCAGTGCAATGGCACGATCTCAGCTCTCTGCAGCCTCTGCCTTCTGGGTTCAAGCGTTTCTCCTGCCTTAGCCTCCGGAGTAGCTGGGATTACAGGCACACAACACCACGCCCAGCTAATTTTTATATTTTTAGTAGGGGCAGGGTTTCACCCTGTCATTTAGGCTGGTTTGGAACTCACGACCTTGTGATCCACCCATCTTGACCTCCCAAAGTGTTGGGATTATGGGCGTGAGCCATCCCCATGGCCGCTATCTGCAGCCTAGAATGTGAGTGGGATCTGGACTTGCCAAAGGGCACTGAAGGGAGGAGAGATGTTTCAGAAGGAAACAGCATATGTGAAGACAGCAGGACGTCCACACCCTGGGACAGTCCTTCCGGAAAAGCTTTCAAGGCTCGACTGGCTACAGGTCCCCATCCTGGCCTCAGGCCCTGGCCTCACCCTCCTCTTGCACCCTCAGCATCTAAAGTGTGCTGAATGCAGGGCCCTTTCTGCCTCTCTGAATCTTTTCTGTAACTCTCCTCTTCCATTTCACGGGTGAGAAAACAGAGGCACAGAGACGTTAGGTCACATGCAGAAAGTCACACCACAAGCAAGTGGGGTGGCCAGGAATGAGGGGGTGTGACTACTAGGTCCACACTTTTACTTATTTATTTATTTTGAGATGGAGTCTTTTTTGTTCAGGCTGGAATGCTGTGGTGTGATCTTGGTTCACTGCAACCTCCACCTTGTGGGTTCAAGAGATTCTCCTGCCTCAGCCTCCCAAGTAGCTGGGATTACAGGCACTCGACACCACGCCTGGCCAGTTTTTTTGTATTTTTAGTAGAGACAGTGTTTTGCCATGTTAGCCAGGCTGCTCTTGAACTCCTGACCTCAGGTGATCTGCCTGTCTCGGCCCCCCAAAATACTAGGATTACTGGCATGAGCAACAACACCTGGCCTGAGTCCACACTTTTTATTTATTTTTTTATTTTTTGTTTTATTTTTTTTTTTTTTGAGACGGAATTTCACTCTTGTTACCCAGGCTAGAGTGCAATGGCGTGATCTCGGCTCACCGCAACCTCCGCCTCCTGGGTTCAGGCAATTCTCCTGCCTCAGCCTCCTGAGTAGCTGGGATTACAGGCACATGCCACCATGCCCAGCTAATTTTTTGTATTTTTAGTAGAGACGGGGTTTCACCATGTTGACCAGGATGGTCTCGATCTCTTGACCTCGTGATCCACCCGCCTCGGCCTCCCAAAGTGCTGGGATTACAGACGTGAGCCACCGTGCCCGGCCCACACTTTTTATTTTTGAGACGGAGTTTTGCTCTGTCACCAGGCTGGAGTGGTAAGATCTCAGCTCACTGCAACCTCTGCCTCCCGGGTTCAAGCAATGCCCCTGCCTCAGCCTCCCGAGTAAATGGGATTACAGGCACCTGCCACCTTGCCTGGCTAACTTTTTGTATTTTAGTTAGACACGGGGTTTCACCACGTTGGCCAGGATGATCTCGATCTCCTGACCTCGTGATCTGCCCGCTTGGGCCTCCCAAAGTGCTGGGATTGCAGGTGTGAGCCACCATGCTCGGTGGAGTCCACACTTTAAATGTTCCTCCCACCCTCTGGCCACCCAGAGGCCATAGAATCTCTTGGCCCAACTGCAAGGCCTCTGTGGTCCTCCTGAAATCGCTCACACCCTGTGGCCAATCTCATTTCATCTTGGTTTCACCCAGCCATTTCCCGAGGGCCTGTGATGGGCCATGGCCACACAACTGCATTTCCAAATCTTCCTACAGATAGAGAGGGGAAGTCGCTTGCCCAAGGTCACACAGCTTCTCTTGTCAGTCCCAAGATTCCAGAGTCTAAACCACCAAGGAAGAGGGTGGGGGTTACCAGAGATGGCTTCTCTGAGGTTGTGCCATTGAGCTGAGACCTGAAAGAGGTGAGGATAAAGTCACATGAATACCTGGAGGGGAAGCATTCTAAGGCTGGAGCAACCGGTGCAGAAGGCCCCCGGGGCAGGACCACACCTGGAAAGTTGGAGGAATAGCAAGGAGGCCTCACTGGCTTGAAGCAGAGTGAGGGTGGGGATGAGGCAGGATCGAAGGGCCTTCTGGGCTGCAGGGATGATTTGGACTTTGACCCTAGGGCAGGCGGGAGCCATGGAGGGCTGTAGGCAGAGGAGGGACAGGACCCAACTCAGGTGCCCTCTTCGGGGTACTGTGGAGAGGACAGACTGGGGGATGAGGATGGGAGCCAGGGGACCAGGACAGAGGAGACTGAATGTATCCACGAGGGCAACACTGCAGCTGGACCGAGGTGGAGACTGATGAGGGGCGGAGGAAACATTAACTGTTCACGGTAATAGTGGCCAATATTCAGAAAACACAGGCCAGGCGAGGCATGGTGGCTCACGCGTCTAATCCCAGCACTTTGGAAGGCCAAGACAGGTGGATCGCCTGAGGTCAAGAGTTCAAGATCAGCCTGGCCAACATGGTGAAACTCCATCTCTACAAAAATACAAAAATTACCTGGGCATGATGGCAGATGCCTGTAATCCCAGCTACTCGCGAGGCTGAGGCAGGAGAATCGCTTGAACCCGGGAGGCAGAGGTTGTAGTGAGCCAAGATCATGCCACTGCACTCTAGCCTGGGCAATAAAGCAAGACTCTGTCTCAAAAAAAAAAAGAAAGAAAACACAGGCCAGGCACGGTGGCTCACACCTATAATCCCAGCACTTTGGGAGGTTAAGGCAGGAAGATTGCTTGAGCGTGGGAGTGCAAGACCAGCCTGGGCAACATAACAAATCCCCACCTCTACAAGAAAAAAATACAAAAATTAACCAAACGTGGTAACATAAGCCTGTGGGTCCGGCTACTTAGGAGGCTGAGGCAGGAGCATCACTTGAACCTCGGAGGAAGAGGCTGCAGTGAGCCATGATTACACCACTGTACTCCAGACTGGGCAGCATGGCAAACCCCTGTTTGACAATGATAATAATGTTAATTATTAATCCTTTTATTGTTATTATTTATTAATTTTAGAGACAGGGTCTCACTCTGGCTCCTAGGCTGGAGTGCAGCAGTGTGGTCATAGCTCAGAAAGCCTCCAGCTCCCAGGCTCAGGCAATTCTGCTGCCTCAGCCTGCGGAGTACTGGTATTACAGGCATGCCACCACCGTGACTGGCTAACTTTTTTATTTTTATTTTGTAGAGTCAGGGTCTCACTATGTTGCCCAGGCTGGTCTTGAACTGCTGGGCTCAAGAAATCCTCCCACCTCAGCCTCCCAAAGTGTTGGGATTACAGGCATAAGTCATGTGCCCAGTCTTGATGCGGGGGACGTGTGTGTGTGCGCGCGTGTGTGTGTTTTTGAGATGGAGTCTCACTCCATCGCCCAGGCTGGAGTGCAGTGGCTCAATCTCGGCCCACCGCGGCCTCCTCCTCCCAGGTTTAAGCAGTTCTCTTGCCACAGCCTCCCAAGTAGCTAGGGACTGCAGGCGTCTGCCATCATGCCTGGCTAATTGTTACTATTTTTTCTTTTTTTTTTTTTTTTGGAGATGGAGGCTTGCTCTGTTGCCAGGCTGGAGTGCAGTGGTGTGATCTCTACTCACTGCAGCCTCCACCTCCCAGATTCAAGCAGTTCTGCCTCAGCCTCCTGACTAGCTGGGATTACAGGCACACGCCACCACACCCAGCTAATTTTTGTATTTTTGGTAGAGACGGGGTTTCACCATGTTGACCAGGCTGGTCTCGAACTCCTGACCTTGTGATCCACCTGCCTCGGCCTTCCAGAGTGCTGGGATTACAGGCATGAGCCACCATGCCTGGCCATTGTTATTATTTTTGATAGTTACTAGTATCCAACAACTAGAGGCCCTCCAGGTGGTGGAGAGCTAGGGTCGAGGGTGGTGGCTCCCCATAAGTGCCCGTGTGTCCCCTCCCCTTCCCCCTCCAGGCCAATCTGGAGCCGGCAACAACTGGGCAAAGGGGCACTACACAGAGGGCGCGGAGCTGGTAGACGCTGTCCTGGACGTGGTCCGGAAGGAGGCCGAGAGCTGTGACTGTCTCCAGGGCTTCCAGCTGACCCACTCACTGGGGGGCGGCACGGGGTCCGGGATGGGCACGCTGCTCATCAGTAAGATCCGGGAGGAGTTCCCAGACCGCATCATGAACACCTTCAGCGTGGTGCCCTCGCCCAAGGTGTCGGACACGGTGGTGGAACCCTACAACGCCACACTGTCCGTGCACCAGCTGGTGGAGAACACGGACGAGACCTACTGCATCGACAATGAGGCGCTCTACGACATCTGCTTCCGCACCCTCAAGCTGACCACCCCCACCTACGGGGACCTCAACCACCTGGTGTCGGCCACCATGAGCGGGGTCACCACCTGCCTGCGCTTCCCGGGCCAGCTCAACGCCGACCTGCGCAAGCTGGCGGTGAACATGGTGCCCTTCCCGCGCCTGCACTTCTTCATGCCCGGCTTCGCGCCCCTGACCAGCCGGGGCAGCCAGCAGTACCGGGCCCTGACGGTGCCCGAGCTCACCCAGCAGATGTTCGACGCCAAGAACATGATGGCCGCGTGCGACCCGCGCCACGGCCGCTACCTGACCGTGGCCGCCGTGTTCCGGGGCCGCATGTCCATGAAGGAGGTGGACGAGCAGATGCTGAGCGTGCAGAGCAAGAACAGCAGCTACTTCGTGGAGTGGATTCCCAACAACGTGAAGACGGCCGTGTGCGACATCCCGCCCCGCGGCCTGAAGATGGCCGCCACCTTCATCGGCAACAGCACGGCCATCCAGGAGCTGTTCAAGCGCATCTCCGAGCAGTTTACGGCCATGTTCCGGCGCAAGGCCTTCCTGCACTGGTACACGGGCGAGGGCATGGACGAGATGGAGTTCACGGAGGCCGAGAGCAACATGAACGACCTGGTGTCCGAGTACCAGCAGTACCAGGACGCCACGGCCGAGGAGGGCGAGTTCGAGGAGGAGGCCGAGGAGGAGGTGGCCTAGGCTGTTCCCATCGCTTCGCCTCTGTCCCCTCGAGGCTTCTGACCTTTGACCCCCCATCTCTCACCCCTAGAGCCCCGCCTCCCCTCCAAGCCTGACTCACCCCTGACCCTAGCAATGCCTTTGGAGCTTGCTTTACCTCTGGCTACTTCATCTCCGACCCTGGCTCGCCTTTGACCCTTGAGCCCTCATGTATCTTTGACCCTCTCAAGCTCTTCCAACCTTGACATTCCCAGGATGATCCCCGCTATACCCCTTCTGACTCTGGAAACTGCACCTTTAACTTTGTGGGCCATCCTTCACCCCTGACCTCTCTTCACCTTTGACCCCTGCCCCCCATGATTCCCATTTTACCTTTAGATCTGGTAGTCCTGGTTTACACTGGACCCTTTCCTCTGAGCTGCACTTCACCTCTGACCTTGCCTCACCTTTGACGCCCCCACCTGAGCCTCAGCTCCTACCTCTGGCACCGACTTCTCTTTGACCCCCTATGAATCTCAGTTGACCTCTAGACCTGTAAGTCCTGGTTTACACTGGACCCCTCCCTCCAAGCTGCATTTCATCTCTGACCTTGCCTCCCCTTCACCCCCCAACAGCCCCAGCTTCTACCTCTGACCCCAGCTTCTCTGGCTCCCCCAGGCTCCTGCATCCTCCTGCCTCACTCCCCTCAGCCCTGGCCGACCTTAGCTTATCTGGGGGAGAAACAAGCCCTGGTGCCTGTGAGGGTGAGAGGTTGCCCCTGCCGCCACTCCTCGCTTCCCTGCCTTGCCCTCGCTAAATAAATGAATTGTCCTGAATGTTTCTGCCCAATTCCTGCTCTGTCTCATACAGCAAGTACAGGCTTTTCTCTACAGCATGGAGAGGGAACCGATGACATCTCATCTCTGGGTGGGGGACATGCCGGGGAGGAGTCAGACGGGCCAGGCTAAGCCACCCACTAACTCAAATTGACTAAGCCATTTGCCCTCTCTGAGCCTCGGTTTTTCCCACCTGTAAAATGGGATCATGTGTTTTCCCCCAGGATCCCCCCACATCTGTTATAGGAATGGGGTCCCGATCCAGACCCGAAGAGAGGGCAAGAAAGAATTCAGCACTAGTCTGCAAAGTGAAAGCACGTTTATTAAGAAGGTAAAGGGGCTGGGTGTGGTGGCTCACGCCTGTAATCTCAACACTTTGGGAGGCTGAGACGGGTAGATCACCTGAGGCCAGGCATTCCAGACCAGCCTGGCCAACATGCCAAAACTCCTCTACTTAAAATAGAAAAATTAGCCGGGCATGATGGCAGGCACCTGTAGTCCCAGGTACTTGGAAGGCTGAGGCAGGAGAATCGCTTGAACCTGGGAGGTGGAGGTTGCAGTGAGCTGAGATTGTGCGACTACACTCTAGCCTGGGTGACAAAATGAGACTCCGTCTCAAAAAAATAAAAAATAAAAAAAGGAATGGCTACTGCATAGACAGAGCAGCCCTGAGGGCTGCCAGTTGCCCGTTTTTATGGTTATTTCTTGATGTTATGCTAAACAAGGGGTGGATTAGTCATGCTTCCCCTTTTTAGACCATAGAGGGTAACTTTCTGACATTGCCATGGTATTTGTACACTGTCATGGCACTGGTGGGAGTGTAGCTGTGAGGACGACCAGAGGTCACTCTCGTCACCATCTTAGTTTTGGTGGGCTTTGGCTGGCTTCTTTACTGCAACCTATTTTATCAGCAAGGTCTTCTGATCTGTATCTTATCCCGACCCCCTATTTCATCCTGTGACTTAGAATGCCTTAACCATCTGGGAATGCAGCCCAGTAGGTCTCAGGTCTCAGCCTCATTTTACCCAACTCCTGTTCGAGATGGAGACGTTCTGATTGACACACCTCTGACACACCAACCTCAGAATTGTTCATGAGGCTTTGAGGAGATCTCAGGAGCATCGAGTGGGTGCTTGGTGGCAAAGGAGCTGCTGTTCTCTGTATAGCATCTTGCAAATATAGAAGGCAGGAAGGGGAATCTCTAGGGAAGGGTGCCAGTGAGACCGCAGCCTGAGCTCACACCCAAGTGGCAATCCTGCCAGAGTAACCGCACAGCTCACCCACATGAAGCTCTTCCATGTACCTGACTCATGCCTCATTTTATGCAAGCCTCACACCAACCCTGGAACGCCTGAATTTCTAACCCCTTTCAAGCCAAGGTTTAGAGAGAATGTGTATCAGAGAAAAAATAAAAGAAAAAAGAAAAAAAAATGTGTATCAGTTAGCTTTTGCTATGTAACAATCACCCAAAACTTAGTGGCTTAAAACAACAACAGATTTATTTTGCTCCCAAATCTGTAATTTGAGCAAGGATTGGTAAGGCAGTTCATTCAGGCTCCCCATGACAGCAGCTAGAGCAGGCGTCCCCAAACTACAGCCCGAGGTTTATCCGCCCCCCGCCCCACTCTGCCGCCACACTTCAGGAAGGGGCACCTCTTTCATTGGTGCCCAGTGAGAGGAGCACAGTATGTGGCAGCCCTCCAATGGTCTGAGGTCTGAGGGACAGTGAACTGGCCCCCTGTGTAAAAAGTTTAGGGATGCCTGAGCTAGAGCATCTCAGCTGGAGGCAGAGGGAGCTACTTCCAAGGTGGCTCATAGCTGATTTGCCAGGGGGTGCCAATTATCAGCTGGGGGCTCAGAGTACGGAGAACAAAGGCCTCCATGCCTCTTCATTCTTCACCTTTCTCCTTATACAGAAGAGCTTCTCCTTGGCGACTCTTAATCTGCTTGGGCTCCCTCACAGCATGAACTCTGGGTTCACCCTGAACAAACATCCCAAGAGAGCAGGACAGAAGTAAATGTACAAGAAAAACGGATTGCGTTTTTATGACCTAGCTTCAGAAGTCATACAGTGTCACTTATACAGGACTCGCCATCAAGGCAGTCACTAAGCCTTGTTCAGATTCAAGGGGATGAAGCACAGACTCCAACCCTTTTCTTTTTGAGACAGGATCTCACTCTGTCACCCAAGCTAGAGTGCAGTGGTGTGATCATGGCTCACTGAAACCTCAAACTCCTGGGCTCAGGCGATCCTCTCATCTCAGCCTCCAGACTAACTAGGACTACAGGCATGTGCCACCACATCTGGCTAATTCTTTTTTATTTTTAGTAGAGATTAGAGATAGGGTTTCACTTTGTTGCCCAGGCTAGTCTCCTGCCTCACATTCCCAAGTGCTGGGATTAAAGGCATGAGCCACCACACCTGGTCCACACTCCCTCCCTTTTGTTTCTTTGTTTGTTTTTGTTTTGAGAGAGAGTTTCACTCTTGTTGTCCGGGCTGAAGTACAATGGTGCTATCTTGACTCACTGCAACCTCTGCCTCCTGGGTTCAAGCAATTCTCTTGCCTCAGCCTCCTGAGTAGCTAGGATTACAGGTGCCTGCCACCGACCCAGCTAATTTTTGTATTTTTAGTAGAGACAGAGTTTCACCAGGTTGACCAGGCTGGTCTCAAACTCCTGACCTCTGGTGATCCAGCCACCTCAGCCTCCCAAAGTGCTGGGATTACAGGCATGTGCCACCATGCCCGGCCCACACTCCAGCTCTTGATAGTAGAGTGACAAGATTCTAGAAGAGCTTGTAGGATGAGCAATAGAGCCATGGCCACCTTTAGAAAATACAAATTTTTGGCCGGGCGCGGTGGCTCAAGCCTGTAATCCCAGCACTTTGGGAGGCCGAGGCGGGTGGATCACGAGGTCGAGAGATCGAGACCGTCCTGGTCAACATGGTGAAACCCTGTCTCTACTAAAAATACAAAAAAAAACTAGCTGGGCGTGGTGGCGCGTGCCTGTAATCCCAGCTACTCAGGAGGCTGAGGCAGGAGAATTGCCTGAGCCCAGGAGGCAGAGGTTGCGGTGAGCCGAGATCGCGCCATTGCACTCCAGCCTGGGTAACAAGAGCGAAACTCCGTCTCAAAAAAAAAAAAAAAAAAAAAAAAATTACAAATTTTTGGCCAGGTGCAGTGGCTCACTCCTGTAATCCCAAATTTTGGGAGGCCAGGGCGGGCAGATTGCTTGATGCTATCTTGCAAAACCCTGTCTCTACAAATAAAAAGTTTTTTTTAATTAGCTGGGTATGGTGGCACACACCTGTAGCGCCAGCTACTCAGCAGGCCAAGGTGGGAGAATCACCCCGGCCCAGGAGGTCAAGGCTGCAGTGAGCTGAGCTGTAATTGTACCACTGCACTACAGCCTGGGTGACAGAGTGAGACACTGTTGAAGAAGTGAAAGGAGGAGAAGGGAGGAGAGGGGAGGGGAGGGGAGAAGAAGAAAGGAGAGGGGAGGGAAAAAAGAAGGAAATAGAGAAAAGAAAGGAAGGGAGGCAGGAAGGAAGGAAGAAGGAATTACTCCAGCCGGAGTTCAGTGTGGGGACCATTCCAGGTATTTTAATCAGAAAGGAACTTAATACAAGAATTGATGGTGCTTGCAAAATCGTAGGAGGACACTGAGAGAGTGGGCTGTAGGCTTCTGAAATTTTACTGTGCAAAAAAATCAGAAGAACAACTCGCTGAAGCACAGCTTCTCCAGTCCCACCCCCTCACAGTTTCAGATTCAGTAAGTAGGTCCAGGGCGGGGCCTGAGACTTTGCATTTTTAACAAGCTCTCAGGAGATGCTAAAATGTGTGAATGAGACCACATGCTGAGCAGCCCCAGAATAGGTAGGACCCTCCGGACACCACGGAGCTGGGTCTCCAAGGAGAAGCTCCTTTGTGTAAGGAGACAGGTCAAGAACGAAGAGGGAGCGACCAGAACCATGACCAGGAAATGGGTCCAAGAACACAAATTCATGAAAACAAAATGTATAGCTTCACAGCCTTGCTTCTCAGCAAGACAGACGCACACGCCCACACTGCCTCACTTCCACTTTCTGACTTTCTCATGGGCGTTTCTCATTGGTGGGGCCCGTTCTGCATCCAGAAATGCAGCCGCAAAGGCGTCTGGGAAATGTAGGGCTTAGAGGAGTTTTTCTCTGCAGCCCCTGCGTCAGGAAGGCAAGCCAGGGGGAAGGGTAACTGAGTGGGGGAAACCTGAGAGCCTAACAGTCATGTTCGTGCTCTGTGATCCTGGAACCCACTGGAGGCAGGCTTCCGCAGGAGTGAGGAAGCCTGGATGTGAGCCCCTGAGGCTGGGGCAGTCCTGCTTACCTCGGCCCAGGGGTCTAGAAATCACAGCCTCCCCAGGCTCGGCCCCATGTCTGTCTGAGAGGAGAGACGCCTTGCAGAGCCTGGTCTCCAGGTCTCGGGCTAGACCACCAGACCCAGGCTGGAGCCCCAGCCTTCTGGCTAGGTCCCCCTGCAGCCAGTAATAAGGAGGGGCATGAGGGAAACAGCCTGGACATCGGCCCACAGCAATGTCAGCAGACCCAGCACAGCACTGGGTGGGAGACCCGAACGACAAAGGACCCGAGTACCAGCATGGTGGGTAGATCTGGGCTGGGTTCCCCACTCAGCATCTTCTTTCCTTGCACAAGGCACTTAACTACTCAGAAGTGGCGGGGTTGGGGGGAGGTTATTTATTTGTTTTTGCTTTAGGGTTTTTTATTATTTATTTTTATTTTGAGACGGAGTTTCGCTCTTGTCACCCAGGCTGCAGTGCAGTGGCGCGATCTCTGCTCAATGCAACTCTGCCTCCCAGGTTCAAACAATTCTTCTGCCTCAGCCTCCCGAAGTACTGGGATTAAAGATCGAGCAACCACGTCAGGCCAGGTGTAGGTTTTAACCTGTTTCTGAGACAGAGCCTCACTCCATTGCCTGGAGAGCAGTGGCATGATCACGATTCACTGTAGCCTCTAACTCCTGGGCTCAAGGGATCCCCCCACCTCAGCCTCCTGAGTGGCTGGAACTACAGGTGTGTACCACCACACCCAGCTAATTTTTAAATTTTTTTTTTTTTTTTGAAGTGTAGTCTCACTCTGTCACCCATGCTGGAGTGCTGTGGTGCAATCTCAGCTCACTTCAACCTCCACCTCCCAGGTTCAAGCAATTCTCCTTCCTCAGCCTCTGACTAGCTGGGATTATAAGCCTGCACCACCACACCCGGCTACTTTTTGTGTTTTGAGTAGAGACAGGGTTTCACCATGTTGGCCAGTTTGGTCTTGAACTCCTGACCTCAGGTGATCTGCTCGCCTCAGCCTCCCAAAGTGATGGGATTACAGGCGTGAACCAATGCCCCTGGCCTGCACCCAGCTATTTTTAGACTTTTTTTTGTAGAGATGGGGGTCTTAATATATTGTTCAGGCTGGTCTGAACTTCTGGCCTCAAGCAATCTTCCAGCCTCAGCCTCCCAAAATCCTTGGATTACAGACGAGAGCCACCGTGCTGGGCAAAGTTAAGAGTCTGAAGGTAAGAGGATTATGGCAAATTACCTGGGTGGGTCTGACACAATCACAAGTGTCTTTATAAGAGGGAGGCAGAGGGTGGGAGTCAGAGAAGGGATGAGAAAAGCCAGAGTCCAAGCTGGCGAGAGATTTGAAGATAAATGCTACTGGCTCGGCCAGGCACCTTGGCTCACACCTGTAATCCCGGGACTTCGGGAGGCTGAAGCACGAAGATCGCTTGAGGCCAGGAGTTTGAGACTAGCCTAGGCAACAGAGCAAGACCTTATCTCTATGAAAAATCTTCTAAGAAGTTATCTGGGTGTGTGGTCACATTCCTGTAGTCCTAGCTACTTGGGAGGCTGGGGTGGGAGGATCACTTGAGCCTAGGAGTTCGAGACTAGAGTGAGCTATGATCGCACCACTGCACTTTAACCAGGGCAACGATGGACACCCTGTCTCAAAAAAAAAAAGGGGGGGCCTTGAGGTCAGGATTTCCAGACCAGCCTGGCCAACATGGTGAAACCTTGTCTTCCCCACCCACTACCACCCCCACCCCACCCCACCCCCGAGACGGAGTTTTGCTCTTATGATCAGACTGGAGTGAAGTGGTATGATCTCAGCTCACTGCAACCTCCGCCCTCCAGGGTTCAAGGGATTCTCCTGCCTCAGCCTCCAGAATAGCTAGGATTACAGGCACCCACCACCACGCCCCACTAATTTTTGTATTTTTAGTAGAGACAGGGTTTCACCATGTTGGCCAAGCTAGTCTTGAACTCCTGACCTCAGTAGATCCACCCACCTCAGCCTCCCAAAGTGCTGGGATTACAGGTGTGAGCCATTGAGCCCAGCCAGAAACTCTGTCTTTACTAAAAATACAAAAATTAGCTAGCCCTGGTGACAGATGCCTGTAATCCCAGCTACTCAGGAGGCTGAAGCAGGATAATCACTTGAACCTGGGAGGTGGAGGTTGCAGTAAGCTGAGATCTCGCCGTTGCACTCCAGCCTGGGCAACAAAAGTGAAACTCCATTTCAAAAAAAATTTTAATTTAATTTAAAAATAAAAAAGAGCTACAGACTTTGAAGATGGAGGAAGATCATGAAACACAGAATGTAGGTGGCCTCTAGAAGTTAGAAGAAAAAATGAACCATATTCTTCCCCAGAACATCCCCAAGGCACAGTCTGGTTGACACCTTGACTTTATTCCAGTGAGAGCAATACCCTGTCTCTCATCAATGTGGACTTAGCATCTTCGTTTTTTTTGTTTTTTGGTTTTTTTTTAGATGGAGTCTCACTCTGTCACCCAGTCTGGAGTGCAGTGGCTCAATCTTGGCTCACTGCAACCTCTGCCCCGGGTTCAAGCAATTCTCCTGCCTCAACTTCCTGAGTGGCTGGGACTACAGGTGCATGCCACCACACCTAGCTAATTTTTTTTTTTTGTATAGCAACCTCTTTTAAAGGATAGTAAATAGTGGCTCACACATGTAATCCCAGCACTTTGGGAGGCTGAGGTGGGAGGATCCCATGAGCGCAGGAGTTTGAGACCAGTCTGGGAAATATGGCAAAACCCCACATCTTCAAAAAATACAAAAATTAACCAGGCATGGTGGCATGTACCTGTAGTTTCAGCTACTAGGGAGGCTGCGGTGGGAGGATCCCTTGAGCCCAGGAAGTTGAGGCTGCAATGACCAGTGACCTGGCCACCACACTCCAGCCCGGGCAAGTGAGACCCCATCTCAAAAAAAAAAAAAAAAAAGCAGGAACTGTGTGCCAGCCAGACGACTTGACTTTCATCATCTTAAACCCTAAGCGGCCACCAAAGAACTCCTGATTCCATTCCCAAAAACATCATCTCCCCCAGTAAATGGCACCACCATCCGCCCAGTTGCTGAAACCCCAAACCTAGGAGTCAGCCTTGATTCACTGCTTCCTGCAGCCGGAAGTGTGTTCGTCCCGTCTTGCTGAGTCAGTTGTCTCTGCCTCCAAAATGCATCCTGAATCCAGCCCCTTCTCTCTGCCTGTCTCCACCTGGTCTAAGTTATCATGACTGCTCATCCGGACAATGACTCCAGGTGCTTCTCTGGGGTTCCCTCCTGTCAGCATATTGTGCATCAACAGAAGACAGAGAAGTGTCCTTATATGCAAATCAGAGCTTGTCACTCCCATGCTCAGACCCCCCCCCCCCCACAACTCCTGTCTCATGCAGATCGATCCCCAAATACTCACCTTGGTGTCCAAGTTTCATGTCATCCACCCCTTGTTGACGATTCTGACCTCAACCCCAAACCTCTCAACCCTCTCCTCTTCACGCATTAAGCCAAAACTACAATGACCTTCTCGTTGGACTCCATCATATCAAGCTCAGTTCAACCTCACAGACTCACTTGCTGTTCCTGAATATTCTTTCCCCAGATAGGTGTATGACTGACCCACTTCTCATCTTGCAGGTTTCACTTCACATGACACCACCTCCTCCTCCAAGCAGCCTTCTCTGGATACTCTAAATTAAATTAGTACCCTGCTACTCTCCATCAGTTATTTTATTTTACTGATAGAGCTTATCACTGCCAGGCACGGTGGCTCGTGCCTGTAATCCCAGCAGTTTGAGAGGCCAAGGCAGGTAGATTACTTCTGTTCAGGAGTTCGAGACCAGCCTGGCCAACATGGTGAAACCTCATCTCTACTAAAAATATAAAAAATTAGCCGGGTGTGGTGGTGTGCGCCTGTAATCCCAGCTACTCAAGAGGCTGAGGCAGAAGAATCACTTGAACCTAGGAGGTGGAGGTTGCAATGAGCCAAGATCAGCCCAGTGTACTCCAGCCTGGGCGACAGAGCAAGGCTCTGTCTCAAAAAAACAGTTGTGTGTACAGTAGTAGTGGTAGTAGTTTTTGTTTTTGTTTTTTGAAACGGAGTTTCACTCTTGTTGCCCAAGCTGGAGTGCAATAGCGTTATCTCAACTCACCGCAATCTCTGCCTCCTGGGTTCAAGCACTTCTCCTGCCTCAGCCTCCTAAGTAGCTGGGATTACAGGCATTCGCCACCACGCCCAGCTAATTTTGTACTTTTAGTACAGACAGAGTTTTGCCATGTTGCCCAGGCTGGTCTTGAACACCTAACTTCAGGTGATCCCCCACCCCGCCTTGGCCTCCCAAAGTGCTGGGATTACAGGTGTGAGCCACTTCGTCTCAGCCTAATTTTGTATTTTTAGTAGAGACAAGGTTTCTCCATGTTGGTCAGGCTGGTCTCAAACTCCCAACCTCAGATGATCCGCCTGCCTCAGCCTCCCAAAGTGCTGGGATTACAGGTGTGAGTCACCATGCCCAGTCTCAAGCCTCTTTTATGAAGGCATTAATCCCATTGTTGGGTGGACACCTCATGACCTCGTCACCTCCCAAAGGCCCTGCCTCTTACCACTGCTGCCTTGAGGATGTAGGTTTCAACATACAAATTTTGGAGGGACGTGCATTCGGATGGCAGCACGAGTCCATCAGACGCCGTGAGGATGTGGCTGAGGTGATTCTCTCTGCGCGTCCAGTGACTGTGGGTACCAGGCGTTTTCCCAACACAGTGGTCCGAGTCTGTCTGTAGGATTTTGTGTGTAGGTGTAACCATGAATGACTAGATCACGTTCTGTTTTTGTGCCTGCAAATGTGTTCACATATCCTGTCTCACCATGACTACATCTGTCTACCTGTGTGCCCGTGTCTTTTTCGTTGTTTTGATTTGTTTGTTCTTTTGTTTGTTTGGAGGCAGGGTGTCACGCTGTTGCCCAGGCTGGAGTGCAATGGCAGGATTCCAGCTCATTACAGCCTCCACCACCTGTGCTCAAGGGGCCCTCCCACCTCAGCCTGTGGAGTAGCTGGGACCACTGCACATAGCTAAATTTTTAATTTTTGTAGAGATGGAGTCTTGTTGTTTTAATTTATTTATTTATTTTTGAGATGGAGTCTTGCTCTGTCGCCCAGGCTTGAGTGCAGTGGCATGATCTTGGCTCACTGCAACCTCTGCCTTCTGGGTTCAAGCAATTCTCCTGCCTTAGCCTCCTGAGTAGCTGGAATTATAGGGGCCCACTACCACACTTGGTGAATTTTTATATTTTTAGTAGAGACAAGGTTTCACCATGTTGGCCAGGCTGGTCTCAAACTCCTGACCTCGTCATCCACCCTCCTCAGCCTCCCAAAGTGCGGGGATTATGGTCGTGAGCCACCACGCCCGGCTGAGATGGGGTATTGTTATATTGCTCAGGCTGGTCTTGAAGTCCTGGCCTCAAACAATCCTACCTTGGCTTCCCAAAGTACTGTGATTACAGGCATGAGCCACTGCACCCAGCTCCTGTGTCTTTCATAGTCTGCAACGTGGCTTGGACGTGTCGGGCTGTCTTGAGTATCTGGCTGTTGTGTAAGTCCAGCTGCGTCTCTCTCTGCATGTGGCTGGGTCCAGGCTGTGTCTACATCTGGTCATTACTTGATCTATGTCTGTGCTGTGTGTCTCGATCTATCTGAGTCTACTTCTCTGTTATTCTGTTTGTATCAACAGCTGTGGTCTCTGTATCTGTTTATCAAAACTCTGTCTCTCTGTGTGTCTTCTTTTTTGTTTTTGAGAAGCAGTCTCGCGCTGTCGCCCAGGCTGGAGTACAGTGGTGCGATCTCGGCTCACTGCACCCTCTGCCTTCTGGGTTCAAGTGATTCTCCTGCTTCAGCCTCTCAAGCAGCTGGGAATACAGGTACATCCCACAATGCCCAGCTAATTTTTGTATTTTTTTTTTTTTTTCGAGACGGAGTTTCGCTCTTGTTACCCAGGCTGGAGTGCAATGGCGCGATCTCGGCTCACCGCAACCTCCGCCTCCTGGGTTCAGGCAATTCTCCTGCCTCAGCCTCCTGAGTAGCTGGGATTACAGGCACGCACAACCATGCCCAGCTAATTTTTTTTTTTGTATTTTTAGTAGAGACGGGGTTTCACCTTGTTGACCAGGATGGTCTCGATCTCTTGACTTCGTGATCCACCCGCCTCGGCCTCCCAAAGTGCTGGGATTACAGGCTTGAGCCACCGCGCCCGGCCTAATTTTTGTATTTTTTAAATTAGAGGCTGGGCATGGTGGCTCACTTTGGAAGACTGAGGCAGGTGGATCACCAGGTCAGGAAATCATGACCAGCCTGGCTAACACAGTGAAACACCATCTCCACTAAAAATACAAAAAATTAGCCAGATGTGGCGTTGGGTACCTATAGTCCCAGCTACTTGGGAGGCTGAGGCAGGAGAATTGCTTGAACCCAGGAGGTAGAGGTTTCAGTGAGCCGAGATATGAGACTCTGTCTCAATACATACATACATACATACATACATACATAATGGGATTTCATCATTTTGACCAGGCAGGTTGAAAACTCCTGACCTCAAGGGAACCACCTGTCTCGTCTTTCTGTGCACAGTGGGTGTGCATCTGTGACTAAGTTCTTTTTTTTTTTTTTTTTTTTTTTTTTTTGAGGCAGGATCTTACTTTGTTGCCCAGGCTGGAGTACCATAGTGCAGTCATGGTTCACTACAGCCTCGAACTCCCTGGACTCAGGCGATCCTCCTGGCTCAGCCTCCTTAGTAAGCTGGGACTACAGGTGAGTGCCACCACACCCAGCTAGAATTTTTCTTTTCTCTCTCTCTCTCTCTTTTTTTTTTTTTTTTTTTTTAGAAATGGGGTTTTTTCTCCATGTTGGTCAGGCTGGTCTTGAACTCCTAACTTCAGGTGATCCACCCACCTTGGCCTCCCAAAGTGCTGGGATTACAGGCATAGGCCAATGCACCCAGCGCCAGCTATAATTTTTGTAGCTTTTTGTGGACACAGGGTTTCACCATGTTTCCTAGGCTGGTCTCGAACTCCTGGGCTCAAGAGATCCTCCCACCTCAGCCTCTCAAAGTACTGGGATTATAGGCATGAGCCACCTCACCCGGCCTGGAGCTGTGTTCTGGCTGTAGGACTCACTGTCTCTCTGTATCTGTCTGTCATCCCTGGCTGTTCTAGGCTGTTTGTCTGTGCTGGTGACTTTCTGAGTGTGTGCCCGTCTGTCTGTCCCTGCGCCTGTACTCTGTGCTCTTTGTCCCCATCCCTGGCACCCCCACTGTCCACTTTACAGGTGGCTCCCTCTGGTGGTCCTGTGATGACCGTCCAGGGCAAATGGACCAAGGGAAAGAAGAGTTAAGAGAAGGGGAAGCATTTTATTAATAGACAAACCGTGAATCTTGGCTGTTGCAGAGCAGGGAAAGAGATACGAGGGCCCGGGCTTGATGCAGGGGACCAGACATGATCCAGCCTGGCGGGATGGAGCCGGGGGTCTGGCTTCCCAAGCTGACCACGTATTACCCACCCATCCTCAACATAATTAGCAGGCAGGATGCCTGGGTTTCTCACAAGGGGTGGGGGCAGGGCCTCTGTCCGGGGACGTCACCCGTTAAACTTCCTCTCTCAGCCACACAGGAAGCTGAGCCAGCTTGGGGCCCAGCACACACAGGCCCCCCCAGGACCCCTGGGGAGAGGGCCCCGCTGGGCTGGCCCTGCAGGGACCATGGGATCCAGAGCTGAGTAAGAGCTGCCCTATCCCTCATTCTCTGGTACAAGATTCCCAGGTTGGGTCTGAGCTGGGGCAAAGGGGAGCTGGGGCTCGAGCAGGCCCAGGAGGTGCCATGACCCGCAGGGGCAGGTGGCTGGAATCAGACACTCTGCTGGCCTCCGCTGTGACCTTCACTCTGGGACAGGCCACTCTCAGACTCTCAGTCTCCTCTCTCTCTCTCTCTCTCTCTTTCTCTCTCTCTCTCTCTCTCTCTCTCTCTCTCTCTTTCTCTCTTTCCAGCTCCTGTGATTATGTCTGTAGCTCTGTGGATGCATGTACCGTCTTCAGGGGTTCCACGGGGTGGGTGATCAGGGCAGATGGGAGGCTGGGTGTTCATATGAGTGGGTGATCGTGTGTGACTGTGTCAGTGTGAGGGTGAAGTGCTGGGTATCCCATGTCGGGGACTATGATTGCAACCGGGAAGGACGGTGTGTCTGCAGCTGATCTCCCTCCAGGCCTCCCCCTCTCTCCTTGAGCCCAAGTTTGCATCTTCTGCTTGATATGGGGACAGGGGAGGAAAGCAGAGATTTCAGGGCTTACAGTAAGGATGCAAGTATCCTGCCCTCCTTTCTCTGATGAGACATGGGGGATCAGCCACCAGGGCCCCATGGGGTCTAGCACACAGAGACACACAGACAGGCTGAAAGGCTGCCAGTTACCCAGCGACACTCACAGCTGCACAGGAAACTATAGATGTCATTCACTTGCTCGGGCACACATGCTTGAAATCTATGCAAGAAAATGTAGATATCATGGCCAGGTGTCGTGGCTCACGTGTAATCCCAGCACTTTGAGAAGCCAAGGCAGGCAGATTATCTGAAGTCAGGAGTTCAAGACCAGCCTGACCAATACGGTGAAGCCCCGTCTCTGCTAAAAATATAAAAATTAGCCAAGCGAGCTGTAATCCCAGCTACTAGGGAGGCTGAGGCAAGAGAATAGCTTGAACCCCGGGGGTGGAGGTTGCAGTGAGCTAAGATTGTGCCACTGCACTCCAGCTTGGGTGACAGAGCAAGACTCTGTCTCTATTTTTTTTTTTTTTTTTTTTTTTTTTTAGTAGACGGAGTCTCACTCTGTATCCCAGGTTGGTGCAATGAGGAGATCTCAGCCCGCATCCCGGGTCCTGGTTCAAGCCATTCTCCTGCCTCAGCCTCCAGAGTAGCTGGGATTATAGGCAGAAGCCACCATGCTCCGCTAATTTTTGTATTTTTAGTAGAGACGGGGTTTCACCATGTTGACCAGGCTGGTCTTGAACTCCAGACCTCGTGATCTGCCTGCCTTGACCTCCCAAACTGGTGGGTTTACAGGCGTGAGCCATCATGCCCGGCCTTTTTTTCTTTTCTTTTTTTTTTTTTTGAGACGGACTTTCACCCTTGTTGCCCAAGCTGGACTGCAGTGGTGCGATCTCCGCTCACTGCAACCACCGCCTCCCGGGTTCAAGTGATTCTCCTGCCTCAGCCTCCCCAGTAGTTGGTATTACAGGCATGCACCACCATGCCTGGCAAATTTTTGTATTTTTAGTAGAGACAGGGTTTCTCCATATTGGTCAGGCTAGTGTCGAACTCTTGACCTCAGGTGATCCGAGCACCTCAGCCTCGCAAAGTGCTGGGAATACAGGGGGTGAGCCACTGTGCCCAGGGAGAGTCCATCTCAAAAAAAAGAAAAAAGAAAATATAGATGTTATTCACTTAGCTTGGGACTGTCCACTATATCTGGGCAGTCCCACCCCACCGACAGAGGGGACAGTCTCATTTTTTCAAGCAGACAGCAGACAGGGTGACACACACACTGCTTGCTCACACAAGCCATGCACTCAGCCACACACAATCAGACAGCCACACACAGTCACACTTTTTTTTTTTTTTTTAAATAAAGATGGGGTTTCACCATGTTGGTCAGGCTGGTCTTGAACTCCCGACCTCAGGTGATCCACCCACCTTGGCCTCCAAAGTGCCTGGATTACAGGCGTGAGCCACCACTCCCGGCCTACGGTCACATGTTCTCACTCCATCCTGTACTTGTGTGCACAGTTAACATTGCTGCACATACAGCCTCACACCACCACACACAGCCACAAACCCCCAGTCACACACATGCCAACACACATGATGCATGCCCACACAACCACATTGGTGTGCAAAGTGGCAGACACAACCACACAGCCACAGAAGCAAGACTCTGGACCCCTTCTGCATCCTACAGAGGGGGCTCCCCCGCCGTGTTTGACTGGTTCTTTGAAGTGGCCTACCCTGCCTCCCTGCAGGAGGGTGAGTTGGGAGCTTGGGAGTGAGGGAGTTGGGAGGGGAGGGTGGGCCGGCGTTGCTGAACTTAAGAGATCTGCTGTCTTCTACAGATCCCCCCATCCTGCGGCAGTTCCCCCCAGACTTCAGGGACCAGGTATTCAGGCTGTCTCTCCCCCCCATCCCCCACCTCCCGCCGCCCAGAGCCAGGGCTGGTCCCCCAGGGGAAGGGGACTCTGTGTCTTGGACCTGGGCCCAACCCGAGCGGCCAAGCAGTCTGCGCTTTTCTTCACCTCCAGGAAGCTATGCAGATGGTGCCTAAATTCTGCTTCCCTTTTGATGTGGAAAGGTATGGAAGGGCAGGGAAATCCGAAGACTTGGGGACTCAGATCTCTCAGGGGCCCCAAGGACTCAGGCATCTGGAAACCCATACACTCAAGGACCCTGAGACTCAAAGACTCAAACACTTGGGGGCTCTGAGAACTTAGGGACATATATGCATTAGCATCCAGGGACTCAGACACTCGGGGACCCAAAGATCCTGGGACTCAGGGCCCCAGAGACCTAGGGATTCAAGGACCCAGGAACTCAAGAACCCAGGAACCCAGGGATTCAGGAATGCAGGGACTCAGGGACTCAGGGACTCAGGGACTCAGGGACACAGGGACTCAGGGACACAGGGACTCAGGGACCCAGGGACCCAGCGACCCAGGGACCCAGGTACACAGGAACCCAGGGACCCAGGGACCCAGGAACCCAGGGACACAGGGACACAGGGACCCAGGGACCCACAGACCCAGGGACCCAGGGACCCAGGGACTCAGGGACCCAGGTACACAGGAACCCAGGGACACAGGGACACAAGGACTCAGGGACACAGGAACCCAGGGACCCAGGGACACAGGGACTCAGGGACACAGGAACCCAGGGACCCAGGGAACCAGGGACATAGGGACCCAGGGACCCAGGGACACAGGGACCCAGGAACCCAGGGACACAGGGACACAGGGACCCAGGGACCCACAGACCCAGGGACCCAGGGACCCAAGGACTCAGGAACCCAGGGACCCAGAGACTCAGGGACACAGGGATTCAGGAACCCAGAGGTCCAGAAGCTCAGAGATCCAGGGATTCAGGGACCCAGGACCCAGAGACTCAGGGACTTAAGGACACAGAGATTCAGGGACTCAGGAATCTAAGGACTCAGGAACTCAGAAACCCAGGAACCCAGGAACTCAGGGATTCAGGGACTCAGAGACTCAAGGATTTGGGGACTTGGGAACCCAGAGACTCAAAAATATGGGGATTCAGGGACACAGAGACTCAGTGACTCAGGGACACAGGGACACAGGGACCAAGGGACTTAGGGATTCAGGAATTCGGGAACCCAGGGGCTCAGAGACATAGGGACTCAGGAACCCAGGGACTCAAGGACACAGGGACCCAGGGACTCAGCAACCCAGGGACTCTGGAACCCAGAGATCCAGGGATCCAGGGATCTAGAGATCCAGAGACCCAGAGGTCCAGGGACCCACAGATCCAGGGACCCACGGATCCTGAGACAGGGAGACCCAGGCATGCAGGGATTCTGACAACTAGAGACCTAAATACCCAGGGTCCGAGGAGCTTTGTTGGGGTGGGGGGAATCCTCAGACAGCGGGGATGCCCAGGTCTCTCTAACAGCCCTTCCCACTCCAGGGAGCCCCCCAGCCCTGCCGTGCAGCATTTCACCTTCGCCCTCACAGACCTTGCCGGCAACCGCAGATTTGGTTTCTGCCGCCTGCGGGCGGGTACCCAGAGCTGTCTCTGCATTCTCAGGTGTGGGATATGGGGGTTGGGGGTGGGGTGGGGGCTGGGAAAGGCTGAGGCCTAGTGACACCGTGAACGTATCCTCTCTCCACAGCCACCTGCCTTGGTTCGAGGTGTTTTACAAGCTACTGAACACAGTGGGAGACCTCCTAGCTCAGGACCAAGTGAGACCAGTCCCTCTCTCACTCCTGTAGGAGTCCCAGTTCCCACCCACTAAGCCCCCAACCCCTCTCAGATTTCCCAGGCCTGGCGGGCACATTGTGCCACACCTGTAGTCTCAGCACTTTGGGAGGCTGAGGTGGGAGGAGTTCGAGACCAGCCTGGGCAATGTAGTGAGACCCCCGTCTCTACAAAAAAATAAGTAAATTGGCCGAGTGCGGTGGCTCACACCTGTAATCCCAGCACTTTGGGAGGCCAAGGTAAGCGGATCACCTGAGGTTACAAGAAAAAAATTAAAAATTTTAAAAAGCCAGACAGGTGGCTCACGCCTGTAATTCCAGCCCTTAGGGAGGCCAAGGCAGGAGGATCCCTTGAGCCCAGGAATTCAAGACCATCCTGGGCAACATAGGGAGATCTTGTCTCTTTTTTAAAAATTATTATTTCTTTTATTTATTTATTATTATTTTTTTTTTTTAAGATGGGGTTTCACCATAATGGCCAGGCTGATCTTGAACTCCTGACCTCAGGTGATCCACCTGCCTCAGCCTCACAAAGTGCTAGGATTACAGGTGTGAGCCACCCCGCCTGGCCTCTTTTTTTTTTTTTTTTTTTTAAACGGATGGGCGTCTCGCTATGTTGCCTAGGCTAGAGTGCAGTGGCTATTCACAGGAGCGATCCCACTGCTGATCATCATGGGAGTTTTGACCTCCTCCGTTTCCAACCTGGGCCAGTTCACCCCTCCTTAGGCAACCTGGTGTTCCCCCGCTCCTGGGAGGTCACCATATTGATGCCGAACTTAGTGCAGACACCCCGATCAGCATAGTGCCCTACAGCCCAGAACTCCTGAACTCAAGCGATCCTCCAGCCTCAGCCTCCGAGTAGCTGGGACTACAGGCACACGCCACGGTGCCCTGCTTTTTAATTTCTTTTCAAGAAAAAAAAAAAAAAAAAAAAAAAAACTCCCAGGCCTGAGCCTTACCTGACCTGAGCTCCTCCCACACCACTCAAGCTTAGTCATAGCCCTTGGAATCCCCAGTCACCTCTGGCTCAGCCACCCCCACTCCCCCACCTCCCACCCAGGTCTCCGAGGCAGAGGAACTTCTTCAGAATCTGCTGCAGCAGTCCCTGCCAGAGCCCCAGGCCTCAGTGGGGCTGGAGCTGGTGAGTAGCTCCCATTCCCTGGACGCTGGACCTTAGGTGGATGGGAAGGCTGCATCCCAGACCTGATGACCACACTCCTATCTCTTCCCCAGGGCAGCGGAGTCACCGTCTCCAGCGGGCAGGGCATCCCGCCCCCTACCCTGGGGAATAGCAAGCCGGTGAGTGGGGCTTGGGGACCCTGGAAGGTCGGGGATCCAGGTGAGGCCAGCCTCCTAACTGATTGGTCCCCACGCCAATACCCCCACCAGCTTTCCTGCTTCGTGGCCCCAGACTCCGGCCGCCTACCATCCATCCCTGAGAACGTGAGTGGAGACCCGGGAGGGGTTTCTGGGGGTGTGAACAGGTCCCGAAACCCGGACGGGGGAATGCAAGATCCAGGGGCCCGTCCACACCCAGCACGCCTCTCTGATCCTCAGAGGAATCTAACGGAGCTGGTGGTGGCTGTGACCGACGAGAACATCGTGGGGCTGTTCGCGGCGCTCCTGGCCGAGCGAAGAGTACTGCTCACCGCCAGCAAACTCAGCACCGTGAGGCGGGGCCCCCGGGGGGGGGGAGGGACAACGGTGCTGATTCCTGGCTCTAACCCCACTGCACGGGACGTGAAGGCGAAGTCTTTGCTCCGCCACCTAGAAGGTCTCCGAGAGTTAAATTCTAGCCCTGCCCCATATGGGAGGGGCCTGCGCTACAGCTCCTCCTCTTTGGGAGTACTAAGCACAGGCTCCACCCACCATGGGCCACCCACTATGGTCTGGCTCCACCCCTCCGGATACTCAGGGACCCTGAGAACTAGGGACCTATACACATGGGGATCCAGGGACCCGGGGACCCAAGGATTCAGGGGCTCAGAAATCCTAGGACCCACGGAACCCCTAGGAATAGAGATTCAGATAACAAGGGACCCATAAAACTAGAGATGCATACTCCCAGGGACCCTAAGACCCAGGAGGTGGAGGCTGGCTCCACCCCTCGGGGCGGGGTCAAATTATTGCATTTCGGCTCCACCTCTTTGGGTGGGGCTCCATCCTGGCTCCACCCCTAGGGTGGGGGCCAAATGTTGCATTCTGGCCCCGCCTCTTTGGGTGGGGTTAGGTCGTGGCTCCACCCCTAGGGTGGGACAAGGGCGGGATACATTATAGCTCAACCTCTTTCGGGGTGGAGTTCGTGGAGGCTCAGTCCTAGCTTTACGTCTATGCTGGAAGACCCAGGGGAGTTGCCTATTAACTGCATTCCCTTAGAGAAAGGGAACGGAACGGGACGGGACGGAATAAGTCCTGGCCTCACCTGCTTAAAGCGCTGTAAGTAGCCAAATTCCTGGTCTCCACATGATTTCTTTTTTTTCTTTTTTGGAGGGGAGGGGATGGAGTCTCGCTCTGTCACCCTTCTGGAGTGCAGTGGCACGATCTGGGCTCACTACAATCTCTGCCTCCTGCGTTAAAGCAGTTCTCCTGCCTCAGCCTCCCGAGTAGCTGGGACTACAGGTGCACGCCACCACGCCCAGCTAAACCACATGATTTCTAAAGGGGTTCGAGTTGTCACCCATTACCCAGCAGCGGATGGGGACGGGGAATAGGAGACGGGATGTAGGAAACGCCTGGAGAGACCCCGTGCCAGAGGGTCCAGGCCCTGACTCCACGCCCCGCCATCGCTCCCTAGCTGACCTCGTGCGTCCATGCGTCCTGCGCACTCCTGTACCCCATGCGCTGGGAGCACGTCCTGATCCCCACGCTGCCCCCGCATCTGCTGGACTACTGCTGGTGAGCGAGGGGAGCTGGGAGGGGCAGGGCCAGGGGGCAAGGCCTGGGGGCGGTGCCTGCATGACCCCGTCCCCTCGGTCCACAGCGCGCCCATGCCCTACCTCATTGGAGTGCACGCCAGTCTCGCCGAGGTAAGCACCGATCCACCCAGATGGCGGGGACGTGAGAGATCCCCCTCCTCCTACATCCCCAGATAGCCTCCTTTGCCAAAGGATCCTTGGGCTCTGAGCAGCCGGCCCTGCTCTTCCGCAGAAAGTTCGAGAAAAAGCCCTGGAAGATGTCGTGGTGCTGAACGTGGACACCAATACATTGGAGACGTCCTTTAATGATGTGCAGGCGCTGCCCCCAGACGTGGTCAGTGTCGCCCCTCCCTCCCTCCTGCCCTGGGAGACGGGCGCCGCACACCTGCCCACTCAGGGCTACTCTCCTGCGCTCCAGGTGTCCCTGCTGAGGCTCCGGCTCAGGAAGGTCGCCCTGGCCCCCGGGGAAGGGGTGTCTCGTCTCTTCCTCAAAGCCCAAGCCCTGCTCTTCGGGGGATACCGAGACGCCCTGGTCTGCAGCCCGGTGAGCAGCGGGGACGTTGCGGGAGAGGTCTCGTGGGTTCCTGAATGAGTCGCTGAATGAATCACAATGATAATGATAGGTACAGGGGCCGGGCGCGGTGGCTCACGCCTGTAATCCCAGCACTTTGGAGACCGAGGCAGGTGGATCACGAGGTCAGGAGTTCAAAACCAGCCTGCCAAGATGGTGAAACCCTGTCTCTACTAAAAATACAAAAAATACAAAAAAAAAAAAAAAATAGGCCGGGCGCGGTGGCTCAAGCCTGTAATCCCAGCACTTTGGGAGGCCGAGGCGGGTGGATCACAAGGTCAAGAGATCGAGACCATCCTGGTCAACATAGTGAAACCCCGTCTCTACTAAAAATACAAAAAATTAGCTGGGCATGGTTGTGCGTGCCTGTAATCCCAGCTACTCAGGAGGCTGAGACAGGAGAATTGCCTGAACCCAGGAGGCGGAGGTTGCGGTGAGCCGAGATCGCGCCATTGCACTCCAGCCTGGGTAACAAGAGCAAAACTCCGTCTCAAAAAAAAAAAAAAAAAAAAAAAAAAAAAAAAAAAAAAAAATAGCTGGGCGTGGTGGCAGGCATCTGTAATCCCAGCTCCTCGGGAGGCTGAGACAGAACCGCTTGAACCTGGGAGGTGGAGGTTGCAGTGAGCCGAGATCACATCACTGCACTCCAGCCTGGGCGACAAGAGTGAGACTCCGTCTCAAAAACAAATAATCATAATCATAATCATAGTTACAATAGATGGCCAAAGGCAGTGGCTCACACCTGTAATCCCAACACTTTGGGAGGCCAAGATGGGAGAATTGCTTGAGCCCAGAAGTTCAAGACTGGGCAAACCTACCCCTCTATATATTTTGTTTGTTTGTTTGTTTGTTTGTTTTTGAGACAGAGTTTTTTCCCCCTACCTCCCCCACCCCCAAGACAGAGTTTCACTCTGTCGCCCAGACTGGAGTGCAATAGCACAATCTCTGCTCACTGCAACCTCTGCCTCCCAGGTTAAAGCGATTCTCCTCCCTCAGACTCTCCAGTAGTTGGGACTACTACTCGAGAGTCTGAGGGAAGAGAATCGTGTACCACCACACCCAGCTAGTTTCTGTAGTTTTAGTAAAAACAGGGTTTCTCTATATTAGCCAGGCTAGTCTTGAACTCCTGACCTCAGGTGATCTGCCCACCTTGGGCTCCCAAAGTACTGGGATCACAGGCTTGAGCCACCATGCCCGGCCACCATCTTTTTTTAATTTAAATAATAATGGAGGGGCAAGGAAAAATAATAATAATGATAATGATAGGTAGCATTAATGAAGTGCTTACTTTGTGCCTCTGTTTGCCTGTCTGTAAAATGGGACCCAAATAGTGCCACCCAAGGATACTGGAATCAGTGAATCAGCGAATCAGCATCTTCCCTGCACTTTGAATCGCACCTGGCATACAGCAAGCACTCAATAAATGCTAGCTTCTACTACTGTTATTCTCTCATTTAATGCTCATACATTTTGAGAAGAATGCTGTGACAGTCACATTTTCCATATGAGAAAACCAAGGCTTGGACGAGTCCACAGTGGGTGAATGTTGAAGCCAGGACCTTGCTCTCTGAAGTCCCCTCCCCTATTTTTCACCAACAATCCATAAAAACTGGGGGGTTCCAGTATCACTTGAGCATCTGACACTCTTGTCATCTCTGCATTCTGAACCTGCACATCTAACCACCCACTTCCTCTGTCTCCACTCCGAATGGGCCCCATAATTGTTTGCCTGAAATTAATGCACTGATCTCTCCCCCATGCCTTCGACTCCCTCACAAGGAGGCTTCTCTTTTTTATTTTTTATTTATTTATTTATTTATTTATTTATTTGAGACAGAGTCTTGCTCTCTTGCCCGAGGCACTGGAGTGCCGTGGCATAATCTCAGCTCACTGCATAAACTCCGCCTCATGGGTTCAAGGGATTCTCCTGCCTCAGCCTCCCAAGTAACTGAGATTACCGGCACATACCACACCACATTGGCCAATTTTTTTTTTTTTTTTTTTAAGACAGAGTTTTGCTCTTATTACCCACGCTGGAGTGCAAAGGTGCTATATTGGCTCACTGCAACTTCTGCCTCCTGGGTTCAAGCAATTCTCCTGTCTAGCCTCCCGCGTAGCTGGGATTACGGGCATGCACCACCATGCAGAGCTAATTTTGTGTTTTTACTAGAGACAGGGTTTCTCCATGTTGGTCAGGCTGGTCTTGAACTCCTGACCTCAGATGATCGGCCTCCCAAAATGCTGAGATTACAGGCTTGAGCCGCCGTACCCAGCAGTTTTTGTATTTTTAGTAGAGACGGGGGTTTCACCACGTTAGCCAGGCTGGTCTCGAACTCCAGACCTCAGGTGATCTGCCAACCTCATCCTCCTGGAGTGCTGGGATTACAGGCATGAGCCACCAGTCCTGGTCCTCTGCTATCAGGCATCTGCCTTCATCTCCCAGAGTCTGTCCTTCCTGCAGTGGCCAGAGGTCACTACCAGTGAACACCTGAGTCAGATCACGTCCCTCTCCTGCCTACAGCCCTCCAGGGCTTCCACCTTACTTGAGATAAAAGCTTATATCAGCCAGGTCAGTGACTCACATCTGTAATCCCAGCACTTTGAGAGGCCAAGGTGGGTGGATTGCTTGAGCCCAGGAGTTCAGACCACCCTGGGAAACATAGTGAGACCCTGTCTCCACAAAAACTACAAAAATTAGCTGGGCATGGTGGTGTGCACCTTGGTCCCAGCTACTTGGGAGGCTGAGGCTCACTTGAGCTCAGGAGGCAGAGGTTGCAGTGAACAGAGATCACACCACTGCATTCCACTGCATATGACAGAGACCCCAACTCAAAAAAAGAAATGGGGGCTGGGTGTGGTGGCTCACGCCTATAATCCCAGCACTTTGGGAGGCTGAGGCAAGCAGATCACGAGGTAAGGAGTTCGAGACCAGCCTGGCCAACATGGTGAAGCCCCATCTCTACTAAAAATACAATAGCCGGGCATGGTTGTATGTGCCTGTAATCCCAGCTACTCAGGACTCTGAGGCAGGAGAATTGCTTGAATCCAGAAGGCGGAGGTTGCAGAGAGCCAAGATTGAACCACTGCATTCCAGCCTGGGTGATAGAGCAAGAGGCCCACACAGGGTCAGGCACACAGCAGGTGCCTAATCAATATTTGCCATATAAATACATAGTAATATGAGGGAGGGACAGGGGCACCCCAGGGAGCTCAGAACTCTGACACTTCTTCCAGGGTCAGCCAGTGACCTTCAGTGAGGAAGCCTTCTTGGCCCAGAAGCCTGGGGCACCCCTGCAGGCCTTCCATCGGCGGGCTGTGCACCTGCAGCTGTTCAAACAGGTACGCCAGAGCCCTGAGGATGCAGCCGGGGCCAGAGGTGGACTGCTGGGTCCCCGAGGGCTGGTCTGAACTGGCAGGGTGGAGGGTAGACTCCTGGGTCCCTGAGGGTATGGCTGGAGACAGTCCAGCAGGATCCCACTCCAGGGTTCCCAGGCGGGGAAGGATTGAACTCTTGGATTCCTAAAGATGGGAGCCCCCGGCCAGGCTCGGCGGCTACCACCTGTAATCCCAGCACTTTTGGAGGTCCTGGGAGGGTGGATCACCTGGCCAACATGGTGAAACCCTGTCTCTACTAACAATACAAAAATTAGCTGGGCACGGTGGTGTGCACCTGTAATCCCAGCTACTTGGGAGGCTGAGGCAGGAAAATCACTTAAACTCGGGAGATGGAGGTTGCAGTGAGCTAAGATCGCACCACTGCATTCCAGCCTGGGCGACAGAGCAAGACTGTCTCAAAAAAAAAAAAAAAAAGAAAAGAAAAAGATAGAAGCCCCCAACTCCTGGGTTCCTGGGGGACAAGACCTATCTTAGGTCTCTGAGGGAAATCAGGGTGGGACCAAATTCCCAGGTCCCTAAGCAGGTATCTTCCTGGGACTAGGGTGTCTGTCTGAGCTGGACTCCAGAGCAGGCAGGTCCCAGGATTTCCCGAGACCTAAGGATATCGGGGGAAGGGTGGTAGGTGGGGCTGAACTTCTAGGTTCCTGCGAAAAGGTAGCTTGGACCCCTAGATTGCTGAAGATGGTGTCAACCTACCCTTGGCTCACTGAGAGCTGGTGGGTAGATCTAGAGGGGGCAGAATTCCATTTCTGGGTCCCTGCAAAGGGTGGGGCTTGATCCCTGGGAACAGGTCCTGACTTGGGGAGGGAAGAGAAGGTGGAATCTCTGCTTCCTCAAGTGAGGGCTCCAGGCCAGAGGCAGTGGGTCATGCTTGTAATCCTAGTACTTTGGGAGCCCGAGGCCAGCAGATCACCTGAGGTCAGGAGTTCGAGACCAGCCTGGCCAACATGTTGAAACCCCATCTCTACTAACAATACAAAAATTAGCTGGGTGTAGTGGTACATGCCTGTAATCCCAGCTACTTGGGAGGCTGAGGCAGGAGAATCGCTTGAACCTGGGAGGAGTTGTTTGCAGTGAGCCAAGATTACACCACTGTACTCCATCCTGGGTGACAGAGTGAGACCCTGTCTCAAAAAATAAAAAATAGGCCGGGCGCGGTGGCTCAAGCCTGTAATCCCAGCACTTTGGGAGGCCGAGGCGGGTGGATCACGAGGTCGAGAGATCGAGACCATCCTGGTCAACATAGTGAAACCCCGTCTCTACTAAAAATACAAAAAACTAGCTGGGCGTGGTGGCGCGTGCCTGTAATCCCAGCTACTTAGGAGGCTGAGGCAGGAGAATTGCCTGAGCCCAGGAGGCGGAGGTTGCGGTGAGCCGAGATCGCGCCATTGCACTCCAGCCTGGGTAACAAGAGCGAAACTCCGTCTCAAAAAAAATAAAAATAAAAATAAAAATAAAAAAATAATAAAAAATAAAGTGGGCTCCAGTTTCCCACGTGCTTGGGGATAGGCAGGTTGGAGGCCAGAGATGGCTTCTACATCTTGATGGCAGGCAGGCTGTGATGCCGTGGGATTCCGGAGTGTCTGCTGCTGCTTCTCATTTACTGTTCCACACCACAGTTCATCGAATCCCGACTGGAGAAGCTCAACAATGGGGAGGGCTTCTCAGATCAATTCGAGCAGGAGATCTCCGGCTGCGGGGCCTCCTCAGGTGAGCCCTGAGTCCAGCCCCGGCTCCCCCCCCCCACCTCCACCCCCAACCTCAGCCAGCCTTTGGTGACCTCCGAACTCTTCTCCTTACTCTAGGGGCCCTTCGATCCTATCAGCTCTGGGCCGACAATCTGAAGGTAAGACCACCAAAACAATAGGCCGGGCGGGGTGGTTCATGCCTGTAATCCCAAGGTTGGGAGGCGGAGGCAGAAGGATTGCCCAGACCAGAAGTTTGAGACCAGCCAGGGCAGTATGGCGAAACCCCAACTCTACTTCAAAAAATACAAAAGTTAGGCTGAGCGAGGTGGCTTACGCCTGTAATCCCAGCATTTTGGGAGGCCAAGGTGGGTGGATCACGAGGTCAGGAGATCAAGACTATCCTCGCTAACATGGTGAAACCCCATCTCTACTAAAAATGGAAAAAATTAGCCGGGCATGGTGGCACATGCCTGTAGTCCCAGCTACTTGGGAGGCTGAGGCATGAGAATCACCTGAAGCCAGGAATCGATGGTTGCAGTGAGCCAAGATCACACCACTGCACTCCAGCCTGGGCAACAGCAAGACTCTGTCTCAAAAAAAAAAAAACAAAAAAAAAACAACACACACAAAAACACAATTAGCCAGGTGTGGCTGTAGTCCCAGCTACTCAAGAGGCCTAGGTAGAAGGATGGCTTGTGCCCAGGAGCCAGAGGTTGCAGTGTGATCATGCCACTGCACTCCATCCTGGGCGACAGAGCAAGACCCTGTCTCAAAAACCGCTTGTTGGCTGTGCACGGTGACTCCTGTCTGCAATCCCAGCACTTTGGGAGGCCGAGGCAAATGAATTGGCCTGAGGTCAGGAGTTTCAGACCAGCTGGGCCAACATGGAGAAACCCCATCATCTCTACTAAAAATACAAAAATTACCCAGGCGTAGTGGTGGGTGCCTGTAATCCCAGCTACTCGGGAAGCTGAAGCAGGAGAATTGTTTGAACCCAGGAGGCGGAGATTGCAGTGAGCCGAGATGGCACCACTACATTCCAGCCTGGGTGACACAGCAAGACTCTATCTCAGGAAAACAAACAAACAAACAAAACTCTGTTCTTTGGGACTCCACCTCAAAAAAACAAAAACACTTGTTAAGGATCTCATGGGATTAATTTAATCCCATGACTGTCACCAGGTAGGGTCATGATTATGATCACATTTATATAGGTGAAAAAATGGGGACTCAGAGAGGGAAAGGGGCTTGATCAGCATGCCACGACCTGGGATGGGAAGGTGGGATGGATCTGGCCCAAGCCTGTCTCCCTTGGTATCTTCTCTCCCCCAGAAAGGTGGAGGTGCCTTCCTGCATTCAGTGAAGGCCAAGACCCAGCCAGCCGTCAAGAACATGTACCGCTCGGTGAGACTGGGCTGGGCAGGCCACTCTTGCTGGGGTAACGAGGGGGAGGGGACAGAGGATACTTTGATCTCCCAAGGGATGGAACGTTTTGACCCTGGCAGACACTTTAAAGGCACATGATTTAATCAGAACTGAACCAGCAGTTAAACCATTCACAACTCTTCCCCCTTTTATTTTGTGTTTGTGATACTCATTGTGGGAATTCTACCCTTCCCCTTTAAAACCAACAGCCAAGGTTCACTGGCAAACATTCTTTGTCCTCCGATGCTACAGTTCCAGCTTCTGCCTTTTTTCCCCCAAGCCTAGAAGTTTCCTGGTGCCAATTTTTGCAGCTTGAAATTGTCCATGCGATTTTATTCTTTGCCGCTGTGAGACAGGAACGCTTTGCCATGTTGCTTTGCTGCTCCCCATTTTGTTTCTGGATGACTTCCTCCGGGAATGCTTGTTTTATGTTAGTCAAAGGGGTGAAAGTTTGCACTGACTTCTTAGGTGGTGTCTGGGGGGTGGTGAGCATATTTGAGACACGGAGATGGACAGATGGTAAGATAAAGCTATCTTAGGGGACAGAAGTCTGAGCTCTCAAATGCCCAGGATCTCATCACCTCAGGTAATTCTTCCTCTGCTCTTTAATAGGCCAAGAGTGGCTTGAAGGGAGTACAGAGCCTTTTAATGTATAAGGTAAGACGAGCTGGCCTGGTGCGGTGGCTTACCCCTGTAATCCCAGCACTTTGGCAAGCCGAGGCAGGAGGATCACTTGAGCCCAGGAGTTTGAGACCAGCTTGGAAAATATAGTGGGAACTTGTCTCTAAAAAAAAAATATTTAGGCCGGGTGCAGTGGCTCACACCTATAATCCCAGCACTTTGGGAGGCCAAGACGGGTGGATCACGAAGTCAAGAGATCGAGACCATCCTGGTCAACATGGTGAAACCCCGTCTCTACTAAAAATACAAAAATTAGCTGGGCATGGTGGCGCGTGCCTGTATTCCCAGCTACTTGGGAGGCTGAGGCAGGAGAATTGCTTGAACCCAGGAGGCGGAGGTTGCGGTGAGCCGAGATCGCGCCATTGCACTCCAGCCTGGGTAACAAGAGCCAAACTCCATCTCAAAAAAAAAAAAAAACATTAAAAATTAGCTGAACATGGATTCCTTGAGCCCAGGAGGTGGAGGTTGCAGTGTGCTTAGATAGCGCCACTGCATGCCAGCCTGGGTGACAAAGAGAGACCCTGTCTCAAAAACAAGAAGACTGGCCGGGCGCGGTGGCTCATGCCTATAATCCCAGCACTTTGGGAGGCCGAGGCGGGTGGATCACGAGGTCGAGAGATCGAGACCAACCTGGTCAACATGGTGAAACCCCGTCTCTACTAAAAATACAAAAAATTAGCTGGGCATGGTGGCGCGTGCCTGTAATCCCAGCTACTCAGGAGGCTGAGGCAGGAGAATTGCCTGAACCCAGGAGGCGGAGGTTGCGGTGAGCCGAGATCACGCCATTGCACTCCAGCCTGGGTAACAAGAGCGAAACTCCGTCTCAAAAAAAAAAAAAAAAAAAAAAAAAAAAATTTAGCTGGGCATGGTGGCGCGTGCGTGTAGTCCCAGCTACTCAGGAGGCTGAGGCAGGAGAATTGCCTGAACCCAGGAGGCGGAGGTTGCGGTGAGCCCAGATCGTGCCATTGCACTCCAGCCTGGGTAAACAAGAGCGAAACTCCGTCTCAAAAAAAAAACAAAAACAAAACAAAACAAAACAAAAAAAAAAACAAGAAGACTGAGGCCGAGCCTGGTGGCTCACACCTGTAATCCTAGCACTTTGGGAGGCCAAGGTGGGTGGATCACCTGATGTCAGGAGTTCAAGACCAGCCTGGCCAACATGGGGAAACCCCATCTCTGCTAAAAAAAAATACAAAAATCAGCCAAGTGTGGTGTCAAGCGTCTGTAATCCCTGCTACTCAGGAGGCTGAGGCATGAGTATCACTTGAACCCAGGAGGGGAGGTGGAGGTTGCAGTGAGACGAGATAATGCACTGGTATGGTGGCTCACATCTATAATCCCAGCACTTTGGAAGGCTGAGGCGGGTGGATCACTTGAGGTCAGGAGTTTTAGACCATCCTGACCAACATGATGAAATGTCTCTACTAAAACTACAAAATTAGCTGGGCGTGATGAAACACGCCTGTAATCCCAGTTACTTGTGAGGCTGAGGCAGGAGAATCACTTGAACCCGGGTGGCCGAGGTTGCAGTGAGCCAAGATCTCACCATTGCACTCCAGCCTGGCTAACATGAGTGAAACTGTCTCAAAAAAAAAAAAAAAAAAAAAAAGGTGGGGCCTGGGGGGAGGTTCCCTGGCAGAGGTTCCCAGTTCATGCATTCTCTTCCTAGGATGGGGACTCTAACCTGCAGAGGGGGGGCTCCCTGAGGGTCCCAGCCCTTTCCAGCCGCTCAGACCGCCTGCAGCAACGCCTTCCAATCACTCAGCACTTCGGACAGGTGAGAGTGCCCCTCCCGCACACACCTGGATTGTCACTGAATCCTCCACCCATCCCAGTCCCTATCCAGACAGCTCACCTCCTCCTTCAACTCCCCTGATAGTTGGCACCCACTTCACACTCACCTTCCTCCAGCAAGCCTCAGCCCCCAGATTCTGCAGCCTCCTGAGGTCCTGTGGCCCCTATCCTTTGCAGAATCGGCCCCTTCGCCCCAGCAGGAGACGCAGACTGGAAGAGGGACCTTCTGAGCCCCCAGGGGTGGGGTAAGACTAAAGTGGAATAGCAGTGTTGAAAGTGGGAGGCTAGGACTGATGGGGAGGAGGGCTCCCAAACTCCAGAGCAGCCCCACCAGGTCTGGGGGTCTTGGGCAAATATCTGAGGCTACCCATCCTCACCCAGGACACCCCCTCTAACACCCGAGGATGAGGGGTGCCCGTGGGCAGAAGAAGGTCTGGACAGCAGCTTCTTGGGGTCTGGAGAAGAACTGGATTTGCTGAGTGAGATTCTGGACAGTCTTAGCGTGGGAGCCAAGAGTGCAGGCAGCTTGAGACCAAGCCAGAGTTTAGACTGTTGTCACAGAGGAGACCTGGACAGCTGCCTCAGCCTGGTGAGAACCTCGCCCACTCCCCCAACCCTACTCCACGTCTTCTCCTAATGGTCCATCCAACTTGCCAGCCCCTCTGACATCTAAAAGCCACAACTTCCCTATCCCTCCATCCCACCCAGCCCAACATACCAAGATGGCGACCAGACGATAAGAAACTACCAGAGCCCCAGCCCCTGTCCCTGTCCCTGCCGGCAGACCTGCTGTCCCTGCAAAACACCCCATCTTTGGATGCCACCAGCTCCTCAAAGGACCCCAGGTCCCAGCTGATACACTCAGAGTCTGACCAACAAGTCATCTCTCCATTTCAGACCTCACCAGCCTCTGCAGACCCACATATCTGGGGGGACCCCGAACCCTCTCCTCTCATAGAGCCCCTAATTCTTCATCTCACCCCTTCCCACAAGGCAGCTGAAGATTCTAGAGCCCAGGAAAATCCCACGTCTAGGCTCTCCCCCGCACCCACCCAGCCCAGCCCTCCAGAGAGCCCCCAAATTCTGGCCCCCACAAAGCCCAGCTTTGATACGGCTTGGACGGCCCAGCTCCTTGATCATTCCTCAGACCCCAGTTTCCTGGAGAACCCCAGAGCCCAGCCTCCCAAGGCCTTGCTAGCAGAGCACGCTCCCCTCCAGCCACTTGAGGAACCAGGAGCCCCCAATTCCCCCACCAGCAACTGGCAAAAGCCCCAGCCCAGCAGCCGGCCCAGAGTGGCTGATCTTAAGAAGTGCTTTGAGGGTTAAGAATCGGGTCCAGCCGGGCACAGTGGTTCATGCCTGTAATCCCAGCACTTCAGGAGGCTGAGGTGGGTGGATCACCTGAGACCAGCCTGGCCAACATAGTGAAACCCCATCTCTACTAAAAATAACAAATTAGCCGGATGTGGTGGCACACGCCAGTAGTCCCAGCTACTTGGGAGGCTGAGGCAGGAGAATCGCTTGAACCCAGGAGGTGGAGGTTGCAGTGAGCCGAGATCGCGCCACTGCACTCCAGCCTGGGTGCCAGAGTGAGACTCAAAAAAAAAAAAAAAAAAAAAAAAATGGAATCAGGGGTCCAGGGGAGACCCCAGTCCCTCAATAAAGCCGTAAGAGCCCAAAGCTATCTTTTTCCTGGTGAATTTTTTGGTGACCTCACTCTGCTTAGAAACCCATCCCACCCACCTCTGTCCCTCCAAGGGCAGCCTCTCTAACTGGCTCCCAGCAGGGAAGCCTCTGATCCCCTGGGATCCTTGCAACAGTTCCTCTTGGCATTTGTCACTTCCATCTAGGCTAATGCCCCCACCAGCTCAAGCACAAAAAAGCTTTTATTACACCTCACTACTAATTTTATATAAATATATAAAAGTGAATAGCCCCATCCTCCCTTGACCTCAGGGGCAGAGTCTTTGAAGCACTTTCTTCCCTGCTATTCCTAAGCACAGGGTGGATCTGACTGCCCAGAGAGGGTACTGCCTTTCCCCAAGGTCACACAGCAGTGAAGGGAGACAGATGCAGGAGAGGGGACCTAGATGGGCAGGCAGCCCCGCACCGTCTCCTTGGAGTCCTGAGGGGCCCGGGCCTCGGCCGCATGAGAGAACTGAAAGAAAGGAGAGGGGGTTGTGGGGCCTGCAGGACACGAAGAGAAAAGTTGGTTCCGCAAGCAGGGCGGTGGGTCCCGAGCCCCAGCACCCTGAGCTGCAGGCACAGCCAAGCAGAGGCAGCATGCTACAGAGAGCCCGCCAGGTGGGTGCCCCCAGCCTCTCCCCCAGAGTCCTGCTGAGCCATCAGAGGCTGGTGTCCCGGTGGCAGCTGCGGTGTACAAGCCAGCACCCGGCATTCCTGAGTAGTGTTCGTGGCTGCAGCAGGCCCCAGCATTCAGATGAGCCGCTCCTCTGGCGGCAACTTGAGGTTGGGGGTCGGTGGCACACGGGCACCCACCTGCTCCTCACTGCTGGGCCGGTAGGTGCCCTCCGTCTGCCGCTTCTCCCGAAGCTTCCGCACCAACAGTGCCAGCCCCACCGCCAGGAGCAAGGCGGCCAGGATGGAGAAGACCACGATGATGGCAGTGATGGCCTCCTGAGACTACAGAGAGAGGACAGGGGTGAATCACGTGAGCCAGGGGAGCCTGTCCACCTCCACCTGAATGGCATCGCCCTACCCCCTCCACCCCCCCACCTACACGCACACACACCTGCCACTTCTGGTAATCTGGTCCCCACACTGGGGCTTCCTGGATCCCTGCCTACCTTGTCTGGGGCACCAAGGCTCCCAACCACCTGCCATGTCTGGGACTCTGGCTTTGTTTTTTGTTTTTTGTTTTTTTTTTTTGAGACAGAATCTTGCTCTGTCACCCAGGCTGGAGTGCAGTGGCACAATCTCAGCTCACTGCAACTTCTGCCTCATGGGCTCAAGCAATCTCCCTGCCTCAGCCTCCCGAGTAGCTGGGATTACAGGCATGTGTGCCCCGATGCCTGGCTAATTTTTTGTATTTTTAGTAGAAACGGGGTTTCACCATGTTGGCCAGGCTGGTCTCAAACTCCTGACCTTGTGATCCGCCCGCCTCAGCCTCCCAATGTGCTGGGATTATAGGAATGAGCCATCACGCCCGGTGGGGGACTCCTGCTTTCATCACATCCACCAAGTCTGAGCTGCTTGCTCCCCACCCACCTGAGAGGCATGTGGAGTTTCTGAGCCCCACACCTGACAGGTACAGTATTCTTGTCTATTCCCTCCAGGGTCTCCTAGTCTTCCTGGTCTAAGCCTTTAGGTCTCTCCTACTTAAAACTCTCCAAAGCTCTGACCTGCCACCTCTGGGGGAAGGGGGTGTCCTGTCCTTTCTGCATGCTAATGTGCTCTATGTGTGACCCCTGGATAATATCCTCTCTGCCATGTTCCCACACAGCCCTCCACTCACCAGGGTGCCATTGGAGCTGGAGCTGGCGCTGGTGGATGTAGGCAAAACAGTGCTACTGTCATTTGCAGAAGGGGTAGTTACTGTGGAGGGCGAAGGCAGTGAATAAATCAGTCTCCATCTTTCTGTCCCATCCCCACCCACCTGCACCTGCTTGGGACACTCCCCTTCGCCACCCCCCAGCAGGCAACTCAAACTACACCCCACTGAGCCTTTCATTCGCACACAGTGTGTGCCCTGCAGGCAGCACCCGTTCCTCTAGGTGTTTGCTCCTCCAGACGTTCCCCCACCCCACCCCAGCCCAGCAGAGCCCAGCACCACGTCCCGAAGCCCAGCCCTCCCCCATTCACCTCTCGGCCCTGGTCCCTTAAGGATCTGGGCGGGTCTAGCTCTTCCCTGGAGTGTCTGACTCACACCTCCCCCCAGGCTCCCGAAACGAATCTAAGACTGAATGGGGTCTACCCCTTTCAGCCAACCGGGTCGACCGGGCTCGGCAGACTTTCCTCCCAGCTCCCAGTTCACCCAAAACACCTGCACTATCCCAAGACTCAAGTACACAGCCCTTACCTTCCCCTAAGTCCTACTTACGAACTTCCACTCCAACACACAATTCCACCCCACCCAGGAACTCGGGTCTCTTGGACCAACTCCCACTGTCCAAAGAAGAAACTAGAAATCCTAACCCCCACACCCCTAATCCGTAGACCCCTCCCCAAGGTATTGCCCGCTCCCCAATTCTTGACCCTCTCTGTGCCTCAGATACCCAGCGCTTCTAAGCCATTCCCCAGCAGAGACCCAGGAATCCGGACCCCTCCCCCCAGAGCTCTCAGCCGGTACCTACTTTGCCCCCACGCTCGGCCCCAGCGGGCCAGCAGGAACGGCAGGCCCAGCGCCAAAAGCAGCCCCAGGCCGGGGTTCGCCATGGGCTGGGTGGCGGGTTGGCAGCGCCGAGGAAGGGGCTTCTCGCACGCGCCCCTCCTACCGCATCTCCGGCCGGGGGCACCTGCGACGGGGCACCTGGGAGCCGGGGAAGGAGAGAGGCCCGGGCGTTAGGATTGGGGTCTGGACACTGGCGCCAGGGCACCCATGAGTTCCGCCCCGCACCAGCCGCCAGAGGTCAGCGATTAAAGATTAACTCCAGGGAGCGCGTTCCTGGGCTCGGAAAAGGAAGGAGACGGGACTGGACGGGGGAGGGTGGGGGGACGAGGGGGGCAGGCCTAGCGGTGCGTCCTGCCTTCCTACCTGGCCCGGGCGTCTTTGACCTAGCTCAGGTTCCTGGTCCGTGTCCCTCCCTCGAACCCTCAGTCCGTCGGTCGGGCTTTCGGTCCGATCCCACCGGCTCCGCCCGCTCACGTGACCCGGAAAGTTTAGTCACTTACCTGGGAGGAGAGCGCACTTCCGGCTTGTGCACCTGAGTCTTGATGAGAGGGCGGAGCCAAGAAAGGGGCGGGGCCGCGCTGCGGGCGCACCTGTAACGGGAACCCAGTCCCGTCAGGGGGATGCGGGGAGGGAGACGGCGAAGGCGAGCAGGTGTAAGGAGGACCTCACACCTGCATTGCAAGCACATTTGTAGGAGCGCACAGGTGTGGAGACGCAAGGAGTATGTCAGTAAGTACCCGTGCACGAGGCATTCTTGCCTAGGGCAGACTTGGATGGGGAGTGCTTAACGTCAAAAAACACCTGCCTAGGCGCAATGACTCACGCTGTAATCCCAGCATTTGAGAGGCCGAGGCATTTGCTTGAGGCCAGGAGTCGGAGACCAACCTGGGCAACACAGCAAGACCTCTTTCTCTACAAAAAAGAGAAAAGAAAAGAAGTCGGGAGCAGTGATCCTGTAATCCCAGCGCTTTGGATCGCTTGAAGCCAGGAGTCCGAGATGAGCTTGGGTAACACAAGCTTTTGTAGAGACCTCTGCCTCTACAAAAAAAAAAGAAGAAGAAAATAAGCCCGGCGCCAGAGTGACGTGATCCTGTAATCCCAGTGCTTAGAAAGGCCAAAGCAAGAGAATCACTTGAGGCCAGGAGTTCGAGATCGGCCTGGGCAACATAGGGAAGCCCTATCTTTACAAAAAAAAAAAAAAAGAAGAAGAAGAAGAAAATTAGCCGGCCGTGATGGCGCACACCTGTAGTCCCAGCTACTTGGGAGGCTGAGATGGGAGGATCGATTGAGCCCAGGAGTGGAGGTTACAGTGAGTCTACTATGATTGTACTACTGTATTCCAGCCTGGGTAACAAAATGAGACCGTCTCTTGAGACCTGTGGGGAACCAAGCCTGTACAGAAGACTCCTATACGGGCGTCCACATATAAGAAGAGCATACAGAAAACATCTGGCTAACCATGGTGGCTCACGCCTGTAATCCCAGGCCGAGGCAGGCAGATTATGAGGTCAGAAGTTCAAGACCAACCTAGTGAAAGCCGTCTCTACTAAAAATAACAAATTAGCCGGGTGTGGTGGCACACGCCAGTATCCCAGCTACTGGGAAGGCCGAGGCAGGAGACTCGCTTGAATCTGGGAAGTGGAGGTTGCAGTGAGCCGAGATCATGCCACTGCACTCCAGCCTGGGCAACAAAGCAGACTCCATCTCAAAAAAAAAAAAAAAAAAAATTAACTGGGTGTGGTTGCGGGCACCTGTAATCTCAGCTACTCGGGAGGCTAAAGCAGGGGAATGTCTTGAACCCCCAGACACAGAGGATGCAGTGAGCCGAAACTGCTCCATTGCACTCCAGCCTAGATGACAAGAGTGAAACTCCATCTCAAAAGAAAAAATCTGCATTGAATTACATCTATATGAAATATAAGAAAATGGATACATACCAGGGTGGAAAACATCTCTATAGAACACACTTGCATTATCACAAACATAAGGCACTCTGGTGTGGGACAGAATTGTTTTGGGAACACATCTGCATGGCTCACCTATGAAATGTACAGCACTTGTACTGGGGAATTCTTGGGTGTCAGTGTCTTGTAAATACCTGTATGAGACACACCTGCATTTAAGTATACCTGTATGGGACTCGGTTATATGGAAACATACCCAGGTGGGTGTATGTTAACTGAAACACACCTATGGGGAGGGAGACTGTAGAATGCATTCATGGGTGGAGGGAAACCTGTTCAGAAACATACCTGTGAGGTAAGAGAAAGTGCCTTGGAGTAGGAACACCTGTATGAAATTGAGCTCAGATGAGGGGAAGAACTTGGAACATCTGCATGAGGCACATTCACATGGCTGCACATCTGTGGGTAAAACCAGCAGGGCAGTGGCTCACATATACTGAGTCCCACCTGTCAAAATGCATCTGTAAGAAAATACCTCTTTGGGGGCACGTACATGGAAAACATCTCCGTAGCTCTCTGTTTTGTATGGCACATGGAGGGAACAACTGTGATTAAAAACATCTACTGGGGAGCCCCTTAGAGGAGCCTCATTTGTCTGGGGTACACCTGTTCCAGCACACCTGTCTAGGCAGAGGCTGGGCGTGAACCAAATGTGCTCTCACGGATATATCTTTGTTTGCTTTCTTTCTTTTTAAAAATTTATTATTATTATTGTAGAGATGGAGGTCTTGCTATTGCCCAGGCTGGCCTTGAACTCTTGACTCCAAGTGATCCTCCCACCTTGTCTTCCCAAAGTGCTGGAATTAGAGCCTAAGCCATTTAGCCTGGCCAATCCTGTATCTTTGGATAAAGCATGATGATAATAACAAGACCCCCTCCTGAGGATTGTTCGCTGATGAGTGATGATTGATGAATAATTACACCAGGCCAGGCGTGGTGACTCACACCTGTAATCCCAGCACTTTGGGAAGCTGAGGCGGGAGGATTACCTGAAGTCAGAGGTTTGAGACCAGCCTGGCCAATATGGTGAAACCCCCATCTCTTTATTTTTTTGAGATGGAGTTTCGCTCTTGTTACCCAGGCTGGAGTGTAATGGCGCGATCTCGGCTCACCACAACCTCCGCCTCCTGGGTTCAAGCAATTCTCCTGCCTCAGCCTCCCGAGTAGCTGGGACTACAGGCACTCGCCACCATGCCCAGCTAATTTTTTTTGTATTTTTAGTAGAGATGGAGTTTCACCGTGTTGACCAGGATGGTCTCGATCTCTTGACCTCGTGATCCACCCGCCTCGGCCTCCCAAAGTGCTGGCATTATAGGCGTGAGCCACCGCGCCCGGCCAAAACCCCCATCTCTACTAAAAATACAAAACTTACCTGGCACCTGTAATCCCAGCTATTTGGGAGGCTGAGGTAGGAGAATCGCTTGAACCCGGGAGGCCGAGGTTGAAGTGAGCCAAGATCGCGCCATTGCACTCCAGCCTGGGTGACAGAGTGAGACGCCGTCTCAAAAAAAAAAAAAAAAAAAAAAAAAAAAAAAAAAAAAATTCCTTCTAGGATATAGAGTGATGGGTAAAGATCCCAGACCTCTTTAAACCCCCTACTTTGCCTCTTAGTGGGCATCAGAACATTTCCTTATCTGCAAAGTGGGAACCCAGTTCCAGCTACCTTATAGGGTTTGGGCAAGGACGACGCGAGAGGTGAGTAAAAGCCCTGGCACGTGCAATGCACTGAATCAAAGTGAGCTTTTGTTGTTATTATTCGCTGTCAAGTGATCTGTGCTCCCTTCCCCCTAATGGTGGATCGAGAAACTGCGCCTGAAACTAGTAGTAGAGACCTTCCGCAGGTGCAACCAGAGCGACAGCCTGGGGCTCCGCCTCCAGCACTTGACCACCGGGATCCTCAACCCCAGTCGCGCAAGGGACACTGAGCCATCTCCTCCCCGTGTCACTCAGCGTCTGAATACGGCCGCGGCCCCTTTAAGATCTCCGGGCAGGCGGCGGGACTGCGGGCCCGAGGCTGCCGGGGGTCAGCGCTGAGGCCCCGCCCAGGTGGGGGAGAGGCGGGGCGTGCGGGCTCAGCTTTGGCGGCGCTGGCCAATCGGAAGCCGACTTTGCAGCCGCGCCGCATATTGATCTTCTGGTTCCCAGTCCGAGTGGGACCGAGAAAGGAGGCGCGCAAGCGGGAGGAAGGGACCGTGGGAGCGCACCGCGCCTTGATCTTCTGTTTCTGCCGCGGAGCGGGGAAGGTGCCAGGCGCGGGCGGGCCGAGAGAGAGCTAGATGGTGCAGGGTTCTTGCGTGCGTCTGGGAAAAGCGAGAACTTGAATTCCTGAAGATTAGGGGCGGGGTTGCGGGGGAGGGTCAAGTGGAAGGGGATTATAAAACCTAATCCCCGGCAGCGCTCTACCTCGCCCCCTTGCGTAAAGGGGAAAGGGTAAACTGAGGCACCCCCGAGACCACTGAGCTCCCTAGCCCCTCTTCCCAAAAGGAACTCTGGTGCTCCCTCGGCTGTGCCATGCCAGAGCATCCCAGACATTCCCTCCCAACGCCTCCAGCTCCGCCCTCGGTCCCCTCCCCCCAAAGCGGGTCGGGGGAGGAGACGCAAGTTCTGGCGCCGGCGGCGACGGCTTGCAGTCGCCACCTCCCGCAAGCGCCAGAGCCGAGCGGACTGCTCGGAGGCTGCGGACCCGGCAGCCGCGGGAGCTGACCCTGCGGGGTCCCGGGGGGGAGGGGGAGCCGCGAAGCCCCCGCTGAGGCCGCCGCTGCCGGGCCTCCCCTCCCCCCCGGGCGGGCGCCATGCGGGGGAGCCCGGGCGACGCGGAGCGGCGGCAGCGCTGGGGTCGCCTGTTCGAGGAGCTGGACAGTAACAAGGATGGCCGCGTGGACGTGAACGAGTTGCGCCAGGGGCTGGCCAGGCTGGGCGGGGGCAACCCAGACCCCGGCGCCCAACAGGTACCCCTTTCCCAGGGCCCCCCCACTTCCCCGCCCGGCCCGCGCCCGGTCACCCTGAGGACTACCTACCTGTGTCTCCGTCTCCTTCCCCCTACCCACTCGTGTCTGGCCTAACGGGGTCGCTAAAGATAGGGCCGCTGAGGCCCCAAGCCTGCATTTCCACAGTCAACAACCCGATCCCCTTCCCAGGGGTAAGGGGCGTCTGCCTGAGAAGAGATGGGGGCGCTTCCCTGCCCACTGCCTGGGACACCGTCCTCCGGCCCGCATCGCCCAAGAGGTGCCCTGCTTCCACCTCCAGGAGACACACCCTCCATCCTCCTGCGGGCACCTACTGCCCTGGCCTTCCGCTGCCCCGTCTCTGTTTACATTTCCCGGTCTGCCCTTTCATGGGCTCTTTCACAGGCCTGGCTCACTGTCCCAGGCTGCCCCAGCCAGAGAACCAATCCTGTCTGTGGTCACCTGCAGCTGGGAATGTACCTATCAAGGCAAAGACTTGCCCCTCACCCCCACCCCCATCTTGCAGGACTTCCCCACACCTGTAGCCCCAGGAGGCCCTAAACCAACCACAGCATCCCTGAGACCAGTCCAAACTCCCACTTCCCAGATGAGAAAAACCAAGGCCGAACCACTCTGCTTGCTTCTCTTCTGCCCCACATCGCCCAGTTCTAAAGCGAACTCCTGGGACCCCCAGGTGGACAGGGTTTTTAAAGAGGTAGCTGGATTCAACGGGAATGGGGTAACTTTAAAAGCAAGAGAGAGACAGCTGAGAGGACAGGCTTTAGAGAGAACGCAAGGTTACCATTTCCCAGTTCTGTGACCTTGAACTAGTGGCTTGACCTTGCCGAGCCTCAGTTTTCTCACCGGGAAAACTATACCACTCATACCCACCCCGTAGACATCTGGCTGAGAAGTAAGCTGATTGAGGGAGGAGGAGATGATGTCTTCTCTCCCCTTCTTCAAGGCGCTGGGGGCTCTGGGCTCCTAAGGCATAAGGTGACTTTCGTCCTCTCCAGATCAGGAGCAGGTTCCTGGAGCCACCTCTGTCCCCTTTCCCTCTGCCAGGGTATCTCCTCTGAGGGTGATGCTGACCCAGATGGTGGGCTGGATCTGGAGGAATTTTCCCACTATCTGCAAGAGCGGGAACAGCGCCTGCTGCTCATGTTCCACAGTCTTGACCGGAACCAGGACGGTAAGGTCGGGCGGCCTGCCTGCAGGCCCCGAGGGATGGGACTGTGGGAGCCCTAGAGACATCAGTGGGGTTAGAACTGGCAGCGCTAGGAGGAGAGGGGGAGGGCCGCTTCTCCCTGATGACTCACAGGCTATTTCAGGAGTGTTCCTCACCCTCCAGCTAGGTGGTTCAAGGCCCAGCCAGCCCATCCCACCTCCTTTCCCTTCTGGGACAGGACCCCCCTTAGATTTTTCTGGGGGGCAAAGATACCCCATGCTGATCTCTATGGGACAGAGATCCTCTCACAGCAGCATCTAGGTTGTGGATATTGCCTCTTGATCTCCTGTGGCCTAGAGACCCCTACAATTACCACTGGATTCCTTCCTTCCTTCATTCATTCACAGAACAAAGAAGCACCCCCAGGCTGGGCGAGGTGGCTCATGCCTGTAATTCCAGCACTTTGGGAGGCCGAGACGGGCGGATCACAAGGTCAGGAGATCCAGACCGTCCTGACCAATGTGGTGAAACCCCATCTCTACTAAAAATACAAAAATTAGCTGAGCATGGTGCACACCTGTAGTCCCAGCTCCTTGAGAGGCTGAGGCAGGAGAATCATTTGAACCCAAGAGGCAGAGGTTGCAGTCAGCCGAGATCACGCCATTGCACTCCAGCCTGGTGACAGAGGGAGACTCTGTCTCAAAAAAAAAGCCCCCCCCCCCAATATTTCCCAGTTCCACCTCTCAGTCAGTGAGTCAGGGATCCCCCCACAGCCCTGTGGCAAACCTCTTCCTGGGTTTCTGGAGCCCCTGATCTTGCTAAACCACCTCCATTCCAAGCTGTTCTGATCCTTGGTCCTGGGGTTCCCCAGGGTTCCCCACACGTACATCCTCCCTACCTCCGCCCCCCTCCCCAGGTCACATTGATGTCTCTGAGATCCAACAGAGTTTCCGAGCTCTCGGCATTTCCATCTCACTGGAGCAGGCGGAGAAAATTCTACACAGGTGAGTCACTGGGGATCTGGAATCTCAGGTAACTCAGGACACAGTGACCCCTCGGCCATCTCTGTCTTCTGGGCTTCAGACCCAGTCCCAAGGAGGATATAGCTGAGAGGTTGCGGCTTTGAAGTCAGACAGATCTGGCTGGGTGCAGGGGCTCCCGTCTGTAATCCCAGCAGTTTGGGAGGCCAAGGAGGGCGGATCACTTGAGGCCAGGAGTTTAAGACCAGCTTGGCCAACATGGTGAAACCCCATCTTTACTAACAAAAACTAGCCAGGTGTGGTGGCACATGCCTATAATTCCAGCTACTTAGGAGGCTGAGGCACAAGAATTCCTTGAACCCAGGAAGCAGAGGTTGCAGTGAGCCAAGATCATGCCAGGGCACTCTAGCCTGGGTGACAGAGTGAGTCTCTGTCTGGAAAAAAAAAAAGGAAAAGAAAAATTCAAATTGAAGCCAGACAGATCTGGGACCAGTTGCCACTGAGCCTCAGTTTCCCCCTCTAGAAAATGAGGGTAATGCTGTGACATCTCCAGTAGGGTTGATATGACGAACTGAACCTCCCAAACTGTAAAACCTGGCAGAACCTCACCCCAGCCTAGCCCACCCCCAGGCGCTGAGCCTGTCCTCCCCCACCTTCCACCTGCCCCTCCTCCCCCCAGCATGGACCGAGACGGCACAATGACTATTGACTGGCAAGAATGGCGAGACCACTTCCTGTTGCATTCGCTGGAAAATGTGGAGGACGTGCTGTATTTCTGGAAGCATTCCACGGTGAGGTGGGGGTGGCTTTCCCAGGCTGAAGGCTGTGCCCTCTTCCCCAGGGCAGGCCTTGCTCCAGTCTCCTAGGGCTTGGATGAGCTGGGCCAGGACTCTCAGAAGAAGGCCCTGGCAGCAGCTGAGGAATGAGGATCTGTTCCTCTCTTCCCCCACTTGGGGTTCAAGGGTCCTGTTGGGGACATTTCTGCTGTCTGATTGGAGCGCAGCCCTTGAGACTTACATGGGGCCTCTGGGGACAGCGTGTGGGGGTTGCGGGTGCAGGGAAGAAAGAGCTCACCAGATGGGGTGCCAGGCCTCCCACCCTCCACCCACACAGCTCCCTTCTGCTGGGTTCTCTGCCTGGATAAATGATTCTACTGCTGAACAGAATTGTTCAAAAACCACGGCCTTCAGAGGATCTAGTGGGAGCCACTAGAGAGGGTGGTGGGGGTTTGCTCTAGACCCCTGGTTCTTGGGTGAACCATCTATGAGCAGTGCATCTGGTGGGATCTGATGGCATCTGGAGGGGGATCCACCTGTGGGATTTGGTGAGAACCTCTTTGGAGATCCAGAGATTCCAACCCCAGAGGATTCATGGGGACCCTGGTTGGAAATTCTGTACTCCAGATGGGAGACGATTCCTGCAAGGGGATTTGCTTTGGAGGAGATCCCTCTGAGATCTGGTGGCTCCCAAAGGATCTGCTGGAGTCCTTACATGGGTGGTGCCCTGGAATATCTCGTATAGCCCTGGAGGGATCTTCTGGAATCCTTACATGGAAGACTCTTGAGTGGGATCCTTCAGTAGAATCTCATTTGCCCTGGGATCTTTTTCTGTTAGAGACAGGGTCTTACTCTGTTGCCCAGGCTGAAATGCAATGGTGTGATCATAGCAGCTTCGAACCCCTGGGCTCAAGCAATCCTCCCACCTTCGCCTCCTGAGTAGCTGGGACTATAGGCACACGCCCAGCTAATTTTTGTAGAGATGGGATCTTGCTTTGTTGCCCAGGCTGGTCTTGAACTACTGGCCTCAAGGGATTCTCCCATCTTGGACTCCCAAAGTGCTGGGACAAAAGGTGTAAGCTACTGCACCCAGCCTGGAGGGATCTTTATGTCACAGATACTTGAATAGGATCCTTTAGTGGGATCTGGCAGATCCTTGGGTGGGATTTGGTAGTAGTTTCCAAGAGGGATGTTAGGATCTTATAAGGAGGCTGCTAGGTTAGATGCTTTGGTGACACCTGGTAGGACCCAGCAGGACTCTTCTGGGGTCTCCAAGCAAGAGTCATTGGCAGATTCTACAGTATGCTGGGATTTGTGGAGGAGACTCCCCTATTTAGGACTGAGTCACATCTCCCTATCCCTGCCGTGGCATGACACCCCCAGCACCTGTATCCTCAGGTCCTGGACATTGGCGAATGCCTGACAGTGCCGGATGAGTTCTCAAAGCAGGAGAAGCTGACAGGCATGTGGTGGAAGCAACTGGTGGCTGGCGCAGTGGCAGGTGCCGTGTCACGGACAGGCACAGCCCCTCTGGACCGCCTCAAGGTCTTCATGCAGGTGAGGGGCCCTGGAGAGACCTGCCCCCGCCCCTAGGCCTGACACCTTGGAGGGGACCTCCAAGCTGTTGTCTCCCCATTCAGGTCCATGCCTCAAAGACCAACCGGCTGAACATCCTAGGGGGCCTTCGAAGCATGGTCCTCGAGGGGGGTGTCCGCTCCCTGTGGCGCGGCAATGGTATTAATGTACTCAAGATTGCCCCTGAGTCAGCTATCAAGTTCATGGCCTATGAGCAGGTGAGGGCAGGTACAGGGAGGAGTATGCTTGGCACAGGAAAGACTGGGCTGTACATAAAGATTTACGGATTGGCTTGGGGGTTTGGGATGAACACAGGTCCCCAGGATTGGACATCTGCTCCCCTGCATGAATGCCCACAGCAGACCAGTTCTGTGGAACCAGGAGAACAGTGGAATGCAAGGAAGGCTCAACCCCCAGTCCTAACCATCCCTGTGTCTCTCCACCTCAGATCAAGTGGGCCATCCTGGGGCAGCAGGAGACGCTGCATGTGCAGGAGCGCTTCGTGGCTGGCTCCCTGGCTGGTGCCACAGCCCAAACCATCATTTACCCCATGGAGGTGAGAAGGAGGGACCCCAGTGGAGGCCCCATGGCAGGGTAGGGGGCCTACTGTACCCATCTCACTCCACATTTTATGATATGCATTGGGATGATACCTTTGTCTCTCTCTGACTTAGAGTATAGCTCATCAGAGTAATGCTATTTCATGTGTAGCCTGTCTGGGTATTACAACTGAGATATAATTTCTGGGAAAGGTAGAGTCAGTTACCCCTGTTTGGATGGTAGTCATGAAAGCCAGCTGTTGATGAATATGCCTCTTCTAAGGATAGCGTGTCCTAGCTACATGTTTTCAGATAAATTATTTCAGGTTTCAGGTTATACAGCATATTGTCTGGATTCTGAAAGTGACAGAAAACTTAAATCATGTCAGCCAGGTGTGGTATCTCACACCTATAATCCCAGCACTTTGGGAGGCCTCAGGTGAATCACTTGAGGTCACGAGTTTGAAACCAGACTGACCAACATGGTGAAACACCATCTCTACTAAAAATACAAAAATTAGCTGGCATGGTGGTGGGCGCCTGTTATCACAGCTACACGGGAAGCTGAGGCAGGAGAATGGCTTGAACCTGGGAGGCAGAGGTTGCAGTGAGCCAAGATCCTGTCACTGCACTCAGCCTGGGCAAGAGAGCAAGACTCTGTTTTAAAAAAAAAAAAAAAAAAAACCGCCGGGCGCGGTGGCTCAAGCCTGTAATCCCAGCACTTTGGGAGGCCGATGCAGGTGGATCACGAGGTCGAGAGATCGAGACCATCCTGGTCAACATGGTGAAACCCCGTCTCTACTAAAAATACAAAAAAATTAGCTGGGCATGGTGGCACGTGCCTGTAATCCCAGCTACTCCGGAGGCTGAGGCAGGAGAATTGCTTGAACCCAGGAGGCGGAGGTTGCGGTGAGCCGAGATCGCGCCATTGCACTCCAGCCTGGGTAACAAGAGCGAAACTCCGTCTCAAAAAAAAAAAAAAAAAAAAAAAAAACAAACCTTAAATTATGTCAACAAAGTCTAGAGATGAGCATTTCAGGCCTGGGATGGTAGCTTCAGAGTGTCAGAGATTCAAGGTCTTTCTGTCTATCTTGTTATACAACCTCATGGACCAGTGTGGCTGCCTGGGCTCCTTTCATCACATTGCACATTCCAGCCAAGATGGAAGAAGTGACAAAAGAGGAAACACCTTCTCACTTCTAAGGATGCTTTCTGAACCTTATGTATCTCTTTCTCTTCCTTCTCTTTCTTTGGCTAGGATGTAGTGACATAGCCCCATACCCAGGGTCTCTGGGAAATGTAGTCTTTATTTCTAGTGGCTATGTGCTTAATGAAAGTTACGGTTTCTGTTATGAAGGAAGAAAGGAATAAGATACTTGGGGTCTGGGCATGATGGCTCAGGCCTGTAACCCCACACCTTTGGGAGCTGGAGATAGGAGGATCGCTTGAGCCCAGGAGTCTGAGACCAGCATGGACAACATAGCGAGCCTCCATCTCTTTTTTTTTTTTTAAATCTAATTTAATTTTTTTTTTTAATTGAGGCAGGGTTTCACCATGGTCTCGATCTCTTGACCTCGTGATCCACCCGCCTCAGCCTCCCAAAGTGCTGGGATTACAGGCGTGAGCCACCCACTGCGCCCAGCCCAAGCCCCCATCTCTACAAAAATAACCAAAAGCCTGGGTGTGGTGGCTTATGCCTATAATCTCAGCACTTTGGGAGGCTGAGGCAGGTGGATCACCTGAGGTCAGGAGTTTGAGACCAGCCTGGCCAACATGGTAAAACCCCATCTCTACTAAAATACAAAAGTTAGCCAGGTGTGGTGGCGGGAGCCTGTATTCCTAGCTACTTGGGAAGCTGAGGCACGAGAATCGCTTGAACCCAGGAGACAGAGATTGTGATAAGCCAAGATTTCGCCACTGCACTCCAGCTTGGGCAATAGTATGAAACTTTGTCTCAAAAAAAAAAAAGAAGCCGGGCGCGGTGGCTCAAGCCTGTAATCCCAGCACTTTGGGAGGCTGAGGCGGGTGGATCAGGAGATCGAGACCATCCTGGTCAACAAGGTGAAACCCTGTCTCTACTAAAAATACAAAAAATTAGCTGGGCATGGTGGTGCGTGCCTGTAATCCCAGCTACTCAGGAGGCTGAGGCAGGAGAATTGCCTGAACCCAGGAGGCGGAGGTTACAGTGAGCCGAGATCGCGCCATTGCACTCTAGCCTGGGTAACAAGAGCGAAACTCCATCTCAAAAAAAAAAAAAAAAAAAGAGAAACAAACAAACAGAAATAACCAAAAAAAATAAAAGAAAGATACCAGGAGACAGTTTCTGGTGGTGCCACATGCGTATACTTTGGTAGCTGTAACTATTTCTAGGTATAGAGATTTGGGGATGGCAGAAGATTCTGGAGTAGGTGGTTTTTAAAATTCAGTTGTTCTCAGGGTATCTGCTTCCAGGAGTAGCGATTTCTAGGTGTCTTCATTCCTGGATGTAGCAATTGGGTGGGGTCAGCTTTTCCAGGGATAACCAGGTTCTCCCTAGGTACTGAAGACGAGGCTGACCTTGCGCCGGACAGGCCAGTACAAGGGGCTGCTCGACTGTGCCAGGCGGATCCTGGAGAGGGAGGGGCCCCGTGCCTTCTACCGCGGCTACCTGCCCAACGTGCTGGGAATCATCCCCTACGCGGGCATCGACCTGGCCGTCTACGAGGTCTGTGGGCAGCCCGCCCCTCCGTCCCTGCTCCCCTCTGGGATATGTCCACAGAGCACCCCTTCTCCTTTCCCTGGGGCTGGCTCTCCCTCCGATAGCTAGAGAAAGACAGACATGAAGTGAGGAGCACCCTGGGCATGGGAATCCTGGGGGAGCCTTAGGGGTATGGGACTCTCCCATTTCTCCATTTAGCTTTGATGAGCAGTTCAGCCTTACCAGGTTACCTGAGAGTCAGGGTTCACTCTAGCTGAGAGAACCAGAAGAGCAGGCAAAGATGACAAAAATGAGCAGGGAGTGGTGGTGTGTGCTTGTAATCCCAGCTACTCAAGAGGCTGAGGCACGAGAATTGCTTGAGCCTGGGAGGTGGAGGTTGCAGTGAGCCCACTCACGCTACTGCACTCCAGCCTGGGCAACAGAGCGAGACTCCTCAAAAAAAAAGGAGGCAAATCATGATGGCTCACACCTGTCATCCCAGCACTTTGGGAGGCTGAGGTGGGCGGATCACCTGAGGTCAGGAGTTCAAGACCAGCCTGACCAACATGGAGAAACCCCAGCTCTACTAAACATACAAAATTAGCTGGGTGTGGGGGGCCCGCGCCTATAATCCCAGCTACTTGGGGAAGCTGATTCTCCCAGTGGCGAATCACTTGAATTCGGGAGGCAGAGGTTGCGGTGAGCTGAGATCATGCCATTGCACTCCAGCCTGGGCGACAAGAAACTCCGTCTCAAAAAAAAAAAGAAAAGAAAAAAGCAGGCAAAGATGAGTCTCAAGGACATCCAACTTCCCTGAAACATGTGTCATACCCAGCCTCTGCCACTAAGCCAATGTCATCTTCAGGGCCTGCCCTTTTGAGCATCTGCTGTTACCGTAACAACCACACCTAAGCACTGGCATCATGAGACCTTTATTGCCAGAGGCAGGTGCTGAGTTCTTGCTGTTTCTCTTCCAGAGGCCACATCTGTTGCTTTTACCTTCTCCTAGTGGGATCGCCAGGTCCCCACCAATTAGGATGGTCCTGGATGTCCCCAAGCGTTCCTCCCAAAACCTTTGTATGCAAGACAGAGCCTGCTTCGTGGGCATGTGACCTGTGAAGTCACAAAAGGACCCAATGCTCAGAAGGGCCCTATGCCTGATTTAGTGCTCTGCTGCTGCCGTATTGGAATTATTATTGTTATTATTATTTGAGATGGAGTCTCACTCTTGTTGCCCAGGCTGGAGTGCAATGGCACAATCTCGGCTCACTGCAACCTCCACCTCCCGGGTTCAAGTGATTCTCCTGCCTCAGCCTCCTGAGTAGCTGGGATTATAGGTGTACACCACCATGCCTGGCTAATTTGTGTGTTTTTAATAGAGGTGGGGTTTCACTATGTTGGCTAGGCTGGTCTCAAACTCCTGACCTTAAATGATTCACCTGCCTTGGCCTCCCAAAGTGCTGGGATTACAAGCGTGAGCCACCCCACCAGGCCTGAAATTCTAAATTTTTTCTTTCTTTCGAGACAGACTCTTGCTCTGTCACCCAAGCTAGAGTGTGGTGGCACAATCTTGGCTCACTCCAGCCCCCACTTCCCAGGTTCAAGGGATCTTCCTGCCTCAGCCTCCCCAGTAGCTGGGATTACAAGTGACCATGACCACGCCTGCCTAATTTTTGTATGTTTAGTAGAGACGGGTTTCGCCATGTTGCCTGGACTGATCTCAAACTCCTGACCTTAGGTGATCCCCCCACCTCAGCCTTCCGAAGTGCTGGGATAGGCATGAGCCACTGTGCCTGGCCAATAATTTTTGCACAAGGGACCCCCACCCTTTTACATTTTGCACTGGATCCTGCAAATGATGTGGCTGATTCTAATCTAATAGATGGTTCATGCCATCCCTACCCGCCCTCCCCATCAGCCAACATCTAGATGATCAAACGAGACAAGACTGTTGCTCATTCATTCATTTTGTTCCTTTTTTCTTTTCTTTTTGAGATAGAGTCTCGCTTTGTCACCAGGCTAGAATGCAGTATCACTCACTTCACTGGAGCTCACCGCAACCTCCGCCTCCTGGGTTCAAGCCATTCTCCTGCCTCAGCCTCCCAAGTAGCTGGGACTACAGGCATGTGCCACCACACCCAGCTGATTTTTGTATTTTTAGTAGAGATGGAGTTTCACCATGTTGGCCAGGATGGTCTCGATCTCTTGACCTCGTGATCAGCCCAAAGTGCTGGGATAATAGGCGTGAGCCACCGTGCCTGGCCCATTTGTTTCTTTATTTGGTTGTTCACTCATTCGCTTAGTGACTATTTCCTGAGCATCTGCTTTGCGCTAGGTATTGTGTGGATTGTTGTAGATGCTGAGCCGAATGAGACCAGCATGGTCCCTGCCACCCTGGAATGGCCATTCCCATAAACAAGGCAGGCAATCAACCAGCAAATAAGATAGTTTCAGTTCCTAGAAAAGCTCTCAGAACATCACAAGACAGGATTTGTCATCTTCAGTAACAGTGGGCGGGAGGGTGGTTGAGGAACGCCTCCAAGTAGGTGACGCTGAAGCCATGGGTTAGGCATATCATCACAAGGCAATGTGCACAAACCTACTGCCCAGGTCTGGAAGCAGGAACAAACTTGGCCTTTTGAAGGAGTGGACGTGTTTGGTAGCTGGGGGGAACTAATCAGGGCCGGAGACAGGCTCTTCCAAGTGCAATAGGAAGCCATTAAGAGTTGTGAGAAGAGGCCAGGTGCGGCGGCTCACACCTGTAGCCAAGGCAGATGGGTCACCTGAGGTCAGGAGTTCAAGGCCAGCCTGGCCAACATGGTAAAACCCCATCTCTACTAAAAATACGAAAATTAGCCAGGCACAGTGGCAGGCACCTATAATCCCAGCTACTCAGGGTGCTGAGGCAGAAGAATTGCTTGAACCCAGGGTGGGGTGCAGAGGTAGCAATGAGCCGAGATCTTACCACTGAACTCCAGCCTGGGTGGCAGAGCAAAAAACTCTGTCTCAAAAAAATTTTAACAGAGTTGTGAGTAGAAATAAGATGAGGTCATGTGCAGTGGTTTGTGCCTGTAATCCCAGGACTTTGGGAGGCCAAGGCAGGAGGACTGCTTGAGCCCAGGAGTTTGAGACCAGTCTCTTCAAAAACATTTAAAATTTAGTCAGGTGTGGTGATGCACACCTGTAGTCCCAGCTACTCAGGAGGCTGAGATGGGAGAATTGCTTGAGCCCGGTAGGCAGAGGTTGCAGTGAACTGTGATCACATCAGTGAACTCTCCAGCTTCAGCAACAGAGCAAGACCCCATCTCAAAAAAGAAAAGGAAGGAAGATATAACCTTATTTAATACATTCTTCACCCAAAAATGGACTTTAGACATCTAAGAGGTTTTAGAAACTCTGTACCCTCTTAGAGTTTCAGAATCTGTGTTTGTCCCTTGAATGCTCTAAGAAGTCCCTGAGTAAAGTGATTTCACTTTTTTTGTTTTTAGCCCAGGGCTGGCCATAGTAATCTAGTCTTTAGAACTGTTTTGTGTGGTTTGTTTCCTTTATTTGAGACAGTCTCAGTCTGTCACCCAGGCTGGAGTGCAGTGGTATAATCTTGGCTCACTCCTACCTCTGCCTCCTGGATTTAAGCAAAATTCTGCCTCATCCTCCCAAGTAGCTGGGATTACAGGTGCGCACCACCACACCTGGCTAATTTTTGTATTTTTAGTGGAGACAGGGTTTCACCATGTTGGTCAGGCTGGTCTTGAACTCCTGACCTGAGGTGATACACCCACCTTGGCCTCCCAAAATCCTGGGATTACAGGCATGAGCCACCACACCCGGCCATCTTTTGAACTTCCTTTTGACAGATTGCTCTTAATAACCCGTTAAACATCTATTCGGCAAATACTGTTCTAGACCCAAAAGGAAGCTTCTAAAATTGCAAAGGCAATTATGGTAAGTCCTAGCTTATTTTATCCGGTCTGCACCTGGGCTAGGCATTACTAATCCATCACAGCACTGAGTTCCTCTCAACACAATTCCAGTTTCAGGCAGCAGATTCCAGTGGATTAGGATTGGCACAGGAAATGAAACATAAGACTCTCCCAGCCACAAGGCAAAGGAGGTCTTGTTCATACAATCGCCTTGGCAGAAGGCTTCAGAAGGGATTAGCCACCATAAAGTCTTCAAGTGCTCAGTTCTAGATTCACATGCAGCTGTGAATGTTGGGTCTCACATTTATTTTGTAGTTTTGGGCAATTAACTTCCCCTGAGCCTCAGATTCTTTTCTCTAAAATAGAGATAATAGGGCCAGGCATGGTGGCTGGGATTACACCTGTAATTCCAGCACTTTGGAAGTCTAAGGCAGCAGATCACTTGAGATCAGGAGTTGGAGACCATCCTGGCCAACATGGTGAAACCCCATCTCTACTAAAAATATAAAAATCAGGCCAGGCACGATGGCTCACGCCTATAATCCCACTACTTTGGGAGGCCAGGGTGGGTGGATCACGAGGTCAAGAGATCGAGACCAACCTGGCCAACATGGTGAAACCCTGTCTCTACTAAAAATACAAAAATTAGCTGGGCATCATGGTGGCTCGCTCCTGTAGTCCCAGCTACCTGGGAGGCTGAGGCTGGAGAATCACTTGAACCCAGGAGGCGGAGGTTGCAGTGAGCCAAGATTGCACCACTGCACTCCAGCCTGGTGACAGAGTGAGACTCTGTCTCAAAAAAAAAAAAAAATATATCAGCCACACATGGTGGTGTGTGCCTGCAATCCCAGCTACATGGGAGGCTGAGGCAGGAGAATCACTTGAACCCAGGAGGCAGAGGTTGCAGTGAGCCAAGATCATGCCACTGCACTCCAGCTTGGGCAACAGAGCAATACTCTGTTTCAAAAAGAAAAAAGAAAAGAAAAATGCAAAAAATGGCCAGGCGTGGTGGCTCACACCTGTAATCCCAGCACTTTGGGAGGCTGAGGTGGGCAGATCACGAGGTCAGGAGATAGAGACCATCCTGGCATGGTGAAACCCTGTCTCCACTAAAATACAAAAAAATAGCCGGCATCGTGGTGTAAGCCTGTAGTCCCAGCTACTCGGGAGGTTGAAGCAGGAGAATCACTTGAACCCGGGAGGCAGAAGTTGCAGTGAGTCGAGATTGCATCACTGCACTCCAGCCTGGCAACAGAGCAAGACTCCATCTCAACAACAACCACCAAAAAAAAAAAAAAATGCAAAAAATTAGCTGAGCTTGGTGGCACATGCCTCTAATCCCAGCTATTCAGGAGGCTGATGCACGAGAATCGCTCGAACCTCAGAGGTGGAGGTTGCAGTGAGCCGAGATAGTGCCATTGCACTCCAGCCCGGATGACAGAATGAGACTGTTTGAAAAAACAATAATAGGCCAGGCGTGATGGCTCATGCCTGTAATGCCAGCACTTTGGGAGGCCCAAGGCAGGCAGATCACCTGAGATCAGAAGTTCGAGACCAGTGTGACCAACATGGAGAAAAACCATCTCTACTAAAAATACCAAATGAGCTGGTCCAGGTCGTGCACACCTGTAATCCCAGCTACTGGGGAGGCTGAGGCAGGAGAATTGCTTGAACCTGGGAGGTGGAGATTGCGGTAAGCCAAGATCACGCCATTGCACTCCAGTGTCACCAACAAGAGTGAGACTTCATCTGAAAAACTGATCATAATAATAATAACCAGCTGGATGTGGTGGTGCACACCTGTAATCCTGGTTACTTGGGAGGCTGAGGTGGGAGGATCACCTGAGCCCAGGAGGCAGAGGTTGCTGCGAGAGCTGAGACTGCACCACTGTACTCCAACCTGGGTGACGGAGCGAGACCCTGTCTCAATAATAATAGTTTTGGTCTTAGCTTGAGATCCTTCCAAAACAGACCTGGAAACTGGGCAGTGAGGGCAAGTGATTTATTGGGGCAGTAATCAGACAGGGAGTCCATGGATACAGGATGAGTATGTTAGTTTCCTAGGACTGTTGTAACAAAGTATCGCAAACTTAAAACAACAGGAAGTTATTGTTTCTTTTGGCTTCAAACGACAGAAAGGTACTGTCTCTCAGTTCTGGAGGCCAGAGTGTAAAATCGAGGTGTCAGCAGAGCCATACTCCCTCTCAAACTTACAGGAGAGAATGCTTCCTTCTTTCAGTTTCTGCTTGTTCCCAGCAGCCCTGGGCATTCTTTGGCTTGTAGATACATTCACTCAAATCTCTGCCTCTGCTGTCATTTGGCTGTCTTTCTCTGTGTGTGTCTCTGGCTGGAGAGCTACTCACCCTCCCGAGTAGCTGGACTATGGCTGGAGACCAGCCATACTGGACTAAGGGTCTACTTTACTACCCTACTCATCTTTTTTTTTTTTTTTTTTGAGACGGAGTTTCGCTCTTGTTACCCAGGCTGGAGTGCAATGGCACGATCTCGGCTCACCGCAACCTCCGCCTCCTGGGTTCAGGCAATTCTCCTGCCTTAGCCTCCTGAGTAGCTGGAATTACAGGCACGCGCCACCATGCCCAGCTGATTTTTTGTATTTTTAGTAGAGATGGGGTTTCACTATGTTGACCAGGATGGTCTCGATCTCTTGACCTCATGATCCACCCGCCTCGGCCTCCCAAAGTGCTGGGATTACAAGCGTGAGCCACTGAGCCCAGCCTACCCTACTCATCTTTTTTTTTTTTTTTTTTTTTTTTTTTTTTTTTTTTTGAGACGGAGTTTCGCTCTTGTTACCCAGGCTGGAGTGCAATGGCGCGATCTCGGCTCACCGCAACCTCCGCCTCCTGGGTTCAGGCAATTCTCCTGCCTCAGCCTCCTGAGTAGCTGGGATTACAGGCACGCACCACCATGCCCAGCTATTTTTTTTGTATTTTTAGTAGAGACGGGGTTTCACCATGTTGACCAGGATGGTCTCGATCTCTTGACCTTGTGATCCACCCGCCTCGGCCTCCCAAAGTGCTGGGATTACAGGCTTGAGCCACCGCGCCCGGCCACCCTACTCATCTTAACTAACTATATCTGCAAAGATCCGATTTCCAAAGAAAGTCACCATTTTTTTTTTTTTTTTTTCTTTTTTTGAGATGGAGTCTGTCACTTCGGCTGGAGTGCAGTAGGGCTTTCTTGGCTCACTGCAGCCTCTGCCTCCTGAGTTCAAGCAATTCTCCTGCCTCAGCCTCCTACAGAGCTGGGTTTACAGGTGTGTGCCACTGTGCCTGGCTAAGTTTTGTATTTATAGTAGAGACAGGTTTCACCATGTTGGTCAGACTGGTCTCAAACTCCTGACCTCGTGATCTGCCTGCCTCGGCCTCTCAAACTGCTGGGATTACAGGTGTGAGCCACTGTGCCTGGCCAGAAGGTCACCTTCTACAGTACTAGGGGTTAGGTCATCAACATGCCCCACCCCACACAATGGGGAACATGATTCAACCCGTAACAGTATGTTATCAAGCAAGTTACCATTCCTAGCATATAGAGCTCCAGCCCTCTGGAGACCTCTGGGAGGCAGCATAAGACACACTGCACCAGAGAGGTGAGGGAGCTGAGGTATTGATACACCAAGTCAGTCGTCTGAGGGTTGCATCTGGAGATGGTAATTACCCAACGCTTCCTGTCCATTCCTAAGTGGTCAGAGTAGGCTGGCCTGGGTTCAGAGAAAGTCCACAAGCAAAATATTAGGGTAGATGCTGGCAGTAAGACGTCAGCAGGTCTGAACTGGAGTGGGAAGGGATGGAGGTGGTGCACCCACAGCATTTGCCACAGGCACTGTCCTTGGAAAGTGTTTTTGTTGTTGTTGTTGTTGTTGTTGTTGTTGTTTGTTTGAGATAGAGTCTTGCTCTTGTTGCCCAGGCTGGAGTGCAATGGCGCAATCTTGCCTCACTGCAACCTCCACCTCCCCGGTTCAGGCGATTCTACTGCTTCAGCTTCCTGAGTAGGTGGGATTATAGGTGCCTGCCACCGTGCCTGGCTAATATTTGTATTTTTAGCAGAGACGGGGTTTCACCATGTTGGCCAGGCTGGTCTTGAACTCCTGACCTTAAGTGATTCACCTGCCTGAGCCTCCCAAAATGTGTTGGGATTATAGGTGTGAGCCACCAGGCCCAGCTTTTTTTGGGGGGTGGGGGGACACTGAGTCTCACTCTTGTCACCCAGGCTGGAGTGCATCACAGCTCACAGCAGCCTTGAATTCCTGGGTTCAAGCAATCCTCCCACCCCAGCCTCCTGAGTAGCTGGGACCACAGGCATACACCGTCACATCCAGGTTTGTTCGTTTGCTTGCTTTTGTAGAGACAGAGTCTTGCTATGTTGCCTAGGCAGGTCTTGGACCCCTGGGCTCAAATGATCCTCTTGCCTCGGCCTCCCAAAGTGCTGGGATTATCAACGTAAGCCACCATGCCCAGCCTTTTGTTGCTGTTGTTGTTTTTAATGTTTTCTTTGCCCGTCTTGAAGCAAACAAGTTATAAACTTAGTGTCTTAAAGCAACACAAATGTATTATCTTACACATCTGGAGGTCAGAAATCCAAAATGGGAAGGTTTTTTTTTTTTTTTTTGAGACGGAGTTTTGCTCTTGTTACCCAGGCTGGAGTGCAATGGCGCGATCTCGGCTCACCGCAACCTCCGCCTCCTGGGTTCAGGCAATTCTCCTGCCTCAGCCTCCTGAGTAGCTGGGATTACAGGCACGCGCCACTATGCCCAGCTAAATTTTTGTATTTTTAGTAGAGACGGGGTTTCACCATGTTGACCAGGGTGGTCTTGATCTCTTGACCTTGTGATCCACCCGCCTCGGCCTCCCAAAGTGCTGGGATTACAGGCTTGAGCAACCGCACCTGGCCCCAAAATGGGAGTTTTACTGCGCTTTATAAAATCGAAATATTGGCAGGACTGTGGTCCTTGTGGAGGCTCCAGAAGAAAATCTGTTTCTTTGCCTTTAAAAAGCCTGTAGAGGCCACCTGCACTTCTTGGCTTGTGTTTTCTTCCATCTTCAAAGCCAGCAGCCTAGCATCTTCCAAACTCTCGCTTGTGCCTCTGTCTTTACACCTACTTTTCTAAGTCTTCGAAGGACCCTTGTGCTGGGCACGGTGACTCATGCCTGTAATCCCAGCACTTTAGGAGGCCAAGGCGGGTGGATTACCTGAGATCAGGAGTTCAAGACCAATATGGTGAAACCTGTCTCTACTAATAATATAAAAATTAGCAGGGGGGCCAAGCGTAGTGGCTCATGCCTGTAATCCCAGCACTTTGGGAGGCTGAGGGGGGCAGATCATGAGGTCAGGAGATCAAGACCATCCTGGCTAACATGGGGAAAGCCTGTCTCTACTAAAAATACAAAAAATTAGCCAGGCATGGTGGCACACGCCTGTAATCCCAGCTACTTGGGAGGCTGAGGCAAGAGAATCACTTGAACCCAGGTGATGGAGGTTGCAGTGAGCCAAGATCACACCACTGAACTTCAGCCTGGGTGACAGGGTGAGACTCCATCTCAAAAAAAATAAAATTACACAGGCGTGGTGGCACAGGCTGAGGCAGGAGAATCACTTACCCGGGAGGCGGATGTTGCAGTCAGCCAAGATCGTGCCATTGCACGCAACAAAAGTGAAACTTTATCTCCAAAAAAAAGGGAGGAGGGAGCCTTTGTGCCAGGCATGGGGGCTCATGCCTGTAATCCCAGCACTTTGAGAGGCTAAGGCGGGAGGATTACTTGAGCCCAGTAGTTCGAAACCCGCCTAGGCAGCGTAATGAGACTCTATCTTTATAAAAAAGAAAAATAATTTAAAAAAAGAAAAGAAGGACCCTTGTGATGACATTGGGCCACTCAGATAATCCAAAATAATCTCCTCATCTCAAAATGCTTAACTGAATTGCATCTGCAAAGAAAGTCCTTTGTGTCAACTTGGGTAACATATGCACAGGTTCCGAGATTAGGGCATGGTCAGTACAGGGGACTCGTATTCCACCTACCAGAGAGTGTCCAGGTGAGGCCTTGGTGAGGGGACACAGGGAAAGGGCTGGACCAGCCCCTGGGAAGTATGAGATCCTCAGCTAGTAGCAGCCATTATGGGATTCAGAAGTGGTCAGCAAGGCCTTTGAGGCCAGGGTCCTGGTGTCACCCACCCCAAACTTCCCTACTCCTCCACTCCAGACCCTGAAGAACTGGTGGCTTCAGCAGTACAGCCATGACTCAGCCGACCCGGGCATCCTCGTGCTCCTGGCCTGCGGTACCATATCCAGCACCTGCGGCCAGATAGCCAGTTACCCCCTGGCCCTGGTCCGGACCCGTATGCAGGCACAAGGTGAGGCCTGGGTGGGAGGATGGGGTAGGGGAGTGGTCTCATCATTTGGGCCCCGGCTCCTCCCAGGTAAAGCCCTGGGCTGGGACCCTCCTAGATTTGGATGGTCTACTCTGGGCCTCAGTTTCCCCATTTGTGACATTGAAATGGGAGTCCTTTACTTTCATGGAGCTGAGGATTAATTAGGAAAACAGGTGCACAGAGTACCAGAAGAGATCCCTTGCAGAGTTAGCTGGGATGCCACTGCTGGCAAAGGTCTAGCCTTTCCAGGCTGGTAACTTGAGCTCTAATTTGCAAGCCTGTATTACCGGGAGCGGGAGGCTAGGAGCAGGGGTAAGGAGCAGTCAGGGCCAGTCTGGTTATTGTTTTTGTCTGTATTTTTTTTAATGAATTATTTCCCCTCTGTCTCCTCCACCACTACCTGCCCATTCTCCCTGAATCTGTTTTGAGAATTTTCTTGGGCATTTTAGTGTTTGTGTTTTCTGACTTTCACTGGGGATGTGTCAGTGCACAAGATGGACACGGTCCTCACCCTCATAGAGCTCACAGGCTGGAGAGGAAGGAAGATACCAAATAAATCATTCTGGAATTAAGTATTGATTTAGGGTTGTATAAAGGGGAGGAGAAGGCTGGTCACAGTGGCTCGCTTCTGTAATCCCAGCACTTTGGGAGGCCAATGAGGAAGGATTGTTTGAGGCCAGGAGTTTGAGACCAGCCTGAGCAATATAGCAAGACCCCGTCTTTAAAAAAAAAAAAAAGAAGAAGAAATAAAAAAGCCAGGTGTGGTGGTATATGCACCTGTAGTCCCAGCTACTTGGAAAGCTGAGGCCAGAGGATCACTTGAGCCAGGTGTTTGAGGCTGCAGTGAGCTATGCTTATGCCACTGCACTCCAGCCTGGGTGACAGAGGGAGACCCTGTCTCAAAAAAAGTGGGTGGGAGCCAGATGCAGTGGCTCACACCTGTCATCTAGCATCTTGGGAGCCCAAGGCAGGTCAATCAGCAGAGGTCAGGAGTTCGAGACTAGCCTGACCAACATGGCAAAACCCTGTCTCTACTAAAAATAAAAAAATCAGCTGGGCATGGTGGCAGGCACCTGTAATCCCAGCTACTCGGGAGGCTGAGGCAGGAGAATCGCTTGAACCTGGGAGGCAGAGGTTGCAGTGAGACAGGATTGTGCCATTGCACTCCAGTCTGGGGTGCAATGAAGAAGCAAAACTCCGTCTCAAAAGAAACCAAAAAGAGTGGCTGGGAGGCAGGGAGGAGCCTGACTTAGACTGGAGCATCAGGGAGGGCTCCCCTGGAGAGCTGGCTCTGGGATAGGGATAGGGGATGGGAGGATGTCTAGGAGTCAACTGGGAAAAAAGGGAGGGAACGTGGCTCTGTCCTCTCCCACCAGGGACACCCATACCTGCTCCATTTCTAATTGTCCCCAAACTTGGGGTAAAAAGGTGAGCAGCCATTTCCAAGGTCAATACAGGTCTTGAGTCTGAGTGGTAGGTCCCACTGTTAGTCTAATGTCCTTCCCTCCTGCTGCAATGACACCACCTGACCCAACCCTGGGGGGCAGGAAGGGGAAGTGAAAAGGGAATGCTGGCCTTACCTGGCCCCCCCCGCCCCCTCCCAGCCTCCATCGAGGGCGGCCCCCAGCTGTCCATGCTGGCTCTGCTACGTCACATCCTGTCCCAGGAGGGCATGCGGGGCCTCTACAGGGGCATCGCCCCCAACTTCATGAAGGTTATTCCAGCTGTGAGCATCTCCTATGTGGTCTACGAGAACATGAAGCAGGCCTTGGGGGTCACGTCCAGGTGAGGGACCTGGAGCCCATCCCCCCCCGATTCATCAGCCCAGTCATGATGTCCCCCACACCTCAGCCACTGGAGACTGATGATCCAACCACAGGATCCCCACTCTTTGGCCACGAGATCCCAGCACCCAGATCCTGGATCCTAGACTAGTGTGGCCCAACCACTGGGTCATGGCATCCCCGTCCTCAGCCAGTAGATTCCAATACCCTAACTCCAGATCCCAGATCCCCCTGTAACCACAACTGTGGATCCCATACTTAAGCAACTCAAGTCTGCCACCCTAACCACAAGGTCCAAGATTATCCACACCCCAGCCCTTAATCCCCATCCCTGAAATCACTGGATCCTGCAGCCCCACATCCCAAGGTGGATCCCACGTTTCCCTGTTCCTCTACTGGGTCCTGGACCTCCATGTCTTAACCACTGTATCCCGCACAAATCAGTGAATGGATCCCGACACCCCAACCACAGGAGCACGAATTCCCAGTACCTCAGCACCCAGACCACAGCTCCCTCAGGCCCAGATCCAGTGTCCTCATGAAACGCTGGATCCTAGATCTCCAACCCCAGAACCCCATGCCTCGAGCCCTGGATCTCCAAGCTCAGCCACTGAATTCTGGACGTCAACAAACCTCAGCCACCGGATCCTGACAATCACAATGCCTAGATCCTGGGGGCCCCATCACTGGATCCCAGATCCCTTCACCCCATCCACTGGATTCCTGCATTGTTTTGTTTTGTTTTTCACCTCAACACTGGGTCTCAGATCCTTCTGCTCTGACTGCCAGATCCCTCCATCTCAAGCACTACACCTTCCACCCCAGCCACTAGGTCCCGGATTCCCAAGCCCCCACCCACTGGACTCTGGCTCCTAAAGCAATCGTGGGAGCCCCAGCAGCACAGCAAGTGGATCCTGGCAACTGCAGCTGCTGGATTCCAGATTCTAGATTCCCCCATCCCTCTAGCCAGTCCCTCGATGTTGAAACCTCATCTACTGAAGGCAGACCCTGATATTCGAAGGCACTGAATCCCAAGCCTTTAATCCTTGGTTTCTGATCCAAATCCTCCGGACGCCAGATCCCAAATGTTCAGGTCCCAAGCCTAGATCCTGGCAGCTCAAATCACAGCATCCCACATCCCACGCACACTGGAGCCCACAGCCAGCTTCTCATGACATGAAATTGAGTGGTCAAGGGAGCCTGTTGGGGAGGAAGCCCGGGTCCTGGCTCCAGAAAACCCTGGGGGATTGGTCGGAGGTCCTGATACAGCTCATCACCGGGCAGAGATGCACCTGCTGCAGGCTGCACGGATGCTGGATTCCCCCTCACCTCACTGCCTCTGCATGGCTGCCCTGCTCCCCTGGCCTGGTCCTGTGGGGAAACTGTTCCCTCGAACCACCCCACTCCCTGCCTCCGCACACGTGACAGCATCTTCTATCCCCTTTCTGCTTTCCAGGCGAATATTCCCAGAGCTGTGTCCCTCCAGAGGGTCCAGTCACTCACTCCTGGGGGCTGGCAAGGAGACAGTCTGAGGCCAGGGACACATGAAGGGGCATCCCTACCCCAGCACTGCCAGCCCCTCCCCAGGTTTTCAGAGTTGAAAGCCACGAGCAAATCGGCAAAGACCACCCTTCCCTAAACCCAAACACCCAATGATGCAAAAAAAAACAAAAACAAAAAACCCTGCAAATCCCCAAATTCATTCCAGATCTATTTTTCTACCAGAGAGAGGAGCAGAGTCCCCTCCCCATGCCCATACATTCTGCACTTCATAGTTGGATTCTGAGCTTAGGCAAATCGGGAGACCCCATGGAAGGACTTGGAAAGGGGAACTGGGATTTGGGGAGGGGCTGGAGGACTTCAGCACGCTTCCACCTCCTTCCACCTTCACCTCACCCCACCTCCCTGCCTGTGTGTGTCATTTCAAGGGAAAAGAACAAAAGGAATAAATTTTCTAAGCTCTTTTATTGTGGTTTTTACTGAAAAGGGGGTGAGTGGGCATGGGACCACCTAAGCTTACCCCTAAGGAAGGGACAAGGGGATGCTTCCCAACACACACAGTTCCAAGAGCCAGATGATTCCCTCATTGAGCCTCAGTTTCCACATCTATAAAATGGGAGCAGGGGAGGGTGTCCATGTTTATAACTCCTAAATTTTGTTGTTGTTGTTTTTTCAAATTACACAAGTATATCCATTTCTTAAAGCTGCCAGACTAAATTATCACAAACGGGGTAGCTTAAAATAATCGTGTGCGTGTGTGTGTGTGTGTGTGTGTGTGTGTGTGTGTGAGACACGCTCTGCAGCCCAGGTTAAAGGGCAGTGGTGTAATCATAGCTGACTGCAGCCTCCAATTCCTGGGCTCAAGCGATACTCCCACCTCAGCCTCCCGAGTATCTGGGACCACAGGGACCTGCACTGCTATGTCCAGCTAATTTTTTTTTTTTTTTTTTTTTTTTTTTTTGAGACAGAGTTTCACTCTCGTTACCCAGGCTGGAGTGCAATGGCACGATCTCAGCTCACCGCAACCTCTGCCGCCTGGGCTCAGGCAATTCTCCTGCCTCAGCCTCCCAAGTAGCTAGGTAGTAGCCACCTCCCATGGTGCGCGCCACCATGGCCAGCTAATTTTTTGTATTTTTAGTAGAGACGGGGTTTCACTATGTTGACCAGGATGGTCTCAATCTCTTGACCTCGTGATCCACCCGCCTCAGCCTCCCAAAGTGCTGGGATTACAGGCGTGAGCCACCACGCCCGGCCAATTTTTTTTTTTTTTTTAACGGAGTTTCACTCTTGTTGCCCAGGCTGGAGTACAACAGTGCAATCTCAGCTCACCACAACCTCCAGCTCCCAGGTTCAAGCAATTCTCCTGCCTCAGCCTCCCAAGTAGCTAGGATTACAGGCACGCACCACCACATTTGACTAATTTTATATTTTTAGTAGAGACGGAGTTTCTCCATATTGGCTAGGCTGGTCTCGAACTCCTGACCTCAGGTGATCCACCTGCCTTGGCCTCCCAAAGTGCTGGGATTATAGGCGTGAGCCACCACACCCAGCCTAATTTTTTTTTGTTTTTAATTGAGACAGGGTCTCGCTCTGTCGCCCAGGCTGGAGTGCAGTGGCACATCTCAGCTCACTGCAGCCTGTGCCTCCTGGGCTCAAGTGGTCCTCCCACCTCAGCCTCCCAAGTAGCTAGGACTACAGACGTGTACCACCATGCCCAGCTAACATTTTGTTTGTCGGTTTGCTTGCTTGTTTGTCATGAAGTCTCGTTCTGTCACCCAGGCTGGAGTGCAGTGGCACAATCTCAACTCACTGCAACCTCTGCCTCCTAGGTTCAAGTGATTCTCCCACCTCAGCCTCCCAAGCAGCTAGGACCACAGGCGTGTGCCACCATGCCTGGCTGCCTTGTTTGCTTGCTTATTTATTTATTTATTTATTTATGAGATGGAGTCTCACCCTGTCACCCAGGCTGGAGTGCAATGGTGTGATTTTGGCTCAGTGCAACCTCTGCCTTCCGGGTTCAAGTGACTCTCCTGCCTCAGCCTCCTGAGTAGCTGGGATTACAGGTGCGCCACCATGCCCGGCTAATTTTTGCATTTTTAGTAGAGACATGGTTTTGCCACATTGGCCAGGCTGGTCTTGAACTCCTGACCTTAGGTGATCTGCCCACCTCGGCCTCCCAAAGTGCTGGGATAACAGTTGTAAGCCACCATGCCAGGTCTAATTATAATTATTATTTCTTTTTTTGTGGAAATGGGATCTCAGCATGTTGCCTGGGCTCATGATAGACCCACCGGTCTGTCGCCTGCCTATCTTCATACTGTATTCTCCCTCATATGTATCTGTGTCTCTCTGCCCAAATTTCCATCTTTTTTTTTTTTTTTTTTTTTTTTTTTTTAATCGAGTCTCACTCTGCCACCCAGGCTGGAGTGCAGTGACACGATCTCGGCTCACTGCAGCCTCTATCTCCCAGGTTCAAATGATCTTCCTGCCTTAGCCTCCGGAGTAGCTGGGACTACAGGTGCACACCACCACGCCTGGCTAATTTGTGTATTTTTAGTAGAGATGGGATTTCACCATGTTGGCCTGGCTGGTCTCAAACTTCTGACCTCGGCCTCCCAAAATGCAAATTCTATCTCTTGTAAGGACAGCAGTCATCAGATTGGTGCCCCACACCAATCCAGTGTAACCTCATTTTAACTTGATTATATCTGCAAAGACTCTATTTCCAAATAAGGTCACATTCACAGGTTACAGAGTTTAGGGCTTGAACATGTCTTCTTGGGGGGCACAGTTGAACCTGCAATGAGCAATTCAAATTCACTGTAGAAAAAAAATAGAAAATTCAGTGTGGGTGGGGTGGCTCTCACCTATAAGTAATCCCAGCACTTTGGGAGGTCGAGGCGAGAGGATCTCTTGAGGCCAGGAGTTTAAGACCAGCCTGGGCAAGATGGCAAAACTCTGTCTCTCCTAAAGATATAAAAATTAGCTGGGCATGGTGGGAGGACGCCTGTAATCCCAGCTACTTGGGAGGCTGAGGCAGGAGAATCACTTGAACCTGGGAGGCAGAGGTTGTAGTGAGCCAAGATCTGTCTCAAATGAAAAAAAAAAAAAAAATTCACACTTCTTTTCCTGCCAGCAGAGGTGTTAAAAATATATATTTTGATAGAATTCACACTTTTGTGTAACCCCTCTCGTGTGTACTGGGTGGGTTTCTCTGACCAAGAGAGTACAATAGAAGTGATCCTACATCACTTCCAAGAGTTCATTATAAAAGACACCGTCGGCTGGGCACAGTGAATCACTCCTGTAATCCCAGCGCTTGGGGAGGCCGAGGCGGGCAGATCAGTTGAGGTCAGGAGTTCGAGACCAGCCTGGCAAACATGGTGAAACCCTGTCTCAACTAAAAATACAAAAATTAGTTGGGCTTGGTGGTACATGCCTGTAATCTCAGCTACTCCAGAGACTGAGGCAGGGGAATCACATGAACCCAGAAGGTGGAGGTTGCAGGGAGGCAGAGGTTGTAGTGAGCCGAGATCGTGCCACTGCTTTCCAGTCTGGACAACAGAGCAAGACTCAATCTCAAAAAAATAAATAAATAAATAAAAATAAAGGCCAGCGCAGGGGGCTCACACCTGTAATCCTAGCACTTTGGGAGGCCAAGACGGGTGAATTGCCTGAGGTCAGGAGTTCGAGACCAGCCTGAGCAACAAGGCAAAACCCTGTCTCTACTAAAAATACAAAACGTAGCCGGGTGTAGTGGCAGCTGCCTATAATCCCAGCTACTCAGGAGGCTGAGGCAGAAGAATTGCTTGAACCCAGGGGGGCAGAAGGTGCAGTGAGCCGAGATTGCAACACTTCACTCCAGCCTGGGCCAAAGTGAAACTCGATCTCAAAAAAAAAAAAAAAAAAAAAGGCTCACAGTGGCTGTAATCCCAGCACTTCAGGAGGCCAAGGCAGGTGGATCACCTGAGGTCAGGAGTTCAAAACCAGACTGACTAACATGTCTGTACTAAAAATACAAAAATTAGCTGAGCAGGGCGGCACACACTTGTAATTCCAACTACTGGGGAGGCTAAGGCAGGAGAATCGCTTGAACCCAGGAAGTGGAGGGTGCAGTGAGCCAAGATCACGCCAGTGCACTCCAGCCTGGGCAACAGAGCACGACTCCGTCGCCAAAAACAAAGAACAAAGACAAACAAATAAACAAAAACACTGTAGCTACCATCTTGATTATGGGTCATGTGCTCTCTCTCTCTGTCTCTCTTTCTCGTAACATTTGCTCTGAAGGAAGCCGGTGGTCATGGCATGAGCAGCCTTATGGAGAGGACCATGTGGTGAGGAACTCAGCTGACAGCCATGTAACTGACCTTGGAAGAGGATCTTGCTGTCCTGGCCAGCATCCCACTGCAAATCTACCAGGTGCATTCCCTGGATAGTCCAAGCTTTGTGAATCCCTCCACTGGAACCACTGGATCCCACTATCTGAATCTTGAATCTTAGACTCTTATACTTCAAACACTGAATCACAGGAACACCTGGTTAAGCTGCTCCTGAGTTCTGGATGCTCAGAACATGGGTGAGATGATGAATGTGTGTTGTGTTAAGCTGTCAAGCTTTGGCAGGGGGTAATTCATTACGTGGCTATAGCTGGCTAATAGGTATGCACCTACATGGATATGATTTTGTTGGTTTTGGTTTTGGTTTTTGAGACAGGGTTCTCACTCTATCCCCATCCCCGGCTAGAGTGCAGTGCTATAATCATGGCTCACTGCAGCCTCAAACTCCTGGGTCAGATGATCCTCCCACGTCACCCTGGAGTAGCTGGGACCACAGGCGAACACCACGACAACTTTTTTTTTTTTTTTATGGAGTCTCACTCTGTCCCCCAGACTGGAGCGCAGTGGCGCAATCTTGTGAGAGGTTGCTCACTGCAACCTCTGCCTCCCGGGTTCAAATTATTCTCCTGCCTCAGCCTCCCAAGTAGCTGGGACTACAGACACATGCCACTATGCCCAGCTAATTTTCATATTTTTAGTAGAGACGGGGTTCCACCATATTGGTCAGGCTGCTCTTGGATTCCTGACCTTGTGATCTGCCTACCTTGGCCTCCCAAAGTGTGGGGATTACAGGCGTGGGCCGTCACGCCCGGCCTACTTTTTTTTTTTTTTTTTTTTTTTTTTTTTGAGACGGAGTTTCGCTCTTGTTACCCAGGCTGGAGTGCAATGGCATAATCTCGGCTCACCGCAACCTCCGCCTCCTGGGCTCAGGCAATTCTCCTGCCTCAGCCTCCTGAGTAGCTGGGATTACAGGCACGCACCACCATGCCCAGCTAATTTTTTTTGGTATTTTTAGTAGAGACGGGGTTTCACCATGTTGACCAGGATGGTCTCGATCTCTCGACCTTGTGATCCACCCGCCTCGGCCTCCCAAAGTGCTGGGATTACAGGCTTGAGCCACCGCGCCCGGCTTTTTTTTTTTTTTTAAGAGACCGGGTCTTGCTCTATCACCAAGGTTGGAGTGGAGTGGCGCAGTCATAGCTCACTGCACCCTCTAATTCCTGTGCTCAAGAGACCTTCCCCCTTCAGGCTCCCTGGTAGCTGGGACTACAGGCGCACATGACCACAGCCAGCTAATTTTTTAAATTTTTTGTGGAAAAATTTCCCGCTTTGCTGCTTAGGCTGATCTGGAACTCCTGGACTCAAGTGATCCTCCTGCCTCAGCCTCCCAAGTAGCTGGGATTACAGGCACGTGCCACCACACCCAGCTAATTTTTGTTATTTTTAGTAGACACAGGTTTTTACCATGTTGGTCAGGCTGGTCTCAAACTCCCGATCTCAGGTGATCCGTCCACCTCGGCCTCCCAAAGTGCTGGGATTACAGGCATGAGTCACCGCAACCAGCCCACAATTCAATGTATAACAATCACATATTCATTGGTTTGGGGATCAGGAGGTGGACGTTTGGGAGGAAAGGGGCCATCCCACTGTCCGCCACACCCAGCGAGGTCACAGGGGCGTCTGTGACTTCATCGGCCCCTAGGTCCCCCAGGCAACGACCCTCCCACTGGACACTCCCATATGGTAGCTGGACCAGCAAACGCCTCTCAGGGATTCGAAGCCCAGTGTCCTAACTTCCTCCATGGGCGCTCCACCTGGGGAACCTGAGAATGCTTGCTCAAGGATCCAGACGCTGTTTAGGAAGGTCAAGACCTTACTCACCAAACCCCCTCCTCCGCCCCCACCTCCGCCCCCACCTCCGCCTCCACCCAGCTCCTGGAAGCCTGGCTGTACACACGTGTATGGGTACGTGTTTGGGCACATGCATGACAACAGTCTTGAACATCTCCTGTCACAGCAGGTGAGTTTTGGAAACGCAGGTGTCCCAGCACCTTTGGTTGGCCCTGCAGGGAGAGGCCAGGTTACCCACACCCTCTCTGGGGCCCACTCCCCTGCTAGCAGACCTAGAATTCCACCTTGAAGCAGGGCAAGGTGGGAAGGCAGTGTGCGGTGCTTCACACCTGTAATTCCAGCACTTTGGGAGGCTGAGGTAGGCAGATCACCTGAGGTCAGGAATTCAAGACCAGCCTGTCCAACATGGAGAAACCCCATCTCTACTAAAAATACAAAAATTAGGCTGGGCACAGTGGCCCACGCCTGTAATCCCAGCACTTTGGGAGGCCGAGGCAGGCAGGAGTCCAAGGTCAGGAGTTCAAGATCAGTCTGACCAAGATGGTGAAACCCTGTCTCTACTTAAAAAAAAAAAAATATATATATATATATATATATACAAAAAAAATTAGCCAGGCATGGTGGCAGGAGCCTGTAGTGCCTGTAATCCCAGCTACTCCAGAGGCTGAGGCAGAGAATTGCTTGAACCTGGGTGGCGGGGGTTGCAGTGAGCCGAGATCACACCATCGCACTCCAGCCTGAGTGACAAGAGCAAAACTCTGTCTCAAAAAAAAAAAAAGAAAGAAAGAAAAGAGAGTCTATATGATATCAATTCCTTTGGTAGAGATGTGATTTATTACTCAGTATAAGGACAAGCTTTGGAAGTACTCCCTACTTGGGAGGCTGAGACACAAGAATCACTTGAACCCGGGAGGCAGAGGTTGCAGTGAGCAAAGATCGCACCACTGCACTCCAGCCTGGGCAATAGAATGAGATTCTATCTCAAAACAAACAAACAAACAAACAAAAAGCAGAGTTGGGGGAACAGAATGGGTCTTTCACCAGCAGGTCGCGCCCTAGAGGTGTGTTTGGGGAAGGTGCCCCCGCCTGGCAGAGGATGAGGGAGGGCCGGGTCTGCCCTGCAGGTGCTGGACACAGGAGAGCAGCTGATGGTCCCCATGGAAGTCCTGGAAGTGGATAACGAGGGGGCCCTGTGGAAGTTTCTGCTCTCAGGAGCTATGGCCGGGGCGGTGTCTCGCACAGGCACAGCCCCTCTGGACAGAGCCAAGGTGTACATGCAGGTGCGTGGAGGTCGGGGCAGGATGGAACCCAGTGCTGGAGCCACTGGGGAGGGCTTGGGGTGGGGACAGATAGAGTTGGCATGGATGGAGTTCAGGGTGGGAGTGATGGCTGGAGTTGGGGTTCTCCTGGACTGGCTGAGATTGATGGTGGTGGTGGAGCTGGTGTGGACACAGCTTGGAGTCGAGTTGGAGAAGAGGTTGGGACAACTTACCAGGGACAGGGAACTATGCTGGGTGGGGGTCTTTGGATGAGTTTAGACAAGGTAGGGCCTGGGTGCGGTGGCTCACGCCTGTAATCCCAGCACTTTGGGAGGCCGAGGCAGGCAGATCACCTGAGGTCAGGAGTTTGAGACCAGTCTGGCCAACATGGTGAAACCCTGTCTCTACTGAAAATACAAAAATTAGTGGGCGTGGTGGCAGGTGCTTTTAATCCTAGCTACTTGGGAGGCTGAGGCAGGAGAATTGCTTGAACCTGGGAAACGGAGGTTGCAATGAGCCGAGATCACACTCCAGCCTGGGCAACAGGGTGAGACTCCGTCTCAATTAAAAAAAAAAAAAAAAAGGAGGACTGGAGCCATCCCAGGCGGGATATCTCACAGCTGCTGTCCCAGCTGGTCGGGAGGCTGAGGCAGCGGAGTCACTTGAACCTGGGAGCTGGAGGTTGCAGCCAGACGAGATTCCGCTACTGCACTCTAGCCAAGGTGACAGAATGAGACAGAGCGAGAGAGAAACAGGAAAGGAAAGGGAAAGGGAACGAAAGGAAAGGAAAGGCAGAGAAAAAAAGCGAGGGAGGGAGGGAGGGAAGGCAGGAAGGCAGAAAGGCAGGAAGGAAGGAGGGGAGGAAAGAGAGGAAGGAAGGAAGGAAGAAGACAGGTAGGGAGGGAGGGGACTGGAGAGAAGATGAGGAGGAGGGATGAGGTGGGAATGTGGGTTGTTATTACTGGCTTTCAGTCTGTGTTGTGTGCATTTCAATAATTGGCCAGGGAAGGAGCTGAAGGAACGGGGATGGACGGGGATGGGTTGGGGTTGGGTGGCTGGGGAGGCGAAGGTGGGACTGCGCTTTGGGGCGGGGATGGGGACAAAGACAGAGGCAAGCAGGGCCTCCTCCAGGGTCCTCCCTCCACCCAGGTCTACTCCAAGACCAACTTCACCAACCTGCTCGGGGGGCTACAGAGCATGGTCCGGGAGGGGGGCCTCCGCTCCCTGTGGCGGGGCAACGGCATCAACGTGCTCAAGATCGCTCCCGAGTATGCCATCAAGTTCTCCGTATTCGAGCAGGTGGGGAGCGAGGGGTTTGCTTCCCCCAGCTGAAGCCCAAACCCCTCCCGTACCCCTCAAAGTCCAAGCCCGTGTTCGAGACCCACATTCACCCTCCAGAGCCCAGGCTTCTTTCCTGCATGGGTTCTGTGTGGGAGGGTGCCCGGCTTCTCTCTCACCCTCGCCTCTCCTGTCCCAGTGCAAAAACTACTTCTGTGGAATACAAGGGTCCCCGCCCTTCCAGGAGCGTCTCCTGGCCGGCTCCCTGGCTGTGGCCATCTCCCAGACCCTCATCAACCCCATGGAGGTAAGAGAGCATCTGGGCCACAGGTGAGGAAACACCGTGGAAATTAGTTACCCAGGTTGCTGGGGCCACTTCCGCCTCCTCCTTCCCCCTCCTCCTCCCCTCGTGTTTTCCCCCTTCTCCTCCTCTCCTCTCCCTCCTCCTTACTCCCTCCTCCCCCTTCACCTGTTCTTCCTCCTCCTGCTCCTCTCCTCCTCCCTTCCTTTCTGCCCCCTTCTCCCCTTCTCTTTTCTCCCTCCCCCTCCCTTCCTTCCCCCTCCTCCTCTCTTCTCCTACCTCTCCTTCCTCCCCTTCACCTCTTCCTCTTCCTCCCCTCCTTCCGCCTCCCCTCCTCATCCTTTCTTCTCTTCTCCCTCCTCCCCTTCACCTTCCTCTCCTCCTTTCTTCCTCCTCCTCCTCTCGTCTCCCTCCTGCTCTCCACTCCCTCTCCCTTTCTCCCTCCTCCTCTCCCTCCTCCCCGTCACCTCTTCACTGCCCTAAGGAGCCTCTGTTCTCTACCTATCTCCTCCCTTTCTTTGCCCCCTAATCCTTGATCTTTTTGCCATAAAGTTGGGCCCACCTCAGCCTCCCAAAGGTCTGGGATGACAGACGGGAGCCTTCTTCCCTCACTTTCCTGGCCTTTGCCAGCATTTGTGCTTCAGAACTCAAAATTCAGAGGGCATCCCAGAGAATCGGACACATCTGTGTCTGAAACCCAGCTCTTTGCCTTCCTGAGCCTCACGTGCCTTGTTTGTAGGGTGGGGACAATGACCACCCCTGAGGGTCACTGACAGGATTTAATCAAAGGAGCTGCCTTGTTCCCCACCATCCCCAGGTGCTGAAGACCCGGCTGACCTTGCGCCGGACGGGCCAGTACAAGGGGCTGCTGGACTGTGCCAGGCAGATCTTGGAGCAGGAAGGCACCCGCGCCCTTTACCGCGGCTACCTGCCTAATATGCTCGGCATTATCCCCTATGCCTGCACGGACCTGGCCGTCTATGAGGTATGGCTCCTGCAGAGGGGGTGGCGGGGACCACCAGAGGCCAGGCTCCTGGTGAGCTTTCTCCTGGCCCCCTTCTCTTGCAGATGCTCCGGTGCTTCTGGCTGAAGTCAGGCAGGGATATGGGGGACCCCAGCGGCCTGGTCAGTCTGTCATCTGTGACGCTGTCCACGACCTGTGGCCAGATGGCCAGCTACCCACTGACGCTGGTGCGCACCAGGATGCAGGCCCAAGGTCAGCCGGCGCCCCCACCCCCGCCAGCAGCCACTGCGCATGCCCCTTCCCCGCCCCGTCCGGGTGGTCTCAATTTCTCATCCAAAACCGACTCCTGCACGCTGCCAGTCTGATCCCGGCCCACCTTCGATGGCTTATTTGGGTGGAAACACCTGAAATCTAAGAGATTTGGGGAGTGTGCGCAGGGCTAGTGTGGGAACACTTTCAAGAGTGGTGGATGAAGGACCTGTTTTGAGATTGGTGGATTGTTTTGGGGGACTGAGTCCATTTGAGGCAGTCAGATTTGATTTTTTCTTTTTATTTTTAAAGACAGAGTCTCACCCTGTTGCCTGGGCTGGAGTGCAATGGCACGATCTTGGCTCACTGCAATCTCTGCCTCCCGGGTTCAAGCAATTCTCCTGCCTCAGCCTCCGGAATAGCTGGGATTACAGGCATGTGCCACTATGCCCAGCTAATTTTGTATTTTTAGTAGAGACGGGGTTTCACCACCTTGTTCACGCTGATCTCGAACTCCTGACATCCGGTGATCCACCCACCTCAGCCTCCTAAAGTGCTGGGATTACAGGCTTGAGGCACCATGCCCAGCCTTTTTTTCTTTTCTTTTTTTTTTTTTTTTTTTTTTTGGGGGGGTGGAATCTCACCGTGTCGCCCAGAGATGGGATCTCAGTTCACCACAACCTCTGCCTCCTGGGTTCAAGCGATCTCGGCTTCAGCCTCCCAAGTACCTAATTTTTGTATTTTTACAAATTAGCCCAGATCATTTTTGTTTATTTATTTATTTATTTATTTTATTCACCTGGATGCAGGTGGGCTAAGGCCGAATAGGGTGTTCGCCTATTTATTTATTGAAATGAAGTTTCACTCTTGTTGCCCAGGCTGGAGTGCAGTAGCATGATCTGGGCTCACTGAAAACTCAGCCTCCCAAATTCAAGCGATTCTCCTACCTCAGCCTCCAGAGTAGCTGGGATTACAACGCACATGCCACTATCCCTGGCTAATTTTTGTATTTTTAGTAGAGACAGGATTTCACCATGTTGGTCAGGCTGGTTTCGGACTCCTGACCTCAGGTGATCCGCCCTCCTCGGCCTCCCAAAGTGCTGGGATTAAAGGCGTGAGCCACTGCCCCTGGCCGGATTTGGGAAGTTCCCAGGATTACAAAGGAAATGGCAATGAGTTTTAAGGAACCCATTAAGACTTAATGTACTCACCTAAAAATCCAACCCCAGCCCTAAAATTTATCCTAATAAAAATCACTAAAACTGGCCAGGCATGATGGCTCACACCTGCAATCCCAGCACTTTGGAAGGCCAAGATGGGCAGGTCACCTGAGGTCAGGAATTCAAGACCAGCCTGACCAACATGGAGAAACCCCGTCTCTACTAAAAATACAAAATTAGCCAGGTGTGGTGTCGGACACCTATAACCCCAGCTACTTGGGAGGCTGAAGCAGGAGAATCGTTTCAACATGGAGGCAAAGGTTTTAGTAAGCTGAGATTGTGCCACTGCACTCCAGCCTGGGTGACGGAGCAAGACTCTGTAACAAAAACAAAAAAATCACTACAACTCACATCCATCTCCCAATGGACCCTTACAAACTTCCCCAATGTGACCCTGATTCCCCAAACTGGTCCCAAAGACCAACACCCCAAACGTGACCTCCCAGCTTCTCCAAATCAGACCCAGTACTGAATTGCCTCCAAAAGCCAACATAGTTTCTAAACTCACAAAGTCTGACCTTTAAACTCCCCAGCACTCACACCCACTTCTCCCACTTCTCTGAGAACTCCCCAAACCTGATTACCTCCCAATGAACTCAGCTTCCAAAACAATCCACAAGCCTCAAAATGGGTCCTTAGTCCACCACCCTGATTTTTTTGTTTGTTTTTTGAGACAGAGTCTCACTCCCGTCACCCAGCCTGGAATGCAGTGACTCACTGCAACTTCCGCCTTCTGGGTTCAAGCAGTTTTCCTGCCTCAGCCTCCCAAGTAGCTGGGACTACAAGTGCATGCCACCATACCCAACTGATTTTTGGAATTTTAGTAGAGATGGGAGTTCACGATGTTAGCCAGGCTGGTCTCGAACTCCTGACCGTAAATGATCCATTCCCCTTAGCCTCTGAAAGTGCTAGGATTATAGGCATGAGCCACCAAGCCCAGCCACCACCCTGATCTTGAAAATGTCTTCATAGTACCCCTGAGCACATTCCCAAAATCAGCAGATTTCAGATGTTCCCTCCTAAAATAAGCTCTGATGTTTTCTAAGATGTTCCCAGGCTGGGCAACAGATTGAGACCCTGTCTCTGCAAATAATAATAATTTTTTTTTTTTTTTTTGAGACGGAGCTTTGCTCTTGTTACCCAGGCTGGAGTGCAATGGCGCGATCTCGGCTCACTGCAACCTCTGCCTCCCGGGTTCAGACAATTCTCCTGCCTCAGCCTCCTGAGTAGCTGGGATTACAGGCACGTGCCACCATGCCCAGCTAATTTTTTTTGTATTTTTAGTAGAGACGGGGTTTCACCATGTTGACCAGGATGGTCTCGATCTCTTGACCTTGTGATTCACCCACCTCGGCCTCCCAAAGTGCTGGGATTACAGGCTTAAGCCACCGCGCCCGGCAATAATAAATTTTTAAAAATTAGCTGGGACGTGGTGGCTCATGCCTGTAATCCCAACACTTTGGGAGGGCAAGATGAGTGGATCACTTGAGGTCAGGAGTTCAAGACCAGCCTGGCCAACATAGCGAAACTCTGTCTCTACTACAAATACAAAAGAATTAGCCGTGGTCCCAGCTACTTGGGAGGCTGAGGCTGGAGGACTCCTTGAGCTCCTCCTCTTGGGAGGTCGAGGCTGCAGTTAGCCGTGATCGTGCCACTGCACTCCAGCTTGTGCGACAAAGCTAAGAGGAAGACCCTATCCCCACCCCTGGCCCCTAAGAAAATTTTCTAAAATGAATGATGAAAACTCATACTCAGAAACTCCCCCACTCCTCCTAAAATGAACCAATTTCTGGCCGGGTGTGGTGGCTCATGCCTGTAATCCAGGCACTTTGGAGGCCAAGGCAGGCAGATCACCTGAGTCGGGAGTTCAAGACCAGCCTGACCAACGTGGTGAAACCCCGTCTTAAAAGAAAAATGTAAACTAAAAATGAACCAGTTTATTCTAAGACTCTTCAAAACTCCTTTCCTACTGACCCCAGGGCCCCTACCCATGGCTTCAGCAACTGCCCAAAACATTCCAAACTTCTAGGAGGCTGGGTCATCACTGGTCTAGTCCTGATTTTGCCTATGTCCCTGCAGACACCGTGGAGGGCTCGAACCCCACCATGCGCGCAGTCTTCCGGCGGATCCTGGCCCAGCAGGGCTGGCTAGGGCTGTACCGAGGCATGACCCCCACGCTACTGAAGGTGTTACCAGCAGGTGGCATCAGCTATGTGGTGTATGAAGCCATGAAGAAAACCCTGGGTGTATAGGCTCTGAGCTGGACGACAGCCTAGGCTGAAATGGGATAGGCGGACCTAATGACCCCTGGCCCCAAAGAGCCTTCAAGGCCTCAAGGTTCAGGCCCTGGAGCAGTTTTTGGTGGCAAAAGCAGGCTCAGGGTTGCCGGCGGAGTTGCTCGGTCAGAAGATTCCTGAGGCTCCCTCCCCAGGATGTAGCCTGAGACAAGAAACTTCGACTGCTGTCTGGGTCCTTGTGGGTCCACCTGGCTCCAGGGTGGAATGGTGAACATGGCAGACAAACAGGAATAAAGAGATAGTTTTGGCTGAAAGTGTCTGGATACCTGGGCCTAGGAGTGGAAATGGGTGCATGAGATCCCTGGATCCAGCAGGGGTGCTGGGGACCTTGGGACTCTGGGTCCTGAATGGGAATCTGTGTCCAGGAGAGGAGATAGGACCTAGGATAGGAGCTTGAGGCTTGGATCCCAGGGCCTTATGCGAAGGGGGTAAGGGGTGTGAAGTGAGGGGCTGTGATGCCTCCATCCAGGTTGTTGTGGACTCGGGTAGGGGCTGGTTCCTTGAGTCCTGCAAGAGAATTTTTTTTTTTTTTTTTTTTTTTTAATATAGAGTCTCACACTGTTGCCTGGGCTGGAGTGCAGTGGCATAATCTCGGCTCACTGCAACCTCAGCCTCCCGAGTAGCTGGGATTACAGGCGCCCGCCACCACGCCCAGCTTATTTTATGTATTTTTAGAAGAGACGTGGTTTCACCATGTTTGCCAGGTTGGTCTTGAACTCCTGACCTCGTGATTCGCCCGCCTTGGCCTCCCAAAAGGCTGAGATTACAGGCGTGAGCCACTGCACCCGCCCTTCCTGCAAGAGCTGGAAGCTCTAGATGGGTGGAGGGCGAGAGAGAAGAGGGCACAGGGGATCCCGGGTTTCCTGCTCTCCGGTCTCCCCATCTCCGGAAGCGCTCGATCTCTAAGGCTTCAAGCAGGCCACGTGCCAGGCCTACCCAGCCAGGCCCCAGGGGAGCTAACCCAGACGTCAGGCCCGAGTTCGGGCAGCCGGTCACCACCGCCCACGTCGGCTGCCATTCACTCAAGCTCCCGCTAATCCCCTCTCGCAGTCTGGTGGCTGACTCCGCCCCAATGCAGCGGCGCTTCCACTGGCTCCCACCAAAACTAAGCGCCTTGATTTCCTTCCTTCCCATTTGTCCAGACCAGTGTCAGTTCCGAACACCCACCCATGTCGCTCAGCCATTGGTTTAGAAGTCAGGGATAGAAAAGGATTCTGGTTAACAAGGGAAGCAATTAAAGTCCAAAGCCAACCTCATCACCCAGAACTCATCAGGGATTGGATTAAGTTAACTACCCATCTTTACAAGCACCGCCCCTCACGTGCATTCATTGGCTTGCGCCCACGACTATCAAAACGAACACCCACCCAGCCAGTCCAAAAGAGTCTTTCACTAGGCCCTGCCTTACAGTCCACGTGACCCTTCGGAACCGTCAATCTAGTTCTGAAGCCGCCCCGCGAATCTGGAACTCGCGCTTCATTGGGCCTCTTGCCTTCGCAGAAACCCGTCATTTGCCCGCCCAGCACCGGCTACTCGCAGCTATTGCCTCTGAGAGCTGTCGGTCACCCTGAGCCTCCCGCCCACTGCCCCTCGTTGCATTCCGATTGGCCACCTCCTTCAGAGCCTGCGATTGGTGTCCGGGGTGCGGCGGCTGCCTCCCACTGGCCCGTCGGAGCTGTCCGTCACGCCGGCGGCGGGAGGGGGCGACCCTCTCCCCCCTCGTCGTCTTCCCAGCGGCTGGGTTCCCAGAGTGCTCCGCGGCCGTGTGGAGCGAGGCCTTGTTCCCGCGTTGAGCCGCCGCCGCCGCCGCCGCCGCCTCCTCAGCTTCAGCCTCCGCGCCAGGCCCGGCCCCGCCGCGCCATGTCGGACTACAGCACGGGAGGACCCCCGCCCGGGCCGCCGCCGCCCGCCGGCGGGGGCGGGGGAGCCGGGGGCGCCGGGGGAGGCCCTCCGCCGGGCCCGCCAGGCGCGGGGGACCGGGGCGGCGGCGGCCCCGGCGGCGGCGGCCCGGGCGGGGGGTCGGCTGGGGGCCCCTCTCAGCCGCCGGGCGGAGGCGGCCCTGGAATCCGCAAGGACGCGTTCGCCGACGCGGTGCAGCGGGCCCGCCAGGTGAGGAGGCCGAGGGCCTGAGGGGCGCGCTCGCGGTGGCGCTCGCGCGCGGACGGGGGAGGGGGCGGGGGTCACGTGCGCGCGCGCGCGCGGGGTCGCGGAGGGGGGGCTGGGGCCGTCGCGGGGTCACGTGGGCGGTAGGCGGGGGCCTGGCCCTCCCGCGGCTCCTCGAGTGGGCTCCCTGCGGGTGACCCCCCTGCAGAAGGTAGGGGCGCACTGGGGGTCACCAGGAGCCGTCCTGGATGTGCAGGCGCCCCGGAGCTTGGGGACGCACTTTTGGGACTACCTCACCCCTCCCGTCTTAGGACACGCCTGGAGGCAGGGGTCCACCTTACCGGGCGGAGGGTCTTTACACTCTCCTCCATATCAGGGCAAAGGGCAGGTGTGTGTCCCCAACTCAATCCATTTCTGTCCTCTCCCTAGGAGGAAGGGACATTGTGGGGGTGGGAGGGACAGTCCTTTCTCTTGAGTCGGGAAAGTAGATGGGGGACTTGTCTAGGGCTGAACACTTGGGCGAAATGGGGTAGATGAGCATAGGAACTGGCTTTTGGTTGGTTTCGTGGCTTGTAAGCATGGTCTGTGTCTTTGGGGGAAAGAGGGGAGGATCTCCCACCACCGTGTCTTGAGGCGTGATGACAACAAGGAAGTGTCACATGCTTCTAGGACTGACCTCTCCAGCTCCATTTGCAGCCTCTCCATGGCGTGGAGGGGTGGGGGTCGGTAGAATGGGAGGACTTTGCCGCCTTTCGAGAAACAGGCTCCAGGGCTGTCCCCATGCCTCCGGTGCTGGAGACTGGCTCCTCCCAAGGTGGGAGGTCCTGTTAGGTGAACGCCTGTGTTCTGGCCCTCTGTGGTCTCTGACTTCCTCACCCTTGGAGTTGGGTGGGTTCTAACATGCATTTGGTCTGATTGCCCAGGGAACTGTCTTGATTCTGGGGCAGCTTGAACGGAGGGAGCTGTTGCTGTCAGTTGGTGGGGAAAGGCCCCTTGTGGGCATCCCATGAGCTTTGACTCAAGGGCAGCATAGATTTTTCTGTGGAGACTGGTGGAAAGGGAGATTCTTTTTTTTTTTTTTTTGAGACGGAGTTTCGCTCTTGTTACCCAGGCTGGAGTGCAATGGCACGATCTCGGCTCACCGCAACCTCCGCCTCCTGGGTTCAGGCAATTCTCCTGCCTCAGCCTCCTCAGTAGCTGGGATTACAGGCACGTGCCACCATGCCCATCTAATTTTTTGTATTTTTAGTAGAGACGGGGTTTCACCATGTTGACCAGGATGGTCTTGATCTCTTGACCTCGTGATCCACCCGCCTCAGCCTCCCAAAGTGCTGGGATTACAGGCTTCAGCCACCGCACCCGGCCGGAAAGGGAGATTCTTTAACCCAGACTCTGGATTTTAAGTTTGCTGGATTGAGGTTTCTTTAAAGTTGATCTTCACGTGTCTGAGATGTAGCTTGTATCCCAAAAAGTCTTGTTTTGGGTGTTTTGTTTTGATTTTTGAGACAGAGTCTCTGTCACCCAGGCTGGGATGCAGTAGTGCAATCTGAGTTCACCACAGCCTCTGCTTGGGTTGAAGTGATCCTCCTGCCTCAGCCTCCGAAGTAGCTTGGATAAGTGTGCACCACCACACCCAGCTAATTTTTGTATTTTTAGTAGAGATGGGGGTTTCACGATGTGTCTGCCAGACTGCTCTCAAACTCCTGACTTCCAAGTGATCAGCCCACCTCGGCCTCCCAGAGTGCTAAGATTGGATTACAGGCATGAGCCACCTCATTCAGCCATCCAGAGAGTCTTGTTTTTGTCAGATGAGGATTTCATATACCTCGAAGTGATCACTTTCCTCAAATTTTTTCAATAAATCGATACAAAGATTTTGAGAGTGAAGAAGATAGGGGAAAGTTGAACTCTTCAGCATCCCAGGAGAACTGAGCTCCCTCCTTGGCACCCAGGCCTCTGTTCCTTTAACCCCTGGGACCAAGTCAGTGTGGTTTATGGGCTGGGCACAATTTTTTGTTTGTTCGTTTTTTTGAGACAGAGTCTTGCTCTGTTGCCCAGACTGGAGTGCAGTGGCCACAATCTAGGTTCACCACAACTCTGCCTCCAGGATTCAAGCAATTCTCCTGCCTCAGCCTCCCAAGTAGCTGGGAGTACAGGCGTGCGCCACCAACGCCCAGCTGATTTTTTTGTATTTTTAGTAGAGACGGGGTTTCACCATGTTGGCTAAGCTGGTCTCGAACTCCTGACCTCATGATCCTCTCGCTTCAACCTCCCAAAGTGCTGGGATTATAGGCATGAGCCACCGCGCCTGGCCTGCTGGCTACAATTAAGAAACAAATCCCAGCAGAAGGGAAGAGGGGAATTCTGATATTCCCGGGTAACTGGTGAGAACCTTGAGGCCCCGGGTTCAAAACTCCTAGGATGTCTTAACCCACAGACTCTTCCCTGAATTGGAGGGCCAAACACCAGGACTTGATGGGCTTTCGTAACCAGGAGATGTTCTGAGAAGTTGAGCTGGGCGCCGTGGAGGGTTGGTTTTTGTGGTAATTCTTCTGTGCTTAACTACTTTATTCTAGATCGCAGCCAAAATTGGAGGCGATGCTGCCACGACAGTGAATAACAGCACTCCTGATTTTGGTTTTGGGGGCCAAAAGAGACAGTTGGAAGATGGAGGTAACTCCCTGCTGCTTCGTTTAGTTTAGGAGGAAGGGCTGGGGGCAGAAAGAGGTGTTTTGTTTGAGTGTGGTTCAGAGCGGGTGGGTGTCGCTGCTGTTTGGTCTTTTAAAACCTCAGCAGTCCCGGCTTTGTTAATTCTTTTTGTTCCGTCTGCCATCCTGACGTATCAGGTGGCAGAGAGGAGGGCAGATTGATTGTGACTGGGTCGAAGTTATAAGTTCCCAAGATGATTCCTCCCCTTCTGGGAGGCTGAGGCATCCTGGAGCAGTTACTGAGGCTTGATGTGAAGTTAGCCCAGCCCTGGGGCGCACTCTGTGACCCCAAGTAGCTGGTGTGGCCAGCGATCAACTCCTGACCAACTCTACTGTTACTGGGACACCCCTCTCTGCTAGAGGCGAGTCCTGTCCTAAACCGGGAGGACTTGGGTGCCTGGTAGTGTTTGCGTGTTCTGAAGGTATTTTTCACTCTGAGCATTGGTGGAGGGATTGGTGAAGTCTGGCTCCCCTCTGGGGCGCATCTCAACTCTAAGGGTGGGGACAGAAGGAGACTCTTTACCTTGGACATGTGGCACCAGCATCAGGTTTGAGGCAGCCGTGGGTGGGTGGGTGCTGCATCTGCCATCCTCTCTCTTTCCCAGATCAACCGGAGAGCAAGAAGCTGGCTTCCCAGGGAGACTGTAAGTCCAGAGGGTCTGCAGGCGGACATGGCTTCAGGGGCTTAAGGTTTTTCAGGAGTCAGGAGATAGAAGCACTGAGGAGGTGGCAGCTCTTTACAGAGGTCCCTGGTGCTTCCATTCTGGGGCCCATACATTTGAGGGATCCTAGGACCCCTGAAATAGAGGCAGATGTACTCTGTACTTTTGTGGGGAGGGGTCGACAGCACACATCAGTCACTGGAGTAGGCTGGGACCATGGTGCCAAGCTCTGCCCCCTCTGCCCCTGGGGCAGGCAGTGCCAAGTACCCAAGGAGGAGCTAAGCCAGTCTTTGCTTTGGGTTTTCTCTCTGCAGCAATCAGTTCTCAACTTGGACCCATCCATCCTCCCCCAAGGTAAGCCATGGTGGAGCCCACACGGCTTTCTCATCTGTTGGCCAGCAGACTGGCCTTTCTTGCTGACTTTGGGAGGGCTCTGTCTGGGTGCTGCAGCTCTCAGGTTTTATCCCCTATTGACAGTTGACCAGAAAGTGCTCAGACGGGAATGAGGCAGAGGAGCTGCCTCCGTTCCTCTTAACCCTTGTCTGAAGGGCTGTGGGAGGAGAGGGTCATGGCAATCACTGTGGTGACAGCATGGTCTCCGTACCCTATGGCTTTCTTTGCCAGGATGGGGACTCTGAGCAGCACAGATGTCGTCTTCCTAGAAGAGGCTAGGAGGGCCTTGCTTCCCTCCCTCATGCATCTTCTGCAAGTGCTCATCCCACTCAGTGCTGTGGAGCTCAGGGCTCTTTGCCACCTTTTTGCCCCCCAGATGGACTGAGGTGAACCTGACACAGGTCAGTTGTGAGGAGTCAGTTTTTGTTTGTTTTTTTTTTTTTTTTGAGACAGAGTCTTGCTTTGTTGCCAGATGCCAGGCTGGAGTGCAGTGGCGTGATCTCGGCTCACTGCAACCTCCGCCTCCCAGGTTTAAGGAATTCTCCTGCCTCAGCCTCCCAAGAAGCTGTGACTACAGGCACACACCACCACGCCCAGCTAATTTTTATATTTTTAGTAGAGATGGGATTTCATCATGTTGGCCAGGATGGTCTTGATCTCTTGACCTTGTGATCCGCCCACCTCGACCTCCCAAAGTGCTGGACTTACAGGTGTGAGCTACCGCGTCCAGCCAGTTTTTCTTTTTCTTTCTTTCTTTTTTTTTTTTTTTTTTAAATGGGCCAGTAGTTTCGTAAAATACTAGGAAAATAAGATGAAAAGGACATCCGGCCAGCTTGTTTAGAGATGAGAGGCATAGAGTGACTGTCAGCTTGCTGTGAAAGTGTCTCAGCGATGGAAAGGCACCAGGCCACGGGCCACACAGCCCCAAACCAAGCCTCTCAGGGCACAGATGGGGTAACTGAGGTGTCGAGAGGGTTTGTGGCCTGTCTGGTCAGATTCTGCTTAGGCTTACGGCAGCTGTGGCTTCATGTAGCCCTGCCAGAGCTTCTGTCTTCTCTTCCCACTGGATGACTGACCTTTGGTGTATTTCTTTATAGGACTTCAATGACAGAAGAGTACAGGGTCCCAGACGGCATGGTGGGCCTGAGTGAGTGTGGGTCACTTTGGGTGGGGAGGCCCACTCTTCCCCAGGAGGAAGTGTCTTGTGAGCTCCTGCCAGCGCAGAAGCCCTGGTCTGAGCGGGCTCCTGTGTGCTGTTCTCATTTACCCCTCCGTCCCCTCCTGGCAGAGGACGGGAGCTCTCAGGAGCTGCCCTCCTGAACGTCAGAGGGGCTGGGGCTGCAGCCACGCAGTCTCCTCAGGCCCAGGCTCCCTTCCCTTATCACACTTTGCTTCTCTCTTTTTTTTCTCTACCCAGTCATTGGCAGAGGAGGTGAACAAATTAACAAAATCCAACAGGATTCAGGCTGCAAAGTACAGATTTCTCCAGGTACAAGACCGTCAGGTTCCTGTCAGAATGGGGGCCGGGGTTGAACCCTTTGCACTTCCCTTTAATTACTTAATTTCCACGGGGATGTGGACAGCATGTGAGCTGGCACTTGTTGGTACTTAACTGCGGACCAGGCTCAGCACAGCATTTCACTCCACTAGTACTGCCCACGGGGTGCAGCTGTGACTTTATTTTCAGTGGGTGGGGACGGACTGAGGTGGCAGGGCTACCACTGCCCACAGGGGCCTGGTTGCAGACACCGAGCTCCGAGCCACTGCCCTGCCCTGCTGCCTGAGTGAGAGCACCCGGCAAGACTGCGCCAGGCAGGGTGATGTGTTGGAAGGAGTCATTGCTCTGAAGTCAGGCCCAGGTCCAGAACCCAGTTCTGGCTGCATATCTGCTCTGAGGCAATATAGTTATCTTTTTGATTCTCAGGGACCTGCGTTGCAAAAAGCCTGCTTGGCAGGGGGTTCTGAGGCTTCACTTGGATGTGTGATACGTGCTGTCTGTAGAAGAGGCTTTGGTGGTCGTCATTGGTAGTGGGGGTGACCAGGTCCTAGACCTTCTAGAATCTGCCCTCCCTCCACCTCATCCTTTTCCCGAAAAGTCCTGCCTCCCTTCCTGGCCTTTAAACTTCCGGACCTTGGCCTTGCATTAGGCAGCATCCCAGGTGTTTAGAGGAAGTAAACTGATTTTTCAGGCTGCTGAATGGGACAGAAGTGACCCTTGGTTGTTCTGAAAGTTTCTTGATGTACAAAGCAGGCCTTTCTCTGCCTGTGGGCCAGGGAGGGCACTGACTCTGACTCCTCTTTCCAGACAGCGGTGGCCTACCCGAGCGCAGTGTGTCCTTGACAGGAGCCCCAGAATCTGTCCAGTAAGTCCCCACGGGGCTGCTCATTGTGATACAGGGGGCAGGCAGAAGCCCGCTCTGTCCTTTTGAATTGAAAGTTGGGAGTGACTCGCACACCATGTCCTCCACTCTTGCCCGCTCTCCAGAGAGCGACATTAACAGGCTGATTCCCTGGCAGTCTTAAGACCTGGGGAGGCCGGGCGCGGTGGCTCAAGCCTGTAATCCCAGCACTTTGGGAGGCCGAGGCGGGTGGATCACGAGGTCGAGAGATCGAGACCAACCTGGTCAACATGGTGAAACCCCGTCTCTACTAAAAATTCAAAAAATTAGCTGGGCATGGTGGCGCGTGCCTGTAATCCCAGCTACTCGGGAGGCTAAGGCAGGAGAATTGCCTGAACCCAGGAGGCGGAGGTTGCGGTGAGCCGAGATCGCGCCATTGCACTCCAGCCTGGGTAACAAGAGCGAAACTCCGTCTCAAAAAAAAAAAAAAAAAGACCTGGGGAACCTGGATCCCAAGCAGCCCCAGCAACTGGCCCTTCTTCCTTGTCATCCTTGCATAAGTTGGGATCTCGTTCCCTTTGAGCTGGGTACTGGTACAAACCAGACCAGTACCTATTTCCGTTGTTGGCACCTGCTCCTCCCCTTCCCAGGAAAGCGAAGATGATGCTGGACGACATTGTGTCTCGGGGTCGTGGGGGTCCACCAGGACAGTTCCATGACAATGCCAACGGGGGTCAGAATGGCACCGTGCAGGAGATCATGATCCCTGCAGGCAAGGCCGGCCTGGTCATCGGCAAGGGCGGGGAGACCATTAAGCAGCTACAGGTGAGGGCAGTGCCAGGTGGCTTCCTTTGCATCCACATGCCCCCCCACCACCACCACTACCAGCAGCCTGGGAAGTCCTGGGAGAGCCCAGTACTAATGGTTAACCTTGGTTGTAAAGGAACGTGCTGGAGTGAAGATGATCTTAATTCAGGATGGATCTCAGAATACAAACGTGGACAAACCTCTCCGGATCATTGGGGATCCATACAAAGTGCAGGTGAGCATGCTCTGTGGTAGTGGTGGGGTTCCAGAGTAACGTGGGCTGGTTGGCAGGCCCAGTGGCCTGGGGTCTGCATTCGGCCAGAGAGGTGTGTAAATGGTTGTAACATGGTGAGACTTGCAAGGGCGCTGGCTCAGAGGGTGGCCCTGAACTGTCTCCCAGCTGTGTGTGTGAGCCAGCGGCCTCATCTCTGACCTTCCGCTTTCTTACCTGGAAACGGGGCTGCTGGCAGTGTCTGTGCATTAAAGTGGCAGGTGGAGAGCTCAGTAGGGTGCCGTGCTGGGCTCAGCCAGGGTTCATGGGTCCCTAGCTGAGGGCTCACTTGTGGGGGCTGCTGCCTGTGTGTTTGCAGCAAGCCTGTGAGATGGTGATGGACATCCTCCGGGAACGTGACCAAGGTGGCTTTGGGGACCGGAATGAGTATGGATCTCGGATTGGCGGGGGCATCGATGTGAGTGTGGGCCCTGGCTTTACCCCCTCCACATAACGCCCCATGGAGGGAGGGGCCGGGGTGAGTGGCTTCTCATGGCCAGTGGGCAGCAGAGGGCAGCAGAGCTGCAGGCCGAGCTAACCCAGCCACTGCCCTCCCCAGGTGCCAGTGCCCAGGCATTCTGTCGGCGTGGTCATTGGCCGGAGCGGAGAGATGATCAAGAAGATTCAGAATGACGCTGGCGTGCGGATACAGTTCAAGCAAGGTCAGGGCCTGGCCCGCCTTTCCCCTAGCCAGCAGCCCCTTTGGGGAGGCAGGCTCTGAGGAAGCTGGGCACCATGGTCAGTCAGGTGATCTCCTTTGAGTGCCTCGCTGCTACTAGTCCAACTGTCAGAACATGCCCAGTCCCTTTCTTCTGGGATGGCCACATGAGAGGGTGACATGGGCTTTCCAAGTCTGGGGGGATGTCCCTATCATAGCTTCTCTCCCTCCCCCCCACGTTGGAGCCCATCCTGACAAGACAGTCCAGGCATCCCACAGGCTGGGTCAGGTCACTTTACCTCAGCTCTGGGCTCTTGCCAGCCCTCAGCCAGTCTCTGAGCAGCCTGCCATGGGGAGAAGGGCTTCTCTAGTTTCCAGGTTTATTCTGTAAAATCTCTCAGTGCTGGGGGTGCCAGGTGCTGGAAGAAACCTGAGCCACCCCCTGGCTTGGCCATGCGTTTCCTTCTCTGGGAATGTGGGCCGCCTCCCCGTCAATTCCTGAATGGGTGGAAGCTGGGAGCAGCGCTATGTGTCTGAGATCTCACACCGGTTTGGTGTCTGCCCTGGAGAGGCGTTGTTGCAGGGCTCTGGGTGTGGGCTCTTTTAAACTTGTCTCTCTGCTCTCTTGGTGTTGGCCGCAGACGATGGGACAGGGCCCGAGAAGATTGCTCATATAATGGGGCCCCCAGACAGGTGCGAGCATGCGGCCCGGATCATCAACGACCTCCTCCAGAGCCTCAGAGTAGGTGGCCCTGGGTGCTGACGGGGACGATGGCAGGGCCTCCAGGGCAGTGCTGTGGCCAGACCGGCTTCCAGGGTTCCTCATCTTCATCTTCCCCTTGTCTTGCAGAGTGGCCCCCCAGGTCCTCCAGGGGGTCCAGGCATGCCCCCGGGGGGCCGGGGCCGAGGAAGAGGCCAAGGCAACTGGGGCCCCCCTGGTGGGGAGATGACCTTCTCCATCCCCACTCACAAGTGTGGTCTGGTCATTGGCCGAGGTGAGCGTGACCGCCTGCGCCCTGTCCCTTGCCCCCTTTCCCCTGGGCCACCACCAAAGGCCACCTTCACCTTTTGCTTTTCTACCCAGGTGGCGAGAACGTGAAAGCCATAAACCAGCAGACGGGAGCCTTCGTGGAGATCTCCCGGCAGCTGCCACCCAACGGGGACCCCAACTTCAAGTTGTTTATCATCCGGGGTTCGCCCCAGCAGATCGACCATGCCAAGCAGCTTATCGAGGAGAAGATCGAGGTGGGCTGGGGAGGGCTCTGGGGGCTTGGGCTCACAGCCGGGATCCCAGCCCACTCACCTTGGCCGCTCTCCTTCCCTCCAGGGTCCTCTCTGCCCAGTTGGACCAGGCCCAGGGGGCCCAGGCCCTGCTGGCCCAATGGGGCCCTTCAACCCTGGCCCCTTCAACCAGGGGCCACCCGGGGCTCCCCCGCAGTGAGTATCCCTCTCTGCCTCCTGGGCTTTAGGGTTGAGGGGTCACTGAGCTGGCAAGAAGTGCCACCTCTCCCTAGAGGTGCAAGCGGGGGGGCCTCGTCCAGTCTGTTTTTGTGGACACTGTCAGCAGGCTCTCTCCTGTCAACTGGTAAAGCACATGCCCCTTTCAGCATCCCTTCTCGTACCTGGACGTTTGAGGGCTTGTTTTGTGTGCTCGAGCTGACACTACACATCCTTCATGTTGCTTCTCATCTAGGCCTTTCCCTGGTGCCTTGTTGAGCCTGGTGGTCTGGGTCTGTGGCCCCTCCCCACTCAAAAACATGCCTGCCCCAGGTGGATGGGCTTCGGCCCCCTGGCACTGCTGCTCACACATCCCTTCTTCTCTCCTGCAGTGCCGGGGGGCCCCCTCCTCACCAGTATCCACCCCAGGGCTGGGGCAATACTTACCCCCAGTGGCAACCGCCTGCTCCTCATGACCCAAGTAAGTGATGGGCCACCTGGGAAGGGTGGGACCTGCTCTGTGCCCGAGTCTAACCTGGCATATCCCTTCTGCAGGCAAAGCAGCTGCAGCGGCCGCGGACCCCAATGCCGCGTGGGCCGCCTACTATTCACACTACTACCAGCAGCCCCCAGGCCCCGTCCCTGGCCCTGCACCGGCCCCCGCGGCCCCACCCGCTCAGGGTGAGCCCCCTCAGCCCCCACCCACCGGCCAGTCGGACTACACTAAGGCCTGGGAAGAGTATTACAAAAAGATCGGTGAGTCTGCAGGGCGGCGGGGGGCTCCAGCTCTGCCAGGGTAGTGGATTCTGACCTGTCTCGTTGTCCCCACAGGCCAGCAGCCCCAACAGCCCGGAGCACCCCCGCAGCAGGACTACACGAAGGCCTGGGAGGAGTACTACAAGAAGCAGGGTGAGTGGCCGCTCTGTGGGGACAGAGGTGGGGACAGCCCTCACCTACAGCCTCTCACCTGGCTCTGCCCACCCACAGCGCAAGTGGCCACCGGAGGGGGTCCAGGAGCTCCCCCAGGCTCCCAGCCAGACTACAGTGCCGCCTGGGCGGAATATTACAGACAGCAGGCCGCTTACTACGGACAGACCCCAGGTCCTGGCGGCCCCCAGCCACCACCCACACAGCAGGGACAGCAGCAGGCAAGTGGGAATTGCCACCCTCCTCCTCCTCCTTTCTCCTTCCAACCCCCGGCCACCGTCCATCCTGCCTTAGTGGGTAGCGCCGGAAACCCCTTCCCCTGCGGGGTGTGCCCTTGATGCCTGCTGCGGGGGCCGTGTGGCCGGAGGTCTCCGGGAGTCCCCACGCACCGCCAGGGAAGCGTTCGCTGGGTCCAGAGGTTAAACGAAGAGGCCTCCCTGCGCCGGCTGCTTGTTCCTGTGTGCCGCTGTCGTGATGCTGGGGAGCGCTGAGACTCGCAGGCGGGACTTCTGAACTGCTGGGGAGTTGGGGGGCAGGCAGACAGCGTGGACGGTGGGCACCGGCCTGGCCGCCACCTCGCTCACAATCTGGCCACTTGGGAAGAAAACGTCTATTTTTTCCCCTTCTCTGCATCAGTTTTTTTGGTTTTTGTTCTTTTTATTCTTTTATTTTTTAAACCCATGATCTTTTTTCCCGTGTCCAAGTGACTGTTGCAGGCGGCCCGGCTCTGGCAGGGACTGGTGGGGACTTGGGGAGTGGCCCAGGCCCCTGCCCCGCCGGGCTAGGCCTCCCATGCGCTCGCGCTTGCCTGTGTCCCGGGCTTGTCTGTGAAGTGGGCGTGAAGATCGTTGCCACCTTCCAACCTACCTCACAGGGGTGTTGTGGGGACACCGTGATCTCTGGATTGTTCATGTTGTTGTGCTGTGCCGGGAGCTGCTGCCCTCCGGAGACAGGGCAGCTCCCCTTCGACCCTGGCGCCTCCACCCTCTGCGGCCCGCTCCTCTCTTCCTGCTCTGTCCCTCCTTCTCCATCAGGGAGCAGCGTGACTTCAGCGAGTCCTGCCAGCACCTGGCTAGACAGTTAACAAGCACGTCCTTCCAGCCTGAGCCAGCGCAGGTTTGGGGGGGGCCTTCTTGGCCCCCCCCTTGGTGTTCCAGCCCCTCCTCTCTTCCACCCCCTAGTCTCCCACCCTCCCCTCCCCGTAGTGACCGATTCCTATCTCTTCCCTCTCCGCAGGCTCAATGAATCGAATGAATGTGAACTTCTTCATCTGTGAAAAATCTTTATTTTTTTTTTCCATTTTGTTCTGTTTGGGGGCTTCTGTTTTGTTTGGCGAGAGAGCGATGGCTGCCAGGGGGAGTATCGGGGAGCCCTCGCGGCACGCAGGGTGGGGGGTGGCTTGGGGGCGTGCCGGTCCCTCACTCTCTCGCCCGTTCTGTGTCTCACATGCCTTTTCTTTCAAAATTGGGATCCTTCATGTTGAGCCAGCCAGAGAAGATAGCGAGATCTAAATCTCTGCCAAAAAAAAAAAAAACCTTTAAAATTAAAAAAACACAAAGAACAAAGCAGAACTTATAAAATTATATATATATATATTAAAAAGTCTCTATTCTTCACCCCCCAGCCTTCCTGAACCTGCCTCTCTGAGGATAAAGCAATTCATTTTCTCCCACCCTCGGCCCTCTTCTTGTTTTTAAAATAAACTTTTAAAAAGGAAAAAAAACAGTCACTCTTGCTATTTCTTTTTTTTAGTTAGAGGTGGAACATTCCTTGGACCAGGTGTTGTATTGCAGGACCCACTTCCCCCAGCAGCCGATCGCCCTCCTCTGTCCTCTCCTCTCCTCTCTCCTCTCTCCTCTCCCCTCCTCCTCCTGCCCTGGCTCAGCTCCCTCGGCCCTGCCCGCCCCCTCCCAGGACTGGTCTGTTGTCTTTTCATCTGCTCAAGAGGAGATTGAAACTGAAAACAAAATGAGAACAACAAAAAAAAAATTGTATGGCAGTTTTTACTTTTTATCGCTCGTTTTTAACTTCACAAATAAATGATAACAAAACCTCCCCGTCTGCAGGTGCTGTCTGTCTCTCCCCCGCTCCCTCCCTCCCGCCCCGTAGTTTTGAAGCAATGTTTGTTCTTTATAGATGTTGTTTAAAAAGCCTGATAATGGTGATTGAATAATGGTGATTGAAAATTACAAACTTTGTGTTTTTTTATTTTTAAGGAAACAAATATAGGAGAAAATAGTTTTCTTCCAGCGCAATGTGCTTTCCTAATGCTGCCCCCTCCCTTTTTTTTTTTTGTTAAATAAAGTGCTTTTTGTTTAAAAAAAAAAAAAAAAAAAGACGATGCCAGCCGCAGTTGTGTTTTCGAGAGGAAACAAGTTGAAGAGGAGCGAGTCTCAGCCGAGGAGAGTGGGCTGTGGTCCCCCAAGACGTTCCCTTTCTGATGTGGGAAGGGGAGGCCGGCACTACAGTCTTCCCCCACCCAGTTTCCCTCCAGGATCTGGGGAGCAAAGCACTCAAGCCCTCAGGGACAGGTGTTCCCATGGATGCACTGTTGCTGCAGGAGGTCCTCTGGCCTGTTGAGATTCAGAGCCCTGAGGTAGGAGCCAGGCCTGTGCCAATGCTTGCTGGATGACTGGACCAAATGGGAGGTGGGAGAGGGCACCGAGGGGCGACTCCAGCTGTTGGGCCCAGGGGCGAGCATCTTGCAGCCCCGATAGAGCTGCAGGATCTCAGGTTGTGGCTGAATGCCAGCGTTAAAACAGCCTTTTGGCTCACACCTGTAATCCAAGCACTTTGGAGGCCAAGGTGGGCGGATCACCTGAGGTCGGGAGTTCAAGACCAGCCTGACCAACATGGTAAAACCCCGTCTTTACTTTAAAAAAAAAAAAACAGGGTTTATCATACGTGTCCTCTGGGCTCAACAGCCCGCTGATGGCCCCAGCAGGAGTCAGTAACAGCTGTGGCCTCTAGAGGGGGCTGTTCATAGCCCGCCGCCCCCACCCACCCAAGTGTGCCAGGCACCTGCCCCAGCAGGCGTGTTCCTTGGTGGCCCCTGGCCAACCTGCTTGGTAGGGACCCAGGAGGGGGAAGCTGTTGCTCAGGAATCCTGGGAGTCATTGGTCCACTTGCTGGAGGTCTCGCCTCCTAGGCACGCACCCCTCCCGCAGCCTACATGGTTCCGGTTGAGGGGCAAGGGCCACCCCCAGCCCCTCCGTCTCCCTGCAGACTCAATGACCAAGCAGCACTTGGCGAAGATGTTATCTGGTGCTTCCTCTGCCAGGATCTAGAGAAGTGGGAGCTGCAGGGGTCAGGTCTGGGTCCCATGGTGGGGATATCACCCTCTCCTGCTCAGAGTCTGGGAAAATCTCAGCTATGCAAGTGAAGGGAGGTGGGGAAGTGAGTCAGGAATGTTTGCGTCACTGATTGCTATGTGAAGGTGTGCATAGAGTCCTCACCAGCGTCCCATTGCCTGCTCACATGAGCTGAGGCTGGTTCCCCAGGGCATTTCCTGAGGAAATGGAATCCCCAGGTTACCTGGTGGGAAAGCAAAGACTGGCCCCAGGTAACCTGGGGCTGTTGAGGCCAGACTTGTTCCCTTGGGGTTGGGATGCATGAGCCAGAAGTGGGGGGCACCTAGGTTTCAGAGCAGGTTATTCTGCTGGTAGAAGGTCAAGACCGGCTCACACAAGGTGTAGTGCGTCTCCAGATGTTGATGGAAAGCCAGCTCCCAGTCATCTGCCCCATGCTCCACCTGGCCCCAGAGCAGCACTTGGCCAGATGAGCGTCTTCATAGAGCGGTCAAACACCATGACCAGTCTGGGGGCTTGGCTCACCCAGGAACCCAAACAACGGGGCCAGGTGAGGAGGGACTGGCACGGTGGCCCCAGAACCCTGGCTACCCCAGAAACCGGGTTATCTAGTATTACATGGACGTGGACGGGTATCAAATAAGCCACCCTGGTCTGTTGATTTTTAGTAGAGACAGTTTTGCCATTTGGGCCAGGCTGGTCTCAAACTCCTGACTGCAGGAGATCACCACCTTGGCCTCCCAAAGTGCTGGGATATAGGTGTGAGCCACCTTGTCCGGCTTTTTTTTTTTTTTTTTTTTTTTCTCCAAGACAGTCTCACTCTGTCACACAGACTGGAGTGCAATGGTGCAATCTCAGCTCACTGCAACCTCACCTTCCAGGTTCAAGCAATTCTCCTGCCTCAGTCTCCCAAGTAGCTGGGATTACAGGGATGCACCATGCCCAGCTAATTTAGTAGAGACACGGTTTCGCCATGTTGGTCAAGCTGGTCTTGAACTCCTGACCTCAGGTGATCCTCCCGCTTCAGCCTCCCAGAATGCTGTGATTACAGGTGTGAGCTACCGCACCTGACCTTGTTTTATTTTTCTCGTTCAAGTTTTATGTATTTAGTTTTTGGAGAGAGAGGACAGGATATTCACAGAGTGAATCCTTGCCATCTCCAGCCACCCAGGGTCACCCTCCCTGGAGGCAGCTGAGTACCTGTTGCTGTCTCCTTTGGAAGCTATGTGAGGCATGCATGCTGCAAGCAAATATGGTTCTGATACTTTTTTCCTCCTTTTATTTGTTTATTTTTCTTGGAACAGAGTCTTGTTCTGTTACCAAGGCTGGAGTGCAGTGGTGAGATCTCAGTTCACTGCAACATCCACCTCCTAGTTCAAGCGATTCTACTGCCACAGCTTTACAAGTAGCTGGGATTACAGGCAACTATCACCATACCCGGCTAGTTTTTGTGTTTTTAGTAGAGATGGGATTTTGCCATGTTGGCCAGGCTGGTCTTGAACTCCTGACCTCATCATCTGCCCGCCTCAGCCTCCAAAAGTGTTAGGATTATAGGCATGAGCCACCGCACCCGGTTGAGGATGGACTCTTAAATGATGTTGAGACAACTAGACAGCAATTTGAAAAAAGATAAAATTGGCTCCCTCCCTCGTTTCAAAAACGAGGATAAGTCCTAAATAGATGCGAGGTATAAAATGTGAGAAATAAAACTATATAGGCTGGGTGCGGTGTCTCATGCCTGTAATTCCAGCACTTCGGGAGGCCGAGGCAGGCAGATCCCAAGATCAGGAGATAGAGGCCATCTTGGCTAACACCGTGAAAACCCATCCCTACTAAAAATACGAAAAATAAGTCGGGCATGGTGGCATGTGCCTGTAGTTCCAGCTACTCAGGAGGCTGAGGCAAAAGAATCTCTTGCACCCAGGAGGCAGAGGCTGCAGTGAGTAGAGATCATGCCACTGCACTCCAGCCTGGCAACAGAGCCAAGACAACGTCTCCAAATATATATATATATGTGTGTAATAACTAGAAGAAACCATGGATGGGCCGGGTGCGGTGGCTCATGCTTGTAATCTCAGCACTTTGGGAGGCTGAGGCGGGCGGATCATCCGAGGTCAGGAGTTGAAGACCAGCCTGGCCAACATGGTGAAACCCTGTCTTTTTTTTTTTTTTTTTTTTTTTGGAGACGGAGTTTCCCTCTTGTTACCCAGGCTGGAGTGCAATGGCGCAATCTCGGCTCACCGCATCCTCCGCCTCCTGGGTTCAGGCAATTCTTCTGCCTCAGCCTCCTGAGTAGCTGGGATTACAGGCACGCGCCACCATGCCCAGCTGATTTTTTTGTATTTTTAGTAGAGACGGGGTTTCACCATGTTGACCAGGATGGTCTCGATCTCTTGACCTCGTGATCCACCTGCCTCGGCCTCCCAAAGTGCTGGGATTACACACTTGAGCCACCGCGCCCGGCCAGAAACCCTGTCTTAAAAAAAAAAAAAACATGGATGATGGATGGATTTCTTGATAATCTAGGAGTAGAAAAAAAGTCTCAAAATCCAGAAGCAATAACAGACAAGCTTGATAAATGAGACAAATATTCTTTTTCTTTTTTTTTTTTTTGAGACGGAGTTTTGCTCTTGTTACCCAGGCTGGAGTGCAATGGCGTGATCTCGGCTCACCGCAACCTCCACCTCCTAGGTTCAGGCAATTCTCCTGCCTCAGCCTCCTGAGTAGCTGGGATTACAGGTACACGCCACCATGCCTAGCTAATTTTTAGTAGAGACGGGGTTTCACCATGTTGATCAGGATGGTCTCGATCTGTTGACCTCATGATCCACCCGCCTCGGCCTCCCAAAGTGCTGGGATTACAGGCGTGAGCCACCGCACCCGGCCCGAGATGAATATTCTTATTTTATTTTTATTTTTTCTTTTTGAGACGGAGTCTCACTCTGTCCCCCAGGCTGGAGAGCAGTGGCGTGATCTTGGCTCACTGCAAGCTCCGCCCCTGGGTTCAAGCGACCTGCATCAGCCTCCCGAGTAGCTGGGATTACAGGTGCCTGCCACTTCTCCTGGCCAATTTTTGTATTTTTAGTAGAGACAGGGTTTCAACATCTTAGCCAGGCTGCTCTTGAACTCCTGACCTGGTGATCCACCTGCCTTAGCCTCCCAAAGTGCTAGAATTAAAGACGTGAGCCACCATGCCCAGCCAATGAGATGAACATTCTAAGAACAAATTCTGCATGGCAAAAGACACAAGCAAAATCAAAAGAAAATTGAAGACCTGGAAAAACCATTGGCAACCTGTATCATAGACAAAGGGCTAATATCTCTAATATATAAAGAGCTTTCAAAAATCGAGGAGGCCGAGTGTGGTGGTTCATGCCTGTAATCCCAGCACTTTGGGTCACTGAGGTGGGTGGATCACGAGCCCAGGAGTTCAAGACCAGCCTGGCCAATATGGTGTAACCTCATGTCTACTAAAAACACAAAACTCAGCCAGGCATGGTGGCACATGCCTGTAATCCCAGCTACTCTGGAGGCTGAGGCAGGAGAATCACTTGAACCTGGGAGGCGAAGGTTGCAGTGAGCCAAAGTCACGACATTGCACTCCAGCCTGGGCAACAGAGTGACACTCTGCCAAAGAAAAAAAAAAAAAGAAGAAAAAGGAAAAAGCCAAATACCTGTAAGAAAAGAAGAAAAAAAGCAAAAAAAGGTAAGAGTTTAATGAAAAAGACAACGAAACAGCCTTTAAGCCTTTTGTATTTTTAGAGATAGTCTCACTCTGTTGCCTGGGCTGGAGTGCAGTGGCAAGATCATAGCTCGCTGCAGCCCCAAACTCTTGGGCTCAAGTGATCTCCCACCTCAGCCTCCTGAGTAGCTGGGACTACAGGTATGTGCCCCTGTACCCAGCTTGGCCCTCAAACTTTGGAAAATAAAGCCTCATTTGTAGCCAGAGAAATGCTCATTACAGCCACACTGATATACCACTTCTCACCTACACAGGTTGACGAAAATCCAAAGTTTGGCAGCATGTTCTGTAGGTCTCACAGTAAATGTAAATGAAGAGGAATTTAGTGATGGCTAGCAAAATTATCTATGCATTTCTCTTTAATCCAGCAATTCCATTACTAATCTATTTCAAGGATACTAGCAAAAAGGTGAAATGACTTGCAAAGTTTTTTTTTTCTTGTTTTATTGTTTTGAAACAGTCTTGCTTTGTTGCCCAGGCTGGAGTGCAGTGGCGCGATCTTGGCTCACTGCAAACTCCGCTTCCAGGGTTCAAGTGATTCTCCTGCCTCAGCCTCCTGAGTAGCTGGGATCACAGGTGCACACTACATACTGGGCTGATTTTTGTATTTTTAGTAGAGATGGGGTTTCACCATTTTGGCCAGGCTGGTCTGGGACTCCTGGCCTCAAGTGGTCCACCGCGTTGGTCTCCCAAAGTGCTGGGGTTACAGGCATAAGCCACTGCACGTCGCCCTTTTTTTTTTTTTTAAACTTTGCTGTATATCCAGAAGATCTCACATCAGAATAAGAGATCTTCCTTTTTCCTTTTTTATAGCTGTGTAGTATTGAATTGTGTGGCTGAGGCAGGAGAATCGCTTGAACCCCAGAGGTGGAGGTTCCAGTGAGCTGAGATTGCACCACTGCACTCCAGCCTGGGCAACAAGAGTGAAACTCCATCGCAAAAAAAAAAAAAAAAAAAGTAAAGTAAAGTAAAGAGGAGGTGGGGAGGAGAGGGGAAGGGAGGGGAGGGGAGGGGAAATTTGGAAAACCCTTTGCCTCTATTGAACAGGTACAGACTTTTTTTTTGAGACAGGGTCTGTTTTTTTCCCACATCTCATAATGTCCAAAATAAAATTCTTTTTTTATTTCTTTGAGACAAGGTCTTGCTCTGTCCCCCAGGCTGGAGTGCAGTGGTGCAATCATAGCTCACTGCAACCTTGAACTCCTGGGGTCAAACAATATCACTTCACCCTCCTGAGTAGCTGGGACCACAGGCGTGGACCATCTCGCCTAGCCCAGAATTTTTTCCTCATCATTAATCCCTAAACAATACAGCATAACAACTATTTATATAACATTTAATTGTTTTAGGTATTACAATAATCTAGAGATTATTTACATTATATTGGAGGATGATCGTAGGTTCTATGCAAATACTATGCTATTTTATTATTTAACTCTTTGTAAATGTAAGTTTTTAGGCCAGACGTGGTGGCTCACGCTTGTAATCCAAGCAATTCGGAGGCCAAGGCGGGCAGATCACCTGAGGTTGGGAGTTCAAGACCAGCCTGACCAACATGGTGAAACCCCGTCTTTATTAAAAAAAAAAAAAAAAAAAAAAAAAAAAAAAAAAATTTTTTAAAGTAAATGTAAGTTTTTTAGAGATGGAGTCTCACTATGTTGCCTAGGCTGGCCTCAAACTCCTGGGTTCAAGCAGTCCTCCCACCTTGGCCTTCCACAAGTGCTGGGATTACAGGTGTGATCACCATACCCAGGTGCTACTATGTTGTTTTATATCAGGAACTTGAGCTTCCATGGATTTTTGTATCTGAGACGGGTCCTGGAACCAATCTCTCATGGATACAAAGGGCCTACATATTAAAGGAAAATGAGGGCTGGGCACAGTGGCTCATGCCTGTAATCCCAGCACTTTGAGAGGCTGAGGTGGCTGGATCACCTGAGGTCGGGAGTTTGAGACCAGCCTGACCAACATGGAGAAACCCCGTCTCTACTAAAAATACAAAATTAGCCGGGCATGGTGGTACACACCTGTAATCCCAGCTACTTGGGTGGCTGAGGCAGGAGAATACTTTGAACCTAGGAGGCAGAGGTTGTGGTGAGCTGAGATTGCACCACTGCGAAACTCCGTCTCAAAAAAAAAAAAAAAAAAATTATTAAAAATAAAAATAAGGCCAGGCGCAGTGGCTCAAGCCTGTAATCCCAGCACTTTGGGAGGCCGAGGCGGGTGGATCACGAGGTCAAGAGATCGAGACCATCCTGGTCAACATGGTGAAACCCCATCTCTACTAAAAATACAAAAAAATTAGCTGGGCATGGTGGCGCATGCCTGTAATCCCAGCTACTCAGGAGGCTGAGGCAGGAGAATTGCCTGAACCCAGGAGGCGGAGGTTGCGGTGAGCCGAGATCGCGCCATTGCACTCCAGCCTGGGTAACAAGAGCGAAACTCCGTCTCAAAAAAAAAATTAAAAAATAATAAATAAATAAATAAATAAAAATAAAGGAAAATGAGGTCAGGCATGGTGGCTCATGACTGTAATCCCAGCCCTTTGGGAGGCCAAGGTGAGTGGATCACTTGAGGTCAAGAGTTCGAGACTGGCCTGGTCAACGTGGTGAAATCCCATCTCTACTAAAAATACAAAAATTAGCCAGAAATCGCTTGATCCTGGGAGCAAAGGTTGCAGTGAGCTGAGATTGTGCCACTGCACTTTAGCCTGGACAACAGAGCAAGACTCCATCTAAAAAAACCAAACTAAACAAAAATAACAATAATAAAAGAAAATGAAAGCTATAAAGAAATCTCATTAGCTGGGCATGGTGGTGCGTGCCTGTAATCCCAACTACTCGGGAGGCTGAGGCAGGAGAATTGCCTGAACCCAGGAGGTGGAGGTTGCGGTGAGCCGAGATCGCGCCATTGCACTCCAGCCTGGGTAACAAGAGCGAAACTCCATCTCAAAAAAAAAAAAAAAAAAAAAAAAAAAAAAAAAAAAGAAATCTCGAACTTCCTTGGCTAATGTTATTATTTATTGTTTTGAACCAATAATTGTATATGGGTATAGGGTACATAGCGATGTTTGGTATATTGTCTTGAGGATATTTGGTATTTAATGGTATGATGCAAATGAATATGTTAGTGGTATTAGGAACCAAAATTTTTAGGGAAAAAGAAAAGGGAAGGAATAATACCATAAGTGTCACATGTGAACGTGAAATACCATGATCAACTTGTGATTTCTTTTTCTCTTTCAAGAGTATGTCAACCAGGCTGGAGTGCAGTGGTGCAATCTCTGCTCACTGCAACCTCCGCCTCCTGGGTTCAAGAGATTTTCCTGCGTCAGCCTCCCGAGTATCTGGGATTACAGGCTTGTACCACCATGCCTGCCTAGTTGTTCTTGGTTTTTTTTCCTTTGAGAGGGAGTCTGGCTCTATTGCTCAGGCTGGAGTGTAGTGGTGAGATCTCGGCTCACTGCAAACCTCCACTTCCCAGGTTCAGGCAATTCTCCTGCTTCAGCCTCCTGAGTAGCTGGGATTGCAGGCACCCACCATCATGCCAGGCTGATTTTCGTATTTTCGTAGAGATTGGTTTTCACCATGTTGGCCAGCCTGATCTTGAACTCCTGACCTCAAGTGATGTGCCCACATTGGCCTCCCAAAGTGTTGAGATTACAGGTGTGAGCCACTGTGCCTGGCCCTCATCTCTATAATAAAATTAAAAATTAAAAAATAGGGGCCCAGGGAGTGGGGCTGCCTGGGCTTCAGCCTTGCCTCTACCACCTACATTGTGTGACCCTGTTGCAGCTCCCCGATCGCTCTGCAAAGCATCGGGATGCTAATGCCTGGAACATTCCGGAAGATGAGTTCATCCGTGCAGAGTGTGGAGAACAGTGCTGGGGCTCAATAAAAGCTCAGGAAGCGTTCACGCAGCTGTTGCCATGGGGACGTGCAGGCCCTGTGTTGCCAAGTCAGTCGGTTTTCAAGAGAAGCTGGGAGTTTTGATGTGGAAGGTCCCTGCTGTCGAACGTTGGTCCTGAATCCAAAAAGGAAAATGCGAGATGCTGTCAAGTCCACACTGATCACTTTGCTGGACGTGAAGGGGCCCCAGCCAGGGTCTGTAGCCTCTGTTCTGAGACCTAGAAACCGATGGTGGAGCTGCGGACCTGCTTTCTTCCAGGCACTGGCCTGAGGCTGGGGCAGGCGTAGAAATGAATGAGCCCGGCCTTTGCCCTTGGAGAACGCCCAGTCCTGAGGCAGGGCTGAGATTTGCCCTTTAACCCCGACACAAGGAATTATGAGTTTGACATAACTCCTTGGTTGTAGGTGTGAACAAGAAGCAGGGGCCCCGCCTGCACAGGAGACAGTTGCCCTGGCCCCCAAGACCTTTGATCCCATCGTGCCAGGACTTCTTCAAAAGGCTTTTTTTTTTGAGACTAAGCTTCACCCTGTCGCCCAGGCTGGAGTGCAGTGGCACTGTCTTGACTCACTGCAACCTCTGCCTCCCGGGCTCAAGTGATTCTCTTGCCTCGGCCTCCTGAGTAGCTGGGATTACAGGCGTGCACGACCACACCTGGCTAATTTTTTTTTTTTTTTTTTTTGTATTTTTAGTACAGACTGGGTTTCACAATTTTGGCCAGGCAGGACTCGAACACCTGACCTCGTGATCCGCCCACCTTGGCCTCCCAAAGTGCTGGGATTACAGGCATGAGCCACCATGCCTGGACCAGAAATGTCTGTTTTGCAGGACTCTTTCCCACTCTGATGTTGGCATCTTGTAAATTCTGTATCTGCAGCCCCAAGGGCAGGGCTTGCTCTAAGAACTTGTTGGGGCCGGGCGCACACCTGTAATCCCAGCACTTTGGGAGGCCAAGGCAACTGGGTCACCTGAGGTCATGAGTTCGAGATCAGCCTTGCCAATGTGAAGAAACCCCATCTCTAATAAAAATACAAAAAATTATCCAGGCCTGGTGGCACAAACCTATACTCCCAGCTACTCAGGAGGCTGAGGCAGTTGAATCACTTAAACCCTAGAGGCAGAAGTTGCAGTGAGCCGAGTTCTCACCACTGTACTCCAGCCTGGGCAACAGAGCAAGACTCCATCTCAAAAAAAAAAAAATAAGTGAACTTGGGCAGGCCAGGCCCTTTGCACATGGCATCTCCTTGAAGCACCCCCCCACCCCTACTTATCATCCCACTTTACAGTTGAGGGAGCTCAGGTTCAGAGAGAGGCAGGGATGTGGCCCATGCCCCCAGACTCATCCCATACTCCCCTCCCCTACCCTCCCTCTGTCCTAGCCCTAGAGGGCTTCAGTTCTTTGCATTTGAATCTCACAAGCCAGGCACTGTGGCTCACGCCTGTAATTCCAGCACTTTGGGAGGCCCAGGTGGGGGGATCATGAGGTCAGGAGTTTGAGACCAGCCTGACCAACATGGTGAAACCCCATCTCAACTAAAAATATAAAAATTAGCTGGGCATGGTGGTGTGAGCCTGTAGTCCCAGCTGCTCAGGAGGCTAGGCAGGAGAATCACTTGATCCCGGGAGGCGGAGGTTGCAGTGAGCCAGGATCGCGCCATTCCACTGCAGCTGGGGCGACAAAGTGAGACTCCATCTCAAAACAAAACAAAACAAAAAACTACTCACTTCTCCTTGCTGTTCCCTCCACCTGAAAATCCCTGCCTGTCCCGGCTCCTCTGGCCACAACTCACAACTTCCATCTGGCCTTCTCTAGCCTCCATTTAGAGTTTTCCCCCATCACCCCTTGTCTGAGAACCCTGTTTCCTCAAGAGCAATGGCCAAAGTCAGTCATGATCTTCCTGTTTACTCCTTGTCTCCCCTAAGCCAGACTCGACTCCATGAGGGCAACTGAACTAATGATTCAATTGAACGGAACAACTGAATTGACCCGAGTGATTTAATTAATGATTTGATTGAATTAACAATCCAATTAATGATTCATTTGTATTGATAGATTAATGATTAACAATCCAATTAGGCCGGGCGTGGTGGCTCACGCCTGTAATCCCAGCACTTTGGGAGGCCGAGGCGGGTGGATCACGAGGTCAAGAGATCGAGACCATTCTGGTCAACATGGTGAAACCCCGTCTCTACTAAAAATACAAAAATTAGCTGGGCATGGTGGCGCATGCCTGTAATCCCAGCTACTCAGGAGGCTGAGGCAGGAGAATTGCCTGAACCCAGGAGGCGGAGGTTGCGGTGAGCCGAGATCGCGCCATTGCACTCCAGCCTGGGTAACAAGAGCGAAAACTCCGTCTCAAAAAAAAAAAAAAAAAAAAAAAAATTAATTTACTGAATTAATGATTCATTTGCATTGATTGATTAATGATTGAATTGATGTATTGGATTGACACTACTTCTAATCTGTAGGTTTCAGCCCTACAGGGTCCTTTGAGCACCTCTCTGCTGGTGTGGAGACGAGAAACTAGAAATAAAAGACACAGACACACAGAGAAAAGAGAGTTTGGGCCCAGGGGTCCACTGCCAACCAAACGTGGAGTTGATTGTCCAAACACTCTGACTTTTATTGAGTACAAAGCTGGGGTCAGGGTAGTTAGAGCGTGGCACTGGTGGTCAGTGATAGGGTCAAGTACATCATGTGTCCTATAGGTAGGGGCCCAAGGCTTTCCAGTAGAATAATGCATCAGCACTTTTCCATACTTGTCAAGAAAGAACAAAGACATTAAGATTCATATTCTTTTACTGATTGTATCTTCTAAGAAAAAAGGAACCAGGTGCAGAAGCGGAACATGAGAGTGGACATGGAATGTGACCACTGAAGCACAGCATCACATAGGCTGCCGGTCTGCCTGACAGCCGTCAGGCCCACCACAAGAGCTTGGAGGAGCGGAGTTTTCTCCTAGCTCCCCAGAGGAAGGAGACATCTTGACCATCTTGAACATCTTCTTCCCTAGCTGGCTAAACAGCGGGCGCTTTCCCGGCGCCCTCCAGCTGCCCTTACATGGGCCTGACAGACCGAAAAGCATTAGTAAAAGAACTAAGATCACCTATGAATAACTAAGATCACATATGAATAAGATCACCTATGAATAACAACTATTGTTATATTTCTAGTTATTTTCTTCTTCATTATATGGGAATAGGCTGAGGTTTCTGACTCCTGCCTTGGAACTTATGGGGTCTCCCCCCTACACTAATCCACTCCAGGAATTAAAAAAAAAAAGTTTACACCACAGATTATTTCTGCCTCTTTCACTCCTATATGTCGAGGAGTTGGCAGTTCTTGACATTTAGTGGTGGATGAGGAATAAGTGAAACCAGACACATCGATGGTGTCTGTACCTCATGGCCCAACTTTTGTGTCTTGCTCCCCTTCCCTTTGCGTAGCCAACTCCTATGCATCCCTCAGTGGCCAACTGAAACCTCCCCTCTTCTCTGAGCCCTCAGAGCCCCGCTGTGCTTCTCCTGTTCCTTCCTGGGTTGTAGATTCCCATTTTATGAGTCTCCTCCACGACACTGTAACCCCCAGAGGACAGAGAGCTGGTTTGATAGATTCACCTGGCGGAGCCCGGAACCCAGAAGCGTGCTTGAGTATTTCCCAACGAGAGCAATGAATGGTTGTGCTGCGAGCATGCGCAATTGTGTTACCGCCATGCTTGAGCGGTGTGTGCACGCCTGGAATGGGGCAGGGGAGCTTGCACCTCCCTCCCGTCCTCTAGAGCCTCCTTCCCTTCCCCTTAGTAAGTCAGCCAGCCACACGCGCGACGTTACTCTTGTCCTGGGGCCTCAGAGCCCTGCCCATCTGAGGCAGCTTGGCTTTGCAGAGACCCATCCCACCAGCAGCCCTTGGGGTGGTCGCACCCCGATTCCGCCCAGGCTCTGACCCCTCCTGGCTCGGCTCAACGTCACAAGGGTCCCCACCCCGGTCATTTTGTGGGAATGACGGGGTCCACCCCTTCTGGGCAGGTAGAGGAAATGAACCCCAAACAAGTCCACGGGGAGCCAAGCAACAGTTCGACTGGACCCGAGTAGGCCTCTGTTGCTATGGTGACGCGGCCTTCTAGGCCCCAACGTCCCGAGCGGCATGGCGCATGCGCAAAGCGCCTGGGAGCCCGTAGGGACTACCTGCTTTTTTTCCCACCCAGGATGCCCCGCGGTCCTCGGGTGTGACGTCACGAAGGAGGGCGGTCCCACATTTGATGACTGCGCTATATAAAGGAGCGCCAGCGACAGAGGATGGTTAGTTTAGCTCAGACTCGGCCTTGTCGCTGCGTCTGAAAAGGGACCGGGGTGGCTCTTTTGAGGTGGTCATAGACGCCGAGGAACATAAGTGACGGCGCATTGAGGTGGCCACAGCCGCTTAGAAGCTTGCCATCGCGACGCGGCCGCCAGAGGGTTTCGCTTTCGGGTTAGGCGGCCGCGGAGGCGTAGACCGAATATCCTGAGCAGCTCGTCCGGTTACACTTTCCCAGTGCCAGAGGCACCTAAGGTTGGACTCCTCACACGGGGACCGGAACAGAGAGACCAGACACCGGCCGGCGGCTTCCCCGAGATCGAGGGACGCACTAGCCAGGGGAGAAGAAAGGAACCCGGGTCGGACCAGATCGGAACCACTGACCATTGCCCATGGCGGCCCTCGTGAGTGTGGATTTGGCGGGGTTGGGGGTCCCGGCGGCGACCTCGGCGGCACCTTACTCACCGTCCGCTTCCTCTGTCCGCAGGGCCCCAGCAGCCAGAATGTCACTGAATACGTCGTTCGAGTTCCGAGGTAAATTCCCCAACCCCATCTCCCACTCCTCTCCACCCCGCAAAAATGAAAACCTTTACGGTCTTAGCCTGGCGTTTCTGGCCCTGTCTGTGGGTCTCCCTCCAGAACGGGGGAGACTTGGAGGGCAGGGCGGCGATTAAGCTGAGGCTTCTCTGGAGGCAAACACTGCTTTTTGTATGAATGAGTGCATTAATACACAGCACGATTCAGCCTCCTGGCCTAACGTTCGAGAGAATATGATGCCGTGATGCCCAGGCTGTAGCCGTAAGGACATATTCCTCGTCCTGTTTCAAAATGGGCAGGCTGCCTTTCCTTTCCAGGCCTTTGTACATCCTGTTCCCTCTGCCATGAGTGCCTCCTCTCAACCCCTAAGCTGTGACTCTCCTGGCAGAATTCTTGTTGATTCTGCAAAACTCAGCTCCAGTATCTTCTTCCTCCAGGAAGCACTCCCTGACTGTCCTCCCTCCTCCCCAAGGCTGAGTTCCCAATAATCGCCACATCTTGGGTTTCCCCCAGTCTTTGTTCCTCCATTTGTTCTTCGTCTGCGTGCCGTTAAGAGGGGATGGGTCTAGTTTCTCTGGCAGACTGGGAATTCTTGCAGTCTTCCGTATTCAGAGTTGACAGGCAAAACAGACTGAATGAACTTGGGTGGGTTTGTTGAGTGACTGAATTAATGATTCAGTGGAATGGAATGATCGAATTAATGATTCAGTTGAATGGAACGATTGAGTTAATGATTTGATTGAATTAATGATTCAGTTGAATGGAACGATTGAGTTAATGATTTGATTGAATTAATGATCCAATTGAATGACTGACTGTATTAATGATTTGTTCACATTGATTAAATTAGTGATTGAATTGAATTGATGGATTGGTGCTGTCTCTTCTAATCCACTCTAGGAATACAACCAAAAAGTATAACATCATGGCTTTTAATGCAGCTGATAAAGTCAACTTTGCCACGTGGAATCAGGTAAGTGCCTGGGTCCTGGGGGTCGGGGGCTGGGGTGGTGAGAGAACCTGACCCTGACCTTGGTGGCTGTAATAGTTGCTTAGCTGTCATAGTAACTAAGTATTAATTTTCTCACTTTTCCCAAGTGAAGATAAGGTAGATGACAAAGAGTTGGGTGCAATAGTTCGCACCTGTAATCTTAGCACTTGGGAGGCCGAGGCAGGAGGCTTGCTTAAGGCCAGGAGTTCAAGAACAGCCTCAGCAATATAGGAAGACTCCATCTCTACCAAAAATAAAATAATTAACTGGATGTGGTAGTGTGCATCTGTAGTCCTGCTCAGGAGGCTGAGGCAGGAGGATCACTTGACCCCAGGAGTTGAAGGCTGCAGTGAGCTATGATTATACTACTGCGCTCCAGCCTGGTGACAGAGTAAGACCTGTCTCAAAAAAAAAAAAAAAAAAAGATGGCAAAGGCCCAGGCCAAGCTCCTGGGTGTCCCTGTAAGTTAGGTTTGGTAGGACCACAGGAGGCCATTCCTTAAAGGAAAACATTTAGAATTTGTGCCCACTGATGACCGTTTTTGCCAAGGTTTATCTGGGCAAGGGAGGGGACTGGGCTAGGGCCTTCCCCACAGCCCCTGCCATCAGAGGCTCTAGAAAGGACTTTGGGAGCCATTAAAGCATCCTCCACGGAGAAGTTGTAATGTGATCTGGCTGCTGTGGGGAGGCAAACTGTGGGTTTGAGGGTGGATAAAGGGAGACCAGGGTGGAAGCAACCGGACTGACTGGTCTAGGTGAGTCCTGGTGGGGACCTGGAGGCCGTGGAGGTGATGTGATGTGGCTGGATTCTAGAGTGTTTTGGAAATTGTATACATGGCCCTTAAAGCAAGAGCGTAAAGGTAATTGGGACCTTACTGGTCACATAGGTCATGATTAATGGTTACATTTGTAGAGATTTTGGTGCCTACTGTCAACAAGTTTGGCACAATGAGTTTCTTTTTATTTATTTATTTATTTATTTATTTATTTATTGTGATGGTGTTTCACTCTTGTTGCCCAGGATGGAGTGCAATGGCACGACCTCAGCCCACTGCAACCTCCAACTCCCAGGTTCAAGCCATTCTCCTGCCTCAGCCTCTCATATAGCTGGGATTACAGGTGTCCACCCCCACTCCCACCTAATTTTTGTATTTTTGGTAGAGATGGGGTTTCACCATGTTGGTCAGACTGGTCTCGAACTCCTGACCTCAGGTGATCCACCCACCTCGGCCTCTCAAAGTGCTGGGATTACAGGTGTGAGCCACTGTGCCTGACCTTTTTATTTTCTTTTCTTTTTCTTTTTTTTTTTTTTTGAGACAGAGTTTCGCTCTTGTTACCCAGGCTGGAGTACAATGGCACAATCTCAGCTCACCGCAACCTCCGCCTCCTGGGTTCAGGCAATTCTCCTGTCTCAGCCTCCTGAGTAGCTGGGATTACAGGCACGCACCACCATGCCCAGCTAATTTTTTGTATTTTTAGTAGAGACGGGGTTTCACCTTGTTGACCAAGGTTGGTCTCGATCTCTTGACCTTGTGATCCACCCGCCTCGGCCTCCCAAAGTGCTGGGATTACAGGCTTGAGCCACCGCGCCCGGCTATTTCTTTATTTTCTTGAGATGGAGTCTTGCCCTGTTGCCCAGGCTAGAGTGAAGTGATATGATCTGTCCTCACTGCAACCTCTGCCTCCTGGGTTCCAAGTGATTCTCCTGCCTCAGCCTCCTGAGTAGCTGGGATTACAGGTGTGCGCCACCACACCCAGCCAATTTTTGTACTTTTAGTAGAGACAGGGCTTCACCGTGTTGGTTAGGCTGGTCGTGAACTCCTGACCTCGTTATCTGCCTGCCTCAGCCTAATAGAGGTAGGGTCTCACTATATTACCCATGCTGGTCTTTTTAAAAATTTTTTTTAAAGACAGTGTCACTCTGTCACCTAGGCTGGTGTACAGTGGCATGATCTCAGCTCACTGCAATCTTTGCCTCCCAGGGGTTCAAGCCATTCTGGTGACAGGCTGGTCTTAAACTCCTGAGCTCAAGTGAGCCTTGGCCTCCCAAAGTTCTGGGATTATAGGCGTGAGCCACAGCACAAAGAGTTTTGATATGCATGCATTCTGGAGATGTATAGAAATTTTAGTTACACATTTTTTGAAAAGAAGCCTGGAACCAGGCCGGGCGCGGTGGCTCATGCCTGTAATCCCAGCACTTTGGGAGGCCGAGGCGGGTGGATCACGAGGTCAAGAGATCGAGACCATCCTGGTCAACATGGTGAAACCCCGTCTCTACTAAGAATACAAAAATTAGCTGGTCATGGTGGCGCACGCCTGTAGTCCCAGCTACTAGGGAGGCGGAGGCAGGAGAATTGCTTGAACCCAGGGGGCGGAGGTTGCGGTGAGCCGAGATCGCGCCATTGCACTCCAGCCTGGGTAACAAGAGCGAAACTCCGTCTCAAAAAAAAAAAAGAAGCCTGGAACCAGATGCCTACTATAGATGATAGGGAAGTCTAATTACTTTTAAATTCCTCAGATAAGGAATTTTGCCTCTGATGGCCTGCTTGACCACGAAGTGGTCTTTTTTTTTTTTTTTAATTGCATTTTAGGTTTTGGGGTACTTGTGAAGAACATGCAAGATTGTTGCTTAGGTACACACGTGGCAGTGTGATTTGCTGCCTTCCTCCCCTTCACCTTTATCTGGCATTTCTCCCCATGCTATCTCTCCCCAACTCCCCACCCCCTGCTGTCCCTCCCCTATTTTCCCCCAACAGACCCCAGTGTGTGGTGCTCCACTGCACCTGGCCTAAGGTGTTTTTTTCCAGTTCTGTGAAGAAGGTCATTGGTAGCTTGATGGGGATAGCATTGACTCTGTAAATTACTTTGGGCAGTATGGCCATTTTCACGGTATTGATTCTTCCTAAGCATGAACGTGAATGTTTCTCCATTTCATTGAGCAGTAGTTTGTAGTTCTCCTTAAAGAGGTCCTTTACGTTCCTCGTTAGTTGTATTCCTAGGTATTTTATTCTCTTTGTAGCAATTGCGAGTGGCAGTTCGTTCTTGATTTGGCTCTCTTTAAATCTGTTACTGGTGTACAGGAATGCTTGTGATTTTTGCACGTTGATTTTATATCCTGAGACTTTGCTGCAGTTGCTTATCAGTTTCAGGAGATTTGGGGCTGAGACGATGGGGTGTGCTAGATATATAATCATGTCGTCTGCAAATAGAGACAACTTGACTTCCTCCTTTCCTATTTGAATACGCTTTATTTCTTTTTCTTGCCTGATTCAGGCAAGGTGGTGTTTTTTGTTTGTTTTTTGGCTCAGGTGGTCTTTTTTGTTTGTTTGTTTTTTGTTTTTGAGACAGAGTCTTGCTCTGTCACAAGGCTGGAGTGCAGTGGCGCCATCTTGGTTCACTGCAAACCTCCGCCTCTTGAGTTCAAGTGATTCTCCTGCCTCAGCTTCCTGAGTAGCTGGGACTAGAGGCGCCCGCCACCATGCCTGGATAATTTTTCCGTTTTCAAAAGAGATGGGGTTTTACCATGTTAGCCAGGATGGTCTCGGTCTCTTGACCTCATGAACCACCTGCCTCATCCTCCCAAAGTCCTGAGATTACAGGCCCGAGCCATTGTACCCAGCCAGGTCTTTTTCTCTTTAATTTTAATTTGGACATAATCTCAAGTTTTCAAGTTGCAAAAATAGACACAGTGCAAGGCTGGCCCAAATTCCCTTTACCCAGATTCACCAAGGGCTACCATTCTCCTTTGTTGCCCAGTGGGAAGTTGGTTTTGAGCATCTAGAGCCCGGCCTAGCACGAGGACGGGCATTCCTGGATGGGGGCACTGCCCAAGCACAGCCAGGGACCTTGAGAGTCTTTGCTTCTTGCACCCACAGGCCCGGCTGGAGCGAGACTTGAGCAATAAGAAAATCTACCAAGAGGAGGAGATGGCCGAGTCCGGCGCGGGCAGCGAGTTCAACCGCAAGCTCCGGGAGGAGGCTCGGAGGAAGAAGCTCGGCATCGTCCTCAAGGAGTTCCGGCCCGAGGACCAGCCCTGGCTGCTCCGCGTCAATGGCAAATCGGGCAGGAAGTGAGTGGTAGGGCGGTGGCAGTGCAGGCTTAGGGACCAGTCTATGTCCTCCTTCAGCTTGCATCATTTGTGGGGTGCCCTCTCTGAACCTCAGATTCCCACTGGTGTGATGGAGGTGCCGGCACTTCATCCCTGTGGGGTTTTATTTATTTGTTTATTTATTTGCTGAGACAGAGTTTCGCTCTTGTGACCCAGGCTGGAAGTGCAGTGGCATGATCTTGGCTCACCACAGCCTCCACCTCCCGGGTCCAAGCGATTCTGCCTCAGTCTCCTGAGTAGCTGGGATTACAGGGGAGCACCATCACGCCTGGCTAAGTTTTGTATTTTTAGTAGAGATGGGGTTTCACCATGTTGGCCAGGCTTGTCTCAAACCCCTGACATCAGGTGATCCACCTGCCTCGGCCTCCCAAAGTGCTGGGATTACAGGTGTGAGCCACTGCACCTGGCTGGGTTTTATTTTTTGTTCATTTATTTATTCTATCTTATTTCTTTATTTATCTTGAGTCAGGGTCTCACTGTCACCCAGGCTGGAGTGCAGTGGGTGCGATCATAGCTTGCTGCAGCCTCCAGCTCCTGGGCTTAAGAGATCTTCCCACCTCAGCCTCCTGAGTAGCTGGGACTACAGGCGTGCCTCACTATGCCTGGCTAATTTTTGTATTTTTGGTAGACATGAGGTCTTGCTGTGTTGCCTAGGCTGGTCTTGAACTCCTGGGGTCAAGCAATCCTGGGATTACAGGTGTGAGCCACCGCCCAGGCCCTGGGATTCTAGTTTTGAAGATGAACTGAGGCTGGGCATGGTGGCTCACACCTGTAATCCCAGCACTTGAGGTGGATCACTTGAGGTCAGGAGTTTCAGCCTGGCTAATGTAGTGAAACCCTGTCTCTACTAAAAATACAAAAAATTAGCTGAGCATGGTGGCATGTGCCTGTAATCCCAGCTACTCGGGAGAGCTGAGGCAGGAAAATCACTAGAACCTGGGAGACGGTGGTTGCAGTGAGCCGAGATCGCGCCACTGCACACTATCCTAGTGGACAGAATGAGGCTGTCTCAAAAAAAAAAAAAAAGATGAACTGAGTTGGTGCTTGTGGCCTGGCTCTGATGAGTGCCACAGTGCAGGAAGCTTGGGTGGTTCATGACACTTGAGACCTCTCAGAGGGGGCAGGCTGAGGGCAGAACAGGAAGGGTACAGGTCAGATTGATGAAGGGCACTCCAGGCACACAGTGTGTGAAAGTGACAGACACAGGGGGCTCACACAGGGCAGTGGGTGCCAGGACGCACTGGGCCCAGTGGAGCCTTGGAAAGCCATAGGCAGGGAAGGGTGCTCGGCCAGATTGCCTGGACATTTTGGGTAGAAGAGGATGAGGTGGAGGTCTCGAGGAGGCTGGGCGGTTGTTTAGGCCTGAGGGAATGGTGGCCCGGGCCAGGTGTCCACTTCAGATTTGGCCATGCTGTGGCCAGGCGTGGTGGCTCATGCCTGTAATTCCAGCTCTTTGGGAGGCCAAGGTGGGTGGATCACTTGAGGTCAGGAGTTCAAAACTAGCCTAGCCAACATGGTGAAACGCTGTCTCTACTAAAAATACAAAAATTATCTGGGCATGGTGGTGAACACTTGTAATCCCAGCTACTCAGGAGGCTGAGGCAGGAGAATCGGTTGAACCCGGGAGGCAGAGGTTGCAGTGAGCTGAGATTGTGCCCCTGCACTCCAGCTTGGCATCTGGTGACAGAGTGAGACTGTCTCAAAAAAAAAAAAAAAAAATTTTTGGCCATGTCTTCCTGCTCCATCCTCCGACTTGGCTCCCAAGTTTCCCACCCGTGGCCCACAAGTAGCAGAGCTGGAGGCAGGGCCCGATGGGCTGACTGCAGGGCTGGGATAATCTCACCCGGTCTTTCCAGAAATGACGCCGATGCGCACACATCCGGCACTTCGCAGGGTAGGCTCTGGGCCTGCTCCCCGGATGTGGAAAGGGATAAGGCTCAGGTGGTGGAGGGGCTGCCAGGCCGCACAGGCTCATCATTCCGTGGTCCTCCTCCTGTGACACGTACTATCAAGAAGGCAGGCCTGGGGGACACACACAGGGCTGGGGCTGGTCCTCTGGGCCCGGCCATGACCTTTTCTCCCTGCAGGTTCAAGGGCATCAAGAAGGGAGGCGTGACAGAAAATACGTCCTACTATATCTTCACCCAGTGCCCCGACGGGGCCTTTGAAGCCTTCCCTGTGCACAACTGGTACAATTTCACGCCGCTGGCCCGGCACCGCACACTCACTGCCGAGGAGGCCGAGGAGGAGTGGGAGAGGTGAGCGGGCTGGGTGGCAGCTGGGGACAGAGGTGAGGGAAATGGGGCACATTGCCGTGTGCTGTGCTGGGGGAGCTGGGGACTCGGTGACCAGGGCAGACCCCGCTTGGCCCTGTTGGAGCTGTCAGCTCAGGAGGAAACAGATGCGAGGCCTTAGGCCCAAAGTGGGGCACGCAGAGCTCAAAGTGGGCGACCTGGAGCTGGAATTGGCAGAGCAGGGTGGGGTCTCAGTGCCCCCTTGGTTCCTGTAGGTCGCAGGAGGGAGAGGCTAAGACTCCAGCAGTGTGTGGGGACCTGCTCTTTGAGGAACTCTTGGGGAGAGGGAAGGCAGGAAGGGCCAGCTGTATCCGTGTGGTTTCAGGGAGTCCTGGGCCACAGCCCCAGTGCCCGGGGACTGCATCCCATGGAAGGGTGTGTGGGTGGTGCCCCTGGGGTTAGCCCCGTGCCAGCAAAGAAGCAGGATGGTCCCCGGCCTGAGTCCCCTGTGCCTGGCCTGCAGGAGGAACAAGGTGCTGAACCACTTCAGCATCATGCAGCAGCGGCGGCTCAAGGACCAGGACCAGGACGAGGACGAGGAGGAGAAGGAGAAGCGTGGCCGCAGGAAGGCGAGCGAGCTGCGCATCCACGACCTGGAGGACGACCTGGAGATGTCGTCCGATGCCAGTGACGCCAGCGGTGAGGAGGGTGAGTATGGGGGGCCGGGCATTAGGTCACAGAGGTGCCTGCTCAGGCAGTGCCAGTGAAGGCAAAGTCTGCCATTGCGCACAGTGGCCCTAGTATGAGAGACTCGTGGGGCCGGGCGCGGTGGTTCACGCCTGTCATCCCAGCACTTTGAGAGGCCAAGGCGAGCAGATCATCGAGATCAGGAGTTTGAGACCAGCGTGGCCAACATGGTAAAACCCTGTTTCTACTAAAAACACAAAAATTAGCTGGATGTTGTGGTGTGCATGTATAGTCCCAGCTACTTAGGAGGCTGAGGCAGGAGAATCACTTGGACCCAGGAGATGGAGGTTTTGGTGAGCTGAGATCGTGCTACTGCACTCCAGCCTGGGCAGCAGAGAGGGACTCTGTCTCAGAGAAAAAAGAATGAGAGTCAGGCGAGGCTGCCCAGAGGAGCAGTGATGTCACTCAGGAGGCAAGGAGAGCCTGTCAGAGCCCAGGAGGGTGGAGCCGTGGCTTTTTTTTTTTTGAGACAGGATCTCTGTCTCTTTCGCCCAGGCTGGAGTGCAGTTGGAGTCCAATCACAGCTCACTGTAGCCTTGACCTCTTAGGGTCAAGTGATCCTCCCACCTCAGCCTCCAGAGTAGCTAGGACTACAGGCTTGTCCCCCACCATGCCTGGCTAATTTTTTTTTTTTTTTTTTTTTTTTTTTTTTTTGAGACGGAGTTTCGCTCTTGTTACCCAGGCTGGAGTGCAATGGGGCGATCTTGGCTCACCGCAACCTCCGCCTCCTGGGTTCAGGCAATTCTCCTGCCTCAGCCTCCTGAGTAGCTGGGATTACAGGCACGAGCCACCATGCCCAGCTAATTTTTTGTATTTTTAGTAGAGACGGGGTTTCACCATGTCGACCAGGATGGTCTCGAACTCTCGACCTCGTGATCCACCCGCCTCGGCCTCCCAAAGTGCTGGGATTACAGGCTTGAGCCACTGCGCCCGGCCTTTTTTTTTTTTTTAATGGAGACAGAGTTTCGCCCTGTCGCTCATAAAAGTGCAGCAGCACAGTCTTGGCTCACTGCAACCTCTGTCTCCCAAGTTCAAGCGATTCTCCTGCCTCAGCCTCCCAGGTAGCAGGGATTACAGGTGCATACCACCACACGCGGCTAATTTTTGTGTTTTTAGTAGAGACGGGGTTTCACCATGTTGGCCAGGCTGGTCTCAAACTCCCGACCTCAGGTGATCTGCCTGCCTCAGCCTCCCAAAGTGCTGGGATTACAGGCATGAGCCCCGGTGCCCAGCCTAATTTTTGTATTCTTCGTAGAGACTGGGGTCTCACTCACTGTGTTGCTCAGGCTGGTCTCGAACGCCTAGGCTCCAGCCATCCTCCAGCCTCAGCCTGCCAAAGTGTTGGGATGACAGGTGTGAGCCGCTGCACCTGGCCTGGCTGTGGCCTCTTCCGGGGTTCCCATGAGAAACTGTACTCTGGGTTGGCCAGTTTCAGTCACCTGTGCGCTCAGGCTGTAGGGCTGTCCCTGGTTACTGGTGCCTGGCTGGGGGTGGTCTGGGAGAGGGAGGCAGTGGTCTGTGAGCGTTAGAGAACGTGGGTGGGTGGGTGGAGTCTGGACAGGGGGTTTGTTTAGGAGAGTTGAGCTTCTGGGGCCGGCCTTGGAGAGGCAGTCTCCCCAGTTGGTGAGGCCCCCCAGGCGCCCAAACGGCATACAATGTGAAAGACACAATAAACACCCGCTGCCGCCGCCTCTTCCCTTTCTTTCCCTGCTTTCCAGGTGGCAGAGCCCCCAAGGCCAAGAAGAAGGCGCCCCTGGCCAAGGGCAGCGGGAAGAAGAAGAAGAAGAAGGGCTCAGATGACGAGGCCTTCGAGGACAGCGATGATGGGGACTTCGAGGGCCAGGAGGTGGACTACATGACGGACGGCTCCAGGTGAGGCCCACGGAAGGCGGCTGCGAGACCCCATGTGCCCCGAGGCAGCACACTCACCCTCCCCGATCCCTGTCTTACAGCAGCTCCATGGAAGAGCCTGAGACCAAGGCCAAGGTGCCACAGCAGGAGGAGGGGCCCAAGGGTAGGTGGCGGCTGGGCAGGCCCTGGCGGGAGATGGGGGAGGGGGGCGCGGGGTGGGTGCTCATACTCTGTCTCCGCAGGTGTCGATGAGCAGAGCGACAGTAGCGAGGAGAGTGAGGAGGAGAAGCCACCTGAGGAGGACAAGGAGGAGGAGGAGGAGAAGAAGGCACCCACCCCGCAGGAGAAGAAGCGCAGGAAAGGTGCGGCCGTGTGGCTCCTGCGCTGGAGGCTCGGGTCGGGCCCCGGTACCCTGCTGCCTCCTCCCCTCTCCTCTGCAGACCTCCCTCATCTGCAGTGGAGGTATGGGTGGGTGCTGGGCCCTGACCCCTGTCCTGTGCCCCACAGACAGCAGCGATGAATCAGACAGCTCAGAGGAGAGCGACATTGACAGTGAGGCCTCCTCGGCCCTCTTCATGGCGGTAAGGCCCAGCCTGGCATCGAGGGAGGCCTGGGTGTCCGTTTCTAGACTCAGCCCCCTCACCCTCACCCCACCCTGACCTCTGCAGAAGAAGAAGACACCGCCCAAGAGAGAGCGGAAGCTGTCGGGAGGGAGCTCACGGGGCAACAGCCGCCCGGGCACGCCCAGCACAGAGGGCGGCAGCACCTCCTCCACCCTGCGTGCCGCCGCCAGCAAACTCGAGCAAGGTGAGCATCCGTGGCCTCTGCAGTCCCCACAGCCACGGCCTCCCGACCTCTGCTTTTGGGACTCGGGACAGAGAGGGGATGCAGATGGGAGTGGAGGCCTGTCCCTCCCTTCTTCCCTTGAACCCTAATCCTGGCACTGCCCAGCCCGGGTTCCTGCCAAGGGGTTCGGCATCCTGCCCCGACAACTCAGCCCTGACCCCACTCCTGCAGGGAAGCGGGTGAGCGAGGCGCCTGCAGCCAAGAGGTTGCGTCTGGACGCGGGGCCCCAGAGCCTGTCCGGGAAGTCGACTCCCCAGCCACCATCGGGCAAGTCGACACCCAGCAGCGGGTAAGCTGTCGAGGAGAGCAGCGGGCAGGGCCAGGACTGCCGGGACAGTCTCACTGATGCCGCCTTCCCCACCCTTCCATCCACAGAGACGTGCAGGTGACTGAGGACGCTGTGCGCCGCTACCTGACGCGGAAGCCCATGACCACTAAAGACCTGCTGAAAAAATTCCAGACCAAGAAGACGGGGCTGAGCAGCGACCAGACGGTGAATGTGCTGGCCCAGATCCTCAAGCGCCTCAACCCCGAGCGCAAGATGATCAACGATAAGATGCATTTCTCCCTCAAGGAGTGAGCCTCTGTCCAATAAACAGCTCTGCTCCCCAGTACTTGTCAGGCTCTCACTGTCCCTTTGCCGTCCTGCTCCCTGTCTCCCAGGGCCCCAGAGCTAGCAAGTTTGGAAAAGTTTAAGCCATTTCCTCCTCTGGCCCTTCTGGAATCTTCAGCTGCCTGGTAGGCCTTCTTCTCGTCCTCTGTCTCCCTGCTCAGCCTCCTTCGCGCTGACCAGGCCTGTGCTGCCCACCGGGTAGCAGTGCTTCCTTAGGCCTCTCTCCAGCCGTGACGGTCTACCACATAGCCCGTTAGGTCCTCAGTTTGGGCCAGGCATGATGGTGAGTGGCTGCAGTCTCAGCTGCTTGGGAGGCTGAGCCCAGGAGTTCAAGCCTGCAGTGAGCTATGATGGTGACACTATTCCAGCCTGGGTGACAGAGCGAGACCCTGGCACACACATAAAAAAAGCAGCCAGGCATGGTGGTGGGTGCCTGTGGTCCCAGCTATCTGGAGGCCTCAGCCTTCTCAGCACAAGAATTGCCTCTTGTGAACCTGGGAGGCAGAGGTTGCCGTGAGCTGAGATCACACCACTGCACTCCAGCCTGGGTGACAGAGTGAGACTCTGTCTCAAAAAAGTAAATAAATTGCTTAGATTTCTTTGTTTCCTTTTTAGATCTGGTATTGTAACAGACACTTGGATAATGTCTTGTTCCTTAGGTTTTGGTTTTGCCCTTCATGTTTTTATTTTTATTTTTATTTTTATTTTTTTTGAGACGGAGTTTCGCTCTTGTTACCCAGGCGGGAGTGCAATGGCGCAATCTCGGCTCGCCGCAACCTCCGCCTCCTGGGTTCAGGCAATTCTCCTGCCTCAGCCTCCTGAGTAGCTGGGATTACAGGCACATGCCACCATGCCCAGCTAATTTTTTGTATTTTTAATAGAGACGGGGTTTCACCATGTTGACCAGAATGGTCTCGATCTCTTGACCTCGTGATCCACCCGCCTCAGCCTCCCAAAGTGCTGGGATTACAGGCTTGAGCCACTGCGCCTGGTTCATGTTTTTATTTTTTTAGTTTTTGAGACAGGTGTCTTGCTCTGTTGCCCAGGCTGGACTGCAGGCCCCCTGCAACCTCCGCTTCCCTGGCTCAAGCCATCTTCCCACCTTAGCCTTTAAAGTACTGTGCACCACCATGCCCAGCTAATTAAAAAAATTTCTTGTAGAGATGAGATCTCACTGTGTTGCCCAGGCCAGTCTTGAACTCATGGGTCAAGCAGTCCTCCTGCCTCAGGCTGGTGAGTAGCTGGGACCACAGGTGTGTACCATTTCGCCGGCTAATGTTTCCATTTTAGGCATCCTTACTTTGTGGTCTAATGTATCTAGAAGCTGAAGTTCATGGGCCTCCTTGTGTTTCTTCTGACTCCCCTTGGTGATAGATTTTCTTGTGATTTGGAGTTGGATGCTCATGGCCAGCTGGGGGCTCTGTGGGAATCCAGGGTGGCCTACTTTGCAGGCAGTCCTTCCAGATGGTTCCACCTTGGCTTTTGCCAGTCGCCCAGGAGCGCCAGCCCCAGCCCATTTTGTGTGTGGTTCTCGGCTTGCAGGCTCTGTACCTACGTGACCACCAAAGCCAAACCCCCGATTGCGGGACCCTATGTTTCAGGTTCCCTGTGATATTTCGGGGGCTTCTTTCCTTCCTCCAAGCTTGGTCATGCCAGGTTCTGGAAGGGTGGGCTTTTCCAGTTTCTGGGCAGCAGTGTGGCTGGAATTAGAATTTGGCTGCACCCACTTTTGAACTCATCTTCTGGGCGACCCCCTTCCTTCGATCTTGCCGGTGTTTGGAAACTGCAGATGGAAAGCTTCCCCACCCAGTTCTGCGGCCCTTGGCTGCATGAGCAGGAATGCCTGAGATGTCGGGCTAATTCCTTGGAATGTCCCAGTTCAGGCCAGCCTCTCCCCATTCTTCTGCCAGGCCTTCTTGAGCAGCAGGGAGGCAGCTCTGGAGGGAGCCCCTGCCCTGGTGGTTTCACCCCAGCCATCCCCACTGCTTGGACCTTTGTCCAAGGAGGCTGGGCCGTGTGGCCCCATGGTTAGAGCAGGGGCTTTGCATTCAGGTGGACCTGGGTACAAATGCCAGGTCCGTTGCTTAATTCTGGGTGACTTCAGGCTGTTTTTTTTTTTTTTTTTTTTTTAAGATGGAAGCTTGCTCTGTCACCCAGGGCTGAGGGCAGTGGTGCCATCTCAGCTCACTGCAGCCTCTGCCTCCCAAGTTAAAGCAATTCTCCCACCTTAGCCTCCTGAGTAACTGGTATGAGAGGCACCATGCCCAGCTAATTTTTGGGTTTTATATTTAATTTTATATTTTTTGGAGACAGAGTTCGTTGTTGCCCAGGCTGGAGTGCAATGGTGCGATCTTAACTCACCGCGATCTCTGCCTCCCAAGTTGAAGCGATTCTCCTGCCTCAGCTTCCGGGAGTAGCTGTGACTACAGGCATACGCTACCATGCCTGGCTAATTTTGTATTTTTAGTAGAGACGGGGTTTCTCCACGTATAGGGCTATTGGGGCCCCACAGGGTCGTGTAGTGTCCCTTATGCTGTGTTGAGGTGCAGGATTTGAGAAGAGACAGGACACTGAAGAACTGGTGAAGAGCATCTGGACTCGGGGGGCCATGCCACCTGTAAGCAGAGATCAGTGACAGCCCCCAAATGCCCCAGAGCATCTATATTTATTAGGTACAAGCAGGGGGCAGGGTCGTGTGTGAGGTCATCATCTATAGGCTTAGCGATAGGGCATACATAATCACGTGAGTCCCAAGCGAGGGGACCACCCCATTATGTCACCTGGGCAGAGAGGTGAGCTGTGTGCAGCAGGGGGCCTTGCTGTGCGTAGTAGTAGAGCGTTGTGTACAGAAAAGGGGTCCACCCGCATTAGGTCACCGAGGCGAGGAGGTGGGCTGTGTGCATCAGGTGTTGTGCACAACACTTCTTTTCTGGGGGCTGGAGACTTTAAAGTATTTCTAATAGAAGGATACTGTAAGCCAGTGCAGTGGGAGCTGACAGATGTGTGCTCTTCTCTTAAGATATTTATGGGAGGATGATTTGAGCTATCACAGAAGTGAGAAGACTGACAGGGTGTACAGCCACCATGACCCGGTCACACCAGAGGGGTTCTTCTCCCTCGGTTACTTCCAGGATCTCAGGCCTGAGGCCTATTTCCACAGGAACTGGATGCAAGGTACTACAACTCCTTTATGAGGAGGAGAGGCTCCTGCTCCAAGCCTGCCATACAGCGTATGCCCTTTCAGGCAGGGATGCCACCGCCTGGGTCTTTGGTCCTTGTCCTGGTCTGGCTGTTTTCCCATGTACTGCTTCTGTTCTGGGCATACATTCTGTATAGGGCATACATAATCATGTGAGTCCCAAGCATGGGGACCACCCCATTATGTCACCTGGGCAGAGAGGTGGGCTGTGCACAGCAGGGGGCCTTGCCGTGCATAGTAGTAGAGGGTCGTGTACAGAAAAGGTTGTGTACACCTGAGTCTTTGGTTCTCGTCCTGGTCTGGCTGTTTTCCCATGTACTGCTTCTGCTCTGTGACTGCTCTGGGCATTCCTCCTACTACAAACTACTATATGGTTATATGGAAGGATTATATAACTCAGCACTAAATGTGTCAGTACGGCTCCGACTACAATACCTATGTGATTATATTGAAAGATTATATAGAACTAAGTATGCTAGATATAAGTATTAAGTATGATTGTATAAACCAGATATGTATAAATAGTAAGTTATACTTCAGGCACTAGTTCTATAAACTAATATATGATTATATATGAAGGATTTACATGAAGGAAATAGCTGAGTAATAATACTATAAACTAAGATATTCCTCAGGCCCTAATTGTGCCTGGGGTCTGGACGGTTCTCCTCCTCGGTGCCCATGGTGGGTGTTACCCACATCCGTGTTTGTCAGGCTGGTCTCAAACTCCTGACCTCAGGTGATCCGCCCGCCTCGGCCTCCCAAAGTGCTGGGATTATAGGTGTGAGCCACTGCGCCCAGGCTTTTTTCTCCATCTGAAAATTATCTCAGTAAGAAAAACCACAATATGGCTGGGCGAAGTGGCTCACACCTGTAATCCCAGCACTTTGGGAGGCTGAGGCGGGCGGATCACCTGAGGTCAGGAGTTCGACACCAGCATGATCAACATGGATAAACCCCATTTGTATTAAAAATACAAAACTAGGCCGGGCGCGGTGGCTCAAGCCTGTAATCCCAGCACTTTGGGAGGCCGAGGCGGGTGGATCACAAGGTCAAGAGATCGAGACCATCCTGGTCAACATAGTGAAACCCCGTCTCTACTAAAAATACAAAAAAAATAGCTGGGCATGGTGGTGCGTGCCTGTAATCCCAGCTACTCAGGAGGCTAAGGCAGGAGAATTGCCTGAACCCAGGAGGCGGAGGTTGCGGTGAGCCGAGATCGCGCCATTGCACTCCAGCCTGGGTAACAAGAGCGAAACTCCGTCTCAAAAAAAAAAAAAAAAATACAAAACTAGCTGTCGTGGTGGCACATGCCTGTAGTCCCAGCTACACAGGAGGCTGAGGCAGGAGAATCGCTTGAACCCAGCAGGTAGAGGTTTTGGTGAGCCGAGATCGCGCCAACCTGGGCAACAAGAGTGAAACTCCATCTCCAAAAAAAAAGGAAAAACACCGCAACATAATCATCGAGGGAGTCCCCCCCATGGATGGAGCTGAGGTTACTTCCAGTCTTTCTTAACATGAAAGCATCAGATCCCCTGTGCCCTCGAGCAGCTGCTCATCCGAAGAGCTGTTAGCAATTTACACCCACACCAACAGCACAGGGCGTGCATGGGTCACACACCTGTGTGAGCATTTTCTGATTTTCCCCCATCTTGTGGGTGCTTAGGGTCAAGCACCCCTTCGGACAGTCACAAGCTGTTTGCTTGTTTTTGCATTCAACGCTAGGGGAACCGGCTTAAACACTAAGCACCCATTTCTCCTCACCAAGCCAAGTGGGAGGGGTTCTGATGAGCTCCCCTGTACCAGTGAGAGGACTGGGCTCACAGGGCTGAGTGCAGACGCCCCCAGAGCCCGCATCTCACTGTCTGCATCGTGCTAGACGTTACCATGACCTGGATGGCCTCCATCACCCTGTGGGCTCTGACACGCTCACATCCCAGTAAGGGGCTGCAGTTATGGGGGTCTCAGGCCGGCCTTCCCGAGACAGGCGTCCCTGCCCCCTTGTGTCCCCACTCTTGGCTTCCCCTAGGCCTCTCCCTTTTCCTGTTTTGAAGTTGACTCAGCCAGGCCCGGAGACAGGGGTATGATGTCTTAATCCTCCAGGCGGGAGCCACCAAGGAGGGTTCCCGTGGACTCGGTCCCTGCCAAGCCACCCTTCCCAGCACTCGCATCCGTCCCACCTGGCACAGGACACACGTGGGGGCTCCTGAGTCCCAGCACCCTGACTTAGTGGGGACAGACCCCACTGGGGGACCCATGAAGCCCCCGACTCCCGCTCCAGGCAGCAGGCCAGGGTGAATACAAGTTGCCCGCCCTGGCTGCCAGTATAGCACTCGTAAATCAGGGGGTGTCTGGGGTGTCGGAAATGGGTGTGTGGAATGTCGGGGTGGGGTGGGCTGGGGGTGAGCCCTTAATTCTTAGAAGGGTGGGGTATGGGGCAGGAGTGGATGCCTGGATTCCAGGGCGTAGGAGATAAGCTGCTGCAGACGTGGGGCCCTCTGGCCACAGGGGCCGGCAGTGAAGCGGGTAGCTCCCAGCCCCAGCAGGGCATAAATGCGGGGCACACCTCCCACCCTCAGGACCTGCCCATCACAATGGCCGTGGGGAAGGTCCTTCTGGGCTCTGTGCTGCTCCTGTCCCTGCATCTGGGACAGGGCTGGGACCCTGATGCCCGTGGGGCTCCTGTGGCCAATGGAGAGTTCTCGTCTGAGCAGGTGGCAGAGGCTGGAGGAACCTGGCTGGGTAAGGACTCCCAGGGACCCTCTGTGACTTTCCAACTTACCCAGCCCTGACCCTGCTCATTGTCAGCACCCTTCTCTCCGGCAGCCACTCACCGCCCCCTCACCCGCCTGCGCCGAGCCCCGTCCGGTCCGTGTCAGCTGTGGAGCCTGACTCTGTCGGTGGCAGAGCTGGGCCTAGGCTATGCCTCGGAGGAGAAGGTCATCTTCCGCTACTGCGCCGGCAGCTGCCCCCGGGGTGCCCGCACCCAGCATGGCCTGGCACTGGCCCAGCTGCAAGGCCAGGGGAAAGCCCACGGCGGGCCCTGCTGCCAGCCCACCCGCTACGATGACGTGGCCTTCCTGGACGACCGCCACCGCTGGCAGTGGCTGCCCCAGCTCTCGGCGGCTGCCTGCGGCTGTGTCGGCTGAGGGTGCCCAGTCTGGTACCCAGGAGCTTCCGTACTGGAGAAGCCTGGCTGAGTTCTTTATTGGAGACCTGGATGCAGAGACAAGGACGGGAGTGGGCTGGGGCGACCAGCAATGACTGCAATAAAGGACACCACTCTCCTGGCCTTGTGACCTTGACTGTATCCAGCCAGCTGCACCTGGAGCTCCCTGTGGGCCAGTGCCATCCTGGGTTCCCCTGCAGATCCTGGTTCCAGTGAGCAGCCAATGCAATATTGAGTTGTCCATTCCCAGCTTTATTCGCAAATCCGGTGTCTAGAAAGCTGGGGGTCAGCAGGCTGGGGGCGACTGTCCAGATTCCCCTGGCCCCATGCCCTCAGGGAGGGAGCGGCAGATCACAGAGATTCGCCGGCCCCGGGGAATCCGGCGCTCCCCAAAGAAGGATTCTTCGTCGCGAAGGATCTCGTGGGAGAAGTCATAACGGGCTGAACCCCTGCAGAAGAAAACAGGCTGTAACTGGCTGCAGGGAGGACAGCCCCCTATCCAGGCAGACCCAGGTTCCAGCCCCCCACTGCCTCTCACACAAGCCTTGGGGTAAAGGCTGAGTCTTTGGGGAGGGGTGGATTGAGGGAAGGTACCCAGGGCACTGGGTTGGTGTCACACATTCCTGGATGGGTGGGGGCTGCCTGGCTGGAGGTACCTAAGGATGTAGAGGGAGCCTGGCTCCAGCAAGAGTTCTAGCCACTCCCCCGGCTCCTGGGTGTGCACCAGTCGCATAACGCTGGGAGACAGGAGAGACAGGCCAGCGATGGTGGCCCCGCAGAACTGCAAAAGGGAGGAGGGGATGGGTCAGGTTCTGACCTGGCCTGCCCACCCCCGTGCTGGGAGCGCCAAGGCGCCGGCCTCTACCCACCTTGACGCTGTCCACGTGGGGCTTGATGTAGCCCCGAGCTTCCAGGTCCAGCACGTGCACGGAGGAGAGCAGAGTCTGTCCGGGGCCAAAGGCGGCCGCCTGCACACGCTGCAGGATGGCTCGGCTGGCTTCTGACCAGCGCGACTTCTCCGTCTCTCGGAAGCCGTGGATAGCCTACACAAACAGTTTGGTCAAGCCTGGGGGCTCCCAGAGGGAACAGGGACACTGAGGCATGAAGGGGCAGAAAACAGGGCAAGAGGCTGGTTTTCCTAGTGTGACTCTTGATCCTGCCCTCAACTCAAACCCCGCTATCCCCCCAACCATGGCCCTACCTAGGTGTGACCTCAGTCCTTAGTACTCACCCTGAGGCTACAATTCCAAGTCCCCAATGCTTGCTCCAGTATTCAATTGGCTGAGTCTCCATACAACTTGACCCCACCCAAGTGTCCTGTGTCCCTCAACGTCCTCTGATTCCACACCCGTTTCTACCCTTAACCTTGGTCCCAAACACCTCTCAGTTCCAGATTCTGCCTCCAGTTATGGCCCTGGTCTCATCACAAAAGTGCGCTCCCTGACCAAGGTCCTCGTCCCCGAAGTCCCGCCCATCCCACTACCGGAGTTTCAGCCCCGACCCCACCATAGCCCGGCTTCCAAATCCCTGCGCTAGGTACCGCCCCCAGCAAGGCCCTGCCCCATCCAGCACGTCTTCCCCATCCCCACCCACACGGGGCACCTCCCCGGCGTGACCCCAGCCCCGTCCATACACGCTCGACTCCTCGGGCCCCGCCCCTAGAGTGGCCCTGTCCCATCCTGCACTGGTCTCCTTTGTGCCCGCCCCAGCGTGGCCCCGGCCCATCCTTGCACTGGTCTTCCCCTGTTCCCGCCCCCAGCATGGCCCCGCCCCGCCGCTCGTCTCTGTCCCCGCCCCAAATCCTCGCTCTAGGGACCGCCCCCAGCGTGTTCTCGCCCCATCCGGCACTCGGCGTCCGGAGGCCGCGCCCCCTACCGCCGCGCCTCGTCTCACCGCGTCCCAGTGATCGTATTCGTAGCGGCGGCGGCGCAGCTCGGGCTCCAGCTCTCGGCTCAGCGTCTCCTCCTCCGCCACGCTCAGGAACCCAGGCCGCACCACGGCCGCGTCCCGCAGGCGGCTAAGCACCGACGGGCTCGAGCTTCGTACCCAGCTGGGCCCGGGCAGCGTCCGCAGCGCCAGCAGGCCAGTCCCGGCCATAGCCGTGTAGCCCGGTCATGGAAGCGGCCAACGTCGGGAAACGCCCCCGCCAAAAGCCATTGGCTGTAGCTGCGTCAGCCCCGTCCAGCGATTGGCTTCCCTCAGAGTCCCGCCTCTCACTCATGGCTATTGGTTGCTGCTAGACTTGCCTTCACAGGCTATTGGCTTTCTTCTAGAATCGGCCTCCTGTGTTGAGAGCTTATTGGGCGCCACTCCAGAATGGCTTAAACCATTGGCTGAGTCGCAAGTCCGTCTGCAGGTTAGCACCGCCTCTTTACTTATTAGAGGGGAAAGGTACAACGATGGGGTTGCTTGGCGAAGACCTCACAAGGGAATATGGGCGGTATCTGGTCTTTAGTCCGAGGTCAGGGGGATCGGGGCTGGGGCCAAGGCCACGGTTCCGGAGTCGACTAGGGCTAGAGGTTAAGGACAGAGTACAGTCAGGCCGAGATAAGGGGTCCGGGGGTCAGGGGACTGACGTCAAGGCCCCGGTTATGTTTGTGGTGGGGCCAGATATCCAGAGTTAGGGCTTATGGCCAAAGGTCAAAGCGAAGCATCATTCATTTCCCTGTCTCCGTATTACTATTACTTTAAAGATTCCTCAGCCGGCTGCGGTGGCTCATGCCTTGTGTGTAACCCCTCATCTGCGTACCGAGGCAGTAGGGCTAAGCAGATCCCTGGCACAATTAGTGCCTGAAGAGTATTTTAGTTTATAGTGTTACTACTCAGTTATTTCCTATATATATAATCATGTATTAGTTTATAGTCGGAACAATTAGTGCCTGAAGAATATCTTATTATTCAGTTATTTCCATATATATATCTTAGTTCATAGAGGAATGTCTAGAGCAGACACGGTATAGAGCATAAATTAAGGAATAAGCAGCCGTGTGTACATATATAAATATAAAATCATATCTTGCTTCTAGCCGGAGGAACGTTTAGAGCAGACACGGTGCAGTGCATGATTTCAGGGAACAACAGTTATACCAGGACAAGAATCTATGGCCCAGGCAGTAGTGCCCCTGCCTGAAAGGGCACAGACTACATAGCAGGCTGGCCCAGGCGCCAGCTTTCAGTATTGTAAACACACCTGCTGTATAGCAGGTTTGGAGCAAGAGTCACTCCTCCTGTAAGGGAGTTGTAGTACCTTGCATCCAGTTCTTGTGGAAAGCTGGCCTCAGGTTGGCAAGCCTGAGAGCGTCCTAGGGCTTTAAGCCCCTCCGGTATAATCGTGCCTAGGTGGCTGTATACACTGACAGCTCTGTTACTCCTGTACCGACTCAAAGCATCCTCCTATAGAAATCACTGGAAGCTGCCAGCAGGGGCTGTATAACCTATCAGCTCTTTTGCCACTGTGCTGACTCAGAGCATCCTGCTATAGATATCCTTACAAATAGCCTGCCCTTAGATAAGCGATGCTGCACACTGCACCCTCCTTACTGCACACCGTCCACCTCCTTGGTGACCTGATCGGGGTGGACCCCTTGTTTATTGCTGACGTGATTGTCTTGACTCTATCACTATCCTTAAAATGACCTCACTCACTACCCTGCCCCCTAACCTATACCCAATAAATGCAGACGCTTCGGGACGTTCAGGGCCTCGTCTGTCTCTGCTTGTAAGTGGCGTTGTGCTTTCTTTGTCTTTCTGTGTCCTGTCTCCTTATTTCTCAGATCCAGTGCCTCAGCACAGCAATAGGGACACCCCATGACCCTAGTAGGGCTGGACCGTACACACCTGTAATGCCAGCACTTTGGGAGGCCTAGGCAGGCAGATCACCTGAGGTCAGGAATTAGAGACCAGCCTAGCCTGGCCAGCATGGTGAAACGCGATCTCTACTAAAAATACAAAAAATGAGCCTGGCATGGTGGCGCGCGCCTGTAATCCCAGCTACTCGGGAGGCTGAGGCAGAATTGCTTGAACCCAGGAGGCAGAGGTTGTTGTGAGGCGAGATGGAACCACTGCACGCTGGCCTGGGCGACGCAGCAAGACTCTGTCTCAAAAAAAAAAAAAAAAAAAAGATCCCTCCTATTTTACAAATGCAAACTGAAAAACAAAAAACAAACAAACAAACAAAAAACCAGATGAAAATACCTCTGGAATTTGCTTCTCCATAAATCCAGGCTGTAGGGGCAGGGTTGGATAGGGAAGAATCACATTTGGCTGTGAATTAATTGTTGAATTGGTGTGATAAGTAAGTGGGGTTTCATTACCCTGTTTTCTCTACTTTTGTATATATTTGATTACACTTATTTATTTATTCATTTTTGAGACTGAGTGTCACCAACGGCACAGTGGCACTCTCGGGTCCTAGAGATTTGCAACCTCCGCTTCCCGGGTTTCAGCGATTCCTGTGCCTCAGCCTCCCGAATAGCTGGGATTACAAGCATCGAATCACCATGCCCAACTTTTTTGTTTGTTTGTTTTTATTTTTGAGACAGTTTCACTTTTGTCACCCAGGCTGGAGTAGAGCGGCGCGGTCTTGGCTTACTGCAACCTCCGCCTCCCGGGTTCAAGCGATTCTCCTGCCTCAGCTGGAGAGTCTCCAGTAGCTGGGATTATGGACTGCCACTACCATGCCCGGCTAATTTTTGTATTTTTACTAGAGACGGGGTTTCACCATGTTGGCCAGGCTGGCCTCAAGCTCCTCCCCTCAGGTGATCCATCTGCCTCAGCCTCCCAAAGTGCTGAGATTACAGGTGTGAACCACCATGCCCAGTCTATATTTAATTATTTTTTTACAGAATAAAAAAAATAATAAAATGTTTAATTATTTTCTCCCTCTACTGCCCAGGCTGGAGTACGAGGGCACGATCATAGTTCGCTACCTGGAATTCTTGGGCTCAGGTGATCCTCTCCCCTCAGCCTTTCAGAGCTCTGGGTAATTTTGTATGTATTTTAAACGTCCATAATGAGGCTGGGCGCAGTGGCTCACACCTGTGATCCCATCACTTTGGGAGGCCGAGGCGGGTGGATCATGAGGTCAGGAGATTGAGACTAACATGATGAAATCCCTTCTCCACTAAAAATACAAAAATTAGCTGGGCGTGGTGGCACCTGCCTGTAATCCCAGCGACTTGGGAGGCTGAGGCAGCATTGCTTGAACCAGGGAGTCAGGTTGCAGTGAGCCAAGATGGAGCCACTGCACTCCAGCCTGGCCATAGGGCGAGACTCCGTTTCCCACCAGAGGAAAAAAAAAAAGTCTCTAATAAAAAGTGCAAACACTGTAACTACTGAGTATAAACGCCTGCCCCAATGCTTGAATTTTAAAAAATATTGACCCCATTTCTCCCTACAGCTACATTCCGCCCCAACCCTGCTCTCTTTGCTAGCATAATTCCTCGAAAGACTTGTCTGTCTCTGATATGTTTCTTCCCATTCCTTCTGGATCCACTCCAGCCTGGCTTTTGGCTCCCACGGCTCCGGAAATGCCCTGATTTAAGGCGGCCAGTGACATCCACAACACTGAATCCAGTAGCCAGGGCTCAGGCTGACTGTTAATTCACCTACACGCTGATGCCACCTACATTTTTATTTCAACCTCTTGACCCTGACGTCGAGGGACATATCGAGCACCAGGTATGATTATAAGCTATCCAAAATCAGCTTCTGATCCCCACCCAAATCTGTTCCTTTTTCTACACTTCCATCTCAGGTGATGGGTCTCCATCTTCCTGACTGGTTTGGGCCATCAGCTCGGAGTTTTTGGAAATTGCTCTCTTACATCCCACCTAGCTAGAATCTGACTTTTTCTTGCTACTCAGCCAGAGCTGCCATCAGCTTTCATCTGGATTACTCCAGCTCTGCTAACTGCTCTCGTTTCTGTTCATCGTGCACTCCTCAGGAGTTGTAGTCATCCTAATTTTTTTTCCGCTTCTCTCTCTACGGTTCACCTCTCTCCTTTTAGGCGTCAGGACTTCTATGATCTATCCTCCTCACTCACCTCCACTTTTTTCTTTCTTGAGACCGAATCTCGCTCTGTCGCGCAGGGTGGAGTGCAGTGGCGCAATCTCAGCTCACTGCCACCTGTATCCCGGGTTCAAGCGTGCCACCACACCTGGCTAATTTTCTCTTCTACTTTCTGATCTCATCTCTTACACCCTCCCTCAGCCCCGGGCCTCCTTGTGGGTCCTCTCACATGCCAGGTACAGTCCTTTGACAGGGCCTTTCTGCTGGCTGTGTCCTCTGCCTGGACACAGGCTCTATCCCTCACCTCCTTTGAGACTTTGCTCAAACACCGCCTTCTCAGTGAGGCCTCTCCTGACTAACCCATGTAAAACTGTAACACGCTCACCTCACATCTGCATGCCCTTCCTTGTTTCCGTTTTTGAAAGAGTCTTGCTCTGTTGCCCAGGCTGGGGTGCAACGGCGTGATCCTGCTCACTGCAACCTCTGCCTCTCGGTTCAAGCAATTCTCCTGCCTTAGCCTCGGGAGTAGCTAGGATTACAGGCATACGCCACCATGCCCAGCTACTTTTTGTATTTTTAGTAGAGATGGGGTTTCACTGTGTTGGCCAGGCTAGCCTCAAACTCCTGACAAATGACCTGCCCACTTAGGCCTCCCAAAGTGTTAGAATTACAGGCGTGAGCCACTGAGCCTGGTCCCTGTTTTTTGCGTTTTTTTGAGACAGTTTTTTTGCTCCTGTTGCCCAGGCTGGAGTGCAATGCCATGATCTTGCCTTACCACAACCTTTACCTCCTGGGTTCAAGCAATTCTCCTGCCTCAGCCTCCTGAGTAGCTGGGATTACTGGCACCTGCCACCACGCCCAGCTAATTTTTTGTATTTTTAGTACAGATGGGGTTTCACCATGTTGGCCAGGATGGTCTCAAACTCCTGACCTCAAGTGATCTGTCCACTTCGGCCTCCCAAAGCATTGGAATTATAGGCGTGAGCCACTGCACCTGGCCTCTTTTTTTTTTTTTTTTTTTTGAGAAGGAGTTTCGCCCTTGTTACCCAGGCTGGAGTGCAATGGCGCGATCTCGGCTCACCGCAACCTCCGCCTCCTGGGCTCAGGGATTACAGGCACATGCCACCATGCCCAGCTAATTTTTTTGCACTTTTAGTAGAGACGGGGTTTCACCATGTTGACCAGGATGGTCTCAATCTCTCGACCTCGTGATCCACCCGCCTCGGCCTCCCAAAGTGCTGGGATTACAGGCTTGAGCCACCGCGCCCGGCTTTTTTTTTTTTTTTTAAATAACTCTACCCCGACAGGAATGGAGCCTTTGAGGATGGTTTCTTGTGTTTTCTTCACAAAAGAACACTGCCTGGAATACAGGACATGATCAGGAGAATCTGCTGAAGGAAGGGATGGCTTGCTTGCCTCTTGGGGTCAGGACAAGTGCAGAAGGGGCGTGTGGAACACGGACGCATCCACGCTGTCATGGTGCAGAGAGGGAGGGCGTCTCAGACGCAGAGCAAAGACCACAAAGATTTAATTTAAAATCACAGTGTCTCCGCCAGAATGCCCCGTCCGTAGGGGGCACCCTTGCAAATTCAAAGTTCCTCAAGGAGTCCCTCCAGGTTCAGCAGCGAGGGGTAAGCAGGGCCCAGCTGGGGGTCTGGGCGGCCCCCGGCCCCTCCATGTGATTCTGGAGACGAGGCCCAGCTCTCAGGTGCTTGCTGGGACAGGGTCTGCGGACGGCGCCGCTACTGCAGGCTCCTTCTCCACCAGCGTGGGCTCATCTTCACCGTCCTGGGGAGGGTGGACGAGAACCTTGTCTAAGATGCCGAACTCCTGGGCCTCCATGGGGCTCATGTAGCGGTCCCTCTCCATGGCGGACTCTGGAGGGGAAGCAGGAGGCAAGACACATTAGGGGAAGAGCAGAGACCGGGGCCAGGTTGGGATCCTGTTTTGGCCTGAATGTTTGTGTCCCCCACCCCAAGGTCATATGCTGAAGCCCCAACCCCCCAGTGGGATGGGATTTGGAGATGGGGTTCTTGGGAGGTCATTAGGGGGAGACGGGGTCAGGGGCCCCCTGGTGGGATTAGTGGCCTCTAAGTGGAGACACCAGTGCGCTTGTTCTGTCTCCATGTGAAGACACAGTGAGAAGGTGGCCGTGTGCACACCAGTAAGAGAGCCCTCACCAAGAACCCATCAGCCGGCACCCTGACCTTGGGCTCCCCAGCCCCCAGAACTGAGGAGTCAATCTCTGTTGAAGCCACCCAGTCTGTGGTGTTTTGTTAAGTAGCTCAAGCTGACTAAGACATGTCCTCATTCTGCAGTGCCTCAGTTTCCCTGAGGTATCACTTAGAGACCACTTTCAATTTTAAAACAATTGTTATCAGGCCAGGCAGAGTGCCTCACACTTGTAATCCCAGCACGTTTTTTTTCTTTTTTTTTTTTTTTGAGACGGAGTTTCGCTCGTTACCCAGGCTGGAGTGCAATGGCGCGATCTCGGCTCACCGCAACCTCCGCCTCCTGGGTTCAGGCAATTCTCCTGCCTCAGCCTCCTGAGTAGCTGGGATTACAGGCACGCATCACCATGCCCAGCTAATTTTTTGTATTTTTAGTAGAGACGGGGTTTCACCATGTTGACCAGGTTGGTCTCGATCTCTCGACCTCGTGATCCACCCGCCTCGGCCTCCCAAAGTGCTGGGGTAATCCCAGCACTTTGAGGGGGCCGAGGCAGGTGGATTACTTGAGGCCAGGAGTTTGAGACCAGCCTGGCCAACATGGCGAAACCCTGTTTCTACTAAAAATACAAAAATTAGCCCAGTGTGGTGGCACATGCTTGTAATCCCAGCTACTTGGGAGGCTGAGGTACGAGAATTACTTGAACCCGGGAGGTGGAGGCTACAGTGAGCCTAGGTTGCACCACTGCACTCCAGCCTGGGCAACAGAGCGAGACTGTCTCAAACAAACAAAAAAAACCTGATGTTGATGTGTAATATACATCCAGGAAACGGCATGATTCCTAAATGTCTGGTGGATGGATTTTCAGATTGAACATATCCTACAGGACCAGCATCCATACCAAGAGATGGAATATTCCAGCACCCCCAAAATCCCACTTGGGCCCATGACAGTCACTAGTCCTTTCCACCTGCTCCCCAAGCTCCAATGTAACCACTACTCTACCAGCATAAATTAGCTCTGCCTGTTTTTTTTTTTTTTTTTTTTTGAGACGGAGTTTCGCTCTTGTTACCCAGGCTGGAGTGCAATGGCGCGATCTCGGCTCACCGCAACCTCCGCCTCCTGGGCTCAGGCAATTCTCCTGCCTCAGCCTCCTGAGTAGCTGGGATTACAGGCATGTGCCACCATGCCCAGCTAATTTTTTTTGTATTTTTAGTAGAGACGGGGTTTCACCATGTTGACCAGGATGGTCTCGATCTCTTGACCTCGTGATCCACCCGCCTCGGCCTCCCAAAGTGCTGGGATTACAGGCTTGAGCCACCGCGCCCAGCCAGCTCTGCCTGTCTTTATAGTTTCAGTAAATGGAATCATAGAGTGTTTATTCTTCTTTCATGCAACATTAGAAAGTTTCATCCATGATGCTGTGGCCCAGTCACTCTTTTTTTGTTGTTGTTGAGACAGAGTCTTGCTCTGTGGCCCAGGCTGGAGTGCAGTGGTGTAATCTCGGGTCACTGCAACCTCTGCCTCCTGGATTCAAGCAATTCTCCTGCCTCAGCCTCCCTAGTAGCTGGGATTGCAGGCGTTCGCCACCACGCCTGACCAATTTTTGTATTTTTAGTAGAGATGGGGTTTCACTATGTTGGTCAGGCTGGTCTTGAACTCCTGACCTCAGGTGATCCGCCCACCTCAGCCTCCCACAGTGCTGGGATGACAGGTGCCCACCACCTCGCCTGGCTAATTTTTAGACAGGGCTTCACCATGTTGGCCAGGCTAGTAGACCATTCACTCTTGGTGCTGTGTACAGCACGTGAAGAAACCCACCTTTTGTGCACCCATTTACCTGACATGGGGCAGTCTGGGGCTTCTTTTTTTTGAGACGGAGTCTTGATCTGTTGCCCAGGCTGGAGTGCAATGGCACGATCTCAGCTCACGGCAACCTCCACCTTCCAGGAGAGGAGGCAGTTCTCCTGCCTCAGCCTACAGAGCAGCGGGGATTACAGGCACCCACCACCATGGCTGGCTAATTTTTATATTTTTAGTAGAGATGGAGTTTTGCTATGTTGCCCAGGCTGGTATTGAACTCTAGGCCTCAAGTCATCCACCTGCCTTGGCATCTTAAAGTGCTGGGATTACAGGCATGAGCCACCAGGCCCAGCGATATTTTTAAAGGGCTTAGAACAGTGTTTCTGAGGCAATTCTGCCCACCAGGAAACACTTGGTGATGTCCGCAGACATTTCTGGTTGTCACAGATGGTGGGTGCTGGTGTGGATGGGTGGAGGCCAGGGATGCTGCCACACATCCTGCAGTGCCCAGGATGGTCCCCATCCCAGAGAGGGATCCAGCCCTGAATGTCTGAAGAGCCCAGGTGAAGCCCCAGCCTGGAACAATGCTGGGTCGGTGTGTGCATGCTGGGTAAGGGGGGGTGCTCACCGATCACCTGCAGGCTCTGTTTGGTGTGCTTGGCGTAGATGTTGTAGAGCTGTTTCTTCAGTTTCATGATCTCCTCTGCCTGGATGGCAATGTCTGTGGCTTGGCCCTGAGGGACACCCAAGGGCAGTGAGAGGGTGAAGGCTGACCTCAGCGTCAGCCCCTCACCGGGAAGCTGGAGGTGGCACTCAGGAGCCCTGACTGGGCTTTGGGCTTCCGGTTTCAGGCTAGTGGACCGGGACTGGGTAAATCCCCCCATATCCTGCTTCAGTCTTGCCACCACCAGGAATGCTTTCTGACTGGATTAACTATGTTTTCTTATTTTCTGCATCTGAAGGTTTGCAGACTGGGAAGAATAGTGTCTCTCTCTCTCTCTCTCTGTCTCTGTCTCTGTCTCTCTCGGTGTTAGCTAACCATCCCCCCCCTTTTTTTTTTTTTAAAGAGATGGGGTATCACTATGTTCCCCTGGCTGGTCTCGAACTCCTGAGCTCACGTGATCCTCCCGCCTCTGTCTCCCAAAGTGCTAGGGTTATAGGCCTGAGCTGCCACATGTAGCCAAGCCTGCACAGTTTAAGACATCCAGTCCCACGCCTGATTTCTGCCTAGTCAGTCCTTCTGCCTAGACCGTGTCCTGAACCCCGACAGCAGCTGACATGTCTGGCACTCACCCGAGCGCCCCCTGAGGGCTGGTGGATCATGATGCGGGAGTTGGGAAGCGAGTGGCGCATGCCCGGGCTGCCGGCGGCAAGGAGCAGGGAGCCCATGCTGGCGGCCTGGCCCACGCACCATGTGCAGATTGGGTTGAGGATATACTGCATCGTGTCGTAGATGGCCAGGCCCGCGGTCACCACACCACCTGTGGGCAGGGGGCAAGTGAGGGGCTGGACCAGGCCCCCCGATGCTTTCCCTGTTCCATCTCCTAACCCTGGGGAGGGTGGAACAGACACAGCCCCCCTCCTTTTTTTTTTTCTTTTTTGAGACAGTCTTGCTCTGTCACCCATGCTGGAGTGCAGTGGTGCAATCTCAGCTCACTGCAATGTCCGCCTCCTGGGTTCAAGCCATTCTCCTGCCTCAGCCTCCCCTGTAGCCGGGATTACAGGCATGCACCATGATGCCTGGGTAATTTTTATATTTTTAGTAGAGATGGGGTTTCATCATATTGGTCAGGCTGGTCTTGAACTCCTGACCTTGAGATCCACTGGCCTTGGCCTCCCAAAGGACTGGGATTATAGGCGTGAGCCACTGTGCCTGGTCACGACCCCCTCCTTTTTTAAAGAATTAAGCCTTGGTCTCACTGTGTTGCCCAAGGCTAGTCTCAAACTCCAGGGCTCAAGCGATCCTCCCAAAGTGCTGGGATTATAGGCACAGGCCACCATAAGTGGACAGAAGCAGCCCTTTTAAAAATTTTTTAAGATGGAGTCTCACTCTGTCACCCAGGCTGGAGTGCAGTGGCACGATCTTAGCTCACTGCAACCTCTGCCTGCCGGGTTCATGCAATTCTCCTGCCTCAGCCTCCCAAGTAGCTGGGATTACAGGCACACGCCACCACGCCCAGCTAATTTTTGTATTTTTAGTAGAGATGGGGTTTCACCATGTTGACCAGGCTGCTTCTGACCTTAAGTGATCCGCCTGCCTCAGCCTCCCAAGTGGCTGCGATTACAGGCATGAGCCACTGTACTGTACCTAGAAACAGCTCCTTAAAGCAGGGTTCACAAACACAAATGCTTCCAGGGAAGTGACAAAAACAGGTGACAAGGACCAGGTATGGGCAAAAGGGACAGCCATTGCTTCACAGTCAGCTGACTCTTGCCACATGTGCCAGTGGGCCCACGGGACCACATCTACTAAATTTCCAAGAGAAACTAGAAACCAAGCCAGGTGTGGTGGCTCACGCCTGTAATCCCAGCACTTTGAGGCCCAGGGTGGATCACTTGAGGTCAGGAGTTCAAGACCAGTTTAACCAACATGGTGAAACCTCATCTCTACTAAATACAAAAAATTAGACAGTCATCATGGTGGCATATGCCTGTAATCCCAGCTACTTGGGAGGCTGAAGCCAGAGAATCGCTTGAACCCAGGAGACGGAGGTTGCAGTGAGCCAAGACTGTGCCACTACACTGTAGCCTGGGTAACAGAGCAAGACTGTGTCTCAAAAAAAAAAAAAAAAAAAAAAAAAAAAAAAAAAAAAGCAAAATGACTGCATCATAAGTGCTCAATCAAAATAGACTACTTTTTTTTAAGAGGGGGAAAAAAATCTACCAATTATTATTATTTTTGAGACGGGCTCACCACAGCCTTGACCTCCTGGGCTCAAGTGATCCTTCTGCCTCAGCCTTCTGAGTACCTGGGACTACAGGCAAGCACCACCACCCCTGGCTAATTTTTGTATTTTTTAAATACAGATGGGGGTCTCACTATGTTGCCCAGGCTAGTCTTGAACTCCTGAGCACAAGTGATCGGCCTGCCTCAGCCTCCCAAAGTGTTGGAATTATGGGCGTGAGCCACTGTGCCCAGCCTAAAATCTACCAATTTTAAATGTCAGCTGGGTCAAGTTGGCATAACAGGACGTGCAGGATCAAAGAGGCCACATCCTGACTTGTGAACCCAGGCTTAAAAGCCAGCCACAGGCACCTTTTGGCGGTTTCAAGCCACTTGTGGAACTCCAACACTCTGCACCCTTTCCCAAAGAGAGAACATCGCTGACCCGGGATTCTGGTCCCGAGTCACCCGTGTGCCCTGATGAGTGTCCCTGGCACCTAGGAAAGGCCCTGCTCACCAGGGCTGTTGATGTACATGTGGATGGGCTTCTTGTTGCTCTCGGATTGCAGGAAGAGGAGCTGTGCGATGACCAGACTGGCAACGCTGTCATCTATCTGTAGGTGGAGAGGGTGGGGGGTGGGGATTGACACCAGATTTGGGGTGGGGAGAGAGAGTTTTAAGGAGACTGGGGATGGGTCAGGGAACCAGGAAGTGGGGCCAGAGCCCAAGTAAAAGGGGTCGGGAAGAATTTAGGACCCAGAAGGGGATGGGAGAGAGTAGTGGCTAGAACCCAGGGGGTCTGGAGCACAGAAAAGGGGTCGTCAGGGGGCTCAGGACACAGGAAAGGAAGGGGTCAGAATGGCTGGGGTGAGTCTTGAGCCTAGGAATGAAGGCAGCGGTGCCACCAGGTGTCAGGAAGGCAGTCGGAGATCAAGAGGTGAGGAGCAGAGGGGAAGGGGTGAGGAGCGCGTGATGGGGCGGGAGCCAGGAGGGGAGGCAGAGGGAGAGGGGAGGAGGCTGGAAGGAGAGTGGAGCCTGCGGGAAGAAAGTCAAGGCTTCGGGAAGAAGGGGCGGAGGAGGTCTGGGCAGGCGCTCGGGAGGGTCCCGGCGCGGGGCGCTCACCGGCCCCATGACGCACACGATGCGCTCCCGCAGCAGCCGCGAGTAGATGTCATAGGCGCGCTCCCCGCGACCCTGTGGACAGAAAGATGGAGGTGGGGGATCGGGGGGCACACTGCCGATCCCCACCCGGCCCGGAGCCCCCGGGCCGTGTCCCCGCCCGGCTGCCGTACTGTCTGCTCCACCACGATGGGAATGAGCGGGAGAGCTCGGGCCGCCGTCACGTGCAGGCTCCGCTGCAGGGCCAGGCCGCTCTGGGGCGTCCGCTGCGCTGCAAAGCGAGAGGCGAGGCGAAGCCCCAGCGCGGGGTACCTGCCTGCCGCCACCCGGGCCCCCCCCACCAATATTCCGGGCCACATCCCTCAGCGCGTCCCGGTTGGCTTCCGTCCGATGGCGGAACTACAACGCCCGGTGTGCTTTGCGCCCGGGTGGCGCGCTCGCTAGGCCGCCCACTTCCGGAAGGCTGGGCGGGCGCCGTTAAGGGTGGGACGGGGCTAGGGGCGGAGCCTAAAAGGGCGGAGCCAGTGGAGGAAATAGAGTGGGCGGGGCCGGAGAAGTTTTAGAGCCTCCGGTTCGAGTCACCTAACCGACCAATTGGCTTCGTTTTATATTTTTTCTGTTTTATTTTATCTATTTTTATTTTTTTGAGACAGCCTCTGTAGCCCAGGCTGGAGTGCAGTGGCGCTATCCTAGCTCAATGCAGTCTCAAACTGCTGTGCTCAAGAGACCCTCCCTCCCACCTTGCTCTCTGGAGTAGCTGGGACTACAGTTGCACGCTACCACACCCGCAAATATATATATTTATTATATATATATAATATATATTTTTATATATATTTTATATGTATGTATTTGCGGGTGTGGTAGCGTGCAATTGTACTGTAATGTACAGCCTGGTGTAGCCGATTCTTACTGAGGCCTCTTCATTCATTCTTTGGCCACCTGTGGACTAGAGCAAGGGACCTTAGGCTGTGAGAGCCCAGAGAAGGGTGTTATGGATTCTGCTTGGAGAGAAGACCGGAAAGCCTTCCTAGGAAAAGCTGTTATTGGAATTGGGCTTTGAAGAGTAAGAAGTTTGTTAGCTCGGGAAAGGCATTTCCAGCAGAGGGAAAAGAATGGGCAAAAGGGAGGAAGTAGGAAGATTCTTGGTAATGTTGGGTCTTCTCTTTTTTGTCACACCTTCGCTTTTTCATCATTGGGTTCAATGTCACTACCTAAGAGCTGCCACTTAATCCCCAAAGTCTAGAATGGTGTCTGGCACGAGTAGGTGCTCATTAAATACGCACTGAACCAAGAGGTGAAGAGGTGATAAACGACTTAGGTAAAGGGCAGAGGGCTTTGGAGGCATCTGCAGGGTGGGGATAATGATAACCTACCTCCTAGATTTGCGCTGAAGGTCCTCAGAAAGGGTCCAAAAATGTGTAAAAAAGTGCCCAATTTGAATTAGTTATTGATTCGTTAGATGGGGTCCGTGCAAGTGTGAGAGGTCCTCAAGTCCTCTCACATGGGGGTCTGTTTGAAGTGTTTCTTTTTTTCTTTTCCCCGGCAGTCCTTTGAATCACAGCAGATTCAGGCCAGGTGTGATGGCTCACGCCTGTAATCCCAGCACTTTGGGAGCCTGAGGGGTGGTGAATTACCTGAGGTCAGAAGTTTGAGACCAGCCTGACCAACATCGTGAAACTTCATCTCTATTAAAAATACGAAATTAGGGCCGGGCGCGGTGGCTCAAGCCTGTAATCCCAGCACTTTGGGAGGCCGAGGCGGGTGGATCACGAGGTCGAGAGATCGAGACCATCCTGGTCAACATGGTGAAACCCCGTCTCTACTAAAAACACAAAAAATTAGCTGGGCATGGTGGCGTGTGCCTGTAATCCCAGCTACTCAGGAGGCTGAGGCAGGAGAATTGCTTGAACCCAGGAGGCGGAGGTTGCGGTGAGCCGAGATCGCGCCATTGCACTCCAACCTGGGTAACAAGAGCGAAACTCCGTCTCAAAAAAAAAAAAAAAAATACGAAATTAACTGGGTGTGGTGGCACATGCCTATACAATCCCAGCTACTTGGGAGGCTGAGGCAGGAGAATCACTTGAACCCAGGAGGCAGGGTTCAAAAACAAAACAAAACAAAAGAATCACAGCAGATTCAGAGAGACTCTCGAAAGGGATTTTGATGTAGTTTACTAAGAGATAAATGGTAGACTCTTTTTTTTTTTTTTTTTTTTTTTTTTTTGAGATGGAGTTTTGCCCTTATTGCCCAGGCTGGAGTGCAATGGTGTGATCTTGGCTCACAGCAATCTTTGCCTCCCAGGGTTCAAGTGATTCTCCTGCCTCAGCCTCCCGAGTATCTGGGGATATAGGCATGCACCACCACGCCTGGCTAATTTTTGTATTTTTACTAGAGATGGGGTTTCTCCATGTTGGTCAGGCTACTCTCAAACTCCCAACCTCAAGTGATCCACCTTTGGCCTCCCAAAATGCTGGGATTACAGGTGTGAGCCACCGCGCCTGGTTCAGTGGACTCTTTTTTTTTATTTTGAGTCAGGGTCTTGCTCTGTCACCCAGACTGGGATACAGTCATGCGAACATAGCATGCTGCAGCCTTGAATCTCTGGGCTCAAGCTGTCCTCCCACTTCAGCCTCCCTAGTAGCTGGGATTACAGGCGCATGCCACCACACCTGGCTAATTTTAAAATTATTTGTAGAGACAGGGTCTCCCTATGTTGCCTAGGCTGGTCTTGAACTCCTGGACTTAAGCGATCCTCCTGCCGCAGCCTCCCAGACTGCTGGGATTACAGGCGTGAACCATCATGCTTGGCTGTGCTGGACTCCTTGTGTGTGTGTGTGTGTGTGTGTGTGTGTGTGTGTGTTTGTGCGCGCTGGACTCTTAAACTTGATGCTGGGTGCCCTAGATAAGAATAGTTTTGTGCCCTCTGTAACCTCAAGAGGACTCCAGCCTGACGGGGGGGTAGAAGGGGACACAGACCCTCCCAGTGTTGTAAAATCAGGAGTAAGACGGAGGGAAGGAGATGAAGGTGGCAGAGTTCGGAGAATGCCTTGAAGGTACTGGAAGCAGAACGCCCACATGGCAGCTAACGCTGGCAGGCAGGGCCTCAGAGTGGGGAGCCGGCCTTGGGGCTCAGAGGGTGTTGGCCAGAAGTCTTGAATCTTACCTTCATTTACACTGGGATTGAGGAGGTAGGAGGGCAGCCGCTGTCCCAGTTTCTGCTGTGAGTCAGGTGGGTGGTCCTGCCCAGCCGGTTCCCCCAGGGCCCTAGCTCCTGCCCCCGCCCTGGGGAGAAGGGCCGGGACAGCAGCTGCCACCATCCCTGCAACCACTCCTCCGCTCCTCCGGACGCTGGCCCGCACCCCATGCCCTCCCAGTCTCTGTCGTGGGGTGGTGGGGTCCTCTTAGATGCCCTCCCTGTCTCCCTTTGTTTAATCAGCCTCACTTCTAATTGCATTGCAACTGCTTTTCACCTTCTTCATTGTTAATAGCTCCCTAACAGGTGCTCCAGTTTCGCCCATGTCACTGTGACCCACTGTCTCTTCTTCACGATTCACTCTAAGAGATCCATGAGAAAGCTTTTATTTATTTATTTATTTTTTGAGACAGGGTCTCGCTCTGTAGTCCAGGCTGGAGTGCAGTGAAGCAATCTCTGTTCACTGCAGCCTCCTGCCTCGGCCTCCCAAGTAGCTGGGATTACAGGCACCTGCCACCCGCCCAGCTAAGTTTTATATTTTTAGAAGATGAGGTTTCCCCATGTTGGACAGGCTGGTCTCAAATTCCTGACGTCAGCTAATTAATCCACCCACCTGGGCCTCCCAAAGTGCTGGGATTACAGGCGTTGAGCCACCGCACCTGGCTGAGAAAGCTAAATTGAACCACGGTTCCTTATCTCCTTCCCTGCCCTGGTCTGCTTTTCATACCCCATACACCAAGCTCAATCCAGCCACAAGGCCTTTGCTTTACTCTGCTGGGAGTCCAGCTTCTTTCCAACATGTAAATCTCAAGTCAAGGCAAGGCCGGCACTGTAGCTCACCTCTGTAATCACAGCACTTTGGGAGGCTGAGGCGGGCAGATCACCTGAGGTCAGGAGTTCAAGACCAGCCTGACCAACATAGTGAAACCCTGTCTCTACTAAACGTAGAAAACTTAGCCTGGCATGGTGGCCCATGCCTGTAGTCCCAGCTACTTGGGAGACTGAGGCAGGAGAATCGCTTGAACCTGGGTGGCAGAGGTTGTAGTGAGCCAAGATCACGACATCACACTCCAGCCTGGGCAACAAGAGCAAAACTTCGTCTCAAAAAAAAAAAAAAAGTTTTCTTAATTGTAGAGACAAGGTCTCACTCAATATGTTGCTCAGGCTGGTCTCAAATTTCTGAGCTCAAGCGACCCTCCTGCCTTGGCCTCCCAAAATTCTGGGATTACAGGCGTGAGCCACTGGACCCGGCCGGTTAAACCTTTTTGATTAGGGCTCCCAAGGAGAAGCATATCTAATCTAGTGTCTGAGTACACAAAAATGCAAAAGTCTTATGAAATGATACTTAGCATTTGAGCAATGTCCTTTGATATTTTCTATTCTATTTTATCCTATTCTATTGCGTTTCACTTAAACTAGGGTTTTTCAACCTTGGCATGATTGAAAATCTGAGTTGGAGAATTCTTTGGGAGGACAAAAGGCCATCCAGGCCACTGTAGGGTGCTGAGCTGTATCCCTGGCCTCCGCCCACTGGATAACAGAAGGGCCTCCATCCCTACCCTCATCAATTTAAGAAATGCCCCCCAAAAATGCCCCCCTAACAATAAAAAGTGTCTCAGACATTGCCAAGTATCCCCCAGGGGGCGGAGTCGCTCCCAGTTGAGAATCACGATTTATTTATTTATATACTTATTTATTATATTTATTTTTTTTTTTTGAGACAGACTCTCGCTCTGTTGCCCAGGCTGGAGTTCAGTTGTGCGATCTTGGCTCACCGCAACCTCCATTTCCCTGGTTCAAGTGATTCTCCTGCCTCAACCTCCCCAGTAGCTGGGACTGCAGGCATGTACCACCATGCCTGGCTAATTTTTGTATTTTTAGTAGAGACGGGGTTTCTCTGTGTGGCCAGGCTTGTCTCAAAATCCTGAACTCAGGCGATCCGCCCACCTGAGCCTCCACAAGTGCTGGGATTGTAGGTGTTAGCCATCGCACCTGGCCTGAGAACCATGATTTATGTATTTTATTTTATTTGTATTTTTGAGACAGAGTTTTGCTCTTATTGCCCAGGCTGGAGCACAATGATTGGATCTCAGCTCACTGCAATCTCCGCTTTCCAGGTCCAAGTGATTCTCCTGCCTCAGCCTCCCAAGTAGCTGAGAATACAGGCATGTGCCACCATACCCGGCTAAGTCTTTTCCTTTTTTGAGACGGAGTTTCGCTCTTGTTACCCAGGCTGGAGTGCAATGGCGCAATCTTGGCTCACCGCAGCCTCTTCCTCCTAGGTTCAGGCAACTCTCCTGCCTCAGCCTCCTGAGCAGCTGGGATTACAGGCACGCGCCACCATGCACAGCTAATTTTTTGTATTTTTTAGTGGAGACGGGGTTTCACCATGTTGACCAGGATGGTCTCGATCTCTTGACCTCGTGATCCACCCGCCTCGGCCTCCCGAAGTGCTGGGATTACAGGCTTGAGCCACTGCGCCCGGCCCATACCCGGCTAATTCTGTATTTTTAGTAGAGATGGGGTTTCACCATATTGGTCAGGCTGGTCTCGAACTCCTGACCTTAGGTGATCCACTTGCCTCTCCCTCCCAAGGTGCTGAGATTACAGGCGTGAGCTACGGTGCCCAGCCAAGAACCATGATTTAAATTATAGTGGATAGTGATCTGAAATAGAAGAAGAATAAGAAAAAGCAACTTTATTTATCTTGACTTATTTTTATTTTGTAGAGGTAGAGTCTCACTCTGTTGTCCAGGCTGGTCTCAAATTCCTGGACTCAAGTGATCTTCTTACCTCAGCCTCTCAAAGTGCTGGGATATTGGTGTGAGCCACACGCCCAACCTTTCCTTTTCCTTCTTTCTCCTCCTCTTCTTCACCTTCTTCTTCTTCTTTTTTTTTTTTTTGAGTACAGTCTTGTTTTGTCACTCAGGCTAGAGTACAGTGTCATGAACATGGCTCACTGCAGCCTCGACCTTCTGGGTTCAAGCAATCCTCCCACTTTAGCTTGCCAAGTAGCTGAGACTACAGGTACAACCGTCATGCTCAGCTAATTTTTGTTTTTGTAGAGACAGAGTTTCTCTTATGTTGTCCAAGCTGGTCTTGAACTCTTGTCCTCAAGTGATCCTCACACGTTGGCCTCTCAGTGCTGGGATTACAGGCGTGAGCCATCGCACCCGGACTCCATAAATGTTTAATGTTGTTGTTTTCCTTCTTCCAAACCTTGCTGGGTAAGTTCTGAATAAATGAGTCTTTTGGCTCTCGGCTGCAAATCGACCTGCCCTACTTGTTTTTGGTTATCACTCAGTTATGATCAGAGAAAAGCTGTCATCACTGTTACCTTCTCTGGAATGAATGCAAATGGGCTTATTGAAATGAAAAAAAAAATGGAAAATTAGGAAAAGTAAGGGAAACCCTCAGTGCGGAAGAGGCTGTGGGTCAATGGATGCCCCGACAGATGGGTCATGGACATTGCTACAGCTTCTCTGGGAACAAAGTTGACACTAAATTTCAAATTCACAGAACCCACGTTCAGCTATTTGTTTTTAGGAAACGATTAAAGTTGTGCACCTGTGCACTAAGATTTGACCCCAAAGTTGCTTATGGCGGAGTTGTTCATACACCTGTGTTTCAGTTAGCTAACACTGTGTAACAAACCACCCCTCAACTTAGGAGTTTAAACAACCACACCTTATCATTTCTCTTAATTTGAGAATCTGGACTGAGCTCAGCTAGGATTTGCTGGGGCTGGAATATCCACAAGAAACATTTTTCAGTCACACGTCTGGAGCCCCAGCTAGGCATCTCTCTCTCCACATGGCTGCTTGGGCTCCCTCACAGTATGGTGGTCTTTACTCCCCATATGGTAACTGGCTTCAGAGAGACTTAGCAAAATCTTCTTAAATGCTTGCCTTGGAAGTCACATGGTAGCTCTTCTGCCCCATTGCATTGGTCAGAGCGAGTAACATGGCCAAACCCAAATTCAAGGGGAAGAGGAGGTGAAATAGACTTCAGGGAGGAGTGGCAGGGGCATAATGGGATGAAAAGTGATGGCGGCTATCTCTGGAGATAGTTTGTCACATCCACATTAGCAAAGAATGGCAAATAAACATCTTGTAAGAGGGGACTAGTCTAATGCCTTGAATTTTAAAATTATTTTATTATTTAATTTTTGGAGACAGTGTCTCACTCTGTCACCCAGGCTGGCATGCAGTAGCCCAGTCATGGCTCACTGCAGCCTTGACCTCCCGGGCTCAAGCAATCCTCCTGCCTCAGCCTTCTGAGTATCTGGGACCACAGGTGCATGCCAATACACTTGGCTATTTTTTTTTTTTTTTCCTGTAAGGGCAGGGTCTTGCTATGTTGTCCAGGCAGAACTCAAACTCCTGGGCTCAAATGATTCTCCCTCCTTGGCCTCCCAAAGTGCTGGGATTACAGACATGAACCACCGATCCTGGCCAGATTTTAAACCAGATTATTAAGTGTCCATATTATGGAGTATAACTCCTATTTACTGAGCACCGTCGCTGGTTTAATTATATAGTTAGGTATGACTGAGGGAGAGAAGTACCAATGACTCAGACAAGATAGACATGTCTTTCTCTCCCAGTCAGTCTGGAGGTTGGCGTCCAGAGCTGGGAGGGTGATTCTGTCACATGAGGTCTCCATTGGCCAGGAGCTACTCGCATGGCCACACCTGGCTGCAGAGGAGCTGGGAAATGCGTGTATTCATCCGTTGATACTGACTGAGCATTCACCATGTGCACAGCATTGGGGTACAGCTCCTGCTATTTTTAGTCCTGTAAGATAGAGTGAACAAACTCAAAGAAAGACAGCAATCCCTGCTGTCACGGAGTGTTCCTTCTGTAGTACCCACACCCTCTTTCTCTTCCTTCCTTCCTTCCTTCCTTCTCTCTTTCCTTTTATTTTGCCCTCCCTTACTCCCTCCTTTCCTTCCTTCCTTCCTTTCTTCCTTCTTTTCTTTTCTTTATTTTTCTTTTGAGATGGAGTCTAGCTCTGTTGCCCAGGCTGGAGTACAGTGGCGCAATCTTGGCTCACTGCAACCTCTGCCTTCTGGGTTCAAGTGATTCTCCTGCCTCAGCCTCTCGAGTAGCTGGGACTACGAGTGCGTGCCACCACACCCAGCCCATTTTTGTATTTTTAGTAGAGATGGGATTTCACTGTGTTGGCCAAGATGGTCTTGATCTCTTGACCTTGTGATCCATCCACCTTGGCCTCCCAAAGTGCTGGGATTACAGGCGTGAGCCACTGTGCCCGGCCTCTTTTCTTTTTCTCTCCTTTCCTCTCCCCTCCCTGCTCTCCTCCCTTCCCTCCTCCTCTCCCCTCCCCTCCTCTCCCCTCCCCTCCCCTCCCCTCCCCTCCCCTCCCCCTCCCCTCCCCTCCTCTTTCCTCCCCTCCCCATCTCATCCTCCCTCCCCTCCCCTCCTCTCCCCTCTCCTCCCCCATCTCATCCCCCCTCCCCTCCCCTCTTCTCCCCTCCTCCCTCCCCTCCTCCCTCCCCTTCCCCTCCCCTCCCCTCCTCTTCCCTTCCTTCCTTCCTCTCCCCTCTCCTCTCCTCTCTTCTCTCTCCTTTCCTCTCCTTTCTTTCTTCTTTTGACACAGGGCAAGGTCTCACTGTGCCACCCAGGCAGAGTGCAGTAGTGCAATCATGGCTCACTGCAGCCTCAACCTCCTGGGCTCAAGTGATCTTCCTGCCTTAGCCTCCAGAGAAGCTGGGACCACAGGCATGCACCACCACTCTGGGCTACTTCTTGTATTTTTGGTAGAGATGAGGTCTTGCTATGTTGCCTAAGCTGGTCTTGAACTCCTGGGCTCAAATGATTGTTCCACCTCAGCTTCCCAAAGTACTGGGATTACAGGCGTGAGCCACCACGCGTGGCGTCCAGATCGCCTTTCAGGGAGAAACTTGCTGCCCAGCCAGGGATGTATGGTGAGCAGAAACCTCCAGCTTCCACGTTTAGGGTCACCTTCAGGTGCAGAGAGCCACCTCCCTCAAAGTCCCATCTGTCCCAGGGCAGCCCACAGCCAGTGACTGGGTGAGGCAGAGGAATAAAGGTCCGGGTATTCTGACTTCACCTGGGTTGCTCTGATGGGGCGCACTGGCTCCAGAGTCCTTCCCTAAATAGCCAAGGCTTTGCCCATGCTTAATACCACTTCAGCTTCTCCCTTTGCCAGTCCTGTTTGCCTGCCTGCCTTTCCTTCCTTCTTTCCCTGCCTCCTTCCCTCCCTTCCTTCCTTTCTTCCCTCCCTTCTTCTGCTTCTCCCTCCTTCCCTCCTCTCTCTCTCTCTCTCTCTTTCTCTCTCTCTCTCTCTCTCTCTTTTGAGATGAGTCTTGATCTCTTGCCATGCTGGAGTGCAGTGGCGTGATCTCAGCTCACTGCAATCTCCACTTCCCGGGTTCGAGCTATTCTCCTGCCCCAGCCTCCCGAGTACCTGGGACCACAGGTGCCCACCACCATGCCCAATTTTTGTATTTTTAGTAGAGAAGAGGTTTCACCATGTTGGCCAGGATGGTCTCAATCTCCTGACCTCATGATCCACCCACCTCAGCCTCTCAAAGTGCTGGGATCACAGGTGTGAGCACTGTGCCCGGCCTCTTTTCTTTTGTAGAGATGGTAATCTCATTATGTTGCCCAGGCTGATCTCAAACTCCAGGCTGAAGCCATCTTCCACCTGCCTCTGCTTGCCAAGGCACTGGGAGCACAGGTAAGCCCAGCCCTGCTTGTTTGCTTCCTTCCTTCCTTTTCTTTCTTTCTTTCTTTCTTTCTTTTTTTTTTTTTTGAGGCAAATCTCACTCTGTCATCCAGGCTGTAATGCAGTGGTGCGATCTCGGCTTACTGCAACCTCTGCCTCCTGGGTTCAAGCAATTCTTCTGCCTCAGCCTCCCAAGTAGCTGGAACTACAGGCGGCCACCACCATGCCCAGTTAATTTTGTATTTGTAGTAGAGACGGGGTTTTACCATATTGGCCAGGCTGGTCTGGAACTCTTGACCTCATGATCCGCCAGCCTTGGCTTCCCGAAGTGCTGGGATTACAGGCGTGAGCCACCGCGCCCGGCCTGCCCTGCTTCTGTCCTTAACAACTGTGAATTCCCGATAAACATCTCACATACCAAAATCTATCTCAGGATCTGCTTCTGGAGAATCCAAACCATGACTCAGAGCTTTGTCGTCTTTTTTTTTTTTTTGCCTGTGGAGAATTCCATGTCGATGATATCAAAACCCATAATTTAGTTAACCAATTCCTGTAAATGTATGTTTTCTTTGTGATGAAAGATTTTTTTCCCTTTTATCAGATTGGTCCTTTAAGAGACCCTTCTGTCTTGGAGAGCCCCTGGGCTCAGTCTTTAATCTTCTTTTTTTTTTTTTTGAGGTGGAGTCTCACTCTGTCACCCAGGCTGGAGTGCAATGGCGTGATCTCGGCTCACTGCAACCTCTGCCACCCAGGTTCAAGCAATTCTCCTGCCTCAGCTTCCCGAGTAGCTGGGACTACAGACGTGCACCACCACGCCCAGCTAATGTTTATATTTTCAGTAGAGGTGGGGTTTCACCATGTTGACCAGGATGGTCTCGATCTTTTGACCTCGCGATCTGCCTGCCTTGGCCTCCCAGAATGCTGGGATTACAGGCGGAAGCCACAGTACCTGGGCTTTTTTCTTTTTTCTTATTTTTTTGTGGATATGGGAGTCTCACTGTGTTGTGCAGGCTAGCCTCAAACTTCTGGCCTCAAGTGATCCTCTCACTCCCAAAGTTCTCGGATTGCAGGCCTGAGCCACCATGCCATGCCAGACTTCCTCCGTTTTGTTATAGCTTCAGCTCTTGCTCACCTGCAAACTCTTCTCCCTACAGTGGTCAGAGGGATCCTTTCAAAACTCAAGTGAGGCCCCACACAGTAGCTCAGGCCTGTAATTCCAGCACTTTGGGAGGCCGAGGCAGAAGGATTACTTGAGGGCCAGAGGTAGAGGTATGGTCATTTTGAAGTTAATTCTAATGAAGTATAATGCTCATCTAATAAAAGTATCCATTTTGAGTTTATGGTTTGAGTTTTTTGTTTTTTTTTGAGACTGAATCTCACTCTGTCACCTAGGCTACAGTGCAGTGGTATGATCTTGGCTCACTGCAACCTCCACTTCCCGGGCTCAAGGGATTCTCCTGCCTCAGCCTCCTGAGTAGCTGGGATTATAGGCATGTGCCACCACGCCCAGCTAATTTTCATATTTTTAGAAGACACATTATTTAAACATGTTGCTCAGGCCTTTCTCAAACTCCTGGGCTCAAGTGATCCTCCTACCTCATCCTCCCAAAGTGCTGAGATTATATAGGTGTGAGCCACCGAGCCCAGCCCCAGTTTGATGAATTTTGATGTATGTACATATTCATGTAATCACTACCTCAATCAAGATATACAGACTGGCTAATTTTTGTATTTTTAGTAGAGATGGGGCTTTGCCATGTTGGTCAGGCTGGTCTTGAACTCCTGACATCGGGTAATTCACCCGCCTTGGCCTCCCAAAGTGCTGGGATAACAGATTCGAACCACCGGGACGGGCCATCATCTTAACTCTATTACCTTTCTAAAGACTGTATTTCCACGTGGTGGTTCATGCCTATACTCCCAGCACTTTGGGAGGCCACGGCTGGCAGATCACTTGAGCCAGGAGTTCAAGACCAGCTTGGGTTATGTGGTGAAACCCTGTCTCTACAAAAAAATGCAAAAAGATTAGCCAAGCTTGGAGGTACACACCTGTAGATGCCACTAAGGAGGCTGAGGTGGGAGGATGGCTTTAACCCGGGAGATTAAGGCTGCAGTGAGCTGAAATCGCACCACTCCGCTCCAGCCTGGGCGACAAAGTGAGAGTCTGTCTCAAAAAAAAGAAAAAGAAAAAGAGCCTATTTCCAAACAAGGTCACATTCTGAGGGACCAGGGGTTCTGTACCTTATCTTTTTTTTAAAAAAAAATATTATTTTTGTAGAGACTGGGACTTGTGGTGTTGGCCAGGCTGGTCTCAAACTCCTGACTTCAAGCAATTCTCCATCCTTGGCCTCCCAAAGTGCTGAGATTACAGGTGTGAGTCACTGGGTCCTGCCTTCAACACATGTTTTTTTTTTTGTTTTTTGTTTTTGTTGTTGTTGTTGTTGTTGTTTTTGAGATGGAGTTTCGCTCTTGTTACCCAGGCTGGAGTGCAATGGCGCGATCTCGGCTCACCGCAACCTCTGCCTCCTGGGTTCAGGCAATTCTCCTGCCTCAGCCTCCTGAGTAGCTGGGATTACAGGCATGCGCCACCCTGCCCAACTACTTTTTTGTGTTTTTAGTAGAGACGGGGTTTCACCATGTTGACCAGGATGGTCTCGATCTCTCGACCTCGTGATCCACCCGCCTCGGCCTCCCAAAGTGCTGGGATTACAGGCTTGAGCCACCGCGCCCGGCTAACACATGTTTTTTTTTTGAGACGGAGTCTCGCTCTGTCACCCAGGCTGGAGTGCAGTGGTGCAATCTCAGCTCGCTGCAACCTCTGCCTCCTGGGTTCAAGCGATTCTCCTGCCTCAGCCTTCTGAATAGCTGGGATTTCAGGCATGTGCCAGTACACCTGGCTACTTTTTTGTATTTTTAGTAGGGACTAGGTTTCACTGTGGTAGCCAGGAAGGTCTCGATCTCCTAATCTCATAATCTGCTCGCCTCGGCTCCCCACATTGCTGGAATTCAGGCATGAGCCACTGCGCCTGGCCAGCAGATCTTTTTAGAGGATACAATCCAAGCCATAACGGTAAGTTCCCTCTTTATCTTTCCTTTTCCTATTTTCCCTCCTCGGGCTCAGCCTTCAAGAAGGAAAGAAAAGAGAGAGAGGGCAGAGAACCGTCTCTCTGCTGGACCAGAGTAAGTTCCAGTGTGATGTTGAAGAAAAAAACATGAGTTCTCAGCTAGATGGACAAGTTTTAAACCTTTGAATCTTAGAATCTGGCAGAAATCCTAGCAGCAATACATTTGGGGGCAAGCTGTTAGCACTTTCCTGCAGACGACTGGGGGAAAAAGGGGCTGGGAGTGATGGCTGACCACCAGATATAGATGGTGCGTGGACAGCCACCTACAAGCCAAGGAAAGAGGCCTCAGGATTATCCCAGCATTTTGGGAGGCCAAGGTGGGAGGATCGCTTGAGCCCAGGAGGTCGAGTCTGCAGTGAGCTGTGATTGCAACACTGTATTCCAGCCTGGGTGACAGAGTGAGATCCAGAAAAAAAAAGAAAGAGAGAAAAAGAAAGAGAAAGAAAACAAAGGAAGGAAGGAAGGAAAAAGATAAGGAAAAGAAAGAAAAGAGTGAAAGAAAAGATTAATCTCAGAATACCCATTTGGTGCTATTGGATTTTGGTGGAGGAGGCAATAGAAATGACGTAATGCCGGCCAGCTGTGCTGGCTCATGCCTGTAATCCCAGTACTTTGGGAGGCCGAGGCAGGCAGGTCACCTGAGGTCAGGAGTTTGAGACCAGTTTGACCAACACGGAGAAACCTCATCCCTACCACAAATAAAAAAGTAGCCGGGAGTGGTGGCACCTGACTGTAATCCCAGCGACTCTGGAAGCTGAGACAGGAGAATTGCTTGAACCAGGGAGGTGCAAGGTTCAGTGAGCCGAGATTTTGCCATTGCACTGCAGCCTGGGCAACAAGAGTGAAACTCCATCTCCAAAAAAAAAAAAAAAAGAAAAGAAAGAAAGAAAGGAAAGAAAAAGAAAAAGAAGTGACATAATGCCACTTAATGAAAACTTTTTTTGGAACTTTTTTTTTAGAGGAAAGAATGAGACAGGCTCAGTTCAAGAGATACTTTCAGATTAGTGTTTCCAGATTTAGTACATAAAAAAGGCTCATTTAAATTTGAATTTCAGATACATGAAGAATAATTTTTAGGCTAATCCGATTCTCTGCAGTATTTGGAATATATTTATGCTAAAAACTTATCCATCGTTGATCTGAAATTCTGATTTAACTGGGTGTCCTGTATTTTATCTGAAAACCCTTCTACTGAATCATGGAATTAACCCACACCAGACACAGTGGCTCACACCTAGAATCCCAGCAGTTTAGGAGGCCGAGGTGGGAGGATCACTTGAGCCTGGGAATTTGAGAGCAGCCTGGGCCACATAGGGAGACCCCGTTTCCAGTAGTTACAATTACAAAATTAGCTGGGCCGGGTGTGGTGGCTCACCCCTGTAATCCCAGCACGTTGGGAGGCCGAGGCGGGTGGATCATCTGAGGTCAGGAGTTTGAGACCAGCCCTGGGCAACATGGCGAAACTCTGTCTTTACAAAAAATACAAAAATTAGCCAGGCGTGGAGGTGTGTGCCTGTAGTCTCAGCTACTCAGGAGGCTGAGGCAGGAGAATTGCTTGAGCCTGGGAAGCGGAGGTTGCAGTGAGCCGAGCTCGCACCCCTGCACTCCAGCCTGGGCAACAGAGTGAGACTTCATCTCGAAAAAAAAACAAAACGTCTAATGGCTGATGATGTGTCAGTGTCTCCTGGCCCCCCATCACCCCGAGATGGGGCTGTCTAGTTGCAGGAAAACAAGCACAGAGCTCCCACTGATTCTACATGATGTGCGCTGTTTAACTAGTTCCTTATGTATGACAGTGTAATCATAACAGAAATAAAGTGAACAATAAATATAATGCATTTGAATCATCCTGAAAGCATCCTCCACCTCTGTGATAAAATCGTCATCCACAAAACTGGGCCGGGATGAGGAAAAGATTGGGGATTGCTGCATGATACCATAAAAGTCGCCATTGACAACTTACAAACAGGTGGGGCTGTGTGCCAGTACAAATTTATTCATGTAACTTCATTTACAAACAGCACACGGAGGCTGGCCCCGTGGCTCACGCCTGTCATCCCAGCACTTTGAATGGCAGAGGCAGGCAGATCATCTGAGGTCAGGAGTTTGAGACCAGCCTGACCAAAATGGCGAAACACTGTATCTACTAAAAATACAAAAATTAGGCGGGTGTGGTGGCGGGCGCCTCTAGTCCCAGCTGAGGAGGAAGCTGAGGCTGTGGAGGAATTACTTGAATCCAGGAAGCAGAGGTTGCAGTGAGCCAAGATAGTGCCATTGCAATCCAGCCTGGGCGACAGGACGAGATTCTGTCTTAAAATGCATAAATAAATAAACCAAACAATAGACTGGTTGTGGTTGCCAATGCCTGGCCTAGATTTTACAGTTAGTATTTCGTTCTGTTTGCTCAATCACAGAGCTGTTAACATAGCCACACTTTCATCTAGTCACCATCTTATCTTTTTGCTGCTCTTCAAAGTGAATTGCAAACATCACACACTTCTAATTTTTTTTTTTTGTTTGTTTGAGACAGAGCCTCACTCTGTTAACTAAGCCGGAGTGCAATGGCGCAATCTTGTCTCACTGCAACCTCTGCCTCCCAGGTTCAAGCGATTATCCTGCCTCAGTCTCCTCAGTTGCTGGGATTACAGGCACGCACCACCACGCCCAGCAATTTTTTTGTATTTTTAGTACAGACGGGTTTCACCATGTTGGCAAGGTTGGTCTCCATCTCTTGAGCTCTTGATCCGCCCACCTCGGTCTCCCAAAGTGCTAGGATTACAAGCGTGAGCCACCATGCCTGGCTCATAGTGAAACTCCATTTCTACTAAAAATACAAAAAGTAGCCAAGTGTGGTGGCAGGTGCCTGTAATCCCAGCTACTCAGGAGGCTGAAGCAGGAGAATTGTTTGAACCTGGGAGGCAGAGGTTGCAGTGAGCCGAGATCGTGCCATTGCGCTCCAGCCTGGGCAACAGAGCAAGATTTCATCTCAAAAAAGAAGAGGCTGGGTGCAGTAGCTCACACCTGTAATCCCTGCACTTTGGGAGACTGAGGCGGGTGGATCACCTGAGGTTGGGAGAGACCAGCCTGACCAACACGGAGAAAACCCGTCTCTACTGAAAATACAAAATTAGCCAAGCGTGGTGGTGCATGCCTGCAATCTCAGCTGCTCCGGAGGCTGAGGCAGGAGAATTGTTTGAACCCGGGAGGTGAAGGTCGCAGTGAGCCGAGATTGCACCCCTGCACTCCAGCCTAAGCAACAGAGCAAGACTCCATCTCAAAGAAAAAAAAAAAGAGAGAGAGAGACTGGAAGAGGCTGCACTGTGGCTGTGAAGGTGGAGGACCGTACCCCCAGTTGAGGGACATGGGTGGCCTCTAGACACTGGCCAGGGCAGGAAATGGCTTCTCTCCTGGAGCCTCCACGAGGAACACAGCTGTGATGACACCTGTAGCCTGTAAAACTCATTCCAGCGTCCAGACCTGTAGAAAGGTAAGAGGATAAATGTGTGTTGTTCTAAGCTATTAAGGTTGTGGCATTTGTTACAGTAACTGCTGGGAGCTCACACGCCTCTGTTTGTCACCCTCTCTCTGGCCCCTCCTCTCCCCCTAGCAGAGGCAGAGCTCTCCCTGGGCTCCCACCCAGCCGCCTGGCTGCTCTGTCCTCCCTAGTCATTGCCAAGATTGCCCAAGTGCTCCAGGCTGGGCTGGGCGTGGGCACCAGTCACTACCTTACTGCCTGCTCTTAAACCCTCGCCCAGATTCGGGATCTCAGCAGCTAAAGGGGCCTCAGAGACCGTCTGCTTCCCCCACACTCAAGAGCAGAGACTGTTTCAAGATTGCTCCGTGGGGAAGGAGCCAGTGTTGCTGCTGGGGAGCTGGGTGGTGGAGGTGATGTCTGTTTGTCCCACTGGTCTACCTGGGGAGGATATTTGGGGGCTAGGGCTGTAGCTAAATGGTGTATATTTGTGGAAGGGTGCTATACAGAGTCAGGTCAAGCTTTAGTTGTTTTCTTCTTCTTCTTTTTTTTTTACTACACCGTGATTTTAAATCTTTTTTTTTTTTTTTTGAGACGTAGTTTCGCTCTTGTTATCCAGGCTGGAGTGCAATGGCGCGATCTCGGCTCACCGCAACCTCCGCCTCCTGGGTTCAGGCAATTCTCCTCCCTCAGCCTCCTGAGTAGCTGGGATTACAGGCACACGCCACCACGCCCAGCTAATTTTTTGTATTTTTAGTAGAGACGGGGTTTCACCATGTTGACCAGGATGGTCTCGATCTTTTGACCTCGTGATCCACCCGCCTCAGCCTCCCAAAGTGCTGGGATTACAGGCTTGAGCCACCGCGCCCGGCTGATTTTAAATCTTTAATCAAATTCCAAAGGTTATCAGCCATATTACATGCCATGATTAGCTTTCTATAAGCAATTTTGTTTACTGCATACAGATTAGTGTTAATGAAATAAAAAATAAAACTAAATACTAGGCAAAGAACTTTATTAACCTTGGTTTCAAACTTGATTCCCAGGCTTCTTCGGCTTAATTAGCTGCCAAGAATGAATTGTGTGTAACAGGCGTCCCCAAACCCCAAACTTTTTACACAGGGGGCCAGTTCACTGTCCCTCAGACCGTTGGAAGGCCGCCACATACTGTGCTCCTCTCACTGACCACCAATGAAAGAGGTGCCCCTTCCTGAAGTGCGGTGGGGGGCCGGATAAATGGCCTCAGGGGGCCGCATGCGGCCTGCGGGCCGTAGTTTGGGGACTCCTGGTGTATAAGCAAAAAACTTTCTGAAAAGAGTTGCAGTGTCCAAGGAGCCTGGGCTTAAAAATATTAGAGATCTAGATTTTATCAGATCCATAAACAAAAATTTCTTATTTATTTTTTCGAGATGGGGTTTCACTATGTCAGCCAGGATGGCCTCGATCTCTTGACCTCGTGATCCACCCGCCTCAGCCTCCCAAAGTGCTGGGATTACAGGCTTGAGCCACCGTGCTCGGCTTCAAACCTCTCTTTTAAAAACCTAAGGGTGGCTCAAGCCTGTAATCCCAGCACTTTGGGAGGCCGAGACGGGTGGATCACGAGGTTAAAAGATCGAGACCATCCTGGTCAACATGGTGAAACCCCGTCTTTAGTAAAAATACAAAAAATTAGCTGGGCATGGTGGCACATGCCTGTAATCCCAGCTACTCAGGAGGCTGAGGCAGGAGAATTGCCTGAACCCAGGAGGCGGAGGTTGCGGTGAGCCGAGATCGCGCCATTGCACTCCAGCCTGGGTAACAAGAGCGAAACTCCGTCTCAAAAAAAAAAAAAAAAAAAAAAAAACCTAAATCGATACTTTGTTAAATTGTGGTAAAAGTTACATAACAAGAAACTGACCATTTTAATTATCATTGAGTACACAGTTCAGTGGCATTAAGCACATTCATGTGTCTGTGCAACCATCACCACCACCCTCTCCAGAACTTTCTCATCTTCCCAAACTGCGACTCTGTCTGCAAGAAACACGCACTCCCTATCCCCCTCCCCAGCCCCTGGTACCTCCCGTTCAACTTCCTGTCTCAGTGACTCTAAGGACTTAGGGACCTCCTAGGAGTGGGATCATGCAGGATTTGTCCTTTTGTGTCTGGCTTATTTCACCAAGCTTGATGTCCTTAACGTTCGTTCACATTGTCTGTATCAGAATTTCCTTCCTTTTTTATTTATTTATTTATTTTTTATTTTTTATTTTTTTTTATAAGAAAAAGAATAAAGAAGAGGAAGAAAGAGAAAGAGGAAGAGGGAGAGAGGATGGGGGTATTGCTTTATTGCCCGGGCTAGAATGCAGTCTAAATATGGGTATGCCTGTAATTGTCCTTAATAATGGAGACATGAAAGAAAATGAGGGAAGAGAAAAACAAGGAGCCAACCAACATTTCGTTTAAACTTCTAAGTTGATATGATGTGGTGCTGATAAGAGTGTGTATTTTGTGTATTTAAAGTGGAGAGTTCTATAAATGTTAATTACATTTACTTGTTCCAGATCTGAGTTCAAGTCTTGGATATCGTTGTTAATTTTCTGTCTCACTGATCTCTCTAATATTAATGTTGAAGTCTCCCACTATTATTGTGTGGGAGTCTAAGTCTCTTTATAAGTCTTGTATGTCTGCCTATTCCTGTATTGGGTGCGTATATATTTAGGATCTTTAACTCTTCTTGTTGTTGCATTGATCCTTTTATCATTATATAATGTCCTTTGCTTCTTTTGATCTTTGTTGCTTAATTGTAACTTCTGCTTTTTATTTATTTATTTTAGCTCTCTGGTTGGTTGGTAAATCCTTCTCCATCCCTTGTTTTGAGTCTTTGTGTATCCTTGAATGTGAGATGGGTCTGGATGCAGCATACTGATGGGTTTTAGTTTTTTATTCAAATTGCCTGTTTGTCTTTGGATTGGGGGATTTAGTCAAGTTAAATTTAGAATTAATAATAATATATGTGAGTTTAATACTGCCATTTAAGCCGGGCGCGGTGGCTCAAGCCTGTAATCCCAGCACTTTGGGAGGCCGAGGCGGGTGGATCACAAGGTCGAGAGATCGAGACCAACCTGGTCAACATGGTGAAACCCCATCTCTACTAAAAATACAAAACATTAGCTGGGCATTGTGGCACATGCCTCTAATCCCAGCTACTCAGGAGGCTGAGGCAGGAGAATTGCCTGAACCCAGGAGGCGGAGGTTGCGGTGAGCCGAGATGGTGCCATTGCACTCCAGCCTGGGTAACAAGAGCGAAACTCTGTCTCAAAAAAAAAAAAAAAAAAATACTGCCATTTAATATTAGCTGGCTATTTTGCCCATTAGTTGATGTAAATTCTTCATTATATTGATGCTCTTTTTGGTATTTTTTTTAGAAAGGCTGATACTGTTTGTTCCTTTCTATGTGTAGTGGTTCTTTCAGAAGCTCTTGTAAAGCAGGCCTGGTGGTGATGAAATCTCTGAGTGCTTGCTTATTCACAAAAAACTTTATTTTTCCTTCACTTATGAAGCTTAGTTTGGCTGGATGTGAAATTCTTGGTTGAAAGTTCTTTTCTTTAAGGATGTTGAATATTGGTCCCCACTCTCTTCTGGCTTGTAGGGTTTCTGCTGAGAGATCTGCTGTAAGTCTGATAGGCTTCCCTTTGTGGGTAACCTGAGCTTTCTCTCTGGCTGCCCTTGGTATTTTCTCCTTCATTTCAACCCTGGTGAATCTGACGATTATGTGCCTTGGAGTTGCTCTTCTTGAGGAATATCTCTGTGGTGTTCTCTGTATTACCTGGAGTTGAATATTATCCTGCCTTACTAGGTTGGGAAAATTTTCCTGAATAATGTCCTGAAGCATATTTTCCAGCTTGGATTCATTCTCTTGCTCACTTTCAGGTACACCTATCAAGCGTAGATTAGGTCTTTTCACATAGTCCCATATTTCTTGGAGACTTTGCTCATTCCTTTTTTTTCTTTTTTCTCTAATCTTGTCTTCTTGTTTTATTTCATTGAGTTGGTCTTCGACCTCTGATATCCTTTCTTCTGCTTGATCAATTCGGCTGTTAAAACTTGTGCATACTTCACGTAGTTCTCGTATTGTGTTTTTCAGCTCCATCAGTTCACTTATATGCCTCTCTAAATTGTGTATTCTTGTTAACATTTCGTCAAACGTTTTTTCAAAGTCCTTAGTTGCTTTAGATTGGGTTAGAACAAGTTCTTTTAATTCACAGAAGTTTCTCATTATCCACATTTTGAAGCCTGCTTCTGTAATTGGAACACACTCGTTCTCCATCAAGCCTTGTTTCGTTGCTGATGAGGAACTGGGATCCCCCGCTGAGGGAGAGGCTTTCTGATCTTGGGTATTCTCAGCCTTTTTTGGCTGTTTTCTTCCCTTCGTTGTAGATTTATCCATCTGTGGTCTTTATAATTACCGTCTTTGTAGTTGGGTTGCTGAGTGGACGTCCAACTTATTGATTCTCAGCGCCGAAATCTGAGCAACCCACTGTGCCGACTAAATCAGCGGCGTTAAGATTGATGGTGCTTTTCTGACTCTGCACCAAGAACCGACACTCTGGCAAAACTGCCTTGCCGGTCACAAGAGTCGCGTGGGCGACCCGTGGGGCTCCTCCACTGGGAATCTCCTGGTGCGTGAACAACAAGAATTCATGTGAAGGTGTGGCGTCCTCTCATTCTTTGCGCTTTCACTGGGAGCTACAATCCCGAGCTGCTAGTGATCAGCCATCTTGGATCTCTCCATTTCCTTCCTTTTTTAGGGCTGAATAATATTCCATGGTATAGACAATCCTCACACATTGTGTTTATCCATTCATGTATTAATTAAAAATCTAAATCAATCCCTTTAGAAAAAAGATTTTTAGGCCAGGCACGGTGGCTCACGCCTGTAATCTCAGTACATTGGGAGGCTGAGGCAGGCAGATCACAGGTCAGGAGTTCTAGATCACCCTGGGCAACATGGTGAAACCCCCATCTCTACTAAAAACACCAAAATTAGCTGGGCGTGGTGGTGGGCACCTGTAGTGCCAGCTGCTCGGGAGGCTGAAGCAGGAGAATCATTTGAACCCGGGAGGCGAAGGTTGCAGTGAGCTGAGATTGCGCCGTTGCACTCCAGCCTGGGCAACAGGGTGAGACTCTGTCTCAAAAAAAAAAAAAAAAAAAAAAAAAAAAAGAGATTTTTAGGCCAGGCACAGCGGCTCACACATGTAATTCTAGCACTCTGGGAGGCTGAGGTGGAAGGATTGCTTGAGCCCAGGAATTTGAGACCAGACTGGGAGACATAGCGGGAACTGGTCTACAAAAAATGGAAAAAATGGACCAGGCCTGTAGTCCCAGCTACTTGGGAGGGTGAGGTGTGAGGATAACTTGAACCAAGGAGGTTGAGGCTGCGGTGGCCTGTGTTTGCACCACTGTACTCCAGCCTGGCAACAGAGTGAGACCCTGTATGAATGAATGAATGAATGAATGAAAATTAGAATAATTATATACTTGCAGGAGCCTGCAATAATAGTATGCAACAATCCCAGGTAACCTTCACCCAGTTTCTCTCAGTGGTATATCTTATATAACTATATAGTTTCACAACCAGAAACATGACGTAAATATGATCTATAGACCATATTCAGATTTCAACAACTTTTCACATGCATTCATGTGTTAGGCAATTTTCTTTTCATTTTTTCAGAAAAATTGGAACAAATCTATTTAATAGTATCACATGTATAGACTTGTGCAACCACCACTACGATTGTAAAACTGAAGTAAACTTATTTTCACCAGCGCATGGTAGCTCATACCTGTTATCCCAGCAACTTGGGAGGCTAAGGTGAGAAGATTGCTTGACCCAGATGTTTGACACTGCTGTAAACTAGGATTGCACCACTGCACTCCAATCTAGGCCACTGAGCAAGACTCCATCTCTCTCTCTCGCTCTCACTTTCTCTCTCTTTATTTATTTTTTGAGACAGAGTCTTTCTCTGTTGCCCAGGCTGGAGTAAAGTGGCGTGATCTCAGCTCACTGCAACCTCCACCTCCCGGGTTCAAGTGATCCTTCAGCCTCAGCCTCCCAAGTAGCTGGGACTACAGGCACATGCCACCACGCCAAGCAAATTTTTATATTTTTAGTGGAGATGGGGTTTCACCATGTTGGCCAGGCTGGTCTCGATCTCTTGACCTCGTGATCTGCCCGCCTCAGCTTCACAAAGTGCTGGATTACAGGCATGAGCCACCGCATCTGCCTGTATATATTTTTAATATATAGAAAATATATTAAAAATATTATATATGTATAAAATATGTAATATTTATATGTTTAAATTTTATTTTATTTTTATTAATTCTTTTTGAGATAGCTTCACTCTTTTTGCCCAGGCTGGAGTGCAATGGTGGAATTATAAGCATGAGCCACTGCACTGGGCTAAGAAATTATCTTGTTTGTTTGTTTGTTTGTTTGTTTTGAGACAGAGTTTCGCTCTTGTTACCCAGGCTGGAGTGCAATGGCGCCATCTCGGCTCACCGCAACCTCCGCCTCCTGGGTTCAGGCAATTCTCCTGCCTCAGCCTCCTGAGTTGCTGGGATTACAGGCACACCCCACCATGCCCTGCTAATTTTTTGTATTTTTAGTAGAGACCAGGATGGTCTCGATCTCTTGCCCTCGTGATCCACCTGCCTCAGCCTCCCAAAGTGCTGGGATTACACGCTTGAGCCACTGCGCCTGGCCTGAAATTATTATCTTAAAAAGGAAACTTTGTAACCCCACTGTGCATGGAAAGTAGATATGGCCTACCATGAAGACAATCTTATTAAAAATGAATACAATGTGACCAAAGAATGTCACTAAATTCTAACTGAATACTGTTGGTTAAGGAAGGGCTTTTCTTTTTTTTTTTTTCAAAGTCATTAACTGTTAAGAGACATAGAATGTATTAGCACCGACTGAGCCTCTCTCCTCTAAGCACTGGAAATTGAAAAAGTAGATGACTTTCACACAGTTCAGTGATTTTTTCTTTCTTTTTTTGAGAATGAGTCTCGCTATGTCACCCAGGCTGGAGTACAGTGGCACCATCTCGGCTCACTGCAACCTTAGGTGAGTGGATCACCTAAGGTCAGGAGGAATTCCAGACCAGCCTGGTCAACATGGTGAAACCCCATATCTACTAAAAATACAAAATTAGCTGGGCGTGGTGGCGGGTGCCTGTAATCCCAGCTACTCGGGAGGTGGAGGCAGAGAATTACCTGAACCCAGGAGGCAAGATTGCTTGGAGTGAGCCGAGGTGGTGCCGCTGCACTCTAGCCTGGGTAAGAGAGCGAGACTCTGTCTCAAAAACAAAAACAAAACAAAACAAAAATGAGTCAGGTATGGTGGCAGCGTGTGCCTGTGGTCCCAGCTACATGGGAGGCTGAGGCAGGAGCGTCGCTTGAACACAGTCGTTTGAGGCTGCAGTGAGCTATGGTCACGCCACTGCACTCCAGCCTGAGCAGCAGAGCGAGACCCTGACTCTAACACATAAATAAGTACGTAAAAGATAAAGACAGTTCCCTCCACCCCCACCACCCCCACCGATTCTTATTCCTAGTGAGTCTGGATGGGAGGCCTCTTCCCTGCCCACCTCTGCCCTGTCTGGACAATGCCAGCCCCACGGCTTATCCCCAGGGCTGCTGTCACTGCACAGCCAGGCTGCCCTGGTGCCACTGAGGAGCGGCTCAGCAGGTTTTTCCTCTCAGCCTGCCTGTCCGCTCCCCCGCCTCACCAGGGCCCGGCCCTCCCAAGCTCGCCTTCTCCTCTCTGCTGTGCTCAGCCAGCTGGTGGCGGGCACCGAGACAAGATGCCCAGCATCTTTGCCTATCAGAGCTCTGAGTTGGACTGGTGTGAGACCAACTTCCAGTACTCGGAGCTGGTGGCTGAGTTCTACAACACGGTGAGCGTGAGGGTGGGTGGAAGACTCTTTCAAGATGCCGGTTCGAATCCTGGTTCCTCCCCGTTGATCCTTACTGGGGAATCTTGCTGGAGAGGCTCGCCCCTCTGAACCCTAGTCTTCTCATCTATTAGCCAAAGAATGTCAGCTCTCATTCATTTACTTGTCTTTACTTGATGCCAGGCTCTGCGGTAGGTGTTGGAGGTACATCGGTGGCCAGGAAAAGAACCGGTTTCTGCGTTCCCTAAGCTAACGCTGATGTAACTGCAGGCATTTCCAACGTGGGGTGATGGTGCTTTCATCGGGGGGCAGGGCGCAGAGGCAGCTGTGGTTTGGGGAGGCAGAGGAGGCCCCTGAGCTAGAGGGGGTGGGCCAATCAGGAAAGGCTTCCTGGAAGAGGTAAGTGTATCTGTCTTGTTCACAGCTGTACCCTCTGACCAATTTGTCCCGGTTTGCCTGGGACTGTTCTGGTTTCCGTATTTAAAAAGTTCCGGCCAGGCATGGTGGTTCACACTTGTAATCTCAGCAGTTTGGGAGGCCAACGTGGGTGCATCACTTGAGGTCAGGAGTTCAAGACCAGCCTGACCAAGGTGGTGAAACCCTGTGTATACTAAAAATAAAAAATTAGCCAGGCATGGTGGCGGGTGTCTGTAATCCCAGCTACTCGGGAGGCTGAGGAAGGAGAACTGCTTGAATTTGGGAGGCGGAGGTTTCAGTGAGCTGAGATCGTGCCACTGCATTCCAGCCTGGGCAAGAAGAGAGAAACTCTCAAAACAAAAGAAAGAAAAGTTCACCTCTTGGCCGGGTGCGGTGGCTCACGTGTGTAATCCTAGCACTTTGGGAGGCCAAGGTGGGCGGATTGCCTGAGCTCGGGAGTTCGAGGTCACCCTGGGCAACATGATGAAAGCCGGTCTCTACTATACAATTAGCTGGTGTGGTGTCGGGCATCTGTAGTCCAAGCTACTCAGGAGGCTGAGGTAGGAGAATCGTTTGAACACAGGAGGTGGAGGTGTAGTGAGCTGAGATCATACCACTACACTCCAGCCGGGGCGAAAAGATCGAGACTGTCTCAAAAAGAAAAAAAAAAAAGTCCCACCTCTTGGGAAACCCCTTGGTTCCAGGCATTCCAGGATGGTTTTTTTTTTTTTTCCTGTTAAAACACCACATGGGGTGCGAGTGCTGATACCTGTAATCCCAGCACTTTGGGAGGCTGAGGCAGGTGGATCACGAAGTCAAGAGATCGAGACCATCCTGGCCAACATGGCGAAACCCTGTCTCTACTAAAAATACAAAAATTAGCCAGGTGTGGTGGCAGGCACCTGTAATCCCAGCTACTTGGGAGGCTGAGGCAGGAGAATCACTTGAACCTGGGAGGTGGAGGCTGCAGTGAGCCGAGAGCATGACACTGCCTTCCAGCCTGTGTGACAGAGCAAGACTCCATCTCAAAAAAAAAAAAAAAAAAAAAAAAAGAGAAAGAAAAGAAAAAACACCACATGGAAGGCAGAGGCAGGAGGATCACTTGAGCCCAGGAGTTCCAGACCAGCCTGGGCAACATAGCAAGACCCTGTCTCTACAAAAATATTTTGGTTTTGTTTTTTGTTTTGAAATGGAGTCTCACTCTGTCACCCAGGCTGGAGTGCAGTGGTGCGATCTTGGCTCACTGCAACCTCCACCTCCTGGGTTCAAGTGATTCTCCTGCCTCAGCCTTCTGAGTAGCTGGGATTACAGGTGTGCACCACCATGCCTGGCTTTTTTTTTTTTTTTTTTTTTTTTTTTTTTTTTTTAGATGGGGTTTCAGGCCGGGCGCGGTGGCTCAAGCCTGTAATCCCAGCACTTTGGAAGGCCGAGGCGAGTGGATCAAGAGGTCGAGAGATCGAGACCATCCTGGTCAACATAGTGAAACTCCGTCTCTACTAAAAATACAAAAAACTAGCTGGGCGTGGTGGCGTGTGCCTGTAATCCCAGCTACTCAGGAGGCTGAGGCAGGAGAATTGCCTGAGCCCAGGAGGCGGAGGTTGCGGTGAGCCGAGATCGCGCCATTGCACTCCAGCCTGGGTAACAAGAGCGAAACTCCGTCTCAAAAAAAAAAAAAAAAAAAGATGGGGTTTCACCATCATGGCCAGGCTGGTCTTGAACTCCTGACCTCAGGTGATCCACCTACCTCAGCCTCCCAAAGTGCTAGGATTACAGGTGTGAGCCACCACACCCGACCTTAATTTTTGTATTTTTAATAGAGATGGGGTTTCACCATGTTGGTCAGGCTGGTCTTGAACTCCTGACCTTGTGATCTGCCTGCCTTGGCCTCCCAAAGTGCTGGGATTACAGGCATGAGCCACTGTGCCCTGCCTTACAAAAAGTTTTTTAGGCCTGGTGTGGTGGCTCATGCCTGTAATCCAAGCACTTTGGAGGTCAAGGCAGGCGGATCACCTGAGGTCAGGAGTTCAAGACCAGCCTGACCAACATGGTGAAACCCCATCTTTAAAAAAAAGGTTTTAAAAGAATTAGCTGGGTGAGGTAGTGCGTTCTTGTAGTTCCAGCTACTTGGGAGACTGAGGTGGGAGGATTGCTTGAGCCCAAGAAGTGGAGGCTGCAGTGAGCCAAGGTCACAATACTGTACTCTAGCCTGGGTGACAGAGGGAGACCGTCTAAAAAAAAAAAAAAAAGGATGCATGAATGATAATGGCATTTTTTATTATTATTTTTTTTAAAGACAGGGTTTTCACCATGTTGGTGAGGCTGTTCTTGAACTCCGGACCTCAGGTGATCGACCCACCTCAGCCTCCCAAAGAGCTAGGATTACAGGCGTGAGCCACCGCGCCTGGCTCCAGGAGACTTTTTTGGGAGGAGGGTTGGAGGCTCAGTTTCAGGGTGCTCAGGTTGCCCTGACCCTATTACCTTTGACCCTGTGGTTTCCCATAGCTGGGAGATGGGATTAGGAGACTCCGGGATCCACATGGTCTCACTGATTCTTGCTTTTCCTTGGCCAGAGATAATGGTTTCTGTCCTCAGTAGTTCCACCTTTAAAATGGGAGGGAGCTGAATGATTGATCCTCAGAGGCTGAGATGATGGGTAAGGGTTCTGGAGCCCTTCTCTCTGGAATCCCCAGCAGCCCCTGTGGTCCAGTGTTCTCTTTCCTTCCCATCCTCAGGTGAGCGCCCCCGCAGAACACATTGAAAGGCTGTGTTGTAGCTCTCCCTTTTAATCCTAGTACTTTGGAAGGTCGAGACAGGAGGATCACTTGAGGCCAGGAGTTTAAAACCAGCCTGGGCAATATAGCAAGACCCAGTCTCTAAACAAAATTTAAAAACTAGCTGTGAGCTGGGCGCTGCCGTCTTATGCCTGCAATCCCAGCACTTTGGGAGACCAAGGCAGGTAGATCATTTGAAGTTAGGAGTTCGAGACCAGCCTGGTCAACTTGGTGAAACCCCATCTCTACTAAAAATACAAAAATTAGCTGGGCGTGGTGGTGCACACCTATAATCCCTGCTACTTGGGAGTCTGAGGCACGAGAATCACTTGAACCTGGGAAGTGAAGGTTGCAATGAGCCGAGATCACGCCACTGTACTCCAGCCTGGGTGACAGAGTGAGACTTTGTCTCAAAAAATAAAAAAATAAAATAAAAATAAAAACTAGCGGGTAGGCTGAGGCAGGAGGATTGCTTGAGTCCAGGAGTTTGAAGCTGCAGTCATCTGTTACTGCACCACCGGACTCCAGCCTGGGCAACAGAGTGAGATCCTGTCTCTAAAAAATAAAAGGCACCTGGAAAGAACTGATGGAGGTGTGAGCTGAGCCCGAGTACAGCCATGTGTGTTCTTATGTCATGTAAAATTGTCCTCCACTGGATTCTACTGCAGCCTGTCCCCAAATAAAATAAATTGAGCCACCCGTAGCTACCTGATAAGGCTGCAGGTCTCACACTCCTCTGATCACAGCATCTATTAGGAAAGAGATTTTACATCATGATCACCCTGTACCTGCCTTTCCAGATGTGTATCATACAGAAACAAAAGTTGCACAAAACGAGACTTACCTTTCCCTGGTGCAAACACACTTGGAAACTTTCTATTCTATTCTGTCAAAAAATCTCTAAACAGGTCAGGGGGTAAGGAATAGAATGAGAGTTATGTGAGAAAGGGCTTCCCCAAGACTTTCTCCTCCAAAACATGTCTGAGTATCCCAAAGCTAATAAATCCCAAGCTAATAAATCATACACTTCAAAAGGGCAGGGTGGGTGGCTAATTTTTTCTTTCGTTTGTGTTTTGTTCTGTTTTTTGAGATGGAGTCTCACTCTATTGCACAGGCTGGAGTGCAGTGGCACAATTTCACTGCAACTTCCACCTCCTGGGTTCAAGTAATTCTCCTGCTTCAGCCTCCTGAGCAGCTGGGATTACAGGCACACACCACCATGCCCAGCTAATTTTTGTATTTTTAGTAGATTTCAGCATGTTGGCCAGGCGAATCTAGAATTCCTGACCTTGTGATCCACCTGCCTCAGCCTCCCAAAGTGTTGGGATTACAGGCGTGAACCACCATGCATGGCCCTTGTTTTTGTGGGTTTTTTTAGAGGCACAGTCTTAACTCTGTTGCCCAGTCTGGAGTGGTGCCATCATAGCTCACTGCAGTCTTGACCTCCTGGGCTAAGGTGGTCCTCCTGCCTCAGCCTTCAAAGTAGCTGGGACCACAGGTGCATACCATCAAAGTTAATTTTTAAATTTTTTATACAGATGGATGCTGGGTACAGTGGCTCACACCTGTAATCCCAGCACTTTGGGAGGCCGAGGTGGGCCGATCACTTGAGCTCAGGAGTTCAAGACCAGCCTGGGCAACATGGTGAAATCCCATCTCTATCAAAATTAAAAAAAAAAAATTAGCCAGGTATGGTGGCATGCACCTGTAGTCCCAGCTACTCAGGAGGCTGAGGCAGAATTGTTTGAACCCGGGAAGTGGAGGTTGCAGTGAGTGGAGATGGTGCCACTGCACTCCAATCTGTGCAACAGAGTGAGATCCTATCTTAAAAAAATTGTTTTGTATAGAGTTGGGGTCTTGCTGTTCTGCCCAGGCTGGGCTCAAGTAATCCTTGTCCCTTCACTTCCCAAAGTGATAGGATTACAGACATGAGCCACTGCACCCAGTGCCAACCTTTTCTGTACAGGGCTAGCTAGTAAATAGTTTTGGCTTTATGGGCCATCCAGACTCTGTCTCAACTATATAACGATGCCACTGTAGCTGGAAAGCAGCCACAGATAATAGAGAAATAAAGGAGTATGGCTGTATGCCAATAAATTTGAGAAGCAGTCTCGCTCTGTCACCAGGCTGGAGTGCAACGGCACAATCTCGGCTCACTGCAACCTCCACCTCCCAGGTTCAAGTGATTCTCCTGCCTCAGCCTCCCTAGTAGCTGGGACTACAGGTACACACCACCACTCCCAGCTAAGTTTTGTATTTTTAGTAAAGACAGGGTTTCACCATGTTGGTCAGGATGGTCTCAATCTTTTGGCCTTGTGATCCGCCTGTCTTGGCCTCTTAAAGTGCTGGGATTACAGGCGGAGCCACCATGCCCCAACAACCAATAAAAATTTTTTGATTGACACTGAAATGTACCTTTCATGTAACTTTCACAGGTCACAAAATAGTATCTTTTTAATTTTTCAGTCATTTGAAAATGTAAACATGATTCTTAGCTTGCAGGACACATGATAGAAGACAGTGGGCTGAACTTTACCCACAGGCAAAAAGCGTTTATTTCTTGTGTTCTTTTTTTTTTTTTTTTTTTTTTTTTTTTTTTGAGACAAAATCTTGCTCTGTCACCCAGGCTGGAGTGCAGTGGCACAATCTCGGCCCACTGCAACCTCCACCTCCCGGATTCAAGTTATTCTCCTGCCTCAGCCTCCAGAGTAGTTGAGATTACAGGCGCCTGCCACCATGCCCAGCTAATTTGTTGTATTTCTAGTAGAGATGGGGTTTCACCATGCTGGCCAAGCTGGTCTTGAACTCTTGACCTCAGGTGATCCACCTGCCTCGGCCCCTCAAAGTGCTCTGATTATAGGTGTCAGCCACTGCATCCTGCCAGGATTTTTTTTTTTTTATCAGAGATAATTTCCATAGACCACAAGGTTTATATATAAAGTCATCCATGAGTAATTTGTAATTGTAATAAATGAATGGAAACTATAATATTCTCACCCATGTGTATAGGGCTGGATATATGCTGGTGAATTAGCATGATCAAAAGTGAAATATAGGCTGGGTATGGTGGTTCATGCCTGTAATCCCAGCACTTTGGGAGGCTGAGGCAGGCAGATCAGCTGAGGTCAGGAGTTCGAGACCAGCCTGACTAACATAGTGAAACTCTGTCTCTACTAAAAATTAGCTGGGTGTGGTGGCAGGTGCCTGTAATCCCATCTACTCAGGAGACTGAGACAGGAGAATCACTTGAACCTGGGAGGCAGAGGTTGTAGTGGGCTAAGCTCGTGCCATTGCATTCCAGCCTGTGTGAAAGAGGGAGACTCTATCTAAAAAAAAAAGTAAATAAAAAGTGAAATATATGCTGGCAAAATAGTTAAATCAAAGAGGCCGCTGATCTAGGACTGTAAACAAAAGAAAATACGTGGCAGAAAAAATTTTAAAACCTATTTTCATTGATTTCATCATTATCTATTTTTTTTCTTTTTCTTTTTCTTTTCTTCTTATTTTTTTACAAGACGGGGTTTCACCATGTTGGTCAGGCTGGTCTTGAACTCCCAACCTCAGGTGATCCACCCGCCTTGGCCTCCAAAGTGCTTGGATTACAGGCGTGAGCCTCCACGCCTGGCCTCATTATCTACTTATGAGTCATGACTCACAGTTAGAATAAAACTTCTCTGAAAATGAATCTTTCTTGTCACCCAGGCTGGAACACAGTGGCGCAATCTCGGCTCACTGCAACCTCCACCTACCAGGTTCAAGAGATTCTCCTGCTTCAGCCTCCCGAGTAGCTGGGACTACAGGCGTGTACCATCATGCCCAGCTATTTTTTCTATTTTTGGCAGAGATGGGGTTTCATCATGTTGCCCAGGTTGCTCTCAAACTGCTGACCTCAGGTGATCTGCCTGCCTCAGCCTCCCAAAGTGCTAGGATTATAGGCGTGAGCCACCACACCCGGCCTGCTTTCTTGCTGCTCTGTAAGGATACAGAGCTCAGCCACTTGTGATCAGGGTCACACAAGCAGAAAACACCCAAAGACTCAACACGTAGGCATTGGGTTTTGAAAGATAAATAGGAGTTTGCCAAGTGGGGTAGGAGTTTGGGGAAGGAGAGCAGAAGAGGGGAAAAAGATGTGCTCAGTTCTGGAAGTTAAAGAGGAGCTGGTCAGATTGAGAAAGCAGAAAGTGTGTTACTCTGGCTAAAATGTGGCGAGAGGTGAAGACAATAATGGTTTGCATGCTTGGTTAGAATGTTGGAAATGTATCCTGTGTTCATTGATGGACTCATTCATTTATTCAACCAAAATGCTGTAAAACCACTTTTGCTGGATGATCCTGGGATTCCAGAGAGGCTCAGTGTCCCCAGGTTGTAAGAGATTCAGAATGAGAAACAGATTTCTTCAGCCCCGTGGTTAGCTTGAGGCAGAGAGAGGAAGGAGGTACCAGAAGTGGGGTGTCAGAGGGTTGGGGCATAAGGCCTCTGCTTGTTGAATGGGGAAAGAACATGAACAGTACTCTGGGGGCCAAGTGTGGTGGCTTGCACCTGTAATCCCAGCACCTTGGGAGGCCGAGGCAGAAGGATCACTTGAGCTCAGGAGTTTCAGACCAGCCTGGGCAGTATAGTGAGACCCCGTCTTTACAAAAAATTTTTTAAAAAATTGGCTGAGCATGGCAGTGCACAGTTGTGGTCCCAGCTATTCCAGAGGCTGAGGCAGAAGGATTGCTTGAGCCCAGGAGTTCAAGGCTGCAGTGAGCTATTGTTGCACCATTCCACACCAGCCTGAGTGACAGAACCAGACCCGGCCTCAAAACAAAACAAAACAAAACTCAACAACAACAACAACAACAAAAAAAAACAAACAATACCGTGGAAACCAAGTCTTAAAAGAAGGAGTAGATGTCCTCTAAGGCTCTGGATTTTGTTTGTTGGTTTTAGTGACAGGGTCTTGGTGTGTTGCCCAGGCTGGAGTACCGTAGTATGATTATAGCTCACTGCAGCCCTGAACCCCCAGGCTCCACCGATCCTCCAAGGCTTTGGAGGCAAAGGGAATAGCATATGTAAAGGTCTTTTTTGTTGTCATTGCTGGTGGTGTTTTGAGGCAGAATCTGGCTCTGTCGCTCAGGCTGTAGTGCAGTAGCACAATCTCAGCTCACTGCAACCTCTATCTTTCAGGTCAAGCAATTCTCCTGCCTCAGCCTCCCCAGTAGCACCCACCACCATGGCTGGCTAATTTTTTCTTTCTTTTCTTTTCTTTTCTTTTTTTTTTTTTTTTTTTTTTTTTTTTTTTGTGACGGAGTCTCTCTGTGGCTAGGCTGGAGTGCAGTAGTGCAATCTTGGTTCACTGCAACTTCCACCTCCCAGGTTCAGGCGATTCTCCTGCCTCAGCCTCCTCAATAGCTGGGACTACAGGTGTGCGCCACCATGCCCAGCTAACTTTTATATTTTTAGTAGAGACAGGGTTTCACTGTGTTGGCCAGGAAGGTCTCTATCTCTTGACCTTATGATCCGCCTGTCTCAGCCTCCCAAAGTGCTGGGATGTCAGGCGTGAGCCGCCACGCCCAGCTAATTCGTTTTCTATTTTTAATAGAGATGGGGTTTTACCATGTTGATCAGGCTGGTCTCGAACTCCTGACCTCGAGTGATCCACCCACCTCAGCCTCCCAAAGTGCTGGGATGTCAGGTGTGAGCCGCCGTGACCGGCCGAGGTCTTGAGGTGGAACAGCACAGCCTGGAAGGAAGTAGTGAGTGGCCCGAAGTGGAGCCCAGGCTGTTGGTTGGGGAGAGACTGAGGGTGAAAGGACTGGAGAGGTTTCCAGGGGCCAAATGGGGAATGTCAGGCTGAGGACTGTGTGCCTGTCCTGAGAGCCTTGGGGAGCCATGGGTAGTTTTTTTTTTTTTTTTTTTGGAAACAGAGTCTCGCTCTGTTGCCAGGCTGGAGTGCAGTGGTATGACCTCAGCTCACTGCAACCTCCGTGTCCTGCATTCAAGTGATTCTCCTGCTTCAGCCTCCCGAGTATCTGGGACTACAGGCACCCACCACCATGCCCAGCTAATTTTTGTATTTTTAGTAAAGACGGGGTTTTACCATGTTGACAGAATAGTCTTGATCTCTTGACCAAGGGATCCACAGGCCTCAGCCTCTCAAAGTGCTGGGATTACAGCTGTTAGCCGCTGCACCCTGCCTCATGGGTGACTTTTGAACAGAGGAGAGTCCTGATGTGGGGTTGGCTGGGCACCTGGTGGCATTTGGAAAATGGGCAGAGAGCAAGGCAAGGATCATCCAACCAGAACAGAGGTTAGTGGTGTGGGAGGAGTGGCTTGAATAGGGAAGCGGAAGAGGTCCCGGTGTGGGCTTCCTCAGATTGCTCCTGCTTGCATTGGTCCGGTGGCTTCCAGGTACAGCCTTCTTCTGGGTCAATGACAACTTAAGAGAGTCTCTCTTTGTTTTTTGAGATGGAGTTTTGCTCTTGTTGCCCAGGCTGGGGTGCAACGGCGCGATCTTGGCTTACTGCAACCTCCGCCTCATGGGGTCAAGAGATCTTCCTGCCTCAGCCTCCCCAGTAGCTGGGATTACAGGCATGCGTCACCATGCCCGGCTAATTTTGTGTTTTTGTTTGTTTTTTTGAGACAGAGTCTCGCTTTGTCGCCCAGGCTGGAGTGCAGAGGCATGATCTTGGCTCACTGCAACACCTGCCTCCTGGGTTCAAGTGATTCTCCTGCCTCAGCCTCCCAAGTAGCTGATTACAGGTGCCTGCCACCACACCCAGCTAATTTTTATATTTTTAGTAGGGAGAAGGTTTCACCATGTTGGCTAGGATGATCTCGATCTCTTGACTTTGTGATCCACCTGTCTCGGCCTCCCAAAGTGTTGAGATTACAGGCATGAGTCACCGTGCCCAGCCTGTATTTTTTTTCTTTTTAGTAGAGACAAGGTTACTCCATGTTGGTCAGGCTGGTCTTGAACTCCCAACCTCAGGTGATCTGCACACTTTGGCCTCCCAAAGCGCTGGGATTACAGGCATGAGCCACCTCACCCAGCTGAGAGTTTCAAATGGTACAGGTAGAAGTTTCAAGTCCCCCATATCCTGGAGGGAGTGAGTTATGATCACAGCATTGCACTCCAGCCTGGGGAACAGAGTGAGACCCTTCCTCTAAAAAACAAAAATTAAAAAGAGGCTAGGTGCCGTGGCTCATGCCTGTGATCCCAGCACTTTGGGAGGCTGAGGCGGGCAGATCACTTGAGCTCAGGAGTTCCAGACCTACCTGGCCAACATGGTGAAACCCCCTCTCTACAAAAAATATAAAAATTAGCCAGGCATGGTGGCTCATCCCTATTATCCCAGCTATTTGTGAGGCTGAGGCAGGAGAATCGCTTGAACCCAGGAGGTAGAGGTGGCAGTGAGCCGAGATCGCACCACAGCACTCCAGCCTGGGTGACACAGCGAGACTTGGTCTCAAAAAATATAAAATAGAAAGAGAAAAATGAAGAGATCAGAGTAGGGAGGGGGCGGAGGCGGTAGTCTAGGTGGTCTGCAGTGCCTTCATCTCCAACACTCTCCACACCTCCTCTCCTGAATCTCCTTGAGGCTGGCCTCTGCAGTGAGGTTCCAGCCCCAGCCCCTCCCTGAATGCTGTGTGACCCAGGAAGAGACCTGGCCCTCTCTGAGCCCTGAGCTGCATGCAATGGGCAGGTCTCATGAGCTCTAAATTACAAGTATGGATGTGAGATCCCTCTTCTGCTGCCCTTCTCGTCAATATCCACAGCAAAAGCAATGAATTACTGAGTGCCTCTGGTGTGCTGGGCTCTACCAAAAGCAAGATGGGAAGACAGGAAAATGCTTCTCTGTCTTAGTCCGTTTTCACGCTGCTAATAAAGACATGCCCTTATGTCTGGGCAATTTGCAAAAGAAAAAAAGAGACTGAGCAATTTACAAAAGAAAGGTTTAATGGACTTACAGTTCCACATGGCTGGGGAGACCTCACAGGCACGGTGGAAGGCAGGGAGGAGCAAGTCACGTCTTACGTGGGTGGCAGCAGGCAAGGAGAGAGAGTACTTGTGCCGGCAGACTCCCGTTTTTCTTTTTCTTTTATTTATGTTACTTTCTTGATACAGAAGCTCTCTCTGTCCCGAGGCTGGAGTGCAATGGTGTGATCTTGGCTCACCACAACCTTCGCCTTCTAGGTTCAAGCGATTCTCCTGCCTTAGCTTCCTGAGTAGCTGGGATTATAGGCATGCACCACCACGCCAGGCTGATTTTTGCATTTTTAGTAGAGACGGGGGTTTCACCATGTTGGTCAGGCTGGTCTTGAACTCCTGACCTCATGATTCGCCCACCTTAGCCTCCCAGAGTGCTGGGATTACAGGCATGAGCCACCATGCCTGGCTGAAACTCCTGTTTTTAAGACCATGAGATCTCACGAGACTTCATTTGCTATCAGGAGAACAGAGCAGGAACGACCCACCCCCATAATTCATTCACCTTCCTCCAGGTCCCTTCCACAACATGTGGGAACTGTGAGAGTTACAATTCGAGGTGACATTTGGGTGGGACACAGCCAGACCATATCATTTTCCAAAGAAGAGTCTTTTACTTTCTTGCTGCTCTGTTTGCAACGAGCTGAGTCTGGGTTTGAGGACACAGAGCCCAGACACTCTTGGTTGGGGCTATAGCAGAAGAAAACACCCAAGGACTCAACCTAGGTGTTGGGAAACTTCATTGAAAAAGCAGCCAGGGTTGGGTTTTGAAAGATGAATAGGAGTTTGCCAAGTGGGGTAGGAGTTCAGGGAAGGAGAGCAGAAGAGAAGAAAAGGATGTACTCAAGTCTTGGAAGTCAAACAGGAGCTGCTACACATTTCTGCTATGTATTTTGTCTTTCATCTATATCCTTAGAGCAAAAGCATCCTTTTAGATAGCTGCGTAGTATTTCACTAGAATGTATTCAGCCCCATGCACATAGGTGACAATGTTACAGTTTATTTTTATCTCTCTCCGTTTTTTTTTTTTTTTTTTTTTTTGAGACGGAGTTTCGCTCTTGTTACCCAGGCTGGAGTGCAAAGGCGTGATCTCGGCTCACTGCAACCTCCGCCTCCTGGGTTCAGGCAATTCTCCTGCCTCAGCCTCCTGAGTAGCTGGGATTACAGGCACGTGCCACCATGCCCAGCTAATTTTTATTTTTATTTTTTAGTGGAGACAGGGTTTCACCATGTTGACCAGGATGGTCTCGATCTCTTGACCTCGTGATCCCCCCACCTCGGCCTCCCAAAGTGTTGGGATTACAGGCGTGAGCCACTGCACCCGGCCTTTTTTTTTTTTTTCTTTTTTTGAGATGGAGTCTCACTCTGTCATCCAGGCTGGAGTGCAGTGGTGTGATCTCAGCTCACTGCAACCTCTGTCTCCCAGGTTCAAGTGACTCTCCTGCCTCAGTCTCCTGAGTAGCTGGGACTACAGGCAGGTGCCACCATACCCAATAATTTTTGTATTTTTAGGAGAGATGGGGTTTCACCATGTTGGCCAGGATGGTCGGGATCTCTTGGTCTCATGATCCACCCGCCTCGGCCTCTCAAGGTGCTGGGATCACAGGCATGAGCCACCACACTCGGCAACAATGTTACAGTTTCTATTTTATTTATTCATTTTTATTGCAATTACAAGTGACTTAGGGATGACTTTGTATATAAATCCTGTTGTCTCAGAGAGGGCGGATGCCAGAAGTTGAATAATTACATGCATGAAACCAGTAATGTAGCCCATGACACCCCCAGGCGGGATACGTTCCTCTGGAACTCCTTTCTCCTTTGAAGAAAACACGTGTTGGTGATCCATTCTCCGAAGGCCTCCTGGGGCTGATGGAGGGGTTTGAGTTGACGGGACAACAATTTCTTCTTCATTCAACAAGAATTGAGGGAGCATGAGACTCTGTTCTAGGCTCTGAGGACACAGCAGTGATCCAAGCACACAAATCTCCCTGCCCTACAAGATGCCAATGGTAGGATGTGCTAAGGAAGAAACACTCATGCATTCATCCTCTTTTTAAAAAAATGTATTTGGGCTGGATGCGGTGGCTCATGCCTGTTAATTCTAACACTTTGGGAGGCTGAGGCAGGTGAATCATTTGAGGCCAGGAGTTCAAGACCAGTCTTGCCAATATGGCAAAACCTCATCTCTACTAAAAATACAAAAAGATTAGGCGCCATGGTGGCATGCACTTGTAATCCCAGCTACTCAGGTGGCTGAGGCAGGAGAATCATTTGAACCCGGCGGAGGCTGCAGTGAGCCGAGATCATGCCACTGCACTCCAGTCTGGGTCACAAAGCGGGACTCTGTTTCAAAAAATAAAATTCAAAATTTTAAATGTATTTTTTTAAAAGATAAGGTCTCACTCTGTCACCCAGGCTCGAGTGCAGTGGCACGATCATAGCTGGCTGCTGCCTCAACCTCTCAGCCTCAGCCTCCCAAGTAGCTGGGACTGCAAATGTGCACCACCACACCCAGCTATTTTTTTTTTTTTTTTTTTTTTTTACAAATGGGGTCTTGCTATGTTGCCCAGGCTGATCTTGAACTCCTGGGCTTAAGTGATCCTCCCACCTTGGCCTCCAATATCCCTGGATTACAGGAATGAGCCACCACTCCCATTATCCATTTGTCCTTTTATTCGACAAATATCTCCTGAGCATCTGTCCAAACAGGGCAACTGCAGAGTACGAACACACAGGACCATGAAGGAGATAAGACAGACACTGAACAACCCAGCTGTCCATCAACAGATGCATGAATAAGCACATTGTGGCCCATCTACACAATGGAATATTATTGGGAAATTCAAACACAAGCTACAACATGGATGAACCTTAAAAACTTGATGCTCAGTGAATCACAACAGACCACACATTGTAGGATACCTTTTATAGAAAGTGTCCAGAACAGGCACCTTTCTAAAGAGAAAGCAGATTCGTGGTCACCAGTGTCTGGGGGAAGATGAAGGATTGTGGTGTGATGGCCAGTGAGGACGGTGATTCTTTTTGAGATAATGAAAATATTCTGGGCTGGGCACAGTGGCTCACGCCTATAATCCCAGCACTTTGGGAAGCTGAGGTGGGTGGATCACCTGAGGTCAGGAGTTCAAGACCAGTCTGACCAACGTGGGGAAACCCCGTCTCTACTGAAAATGCAAGAATTAGCCCGGCATGGTGGTACACATCTGTAATCCCAGCCACTTGGCAGGCTGAGGCAAGAGAATCGTTTGAACCCGGGAGGCGGACGTTGTAGTGAGCCGAGATTGAGCCACTGCACTCCATCCTGGGTGGCAGAGTGAGACTCGGTCTCAAACAAAAGAAAAGAAAAAAAGAAAATTTTGTAGAATTAGATGTTGCACACGTTATGAATATACTAAAATCCACTGAATTGCATAGTTTAATAGAACGAATTTTATAGTACGTGATTTATGTCTCAATTTTAAAAATAGGGATGTTAAAAAAAAAACAGCCCACAGCTCTTGGCACACCCTAAGTACTAAATACATTGTGGCTATTATTATTATAATACAGCACCCAGAGACATGAAAGTGACATTCGTTCCTTTTATTAGGTATTTATTCATTTCATTGAATAATTAGCACTGACTGTAATCCTCATAAAATCCTGTGAAATAGGTACAATTGTTCTCCCCATTTTACAGATGGGGAAATAAAGGCTCAAAGAAGGTATGTTTCTTTCTCAGGGCCTCACAGTATGTAAATTACAATTGCACAAAAGTTGCAGCTTCTCAAAGAGCCTGGTCCTAAATTCTCTTCCTTATCTACAGTGCTATGAGACCACTTAACTACTGGGCGATTAAGAATTAGGCTGGATGCCGTGCAGAAGCTGTGGAGTTTGATTAGTCTCATTTGTCTATTTTGGCTTTTGTTGCCATTGCTTTTGGTGTTTTAGTCATGAAGTCCTTGCCTACGCCTATGTCCTGGATGGTTTTGCCTAGATTTTCTTCTAGGGTTTTTATGGTGTTAGGTCTTATGTTTAAGTCGTTAATCCATCTGGAGTTAATTTTAGTGTAAGGTGTCAGGAAGGGGTCCAGTTTCTGCTTTCTGCACATGGCTAGCCAGTTTTCCCAACACCATTTATTAAACAGGGAATCTTTTCCCCATTGCTTGTTTTTGTCAGGTTTGTCAAAGATCAGATGGTTGTAGATATGTTGTGTTGCCTCCGAGGCCTCTGTTCTGTTCCATTGGTCTATATCTCTGTTTTGGTACCAGTACCATGCTGTTTTGATTACTGTAGCCTTGTAGTATAGTTTGAAGTCCGGTAGTGTGATGCCTCCAGCTTTGTTCTTTTTGCTTAGAATTGACTTGGCTATGCGGGCTCTCTTTTGGTTCCATATGAAATTTAAGGTATTTTTTTTCCCAGTTCTGTGAAGAAGGTCATTGGTAGCTTGATGGGGATAGTGTTGAATCTGTAAATTACTTTGGGAAGTATGGCCATTTTCACAATATTGATTCTTCCTAACCATGAACATGGAATGTTTCTCCATCTGTTTGTGTCCTCTCTTATTTCACTGAGCAGTGGCTTGTAGTTCTCTTTGAAGAGGTCCTTTACGTTCCTTGTTAGTTGTATTTCTAGGTATTTTATTCTCTTTGTAGCAATTGTGAATGGCAGTTGGTTCTTGATTTGGCTCTCTTTAAGTCTGTTATTGGTGTACAGGAATGCTTGTGATTTTTGCACATTGATTTTGTATCCTGAGACTTTGCTGAAGTTGCTTATCAGTTTCAGGAGATTTGGGGCTGAGACGATGGGGTCTGCTAGATATACAATCATGTCATCTGCAAATAGAGACAATTTGATTTCCTCCTTTCCTATTTGAATACCCTTTATTTCTTTTTCTTGCCTGATTGCTCTGGCTAGAACTTCCAGTACTATATTGAATAGGAGTGGTGAGAGAGGGCATCTTTGTCTAGTGCCAGATTCCAAAGTGAATGCTTCCAGTTTTTGCCCATTCAGTATGGTATTGGCTGTTCGTTTGTCATAAATAGCTTTTATTGTTTTGAGATACGTTTCGTCAATACCTAGTTTATTGAGGGTTTTTAGCATAAAGGCTGTTGAATTTTGTCAAAGGCCTTCTCTGCATCAGTTGAGATAATCATGTGGTTTTCAAAAGAAACAGTCATTAGAGTGAATCAGCAACCAACAGAATGGGGAAAAAATGTCTGCAGTTTACGCATCTGACAAAGGGATGATATCCAGAATTTACAAAGAACTGGAACAGATTTACGAGAAAAAAACAAGCACATTCAAAAGTGGGAAAAGGATATGAACAGATGCTTTACTAAAGAAGACATACATGAGGCCAACAAACATATGAAAAAATGCTCATCATCACTGGTCATCAGAGAAATGCAAATCAAAACTACATTGAGATACCATCTCATGCCTGTCAGAATGGCGATCATTAAAAAATCTGGAGACAACAGATGCTGGAGAGGATGTGGAGAAATAGGAACACTTTTACACTGTTGGTGGGAGTGCAAATTAGTTCAACCATTGTGGAAGACAGTGTGGTGATTCCTCAAGGACCTAGAAATAGAAATTCCATTTGACCTAGCAATCCCATTACTGGGTATATATCCAAAGGATTATAAATCGTTCCACCATAAGGACACATGCACACGAATGTTCATTGCAGCACAGTTTACAATAGCAAAGATCTGGAACCAACCCAAATGCCCATCGATGATAGACTGAACAGCGAAAATGTGGCACATATACACCATGGAATATTATACAGCCATCAAAAACGATGAGTTCATGTTCTTTGCAGGGACATGGATGAACCTGGAAACCATAATTCTCAGCAAACTGACACAAGAGCAGAAAATCAAACACCACATGTTCTCACTCATAGGCAGGTGTTGAACAATGAGAACACATGGACACAGGGAGGGGAGCACCACACACTGGGATCTGTTGGGGGGAAATAGGGGAAGGACAGTGGGGGGTGGGGAGTTGGGGAGAGAGAGCATGGGGAGAAATGCCAGATACAGGTGAAGGGGAGGAAGGCAGCAAATCACACTGCCACGTGTGTACCTATGCAACAATCTTGCATGTTCTTCACATGTAACCCAAAACCTAAAATAAAATAAAATAAAATAAGAATTAGGCTGGATGTCGTGGCTCACGTCTGTAATCCCAGCACTTTGGGAGGCCGAGGTGGGCGGCTTGCCTGAGGTCAGGAGTTCGAGACCAGCCTGGTCAACATGGTGAAACTCCATCTCTGCTAAAAATAGAGATTGGGATTTCACCGTGTTTCCCAGGTTGGTCTAGAACTCCTGAGCTCAGGCAACCCACCCACCTCAGCTTCCCAAAGTGCTAGGATTGCAGGTTTGATCCACCACACCCAGCCAACTTTTGTATTTTTAGTAGAGATGGAGTTTCACTGTGTTGGCTGAGCTGGTCTTCTGACCTCAGGTGATCCACCTGCCTCGGCCCCCAAAGCGCTGGGATTATAGCCACCATGCCCGGCCATCACCTGAAGTTTCATTCACTCATGTGTCTGGTGATTGTGTGGGGAGGAATCCAACTACTGGAGCTCTTCTGGTGTCTCTATCTCCCTGTGGCCTCTACACATGGTTTCTCCAACATGGTGGCTTCAAGCATAGCCAGTCTTCTTGCGTGGTGGCCTAGGGTCCCAACGTCTTGTGCTACGAGACAGAGAAAGGTGGAAGCCACAGTTCCTTTTATGACCTAACCTCAGAAGTCACACGGTATCATTTCTACTTCGTGCTGTTTGTCAAAAGGGTATTGTATCATCTTTCCTTGTCTGCAAGGGCAAGGTCAACTCATGACTTTCACGTCCACATTTCAGCCCACAGGAAGAGGAAAGGGAGCAAGCTTTCCTTCAGTGGTTTCTGAAAGGACTGACCTGGAAGTAGTAGATGTCATTTACATTCTTATCTCATTGGCCAGAGCAGGTCACAAGGCCACAATGAGTTGCAATGAAGGCTGGGAAATGTAGTCTTTCATTGGGTAAGCTGTGTGCCCAGCTCAAACTTGGGAGATAGTATTTCTACAGGAAAAGGGGCTGGGCCCAGTGGTTCATACCTGTAATCTCAACACTGGGAGGCCATGGTGGGAGGATTGATTGAGACCAGGAGTTTGAGACCAGCCTGGGCAACATAGTGAGACCCCCTTCTCTAAGAAAAATAAATTTTAAAAAAATTAGCCAGGTGGGGTGGTGGGTGTCTGTAGTGCCAGCTACTCAGGAGGCTGAGGCAGAAGGATCCTCTGGGCTCAGCTATTTGAGGCTGCAATAAGCTTTGATCACACCACTGCACTCCAGCCTGGCAGCAGAGCAAGCCCCTGCCTCTAAAATAAATAAACACAAGAAACAAAAGAGAAGAAAGAGAATATATATGGAAGTTTAGTGGATAGTCTTTGCCACACTCATTGAATGAATGAATGAACCAATAACGGATTAAGTAATTGATCTATGGCCAACCATAGATCAATTTCAGCTGATGGTCAAGATCAGCTGAAGTGGCCAGGCACAGTGGCCAATGCCTATAATCCCAGAACTTTGGGAGGCCAAGGCAGGCGGATCACCTGAGGTCAGTAGTTCAAGACCAGCCATGGCCAATGTGGCGAAACCCCATCTCTACCAAAAATATAAAAAATTCTCCAGGTGTGGTGATGTGTGCCTGTAATCCCAGCTACTTGGGAGGCTGAGGCAGGAGAATTGCTTCAACCTGGGAGGTGGAGGCTGCAGTGAGCTGAAATGGTGCCTCTGCACTCCAGCCTGGGTGACAGAGGGATCCTCCATATCTTAAAAAAAAAAAAAAAAAAAAATTGGCTGGAAAGTTGACAGGTGAGTGATTGACACATCCTGGGTTGGTGAATTGCTTGAAATGCAGCAAGTGACGGACTGGCTGGTGACTGAGGGTCTGGATGGAGGGACAGCCTCCTCTGCCTCCGCTATCTGACAAGCTCCTTCCTATGGCTCTCTCTGTTCCAGTTTACCAATGTCCCCTTCTTCATCTTCGGGCCACTGATGATGTTCCTGATGCACCCCTACGCCCAGAGGCGCTCCCGCTACATCTACATTGTCTGGGTCCTCTTCATGGTCATAGGTAGGGAGGTGTGGTTCAGGTCTGTGACATTGGGGAGACAGTGGGGGTGCAGGAGGTGGCAGCCCCCACTGACTGCCTGCCCTTGCCACTGCAGGCCTGTTCTCCATGTACTTCCACATGACGCTCAGCTTCCTGGGCCAGCTGCTGGATGAGATTGCCATCCTGTGGTTCCTGGGCAGTGCCTATGGCATATGGATGCCCCGCTGCTACTTCCCGTCCTTCCTGGGGGGCAACAGGTGGGTCAGGGCCTGGCTGTCTGCACAGGGTGGGGTCTGGGTCTTCTGTTGACTCTGTCTGAGCTCACCTGAGTCCCCTGGGTTTCCTCTCCTGAGCCCTTTTGGGACCCTTGGAATTCATCCCCTGACTACTTCTGGTTTTCTCCTGACCCAGCTGGACTCATGTGGGCTTCTAGAGAGCTCTCCCCTGAGCTCACTGGTTTCTTGGACTCCCTCCCCTGATCCCACCTAGACAACCTGGGACGTTCTTGAGACTGTTGGAGCCACCAGGAGTTCCAGGAACTCATGTCTCTGCTTACCTGGGCCCAAGGGACTCATCCCTGAGCCTCTCACCTGGGGTCCCTGGAAGCTTTCATCTGAACCTCTTAGACTCCCTCAGCCCCTCTCTTGATCTAACTGATCCCCACTCTTCTTGACCCCTGTAAAAGCCTCTTCTTCTTTTTCTTCTTTTTTTTTTTAAGGCAGAATCTTGATCTGTCACCCAGGCTGGAGCGCAGTGGTGCCATCTCAGCTCACTGCAGCCTCTGCCTTCAGGATTCAAGTGATTCTCCTGACTCAACCTCCTGAGTAGCTGGGATGACAGGCATGCACCACTATACCTGACTAATTTTTGTATTTTTAGTGCAGGCAGTTTCACCATGTTGGCCAGGCTAGTCTTGAACTTCTGACCTCAAGTGATCCACCTGCCTTGGCCTCCCAAAGTGCTGGGATTACCAGCATGTGAAATTCTCTTCTAACCAGGCTTAACCCACTTGAGCCCTCCAGCACCCTCCAGCCTACCCAATTGTCCTCTGAGACCCCTGGAATCTTTCCTTACTCCCTACTGGGTCCTGGAGAGACACTGTCCAACATCTCTTCAATTCACCTAGACCCAGGGATCCCTCCTCTCAGACCAGCTGAGCTCCCCTGTATTCCTTGCCTGACCTCATTTGGGCCCTGGAAACCATCACACTCTCCTTGCGCTGCTGGGACCCTCTCTTCATCCTACTCAGTCCTCCCTGGGTTAGACCCTGCCTGGGCTCACCTGGGCTCCCTGAGACCTTCTGCTGAGTCCACCTGGGAACCTCAGGACCCTTTTCTTCTTTTCTTTATTTTTTCTTTTCTTGAGACAAGGTCTTTCTCTGTCCCCCAGGCTGGAATGCAGTGGTACAATCCTGGCCATGGCAACCTCAAATTCCCAGGCTCAAACGATCCCTGCCTCAGTCTCCTTAGTAGCTGAGATTACAGGCACATGCCGCCACACCCAGCTAATTTTTTGTATTTTTGGTAGAGACGGGGCTTTGCCGTGTTGCCCAGGCTGGTCTTGAATGCCTGAGCACAAGTGATCCTCCTGTCTCAGCCTCCCAAGGTGCTGGGATTACAGGCACGTGCCTGGCTAGGACCCTTCTCTTTTTTGTGTTTTTTAAAACAGAGTCTCACTCTGTCGCCCAGGCTGGAGTGCTGTGGCATGATCTTGGCCCACTGAAACTCCCACCTCCTGGGTTCAAGTGATTCTCATGCCTCAGCCTACCGAATAGCTGGGATTATAGGCATTTGCAACCATGCCTGGCTCAATTTTGTATTTTTAATAAAAATGGGGTTTCACCAGCAGGCGAGGTGGCTCATATCTGTAATCCCAGCACTTTGGGAGGCCAAGGTGAGTGGATCACATGGTCAGGAGTTCAGGACCAGCCTAGTCAAGATGGTGAAACACCGTCTCTACTAAAAATATAAAAATTAGCCAGGTGTGATGGCGGTTGCCTGTAATCCCAGCTACTTAGGAGGCTGAGGGAGAGAATTGCTTAAGCCCAGGAAGTGGAGGTTGCAGTGAGCTGAGATCATGCCACTGCATTCCAGCCTGGGTGACAGAGCAAGACTCTGTCTCAAAAAGAGAAAAAGAAATGAAAAATAGGGTTTCTATTTTTGCCAGGCTGTTGGCCAGGCAAACATTTTGGCCAGGCTGGTCTTGAACTCCTGGCCTCAGGTAATCCACCTGACTCAGCCTTCCAAAGTGCTGAGATTACAGACATGAGCCACTGCACCTGGCCTGGCTAGGACTCTTTTCTGAGCCTGGTTGGGCTCCCTAGAATCCTTTCCTTTCCTCACCCACCTGGGCCACGAGATCTCCAGGTAGGCCTGCCTATAATCCCCAGACCTCCCTTCCGCTTGCAGCTGACGCCCTTCCTCCACAGGTCCCAGTTCATCTGCCTGGTCTTCATCACCACCGCGGTCAGCACCCTTCTGTCCTTCCTACGGCCCACGGTCAACGCCTACGCCCTCAACAGCATTGGCCTGCACGTTCTCTACATTGTGTGCCGGGAGTACAGGAAGTAAGTGAAGGCTGAAGGTGTCTGGGCAAGGGGCTCCCCTCCCCCTCCTAGCACCCCTGACTCCAGGCTTGCAGAGGGGACGTCCCTTCCCCAAGATCACCCACTAACAAGTGGCAGGGCCGGGATTTGAACCTGACTGCTGATCTTGTCCTTTTTTTTTTTTTTTTTTTTTTTTAAATTTGAGACGGAGTCTCGCTTGTTGCACAGGCTGGAGTGCCAGGGCATGATCTTGGCTCACTGCAACCGCCACCTCCTGGACTCAAGCAGTCCTCCTACCCCAGCCTCCCAAGTAGCTGGGACTAGAGGCATATGTCATCACACCAGGATAATTTTTGTATTTTTCTTATTTTTCTTTCTTTCTTTCTTTTTTTTTTTTTTTTTTTTGAGGAGGAGTTTCACTCTTGTTACCCAGGCTGGAGTGCAATGGCGCGATCTCGGCTCACTGCAACCTCCGCCTCCTGGGTTCAGGCAATTCTCCTGCCTCAGCCTCCTGAGTAGCTGGGATTACAGGCACACGCCACCATGCCCAGCTAATTTTTGTATTTTTAGTAGAGACGGGGTTTCACCATGTTGACCAGGATGGTCTCGATCTCTTGACCTCGTGATCCACCCACCTTGACCTCCCAAAGTGCTGGGATTACAGGCTTGAGCCACCGCGCCCGGCCTCTTTTTTTTTTTTTTTTTTTTTTTTTTGAGACTGAGTCTCACTCTGTCACCAGGCTGGAGTACAGTGGCACAATCTTGACTCACTACAACCTCTGCCTCCCAGGTTCAAGCAATTCTTCTGCCTCAGCCTCCAGAGTAACTGGGACTACAGGTGTGTACTGCCACGCCCAGCTAATTTTTGTATTTTTAGTAGAGATGGGGGATTTCACCATGTTGGCCAGAATGGCCTCAATCTCCTAACCTGGTGATCCACCCACCTCAGCCTCCCAAAGTGCTGGGATTACAGGCATGAGCCACCGTGCCCAGCAAATTTTTGTATTTTTCTTTGTGGAAACAGGGTTTCAGCCAGGCGCGGTGGCTCAAGCCTGTAATCCCAGCACTTTGGGAATCCAAGGTGGGCAGATCACGAGGTTAAGAGATTGAGACCATCCTGGCCAACATGCTGAAATCCCGTCTCTACTAAAAATACAAAAAAAAAAAATTAGCTGGGCATGGTGGCATGCGCCTGTAGTCCCAGCTACCTCAGAGGCTGAGGCAGGAGAATTGCTTGAACCCTGGAGGCGGAGGTTGCAGTGAGCTGAGATTGTGCCACCGCACTCCAACCTGGCACCTGGCAACAGAACAAGACTCTGTCTCAAAAAGAAAAGAAAAGAAAAGAAAAACAGGGTTTTGTCATGTTGCCCAAGCTGGTCTTGAACTCCAGGGCTCAAGCGTTCCACCCACCTCAGCCTCCCAAACTGCTTGATTACAGGTGTGAGCCACCGTGCCTGGCTGCATTTTGATGTTTAAACTGTTCCATTTTAGGCTGCAGGCAAAGCCTGTGATTTTAACCATGAAGAACTTGTCTCATTCGTCTCTGTTACACTCTTTCTCAAAGGACACCCGGTTAGCTCTGCTGTCAAGGAAAGACAGATGCTGGTCTTGAGTTGTACCAAGCTCAAGCACATTGTCTGCAATCTGGAGAATGTCCCCTCTCCCCATCACATACACACATACACACACACACACACACACACACACCCCACACATGTCCTGTAGCCAAACCGAAGTTTTCATGCCCTGACCCACAAGTGCACACATACCTCTACCCCAAAACATACAAACACGAAAGGGCTTGTTGGTTAAGAATAAAGATCATGCAATCAGACAAACTGAGTTTAGATACCAGCTCTGCCACGTACCAGCGCTGTAACCATGGGGCGGGGTGACGCATAGTATAATCACCTGTGCCTCAGTTTACTTATCTACAAGGTTCTTGTGGGGACTGAGTTGATATCTGAAGGTGTTTTATTATTTATTTATTTATTTAAATTTTTGTTTGTTTTGAAATGGAGTCTCACTCTGTCCCCCAGGCTGGAGTACAGTGGTGTGATCTCGGCTCACTGCCACCACCGCCTCCTGCGTTCAAGCGATTCTCTTGCCTCAGCCTTCCAAGTAGCTGGGATTACAGGTGCCCACTACCATGCCCAGCTAATTTTGTTTTTGCTTTGTTTTGTATTTTTAGTAGCGATGGGGTTTCACTATGTTGGTCAGGCTGGTCTTGAACTTCTGACCTGAAGTGATCCGCCTTGGCCTCCCAAAGTGCTGGGGTTACAGGTGTGATCCACCTCGCCCAGCCTATTATTGCTTTTTAAGACAAGGTCTTACCCTGTCACTCAGGCTGGAGTGCACTGGTGCAATCAGGGCCCACTGCATTCTTGCACTCCTGGGCTCAAATGATCCTCCTGCCTCAGCCCCCCAAGTAGCTGGAATTGCAGGCTTGTGCCATCATGCCTGGCCAATTTTAACATTTTTTTTTGTAGAGATAGGGTTTTGCCCAGGTTGGTCTTGAGCTCCAGAGCTCCAGCAATCCTCCCAACCTCAGCCTCCCAAAATACTGGTGTTATAGGCATGAGCCACTGTGCCTGGCTTGAAGGACATTTGGAACTGCACCTGGTGTCCTGGCAATGCTCAGTGTTAGTTCTAAGCATGAGATTGGGCCCCCTCCGCTTGCACACTCCATTGCTGCTCTTTTGCTTCTTCCAGCCTCTGAGGCTGGCTCATCACTGTGGAAGAAGGAATTTCCCATTGGCCCCCTCAGGTGCTGCTCTCTGAGCCAGCCCTCAGTCCCCCCTTCTCTCTCTAGGACCAGCAATAAGGAGCTTCGGCACCTGATTGAGGTCTGTGTGGTTTTATGGGCTGGTGCTCTGGCCAGCTGGATCAGTGACCGTCTGCATTGCAGCTTCTGGCAGAGGATTCATTTCTTCTATCTGCACAGCATCTGGTAAGCACCCGCTCTGATGCTCGAGGGGAGAGGAGCATTCAGAGTCAGAGAATCTTAGATGCCAGAGCTCAGAGCAGAAGCCTGGGGGCTGGGGGTGAAGGAGCAGAGGGAAGGAGTGCCAGATACAGGGACCTGGCAGTAGGGGACTGCTGCAGTCAGGGGCCAGACCCAGAAGGTCTCTTTGGATGGTCAAGATCCATGAGGAATAAAGAGAGGGCCAGAGTGAGGCCCTGGGCGTCTTGTGCCCTCATCCCCTTCACTCTGCACTCCACAGGCACGTGCTCATCAGCATCACCTTCCCGTATGGCATGGTCACCATGGCCTTGGTGGACGCCAGCTATGAGATGCCAGGTGAAACCCTCAAAGTCCGCTACTGGCCTCGGGACCGTTGGCCTGTGGGGCTGCCCTATGTAGAAATCCGGGGTGATGACAAGAACTGTTGAGAACTGCCAGCCTCTTGACTATCCAGCCACCTGGGACTTGCCTGTGTCTTGAGAAGAGAGCCCCTATCAGGACTTGCACCTGACAGACACTCGTGGCTCCTTCCTCCGTTTCTCCTTCCATGTCCTCCTGGTCCTTCGCTGCCCTGCCTTGAGGCAGAGGCTGGACTTTGTGACATCTCTGAGCAGCAGACTGGTGACCATGGGGGGGCCGTCTCATGCGTCTCCCCTCCATGACCCGCCCCTGCCCTCTTTAATTTCCTTTCCTGTGTCCACAGCCTCCCGGTGACCATTGTCACATGAGCTGGTGGGGCTGAGTTCAGGTACTAGGATGACTGAAGGATATGGCTTCTAAATATTAGCTTCTAGGCTGGGCACAGTGGCTCATGCCTGTAATCCCAGCACTTTGGATGGCCAAGGTGGGTGGATCACGAGGTCAGGAGTTCGAGACCAGCCTGGCCAACATGATGAAACCCTGTCTCTACTAAAAATACAAAAATTAGCCAGGCATGGTGGGGGCATGCCTGTAATCTCAGCTACTCGGGAGGCTGGGGCAGGAGAATTGCCTGAACCTGGGAGGCAGAGGCTGCAGTGAGCTGAGATCGCACCACTGCACTCCAGCCGCGGCGACAGAGCAAGACTCCATCTCAAAAAATAATACTTAAATAAATACTAGCTTCTAAATATTGGTGGTCACTACCAGACTCCCTGATCTGTCTTTGGCCATTGCAATGTCACTGGTTCTTGAGGGGCACCCCAGAGGATGAAGAATGTGACTTCTGGCCAGGCGCGGTGGCTCATGCCTGTAATCCCAGCACTTTGGGAGGCTGAGGCGGGTGGATGACAAGGTCAAGAGATCGAGATCATCCTGGCCAACATGATGAAACCCCGTTTTCATGGTGGTTAAGAGCACAGGGCTTGGAGTCAGGCAGACCTAAGTTAGAATTCCTCCTCTACCATTTTCTAGTTGCACAATCTTGGGGAAGTGATTTTTCCTGCTTCTGAAGCTCAAGCGCATTGTCTGTAAAGTAGAAATAGTATTCCTTGTCTCGTGGGGGTTTTGTGTGGATAAAACAAATGAATGTTTGAAGTGCTTAGCATAGAGTCTGACAAACATCCAGCCATCCACTCACCCTTTAATTCACCTTCTCCATAATTTATTCATCCATTCATTGATTCATCTACCATTAATTTATCCATTTATCCATCCAGCCACCCTTTAATTCATCTACCCATTAATCTATCCACTTACCCATCCTTTAATTCATCCACATGTTAATTTATCCATCCACTCACCCATGCTTTAATTCATCTCTCCAATAATTTATCCACCCACCCATCCTTGAATTCATCTACCCATTAATTTATCCGTCTATCCACTCATCATCCACCCACCCTTTAATTCGTCCATCCATTAATTTATCCGTCCATCCATCCATCTACCCATCCTTTAATTTCCCCATTAGTTTACCCATCTACCCATCCTTTAATTCATCCACACGTTAATTTATTCATCCAGCCACCCATGCTTTAATTCATCTCTCCATTAGTTTATTCATCCATCCATCCTTTAATTCATCTGCCCATTAGTTTATCCATCTATCCATCCATCCATCCACCCACACTTTAATTCATCCACCCATTAATTTATCCATCTATCCATCCACTTACCAATCCTTTAGTTTATCTACACATTAGTTTATGCATCCACCGATCCTTAATTCATCCACACATTAATTTATTCATCCACCCACCCATGCTTTAATTCATCTCTCCATTGATTTATCCATCCACCCATTCTTTAAGTCATCTACCCATTAATTTATCCATCTTCCCATCCATTCACCCACACTCTAATTCATTTATCCATTAATTTATCCATTTACCCATCCTTTAATTCATCCACACATTAATTTGTCTACACACCCACCCATGCTTTATCTTTCCATTGATTTACCCATCTACTTCTCCTTCAATTCATCTATCCATTAATTTATCTATCTATCCATCCACCTACCCATCCTTTAATTTATCCATTAGTTTATTTATCTACCTATCATTTAATTCATCCACACATTAATTTCTCCATCCTTCCACCCATCCTTTTTTTAAATTCACATCAGAGGACACTTCAGTGCGACCACCCATCCTATAATTCACTCATCTATTACTTTATCCATTCATCAAGCCACCATTAATTCATCCATCCATCCATTCATCTACTGAACTCTCTGTTGAACTATCCATCTATCCATCCTTTAATTCGCCCAACTAGTAGTTTATGCAACAGTTCCTTCTTTCATCTGTTATCTTTTTTTTTTTTTTTTGAGACGGAGTTTCGCTCTTGTTACCCAGGCTGGAGTGCAATGGCGCGATCTCGGCTCACCGCAACCTCCGCCTCCTGGGTTCAGGCAATTCTCCTGCCTCAGCCTCCTGAGTAGCTGGGATTACAGGCACGTGCCACCATGCCCAGCTAATTTTTTGTATTTTTAGTAGAGACGGGGTTTCACCATGTTGACCAGGACGGTCTCGATCTCTCGACCTCGTGATCCACCCGCCTCGGCCTCCCAAAGTGCTGGGATTACAGGCTTGAGCCACCGTGCCCGGCCCATCTGTTATCTTTTTATCCACCTATTCATTCATTAATGTATCTATCCATCTGTTGAACTATCCATTGAACTATCCATTCATCTATCTACTTCTCTCTCCATGTATCCATCCATCCTGGTATCAATTTTCATCATCATCTATCATTTATTATCTTCTCATTCTTTCATTCTTCCATCTATTATCTATCACCTTACCCTACACCCATCCATCCATCCATCCATCCATCCATCCATCTGCCCACAGTTAGCCATTCATGTATCTATCTGAGTCATTCAACCATCCTTTCATTCATCTACTTTTCAACTACTCATTCATTCACCCATTCAACTCAAATACATATATTGGGCTCCTACTATTTATCAGACACTAGCCTCTGGAGATCCAAGATGGCAAAGACATGTAACATCCTTGCCCTAATGAAGGATACCAATATTAAACAAGTAAACACACACACACACACACACACACACACACACACACAGAACTTCCAGACATTCAGACATTGATGGGTGGCAAAAAAGATAAAACACAATAATATTCTGGAAGATGGTGGTTGTGGGAGCAGCCCTATCACATGGGTGGCCAGGGGAGTGCACTTTGCAGTTGAACCCTCAATGACGAGGAAACCAACCGTACCAAAAGCTGGGGCAAAGCCATATGGGCAAAGGGAATGGCAGGTGTGAAACTCCTGGGATGGGAATGAGCTTGCAAGCTGGGGTAACAGAAATGGCTGTTGGCCAGGCTCAGTGGCTTATGCCTGTAATCCCAACGCTTTGGGAGGCTGAGGCAGGAGGATCACTTGAGCCTAGGAGTTCGAGATCAGCAGAGGCAACATAGCAAAACCCCCTATCTATGAAATATTTTTTTAAAAAATGAGCTGGTTGTGGTGGCATGAGCCTGTAGTCCCAGCTACTTGGGAGGCTGAGGCGGAGGATGACTTGAGTCCCGGAAGTGGAGGTTGTACCACTGCCTTCCAGCCTGGACACATAGAAAGAGGTTCTTAACCTGGGGGCCTTGGATGGGTTTCCACATTTACAGACCACTTGACATTGTCTGCAAAAAACAGGTGTTTATACATACAACCTAGGCCCCTGAAGCGCATCACTTTAGACAGATGAGAATACTTTCATTTTATAGATGCGGCTCAGAGAGGACAAGTGACTTGCCTAAGGCCACACAGCATGGACTCGAACCCAGTCTGTTCTTCCCCAAAGCTCTTTGCACTGCAGTGAGTCAGTGGTAGGATTGAACCTGGATCCCTGGTCACCTTCTTCCTTTCTTGCTCTAGAAACCAGAGGTTTTTCACTTGTGCCCCAAGAGATGGATCATGGTGGTAGAAAGACGTGGGGTTGGGATGTCTATAAACTTATAATATCATCTGCAAAATGTTCTATGTCTTGGTGTATTTGGGGGAGAGGAGCTGTGATTCTGTGAGATCCCCTAAAGAGGCGTTCGACTGCCCAAAGAGTTGAGAACCTCAGTTCAAAATCTTCTTGGGGAGGGTGGCCTGGCAGAGTGGCTCACACCTGTAATCCCAGCACTTTAGCAAGCTGAGGCGAGTGGATCACCTGAGCTAATGAGTTCCGAGACCAGCCTGGGCAACATGGTGAAACTCTGTCTACTAAAATACAAAAAATTAGCTGGGTGTGGTGTCGCATACCTGTGGTCCCAGCTACCTGGGAGTCTGAGGCAGGAGAATTACTTAAACCCAGTTGACGGAGGTTGCAGTGAGTGAAGATTGCACCACTGCACTCCAAACTGGGAGACAGAATAAAACTTTGTCTCAAAAAAAAAAAAAAAAAAAAAGACGGGGTATGGTGGCTCATGCCTGTAATCCCAGCACTTTGGGAGGCCAGAGTGGACAGACCACCTGAGGTCAAGCATTTGAGACAAGACTGGTCAACATGGTGAAAGCTGTCTCTACTAAAAATACAAAAGATTAGCCAGGTGTGGTGGTGTGCACCTGTAATCCCAGCTATTCAGGAGGCTGAGGCAGGAGAATCACTTGAAGGTTGCAGTAAGCCAAGATCGCACCATTGCATTCAGCAAAACTCTGGGGGGGGGTGGGGAAGGCTCCAGGCACACAATAAAGATGCTGAATATCATTGGTGGTTATTAGAGACAGGAAAATCATTGGTCAGGTGCAGTGGCTCACACCTGTAATCACAGTACTTTGGGAGGCTGAGGCAGGTGGATCACAAGGTCAGGAACTCAAGACCAGCCTGGCCAACATGGTAAAATGTCTCTACTAAAAATACAAAAATTAGGCTGGCATGGTGGTGAGCCCCTGTAATCCCAGCTACTCAGGAGGCTGAGGCAGGAGAATCACTTGAACTTGGGAGGCGGAGGTTGCAGTGAGTTGAGATCATGCCATTGCACTCCAGCCTGGGGACAGAGCCAGACTGTCTCAAAAAATGTATACTTATATATGTAGATTGCAATAGGTGGCTGTGTGTATACTTCTCTGGTGGGTAACAAACTGGGAGGTTACAGGGAACAGGCTGGAAGCCAAAGGGGATTCCAAAAAATAACCTAAAGAGGGCTGGAACGTCTACCAGGAGAAATAAAAAGAAACACTCAATGTTGTCCCCTTGGGTGCAAATAAACTAAACCACTAGAGGGCGGTAGAGACTTAATGTGTTCCCAGTAACAATTCGGTTACGGACCAAAAGCACGTCCAGAACATCCAAAATGTTAATTTCTTTGGAGTTCGAGACCAGCCTGGGCAACATAAGGAGACTCCATCTCTACAAAAAATTTAAAAGTTAGATGGATATGGTGGCGCATGCCTGTGGTCTCGGCTACTGGGGAGGCTGAGGTGGGAGGATCACTTGAGCCCGGGAGGTTGAGGCTGCAGTGAGCTATGATTGTGCTACTACATTCCAGCCTGGGTGGCAGAGTGAGAGTCTGACTTTTAAAATCTAAAAAATGGAAGGGTACAAGTCCAGTTTGTCACATGCCTATGTTGCATAATGATGGTCTTGGCTTTTCGTGTATCCATTCCTTGAATAATATACTTTGTATCTGTTAAACAACGTCTCACCACTTTCTCTCCTTTCACCCCCGCCCGCCAAATGTCTATCATTCCACACTCTATGTCCATGTGTACACATTATTGTGATCCCACTTATAAGTGAGAACGTGCAGCATTTGACTTTCTTTCACTGTCATCCATCTCCAGAACTTTCTCATCTTCCCAAACCAAAACTGTCCCCATGAAACCCGCACTCCCCAGCACCCTCCCCTGTCCCTGGCATCCACCAGCCTGTTTTCTGTCTCTATGAATCTGATGACTTGAGGGAACTCCTAGGAGTGGAGTCACACAGGATTTGTCCTTTAGTGTCTGGCTTATTTGACTTAGCATAATGTCTTCAGGGTTCACGAAGACAGGGTCTTGCTCTGTCTCTCAGGCTGGAGTGCAGTGGTGCCATTGCACAGTGATGCACTGACAGCAGGGAAAAGCCAGGCAGTGGGAGCAGAATCCCTGGGGGTGTCGCTTTTCTGGCTGTAAACCTCTGTGGCTGGTGGCATCTTTGCCCAAGTTTTACTCAGGCCCACTGGGCTCTTTCTGCCCAGTTGGCCTGGCAGGCTGCACTCAGCTCATGCTACCAACCTGAATCCCACAACTGCCAAGGGTTGGCCAGGTATGGAGTGGTGAGGGGTGTGTGAGTGAGCAAACATGGGGTGTAGCCACCGTGAACACTCAGGCACACTGGCTGCTGCAGTGGGGTGACCAGCTCCAGGTGCTGGCATGGGCACCAGCTCTCTGCAAGCCTGTGGCTTGAGCAGGTGCACCACAAGCAGCTTCCATGGCTGCCGCTAGGGAATGCGGTGGAGCCCAGAAGCTTGGAGACTCCAAGCTTCATACTGGGCCCCAAAGAGGGAGTCACAGCCCTGGCTCAGGGAGCTCCCAGGTCTAGGCTCCACAAAGGGCTGCAGCTCTTCTCTTCACCCTCAATGTGGCAGGCAAGTGGCATGTTTCAGCACTGTTCATGTTATAGCTCCTTTAGTCCTGCCATTCGGCAGTTCCCAAGTTCTTGTCCTGCGCCCAAGAAGAATGAGGTACATGGACAAGTGGAGGGTGAGCAAGAAGAATAGGAGGCGTATTGAGCAACAGAATAGCTCCGAGCAGGCTCTGGAGTGGGTAGCTCCTCTTTGCAGCTGGTCACCATGTCAAGCATTCAGCTCTCAGCAGAGAAGAGGCCCTGGAATGGGTTGTTCCTCTTTGTGGCTTGTCATCCCTATATCTTCCTAGCTCTGGCTGAGCTCAGGGCTTTGATGGGCCTCAGAGGAGAGGAAGTCCATGCTGATTGGTCCATGGGCAGCCTGGAAAAGGCACCACAAGTTCCCACACTGGTCTGTGGGACTGGCAGCCTGGTCCTCAGCTTTGAGGGCCTCCCTGGGTTAAGGGTCGGACCTCACTAGGGATCCTCTCCCTTCCTTCCAGGAACCTGTCTGCCTCCTGCTGCTTTTCATGGTGCCAAGGGGAACCTGCAGGCCAGCACCAACCTGCCCTCAATGTCCCCCTCTCCCCAGCTTCCCTCCTATGCTAATCAGCTCCCAAAGTCCAGAGGGGGCTGAAATGGCAGGGGACTGGAATGTTACCGCTGCCCCAAGCATGGGCACACCCAGCTGGGCTGCAACAGTGCCTGGGCTTGGCCCCAACTTTGCTCCAAGACTGGAGTGGGTGCCAACAGCAGGGAGAAGCCAGGCAGTGGGAGCAGGCATTTCCAAGCCTGCAAGGGCAGGGAGGCCTTCCCAGGACCCCAAGAGTGCAGGGATACCTGGGTCCACAACCTCGGATTGGGTGGCTGCAGCTGCATTGTGGGTGTGCAGGACTCCTGCCTGCTCTGTGGAGTAGGAGGCCTGGGTCTGCAGCTGTGGTGTGGGCAACTACAGCTTCACCTGAGGAGCTCCCACCCCAACTCAGAAGGGGTGGGACTCCTGCTTGCAATTGTAAATGGGAGTTTGCTCATGATTTCACTCTCTGTCTGTTATTGGTGTATAGGGATGCTTGTGATTTTTGCGCATTGATTTTGTATCCTGAGACTTTGCTGAAGTTGCTTATCAGCTTAAGGAGATTTTGGGCTAAGATAATGGGGTCTTCTAAATATACAACCATGTTGTCTGCAAATAGAAAGATAAGAGAGGACCCGAACAGATGGGAAAACATCCCATGCTCCTGGTTAGGAAGCATCAATATTGTGAAAATGGCGATACTGCCCAAAGTAATTTATAGATTCAATGCTATCCCCATCAAGCTACCATCGACCTTCTTCACAGAGCTGGAAAAAGACACCTGAAACTTCATATGGATCCAAAAAAGAGCCCACATATGTTAAAAAAAAAAAAAAATGCTACCTGACTTCAAACTATATTGCAAGGCTACAATAATCAAAACAGCATGGTACTGGTACCAAAACAGAGATATAGACCAATGGAACAGAACAACAGAGGCCTCAGAAGTAACCTGACAAAAGCAAGCAATGGGGAAAGGATTCTCTATTTAATAAATGGTGTTGGGAAAACTCACTAGCCATATGCAGAAAGCTGAAACTGGATCCCTTTCTTACACCTTATACAAAAATTAACTCCAGATGATGGCCATTCTTTTTTTTTTTTTTTTTTTGAGACAGAGTTTCGCCCTTGTTACCCAGGCTGGAGTGCAATGGCGCGATCTCGGCTCACCGCAACCTCCGCCTCCTGGGCTCAGGCAATTCTCCTGCCTCAGCCTCCCGGGTAGCTGGGACTACAGGCACGTGCCACCATGCCCAGCTAATTTTTTGCACTTTTAGTAGAGACGGGGTTTCACCATGTTGACCAGGATGGTCTCGATCGCTCGACCTCGTGATCCACCCGCCTCGGCCTCCCAAAGTGCTGGGATTACAGGCGTGAGCCACCGTGCCCGGCGATGGCCATTCTTAACTGCTTCATGCTGACAGGGGACGTTGTTTTGGGGAAGATGGCAGTCAGATTTTTCCTCAGAGGCCTATCCAAGGGTCCCCAGTGAAAGAGAGCCATCATCTGAGGCTCCATTTGCATGACCATTCGGAATTTGACAGGCCATTCCTCTAGTTTCTTCTGAGCTACAGTCAGAGATCACTGATTGGTTCACTCCCACAGTTGTCGAAAGCTACAAATAGCTCAAAAGAAAAACCTTCTTCGGCCGGGCGCGGTGGCTCAAGCCTGTAATCCCAGCACTTTGGGAGGCCGAGGCGGGTGGATCACAAGGTCAAGAGATCGAGACCATCCTGGTCAACATGGTGAAACCCCGTTTCTACTAAAAATCCAAAAAATGAGCTGGGCATGGTGGCACATGCCTGTAATCCCAGCTACTCAGGAGGCTGAGGCAGGAGAATTGTCTGAACCCAGGAGGCGGAGGTTGCGGTGAGCCGAGATCACGCCATTGCACTCCAGCCTGGGTAACAAGAGCGAAACTCCATCTCAAAAAAAAAAAAAAAAAAAAAAGAAAGAAAGAAAGAAAACCTTCTGGCCTGCACAATGGCTCACACATGTAATCCCAGCACTTTGGGAGGCCGAGGTGGGCAGAACATGAGGTCAGGAGTTTGAGACCAGCCTGACCAACATGGTGAAATCCTGTGTCTACTAAAAATACAAAAATTAGCAGGGCGTGGTGGTGTGCACCTGTAATGCCAGCTACTCGGCAGGCTGAGGCAGAAGAATCTCTTGAACCTGGGAGGTGGAGGTTGCAGTGAGCTGAGATTGCACCACTGTCCTCCAACCTGGGCAACAGAGCAAGACTCCATCTCAAAAAGAAAGAAAGAAAGATGAAAGAAAGAAAAGAAAGAAAAAGAAAGAAGCAAAGAAGGAAGGAAGGAATAAAGACAACTTTCCTTGATTCTGAAAAACAAAACAAAGGCTCAGCGATGTTCCAAGCAAAAACTCAACAAGGATTACTTTAGTTCAGTTTACCCAGTCAACTCCTGTTCACAATCTCCAAAGTTATCAGAAACCTGCACTCCAGGACTACAATGCATCCTTTGGAGAAGATCCAAATAAGACAATTGTCTATAAATGTCAAACTGTCCTAGGGTTGTCACAGTCAAAAAACATGATTGATGAAGAAATGCGGCAACTGCTGTGGTCTATGTGACCCTAATTATGATTGATAACACATGGTCAGACATCAGAACTTTAGAAATCCCATATAATTTTGGAACACATTAACGTTATTCACTAAACTGTAACCAGAAGGAGATCAAGCACCACCTTATTTCGACAATCCTATGCAATGAAACATGTCAAATAATCCTACCTTTTCCCTGTACACTCCAGGGATCTGCTGTAGCATCCAGAAGTTAGGGGTTAGAAAAGACAATTCTGAGGGCCAGGTTTGGTGGCTCATGCCTGTAATCCCAGCACTTTGGGAGGCTGAGGTGGGCGAATCACGAGGTTGGGAGTGCAAGACCAGCCTGACTAACATGGTGAAACTCCATCTCTACTAAAAATAAAAAGTTAGCCAGGCATGGTGGTAGGCGCCTGTAGTCCCAGCTACTCAGGAGGCTGAGGCAGGAGAATCGCTTGAACCCAGGAGGCTGAGGTTGCAATGAGCTGAGATCACGCCACTGCACTCCAGCTGGAGCAAGACTTTGTCAAAAACAAAAAAAAGAAAAGAAATGATAATTTGGAAATTAAAATTTGATTTCACGAAGCCTCTCAAACATATTAAAGGCCTGTAACACTTATTATGAAATAGCAGATCGGTGCCCTAAGAATAGCAGATCGTGCTTCCATTCCAATGTTCAATTTATGGGAAAACCAAATAATACCCTTTGAATTTAGTTAATATGGGCTGGGCATGGTAGCTCATGCCTGTAATTCTAGCACTTTGGTAAACTAAGGTGGGCGGATCACCTGAGGTCAGGAGTTCGGGACCAGCCCAGACAACATGGCAAAACTGGGTCTCTACCAAAAATAAATAAATAAATAAATAAATAAATAAATTGAGTCAATATGTTCACACAGAGAATTCTTTTTACAAGATTAATTTTTATAAACCTGTAACTTGTTTCAGCCCTTAGCTTTATCTTATCTAATTTAAAACAATCCTTTAAATCTCTAAACTTGGCAGAAATTTACATTCTCATGCTTTCTTGTATTCTTTTACTTAAGATACTTTGTAGTTTCCTTACACACCTTGCATGTAAATTTACATGTTATAAGGCTGACTCTTAGCAATTGTTTTTGTTGTTGTTGTTGTTGTTGTTGTTGTTGTTGAGATGAAGTCTCACTCTGTTGCTCAGGCTGGAGTATAGTGACATGACCTCAGCTCACTGCAACCTCTGCCTCCTGGGTCCCAGTTCAAGCAGTTCTCCTGCCTCAGGCTCCTGAGTAGCTGGGATTACAGGCACACACCTGCATGCCCAGCTAATTTTTGCATTTTTAGTAGAGACGGGGTTTCATCATGTTGGCCAGGCTGGTCTTGAATTCCTGGCCTCATGGTCCTCCCACCTCGGCCTCCCAGAGTGCTGGGATTACAGGCATGAACCACCGTGCCTGGCCAGCCCTTAGCAGTTCTTAATTTTGATTAAAAGAAAACCTGGTAAGTTATTTTAATTAGGTCCTAAATGCAGATAAAGTCTGAATATTTCCAGCATATCTAGGGGTGTGATTAACTCCGTATGTCCCCAGTCCTTATCAAACTGTAAAGCAAGCAAGTCAAATGGTTTTCAAAGGTCAAAGAAGCAGCTGACGACTTTAAAGCATTTAGCAAACCTAATATCCAACCCGCATAATTTGGACCACATGTCTGCATTTTGAAAACATTTTTATTTTACCAAATAATCTTTAAGACTGTTTTAAATTCCTCTAAGATTAAATTTATGAGAACTAAAAGGCATACTAGTTTCTATTTTTCTTTAAGAATATTTGACCTAAGTGCTTATTTTTCCTTAGGCCAAACAATTAGAGCTCTTTTATATAAACGTCACACATATAACACATGTATCACTACACAGACAGACAGGAGACTCAGTAGGAGTTGTGACATTTCCTTTCCCTTCCCTTCCCTTCCCTCCCCGTTCCCTCCTCCCCTCCCCTCCCCTCCCCTCCCCTCCCATCCCCTCCCCTTTCTTCCCTTCTCTTCTCTTTTTTTGAGACAGTCTCACTCTGTTGCCCAAGCTGGAGTGCAGTGGCATGATCTCAGCTCACTGCAACCTCTGCCTCCTGTGTTCAAGTGATTTTCCTGCCTCTGCCTCCCAAATAGCTGGGAATACAGGCACCCGCCACATCACCTGGCTAATTTTTGTTTTGTTTAATTTTGTTTTGTTTTTGAGACAGAGTCCTCCTCTGTCACCAGGTGCCAGGCTGGACTGCAGTGGCATGATCTCGGCTCACTGCAACCTCTGCTTCCCAGATTCAAGCAATTCTCCTGCCTCAGCCTCCTGAGTAGCTGGGACTACAGGCACATGCCACCATGCCCAGCTAATTTTTTTTTTTTTTTTTTGAGACGGAGTGTCGCTCTTGTTACCCAGGCTGGAGTGCAATGGCACGATCTCGGCTCACTGCAACCTCCGCCTCCTGGGCTCAGGCAGTTCTCCTGCCTCAGCCTCCTGAGTAGCTGGGATTACAGGCACGCGCCACCACGCCCAGCTAGTTTTTTGTATTTTTAGTAGAGACGGGGTTTCACCATGTTGACCAGGATGGTCTCAATCTCTCAACCTCGTGATCCACCCGCCTTGGCCTCCCAAAGTGCTGGGATTACAGGCTTGAGCCACCGCGCCTGGCTAATTTTTGTATTTTTTAGTAGAGATGGGGTTTCACCATGTTGGCCAGGCTGGTCTCAATCTCTTGATCCCATGATTTGCCCGCCTCGGCCTCCCAAAGTGCTGGGATTACAGGTGTGAACCACCGCACCCGGCTGTAATTTTTGTATTTTTAGTAGAAATGGGGTTTCACCATGTTGCCAGCCTGGTCTTGAACTCCTGACCTCAGGTGATCTGCCCTCCTTGGTCTCCCAAATTGCTGGAACTACAGGTATGAGCCACCATGCCCAATCTCCTGTGCCAATTTTTTGTGTTTTTTTGTTGTTGTTGTTTTTGTTTTTTTGAGACGGAGTTTCGCTCTTGTTACCCAGGCTGGAGTGCAATGGCGCAATCTCGGCTCACCGCAACCTCCGCCTCCTGGGTTCAGGCAATTCTCCTGCCTCAGCCTCCTGAGTAGCTGGGATTACAGGCATGCGCCACCATGCCCAGCTAATTTTTTGTATTTTTAGTAGAGACGGGGTTTCACCATGTTGACCAGGACGGTCTCGATCTCTCGACCTCGTGATCCACCCACCTCGGCCTCCCAAAGTGCTGGGATTACAGGCTTGAGCCACCGCGCCTGGCCTTGTGCCAATTTTTTAGTTGGGTTACTGGCCCTGGGGTGAAGCCCTTCAAGAACTAGGAAGAGCTAGGAAAACATGCAGTTCCTAAGGCCTAGTAAATAGTCATAGCTGGAAGATAAAAACAGATTTGAGAGGGTTCCATCTACTCCTAATCCTTGGCGTTCCATGAGGCAAAACAGAGGTTTTTCCCAAAACGGGTCAGTGGTGCCTCCTCTGTTTTTCCCAAGGAGTCCCTGGCCACCAGAAGCCATCCAGGAACCCCTCTTGTATGCATTAAGAGAAGTAAGATAAAAATGGAGAAAAATAGTTCAGTTAACTGAAAATAAAAAACCTTTTTCTAGAGAAACAAGATCTATGAAGAGAAAAGACATAAAGGCTTTTCAAATATACGTATAGCTTGGATATCTATCTTTAAGCTTTTAACCACAGAGCTCCTTCCCCCCCCCGGCCCCATTTTTAGTGGGGATGGGGTTTCACCACGTTGGCCAAGCTGGTCTCAAACTCCAGACCTCAGGTGATCCACCCACCTCGGCCTCCCAAAGTGCTGGGATTACAGGTAGAAGCCACCGTGCCCAGCCAGCTCTCCCTTTTTAAAAAATCCTTTAAAACGTCTTATTACCTGACCTTAGCCATGCCAAATGGCCAATACTTCTGGCTTTGGAACTCACAGAGGGGCAGATAATACAGTGTTTTTTTTTTTTTTTAACCATTCCTACAATCAGTTTCCACAGACAGAAGCCAGAAGTCCAACTGTTAAGAACTTTTGGTTGGGTGTGGTGGCTCACACCTGTAGTCCCAGCACTTTGGGAGGCTGAGGCAGGTGGATCATGAGGTCAGGAGTTCAAGTCCAGCTTGGCCAACATGGTGAAACCCCATCTCTTCTGAAAATACACACAAAAAATTAGCTGTGTGTGGTGGCAGGCACCTGTAATCCCAGCTATTCAGGAAGCTGAGGCACAGAATTGCTGGAACCCAGGAGGCGGAGGTTGCAGTGAGCAGAGATAGTGCCACTGCACTCCAGCCTTGGTGACAGAGTGAGACACCCTCTCCAAAAAAAAAAAAAAAAAAAAAGAGCTTTTATGCTTTTGCCAGCATGTCAGCCTTCTGGGTTCAATTCCTCTGAGGCACAGAGCCCTACTGACCCTGGAGTCCTGTGAAGGGGAACAGACAAAGAGAAGTTGTCCCTCCCCAAGACGGTTTACCTGCCAAGCAGTTTAAGGCTTGGGGGAAATTAAACTCTTCCCAGTTTGAGGGATGGATCCCAGAGGAGTGGCCTGTGGTACAGCGATGCTATTACCCATCTGTGAATAGAGGACAGAGGAGGAATAAAGGGAAAAACCTTTTTTTCCCTCCAGAGTCTGAGGGTCAAAGGAGTTCCAGTGATTTTTTTTTCAGAGACAGTCACTCTGTCACCCAGGCTGGAGTACACTGGTGCAGTCTCAGCTCACTGAAATCTCCGCCTCCTGGGTTCAAGGGATTCTCCTGCCTCAGCTCCCCAAGTAGCTGGGATTACAGGCATGTGTGCTACCACACCCGGCTAATTTTTTTTTTATTTTCAGTAGAGATGGGGTTTTGCCATGTTGGCCAGGCTGGTCTCAAAATTCTGGCCTCAAGTGATCTACCCACCTCGGCCTCCCAGTGTTCTGGGATTTACAGGCATGAGCCACCACTCCTGCCAGAGTTCCAGTGATTTAGAATGTACTTGTGAAGAATGCAGGCTGAACATGATTGATTGGTTACCCATCTAGGAAGAGGGAAAAGGGCATCCCTTTGTTCTCTCTTTCCAGCAAATACCTGGGGCATGTGATGGGGATTTTAAAAAATGCATCTCTTTTCCTTTTTCTTTTTTCTTTTTTCTTTTTTTTCTTTTTTTCTTTTTTCTTTTTTTTTTTTTGAGACAGAGTCTCACTCTGTCACCCAGGCTGGAGTACATGGTGTGATCTCGGCTTGCTGCAACCTCTGCCTCCCAGGTTCAAGCGATTCTTTTGCCTCAGCCTCCCAAGTAGCTGGGATTACAGTTGCATGCCACCATACCCGACTAATGTTTTTGTATTTCTAGTATAGTCAGGGTTTCACTGTGCTAACCAGGATGGTCTTGAACTCCTGACCTCGTGATCCACCCGCCTCGGCCTCCCAAAGTGCTGGGATTATAGGCATGAGCCACTGCGCCTGGCGATCTGATGGTTTTATAAGGGGTTTCCGCTTTCATTTTTTCCTCATTCTCTCTTGCTGCTGCTATGTAACAAGTGTCTTTTGCCTTCCGCCGTGATTGTGAGGTCTCCCCAACCACATGGAACTGTGAGTTCATTAAACCTATTTTTCTTACCAGTTTTTATGGTTTTTTTTTTTTTTTTTTTTTTTTGAGACGGAATTTCGCTCTTGTTACCCAGGCTGGAGTGCAATGGCGCGATCTTGGCTCACCGCAACCTCCGCCTCCTGGGTTCAGGCAATTCTCCTGTCTCAGCCTCCTGAGTAGCTGGGATTACAGGCACGTGCCACCATGCCCAGCTAATTTTTTATATTTTTAGTAGAGACGGGGTTTCACCATGTTGACCAGGATGGTCTCGATCTCTTGACCTCGTGATCCACCCGCCTCGGCCTCCCAAAGTGCTGGGATTACAGGCTTGAGCCACCGCGCCCAGCTTTTTTTTTTTTTTTTTTTAAGACGGAGTTTTTTTTTGCTCTTGTTACCCAGGCTGGAGTGCAATGGCATGATCTCGGCTCACCGCAACCTCCGCCTCCTGGGTTCAGGCGATTCTCCTGCCTCAGCCTCCTGAGTAGCTGGGATTACAGGCACGCGCCACCATGCCCAGCTAACTTTTTGTATTTTTAGTAGAGACGGGGTTTCACCATGTTGACCAGGATGGTCTCGATCTCTTGACCTCGTGATCCACCCACCTCGGCCTCCCAAAGTGCTGGGATTACAGGCTTGAGCCACCGCGCCCGGCCCCAGTTTTTATGTTTTTATCAGCAGTGTGAAAATGGACTAATATACTCCCTAAAGGAAAAAAGTAATCCCACACATAGGAAAGCTCCCTGTAGTCACAAGACTATGTTGACTTCTGGCATGGCGGAGGAAGAAGACCTCCTGGTTGTGCTGAGAGAGGGGAGAGACCTGTGTTGGAGAGGAGAACTGAAAGGCCTGCTCTGGAGGCCAGGAGGGGGTCTACCTTCCTCTCTTGGACTTCTAGAATCGCCCAGGGCTCCTGGATGGTAATGGTGGTCTGAACCATCAGAGCTTGGGAGAGGAGCCCCAGAACCCATCATTCCTGCAGGATCATTTGGGAATCTGGCCCCGGACCTGGCAACCTGCATCTCTGGGGACAGTCTATCCTCCAGTGGTCCCCATTGCAAACCAGACAGAGTTGAGGTGGCCTCCCAGCACTGCCCAGACAGTCCCTCCTGAAGGGCCTTGGCCTGCCACACTCGCAGCAGACAGCAGGTGCATCTAGGGCCTCTGGAGTCCGTGAGTCTGCCAGGTGGTTATTCGAGCCTCTGCCTTTTGCCTGTATCTTCTCTCTCTTTTCTGGATTTCCTCCTGGTTCCCATTGCAAAGTCTGAGGTGGCCACTCCCAGGAGGCCCTCCAAAGTACCATCTGGTCCCACAACTTGTTTCTGCAGCTCCCTCCTGACATCAGGGCCTGACTGTATGATAAATTTATTCCCTAGGATCAGCTGTCCCTCTCCTCAATCAGGAGATAACATGTGTTTTACCAAGGCCTCTGTTAACCTTTCCAGGAGGGCAGTGGGACTTTCGCCCAATTCTTGGTGCAATTGAGAGGCTTAGTCCTGGTCCTTCGTAAACCTTCTGCTATGCACACCTGAAAGTGTTCCTCTTCCATTCTTTTTTTTTTTGAGACAGTGTCTCACTCTGTTGCCCAGGCTGGAGTGCAGTGGCATGATCTAGGCTCCCTGCAACCTCCGCCTCCCAGGTTCAAGTGGTTCTCCTGCCTCAGCTTCCCGAGTAGCTGGGATTACAGGTGCATGCCACCACGCTCAGCTAATTTTTTCATTTTTAGTAGAGAAGGGGTTTCACAATGTTGGTCAGGCTGGTCTTGAACTCCTGACCTCATGATCCACCTGCCTCAGCCTCCCAAAATGCTGGGATTACAGGCATGAGCCACCGCACCCAGCCTCCTCTTCCATTCTTTTACTTCATCATTGAGGTCTCATTTAGGGTCTTCCAGTGGTACTGCTATTCTTCCTATCAGGTAAGTCTCATCCCCTTCCCTAGCCCTATATAAGATATAAAGCTCATCCCCCAAATTCTCTGCCATTTGCAGGGTGACCTGCTTTTCAGCGGTGGTCAGGGTTTGATTCAAAAGTAACATGAAGCTGGGTACAGCTCATACCTGTAATCCTGGCACTTTGGGAGGCCTAGGTAGGCAGATCACTTGAGGTCAGGAGGTTGAGACCAGCCTAGCCAACATGTTAAAACCCCATATCTACTAAAAATATAAAAATTAGCCAGGGTGGTGGTGGTGCACACCTGTAGTCTCAGCTACTCAGAAGGCTGTGGCAGGAGAATCGCTTGAATCCGGGAGGCAAAGGTTGTAGTGAGCTGAGATTGCGCCACCGCACTCCAGCAAGGGCGCCAGAGTGAGACCCCATCTCAAACAAAAACAAAAACAGGAGTAACATGATGTCCTTCTAAGAGAGCTCATATACTTGGGTTAAGTTCTGGACACCCTCTAGATACCTGTCGGGGCCATCTGAAAACTTGCCAAGGTCTCCCCTTAGTTTGCCTTAGTTTCTAAAGAGAAAAGGTGACCTGGACCTTAATGGGACCACATTCACCAGGCATCTGTTGTTTGGACGCTGGAGGCTGAGACCTGCCTAAAACAAGAATTCCTAGGCCAGGGCAAGCTTGAGAGGGAACCTGGATGGGGAGGAGCTGAGGGAGTTGATCCCCTGCTGGAGGTACCTCTGGGGTTTGCTTCCTATTTCCCTGGGATCACCCCCCTTGCAGCTTCTCCTGAAAAGGCTACTAGGACAACTCAATCAATCCTACAATGCTGGCAAAGGTCCAGATTACCTTGCAAGGCAAAGAAGGCCTGCATATACATGACCTCGGACCATTGATTGGCTCTCGTGTTTACAGAAAAGCTTCCTTCCTGAGGCCATCCATCGGTTCTGTGCCTCAAGGTGTTGGCACTAACGTAACCAAGGTGAACAAGGAAATGACAATTATATATATATATATATATATATATATTTTTTTTTTTTGAGACGGAGTTTCACTCTTGTTACCCAGGCTGGAGTGCAATGGCGCGATCTCGGCTCACCGCAACCTCTGCCTCCTGGGCTCAGGCAATTCTCCTGCCTCAGCCTCCTGAGTAGCTGGGATGACAGGCACGCGCCACCACGCCCAGCTAGTTTTTTGTATTTTTAGTAGAGACGGGTTTCACCATGTTGACCAGGATGGTCTCGATCTCTCGACCTCGTGATCCACCCGCCTCGGCCTCCCAAAGTGCTGGGATTACAGGCTTGAGCCACTGCGCCCGGCCGACAATAATATTTTTGCCACAAAATCTGTACAGATACCAAGGCCCAGTGTGCCCATCTGTGCTACTCTTAACCTTCCGTTTTATACTTTTGATGGCTGAGCCAAATACTCATTCTACCCAGTAATATCTCTGTTTTGCAACAACATTCTTAACACATTGTAGCCTGGACGCAGTGGCTCACACCTGTAATCCCAGCACTTTGGGAGGCCGAGGCAGGTGAATCACCTGAGGTCAGAAGTTTGAGACAAGCCTGGCCAACATGGTGAAACCCTGTCTCTATTAAAAATAGAAAAATTAGGCCAGGCGCGGTGGCTCAAGCCTGTAATCCCAGCACTTTGGGAGGCCGAGGCGGGTGGATCACGAGGTCGAGAGATCGAGACCATCCTGGTCAACATGGTGAAACCCCGTCTCTACTAAAGATACAAAAAATTAGCTGGGCATGGTGGCACGTGCCTGTAATCCCAGCTACTCAGGAGGCTGAGGCAGGAGAATTGCCTGAACCCAGGAGGCGGAGGTTGCGGTGAGCCGAGATCGCGCCATTGCACTCCAGCCTGGGTAACAAGAGTGAAACTCCGTCTCAAAAAAAAAAAAGAAAAAGAAAAAAGAAAAATTAGCTAGGTGTGGTGGTACATGCCTGTAATCCCAGCTGTTTGAGAGACTGAGACAGGAGAATCACTTGAACCCGGGAGGCTGAGGTTGCAGTGAGCCAAGATTGCACCACTGCATTCCAGCCTGGGCAACAGAGTGAGACTCTGTGTCCAAAAACAAACAAACAAATAAATAAAAAAATTTAACATCATATATAAAGAAGAGATGGGAGCTGGATGTGGTGGCTCACACCTGTAATCTCAGCACTTTAGGAGGCCAAGGCAGGTGGATGACCTGAGGTCAGGAGCTGAGATCATGCCACTGCACTCCAGCCTGCATGGCAGAGTAAGGCTCTGTCTAAAAAAAAAAAAAAAAAAAAAAAAAAAAGATAAGAACCTTCTTGACAACCATGAAAGAAAGACAGACAGGAGACTGGAGGTCCTAGTGCCAATATCTTAACGGGTGGTCAGGGACTTGGGTTGCAGGAGTTAGTAGTCCAGGGACCTTTGGAAACACTGAGGGGTAGCCTCAGCCAGATGCCCTCAGTTGCCCCCAGACCTCCTTCTGGTCCCATGTGATGGCTAGACCTCATCAAAGGAAACTGATTGGGACAAACCCAGCATTCTCAACACTTGAGGATGATGAGGGATTGACAGTGTCCTCCCCAGCAGGCCCATCCTCCACGTCTTAAGTCCAGCAGCTGTGCTAGTCACTTTTAGCAGGCTGACAGAGGCCTGGTATTTTTCTTTTATTTCCGCTATTGTGGAGTTTAGGGACTCCAAGAAAGGAACAGGAAGAGCAGATCTGCTTTTACTCACCCTTCTGCAGATCCTAGATGAGCCCCCACAGAATGTTGCAGGATCCCTGGGGTGTTGATTTCTGGTTGAAAACGTCTGTGGCCAGCGGTACTTTTGCCAGAGTTTGGCTTGGGCCCACTGGGCTCGTTCCACCCACTTGGCCTGGCAGGCTGTGCTCGGCTCACACTTCTAGCCTGGATCTCACACTTGCCAAGGGTGAGCCAGGCATGGAGTGGCCAGGGGTGTGTGAGCAAGTGAGTATAGGGCCTGGCCACTGCACACAGTCAGGAGCACCAGCTGCTGCAGCAGGGCAGGCAGCTCCAGATTCCGGCTTGGACCCTGGCTCTCTGGGAGGCTGCAGCCAGACCAGGTGCATCACAAGCAGCTTCCATGGCTGCCACCAGGGAATGCAGTGGCACTCAGAAGCTCGGGGACTCCTGGAACTGCCCAGCCCCAAAAAGGGAGTCATAGCCCTGGCTCAGGGAGCTCCCAGGTCTGGGCTCCCTGAAGGGCCACAGCTCTTCTCTCTTTCTTTTCACCCAAAACGTGGCAAGCAAGGGGCATGTTTTAACCCTATGGGTGTTATACCTCTTTCAGCCCTGCTGTTCAGCAGTTCTGGAATTCTTGTCCTGTGCCCAAGAAGAATGAGGTATGTGGATAAGCGGAGAGTAAGCAAGGTGAACAGGAGCTTTATTGAGTGACGGAACAGCTCAGAGGAGGCTCTGGGGTGGGGATTTTCTCTCTGCAGGCAGGTTGTCCCGTTGTCTGCCCAGTTCTTAGCGGAGAGAAGGCTCTGGAGTGGGTAGGTCCTCTCTGCAGGAAGGTCATGGCATCTCTCTCTGTAGCTCTCAGCGGAAGGAGGCCCTGGAGTGTGTTACTCCTCTCTGCAGGCAAGTCATCCCATGATTGTCCCAGCTCTCCACAAAAAGGACAACTTAGAGTGAGTTGCTCCTCTCTGCACTTGGTAGTCCTGACATCTCTGCAGCTCTCAGCAGAGAGGAGACCCTGGAGTGGGCAGCTCCTCTCTGTTGCTGGCCATCCCAATGTCTGCCCAGCTCTGACTGAGCCCAGGGCATTTATGGGCCTCAGAGGGGAGGGAGTGCATGCCAAATGGTCCATGAGCAGGCCTGGAAAAGGCATCACATGTTGCCACTTCAGTCTATGGGACTGGCAGGCCAGCCTCCATCCTTCAGGCCCTCCCTGGTCCGAAGGTGGGACCTCTGCCGCACAACTCAGAAGGGACACGACTCCTGCTTGTCACCAGCTCCCGACAGCTTCATGGAGCATGCAATCCTGGCCATGCCTCCATGTTGTGGCCAGCATGATGGCAGCAGCTGGTCCAGATGGCTGGCTGCTGCCCTCAGTGCAATCATAGCTCACTGCAGCCTGAAACTCCTGGGCTCAAGCAATCCTCCCCTTCCTCCCTGGAACTTGTCTGCTTCCTGCTGCTGTTCATGGCACCCAGGCTATAGATGCCAAGGGGTGCCTGCAGGTCAGCACTGAGCTGCCCTCACCCCCACTTTTTTTTTTTTTTTTTTGAGACGGAGTTTTGCTCTTGTTACCCAGGCTGGAGTGCAATGGCGCGATCTCGGCTCACCGCAACCTCCACCTCCTGGGTTCAGGCAATTCTCCTGCCTCAGCCTCCTGAGTAGCTGGGATTACAGGCACGCGCCACCATGCCCAGCTAATTTTTTGTATTTTTAGTACAGATGGGGTTTCACCATGTTGACCAGGATGGTCTCGATCTCTTGACCTTGTGATCCACCCGCCTCGGCCTCCCAAAGTGCTGGGATTACAGGCTTGAGCCACCGCGCCCGGCCCCCTTACCCCCTCTTTGACTTCCCTCCTATGCTCATTGGTGCCCGAAGTCTGGATGGGGCTGAGGCAGCAGGAGCTAATGTGTCCACGCTGCCCCAAGTGTATGCACACCCTGCCTGGCTGCAACAGCTCTGGGGCTTGGCCCCAACTTTCCTCCAAGATTGGAGCAGGCACTGACAGCAGAGAAAAAACAAGCAGTGGGAGCAGACATTTCTGAGCCTGCAAGGGCAGGGGAAGCCTTCCTGGGCCCTAAGAGTTCAGGGATTTCTGGGTCCACAGCGGCAGTTTGGACAGCTGCAGCTGCACCTGGGAGGGTAGGGCTCCTGCCTGCTTCTGGGCCCAAGAGCACAGTAATGCCCAGGTCTGTAGCTGTGGCTTGGGTGGCTGCAGCACCACCCAGGGAGCTGCCGCCACAACTCAGAAGGGGCACGACTGCTGCTTGTCACCAGCTCCTGACAGCTTCATGGAGCACGCAGTCCTAGCCATGCCTCCATGTTGTGGCCAGCATGATGGCAGCAGCTGGTCCAGATGGCCAGCTGCTGCCCTCAGTGCAATCATAGCTCACTGCAGCCTGAAACTCTTGGGCTCAAGCAATCCTCCTGTCTCAGCCTCCTGAGTAGCTGGGACTGCAGGTGTGCGCCACTGCACCCTACTTTCTTCCTTTTTAGGGTTGAATGACCTTCCATTGCATGGAGGGGCCATGTTTAGTTTATGCATTCATGTGTCAGTGGACATTCAGTTCCTTCCCCATTATTCTTTACGATGCTCAAAGTATTCCACCTCAGGTAATGGGAGCCTGAGGGATGCAGTTCTGAAAATTCTCAACAATTAGAAACCTAATTTAACAGTAATTTCCCAACTGAATAAGGAGGAGGAGGCTGAGTTCCAGTAGCTCATATTTGTAGCAAGTGTAGCCTAAAGGTTCTTTCCTGCAAGCTTTCTTCAAAGACATGCTGGCTGGGTGCGGTGACTCATGCCTGTAATCTCAGCACTTTGGGAAGCCAAGACAGGTAGATTGCTTGAGCCCAGAAATTCAAGACCAGACTGGGAGACACAGCAAGACTCTGTCTCTAAAAAAAAAAAAAAAAAAAAAAAAAAAAAAAAAAAAAAAATCTGAGCATGGTGGTGTGAACCTTTATTCTTAGCTACTCAGGAGGCTGAGGCAGGAGAATCACTTGTTGAGCCTGGGAGGTGTAGGTTGCAGTGGATTGAGACTGTGCCACTGCACTCCAGCCTAGACAACAGAACAATACTTTGTCTAAAAAAAAAAAAAAAAGATAGATGGCTACTCCTGCCTCCCATTTTTGTCCCTTTTCCTGGGGCAGTGATTCTGAAAGTTAGATGAGCCTTGGGATGATCTGCAGGGTTGGTTAAGCCACTGCTGTCCAAGCACATAGAATTTCTGGATCCAGAAACAAAAGTGGGGGAAAGAGCAGAATGTGAATTTATAGCATCATACCCAGGTGATGTTCACACTGCTGCTTTGGGTGCCACTTAGAACCACTGATCTACTTATATCCAGTGATAGGATTAAAAAATATTTTGTAAGTTATGGCCAGGTGCAGTGGCTCACACCTGTAATCCCAGCACTTTGGGAGGCTGAGGGAGCAGGACTGCTTGAACCCAGGAGTTCAAGACCAGCCTGGACAAGGTGTTCAGACCCTGTTTCTACCGTTTTTTTATTTTTATTTTATTTTTTTATTTTTTTTGAGACACAGTCTCACTCTGTTGCCCAGGCTGAGGTGCAGTGACTCAATCTTGGCTCTCAGCTCACTGCAACCTCTGCCTTCTGGGTTCAAGTGATTCTTATGCCTCAGCCTCCTGAATAGCTGGGACTACAGGCACGTGCCACCACGCCCAGCTAATTTTTGTATTTTTAGTAGAGATGGAGTTTCATTGTGTTGGCCAGGCTGATCTTAAACTCCTGACCTCAAGTGATCCACCTGCCTTGAACTCCCAAAGTGCTGGGATTACAAGCTTGAGCCACCCACCGCACCTGGCCGTCTACAAAAAAAATTTAAAAATTAGCTGGGCGTGGTGTTCACATGGGAAATAGGAATACCTAAACAGGCACAAGCCTCTGTTCCCAGCTACACAAGAGGCTGAGGTGGGAAAACTGCTTCAGCCCAGGAGGTTAAGGCTGCAGGGAGCTGTGTTTTCACCACTGCACTCCAGCCTTGGTGACAGAGCAAGACCCTGTTTCAAAAAAAAGAAAAGAAAGTATCAACATTAAATTACTGCTTATTTTCTCAGTATTGTCTCCATTTGTTTTCTTTCCAGCACCACCTGCCCTAGATTAAAAAGCATAGTGGTGTTGCCATGACAGTGATCTAGCCTTTTTTAGAGTTTTTATCTGGATTTACGTTCATTCCAAAGTGATTCATTTTCCGGTGCTGTTTCTTCTTCAGCGCCAACACTGGCCCCACTAGCTAATAAATGTTAGACTGACACTTAAGTGAGAAGTGGAGGGCAAATAATCCCATCCAAAACCACCACCTGATTTTTACCCTTCCTTCCTTCCCTTCTTCTTCCTTCCTTTCTTTTCTTTTTCTTTCTCTTTCTTTCTTCTCTTTCTTTTTCTCTTTCTTCTTTCTTTCTTTTTCTTTCTTCTTTCCTTCTTTCTGTCCTCCCTCGCCCTCTCCCCTTCCCCTTCCCCCTCTTTCAATGGAGTTTTCCTCTTGTTACCCAGGCTGGAATGCAGTGCTGCAACCTCTGGTCACTGCAACCTCCACCTCCCGAGTTCAAGCGATTCTCCTGCCTCAGCCTCTCGAGTAGCTGGGATTACAGGCGCCCACCATCATGCCTGGCTAATTTTTGTATTTTTAGTAGAGACGGGGTTTCACTACATTGGCCAGGCTGGTCTGGAACTCCTGACATCACGTGATCCTCCCGCCTCAAATTCATTCATTCGTTCTTTCTTTCTTCTTTCTTTTTTCTCTCCTTCTTTCTTTCCTTCCTTGTTTCCTTCCTTCCCTTCCTTCCTCCCTTCCTCCCCTTTTCTCTTTCGCTCTTTTGAGACAGAGTCTTGCTTTGTCGCCCAGGCTGGAGTGCACTGGTGCAATCTTGGCTTCTTGCAACCTCCGCCCCTTTCAAGCAATTCTCCTACCTCAGTCTCCTGAGTAGCTGGGACTACAGGTGCACACGGCTTTGCCCAGACAACTTTTTGCATTTGGTAGAGATGGGGTTTCACTGTGTTTCCCAGGCTGGTCTCGAATTCCTGAGCCCAGGCAATCCGCCCACTTCGGCCTCCCAAAGTGCTAGGATTACAGGGGTGAGCCACCGTGCCTGGCCAATTTTTTCTTCTCTTTAATAATATTTTATTACTTTTTGCCTGTGACACCACCCTCAGGAGATCCCGAGAATATGTGTTCCAACAACTTGATTTTTTAAAATAGGGGTTATTTATTTTTTCTCCAACTTTCAGTGCGAGAACACATGTGCAGGATGTGCAGGTTTGTTACACAGGTAAACGTGTGCCATGGCAGTTTGCTGCACAGATCCTCCCCTCACCTAGGTATGAAGCCCAGCCTCCGTCAGCTATTCTTCCTGATATTCTTCCTCCCCAACCCCCACCCCACTGACAGGCCCCAGTGTGTGTTGTTCCCCAGCACGTGCCCATGTGTTCTCATCATTCAGCTCCCACTTACACGTGAGAACATGTGGTGTTTGATTTTCTTTCTGGCATTAGTTTGCTGAAGATAACGGCTTCCAACTCCATCCATGTCCCTGCAAAGAACATGATCTCATTCTTTTTTATGGCTGCAGAGTATTCCATGGTGTATACATACCACATTTTCTTTTTCCAGACTATCATTGATGGTCATTTAGGGTTTTTTTTTTTTTTTTTTTTTTTTTTTTCTTGAGACAGAGTTTCGCTCTTGTTACCCAGGCTGGAGTGCAATGGCGCGATCTCGGCTCACCACAACCTCCGCCTCCTGGGTTCAGGCAATTCTCCTGTCTCAGCCTCCTGAGTAGCTGGGATTACAGGCACGTGCCACCATGCCCAGCTAATTTTTTTGTATTTTTAGTAGAGACAGGGTTTCACCTTGTTGACCAGGATGGTCTCGATCTCTTGACCTTGTGATCCACCTGCCTCGGCCTCCCAAAGTGCTGGGATTACAGGCGTGAGCCACCGCGGCCGGCCGGTCATTTAGGTTGATATCATTCTTTGCTATTGTCTACAATGCTACAGTGAACACACTCGTGCCTGTGTCTTTATAATAGATTTATATTCCTTTGGGTATATATCCAGTAATGGGATTGCTGGGTTGAATGGTATTTCTGCCTCTAGGTCTTTGAGGAATCACCACACTGTCTTCCACAACTGAACTAATTTACACTCTCACCAACACTGTAAAAGTGTTCCTTTTTCTCTGCAGCCTTGCCAGCATCTGTTGCTTTTTGACTTTTTGATAATCGCCATTCTGACTGGCATGAGATGGTATCTCACTGTGGTTTCGATTTGCCTTTCTCTGATGGTCAGTGATGTTGAGCGTTTTTTTAATATGCTTATTGGCTGCATGTATGTCGTCTTTTGAGCAGTGTCTGTTCATGTCCTTTGCCCACTTTTTAATGGGGTTGTTTTTTTTCTTGTAAATGACAACCCGATTTTTAATAAGGTGGTATTTAAAATAACTGCACAAAGGTCCCCAAATCACAGGCAGAAGTCCTAATGTCCAAGAGACAAGTGGCTTACAAAGTCCTGAAAAAGATGGGGATATGTCTATTTCCCATGTAAACACTGTTTACAGGTAGTTGTAAAATGTTGGGATCCTGAAGAAAAAATTTTGTATTGTTTAAAATTTTGTGGATAAAAATGAGACTCTCTCTTTAACATTTTTATCTTTGGTCAGGGCGCAGTGGCTCATGACCATAATCCCAGCACTTTGGGAGGCCACAGCAGGAGGATCCCCTGAGGCCAGGAGTTGGAGACCAGCATGGGCAAAATAGTGAGGTCCCTGTTTCTACAAAATATAATAATAATAATAATAATAATAAAACCCAGCCAGGCACGGTGGCTCACGCCTGTAATCCCAGCACTTTGGGAGACTGAGGCGGGCAGATCATGAGGTCAAGAGACCGAGACCATCCTGGCCAACACGGTGAAACCCTGTCTCTACTAAAATACAAAAAAATTAACTGGGCTTGTTGGCGCATGCCTGTAGTCCCAGCTACTCGGGAGGCTGAGTTAGGAGAATTGCTTGAACCCAGGAGGCGGAGGTTGCAGTGAGCCGAAGTCGCGCCACTGCAATCCAGCCTGGCGCCTGGTGACGGAGTGAGACTCTGGCTCAAAAAAAGAAAAAAAAAAAGAAAGAAAGAAAGAAAGAAAAGAAAAACTCAGAGTAGCTGGGTGTGGTGACGTGAGCCTGCAGTCAGTCCTAATTGCTTGAGAGGCTGAGGTGGGAGAATAGCTTGAGCCCAGGAGTTCTAGGTTACAATATGCCATGATAGTGCCACTGCACTCCAGCTGAGACCTCGTCCCCCCCGCCCCCCCCAAAATCTTTATCGACAAACAATAGTTGTATATATTTATGGGGTGTACCTTGATGCTTTGATACATGTATACATTATGGAATAAACAAATCAGGCTAATGAACATATCTGTCACCACACATTTTATTTTATCAATTATTTGTGGTGAGAACGTTCAAAATCCACTTTTAGCAATTTCTTTTTCTTTCTCTTTTGAGATGGAGTCTCGCTCTGTCACCCAGGCTGGAGTGCAGTGGTGCGATCTCGGCTCACTGCAATCTCCGCCTCCCTGGTTCAAGCAATTCTCCTGCCTCAGCCTTCTGAGCAGCTGGGATTACAGGCACATACCACCATGCCCAGCTAATTTTTGTACTTTTTTGGTAGAGATGGGATTTTGCCATGTTGGCCAGACTGGTTTCGAATTCCTGACCAGGTGATCTGCTCCCCTCAGCCTCCTAAAATGCTGGGATTACAGGCGTAAGCCATCATGCCCGGTCACTTTTAGCAATTTTAAAATATAAAATAACATAATTATGTAGCCATCTCGCTGTGTGATGGATCACCAGAACTCATTCTTTGCGTCTAACTCAAAAAATGTGACTCTCTTGCATCATTTCAATGCAGCACAATTTCACATTTGTATCATTCAAATTAGCACGAATAATCACACAGTACTGTTCTGGAACGAAGAATAACACAGAACTGTTCTTCAACCTATTTTACAGATGCACAAACTGAGACTCAGGGAAAGGGGAGGAAGGGGCTGACCAGAGGTTTGCCAAGGATTATGCAGGATTAGGGAAAACGAATCTCCACTTTGGGAGGTTGAGGCAGGTGGATCACTTGAGGTCAGGAGTTCGAGACCAGCCGGGCCAACATGACGAAACCCCGTCTCTACTGAAAATACAAAATTAGCTGGGTGCGGTGGCAGGCATCTGTAATCCCAGCTACTCGAAGCTGAGGCAGTAGACTTTCTTGAACTCGGTAGGCGGAGGTTGCAATGAGCCGAGATTGAGCCAGAGCACTCCAGCCTGGGTGACAGAGCGAGACTGTGTCTCAAAAAAAAAAAAAAAAAAAAAATCAATCTCTAGTTCCAGAGCCCAAGGCTCATTCCATCACATAGCAGCATCACGCGATCAGGAAACAAAAGTGTCCCTACGCGGAAGAGGGGATTTTCTCCCCAGGGCTCGAACGCGTAACCTCGGTCGCAGCCCCGGGACGCTCCGGCCCTGGAGGCTCCGGCCACGAGGCAGCGCCCCCTGCGGGCCGCAGCGCGCAGGCGCGGCGCGCCCGCCCGCCCCCGCCCCCGCCCCCGCCCCCCTCCACGTGCGGCGCACACCTCGCGCTCCCCTCCGCCGGGCTCGCCTCGCGCCTCCCTCCCTCCCTCCTCCCGCCCCTCCGGTCCCGGCCTCCCATTGGCTGCGGGCTTCGTCCCTCCGACCGCAGCCCGGCAGGCCCCCACCAGGCCGGAAGTCCCGCGCCACGAGCGGCCGTTTATGTCGCCGATTGGCCCAGTTGGCTGTCAGTCGATGCGGCGGGCCCGAGTCGGCGGCGGGGGCCCGTGGTCGGTGCGCGACCCGGGCTGGCGGTGGTTTCCGGTTCCGTGGGGCTGGCGGGCGAGCGGGCGGCCGGGATCGGCGGCGGCGGAGCTTGACAGACAATGAGGGCGGCGGGGCGGCGCTGAGCGGCAGCGGCGGCGGCGGCGGCGGCGAGCGACGCGGGGCCCGGGGGCGGGGCGGGGCGCCAGCCATGGACAATCAGGTGAGGAGCGGCCGCGCCGCCCCAGCGCAGCCCGTCCGGCCCCCTTCCTCTCGCCGGCCCGCCCGGCCCTCCCCGGTCCCGGCCTCCCCGCCCCGCGCCCGCCCGCCCGCTCGCTTTGTGCGCGCCCGGCGCTCCCCAGGCCTTTATGTGGGGCGGGGGCGCCCCTCCCCCATCCGCGACCCCCGGCCCGGCCAGGGCGCCTCGGACGCCCTTCGGGACCCCGGCCGGGCCCGGAGCCCCCGGGGACGCCCCTGGTGACCCCCAGCCTGGCTCGGAGGCCCCCGGGAGACCCCTCGGAACCCCAGTCTCACCCGCACCCGCCTGGGACGCCCCTGGGGACCCCAGCCCGGCTTAGGGACCTCAAGACAGCTCTCGGGACTTCAGTCTGGCCCAAAGCTCCTTCCAGGCGCTTCCTGGGATCTCGGTCCCGTCCAGACCCCTCCCGGGACCCCTCGGATCTGCCCTGTAGACCTTTCCCCCTCTGGCTCCTGGGCCAGTCACTGTCTCCTGTCCTGTCTAGACCCTTGGCCCCTAGTCGCCTCAAACTCCTAGAGTCCCCAACCTGCTGCCTGTCGTCTTTTCTACCTCAGCTCGGGTATAAGGCGTCCCCGGCCCCCTGGGACCTTGCTCTGCGGCCTCTCTTCCTTGAACCCAGGCCCAGCCTGAGCTTTCTCTCCGCCCATCCCCTACCTGTGCCTGGGCTTTCTGTCCCCTCTGATTCTGCCCCAGCTGCAGCTGGAGCATCCCTCTGTCCTCCAACCCTAGCCTGAGCTCCTCTGACTCCCTGGGACCCTGGCCTCTGTCTTCTGCTGCAGGGACTCAGGCCTGTTTGGGGTGCCCCCTCTCTTTGTACTTGGCCTTTTCAGACTTCTTTCTTGGACCCACCCTGCTGCCTCAGCCCCCTTTTAGTTTCAGGCCCTGGTCACTCTCCCTCGGACCCGGCGGGGCTATCTCTTTCACCTTCAGACCCTCTGCTCTTAGGCCAGGACCAGGAGCAGTTTCTTCTCTGACCTGGATCCCCCAGACCTTTGAGTCACCCGCTGCCCGCTGTTGCCCTCAGCTTGGGCGCGCTTCACCCCTGGGATCCTGATTTAGGCTTCCCCACGTTTCACCTCAGTCCAGATCTTCCTCCCAGTCTGGTTTGTGGCTTCACAGTACTGCAATCTCTGGCACAACCTTTGCATTCAGCATCTCCCACTTCATCTAATGCCCCTCAGCCTATAAGTCCTGATGTCTCTTTCAGCCACTACCCTCTCCCTCCTTCCACCTCATTCTTTGTTCCCCACCTCCAGGATCTTAGAGACTCAGTTGAAACCCAGGGTGGGTGGGTTCCCAACCTCCCTAAACGCTCCCGATGGCCCCTCCCCATTGGTCTGTGTTGGTTCTCATAAACACGAGGTCTTCCTGGACCCTGGCACCCTCTTTACCCAACTCTGCCCCAACCTGTCTTCCCTGAGTTCAGAACCATTGCTGGCCCTCACCATGGGATCGTTTCTTTCTCCTCCCCTGCTGCCCTGGCTTTCAGGGGCTCCAGGCCAGGAAAGGTGTTGTGGGGCTGTGGGGGTGGCAGCTGAAATCTCCACCATTAGAGAGGGCAGTTTGGGCTGTCCCTGGCTGCTGGCACCACTGTAGCAGCGCTGTGGTTTCATAGGTGGGGGGCAAGGAACCTCCCTCCTGCCCGTCCCACCGCCTGTGGCACAGGGTCATGGAGACGTGTCTCATGCTTCTGGCACCCAATCCCCATGGTTTCACATCTGGTGTAGGTGCTGCTGCCTTCCTCTTAAGAGGTAAAGAAGAGTTTGCGGCAGTTGATTGGTGGATTTCCATGGCGTGGTGTGAGTTGATTTCCACCGAAGGGACAGAGCTGTTGCTTCCAATCTGTATTGAGTTAAGAACCCAAATGAAATGTACCTTTAGTGTCTACTTCAATGAAGTCCGCCTCTGGGCAGGTCCTGTTGGGCACACAGAGGTATAGGGTATGGCCCCTTGTCCTCCTTCCTTAGTCCCTGGGGATGTCCTAGGCCAAAGCATGTCTGTTCCCCTTGTGATGTGCGGGGCCCTGGAGGTCTGGATGGCTGTCACTTATGTAAGTGGACGGTGGAAATTGGTGGCATTCCTGCTCTGTGACAGAGGGAGATAAAGGTCTCGTTCAGGTAGCCAGGCATGGGAGAGAGCTGGCTTGGCACTGCTCAGTACCACAGCCACCAGCATCTGTGGCTGATTTACATTTAAACTAGCTCGAATGACAACTTCGGTTCCTCCGCCGCACCAGCCACATTTTAAAAGCGCTCAGTCACCACCATTGCTGAGCTACTGACCACTGTGGCGGGCAGTGCAGACACATTTCCATGGTCGCAGGAAGTTCCATCGATGGCGATGGTCTCCCTCCTTCACAAGTGTTTGCAAGGGAAACTGCTCCCAGAGGGAAGTGTGTTTGGACCCAAAGGCTGATTCTGCTTCCCCAGTAGAGTTTTCATGCTAATTTGAGAGAGGCCCAAGGGCTCTGTTCCTTCCTCACAGAGCTGGAGTCCCCTGGGGAAACTGGACAGAATGGTGTCTTTTACCTAAGTAGGTGAGTTGGCAATATAGTCCCTGCGGGACTCTTGACACAGGGAAAACGTTGACACAGGGAAAAGGCTTCGAATCCGGCAGAACCCAGGCCCCCACTCCTCCCGGGCCCCCAGACACCACAAATCTGCTAGTGCCTCATCTAGTGGGAAGCAGTGCGGCTTTCCACCCAGCTGCTGGCTTGGAGAGGCTCTGATTCTCTTTCTGCCCTCCTGCTTTCCTCTAGGACTTTCAGACCCCCCAACAAAGAAGCAGGATTTTCCACTGTGCTCTGGGCTCCCAGCTTCTCAGCGTTGACATCTTTTCCCCGTGGCCAGCAAAACGCCTTTCTGGTTCTCTTTGCCCCAACCCAAACCCACACTTTGATTCCCTCCCGCCCGCCCCAAGTCTGTGCTGGTGTTGTCTGTGGTATTTGTATTGTTTTTGGCAGGGGGATGAGCGAGTTCCCCGCTCACTTACGGGTTATGTCTGGAAGGAGTGTGGTTTGTTTCCTGGGCTGGGGCCGGGGGAGGGGACTGGGACGTGACAAGGATAAGGCTGAGCATATGCCGAAGAGATTGGGAAAGGGCCTGGGAGCAGGTCACGGGGACTGGGGCTGCCTAGGGAACTGGGAGGTGGTGTCAGCATCTGGGCAGTCTCGTTCTTCCCAAGGACCCGGGAGTGCCCCCACACCGGAATTGCTGCTTGCTGGTCCTGCAGATGCTCTCCTGGGTTTGGATTTGAGAGCGGCTGCCTTGCAACGACGTTCTTCAGCAGGGAAAGTTTGTTTCTGCTGCCAGGGGCCCATTTTACAGATGCGGAAATGCAGGCTCAGGCAGTCCTACCAACAGGCAAGGCTGCTCCTGCAGCTCGGCTCCTTCCCCCAGCCTGCCTGGAAAGCTCTGAATTACCTAGGTCGCTGGCTTCGGTGTGACAGATTTCCCGCCTGCTCCCCCCTCTGAGGCTGCTGCCTGGAAAACTGACCTGCCGTTTTTTTGTCCTAAAGTGATTATACTGTGAGGCACTTGAGGGCAGGGACGAGGGTCCTGTTTCCCTTTGTGCCCCTGTGGTTCGTGAAGGGAGGTTTTGCACTCAGCTTTGCCAGGTGCTGGTTAAATCCAAGTAGCTAGGAATCAGTCCCTTTGCAGCCAGGCCCACCTGGTCTGGTGACAGATGCCTTTATTGGGGTTGTGCACATTCAAAAAATCCCCCAAGTCTGCACCCCCACCCCCTGGAGAACCTGGGAGATACCTGGTACCCTGTCTACACATCTGTGAGCACCTGGTTCGTAAATACTCTGTCCTAGGCCTCCTCTGACAGTCTGGTCAGAGTCGGTCTGAGCAGGAACCTGCAGACCCTATAAAGGGGAACTTGCATTTCCAGGTGCAAATTACCTCTCAGAGAGCTTCCAGAGAGAAATTCATTGAGTGCCTTCTCAATGCTTAGTCATTGTGCCTTGGGTCAGAGGACAGATGGAGCCAGAAGAGGGGTGGAGGTGCTGGCCCCCTGTCCCAGTGTCTCAGCCGTTAGGGGACCAGGGCCCCATGTAGCTGTCACTGAGAGGCCCCTGCCCTCTGGGTGAGCAGCTCTTCGCTTCGGAGGACTGTCACAGAGGGGCACTCATCTTTCTCTGTCTCTCTTACCTTCTCATTCGGTGTTGCCACTGAGGGGCCCCACCGGGCCTTGTGAGAGAAGGTTCTGCAGAGTGTTCTGTTGGGTCTCATGTTGCCGTCACTCCATGGGATCACCCAAGCCCTGCCACCTCTTCTCGTGCTCAGCCTGGGAAGACCTCAAAATCAATTTAGGCTGAAGGGGGAAAAGACTCCTCAGTGCCCTCCTCTCCTGGGAAGGAAGGGGATCATTGCCTCCGAGGGAATTAGATGAAGTAGCTGAACTCCAGGTGTAATTACACCACTTGGTGAAGTGCAGGTTCTCAGAGGAAGGGCATCTATTGAGAATTCCCACCAGAAGACCAGGGGAGGCCTTCAGATAAACCGGCTGTTAAAGACCTGCCTTCCAGGGCCCAGGCGTAGTGCAGCGCTTGCAGGAAGTGGGATGCGTTGGCTGAAGGAAGTTTGGAGTTGTGCAGAGCTGTTGGAACCAGGCTGGCTCGGGGCTCTGCCAGGCGAGGGCTGCTGTAGCCCACACCTGGGGAGATGTGCACGCGGCATCGAGACAGCCCCCGGGAAGCTGCCCTCGAGGGGCTGTTTGCCTGGTTTGCCTGATTTGGCATTTGGGCCCTTTGGTTCCAAGTGCCCTCTGCCAGCTGGCCTGGAGAGAGGGCAGTGTCCCAGCTGAGGCCCTCTGCCCAAACCTAACTGTCCCCAGATGGCCCTCGGAGCACTTGTGCCCATCCCTCTGTCCGCTGTCTTTTGGATGATTTTCCAGAAGTGAGATGGACAGCTCTTTGTGGGACCGTCCTGGAAGGTTCCCCTTTGCTCTGGGTTTTTGTTGGGAAGTGGGTGTTAGGGTGATCCCAGAGGTTCAGGGAAGTGGAATTCCCAAGACCAAAGCCCCCCTGGGTCGTTTCCAGCCATCCATTCCAGAGGTTCCAAAAAGTGGCCTCCTAGCAGCTGGCGTTCCTGGTGCCTTCAAGGAACTTGCTGGGATAAAGCTGGGGGCCAGCTACTGACCAATCAGATACATTCATTCTGAGACATTCTGGAGAGCCTGTCAGTTAGCCTCTGCAGCCAGGCACCCTTCCTAGAGAGAGAGAGCTAATTGATTAGCTTCAATTCTTTGGTTCTAATGGCCAGGGAAAGAGTCCAGGTGGCATGGGGGAAGAGGGGGCGGTTACCCTTGGCTATGGAATTGCCTTAGCTGTGCTAATAAATTATCGTGACCTGACAAGTCAAAGGCGTTGGCCAGGGCTCGGCTTTTTGCCTCGCGTTGACGTGGCTTGAGCGTCTTACTGAATCCGTGATTCCTTTTTCACTACGACAGCAGAGGCTCTGTGTTGCCCCACCATTGCAGGGAGTGCCCCCCTGAGCTCTCCACAGTCCCCTGGGTGCAGCAGGCCAGGCGCCGGAACTTTGCATCTGTTGGTCGAATCTGGGGTGTGCCCTAAACTGTGGGTGTTGAGGCTCAAGTTGGCGCCAGCCCCCAGGGCATCAGTGTCGCCCGGCCAGTGCTTTGGGCCCGGCCTGCCGGCTGCGAAGATTACCCGTGGCTGCCTCGGAACCTTCCTGTTTACTTTGGCCACTGTGGCGGAGTTCTGGGGCTTCCATCCTCCCCCTCTCCAGTGGAACGGCGGTCTTTCACTCTTTCACAATAACTGCTCTGCCGCCTGCGTGCCTTGGGTAGGAACTCCCTGTCATCAAAAATACCGGGAAGTCGGCCGAGGTCTGAGTGGCCGGGTCAGTGAATAAGTGCTTCCGAGGAGACGATGTCATTGTGTGTGAGCCAGCGCCACAGAAGCAGAGGGCATTCTCCCGAGTCATGGGGCTGTTCCCATGATATATATGTATATTTCCTTTTGACCTGTAACCCTCCCAGCGGGGCAGGGATTGCCTTCCTGTTTCTTAGAGAAAAAGGCAGAGGCCCACTCGTGTAAGCATAGAGGGTGGTTACAGCCGATTGGGGCTAATGTCAGGGTTGTTTGGGTCTGTTGGAATGCATTGCTGTTCATATAAACACTTGTGCCTGGTCTGAGTATTTTTGCTGTGCCGAAGCTCAGCCCTCACTTCACATGTCTGGTGGTGGGACTTTTACCCGAGATGGTCATAAATCCGCAGCACCGGGGGTTTAGGAGTTCGCCTGATCTTTCATCTACCCCCACTTTGTTCCCACATCGATGTCTCTGCTGCCCAGATCCTGGAGTCACCTGAATTTCCTTCACCCTGGGGTCCTGCCCGTTCTCCGGTTTCGGGCTGTGTTCACACCTTTTCCAACCACTCCTCCTGGTTTCCTCCTCATGGGCTTGAGTTGCCATTTGTTTGCTATTCACCCTTTTCTGCCTGCACCCCAGACCGTACGCAGTTGGCCAGGGGGTTTTGACTCAGACCGTTTCCTGTGTCTCATCTACTTACAACAGGTTATTTCTTTTGCGTCTGATCTGGACACTCCAGCCTGATCCCAGGCCCCCCTGCAGTATGCTCGGTCCCTAGAGAGTCCCTGCCCTCTTCTTCCAGGAAACTCCAGAGGGACGATCCTCCTGAGCCAAAGGAATCTCCTCTGCCCCATTTCTTTTTCAAAATTAATTTTTAGTTGACAAAAATTGTGTATCTGTATCACGTACATGTTTTAATTTACTTTTTAAGTTGGCAAATACGAATTGCACACCTCCGCCTCATTTCTTGACCTGGCTTGTTGTGCGCACAGAGCCCTCCCTCAGCCTCTCTGGCCAGTTCTTCGGCACACTGGAACCGACCTGTCCTTATCTGCCACTGTGGCCCTGCCCTCTCCAAAGCACCATCAGAACTCCCTGACCTGAGAGGCTCTCTGGTTTAATTAATCCAGCATCATCCGGGCCTGCTGTACCGTGGTTTCAAGTAGAGGCTAAGAGGACGAACAGGATATCATCCCTGCTCTCAGAGTTCACAGGGGTTCTGGGGGCTGCCGTCAACAACCCAGGAGCCGGAGCGGGGGTAGGGTGGGATGAAGGTGCTCCTGTGGAGTTTCCCACAGGCTTCTGTGGGGACTCAGGGTTGGTCTCCAGCATGGCTGCCAGAAAGGGCCCTGGAAAGAGGGCAGCGTGTGAGCTGGGACTCGGGATGAGTAGAGTTTTAAAATGAGCTTTGGGCACCCAGGCTGCGGCACTAGGAGAGACGAAGGCAGAGAGGAGTGGACGTTCCTGGTGTGTCTGGGGCTGGCTGTGAGATTGAGCTGGAATTTGTGTGTTTCCTGCGTTTCCTCAGTTCTGGGACTGTGAGCTACCAAGACAGTGCCACCAACTCAGGAGCGGCTTCTGTGTGTGTGTGTGTGCACCAGTGTGCCTGTGCATACAGGGTGCACTCTGACTTCAAAAGGTTAGGATGTAAAAAGAGACAGAATTGAGGAAATACTCGCGTAGAAGACGTGCATGGGCCTCAGGCTTCCTTCTGAGAGAGTGATAAGCCGTGGAAAGCTTTAACATGGTAGGCAGGGGTGGAGGCGATAGATCTGCCTGCCCTGGCTCCATTGCGTGACAACTGAGAGCTCAGGGGGGAACAGAGAGGGAGGGAGGGAGTGGGGCAGTCAGCCAGGTGGCGGGGGTCTGAATGGGGCCTCGGAATGCCAGAAAAGGGACAGGTACTGGAGGGATTGCAGCCACTGGGACACACCTGGCCAGTTGCCGAGTGATGGGGTGGAAAGGCACAGCTGGGAGCTGTCTGGTCTGGGGCCCGGGAGGGCGGCTCTGCCAGGGGAGGCTGTGGGACTCAGGCCACGGTCTGGCTGGCTCCTGGCTGTCTCAGCACTTAGAAGCAAGTGTGCACTTGGCTGCTGCTTTATTTTGTAACATTCTTGCATTTGATAGTAGGTGTCAGAGCCTATCTATGAAAAGTCTGGAGAAGTTTTTACAAAGCAGGGTAGATGTTAACTGTAGGTTCTCTGTTGGTGGTTTTGGCCAACCTAGGTATGAAGAGTGCTTTGAAGGCATGCGGCTTTGTGTTCAGTGGCGTGGAACTGGCCTGAGCTGCCTTGTATTTTCAGGGCAAAGTGTCAGATATGATGGGCTCAGCGGAGGGAACTGGGCTGCCCAGGCTGCAGGCCCACCTGGGACCAGTCACGGGGTGGGGGGTGGGGGACGGAGGGGTGCAGGCTGGCCTCTCCCTTCTCCTCGGGAACCGCCCACTCTGCTTTTGAAACTGAAAGCCAGTGTTGCAGCTGATGACTTAGGGGAAGGAGAGGGGCCTCCGGGAGGCGCTGTGATGAGTGCGTGTGTGGGAATGAAAATGCTGGAGTCAACAAGCTTAGGTGGCAGAGACACTGACAGCTGTCAGTAAGATGACTTTTGATAATGAAAGTGCTCAGAAGAGCAACCTCTGTGATAGTGATCAGAGCGGTGGTGGATGCTTTTGGATTGGGTGGTCAGAGGAGGCTTCCCTGCAGAGGGACAGTCAAGCTGAGAGCCCTGTGACAAGAGGCACCAGTGTGGGAAGCCCAGGGGCAGAGCATCCTAGGCAAGTGTCGTGGCCCCAAGGCAGGAGTGAGCTGGGCTGAGCTGGGGACCAGTGAGGAGGCTGTGCGGGTGGAATTGAGGATGACAGGGAGGATGGGAGGAGACGCGGGGACTGCGTGGGCCTGTGGAGGGGAGAAGGCACGGGCGTCCGCGGCAAGGTGCTGGCACGCTGGGAAGCCATCTGTATACTCCTCACTGGGTTGAGAGCGTATCGCACTGCTGCGAGTCTCTGTGGAAAGTTCTCTGTGGGTGAGGGGACAGTCCCCTGCTTGGAGCCGTGTGCTGACCCGGTCCTCACCTCTCTCTCCCTCCAGTGCACCGTCCAGGTGAGGCTAGAGCTGGGGCACCGTGCCCAACTGCGCAAGAAGCCCACCACGGAGGGCTTTACCCACGACTGGATGGTGTTTGTCCGCGGCCCCGAGCAATGTGAAATCCAGCACTTCGTGGAGAAGGTGGTCTTCTGGCTGCACGACAGCTTCCCCAAGCCCAGACGAGGTGAGTGGCCCCAAGCCCTGAGTTCCCACAGCTCTGACCCATCTGGCTTCATTTTCCACAAGGTCAGGCTCCACCCATCTCTCAGGAGCAGCAGGACCCCCCAACTGTGAGGTTCCAGCTTGCACCCCTCAGCATAGGGGCATTGGAGCTGTGTCACCTCCAGCTGTTGAGTTAGTTGTGGGAAAAACTGAAGGAGGCAGTAGCTGTCTGTCATGTTGCGATTGAGACTGGGCTCTGAGAAGCAGCCAGGGAGCACAGCCAGGTGTACACGGATGGGAAAGGTGAAGTCACCTGGCTGGTGAGTGATCAGGAAATTGTCCACCGGGCCTGTGTTTGATTGGGGGTACCATGTTAAGAATTCTGAATATTTGGGGTAGAAAGCATGCAGGAGCTCGTGTCCCACTGCCTTTTCTCTTCCAGTCTTCCTTCTCCCTTCAAGTCTCAGGCTGTCATTGGTTAAGCAGGTGTGCCTCGGTCAGTTGTATTCTGTCAGCTCCTCCACCTGTGCTGTGGGGGTCCTGGCCTTCCTGGAGGGGTGCAGTGTGATGGGGCAGAGGCAGAAACTTACCCAGTTTCTAATCAGAGACATCCCCGTGAGGAAGTGAGCCCGAGGGGAAGGCCGTGGTGGGGAATCGGAGAGTGCAGGATGATCTGCCAAGCTCTGCCAGGGCTGGGGCCATGTCTGCTTTTCTTACTGCTGAGCCCCCTGGGCCCCAGCACATCAGGAGGCTTCAGTAAATACTTCTTTAGTGATGGGTTGATAAAGGAATGAAGGACTTTTTGTAGTGAAGTGCTCCAGGGTGGGGAGAGCCCTTCCTGGGCTGGTGACCCCTCTACCCTGCAAAATGGGGGACCTGGCAGCTCTGGGAGCCACAGGAGGTGAGCCGTGCACAAGCGTGGATGTCCTCAGCTTGAAGCAGGAGCTTCCCAGCACCTGGGACCTGGGACCCTGGCCCTGAGCCCGTAAGTGGTTTACAGCCTGGTGGGGAAGTGACAGGCGTTGACAGCAGTAGAGACTTGCTGTTCCACAGGGATGCCCGCCTGCGATTCCCTCAGTCTGCGGCTCCGCTTCCCTCTGCATTTCCCCTTTTCTGAGTCTTCACCTTCTCCCCTTTTCCTTCTTCCCTTTCCGAGCCTCTTTAGAGGGCAGCAGTGGAGGCTTCTGACAGTGCCAGATATTTATAAAGCACTTCCTAATTGTGGGGACACGTGTCATCTACCAGGCACTTCCTGCTTAGCCCTTCGTGTGCAGGATCGCATTTTGTTCTCACCATAGCCCTCTACTGCAGACGGGGGCACAGGCTCAGGGGGCAGGCCACTGCCTGTGTGTTTAGCAGGGTAGGCAGGCTGGCCCGTGGGCTGGGTCCGGCCACTGCCAGGGCAGCCTGTTTTTATTGGTGCCCAGCCATTGCCCGTTTGCGTAGGTGTCGCCTGTGGCTTTTGCGCCACATCGGCAGAGCAGAAGCTGTGGCTGCCCCCTCCTGCACCAGACCCTCTTTCTTTTCTCTGGCAGCATCCGCTCTGTTTCTCCTTCACCAGTCCCTTCACCCCCAGCCCCTTTTCTCTGACTCCGAGCGCAGGGCTGGTCCTCGGACGCTGTTTTCCATCCACTTAGAGATTATTTCACCTTTGTTCCCCACCATGTTGACACAGCACCTGGAAGATGGGGTGATAAGTGGGGCTCACTCTTGGGTTAGTTTTTTGGTTTTTGTATGTTTTTAAAGAGATGAGTTCTCTCCCAGGAGCGGGGGACCACCAGGTTGCCTAAGGAGGGGTGAACCGGCCCAGGTCGGAAATGGAGCAGGTCAGAACTCCTGTGTTGATCAGTAGTGGCATCGCGCCTGTGAATGGCCACTGCACTCCAGCCTGGGCAACATAGCGAGACCTCGTCTCAAAAAAGAAAAACAAAACAAAACAAAAGAGATGGGGTCTCACTCTCGGTGTTGCCCAGGCTGGCCTTCAGCTCCTGGGAGGCTCATGCCACCATGGGAGGCTTGAGTGTCAGTTTGCAGGCAGCCTGGAAATAAGTAGCTGAGTCCTGTTTGTACAGTCTGTCTGTGGGACCTGGAGGTGGATAGCAGCCCATCAGATGTATCAGAAAGTAAATTCCCAGCTCCCAGTCTGTTACATTGAATAAAACTTTAGAGAGGGAGTGTTCTTAGAGCACTCCAGCCTCTGGAATGATACTTGAGGTACTTAAAAAGTATCTTTTACATCAGTGGCTGCCCACATTATCAACAAAGCAAACAGAGTGGAAACATGTAAGATACAAAGTTGCTGTTACTCGCCTCCTGAGTCCTCCGGCTTCCTAGCCCTCTCTGGCCTGTCTTCTTAATACCAGCTAATCTGCTTCTTCTTTCTTGATTTTTCAAATGTAAATAATACTTACTGATTTACCAGCATAGAGAGTTAGAATTTATCCCAAAGTACCCCTTTTACCCACTGTCTTCTCTAAGTTTTTAATAGTCCAGTGACTCGCTTTTGCGTTGGTCGTCTTTGAAGACTTTGAATGATGATGTGAGCCTGTTTACCTTTGGGATCCTTCACGGAAGAGTCCCACGTCACCCTTTTTAGGGAGTCCTCTGGCTGCCTGGGCTCAGTCGCAGTTTCTTTGCCCAGTACACCCACTCAGCCATATGCTTCTTAGCCTTTTTTTCTGCTTTGCTTTTCTCCTTAGCACCATCTTAACATCTTGTACATGTTACTTCCTTGCCCATCCCTCTCCCCAGCCCGAGGATGAGGTTTGTGTCAGCTTTGTTTGCCGCTACATCCTTGGTGCCTGCAGGGATAAGTATTTGATGAATTAATGGATCCTTGCACCTGGCCAGCTTTTGTTAGTGTCTTCAGACTCTCCACGGATGAAGACGAGGACGCACACCAGTTGGACACCAGTACCCCGTCTTTTTCTTTTATGCTGTTGCACCTTTCCTTTTGGGGGCTACACTGGATGTTGTTATGGTTGTTGACAGAGACCAAGACCTTCACCCCCCGATCATAGATTGGCTGTAAGAGTTGGGCACAGGCAGTAGGCAGCACTGGTGTCTTTGATGCTGGCTGTCACCGTCAGGCTGGTTGGGATGGCAGGACTTCTTCATTCACCGCGAATCCTCAACCCTGGGCTCCTCCGGGAAGAAGCCTCACAGTCATGGCAGATGGGTTCTTTTTGGTCATTTTTGGTTAAAATTTGGCCCTTTTGTAGTCTGCCTCACGTAGTCTGTTGCTTTTGGAATCCCCCCTTCCTTCTCCTTTTTGCATTGTGTCTTTATCATGCCTTCATTTTCTCCCGATTCTCATAATCTTCAATTATTCTGTGGAATTAAAAAAAAAAATTCTTTGGCCTGGGTACGGTGGCTTACGCCTGTAATCCCAGCACTTTGAGAGGCCGAGACGGGGGGATCATGAGGTCAGGAGATGGAGCCCATCCTGGCTAACATGGTGAAACTTCGTCTCTACTAAAAATACAAAAAATTAGCCAGGCGTCGTGGCATGCACCTGTAGGCCCAGCAACTTGGGAGGCTGAGGCAGGAGAATTGCTTGAACCCGGGAGGCAGAGGTTGCAGTGAGCCGAGATCATGCCATTGCACTCCAACCTGGGCAACAGAGCAGGACTCCTTCTCAAAAAACAAGCAAACAAACAACAACAAATTCTTTGGCCGGGCGCAGTGGCTCACGTCTATGATTCTGCACTTTGGGAGGCCAAGGTGGGTGGATCACCTGAGGTCAGAAGTTCAAGACCACCCTGGCCAACGTGGTAAACCCCATCTCTACTAAAAACACACACACGAAAATAGCTGGACGTGGTAGTGTGCGTCTGTAATCCAGTTATTCAGGAAGCTGAGGCAGGAGAATAGCTTGAACCCTGGAATCTGGAGGTTGCAGTGAGCCGAGATCACACTGCTGTACTTTAGCCTGGGCGTCAAGAGCGAAACTATGTCTCAAAATAAACTATTTTAGAGATGGGGTGTTCCTGTGTTGCCCAGACTGCACTCCTACTCCTTGCACTCAGGCAGTCCTCCCCACTCTGCTTCAGGCGTAGCTGGGATTACAGGTGTGAGCTGCCCTCACTCAGTTTCTGGCTATTTTGTTTTGTAAAGTCCTCTGAGCATCTCACGCTGGTTCTCTGTGTCTTTCTTCTCTAATCGACTCTTCTCCAGCCACCTCTCTAGCCATCACCCTGTGCCTTTTTGTTCCTGTTCTCCTGAGGGTGTTATCTTTCGCTTTATTTCCTCATTTAGGTAGAGCAATTTCTCAAGTAATATCCCAAGAGACTAATTACTTAAGACATTTCTGGCCGGGCGCAGTGGCTCATGCTTATAATCCCAGCACTTTGGGAGGCCGAGGCAGATGGATTACCTGAGGTCAGGTTTTTAGTCTGTTGCTTTTGGAATACCCCCTTACTTCGCCTTTTTGCATTGTGTCTGTATCATATCTTCATTTTTCCCCCCATTCAAGACCAGTCTGGCCAACAGGAGTTCAAGACCAGTCTGGCCAACATGGTGAAGGCTCGTATCTACTAAAATTACAAAAAATTAGTCAGGCGTGGTGGCAGGCGCTTGCTAATCTATCTACTGGGGAGGGTGAGGCAGGAGAATCGCTTGAAACTGGGAGGTGGAGGTTGCATTGAGCCAAGATCTCACCATTGCACTACAGCCTGGGCAACAGAGCAAGACTCCATCTCAAAAAAAAAAAAAGTTTCCTAAGAAAGACGTGGGCAGTCAACCCTCTGAGTCCCAGCATGTTATTCTCATCTCACCGTGGAATGGTTGGTTGGTTGGGTGTAGTTTTCTGGTTTGGGAATTACAGGTTGAGTATCCCTAATCTGAAAATCCGAAATCTGAAACTTTTTTTTTTTTTTTTTTTTTTGGAGACAGAATCCCACTCTGCCACCCAGGCTGTAGTGCAGTGGCACGATCACAGCTCACTGCAGCCCTGACCTATGGACTCAAGCAGTCCTCCCTCCCGCCTCAGCCTCCCAAGTAGCTGAGACTACTGGCCTGCCACCATGCCCAGCTAACTTTTATATTTTTTGTGGAGATGGGATTTCACCATGTTGCCCAGGTTGATCTTGAACTCTTGGACTTAAAATCTGCCCGCCTCAGCCTCCCATAATGCTGCGATTACAGGCGTGAGCCACCATGCCAGGTTCAAGATCCGAAACTTTTTGAGTGCTGACGTGATGCTCAAAAAATGCTCATTGAAGCCTTTTGGATTTTGGATTTTGGGTTAGGGATGCTAAACCAGTAGAATATTCCAAAGTCTGAAAAATCCTGAATCCAGAACTCTCTGCTCCAAAATGTTTTGGGAGCATACTACCACTTAGAGCTATGAAGGTGTTGTGTTAGTATCTTCTGGAAAATCTGATGCCATTCAGTCCTCATCTCATTACATGTGACCTGTTTTTTTCTCTGGAAACATTTAGGAAGGTTTTAGGACGTTTGCTTTATGACATCATGGGGTTTTTTTTTTTTTTTTTTTTTTTTTTTTTTTAACTGCTGTTCACTGAAAGTTTCCCTCTATTTCTTTGACAGTTTACTTCCATCTGTTTATTTCTTTTTTTTTTTTTTTTCCTTTCTGGGATGTTCACTTCATTTCTCTCTCTCTCTCTTTTTTTTTTTTTTTTGTACTTTAAGTTCTGGGGTACATGTGCACATCTTTCAGGATTGCTGCATAGGTGCACACATGCCATGGTGATTTGCTGTCTCCATCCTCCCGTCACCTACATCAGGCATTTCTCCCAGTGTTATCCCCCCAACCTCACCACCTCCCGCTATCCCTCCCTTACTCCCCCCCCCCAACAGACCCCAGTGTGTGACGTTCTCCTCTCTGTGCTCATGTGTTCTCACTGTTCAACACCCGACTTTGAGCGAGAACATGCAGTGTTTGGTTTTCTGTTCTTGTGTCAGTTTGCTGAGAATGATGGTTTTCAGATCCATCCACGTCCCTGCAAAGGACATGAACTCATCCTTTTTTCTGGCTGCGTAGTATTCCATGTTGTATATGTGCCACATTTTTTTTTGTCCAGTCTATCATTGATGGGCATTTGGGTTGGTTCCAGGTCTTTGCTATTGTAAACAGTGCTGCAGTGAACATACTTGTGCATGTGTCTTTATAATAGAACAATTTATAATCCTTTGTATATATACCCAGCAATGAGATTGCTGGGTCAAATGGAATTTCTATTTCTAGATCCTTTAGGAATCGCCACACTGTCTTCCACAATGGTTGAACTAATTTACACTCCCACCAACAGTGTGAAAGTGTTTCTATTTCTCCACATCCTCTCCAGCATCTGTTGTCTCCAGATTTTTTAATGATCGCCATTCTAACTGGCATGAGATGGTATTTCACTGTGGTTTTGATTTGCATTTCTCTAATGACCAGAGATGATGAGCATTTTTTCATGTTTGTTGTCCTCCTAAGTGTCTTGTTTTGAAAAGTGTCTGTTTATATCGTTCGCCCACTTTTGAATGTTTTTTTTTTTTCCTTGTAAATCTGCTTTAGTTCTTTGTAGATTCTGAATATTAGCCCCTTGTCAGATGGGTGGATTGCAAAAGGTTTTTCCCATTCTGTAGGTTGCCAGTTCACTCTTAATGATTGTTTCTTTTGCAATGCAGAAACTCTTAAGTTTAATTAGATCCCATTTGTCTATTTTGGCTTTTGTTGCCATTGCTTTTGGTATTTTAGTTGTGAAGTCTTTGCCTATGCCTATGTACTGAATGGTTTTGCCTAGGTTTTCTTCTAGGGTTTTTATGGTGTTAGGTCTTATGTTTAAATCTTTAATCTGGGCCTGGTGCAGTGGCTCACGCCTGTAATCCCAGCACTTTGGGAGGCCAAGGCGGGTGGATCATGAGGTCAAGAAATCGAGACCATCCTGGTCAATGTGGTGAAACCCTGTCTCTACTAAAAATACAAAAAATTAGCCGGGCATGGTGGCACATTCCTGTAATCCCAGCTACTCAGGAGGCTGAGGCAGGAGAATTGCCTGAACCCAGGAGGCGGAGGTTGCGGTGAACCGAGATCGCGCCATTGCACTCCAGCCTGGGTAACAAGAGCGAAACTCCATCTCAAAAAAAAAAAAAAAAAAAAAAAAAAAAGAAAGAAAGAAAATCTTTAATCCATCTGGAGTTAATTTTAATGTAAGGTGTAAGGAAGGGGTCCAGTTTCTACTTTCTGCACTTGGCTAGCCAGTTTTCCCGATACCATTTATTAAACGGAATCCTTTCCCCATTGCTTCTTTTTGTCAGGTTTGTCAAAGATCAGATGGTTGTAGATGTGTGTCATTACTTCGGAGGCCTTTGTTCTGTTCCATTGGTCTATATCTCTGTTTTGGTACCAGTACCATGCTGTTTTGATTACCGTAGCCTTGTAGTATAGTTTGAAGTCAGGTAGTGTGATGCCTCCAGCTTTGTTCTTTTTGCTTAGGATTGTCTTGGCTACGTGGGCTCTCTTTTGGTTCCGTATGAAGTTTAAAGAGGTTTTTTCCAGTTCTGTGAAGAAGATCAGTGGTAGCTTGATTGGGATAGCATTGAATCTATAAATTACTTTGAGCAGTATGACCATTTTCACAATATTGATTCTTCCTAACCAGGAGCATGGAATGTTTTTCCATCTGTTTGTGTCCTCTCCTATTTCCTTGAGCAGTGGTTTGTAGTTTTCCTTGAAGAGGTCCTTCACATCCTTTGTTAGTTGTATTCCTAGGTATTTTATTCTCCTTGTAGCAGTTGTGAATGGGAGTTTGCTCATTATTTGGCTCTTTGTTTGTCTGTTAATTGGTATATAGGAATGCTTGTGATTCCTGCACATTGATTTTGTATCCTGAGACTGCTGGAGTTGCTTATTAGCTTAAGGAGATTTTGGACTGAGACAATGGGGTCTTCTAAATATACAGTCATGTTGTCTGCAAATAGAGACAACTTTACTTCCTCTTTTCCTAATTGAATACGCTTTGTTTCTTTTTCTTGCCTGATTACTCTGCTAGAACTTCCAAAATTATATTGAATAGGAGTGGTGAGAGAGGGCATCCTTATCTAGTGCCAGTTTTCAAGTTTCCTTCTATTTCTTTGACAGTTTCCTTCCATCTGGTTATTTCCTCTTCCCCCCGCCCCTCTTTCTGGGATGCTCATTTTATTTCTTCCTTTTTTTTTTTTTTTTAAACTGAGTTTCACTCTGTCACCTAGGCTGGTGCCCTCTTGGCTTACTGCAACCTCTGCCTCCTGGGTGCAAGTGATTCTTGTGCCTCAGCCTCCTGAGTGGCTGGGGTTACAGGTATGCACCACCACGGCCAGCTAATTTTTTGTATTTTTAGTAGGGAAGTTGTCCAGGCTGTCCTTGAACTCCTGGTGTCAAGTGATCCTCCCACCTCAGCCTCCCAGAGTGCCTGGGATTTCAGGTGTGACCTGTGGTACCTGGCTGTAATTTTTCCTTTTAGTAGCTTCTTATTTTTATTTGTTGGATATATTTCCTTGAATCTGAGGGCATTGACTCCTAGTTTTTACTTGTTATTTTCTTTTTCTCAATCTCTCTTGTCTCTAAATTATTTGTTTCCTCAATCTCTTTCCTCCCGGTGGGAGTTCCTTAGCATTCTGTGACTGGAGGGTGGGTTCTGCTAATCCACAGGCCTGGGGACTCATGTGATTTCCTAATGAATAAAGCTTTCCTTGGGGGTCTGGTTTCCACGCTACACTTCAGCTTTCCCCAGATAGTCAGCTTCTTGAGACAGGAACCGGCTGGATTTCCCTAGAAGGAAACCTGAAACTTCCTGGGCCGGGGGTTGGGGTGGGTTGGGGGTGGAGATGGGCGGGAGGGAGAGATCTCCTGTTCCCAACACAGCCTTTCAGTGTGCCCCCCACCCCCCCTTTTGTTTTTTTAATAACTGCTTTATGGAGATGTAATTTACACATCATAAAATTCATTCTTTTAATGTGTACAGTTAGCATTTTCAGTATATTCATGTAGTTGTGCGGCTATGACCACTGATTTTCCATCACTGCTGTCTAATTCCAGAACATGGCTGTCACCCCAGGGAGAATCCCAGTCCCCACAGTGTCAGTCACTGCCCCCTCCCCATGCTTCTGTTCCCTCCCGCATTCTTCTAGTCCCTCCTCCAGCTTTCAGCCTCACTCCTGCCCTCCGCTGAGCCAGTCCATGGTCTTCAGCCTTCTGGCACCAGTGGCCGTCCCCGCCCCGCGGTGCCCCCGTGGCAGACTCTGAACCGGTTGCTTCCTCGTCCTGCCCCTTGCCCAGTTCGTCCTTGTCCAGCTTCTGCCTTCCAGAAACTTGCAGGCAGCTCAAATCTCCTCCCTCCCGCCTTCACTTTCACAGCCTTATTCCTGTCCTCTTGATTGCTGTTTGCTCTCAAGCAGGAGAGTGGGCCAGCGCGTCTCCCTGGTCTTCACGGTCTCCCTGGCTGGACTGAAGCCTGTCCCTGGTGCTCAGCCATCCCTCTTGGTGCTGTCGGGGATAGAAGTTCTCTAGGCTCGGAGTACCTGTCACAGAACAGGATTCCTTCCTTGAAGGGCTGGGGATCATGAGATAAGATGTTACAGTAGATTTGGAAAGCATGTGACCTGGAAGTCAGAGGCCAAGGGACATGGGGTCTGTTTCTAGTAGGAGGCGGCCCTGCTGTGGGCCTTTGTGGCTGGGTGGAATTTAGACTATGGGTAGGAGGAGAGAAGATGGGACACGAGGAGTCAGAGCAAACCCCAGGTCACTGCCCTTGCCTGTGCCTGGCCCCATGCTGCACTTGATTGATCGATTGATTGATTGGAGTCTTGCTCTCTTACCTAGGCTGGAGTGTAGTGGTATGATCTCGGCTCACTGCAACCTTGGCCTCTCAGGTTCAAGCGATTCTCCTGCCTCAGCTTCCCGAGTAGCTGGGACTACAGGTGTATATCACCATACACAGTTAATTTTTGTATTTTTATTAGATAGGGGTTCATCATGTTTGCCAGGCTGGTCTCAAACTCCTGGCCTCAAGTGATCTGCCTGCCTCGGCCTCCCAAAGTGCTGGGATTACAGGCGTGAGCCACCGCGCCTGGACCCACACTGTACTTTAGACTAGCTTGGCAGTATTTGATGGATATGAAATGCTTCCAAAACGAAGTGTTAATTACCATTCCAGGCCTTGGCGGTGTCACACTCAGTGAGATGGAGCTTATGGTCTAGAGGTGGGGATGAAGGGAGACGGGCAGAGTGAGCACCAGAGCCCTGCGGTTGAGGGGTACAGGACACACACCGGGGAGTCTATGGGAGAGAACTGTGACCTGGTGGGGTGGGGAGCTCAGAGCAGGGCTGCCAGAGAAAGTGATCTGTGGATCCGAGAGGCTCAGTGTGGCTGAATCTGGGGCTGGGCTGCACAGAGCTGAGGCGGAAGGTGCCTTGCAGGTTGTATAGGACAGTGGGGAGCCTTCCCTCGGCAGGCACTGTGGGATTTCCAGTCAGAGGATTGATCGTTCCCACTGCAGAATATGCCTGGGAAGGAGCCTGAGACCAGATGAGAAAGGCATCGCGCTGGGGCAGGGCTGAATTCCAGAGGCGCTTTTGGTTGGCCTTGATAGCAGTTGGCCACAGGAGAGCCTCAGGAGAGGAGTCCAGTGGGCTGGGGTCTAGGGCCCGTGGTGGGCAGCTGGGTCCTGAGTGGTGGATTGCTCGGGGGAGGGCAGGTTTAGGAGGGCCGGGGGGGTTGGTGTAGGGTGGGCCTCATCATTGGAGGTCCCCTGTCCAGCATCCTGGCAGGATGTCAGAGGAGCAGGAGGGAGACTGGAATGAAGAGTGGGGCCCAGGTGCCCGGGCCCACCTCCCTCATGCTGCAGGTGCTCCCATTGGAGCCAGAGTGGCCCTGCAGGCGAGGCTGCTCCTCACCTCAGGGCAAGCTGTGATTCAAGGGTGATGATGGCTCCCCCTGGAGTAAGCACTAAAGGCTAGGGGCATCTTCTTGGCCTGTGATCACCCCAGGCTCTGACTCTGTCTGACACAGACAGTCGTGGAGTGAATGAGTAAATGAATGGGTGTTGTGTTGTCTCTACTGCTGTTTGGTAGCAGTGATGATTTGTGTGCAGACCCTGATGTCAGGTGGTGGTGTTCAGAGCTCCCAGCAGGGCAGCTGGGGATACTGTTTGCTGGCCTCTGGGGAGGCCGTGCCCTCGGTCCAGTTGAGCAAGCCTTGCACAGCCGCAATGTATAGGCTGGGTCCTGGGCAAGGCCGTCCAGTCAGCCCTCCCTTCAAGGGCCCCAGGTCATCACTCCAAAACCTACCCTACTGATAGATGATGTTTGCATAGATACGTGAGATACACTAAGAAGATGTTTGAGAGTCTTCAGGGTTTGAGAGGCTTATTTTTTTTTTTTTTTAAAGAAAAATCTTGGCCAGGTACAATGGGCTGTGATCCCAGCACTTTGGGAGGCAAAGGTAGGTGGATCCCTTGAGCTCAGGAGACCAGGCAGGGCAACATGGTACAACCCCACCTATACAGAGTGTCAGAAATTCGCCAGGCATGGTGGTGCATGCCCGTAGTCCCAACTACTTGAGAGGCTGAGGTGAGAAGATTGCTTATTCCTGGGAGGTTGAGGCTACAGTGAGCTGTGATCACACCACTACACCTCAACCTGGGCAGCAGAGCGAAACTCTGTCTCAAATCGAAAAAGAAAAATCTTTTGGTTTAAATTTTAAAAATCATGTTTCATTATGTTCCTTTAACTGTTTTCTAGCAATTCCTTTTTTTTTTTTTTTTTTTTTGAGACGGAGTTTCACTCTTGTTACCCAGGCTGGAGTGCAATGGCGTGATCTTGACTCACCGCAACCTCCGCCTCCTGGGTTCAGGCAATTCTCCTGCCTCAGCCTCCTGGGTAGCTGGGATTACAGGCACGCACCACCATGCCCAGCTAATTTTTTGTATTTTTTTAGTAGAGACAGGGTTTCACCATGTTCACCAGGATGGTCTCGATCTCTTGACCTCGTGATCCACCCGTCTCGGCCTCCCAAAGTACTGGGTTTACAGGCTTGAGCCACCGCGCCCGGCTCCTTTTTTTTGAGATAGGGTCTCACTTTGTCACCCAGGCTGGAGTGCAGTGGCACGATGTACCTCCTGGGATCAAATGATCCTCCTACCTCAGCCTCCCGAGTAGCCCCTGTGATTATAGGTGCACACCACCACACCTGGCTAATTTCTTATAGAGACAGCGCCTTGCTGTGTTGCCCTGGGTTCTAGTGATTCTCCGACCTCAGCTTCCCAGAGTGCTGGGATTATAGGCATGAGGCATCCTGTGTGCCTGATCTTTTATTTTTTATTTTTTCATTTTTTATAAGAGGGAGTCTCGCTCTGTTGCCCAGGCTGGAGGGCAGTGGTTTGATCTTGGCTCACTGCAACCTCTGCCTGCTGGGTTCAAGTGATTCTCTCATCTCAGCCTCCTGAGTAGCTGGGATTACAGGCACCTGCCACCGCACCTAACTAATTTTTGTATTTTTAGTAGAGATGGGGTTTCACCATGTTGGCCAGGCTGGTATCAAACTTCTGACCTCAAGTGATCTGCCTGCTTCAGCCTCCTAAAGTGCTGGGATTACAGGCGTGAGCTCTTGTGCCTGCCTTTTTTTTTTTTTTTTTTTTAAATCTCTGGGGTCAGTGGAGTTTTGTTCATGTCACTTGGGAATGCTCTTATTAGACACTAAACTAGAACCCAGGAGGAGGGTCCCAGTCGTCTGGGGCTCCCCCCTCTCACAGTGCATGTATCTGTGGCGCAGTGGGTGCTCAGCCCCCGTGCTGGAGGTGGTGACAGTGGAGTGTGTGGTCCTCACGCCTCACCCATGTCACACTAACTGCCATTGACCTGAGTTGGGTGAACCTGTGCAGCCTTCTCTGGCCTTAGCCTCCTCATCCTCTGTGGGAACAAGTGCCCTGATGACGGGGTAATGCCTCTTTGCTGACCATGCCTGTGGCCAGGTCACCTTTCTCCTCCTCTTCCCTGCTGTTTTATTCCTAAGATCCCTTTGCCACAGAAGTCAAGCCTATCAGGGGGCCTCAACCTCCTGAAAAGCTACCCCCTGAGAGGCCAGCCAAGCCCCTGCAAGGAGGTGGTCGGGTTGTGGGGTGCGCTGCTGCCGCTAGTGGCTGGGCCTGGAATGGGCAGGAGGCTGATGTGTGTGTTTCTTCCTTTTTTTTTTTTTTTTTTTTCCTTAGTGTGCAAGGAGCCCCCCTACAAAGTGGAGGAGTCGGGGTATGCTGGCTTCATCATGCCCATCGAGGTGCACTTCAAAAACAAGGTAGGATCCCTGAGGGGCAGCAAGCAGGTCACCTCTGTGTGGGCACCCCTGCCCCGGGTGCCACGGCAGTTCCCAGCACAGGCAGGAGAGCTGGCCGCTCCCCGTGCGCAGGCTCCAGTGAGTGCTGTGGGGAGTGCTGGTCACCATCTCCATTCCTGGGGACATTGGGGGCCGGAACGTGGGTGGATTCGTGACAGCAGGTGGACCTGCCCCTTGGTCCACTTCTCTAAGGGGTTGCCGGGCCACATCCTGTCCAGTTGCCTAGAAAATGTGCCAGCAGTGACATCCCATCAGGTCCAGCTTCCCTGACGGTCCTAGAGGGTTAATAGCCTGGCCCGGTGTAGCGACTGAGATTGGGAAATAGCTTAAATACCTGATGATGGTCCGATTACGGCGCGTGTTCTGGGCGGAATCTGTGACAACCTTCAAAATTCACAAAGGGAGCTGCATATATGATACTTAAAGGAAAAAGGAGTTGTCTATATCCAGAAAGGTTAGCACAGGTCATCTGGATAGTAGGAGTGCAGGGGTCTCTTTCGCCAGGCTGCAGTGCAGTGGCGCGTTCCCAGCTCACCGCAACTTCCGTTTTCCAGTTTCAAGCAATTTTCCTGCCTTAGCCTCCCGAGTAGCTGGGACTACAGGCATGCACCACCATGCCCGGCTAAGTTTTTGCATTTTTAGTAGAGATGGGGTTTCATCATGTTGGCAGGATGGTCTCCATTTATTGACATCATGATCTGCCCACCTCGGCCTCCCAAAGTGCTGGGATTACAGGCGTGAGCCACTGCGCCCGGCTGGTTTTGTTTTTGTTTTCTTTCATCTGTAGTTTCTCACTTTTTTTGGGTGGGAGAGTGTGGGGGTTGGGAGCTAGCGATGAAAACAACTCACTTTTCTTTTTCTTGAGACAGAGTCTCATACTGTCGCCGGGGCTGGAGTATAGTGGCATGATCTTGGCTCACTGCAACCTCCGCCTCCTGGGTTCAAGCAGTTCTCCTGCCTCAGCCTTCCGAGTAGCTGGGATTACAGGCAGGCGTGCTACCACACCCAGCTTATTTTTTGTATATTTAATAGAGATGGGGTTTCACTATGTTGGCCAGGCTGGTCTCAAACTCCTGATCTTGTGATCTGCCCGCCTCAGCCTCCCCAAGTGCTGGGATTACAGGGGTGAGCCACTGCACCCGGCCCAATTAAAACAACTCAGAGCCTGCCCCTGCCCCTCCTCCCAGGTGTCACCACAGGGCCAGCAGTGACATTTCCTGGCTTATGGCTTGGCCACAGCCAGCTGCTTTCCCCCAGGTGCAGCTGGACAGGCGTGGAGATGGCGCTGGGGAAGGAAGTGTTCCTGGGACGCCTGCGGGTGCTGCCCTGCTTTGTTACTGAGTCCCTGGATTATACCTGGCCATGCCGGGCCACATGGCTGGAGTTCCACTTTTCCACAAACCCCCTGGCACTGAGGGCCTTTAGAAGAGGCTTTTGGCGTGCTGCCCTCTTAGCAGCTGGCGACATTTCAACCCGTGCAGCTTGGCTGATTTCAGATGCAAGGCCTTCCAGCGTCCAGTTCATTGAAACCTTGGTCATTCTGAGGCTCTTTTGGAATTGAGGCCCCACTGGGAGCAGAGGCGAAACTGCCTGCAAGGGGCCTCCCGAGGCGTGTGTTGTCTGGGCCCTTGGGCCTGTGGGGCCACCCCTCTGCCAGGTGTGTGATGGGGCTCCCCAGCCTCCCCGAGCTCCATTGGGTGAGCATGTGGAAGGGGAATGAGAACAGCAGCCCCCTCTCGGGGCGTTCAAGGGGATTGCTCGAGCCCATCTGTGGGAGGTGTCCACAGCCCAGGCACTGGTATTCTACGGGGTGGGGTGTGGTGCCACAGTCTGTGTGGGCAGTTTAAACCCGCTTCTGGCGTGGCTTAGATTAAGATTGAGGTTCAGAAGCAGTTTGGGCCAGCAAGGCTTTTTTGTTTGTTTGTTTTTAGGGACAGGGTCTGGCTCTGTTGCCCAGGCTGGAGTACAGTGGTGCAATCATAGCTCACTGTATCCTCAACCTCCCAAGCTCAAGAGATCCTCCCACCTCAGCCTCCTGAGTAGCTGGGACTACAGGCGTGTGCTACTGTGCTCAAGCTCCGTGCGGTTTTCTGTTCCCAGACACCTGTCTGATCCCTGACATGGCCTTCAGCCACGTGGGCACTGGCAGCGTCCATTCTGCCTCCCAGGACCCCCCAGGCAAGGGGCTGCCGGGGCTCCGGCTGCTGCCTGGCTCCACGGTGGCCTGCCTATGGATTTGGAGGCAGGTGGGGCGGGGTCTGGCCGGTGCCGTTTGCTGCTTTTTATTCTTGCCCAGGACAGGCAACTTCAGGCAAGATACAGGCTCGCTGCTCCCAAGTATGGCAGTAACCCACCCTGTGTCGTGCCACTCTGCCCAATGCAGCAGGAGCCCCAAGTGGCTGCTGCTCAGGTGTCCCCAAGTGCTGTGTCCTCGGCACTCAGCTAAGTCTGAAATGCAGACTCCAGGGCTGTTTCTGTCCTGGGTTCCTGGGGCTCCACCCTTGCATCCTGCCCCTGGTAGAGAAAGGGAGCAGGGGGCCCTTTGGCCTTAGGATTGTTGCTGCTGGGCCCAGCATCCTCCCTTGTGTGGGGGTGTCGGGAAGGCGAGAGCCCTTTCTGAATCCCTGCCTGCTCTTTCAGGATCCTGGGGGCTTCATTTGGGGTATGGGGGCGTGTGGTTGTATGAGTGGCCTGGGACCCCATGTTCCTCTAGAGCACCTGTTGCCTGGTTCCTCTGAAAGGCCCCAAGCATGATGCCACCTCCCTCAGTGTCCTTGAGTGTGTACTTCCAGGAATCCTTGGTAACATTGTTGGGTCAAGGTGTTTTCTTTCAGTCTGGTTTATTGAGGTGTAAGTTACATAGAGTAACATTCTCCCATTTTAGATGTGGCAGGTTTTTCAAATCTCAGCATGTGCTTTCATGGAGCCCTTTCGGAGGATGGCCAGTTTCTCTCTCCCTCTTTTCTTTCTTTCTTTTTTCTTTTTTTTTCTTTTTCTTTTTTTTTTTTTTTTTTTTTTTTTTTTTTTGCTTGCTTGTTTTAAGTCATGCTCCTTGGTGTTTATTTGTCTGCATAATTCCTGCGGAGGCTGCGTGGCTAGGACCCGAGTTCCACCATAAGCCTGTGCTGAGAATTGCAGTGCTCCCTCTCTCTCAGGACAAAGCCCGGCCGCTTCTGTGTGCTCTGCGCCCCGTTCCCTGGGAACCCTCTCTTCCTGGGGTGGTTGGAGAGGGTACTGCACTGAGAGTACCAGGAGGTGAGGCTCCATGGCAAGGTCCGGGGGTGCAGATCCTCCTCACAGCGGCAGTGGCCTGTGTGCCGTCTATAGACGGAGGAGAGGAGATCTGGATCCTGATTCACGTGGTCAAAGCCCAGAAGTTGGCAGAGCTGGGATTGGAACCAGCTCTGTGTAAACACACACCTGTTGCCCAAGTACGTGAGAGAGGCATGACCTACAGTGACAGCGCCTGATGAGTTTCGGTGCCAGGGATGGGAGTGCTTCATGGCTGCAAGATTCAGAACACAATTTGGGACAGGGTCAAAGTGCATGGGTTTGTTGGCAGTTTTTCTACCTGGTCTAGCCAGGGTTCTCGTTTGGTGGTTAGCTACGGCTTACTCCTTGGTGGGAGCTCAGGCTAGTGGAATAAGGGTATGAACAGAGGTCAGGGATGGGATGGGTTTGGGGAGGCAGTGGTGACCAGGTAGGGAGAGAGCCGCGGAGAGCACAGGTTGGAGGTGGACACGTCAGGCTTCAGTCTCAGAGACTGACTGTCTGGTACTCTCAGTGCAGTGCCCTCTTCAACCACCCCAGGAAGGGCGGATTCCCAGGGAACGGGGCGCAGAGCACACGGAAGCAGCCGGGCTTTGTCCTGAGAGAGAGGGAGTGCTGCAATTCTCAGCACAGGCTTATGGCGGCATCACCGTTCGGTGTTGAGATGCTGTTGGCTCCTTCCAGTTAATCTGGGCAAGAAAGTGCAGTGGAGAAAGGGAGCCTCAGACCTCTGAGGGCCCACAGGAGGTTGAGGGTCCTGTGATGAAAAAGGTGTTGTTTGACTTCTCCAGTGAGTGGAGTGGCTCTAAGACTGGGGCAGAAAAGGTGCTTTCTCAGACAGATCTATTCTTGTCTAAGTGTGAGGGTTTCTCGGCGAGTGCACTTGACCTTGGATATGGTATCACCTGTAAAATGAAGGAATTGTGCTTTATGCGTGTTAGGCACTAGAACTTAACTGAGGGCACATTTTGTTTGACCTGTTTGTAGGTTGGTCTTTTACTGATAAGTCGTTTTGTTCTCTCAAGGAAAAATAATGCGAAGGGCTTTATCTGGTTGCAAAGTAATACACATGTGTGTTGTGAAGAAGTTTTTCCAAAGCAAGAGAACAGGGTTGCCTTACTTGACATTGCTGTTCTGGGAGTGTCTGCAAATGACTGAAAGCCAGCAGTACTGGTTTGGGGTTTGCAAATGAGCTTCAGTAAGGAGGTAAATTCAAAAGTATGGAATCTACAAAGAATAACACACAGCTGTACCTTACTGTGTTTATCTGTTCGTCTGTGGGCTGTTTGGGCTATTTCTACACATTGGCTATGGGGAATAGTGCTGCTGTAAATGCGCGCATGCACGTGTGCATGCGTGTGTGTGTGTGTGTGTGTGTGTGTGTGTGTGTGTGTACTTGTTTGATCACCCGTTTTCAGTTCCTCTGGGTGTATACACCTAGGAATGGAATTGCAGGCTCATACATTAATTCGATGTTTGGCTTTCTGAGGAACTGCCCAGCAGTTTCGTTGTGGCTGTACTATGTCATAGCTCCACCAGCAATGTGTGAGGGTTCCTGTTTCTCCAGATTCTCTGCAGTGCTTGTTTTTCTGCTTCTTAAAAATTAATAGCCATCCTTGTGGGTGTGGAGCAGTAACTTGAGGTTTTTATTTGCATTTCCTTGATGACCCGTGATGTTTCACATCTTTTCACGTGCTTGCTGGCTGCATGTATCTCTTCCTTGGGAAGTATCTAGATATATCCATTGCCCATTTTTGTTTTTTATTTCCGAGGGAATCCCGCTCTGTCGCCGAGCCTGGAATGTGGTGGTGCCATCTCAGCTCACTACAGCCTCTGCCTCCTGGGTTCAAGCGATTCTCCTCCCTCAGTCTCCCAAGTAGCTGGGATTATAGGCTCCCGCTACCATGCCCGCTAATTTTTGTATTTTTAGTACAAATGGGGTTTTGCCATGTTGACCAGGCTGGTCTTGAACTCCTGACCTCAAGTGATCCACCTGCATCGGCCTCCCAAAGTGCTGGGATTACAGGCATGAGTCACCATGCCCAGCCCATTGCCCATTTTTGAATTGGGTTGTTTTTTTGTTGTTGTGTTATAGAAGTTGTTTATATATTTTGGATATTAAACTCTAACAGAGTGTGTGATTTCAAATATCTTACCCCTTCTGTAGGTTTTATTGTAACCCTGACTTCCTAGGCTCAAGTAGTCCTCCCACCCCAGCCTCCCAAGTAGCTGGGATTTACAGACGTGAGCTGCCGCCCCCAACCATGATATTGTCCCTTGCTGCATGAACGTTTTACATGCTTATGAAGTTCTTTCTGTTTCTCTGTTTTCTCTTTGTTGCTCACACCTTTGGTGTCAGATCTGTGACTCCATTGCCAAATCTGAGGTCATAAAGATTTGCCCATGTTTATTTACACCAGTTGCATAGTTTTTGTCCTGATACTCAGATAGTCGACCCATTTTTGAGTGAACTTTCACGTATGAAGCAAGGCAGAGTCTCACAGTATTTGCATTTGGTTTTCCAGGTGTCCCAGCACTGTTCATTGAAGAGACTGTTCTTTTGCCATCAAGTGGTCTTTTAGCCTTGTTGAAAATCAGTTGGTCATAGATTTTGGGTTTACAACTGGACTCTGAGTTCTCTTTGATTGGTCTGTCTGTGCGTATGCTGGTGCCATACTGCTTTGATTACCGTAGTTGTAAAGGAAGGGTTTTGTTTTTGACAGTCTTCCTCTGTCACCCAGCCTGGAGTGCAGTGGTGTGATCATGGCTCACTGTAGCTTTGACCTCTTGGACTCAGGCTATCCTCCCACCTCAGCCTCCCAGGTAGCTGGGACCACAGGCATGCACCACCACATCCAGCTAATTTTATTTTTGTAGAGATGGGGTCCCATTGTGTTGCCTAGGCTGGTCTTGTTTTTATTTTTATTTTTTTTGAGATGTAATTTCGGTCTTGTCTAGGCTGGAGTGGAGTGGCAAGATCCCGGCTCACTGCAATCTCTAGTTCCCGGGTTCAAGTGTTTCTCCTGCCTCCGCCTCTCTAGTAGCTGGGATTACAGGTGCCCACGACCATGCCCGGCTCATTTTTTTATTTTCGGTAGAGACAGGGTTTCACCATGTTGGCCAGGCTGGTCTCAAACTGACCTCAGGTGATCACCCACCTCTGCCTCCCAAAGTGCTAGGATTACAGGCGTGAGGCACCAGGCCCAGCCTTGCAGAAAGTTTTGGAATTGGGGTGTGTGAATCCTCTGATGCTGTGTTTTGTTTTTCCCTCTTCAGGATGACTGGTTATTCTGTGCTCCTTGTCATTCCTTATGAACTTGAGGTTTGGCTTTTCCATTTTTGCAAAAAATTCTGTTGGCATTTTGATAGGTATTCTATTAAATCTAGTCATTTTTGAAATATCTTAGCAATATTAAGTCTTCAATCCATGAACAAGGAATGTCTTTTCACTTAATTAAATCTTTTTTAGTTTCTTTCAGCAATGTTTTACGGTTTTCAGTATACATAAGTCTTTTTTTTTTTTTTTTTTTTTTTTTTTTTGTGTGTGAGACGGAGTTTCGCTCTTGTTACCCAGGCTGGAGTGCAATGGCGCGATCTCAGCTCACCGCAACCTCCGCCTCCTGGGTTCAGGCAATTCTCCTGCCTCAGCCTCCTGAGTAGATGGGATTACAGGCACGCACCACCATGCCCAGCTAATTTTTTGAGTATACATAAGTCTTTTACCTGCGTGCTTACATTTATTCCTAGGTTTTTTTTGGCTTCTTTTTTTTTAGACAGAGTCTCCCTCTGTCACTCAGGCCAGAGTGCAGTGGCTCAGTCTCGGCTCACTGCAACCTCTGCCTCCCCAGTTCAAGTGATTCTTGTGCCTCAGCTTCCTGAGTTACTGGAATTACAGGCACGTGCCACCACGCCCGGCTAATTTTTGTATTTTTTGGTAGAGATGGGGTTTCGCCATGTTGGCTATGCTGGTTTCAAATTCCTGATCTTAAGTGATCCGCCTGCCTTGGCCTCCCAAAGTGCTGAGATTACAGGTATGAGCCACCATGCCTGACCTTATTCCTACATGTTTTATTCTTTGGAATGCTGTTGTACATGGAATTATTTTCCAAATTCCCTTTTTGGATTGTGCATTGCAGGTGTGTAGAAGCACAGCTGATTTTGTTTTTTGTTTTTCCTGTAGACCTCCTCTGTGGACAGCACAAGCGATTTTTGTCTATTGATCTTGTATCCTGCAGCTTTCCTGAATTTATTATGAGTAGCTTTAGTAGGTTTTTCTGTGGCTTCTTTATATAGAATCATGTCATCTGCAAGTAGAGGTCGTTTGACTTCTTTCTTCCCAGTTTGGATGTCCTTCGTCAAAGTATTTTTCTGGCTTTACTGCTCTGGCTAGAACCTCTAGCTCAGTGTTGACTAGCAGTGAGGAGGGTGTGCAGCCAGAAAGTGTTTCTAGCCTTTTTCCATTGAGTGTGATGTCAGGTGTGAGCTTTTTGTAAATGCCCTTTATCAGGTTGAGGAAATTCCCTTCCAGAAGAAGGAAAAACCTGTTTTCTCCAACTCACAACATTTCTGACACCAAATGTGTGGGTTTCCCGCCCACTACAGTTCTCCAGGTCTCCCAGGACACCACTGGGTGTCCTGCAATTTAGTTATGTTATCCCCGCCCTGGAGTTAGCGCAGACTCCCAGGTCGAGAACCCAGTTTCACAGGACTGCCCCCGCTTCAGATGCCAGTCACAAGTCCCAGACTGCCACCTGTACTCAACTGGCTGTAAATCAGGAGTTCCCCCTCCTTAGGTTCAACAGTTCTCTGTAGTGGCTCACAGAGCTCAGGAAAACATTTTACTTCCATTACTGGTTTATTGTAAAGAGTGCAATTCAGTCATGGCCAAACCTTGCTGCATGGGGCAGGACATGGGAAGGGTGCCAAGGTTCCATGCCCTCTGACGGGCCAGCTTGGAAGCCCTTGGAACCCCTTTGTTTAAGGTGTTTATGGAGGCTCCATTATGTGGGCATGATTTATTAAACCATCGGCCACTGGCGATTAAACTCAATTTCTAGCCCCTCTGCCCTCCCTAAGAGGTCAGGGGGTGGGGCTGAAAATTCCAACCTCGGATCACGTGGTTGGTTCCCCTGGCAACCAGCCCCCATCCTGAAGCTATCTAGGGGGCGTTCCGTCACCAGGCATCTCATGAACCAACGAAAAGATGCTCGTATCACTTCCCAGATTTCAAAGATCTTAGAGGCCTTTGTGTTAAGAACCCAGGACTAAGACCAAATATTAAGACAAAACAGGCGCCTATCACCGCCATCTCTCAGAAAGTGGTTTAGAAGCTCTGTGCCAGGACTAGGAGCAGAAACCAAATTGTATATATTTCTTACTATGTCACATCTTCTTTTCAGTGTGCTGAATTTTTTTTAAAAAATATGAATAGGTGTTGAATTTTGTCAGCTGCTTTTATCTGTCTCTATTGAGAAAATCATGTAGATTTTTTCTTCCTTTTATTAATGTGCTGTATCATACTGATTAATTTTTATGTAAAAGCCCCCCTCCCCACCTTACATTCCTGGGATAAATCCCTCTTGCTTATCGTATATAATCTTTTTAGTGTGCTGTTGGATTGGGTTTGCTAGTATTTGTTAAGAAGGAACATTGCTCTGTGGTTTTCTTGTGGTATCTTTGTCTGGCTTTTGTATCAGGGTAACGCTGCCCTCATAAAGTGAAATAGGAGGTATTCCCTCCTCTTGTAAGTTTTGGTAGAGTTTGAGAAGGAATGGTGTTCGTTCTTTGAATGCTCGGTAGAGTTCAGCGAAGCTGTCTGGTCTTGGACTCTTTGTGTGAAGTATTCGATTTCTGCTTCCTTTGCTTGTTATCAATGTGTTGAGATTCTCTGCTTCTTCTTGACTGAATTTTAGTAATTTGCTTCTAAGGGTATGTCTTATCTACATTACCTAGTTGGTGCATAGTTGTCCATAGTAGTCTCATAATTCTTTTAATTTCTATAAGACTGGCAGTTCCCAATTTTATTTCTGATGTGGATTATTTGTGTTCTTTTTTTTAAATACTAGCCAAAGGTTTGTCAGTTTAGTTGATCTCTTCAAAGAAACAACTTGATTTCATTGATTCATTCTATGTCTTTTGCTATTTTATTTCTGTTCTTTTTCCCTCTGCTAACTTTTAGTTCTTTTTCAAACTCCTTAGGGCATAAAGGTAGTCACTAATTCGATGACACTCTTATTTTTTCATGTAGGTGTTTACACCTATGCATTTAGCTCTGTGTTCCAGATGTTTTGATACATTGTTTTGTTTTTATTGTCTCAAAAGTATTTTCTAATTCTCCCAGTGATTTCTTCTTTGACCCAGGGGTTGTATTTGTGGGGTTCTTTCTCCAGACAGAATCAATGGCACAGGCAGATAAGATACCCAGATACAAGAGGGAATTTACTGGGGGAATAGGTTCACGTGATTGTGGAGGCTAAGAAGTCCCATGACAGGCCACCTGCAAGCTGGAGACCTGGGATGCTGGCAGCACAGCTCCCCCCCAAGCTCAGAGGCCTCCACAGCAGGGGAACCGTGGTATAATTCTCAGTCTGAAGATGAAGGCCTGGTACCGAGGGTGCGAGGCTAGAGTCCAAAGGCTGCAGAGAGAAACAGACAGGTGGAGAGACCACCGTCCCTGTGTTTTTGTCCCTTTAGAGACAGATTGCCATTTCTCTGTCTCTTTTCTCCCTTCTAGGTCTTCGCTAGTTGGATGGTGCTGGCCCACATTGAGGGCTAATCTTCCCTACTCAGCCTACCTGCTCATATGCCAGTATCCTCTGGAAACACCCTCGTAGACACACCCAGAAATCATGCCTTACCGGTTCACTAGCTGCTTTTTTTTTTTTTTTTTTTTTGAGGCGGAGTCTTGCTGTGTCACCCAGACTGGAATGCAGTGGTACAATCTCAGCTCACTACAGCCTTGACCTCCCTGAACTCAGGTGATCTTCCCACTTCAGCCTCCCGAGTGGCTGGGACTACAGGCACATGCCACCACACCCAGCTAATTTTTTTTTTTTTTTTTTTTTTTTTTTTTCTGTAGAGTTGGGGTTTCATCATGTTGCTCAGGCTGGTCTTGAACTCCTGGGCTCAAGTGATCCTCCCACCTTGGCCTCCCACAGTGCTGGGATTATAGGCATGAACCACTGTGGCGGGCCCTCTAGGTATTTCTTAATTCAGTCAGGTTGACATCTAAAATTAACCAAGCCTCTCATCTGGTTATTCTTTATTCTTTTTACTAACTTATTATTCATTTTATTTTTGTAGCACATACGTGGATGTGTGTTTACTCATCTGTGTGTCTCTGCCACCCAAAAGTAAGCTCAAGACCAGGGCTCTGCTTTTGTTCTCAGCTGGCCTCTAGCACAGAGGTGGCACTTACTAAATATTTATTAAACGAGTACTAAATGGATGAACCAGATTCATTCCAGAGGGGATAGGTGTTGTACGTCCACATATCAGAAAACCTCCTGGCACAACCAATGAATAAGTGCAACCCCCTCACCTTTTTAAGAATGGAGGTGAAGTTCGAATGACCTGAAATTAACCTTTTTTTTTTTTTTTTTTTTTTTGAGACAGAGTCTTGCTGTGTCACCAGGCTCCAGGCTGGAGTGCAGTGGCATGATCTCAGCTCACTGCAACCTCTGCCTCCCAGGTTCAAGCAATTCTCCTGCTTCAGCCCCCCGAGTAGCTGGGGCTACAGACATGTGCCACCATACCCAGCTAATTTTTGTATTTTTTAGTAGAGACGGGGTATCACCATGGTCTCGATCTCTTTTTTTTTTTTTTTTGAGACGGAGTTTCACTCTTGTTACCCAGGCTGGAGTGCAATGGCGCGATCTCGGCTCACCGCAACCTCCGCCTCCTGGGTTCAAGCAATTCTCCTGCCTCAGCCTCCTGAGTAGCTGGGATTACAGGCACGTGCCACCATGCCCAGCTCATTTTTTGGATTTTTAGTAGAGACGGGGTTTTACCATGTTGACCAGGATGGTCTCGATCTCTCGACCTCGTGATCCACCCGCCTCAGCCTCCCAAAGTGCTGGGATTACAGGCTTGAGCCACCGCGCCCGGCCTTCGATCTCTTGACCTTATGATTCACCTGCCTCAGCTTCCCAAAGTGCTTGGATTACAGGTGTGAGCCCCTGTGCCCGGCTGAAATTAGCCATTTTAAAGCAAGCAGTAAAGTGGCATTTAGTACTTTCACAGGGTTGTACTACTGCTTTCTCCTTCTAGTTTGGGAGCAGTTTCATCACCCCAGAAGGAAGCCTTGTGCCTGTAAGCAGGCGTTTCCCGTTCTCCTCCTTGTCAAGGTTCCTGGCAGCCGCTGATCTATGTTGTGTCTTCGTGGATGGGTCTGTTTGGGCAGTTTCATATAAATGGAGGCACAAAGCATGTGACCTTCATGTCTGGCTTCTTTCCTTCTTTCTGCAATGTTTGTGAGTTCATCCATGTTGTTGCGTGTGTAAGAACTGCATTCCTTTTAATGGACAAATAACATTCTGCCATGTGGCTGTCCTGCTGTCTGTCCATCACCCACTGATGGCCATGTAGGCTGTTCGCACCTCTTGGCTGTTGTGAATAAGCGCCTCTTTGAACAAGGCTGTGTGTGTATGTGTTCGAGTACCAGGTTTCAGTTCCTTTGGGTATACAGTTGACCCTCCAAATCCACAGGCTGTGCATCCATGAATTCAACCACAGATAGAAAATATTTGGAAAAAAAAAAATCCGCAGAGTTCCAAAAGACAAAACTTGCTGGGCCATTGAATCCACATGAATGCAGTGATGTGTAGGCATCGTATGAGGCATGATGAGCAATCTAGAGATGATTTACAGGCTGTGGGAGGGTGTACATAGTTTATGTGCGAATGCTACTGTTTTATATAAAAAGGCCTGAGCCTCTGCAGGCTTTGGTATCCAAAGGGGGTCCTGGAACCAATCCGTCACAGTTAGGAGGGATGACCGTATACCTTAGAGTGGAATTGCTGGGTCATATGGTAATTCTGTGTTTAGTTTTCTTGAGGGAATGCTGGATTGTTTTCGCAGCAGCCAAACCATTTTACATCGCCACCAGCAATACTCAAACATTCCAGTTTCTCCACATCCTCACCAGTGTCTGTTATCTCCTGTTTTCTGTTTGTTTTTAGTGATAGCCATCCTTGTGGGTGTGAGATGGCATGTGTAGGTGGGTTTGGTTCACGTTTCCCCAATGATTAATGATGCTGAGCATCTTTCCGTGTGCCTATGGGCAATTCATAGATTTTTTTTTTTGAAGATAGGTGTGTTCAAGCTCTTTGCCCGTATTTGATCTGGGTTGTTTTTCTTTTTGAGTTGTAAGAGGGGTTTTGTTGTGTGTTTTTTTTTTTTTTTTTTGTCTTTGTTTTTGTTGAAACAGGGTCTCACTTTGTCACGGATGCTGGAGTACAGTGGTAGAATCATAGCTCATTGCAGACTCCACCTCCCCACCAAGCAGTTCTCCCACCTCAGCCTCCTGCGTAGCTGGGACCACAGATGTGCATCACCATACCTGGCTAATTTTTGTATTTTTATAGAAATAGGGTCTTGCCATGTTGCCCAGACTGGTCTTGAACTTCTGAGCTCAAGCAGTCCACCCACCTAGACATCCCAAAGTGCTGGGATTACAGGTGTGAGCCACTTTGCCTGACCAGGTCTTTTATATCTTTATATCTTATTTATATCTTTATACCATTGTATCTTCAGGTTAAGTGCTTTGTTTGTTTGTTTTTGTTTATTTTTTGAGCTGGAGTCTTATTCTGTCACCAGGCTAGAGTGCAGTGGTGCGATCTTGGCTCATTCTGCAACCTCTACCTCCCAGGTGCAAGCGATTCTCCCGTCTTAGCCTCCCGAGTAGCTGGCATACAACACCACGCCCAGTTAATTTTTTGTGTGTATTTTTAGTAGAGACAGGGTTTCACCATGTTGGCCAGGATGGTTTCAATCTCTTGACCTTGTGATCCACCCGCCTCGGCCTCCCAAAGTGCTGGGATTACAGGCGTGAGCCCCCATACCCAGCTACAAGTGCCCATTTTTAAACATTGACAGTAAAGTGCTTGCCGGGCAGATTGGATGCATGACGAAACTTCTCTGAGCTCTTTGAAGGGGGATCCATGCGGCCTCCCTCCCATCGGATGTGGCCTCCAGGCTTCTGCATGCTGTGACTGAACTGTTCTTTTGGAAAGTGGCCTTGAGTGGCCTGGGAGGGCATGCTGGGGCTGCTCTGGGACACAGCAATGGCCCGGATGCATAAATCGGTTCCTCGGCATACTCGGCCCAGTCAGATGAGGGAGTCTTCTTGAAATGCTCTCTTTGTATCTGTTTGTTGTCCTGGAAGTGGTCAGAGTTATTTAAAGCCCTTCCTGTTCTAGTGAGTGAGTGACATCTCAGACCTTGGGCTGTCCAGTAGAAGTCATTATTTTTTTAGCTACATTTTAAAAGTTCAAAAGAAACAGGTGAAATCAATTTTAATAATATAATTGGTTTAACTCAGTGTATCTAAAATATTATTTCAACATGCAATCAATATTTTTAAAGTACTGAGATTTTATATTCTTTTTTTCATACCAAATCTTTGAAATTCAGTCTGTTTATTATACTTTGCTGCATGTCTCAATTTGGATACTGAAACGTCATCAGAAAGACTTGATCTGTATTTAGATTCCATAAAATTCACAATTAAACAAAGAAGATTCACACACCCAACTTGCTCCAGACGCATAAAAATTTTCCAGTTACTGAACCGAGTATGGCTCCTGACTGGGAATGTCTCATAGTTATGATTTTTTAAATTTTGAAATAATTTTAGACACAGAAGAGCTGCAAAGATAGTACAGAGAATTCCCATAGGACCTCCCCCCAACCCCCGCAATCCAACCTCCCTTAATGTTAACATTGCACGTAACCACAGTACAGTGATCAAACTAAGACAGTAGCATTGATACAGTAGCCACAGCTGAACTAGGGACTTGATTTGGATTTCCCAGTGTTTAGTTCCTGTTCTTTTTCTGTGGTGGAACCCACTCAAGATGCTGCATTGTTGCTTACTTTTCTTTCCTCAGTCTTTCATGACCTTGATATTTTTGAAATGTACTAGTGGGGTATTGTGTAGACCCTCCCTCAACTTGCTGTTTTCTCATGACTAGTCCGTGGTTATAGATAAGAAGACCACAGAGGTAATGGGCTTCCCCTTACATCACATTAGGAAGTGTCAGATACTAACGTGATTCGTGGTTCACAGCTGAGGTTGACCTTCATCTCCTGGTTAAGTGGTGCCCGCCAGGTTTCTCCACTGGTGAGTTGTTATCTGTTCTTTTCCACATGTTGTTGCTTAGAAGCAGGTCACTAAGTCCAGCCCATACTCCAGGGAGAGGAATTAACCCCTCCATCCTGGTGGGCGTAGATTGAAACCACCACAGTTACTAATACCCATTTTGGGAGAGAGACATTGAAGCTGTGCAATAACCTGTTTTGTTTTGCCTTTTTTTTTTTTAAAATACAGGTTGAGTATCCCTAATCCAGAAATCAAAAATCCTCTAAAATCTCAGGGTGGGTGCAGTGGCTTACTCTTGTAATCTCAGCGCTTTGGGAGGTCAAGGCGAGCGAATCACCTGAGGTCAGGAGTTCACAACCAGCCTGGCCAACATGGCGCCCCGTCTCTGCTAAAAATACAAAAATTAGCCGGGCATGGTGACACACACCTGTAGTTCCAGCTGCCTGGGAGGCTGAGGCACAAGAATTGCTTGAGCCCAGGAGGAGGAGGTTGCAGTGAGATCAAGCCACTGCACTCCAGCCTGGGTGACAGAATGAAACTGTCAAAAAAGACACCAAAATGCTCCAATATTAAAGTCTGAGCACCAACATGACACTCAAAGGAACTGCTGATTGGAACATTTTACATTGCAGATTTTCAGATTATGGATGCTGAACCAGTAAGTATAATGCAGACATTCAAAAAGCCAAAAAAAAAAAAAATCTGAAATCCAAAACATTTCTGGTCCCAAGCATTTTGGATAAGGGCTACTTAACCTGAAGTTTCATCCACTAATTTTAGCATCCCCCAGTGGTGGTTTAATGGTAATTTTAATTTCCTCTTTTCCTTCTACATTTAGTAACTGGAATTTTTCTGTATGAAAGAGCTGTCCCTTCTCTCACATTTATGTATTCAGTTACTTATATCCACCTGGATTCATAGGTATTTGCTTTTTCTTTGGGTTATTTTACAATCCAGTTCTGTTGTTACCTGTTTGTGTTGAAATTGTTCTCGTGTTTGGGCCTGTCATTTCATCATATTTCCAAGGTTTTGGGGGTGCTTTCACATTCTGGCACCACAGGCTCACCTTGTATTTCCCTGTTCCAGCCCTAGAATCTTCCATTGCTCCCAGGAGCCTCGGTTCCTGCTGTTGGAGAATGGTATTTAAAAGCCAAGATCTGGGAGCTAAGTGTGCTCACTGCCGCTTGGTTGTCACTGTGTTTAGGTCCTCTCATATGACAGAGCTAGGAAACCACTCCCACCCTTTACCTCTTGTGTTTAGTTCTGCATCTATCTGTGTCATATGAAAACTATGATAAACTCCTCTGAGGCTACCAACCCCATCCAGCACCAGCGGGCTCATCCACGACTTCCCCACTCGCTTCCTTGTAACTGTCTCTGAAGGAGGAAACTTGGCTCCCGTTATCTGTACTGTGTTTGCTTACCTGTTTAATTCTAGGATACTGGGAAAGAAGATTCAGAATCAACAGCCATCCCTCCTGTGTTGGCAGTTAGGGCTCAGCATTGGTGTGCAGCTCTTTCCGTCTTGAGCCTTGCAGTGTGAAGTTGGAGCACTGCAAGGTTACCAGGTGATTTGTGGCAGCCCTTTCCCTGGTATGGTCATGGCATGCACTGGTAATACTGTTAGCTTCATTAGTGATAGCTGCATTTCATCTGGGGTCTGCCCACTCTGCCCATCTGGTTATTATTGATGTTTTAGTTTGTACTCAGCAGAGAGTCATGTATCTACCAGGGCTCTGTCTCCTTCGATCCTGCGCGCCATCCATTTGAAGTCAGTCTCTCCTCCCACGCCAGCCCTCACAGCTACTCATCTGTTTACCATTCTGTTAGTTTTACCTTTTCCAGATTGTCATACAAGTAGACTCAGACAATATGTAGCCCTTTTGTGTCTGGTTTCTTTCACTTAGCAAAGCACACTTAAATTCATCCATGTTGCTGTATGAATGAATCTTTGTGCTGGGCTGTGTTGTTTTGAGTAGTGTTTGGCTGCATGGATGCGTTATGGTTTGTTTATTCGTTCACCTGTTAACGAATGTCTCTGTTGTTTCCAGCTCTTGTGATTATGATAAGGCTGCCCTGAACATTTGCATTCGGGTTTTTGTGTGAACATGTTTTAAGTTTATTTGGGTAAATGAGTGGAGATTGCTAGGTCACATGGTATGGGTCTATTTAATGTTTTAAGAAACTGCCCAGGCCAGGCTCGGTGGCTCAAGCCTGTAATCCCAGCACTTTGGGAGGCCGAGGCGGGTGGATCACGAGGTCAAGAGATCGAGACCATCCTGGTCAACATGGTGAAACCCCGTCTCTACTAAAAATACAAAAAAAATTAGCTGGGCATGGTGGCGCATGCCTGTAATCCCAGCTACTCAGGAGGCTGAGGCAGGAGAATTGCCTGAACCCAGGAGGCGGAGGTTGTGGTGAGCCGAGATCGCGCCATTGCACTCCAGCCTGGGTAACAAGAGCGAAACTCCGTCTCAAAAAAAAAAAAGAAAAGAAAAAGAAAAAAGAAACTGCCCAGTAGTTTTCTAAGGGGGCTGTGCCATTTTGTAGCCCACCAGCAGGAAGAGTTCCTGTTTCTCCAAATCCTTGCTAGCCCTTGAATATGGTCAGGTTGTTTTCCCTTTTTTCCTCTTTGTTTTTTCTTTTCTCTTTGAGATGGAGTTTCACTTTTGTTGCCCAGGCTGGAGTGCAATGACACGGTCTCACCTCATTGCAACCTCCGCCTCCTAGGTTCAAACAATTTTCCTGCCTCAGCCTCCTGAGTAGCTGAGATTACTGGCATGCGTCACCATGCAAATTTTTTTTTTTTTTTTTTTTTTTTTTTTGTATTTTTACCAGAGACAGGGTTTCACCATGTTGCCCAGGCTGGTCTCGAACTTCTGACCTCAGGTAATCCACCTGCCTTGGCCTCCCAAAGTGCTGGGATTACAGGCATGAGCCACCATGCCAAGCCAACTTTTGGGGTTTTTGTTTGTTTGTTTGTTTTGAGACAGGACCTCACACTGTTGGTTAGGCTGGGTTGGGTACAGTGGCGTGATCACGGCTCACTGAAGCCTCTACCTCTTGGACTAAAGCAACCCTCCTGCCTTAGCCTACCAAGTAGCTGGGACTACAGTACCCACTACCACATCCAGTGAGTTTTTAAAAACGTTTTTAAAGGGCTGGGAACACTGGCTTATGCCTGTAATCCCAGCACTTTGAGAGGCCAAGGTGGAAGGATTGCTTGAGCTCAGGAGGTCGAGACCAGCCTGGGCAACATAGTGAAACCTCGTCTCTATTTAAAAAAAAAAGAAAGAAAGAAAGAAAAGAAAAGAAAATTTTTTTGTTGAGAGAGTCTCACTATGTTGCCCAGGCTAGGCTCAAACTCCTAGCCTCAAGTGATCCTCCTGCCTTGGCCTCCCAAAGTGCTGGTATTACAGGTGGGAACCACCACACCTGGCCACATTCTTTATTTAACTTTTTGAGTAACTGCCAGACTGTTTTTCAGCAGCTGTGCCATTTTACGTTCCCCCCAGCAAGGTATGAGGGTTCTGATTTTTTTCACATCCTCACCAGCAATTCGTTTTCTGCCTTTTTGTTTGTAGCTGTCTGGCCTAGGGTGTGAAGTGGTGCCTGCTTAGCTTTTGATTTACATCTCCCTGATGGCTGGCGGTAATGAGCATCTTTTCACGTGTTTATTTGCAGTCCATATCTTCTCTTTGGTAAAGTGTCTGTTCAGAATTTTGCCCCTCCCTCCCATTAAAAATTTGGGTTAGCTGTTTTCTTATTCTTGAGTTTTAAGACTTCTGTATGTACTCTGGATAGAAGTCCTTTACCTGGCATATGATTTGCAAATATTTTCTCCAAGTCTGTGGCTTATCTTCTCATTCTCTTAATAGTATATTTTTGCCTAGCAGACGCTTTTGATTTTGATGGACAGCTTGCTGTTGTTTTTCTGGCGAGTGCTTCTGGTTTTGTGTCTAAAACCCTTTGCCATGCTTGAGGCCTGTGCTTCTGTTTTCTCTGTCCACTGGCAGCATGCACCAAGCCAACTGTTTAGAGAGGCCGGGGAGACTGCCGAAGGGTAGCGGGTATCTAATAGGGGAGGCCCTTGTCATTTATTCTTCGAAAATGAGGTTTTTATTTTTTTAAAAAAATGGTCATTTGCAGTGAGGAGAAGAAATTGCTTTTCTTTCATTCTTTGCTGCAGTTTCATGAACTTCTTCACGTGACAGATATCTGCCAAGCATAGGCCCAGTGAGGACCAAGTGGACATGGTCCCATCTCTGGTGGAGTTCACAGACAGGGCAAGAGAGAGCAGACATACAGGAGAGGAGGTGACCACAGCAGAACGGGTCACGAGCTGGGAAGCCCAGGTGCTGGGTGCTGCGAGTGTGTCACGGGGACTCAGAAAGGGTCGGGAGGGTTCTTTTATAAATGGAGTTGCGCTCTGTGGCCCAGGTTCCAGGTTGGAGTACAGCGGTGTGATCTCGGCTCACTGCAACCTCCGCCTCCTGGGTTCAAGTGCTTCTCATGCCTCAGCCTCCTGAGTAGCTGGGACTACAGGCACCTGCCACCACGCCCAGGTAAATTTTGTATTTTTGGACTACAGGCACCTGCCACCATGCCCAGGTAAATTTTGTATTTTTAGTAGAGCCAGGGTTTCACCACGTTGGCCAGGATGGTCTCGATCTCCTTACCTCGTGATCCACCCGCCTCGGCCTCCCAACGTGCTGGGATTACAGGCCTGAGCCACCGTGCCCGCCGCACCCAGTCAGGAAGGTTCTCCTAGGAAGCGAGATTGACTTCTGACTTCTGAAGTGGGGCTGAGAGGATGGGGCGGTTCCTTCCAGGTGGAGGGGCAGCTGTGTGAAGGGTCGAGTCTGGGTGATGAAGCAGGGGCCTGGCAAGTGTGAGGAGGTGAGGTGGGTGGACAGAGCTGCTCATCTGCGGGGGGTGACATGGTAACATTTGCTGCTAGATCCTCTGTAAGGTGTCAAGCCCTCCAGGTCTGCCTGCCTCTTTGGGCATAAGCTTCAGAAGCCCCAGCTAGATGCCTGTCCCACGCCTGTGCCTCGATGTTCTGGAGGAGGTCAGTGACATTATAATGCAGACCTGGTTCCATCTCTCCAGAAGTAATTCAGTAGCTAGCTGCCAAACAGGAAGTGCTTGTCTGTGCCCTGGAGTCCATTAGGAGGCAGGGTCAGGGCTTTGTGAGGGGCTGCAGGGCTGACCTGGAGGGCTTTGATGCCCTGGTCCTGGGCGGGGCAGGGGCCTGGGGGCTGCTGGCCTCCCCAAATCTGCGGGGGTTGGGGGGGGCACTGACATTGACATCCTGTTCTGTCTGGGACGGACTCTCGGGGTCTCTTTCAGCTTTGCCACTTGGTGACCCCACCATGTTGCTGCTTTACATTCCCTGCAGACTTTAGCACAGCTGCTTTTTGTCTTGTTTTGAGTCATTAGCCAAGATCAGCAGGGGGACTCAGGAGCTCTTCTCTGAGGCATCATTCGATGTGACTTAATTTTCCCTGCAGTCCTTTTATCCCTCACCTTTGTCTCTTTCATGCTAATGCTGGCTGCCAGGTAGTCCTAAGTTTCTGGCTTGGCGTGCTTGGCAGAACCGAGAGGAGCAGAGAAAGCCACTGTTGGATGGCAAGAGGGGTCATCTGAGATGTCAGTGGCCCGCTCTCTTCTGTGGCCAACATTGGCCCACAGGCCCGAGGTGCCCTGTAGATGCTGTCACATGAGGGAAGCCGGCCTGGGCATTTGTTCCTACTCAATCCAGTACCAACAGTGCCAGGAAAGGGGAGTGTGGCCGTTTGGGGTGGTGAGACTTGCCCTCCCTTGACCCCAGATTCCACTTCCGTTAGTCTAAGTCTCCCGTGGCATCGATTGAAGGAAGCCGTCCTGAGGGCAGGAGGAGAAACACGGGAGGCGTACGCGCTGATCGTAAGAGGCAGTCCAGGGTTCAGAAATGGCCAAGTGTGAAAAGAAGTTTCTTTTGGTTATTTGCCACTAATATTGGACCTCCTCCCCAATCTCTGCAACAAGCTGTCATTGGACAGGGAGCCACAACCATCACCAGTTTACCATTTCTTCCCACATGCAGGTGTCCGAAGGCACAGGAAGGGCGATTTGGTTCATGTCATTAGGAAGTGTGCGTGGGCTCACGTGGAAAGTTTTTCAAAGTAAGTTAAACTGTGCTGGCCTCAGAGCCTCAAGACCCTCAGCGGCATCTTCCTGACGCATCCTGGGTTGCTTGTGTTGGCGGGCCCTAGGCTGTCACACATGCCAGGGTGGTTCCAGGGCCACCAAGCCTGGGTGTCCTCCGCAGCCCCCCACCCTCTGTAGAGTGGTGACGGCTCTCAGCTGTAAATGCTGTCCTATACGGGTTCCGCTTGGGCTGCCCCTGTGTGCGCTCAGTTTAAGACTGGGGAGAGCAGGTCTTGAGGCAGAGAACCCCCTCTGGGCCCCCGTTGTCTTCTCCCCTTTCCCCTGCACCACTGGCTGGCGCAGAAGCCAAGTGAGCCTTGAGCTCCCTCCCTGGCTCCCAGGCTCCTAGGGCCTTGCAGAGTTCAGGAGGCGGGCAGCCCCTCTGGTGAGCCCATAGAGCGCTCTGCCAGGGACAATCGGCCGGTTGATGCAGCGGAGCGGGAGGCCTTGGCTGGTGGATTTCGGAGGGAGCCAGAACAGAAGCCACATTGTGTGCGGGGACCCAGGGCAGGGCCGGGCAGCCGCACTGTGACAGGCCGCGTGGATGTGTGCCAGCCGAAGCGCGGTCTGTCTTTCCCTGGATCATCCTTCTGTTCCCTGAAGTGGGTTCCCAGATGCATCTGCATGTCCTAGAGGGCAGGTCTGGAGCTGAGCAGAGAAGCACAAGGAACGAGCGAAGGTGCCCGTTGCTGCAGGGAGAGAGGAGACAAGGCCCGACCCTGCACCCACCACAGGACCTCCAAGGCTGGGACAGTGGGACGGGCCAGAGGCCCAGAATGCCTCCTCCTGGGTCCCTAGAGGAGGGGCTGGAAGAATTGGCTGGGTGTTGAAAGCACACATTATATTCCCTAAATTTCCTATCTCAGCATGTGCCTGATAAAATTATTTCCCAGCTACTCTGAGGCCATCTTTCCTGACTGATGTTTGTGCCTCCTGTAGACAGGGCCGCAGGATGAAGGCATCTACTCTGCGGCTCCCAGAGCAGGGAAGGCGCTGTCCAGCAGGGGTGGGCCAGGGGCCTGGTGCCTGTGAAGCCCTGAATGGACCCTGCCTCCAGGTGGCCTCAGCCTGACAGTGGCCTGGGGGACACAGGCTGTCAGGACGGGGCGGGCGTCTGGGAGCTGTGGGTTCTGGCGGCCTCAGTTGAGAGTAGATCTAGAGAGGCCGCCCTCATAATTGGCATGTGTTGTCTCTCGTGTCTCTGTCTTATGGCCACTCTGAGCCATGGGTGGCAGGGCCTCCTGCAGACAGGGAGGCAGGTGGCCCCAGGGCTGCCCACTCTCAGGTCTCAGCTTGGCTGCTCTTGGCCTGGCAGCCTCGGGCCGGTGACTTTCATGGGCTCATCTTGGGGACATCTTCTCCTGTCCTGTTTCATTTGTTATGGTCCAGATTTCAAACTGTCACTTTACACGCGTGTACATTGCTGTCTGCTTTCTTCCCTTTCTGGTGTCAGATTGAGGAGAAATCATTAAGTTTGGCCTCTAGATAATAGAAGCCAACTTTATGTCTAAAAACATCTGGCTGTTTCCATGGAGAGCATTTTAAAATGTGGCGTCTGCCTTTCTGCCTTCTTGTTTTGGTTTCTAATTGCTCATCGATGCAGGAATTGATTCTGGTTATCAGAAATAACGCGGAAGCACGCAGGGTGGGAACTGGAGCTCCTCCCTTTTCCATCCCTCTGCCCCGGAATCCTCCTGCTCTTTCGGGAGGTTCATAGCTGAGTGTGGGGTCTGGTGTCTCCCTCCGAGTCTGGCATCACACCCACCGTGCTTTTGAATCTGAGAGCTGGGGGGTTCCTCGGTGCTCTGTCTGGCATCACACCAGCCGCGCTTTTGAATCTGAGGGCTGTGGGTTCCATGGTGCTCTCAGTCTTGCGGTTTGCTTTCTTCTCCCAGCGGGGTGGCTCAGGGATCTGTCTGGGTCAGTGTTGATGAGGAGTAGCACTTGAGCGCCTGTACATGGGGTGGGTTCTGCCTTTCCCACTTTGCAGGTGAGGACGGTGAGTGCTGGCGCCAGCTCGGCTCCGAGCTGCCCTCTGTGTCACCTGCTGCGTCTAACAGCTCCTTCCAGTGGTGGCAGCGTGCTCCACAATGGGCTTTGAAGTTCAGGGGTACAAGAAGAAAACTCCCCTGCCTCCCCTGAGAGGGCCAGGCCCCTTTCAGGCAGGCCTGTAGTTGGCTGGCTTTCGCTGTTTCACACAGGGCTGCAGGCCCCGAGCGCACCTGTGGGAGCGGGTGCGATCTCTAGGGTCTCCCTGATCTTGCAGGCTGAGCGGTCAGGCAAGCATGGGAGGGGCCTGGGTTAATGTGTGGGTATGAGTGTGTGTACACAGGTGTGTGTATGTACACAAGTATGTGTGTGTATATGTGTTTACACAGGTGTGTGTGAGTGTATGTGTACACAAGTGTGCATATGAGTATGTAACAGGTGTGTGGGGGGTGTGTGAGTCTGTATGTACACAGGTGTGTGGGTGTGAGTGGTTGTGTATGTACATAGGTATGTGTGTAAGTCTATATGAGTGGGGGGGGTGGTTGTGTGTACACGTGTATGAGTGTGTACTTGGGTGTGGGTTTGTGCGTGTGTACATGGGTGGGTATGGATGAGTGAATGTGTATGTACATGGGTGTGTACATGGGTGAGTGTGTGTACACGGGTGTAAGGGCAGGTGAATGGGTGTGTGCATGTGTAAGTGTACACAGATGTGCAGGTAGGGTGTGTGTAACACAGATGTGGGCATGCGTGTGTGTGAGCATGAGTGTGACTTATACCTCTGAACTCCCCGCCGTGGCCCTCCAGGGTCAGCACAGGCCGCTGTGTCTGGTTCTGGTGAGGGTCCGTGTCACAAACCCTGATGTCTGGGTCAGGTGTCACTTACCTGACTGTTCTGGGGGGACATTTGGCATCTCGGAGTCTCCTTCTGCAGGGGTGCCTTGGTGACCCCCTCATGCATTTGTTTATACTCTGTGGATGTTTTGGTTGGATCGCATCCTGGACGTGGGGTTTCAGAGATGGGGTTGTTCACTTCTTGGACGTCTTTTTTCCATGTTTCTGCTCTTCCCTTGCTTTCTTACTGGACTGTATCAGCCGCATTCCAGTTTGCTGTGGGCCAGTCAATGCAAGAGCCTAGTGCCTTACAGCTGTGTCCGGAGGAGGGGCAGGGCTCTGTGGGTGCAAAGGGCTTTTGCTGTACGAGCTAGTGGGTTTGGCATTTATTGGTTCTGTGAGACCTTGGCAAATGAGCAGATGCCACAACACCTGAGCTTCCTCTCCTAGCAGCTGGTGAGATAGTGATGCCCTCCTGGGGTGCTGGTGTGGACTGAATATAGTGCCTCGGTGTAAGGCCTGTGGCCCTGTGCCCAGCCCCATGGGGCCCGCTGCCTGGTGCTGAGGTGGCCACTTGAAGCAGAGCAAGGCGTTTGCCTGCTGACCAGAGAGGACTCTGGCGGAGGGTTCCATCTGGGCTCCAGGCGGGGACTTGCCCAGTGCCCCACCGTCTTCCCAGCTCCAGGACAGAGGCAGGCTGGTAGAGACAGAGGTGGTGTTGAATTCAAATTCAGAGCTGTGAGGCAGGTTGGGGACAGAGCCAAGCATCTCTGTTGAATCCTCCTTTCTAATATAGACGACTTAAAAAACATACAGAGGAGAGGGAACGGCAGAGCAGCCGCCCCCCACCTCCACCTCTGGCTCCCGCAGCCGCCAGCCTGCACGGGGCTTTCTCCTCTCTCCCCTGGGTTGTTTTGAATCAGGTCCTAGACATCACCTTTTCTAATCTGTTAATATTTCTGATGTGCCTGTAAGAGATAAGATTCTTAAAGAAAAAAACCTAACTGCAATATCATTCTACCTAGAAACTGGTAAGTTAATCGTTCTTTAACACCCTCACACGTCCAGTACTATCAGTGTCCGGTCGTCACACACAGTCAGCTCTGTAGCCTGCTGCTGGCTCCCTGCAAAAACCCAGCGAGGCTCCGTATGTACACACGTTTTAAAATAATGTGTTCACGTAGGGATTCAGGTAGGGTTGGAGCTTCTGTCCCTCTCTCTCTTTCTCTGTCTCAGTCAGGTCTTGTTCTGTCGTCCAGGTTGTGTGCAGTGGCCAGATCATAGCTCACTGCGTCCTCAAACTCCTGGGCTTACGGAATCCTCCTGCCGCAGCCTCCTGTGTAGCTGAAGCTACAGATGCATCACCTCACTCAGCTAATTTAAAAAAACTTTTTTTTTATGGCCGGGCACGGTGGCTCAAGCCTGTAATCCCAGCACTTTGGGAGGCCGAGGCGGGTGGATCACGAGGTCAAGAGATCGAGGCCATCCTGGTCAACATGGTGAAACCCCGTCTCTACTAAAAATTCAAAAAATTAGCTGGGCATGGTGGTGCGTGCCTGTAATCCCAGCTACTCGGGAGGCTAAGGCAGGAGAATTGCCTGAACCCAGGAGGCGGAGGTTGTGGTGAGCCGAGATCGCGCCATTGCACTCCAGCCTGGGTAACAAGAGTGAAACTCTGTCTCAAAAAACAAACAAAAAAAAAAACAAAAAAGAAAAACAACTTTTTTTTTTTTGTAGAAATGGGATCTCACTCTGTAGACCAGGCTGGTCTCAAACTTCTGACCTCAAAGTGATCCTCCCGCTTCAGCTTCCCAAAGTGTTGGGACTGCAGGCGTCAGTCACTGTGCCAGGTCCAAGCATTTCTCTTGATTTCTTGATTGCTTTGTCTCTTGAGCATCTTTATTTTTTTAATTTTTTTTTCTTTTTTCTTTTTTTTTTTTTTTTCTGAAACAGAGTTTCGCTCTTGTTACCCAGGCTGGAGTGCAATGGCGCGATCTCGGCTCACCACAACCTCCGCCACCTGGGTTCAGGCAATTCTCCTGCCTCAGCCTCCTGAGTAGCTGGGATTACAGGCACGCACCACCATGCCCAGCTGATATTTTTTTTGTATTTTTAGTAGAGACGGGGTTTTACCATGTTGACCAGGACGGTCTCGATCTCTCGACCTCGTGATCCACCCGCCTCGGCCTCCCAAAGAGCTGGGATTACAGGCTTGAGCCACCGCGCCCGGCCATATTTTTTTTTTCTTGAGCATCTTTAAATCTTTTTTCTCCCTCCATCTCCTGTCTGCTTTCCCACTCTCTCCCTCCCTCCCTCCCTTCCTCCCCTTCCCCTTCCCCTTCACCTTCATCCCACCTCTCTCCCCTCACTTATTTTTTCCTCCCTTGCAAAATATTTGAGAATTGGTGCCGTTTATCTCATAGGGATGCTTCCCTGGTGTTTCCCATAAGCAGGCCCTTTGATCTGGAGCCATGATCACATGCAGGTTTAACTTTTTTTTTTTTTTTTTTAGCCCAGCATATGTCTGTGAACCCTGGGGCCTCACAGGGGAATGCCAGGCAGCGCCAGATGAGCTTGGCAGGGCAGAGATGGCCAGGAGACAAGCTGCGGCCGGCAGGAGCGGGAGACCTTACAGGAGGGCTGGTTGCTCTTTCCTCACTCACGTCCAGGGCTGGGAGGGAAGGCCGCGTGTCCAGCAGAGGGAGTGTGGCCTCTCAGAGGTGGCGGCAGCAGCAGGTGCTGGCCACAGGGCCTTGCCTTGATGTGCCTCGTGCCAGGGCCAGCCTGGCCACTCAGCCCTCGTGATCCTCATCCCGAGGAGCACCGGCAGGCATGCCAAGCTCGCTGCCTGGACTCTCCCCGCCCTGGGCGGTGGATGGCGCATGCTGCAGCCTTTGGCACAGGCACCTGTTTGGCCAGTTCCTCTGCATCTGAGTTTGCTGAGACCAGAGAGACGCTGGCTCATGGCCAGCGGCCTGGGAGTGGGCAGCTGCTCCTGACCTGGCCCGAAAACATGTTAAGTCTAGCAGGCAGCTGCCATTAGTGGGCCACGGCACTGTCCGGCTGGAGTCACTTAGGCTGTCATCCCTGGATGGTTGGCCAGACAGCCTTGAGTTTGCCAGTGCTCAGGAGCCTGCTGCCAGGCCTCAGGGGCACGAAGGTGTTGCTGTCCCGGTGTCACCCAGGAGGCTGTTTTTCAGGCATAGCAGCAAGGGGTCTGCAGCCCCCTGGGGAGCCCCTAGGCTTTGCAGCCCCAGGTCTTACGTAGAGGGAGTGCTGTTTAGTCATTCCCAGCACCTGTGACTCACTGGCAGCTTCCAGAAGCCGGTCTTGATCCTGATCCTAGGGTGTTGGCCGCAGGGTGCCTCGGGACACGACCTCTGCCTTGCTGGTGGGGGGTGTCTCCTTGCTTTTCTGTGCCATACCTCTCTGCAGTTGTGAACATGCCGGGTCTCTTCACTGTGGCTGCCTGTCCTGTTTCGTTTGTGTGGGCAACAGGAACCTCTCCAAAATCTGGGGCTCCCTGAGGACCTTTCCAGGTTACACTGGCTCTGCTGCTGCCCAGATCCCCTGTCCAATTCAGCGCCTTTAGCTGTGACATGGGGACACCAGGAGCACCTGGTTTTGGGGCTGTGAAGCAGTCATACCCCTTGAGTGCTCAGAAACTGCCTGGTCACTGCTAGCACTGTGCAGACACTGTGACATGGTGCGGTTGGTGTTACTCTGGTGTCATTGCCGTGTGGCTATCTCGCCTTCATGCCCTGACTGTCCGTAAGGTTAGAGACCTCTCCTCTCTCATGATCCCTGCTGGGAACTTATGGTAGGCTCCCATGGCATTTTGTGGGGATACATGGGTATTTAGGGATGTTCAGCAGAAGACGCTAGTGCTACCTCAGCGCCAGGCCCATCAGGAACAAAACAGGATGGTCCCGTTGTGTGTGGTGCTCACAGGCCAGCGGGGTCAGGTGATAGGACAGATGTGCTTTGGACTATGAGGAGAACTAGAGCGAGCTGTGCTCTGTGCTTGGGGACAGCAGCAGGCCAGGGTAGGGGCGGTGGGGTCAGGAAGGGGTGAGCTGGGTGGAGGAGGAGTGGAAGAAGGCAGCATGTCACCCTGGCTGCGCTGAGGGTATGCGCTTCCTCCAGGCTCATCGAGGTCGTTGGTGGGCTGGGGTGAACGCTGAGACCATGGAGACACCATGGCCTGAAACGGGCTGTGGTAGAAGTGGCTGATGGTTAGGAGGCAGGTGGTCCAGGAGAGAGGGGCTGGCCGAGGAGCTTGGGAGATGCCGCTGGATTTGCCATGCAGCGGGGTGCACAGCCATGGCCAGGGGTGTGGAGAGGAGAGGACCTGGTTCTGAGCCCCAGGGTGCTCTGTGCCAGGCAGTGGGCAGAGCTAGAGAGCATCCCTGGGGTGTCCTGGTGCTTTGGTACCAACTGGCTGCTCCTCCCCAGGTGCCCTTCTTAGCTCAGACTGCTTTGTGGGGGCAATGCGGCTTCTGTGGACGATAGGCAGGGTGCTGAGCACTGTGGCATCTCGGTGAATCCCCCCACACTGCCCGTGAAGATCCTGAGGCCTGGGGGCAGGACCACGGCCAGCCTGCCCGCTGGTGTCCCTCAGGACCCAGGCTTTCTGCATGGGGATGCCTTCAGCCATGGCTGTCCTCTGCATAGCCTTGCTGCCCTGCATCCACTCAGAAGTTACCAGGGAGAGTTTGAAGCCTTTACAGACGCAGATGCAGCAAACCCCCTCATGGCCGTCACCACCACAGGTGGTCCCTGCACAGCCAAGCTCGCTCCAGCCCCCTCTGCCCTCCTGGTCATTCTGGAGCAAATCCCAGATGTCCTCATTTTATGTCAAAATATTTCAAAAGGGGCCTCTAACAAGACAGTGCTACCGGGACCCACACCCATGAATTAGTAATCTCTTAGTTATGTTACCATATTACTTGGTTATATTTATGATGAACGATCCCTTAGTTTCTCAGTATGCCAGTGTTTAAAGTCTTGTTTTTTTCCTGTTTGAACGAGGATGTTGATGAGATCCATACGCTGATTCATTGGTTTGTCTCTTAAATTCCGTTCTAGTTTCTCCAACTACCTTTTCATTCGTGCACTCTTTTTTTCTTTGCGATTTATTTGGTGGAGATTCAGGCCCTTGTGGCCCCACAGTGGCACTCAGGGTCATCCTCTGACTCGTGTGTCCCTGTCTCGGGGGCCTGAATCTGGGGGCTTGGTCTCTCCATGTGGCTGCTCGAGTCGTGGTGCCGGCCGAGTGGATGGTGAGATGCTAGGGCGCCCTGCTGGCCTCTCGTGGGTCCACCGGACAGTCTGTACAGTTTAGCTGCTTCCCTTCTCCAGGTTCACCTAGTGGTGTCGTTTCTGTAGGAAAGCCGGGGCAAGAGCTCTCCTCCCCCACCTCGTCCCCGCTTATCTGCCAGGGTCCAGCTAGCCCTGCACCCAGAAGTGCCGGCTTGCGTCTGCCCTTTGCACGGCGGGCCAGAGGGTGTGGTTTCCTGAGATGTGGATGTGACCGTTGTTCCTGAACTGAAAATCCTCCTCTACCTCCAGACAGGGCTCCCCCTCAGCAGGGGCAGCCAAGGCCCTTCTCCCCAGGGTCAGCGCCACCACCTCGCTCCACCCTCCCGTCTCAGCCGCAGCCAGGCTGGAGTTTGGGGGTCCCAGGGATGACACCGCAGCCCTTGCCACTGTTTACCGCTTGAGGCTGCGCATGCTCCTTTCGGGTCCAGCCTGGACGCCCATCCACCTATTGCCCTTCTTGAGCTCACCGGCTCCTGGACATCCTTCCAGCCCCTCCAGTCTGCTCTAGCGTCTCCTCACTTGGTTCACTTGGAAACGGGCCACCTACACACCTCGGGGGAAGGCAGGAGAGGAGTCCTCACAGCTCAGCTTCCCAGTTTGGTGGGACCCACCGCCCCGGGACAAGTGCTTCACCCGGCCACATTCAAGTCCTTAAGGAAAGGTGCATAGAGGAAGTGTGGACTTGGCGAGGGGCATGTCGCGTAGGGATACATTCCGTTGCTCAGAGCAAGTGTCTATCAGGGCTTCCTGGAGGGGCTGGTTTTCTTCCAGGACAAGAAGGCAAGAGATGCCAGGGCCTGGCATCCCTTCATATATGTCCTGGGGTGGAAGCCACCCCCACAGGCACCACCTCTTGCGCTTTGGCAGGATAAAGAGAGGTGGTGAGAAACTTTGTCCCTGCAGTTTTGTTTATGAATTGGGAAGGAAAGCCCTCCCCGGGCCGCCTTCCCTTCTGCCTCCTTATCCAAGCCTAAGTCACGTGTCCCCTCGGACAAGGGGAGGGAGCCCAAGCCTGGCTCAGACGGGTCACGCCTCCCTCCCTGGGGCTGGGGCAGAGACCCACTCTTCTGAGATCGGGGCTTTCCCCACACAAGGTCACTGTCAGCCACACCGGCTGGCCTTGGATCAGGAACCTGTTCACTTGTCTGCCCTGTCCAGACTCGCGGTTCTGGAGGCTCCTTCCTGTGCCAGTGTACCTGGGACTACGGGGCAGGCTGGGGAGAGATGGTATGCTGCAGCACCCTGAAACCCTCAGCCTGTCCTGTCTTGCCGGGACTGAGGGTGTGGTCATGCACCCGCGAGCTTAGGCTGCCAGGGAAAGGGCTGAGAATAAAGAGGGTGCAGAGGGTGCAGAGGGTGCCAGGCCTGGAGCTCTGCCCTGCGTCCCCCCCACTGACGGAGCCCGTGTGACATCTCAAGCTTCTGAGCAGTGTTCCCTCTACTCAGAACCCTTCACAGGACGCCCATACTCCTAGTTATTTTTATCCTGGTGGACAGTTTTTTAACAAAGTGAGTTGCAATTCACCTACCATAAAATTCTGCCTTTTAAAGTGTACCAATTTGGTGGTTTTAGTATATTCACAGTGTTGTCCAATCATCACAGTCTTTAAATTCCAGCATATTTTCATCACTCCCAGAAGAGGCCCTGTGCCTGTTAGAGTCACTCGTGTACCTCCCACCCGTCCCCTGCTACCCACTCGTCCGTGTCTGTCTCCGCATTTGCCTCAGCCTCCCAGAGTGCTGGGATTACAGGCGTACACCATGATGCCTGGCCAACATTTTGAAATTTTTATGAAGTTCACATGATCTCATTTTCTTTAATTGCCTGTACTTTTGGTGTCATGTTATAAGAAATGCAGTGTTGTGACTGATCCCTGTATTTTCTTGGGGGAGCTATGTGGTATTAGTGCTGACGTCCAGGTCTTGGGGCCATTTTAAGTTGTTTTCTGTGTGTGAGTGAAGTAGGGCCACGTCCGTTTTCCCACTGGTGGACATCCAGCTGTCCCAGCACCACTGGTTAAGAGACTCCCTGGCCCCCAGTGTGTGGTCTTGGCACCCTAGTCAAGCATCAGCTGCCCATGAATGTGAGAACATGAACGTGCACCTTTGTTTCTTTTTCTTTTTTAAGACAGAGTCTTTCTCTGTTACCTAGACTGGAGTGCAGTGGTGCAACCTTAGCTCACTGCAACCTCTGCCTCTTGGATTTAAGTGATTCTTCCGCCTCAGCCTCCTGAGTAGCTGGGATTACAGGCGCCCACCACCATGCCTGGCTAATTTTGGTATTTTTAGTAGAGATGGGGTTTTGCCATGTACCCCAGGGTGATCTCAGACTCCTGACCTCAAGTGATCTGTTAACCTCCCAACGTTCTGGCATGAGCCACTGTGCCTTACCACGTGCACGCTATTTCTATAAAAACTTCCCCTCCTCCATGTGACATTAGGGCTTGTTATAGTGCAGGTCTCCCACACTCCCCATCCACTCCATTTTCTTATCAGCCTGATGTCCCCAGTCCCAGGAGCACATCTCCATTTAGTGGGACCTGCAGCTTACATAATTTGGGCCAGGACAGGGTGGGGTCCTTAAGGAAAAGCAGGTGAAATTGTCTTGCTTCGAAACTTCAAGGTTCACAGAAACGCTGCCCCTGCACATGCTGCTGGGCCTCCACAGGAGCCAGTGCGGACAGCTACTGCCCAAAAGCCTGCCTGCCCTGAACCCTCCTGGCCTTTCTGTGATCATCGCAGCCCCTTCTTCACAGCCTTTCCAAGACTCTCTGTGAGCTCCTCACACCCTTGTTCACAAAATCCATCAGCCCCTGCCCCATGCCATGCGAGTGTCCCTGTATTCTGGGGTGGCGAGGGTGCAGGGCGGCACCCAGAGTAGACGGAGCCTCCTGGAAGCTGGCTCATGACCCTGTGCTTTTGCCCGTGTGGGCTCTGCTCTGTCATTTGAGTCTGCGCCCTGTGTCCTGCATCCATCAGGCTTGGCCCTGGCTGCAAAAGAGGCAGGGAGTGGAGGCGGTGAGATTGTGGGCCTCAGAGGCCTGGGGCAGGTCTCAGCACTGCCACAAGTTAGTGTCTTTGCGCCTCAGTTTCCCTATCCATTATTGGCCTTGTGAGGGTTCAAGGGGGATGCACATTTCCCATAACCGTCTGAGAACATGGCTATGAATGAGCTTTATTTCTGCCATGGGGCCTCCAAGGCCCAGTTAGCTGCACATAGTAGGTTGGTTGATTTTGAGTAAGGGCAGGGTAGGAGGCACCCAAGAGAGAAGCAGGTGCAAATACGAGAGAGTGGAGCAGAGGCCCAGGAGAGAGCGGGGGGCCAGGGCCTATGGGGAGCTCTGTCCCTGTCCCACGGTCAGTCCTCCAGTATGGGCCTTTTTGTTTTCTTTGTTCCAGGAGGAGCCAAGGAAAGTCTGCTTCACCTACGACCTGTTCCTGAACCTGGAAGGCAATCCGCCCGTCAACCACCTGCGCTGCGAGAAGCTCACCTTCAACAACCCCACCACGGAGTTCCGGTACAAGCTCCTTCGGGCCGGCGGGGTGAGTGTCCCAGCTCCTGCGCGCCGAGGGGCCGCCCCGCTGACGCCGCTCTGCTGCGGCCCCCTGTACCCAGCCAGAGGTGTCGGTGCTGGGAGCCGAGACCCAAGGTGCAGGTCACACGGAAGTGCCCGACAGAGCTGGAGGGGACCTGGGAGCTCCGCAGCCTGTGCCGGGGTGTGGTGGCTGCAGGTGACTAGTTGCTGGTCACCCTGTCCTTCTGGGTGACCGTGGGTAATTAGCACCTTCCTCCAGGAAGTGCTAGGAAGGGATGGGCACAAGGCCGGTCTGACCGCGTGGCTGTGCCTGGAGCTGGCTTGTAACTAGCCGGGTAGGGCCTCCTCACAGGGCCCCTGCCATGCACAATGCTGTCACCTCCGACTTCGGGAGGCCAGACGACAGCACCAGCTCTGGGGCCAGGGCTCTCCAGGAGTTGCGTGGCCGGGACCCCCATTTGGTGGCTGGAGTCAAGCCCTCCGGACCTTATTGGGGCAGAGCTCCTCACAAGCGTTCTTGGCAACAGGGTGGGCGGGCGCAGGTGCTGGTGGGGGTCGTGGAGGAGGGGTGTGTGGAGGGAGGGATGTGGCAGGCTGAGGCCTGGTCACAGGACAGCAATGCTACCTTCAGGACTCAGGGCCTCAGAGCCTTTGCCTGGGTGCAGGCCTGAGCCTGTGGTGGCGTGGTGTGTGTCGTATGCAGTGTGTGGCATCTCGTGTGTGTGTGTGTATGTGTGTGTGTGTGTGTATGTGTGTGTGTGGTGTATGTGGTATGTATGTGTGGTGTGTGGCGTGTGTGGTGTGTGGCGTCTCGTGTATGTGTGCGTGGTGTGTGTGGTACGTATGTGTGGTGTGTGGCGTGTGTGGTATGGGGTAGGTGTGGCGTGTATATGTGTGGTGTGTGGTATGTACATGTGTTATCTGTGGGGCGTGTCACGTATAGTGTTTGTGGCGTGTGTCGTATGGGGTGTAAGTGGTGTGTGGGGGGTGTGGCATGTGTCGTGTGGTGTATGTGGTGTGTGTATTTGTGTGGCATGTAGTATGTCCGTATGTTTGATCATGTATGGTGTGCGTGGCATGTCACGCATGGGGTGTAAGTGGCATGTGGCGTGTCACTTGTGGAAGTGTGTGGCATGTGGAATGTACATATGTTGTCTGGTGTGTGTGTCATGTATTGTGTATCGTCTGGTGTGTGTGTCATGTGCGTGGTGTGTCATGCATGGGGTATAAGTGGCGTGTGGCCTGTCACGTATGGTGTGACGTGCGTTGTGAAGAGTGTGAATGTGTCACAGGTGTATGTGTGGGGTATCTGGGTGGGGTGGGCCGCCACCTTGGTGAACTTGGGGCACCGTGGCTATGGGTGTCGGGCTGGGGAGCCCCCATTCCTCCCTATGGAGCACGGTCCTTGGTGGGCGTCGTTCTCCTAAGAGAAAGGAGGCTCCTGTCCTTGTAGAAGCTTGAGTGAGTCCTGCCACAATCCTTGTAAAGCCCCGCTTGTCGCTCTGATCTGGCCGGGCAGGGCGGTGCCGGCGTGGGTTTATGTGGACGGTGTGACTGAGTACGTGTGGCTGGGCCCCAGCGCCCTCCTGGCTCCGCGTGGCCACCTTTCTTCATGGCCAGGTATTTTCTCTGTGTTTGCAATAGGTGTTTCTGGGTGTCCCTGGAGGTTCCATGGTGGCATGGCTTTGGGAAGTGGTGTTCCCTGGGTCTCTCTGGGCTGCGGCCAGGACCTCACTCCCTGTGGGAGGCAGCTTCCTTTGCTCGGCAGTGATGAAGGTTCTGAGGGCATCGTCTCAACACATAAAAGCCAGGGGCGGGGAGGAGGCACTGGGGAAGGTTGGGAGGAAGGGCCAGTCAGGAGAAGGGAGCGCAGGCTGCAGCAGGTGCCTTAGGGGGTGGTCTCTGCCCCAGGCACTGGGCGCTCTGCCCTCTGAGGGTGAGCTGCCTGGGGAGCTGGCTGGCTGGGCAGGAACTTTACAGGCCTCTGGGGTTTGCTCTGGGCTGATGGCTGAGTGGGGCTCTCAGCCTTAGGAGCAGCCAAAGGCCTCAATGGCAGGGGCTCTTCCCAGAGCTTCCCGTGGCCGACCAGTAGCAGGTGATCCAGCCCCGCCGTGGAGCTGTTGGTGGTAGGAGACCTGGGAGGAGGGGCTGGTTTCTGTGTCGGTGAGCACTGCTTTCTCTGCTCCTCTCACTGGGGGTCACTTGGAGAGCGGTAATTCAAGGGTGAGAGGGCAGGACTTCCACCGTTCCAGCCTGGTGCCCCTTGGGACCATGCCTTGTCTCTGCTCCCGTGGCCAAGGGTCTGTGTTTCCATCGGGGAGCCTGGACCTCCTGGCAGCACCTTGTAGGAGGTGGGAGTCATCCGTGTGCTCCCTTTCCCAGTTCGTTTTTTTTAAGGGTCTGTGTTGAGTGAGACACTGCGTGATCCTGAAACAGTCTAGAGCGTCGTTTTGAGGGGAAAGAAGGTGAATTCACGCGAGAGTTGAAGGAATGGGCCTGAGAGCGAATGGGGCTCAGCCTCCTGCAAGCCCTGTTGTGCATGGCTGGCCTTCCCCAGCTCCTCCGTGAGCCTGCCTGGTGTGCGTGCCCCAGAGCACGGAGGGCCTCCCGTGGCGTGCTTTGAGGGACGACGGAGGCACACATGCCGTTGGTGCCAAGCTCCTATCGTGGTCATACAGGCTCTGAGAAGCAGCTCAGAGTGGGGACCCCAGGGGCCCGCTGCCCTCTTTTCAGGCAGTTTCCCCATGGCCGCATGATGTCAGCGTCCTTAGATGAAAGGCTTGGCTGACTGGGGAACCCCAGGTGCTCAGGGCTATTAGTGGTGCTGCTTCTCCCGACTTCAATACTTTTTTGAAGTGTGTTTTCTTCCTTTGTTCTCTCTTGCGGGCATCTGAGAAGCTTTCTCCATGGTGGTGGCGTTCCTTACCTTGGAGTGTTGGTGTTTTGAGACCTTGCTCCAAGCTTCCCAGTGTGCAGCGAGTGTTTCCTGGGAGCCCTCCTGGAAGGACCCCAGACCTTTCCTCATCCGAAGCCTCTGTCCCCATGCTGCAGGCTTGCTGGCTCGCTCGGGCCTGCTTTGCAGAGAGCCCCCTCGATGGGGACAGGTCTTCTCCTGCCTTGATCTCTGCCTTAGCCTGAGTGCTCCCGCCCTGTATGGGTCAGCTGCAGTCACCGCACGCCAAAGATAGCTCATTCCCCTGGACATGTGGGACCCACCCGAGCTGCATCCGTGTGCGCCCCAGGAAGTTGCTGCCTGCCTGTCTCGGGCATCTGGCTGGGCTCTCGCCCTTCTGAGCTGTACCTCTGCTCCCCCTAAACCTCAGCGTGTGTGTCAGGCTTTGGCCACAGCTGTCTTCCCGTGATTCTCAGCGTGCTCCGCAAGTCTTCTTGGGCCAGCGCTCGGTCCACTGTTCCCGGAAGGCTGCGTGCCCCGCTTAGTCCCCACGGGCCTAATCATCCTAGACCCCAGACTTTTCTTCACTTCCAACCCATGCCTGCTTCATCTGCGTGCTCAGCACCCAGTCCCCAGCGGGGAAGCGCCGGGATTCCTTCAGGAAAGCACTCAGGCTCTCCCTTCTTCCCTCCTGCAGAGGGAAGCCCCACTGCCTTCAGCCCGGCCCGTGTGGGCCCCCTGTCCCCTGCCCATCGATAATGACTGTCTCTTCTCTGTCACTAGGTGATGGTAATGCCCGAAGGAGCAGACACGGTGTCCAGGCCCAGTCCCGACTACCCCATGTTACCCACAATTCCACTCTCTGCCTTCTCTGACCCCAAGAAGACCAAACCATCCCACGGCTCCAAGGTTAGTGAGGCGGAAGGCCCAGTCGCGTGGGAGCGCCTGGGCCCAGCTGTGGTGGGTCTGGCCCCGGCGCCGCCCCTCCACCAGGCTGGGCCTTCCGCACCTGAACTCGCTCCCTTGGCGTCTTCCTCTTTGAGCTCTCTGCACTCCCCTTGCTGCGCACTGCCGCTTCCCTAGAATTGCAGGAATAAGCCCGTGATCATAGGCTCTTTGTCCCGTTCATCTTGAGGCCAGAGACCTGGCCTAGTCCTCTCCCGTTCTGCCAAGCAACGGCAGGGCCCCAGGACTGCTCGGCCTGAAGCCCTGAGAGCTTCGCTGACGGCTGTCAGGGCAGCCACCGGATAGGGCATCTCTGTCTGTCCAGGCCACAGCTGTCCACCCCTCAGCCCTCCCGAGGGCAACCAGGGCTGCTCCTGCCCTTGGCCGTGCCAGGCTTTGCATCGCAGGCAGGGGCTCACTGCAGAGTTGTGTGGGAGAAGGGCGGGGACAGCCAGGTGGGTGCCAGCCGAATTCCACTGTGGAAGAAACTATTGTCTCATCTTGGCCTGGTGGGTCAGGTGGGTGGCGCTTGCTCCTGGGCTTCTCTCTTGGAACTGTCTGAGTGACAGCTCAGAAGACATGCTAGAAAGCCCTTCAATAGCATCACAGTGTCATTTAACCCTCAGCACGTCCCAGTCCTCTGTAGCCGCCCACTCAGCACAGCCGTTCCTGGAGGCTGAGCTGCACGGGCCCTCAGAGCAGTACCAGGCACGTCACCCACACGTCCTCTCTGGACTCTCCGCCGGTCCTCTCTGCTCTCCTCGCCTCACTTGTCTGCCGGGTCCTGTGAGTGGCTCTGGCCATCCCAGGCGGGACAGGCAGGGGTCTCAGCTGCCTCCCAGCCTCCCCGTCAGCCGCGCTGCAGGAGAACCGCAGCACCCAGGCAGGTCTTTCTGGCTCTTTCCCCGAGGTCAGCAGATCTTAGAAATCCTCAGACTCGCCAGAGTCTCTGAGTAGGAAATGGAACCCTGGGGCCTCCCCACTTGGCCTCCTGGCCTGTCTCTCCCTCGTGGAGGCTCAATGAAGAAAACGCTCTCGCTGGGGATCTTGGCAGTGCCCCCTCTCAGCCACCACAACAGGAAGAGAAGGAACTGCCATTTCTTCTGTATGGGTCACTTCAAGCCACCTAAAACCCTGAGCAGAGGTACCCCCCAGGGCTGGTGGGGCTGCGTCTGCCGGAGCTGCTTGTGGCTTTTCTTCCCGGAGAGTCTCTGAGACCGTGGGAGCCCCCAAGGCAGTGAGTTGACCTGCCGGGCTCAGGAGGCCTGCAGGCAGCTTCCTCTAGCTCCACCCTCTCCGTCCCAGGAGCCTTCTCCAGCCACCTGGTGGGGGGAGGTAGGCAGCGTCCATGGGGAGCCTCAGGTAGCACAGGGTCCTGCCAAGGCACTTGTCTGCTGAGGGAGTTCGGAGAAAGCCGCGGCCTCGAGTCCTAGCTTGGCAAGTGAGCTGTCGGCCCCACCACGGAGTCCTTGGACGCACAGGCCTGTGAGCCAGCCTCTTCCCCAGCTGAGCGCCCGCCTCTGGTCACTGGCTCTCTGCCTGGAGAGTGAGTGGCTGGGCCATGCACTCCCAGCAGAGGGCCCTCAGCAGGGCTCTCTGAGCCAGGAGAGATGGGACAGGCGGGCCTTTTGGAGCCTTGCCCATCAGAATCCCTGGACTGGAGGACTGCTGGTGAGTGCAGCTGCGGCAGCTTTGGGGGACTCTGTCCTGGGGTTTCGTCCCCACTTGACAGCCCCCATCCAAGAGTGGTGTGGCAGGCAGGAACCCCAGCTTCGTAGAGGGGGCAGGATCCTCCCACGGCCTTGGCAGCAGCTGCAGGGGGCCGGGTGTCACCCGTGTGATGTCAGGTACTTGGCCTGCTTGCTCTTTCCCGTGGAGGTTTGTGGACAACCTTGCGAACATGGTTTTGATGGCTTCTCGCTTTGGAGAGCACTCACTTTGTGCTTACAATGTACTGCCTAGTTTCAGAATCAGTGGTATCAGGTGCCTGTGTGCATCCCTGGGAAGGCTCCTTCCAGCCGGGCAGGTTCTGGTGGCAGTGGCAGTTTAGTTGACCCTGGGCCAGGGGTGCACGGTGGGAGCTGTGTTAGGGCCACGGGCGTGCCTTTGCAGTTTGCTGTCCTTCTGTCCTTGGTGGTTGTTATGCTGGCTGAGCTCCTGTGGCCCAGGTGGGCATGTGTCCCCTGCCAGAAGAGTCCAGGGTGGCATGTGGCATAGCAGTGTCTCACCTCCCTCCTTGGGGAGCAGCTCGCTGGGGAGTGCAGCCCCATTCCACACCCCAGCTCCCAAGGGGACACCCTTGATAGCCCTGCATGGCCCAGGCCAGTTGGGGGGATTGTGGGGGCACTCCTGCTGCCCCTGGTGTAACAGCCAGGTCGGGCACAGGGCTTGCCGTTTCTCCAGGGAGGCGGCAGAGGCCTCACAGCCATTGGAACTGTTCTTGAGCTTTCGACACTGAATGTACGTTGTGGCTTTGCAAGACGGCCAGCCCAGGAGACAGGCCAGCTCAGGAGACCGGTATGGGGTCGCTGCTCTGTCTGCCCTGTGGTTCTTTGCTGGGAAGAGTCTGTCCCTGGACACTCAGGTGGTTTTCAGAGGCCCCTGGCCAGCTGCACGTCTTCAGGGGAGCTATGAAGTGTTCCCTCCATCCCCCATACACACTGGCTCCTGGAGCCCCTCCCCAGGGGCTTCGGGGTCTGCTGCTACTGGCTTCTGTGCCAGGCCAGGTGTGCGATCATCCAGACAGGCTCTGGGGCTGCCGTGCACCTGCTGGCTGATTCTCCTTTCCTATCGAGGGTGGAGCCCCAGGTTGCGGACGGCTGAGAAGCCTGTTCAGCACTCCTGGGTTCGTGGGGTGTTACAGGGTCTCTGTAAGGAAGGTGAATGCGTGGCTTCCGCTGTGGGGAGTGCTGGCGCTGTGCGTGTGGGATTGGGGTGTGGGGCAGAAACATCCAACATACAAGCAGCAGAGCCCAGGCCGACCGCGGGCTGTGCCGACTCAGCCATGGTGCTGGCAGTCCCCACACTGAGCTCGCCGCCAGCCTGGTCTGCGCCTTCGCCCAGTGAGGTAGTGGTCTTGCCCTTCCTCAAGGCAGCAGGCACAGATGTCTGGGGTTTTCTGCCTGGGTCCCGCAGTATGCAGGTCACAGAGCTGGGCTCGCTCCTGGGCCCTCCTGCTGCTCGCTGCCATTGTCTTCCCTCTGTCCCCAGTGGTATCAGCCCCTGAGTCCGGCTTCACCCTAAATGCCCTGAGTTTCTGAGGTGGAGACCTCGGAATGTCCTCCCTGTTTTAGGAAAGCAACACAGTGGATTTCCCTTCTGAGAAGCCCTGGAGCTGTTTGTTCTGTGCGGAACCAGTGGGCATGTAGCCGTTGGCTCCCTGAGGCTAGGCCCGAGCTGGCTGGACTCTGGGGTGTGGAGACCTAGGCTCAGAAAGGAAGGCTGTGAGGGACCGAGCAGGAAGCACTGAGCTTCCAACCCAGAGCATGAGTGCTGAGCCAAGTAGGCTGAGATGAGGGGCAGGGCTGCCTCCAGTGCCCCCCAGGGCTCCCCAGTACCCCGCAGCACCAGCAGAGTCTTTGCTTTTCCCTGGCCCAGCTGCGAGGTGTTAGTGCAGGCACAGGCATCGTGGTTTGCCTGGCTCTGCCTGACTCACCCTGTGCGTGAGTCCCTCAGGGAATTGTCAGTTCAATTCAGAGGGGAATCTTAGCCTGCAGCTGCTGGGGACCCTCTGACACTGGCTAGTAGTTTAAAGGGACAGCTCCATTTAAAACTCTCACCTGCTGCCTTACTTTTTCGCTTTTTGGAAGAATTTCCCTAGCTGAGGCTGAATCAGGTGGATTATGCTTTGTAGGGCTCAGGGGTGACAGAGCAGGGCGCCCCGCAATGCCGTGTGACCTTGTCTCTCCCCTTGCCCTCCCTGCCCTTGGCCTTGTAGGACGCAAACAAGGAGAGCAGCAAGGCCTCCAAGCCGCACAAGGTGACCAAGGAGCACCGGGAGCGGCCCCGCAAAGACTCCGAGAGCAAGAGCTCCTCCAAGGAGCTGGAGCGCGAGCAGGCCAAGAGCTCCAAGGACAGCTCGCGGAAGCTGGGCGAGGGCCGGCTGCCCAAGGAAGAGAAGGCCCCACCGCCCAAGGCTGCCTTCAAGGAGCCCAAGATGGCCCTGAAAGAGACCAAGCTGGAAAGCACGTCCCCCAAGGGCGGGCCCCCGCCCCCGCCGCCGCCCCCACCCCGGGCTTCCAGCAAGCGGCCAGCCACCGCCGACTCACCAAAGCCCAGCGCCAAGAAGCAGAAGAAGAGCAGCTCGAAGGGGTCCCGGAGTGCTCCAAGCACCTCGCCCCGCACCTCCTCCTCTTTCTTGGACAAGAAGCCAGTCAAGGACAAGAGCAGCACCAGAGGGGAGAAGGTGAAGGCCGAGAGTGAGCCCCGGGAGGCCAAAAAGGCCCTGGAGGTGGAGGAGTCCAACTCGGAGGACGAGGCCTCCTTCAAGTCCGAGGTGAGTGAGTGCCGGGGGCAGGGCAGGGTGGGTGGGCCGTCGAGGTGCAGTGGGTATGGTGGGACTGGCTGGCCTCAGGTCTCACTGACTGCTGCCCCCACTGACTCCTTGTAACCTTGGGCCTCCGCACCTCACTAGGCCTGGGTCTCCCCGTCTGTCAGGTTATAAAGTCTGCCTCGTGAGGAGTCCCTCCTCGACTCCTCGGTGGCATTTGTGGGTGGTTCTGGTCTAGCATGATGGCGTGGTACCGAACTTCTGAGCTCCTCTCCTCCAGCAGCCCCCTGCGAGGGCCCAGGTCTTGGCCGCTCTGGTGCCAGTAGGCAGGTGTGTCTCACGGTTGCTCTGACCACGGCACAGTCAGCCTGGCCTGGAGCTCGATCCCTCAGCTAAGTGGGCATCTGGGAGACTCACCATTGTCTGGAGGGTTAATGGTGAGGAGCAACTGGGCGTGCCTGGCTCCCTTCTTAGGTGGCGGGTGGGGTCAGGAGCCTCCCACCCACCCACACCCATCACACACACCTGTGACTTACTTGGAGATGCTTACATCTGGCCCCGCCCATGTCTGAGCTTGGGGTGAAGACCCCTCTCAGGGAGTGGCCTTGTCACCATGAGAGGCTGCGGGCTTGTCCCACAGCCCGGCATCTGTACAGTCTCAGAGGACCACATCAGACATGAATCGAGCCACAGGAGCCAGTAGCCATATCGTGGCCTTGTGGCCAGACCCCACCGGGGACCTGGGATGGAGGTGGTGTCTTCCAGCTCCGTATCTGGCACTTGGCATTCAGACAACAGATACTGCACCTGTGAAAATGAACGAATGGATGGGTGAGAGTCGGGCCTCTCACCTTTACTGCCAGCCCCAGCCCTCAGGGGCCTTTTGTGGCTTCCCCTGGCTTTCCAGGGGAAGCTTTGCCTTAGGGTTGCTGAGGCTTTGAAAAACCGCCTGGGCTTTGAAGGCAGGTTCCAGCTACAAAGCCAGAGGGGGTTTTGTGGGCTGCGCTGATTGCTATGCCTGTGGCCCCCAGGGCTCTCAGGGAGGTGGCGGGGCCGGCTGGAGTGATGTCCAGCCTCAGGGTAACAATTAGTCTTGGCTCATAGACGCACATGGGCTGGCAAAGCTGAGTTCCCGGTGCCCCCCACGGCTTGGCACTGGCTGAAGATGGTGCCACCTACTGTGACCCTGAGGCGGGTGTAGTGGGGGGCGGTGCTGCCTCCCAGAAATCTCAGCTGCCTCAGTAGCCCTCCCAGCTGTGGGAGGTCCTGGCAGTGCCTGCTGGGCACCAAACCTGCCCCCTTCTCCACCTGTGCAGCAGCCACAGCCCTGGCATGTAGTCCCAGGCGCGGCATCTCCAGGCGAGGCCTTCTGGCACCTGGGGCTGGGTGTGCAGCACGCTGGGCAGCGGCGAGGCAGCTCCGTGGCCGGGTCCACTCCACTCTGCTCAGCCAGCCTGCCCCCCAGCAGTGAGCAAGGTGGCTCCTGGCTCCCATCACCAGTGTTGTAAAACAGCTGGAATCTTCTGTGGGGAGCTTCTTGCCATGTGGGGAGCTTCTTGCCACCTTGGGCGCCGCTGCTTAGAATGGTTGAGTGGCCTTGAGGCTGGAGTTGCTGGAGGAGGCATTGGGGTTTCCTCCTGGCTGAAGAGGAGCGCCCTGCGCATGCTGAGAGGCTTCTGAGCAGTGTGGCTTAGCACCCCGAGGTCCGTGTGGATATGATATGCAGGCCGCAACAGCCCCAGCAGCCCAAGGTTTCACTGAAGCCCAAGCTGCTATGGTGAAGGGGTGCACTGGCTTTCCAGACCGCTGGCCCCTCAGCCTCCCCTTGGCTGTCTTGGTCACCCCTCCCAGGAGGCTGCACGTGGCTGTGCCACAGGAACTGGTCATCACGTGGAATCTGCAGCAGCTGGGCCTGGCCCACGCCCACCCTCGGAGGGCAGCTCTTTGGGCTGAGTCCCCGGACTGAGCTCCCACGTCCTCCCACTGCTGCTTTGGGGTCTCCCTGGCCCTTGGGAATCTGGAAGCAATTGGTACCGACTACCTTTAGGCCAGTTGTGGACCCAGCCTGCTCCACCTTCCCTCTGGGCCCTGGGTATCTCTGGTGACCCTTCTGACCACACCACCTCGGGGCTCTTTTGGCTGAGACCATTTCCAGATTCTTTTCCTCCCTGCCCCTTGGATTTGGGTGGAAGGAAGAGGGGCTCATGTGGCCAACTGGCTTCACTCTGTCTGACACAGCACCAGGACCCCTGGCCCAGGCAGGCTCAGGGGACCTTCGGGGCTCTGGGCCCTCCCTGCCTCCATCCCTTCTGACCTTCCTCAGCCTCCTTTGGTCGCCTGAACCGCACCCTCAGTGAGAATGTGCATGGGCCGTGGGGCTGGGACCTTGGATCCTTCCCCAGCCCCCTCCCTCCAGGTGGTGCCCACCCTCTGCCCCAGGGGTTCCATCCAAGGTTGGAGGGAGGACTGGCCTTGGCCTCTGTGTGCAGGCAGCTGGCAGTGCGGGGGAAACAGGCTGACATGATGATCTGAGTAGCAAGGCCTGCTGCTCAGAAGGCTGGGCTTAGACAGGCCCTCCTTCACCAGTCACCTCTTACCCACCCCCGGCCCTCAAGAACGGAAGGCAGGCGGTACATCATGTGGCTCCAGGCAGGCCCTGCCAGGGGTGCTGGACCCTCAGGGGTATGTGTTCAGGACTCAGATGGCCTGCGTGCCACCTCTCCAAGCAGGCTTTCCCAGCACTGATTCTACAGGGAATGCCATGTGCTGGTGGGAAGGGGCGCCAGCAGGGGCTGGTCTGAGGGGCAGAAGGGGCTGGGCTGGGCTGCAGTGAACCCTGGAGAAGGGACCCTTTTCCCTCTCAGGCATGGGTGAGTCTGGACCTGCCACAGAAGGAGGCCTTGGGCCTTCGTGGGGCCCCTTCTGCAGGGCGGAGGCTGCCCCATCTGCGCTAGGGGAGGATCCGAGGGCCTCCAGGCACTCAAGGTTCTGAGTCCCGCGGGATCAGCACTCCTTTCACAGCTTCCTTTGCATGGCTGGTGGCTCAGTGGGCCATGCCAGAATCCAGCAGACCAGCTGCCTCCTCTTGATGCAGGGAGGACCCTGCAGGGGACTGGTCTGAGGGGCTCAACTCACCTAGTTCTACCAGACGAGCCCCCAAGGTGAGGGGGCTGACCTGGGCCCACCACATCCTCTGACACACCCCTGGGGATGCGCCCATTGGCAGAAATGAGGGTCCGCAGCAATGGACCCCTTCCCCGTGCAGGCTTCTGCAGTGCCTGACTCCTGTCCACCCAGGAGATGCACCTCTGCCCGGCACGCACTTGCCCCCCACTATCACCCTGTGCCCTGGCATCACACTCCGTATGTCCTCGTTTTGGCTTTTACTGCCCCCTGGTGGCTGAGCCTGGAAGGACTGCTGCGGGAGGAGGAGGTGGGCCAGGCCAGGCTTGCCCACGGCTTCTGTTGGGCAGCTGGTGGTCAGAGCCGTACATGGGTGGAGAGATGGAGTTCCCCTGAGCCCTGGGATAGCGCTGGGTCAGAACAAGAAGTGTCCACATGCAGCTTTCCTGTTCCAGACCCTTTTGCGACACCAGCCAATGCCGGCCTCCTTAGATAAGGGCAAGGCTCATCCACTGTGGGACCTCAGGCCCCTGCCCCAGCCTCCCTCCCAGTCCCCTGTGCACCTGCTTAGGTAGGCAGGTTCTCCTGGTGCTACTGGAAACCCAGACACCGCTCAGTGGGTAGAATCCATGGGTGTCCTCGGGCTGGCGGGGAGGCTGTAGGCTGCACGTGGCCTGGACACTGGCTCCCTAGCGGGTTCGCAGCCACATACGTGGGTACCCTTGGGACTCTGGAGGTGTCTAGGGGAGACCCACTCGGCATGCTGCTACCAGAGGGGCCTCCTTTGTCTCTGCTGAAAGGTGACGGCTCTCCCTCTCTCCCCTCCCTCCCCGCCCACCATTGGGTGAAGTCTGCCCAGTCAAGCCCGTCCAACTCCAGCTCCAGCTCAGACTCCAGCTCGGACTCGGACTTCGAGCCATCTCAGAACCACAGCCAAGGTGTGTGCCGAGAGCAGCCAGGGGCATGGCCGGGGCCAGGAAGGGCCCGGAGCTCAGGCCTTGTGCATGCTGCTCAGTGTCCGGTGCCTGTCCAGGCTGGGCCTACAGATCGTACCTGGAGGGTTTTGGTGGCTTGGGGGAGTCTGTATTTGAAAGCAAAGCAGAAACAGGCCACTGGACCTCTAGCCAGGCCCGGGGCACTGCTCCTTGTGGTGGCTGTTGGCGTCCACCCATGCCTGGAGCCGTGCTGCTGAAGGGCTTCTGGTGAGGGCCCTGCCCTGGCCAGAACCCTCCCTGTGCTGCTGGGGACCACGGACAGAGGGCATCACCTCCTCCGCCCACGGCGCCCGCTCCCTAGGGCCACCAAGGCACCAGCTGCCTGTGACGGCCAAGGTCCTCTGCTGCCGGGGTGTTTGGCCTGCCCTCTCCCTCTCCTTGCAGGCCACCCTGGGTAAGGGTTGCTTTTTGGGGAAAGGACATAGGCCCACTGGCTGCTCCAGCTTGCCCCAGAGCAGGGAGGGCCCTGGGGACCAGGCAGCCTGCAGGACACAGTGTGAGAGCCGCCCTGAGCCCCCAGCGCCAGCCCAGACCCCAGCACACACCCCCAGGCCCAGAAGTGTTTTCTCTCCTGGGTTGGAACAAGAGCCTCCTTCCCCTTTGGCCTGGAATCCTTTGCGGGGTGGGGGGGGGCGGGGGGGGAGTGGGGGAAGAGGAGTGGATGGGGTTGTGGAGGGAGTCTGGGCTGGAATTCAGCCGGCAATTGCCGAGGGGGCTGGGGGATGGGGCCCTTGAAGCCCACACTCGCTCCAAGTGTTCTTATCTGCCGGGAAGGGAGGGGGAACCTACTGAAGCGGGATCATGTGACCAAGGTAATTGAGGGCTTTGTGTCCCTCTGTTGCCTTGGTAACAGGAATATAAACCAAGATGCCGTCTGTAGGGGACTGGAACCGTGTGCCTCTGGAGAAAGGGGAGGACGGTGGACTGGGAGCAGCAGAGGGGATTACCGAGGGTGTGGGCAGGCCGGCGTAGGGCGAAGGCAGAGGGATCTGTGGCCCCAGGCCCAGCTTCTGAGCCAGGCTCTGTCTCCCTCGCCCTCCCTGGGCTCTCGGCAGAGCTTCTGATCTCTGTGCCCTGAGCAGAGGAGAGGTTCTCCTCCGGCTGTAGCAATGGAGGGGCTCTGCGCGCCCACTGCCAGTCAGGCCCCCGAGGCCTGCGAGCAGGGCCAGGAAGGTAGGGGGGGTGGCGGGAGCCAGGAGGTCCCTGGGGAAGGGGGTGGCTGCCAGTGTGGGGGTAGTTCTTGGACATGGGCAGAGGGACCCCCAGGCGGGCTGGCATGTGCATTTGGGGGTGACCAGTGTCAAGAAGCTCTGCGTGGCCTCACGGGCGAGGGGCCTGGAGGCTCAGTGGAGCCCTGCGCTTCTCTACCTCCCTGCCTGCCCGCCTCCCCAGGACCCCTGCGCTCCATGGTGGAGGACCTGCAGTCCGAGGAGTCCGACGAGGACGACTCTTCGTCAGGCGAGGAGGCTGCCGCCAAGACACACCCGGGGAGGGACTCCAGGTGATGGCCGGGCAGGAGCGGGCGGGCGCAGGCGGCTACCCGGGGCGACTCTGGCTGGACCTGCAGTGATTGTGGGGCTGGAGGTGGGGTTGAGACTGGAGGGTCCCCTGGGAAGGCTGAGGTGGGGATCTGTCCGAAGGTGGCCTCAGTCCAGCCTGGGCCTTGGGGTGGGCCTGGGGCTATGTGTCTTCTTCTGGTCCCTGAGGCTGAGGGCGTAAAGGGCTGCCTCATGTTCGGGGCCTTGGGTGGCGTCCGTCCTCATGGTTGTCCAGCAGGTGTGGGCTGCCTGGTAGGGAGGGGTGCAGAAGGGAGTCAGACTGCGCCCAGCTGCCAGGGAGCCCCGGCTGGAGGTGGGGGGAGGGGAGTAAGCTTGTTGCTCTTCTCTTGGGCCAGGAGACTCCGGTCCTTTCCCACCTGCCTAACATGGGGCAAGGATCCATGGAGAGCCCCCTCCTGGGGCAGCGGACACCCGGTGTGGGAGCAGCTTTGCTGCCTGTGGCTTTTGCCCCCATGAGGCATGGGGGATCCAGGGGCATCCTTGGGATATGCAGGCCCCTTGGCGGGATCCCACCTGGGAGAGCTCCATGCGTCCGGCCTCCAGCCCAGCGACAGCAGAGAACGTGCGGGCCTTGGCCCCATCACACAGGCTTTCCCAGAGCCGTAGCAGAGCTGGCAGTCAGCCCCTCCTCCCGGTGAGGCCAAGGCCTCCAGGCCTCAGTGGCTCCTCTCGAAGAGGAGGCTGGTTATTGGCCTGCTCTTAGCAAGGTGCATGGGAACCTAACAGGCGCCTGCAGGTGTTTGTGATTAACTAAAGCCGTCTTCCCGAGAGCTGGGTGGCAGGCTCTGGCCGGGTCCCCGGTGTGCAGTGCACCAGGCCGGCAGGCACATGGGGGGATTCCTGCCCACCGCAGACAGAGCAGGAGCAGTGGTTCACTGCTGGGGAGCCGCCGGTGAGAGGTGAGGGCTGTGGCGTCCCCAGGACAGGACCTGGCAGCAGGCTCCTGTCTCGTTCACTGACATTCAGGGTGGATTCTGTTTGCGCCAAGAGCCGTGAGTGCAGAGGCTGACGGGGTGGGATTCTAGCGGGGCTGGCAGCACAGCACAGGGACCCAGCCGCATGCCAAGTTACCTCTCGATTCCTCCCGGAGCGTTTGTGTGGGTCTCGGGTGAGGGTTCGCCAGCCTTGTCCCTGCATTGTCGGGGCAGGGAGCAAGTGGGCCGCGTCATCAGAGCCCCCACACACAACCTGGTCTGCTCCCTCAGAGGCCCAGTTTGCGGTAGTGCCCAGCTGTCACCTGGGGGATACAGGGCAGAGGCCGATGGGAACAGAGACAGGGGCGTCGCCCGGGCAACCTGAGCCAAACCAGGAGCCGCCAGAGCCGGGAGGCAGCTGCAGAGAAAGCGGCCCCAGCCTAGGCCACTGAGGGGCAAGTTTAAGAGATGGATGGAGCCTGCGCCGGGCAGGAGCAGGCCAGGAGCAGAGGCAGGGGCTGTCTCTGCTGCCACGGGGGTCCAGTCTGCGCTTCTGGTACCTTGTTCGCTGGGAGGCCTGGGATTTGCTGTGTTTTAAATGTGTTGTGAAGTGATAGTTGTCAGGGGCCCCTTTCCCTGGATCAAGCCCAAAATCTCCCTGGCAGAGCGGGACCCCAGGCACGCATAGTGAGTGAAACATGGGCCTAGGCTCGCCACCATTGTGTGCTGTCATAGCGGCCTCCTTTCACAGGTGGGGAAACCGATGCAGAGGTCAAAGACCTGCCCCCCAGTGTGGGGGAGGCTGAGAGCTTGGGCCTCTCCCCACCACCAGATACCCTTGTTTAAGACCACACTCTCTGGGGTCAGGGGGCCGACGTAACTGATGGAGGCCTGCCGTCCAGAGCACAGCAGGGTCAGGTGGCCACAGGAGCATCAGAGGGTCTGGTGGCTTCGAGGTGTTGGAGGGGCTGGCGGCTGGAGGGGTGGGCGGCTGCGGGAGCCTCGGAGGGTCGGTCAGGTGGCTGCAGGAGCATCAGAGAGGCAGGAGCATCAGGCGGGAGCCTCGGAGGATCGGTCAGGTGTCTGCGGGAGCCTCAGAGGGTCGGTCAGGTGGCTGCGAAAACATCAGAGGGGCAGAAGCATCGGGCGGGAGCCTCAGAGGGTCCGTCAGGTGGCTGCGGGAGCCTCAGGGGCAGGAGCTCAGGCGGGAGCCTCAGAGGGTCGGTCAGATAGCTGTGAAAGCATCAGAGGGGCAGGAGCATCGGGCGGGAGCCTCGGGGGCAGGCCACTGCAGGAGGGAGCGCTAGGAAAAGAGGACACATGTTTGCAGGCCGCTCCTCCTCCCCTTGTGCAAGCCGCGGAACCAAGTCAGGACCACAGCCCAACAAGCCCTGTCTGGCTGAGGGACTTTGTTCCCCGGGTGTCCTGAGCCACTCTGGGTGGCCTGGTTTTCTTGGGGTTCTTTCCTCTTGGTGGCCACGCTCACATAATTTTTTTTTTAAAGTTGAGGCTTCTGCCCAGAGCTGAATAGAGTTGTCAGGAGTGTGTGGGTAGGGGCTGAGCCTGGGGTGGGGGGAGGGGTGTCAGGGGCCTGATGAGCCCCCACGTGTTGGTTCAGGTTGAGCTTCAGCGACAGTGAGAGTGACAATAGCGCCGACTCCTGCCTGCCCAGCCGAGAGCCCCCACCCCCCCAGAAGCCACCCCCACCCAACAGCAAGGTGAGCCTGGGGCCCCGCAGGCAATGGGTGCACAGGAGGCGGGGCTCAGCCCTGGGTCTGGCTGTCCTAGGAGGGTTTGTGGGGCACTGGGGGCTGGGAACAGTGTGGACCACAGCTCAGCAGAGACCTGGGTTCCCTGCAGGTGTCAGGCCGGAGGAGCCCCGAGTCCTGCAGCAAGCCCGAGAAGATCCTCAAGAAGGGCACCTATGACAAGGTGGGGGGCTTGGGAGGGGGCAGGTGGCGGGAGGTACAGCCAGTGGAGGACTGCAGAGCTTCTGACACCCCACAGTTGGACTATCCCTGGGTGGGGGCAGCCCTTCCTCCCCTTCTGGCCCTGCAGCTTCGGGCCTTCCTTGGGGTGGCTGTGGCTACCTCTGTCCCGTGCTGGGACGGACTGGGTCATGGGTGGGGCTGGGCGCGGGAGCAGGAAGGGCCCAGGGCCCTGCACGCGCTGCTGAGACCTGCACCCTTCCCCAGGCCTACACGGATGAACTGGTGGAGCTGCACCGGAGGCTGATGGCCCTGCGGGAGCGCAACGTCCTGCAGCAGGTACCGCCCCCTCCAGGGTCCGGGCAGGCTGTCCAAGGTTGGGACACCCATGAGGAGTGTGGGCTGCAGGGGCCCGTGGTGCTGCCCCAGGAACCCCACAGCCGTCTTGGGGAACAGGGCAACCCCGCACTTGACCTCCTGCCCCTGAAGCCACCTGCCACTGCCTTACAGATTGTGAACCTGATTGAGGAGACTGGCCACTTCAATGTCACCAACACCACCTTCGACTTCGACCTTTTCTCCCTGGACGAGACCACCGTGCGCAAACTGCAGAGCTACCTGGAGGCCGTGGCCACATGACCCTGGGCTGCCAGCAGGGCCCCCACCGCCGGGGTCCTGGGAGGCTGCAGCCAGGCCCTGCCTGCCCTCCTCTCCCGTCTCGCCTGCCCGCAGCACTGCCTTAGCGACAGCCCTGTCTTCGCCCACACGGCCCGCTGCACTTTCCTCGGCGGCTCCCCGCCCACTCTCCCTGCCCCGTCGCCAAGAGTCCCGGGGCCAGGCTGGGCCACACACGAGCCGCCCCCCGGGTTCTCCTCAGAGAGTGGCTGGTGTTGAGGGCAGCTCTGGGCAGAGACAGGGCCTGGGGCCCCTTGCGCAGCCTCAGGACCAGCCCCTACTCTTTCGCGGGCTGTGCGGCAGGGCGTTGCTGCCCCAGTTTCTCTGAGCAGCTGACCGACTGCTGGGGGCGTCTCCAGCCTCCCGAATGGTTCAAAACACACCCTCTGACCACCCTGGACCTCAGAAGGCTCTGCCTGTGTGTCTGCGTCGTCCTCCATGTAGACCTAGCGCCGGCTCCTCCCTGGCTCGCGCTGCGCTGGGGTCTGTGCTGTATAGTTCTCTCTATTATATATGTGTGTGCACTGTCTGGTCAAGAGCAGTGTCCATGTGCGTTTCTGTGGCAGCAGTGCACGTGGGGTGGGTGGGGGGTGTGTACGGTGGGGCTTGTAGGTTAAGATGTCTCTGCGGTGTTGTCGTGGGGCTGGAGGCTGAGCCAGGCGTGGTAGCTGGCCCTCTCCGGGCGCACGGAGGAATTCTCCCTTTGACGTTCCAAGGATGCCGCCGCCTCCTGCCGGGGCTCCTGGGGTGGCCGGCCAACACTAAGAAGGGCAGCAAGTCCTCAGGGCGCCGGGGAGCCGCCACTCTGCTCTCAGGCTCTACTCAGACTAGCACCAACAGTCTCCAGGGACAGGCTCGCATCGGCCGCCCTGCGGCTTGGCCTCCTCCCATAGGATCCTCTTCCTCCCTCTCATTCATCAAGTCTTCAAACTTTGAAAAACATATGAGCTTTTGCCAAATAAGACGGGATAGTTGATGGAGTTTTCTGAGGCTCACTGGACTCCGGTCAGCCCTCGAGCGTGGGCCCGGCCGTCGGCAGCCCCTGGGGGTTGGCCCAGCTGGCCCGTCACCGCCTGGCCCGCCCTGGCCTCCACCGTCACAGTTCATGCTGGTGCCGGGCTGCACACCCACTCCTGGTATGCCTGAGGTTCTCCAGGGGCCAAGCCAGTCCTCCCTTGAGGCCCTCTCTTCCAGGGCCAGGATGCTCCTGTGGAGCCAGCCCACCTCGGCTGGGGTCCCAGGGACTGGATGCCTGTCTGCTTAGCCTCCGTGTACCAACCCCCTGACTTTCAAGTCCTTGTGCCCTGACCAAGTTCTGAGGAAAAGAGCGCTCAGGGCCTCGAGGTGGCTCGCCCCCCTCAAACTCACCTAGTCTCCTCCCAAGTCTATGAGCTCAGACACGGGGGCTCCATCTGTCTTTTCCTGAGGTCCCGAATCTTGTCCCTGCTCTGATTCTGTCAGCAGATCCTGAACACTCCTTGGTGGGGACCCCCGCCTCCAAGGCAGACCCCAATGCCAGCTGCCCTGGGGAAACTCCCCAGAACTCTCGGGGAAAGGCCCGAGAACCTTCCGAGGAAGCCTCCGGGACTCCTCTCCACTTGCTCTGTTTCTCTCCTGGCCCCGCTGCCTTCAGGTATCAGGAAGAGGGCAGGCCCCTGCGCCTCCTCTCCCCTTCCCAGGTCGGCCAACAATACTCCAGCGTGGGGCACTTCCTTTCTTTTCTGCAAACTCTCTAAGACATTGGACCGAAGGAACTAGCCTGAGGGGGGCTGACCGGGGCCGGTGCTGCTGGGTGCTCTACCCACGGAGGCCGCCGGGGGTCACGGACAGGAACCTCAGCCCAAGGGTGCTGGCCTTTCTCCTTCACAAGAGTCCCCCAGGATCCACACAGCGACTCAAGCAGCCTTCCGCTCAGCCGGAGGAGGGCCAGGCTCCCCCCCGCCTGCTCTGGGTGGTGGCGTCTGGCCCTTCCTGCCCTTTCCAAGGCCTCCGGAAGCACCAACTCAGTTCTCAGTTACCTCCTCTGGCCAGAAGGTCTCACGCTGTCCTCCAGAGCTGCTCTGGGCCCAGGGCTGGCTCCATGACCACCCCGATGGACGTGCTGGGCAGCATGGGCCCCGATAGCAGTCCCCAGCTGCTCTCCCACCCCACCCCAGCTGCCCGGCGGCTGGGCCCACGAGGGCTCTGGGGACACTTCCATAGGAAGGGGCCCGGCACTTTGTGATTGCCACGTGTCTCGTGTTAAGCCGCCCGCCCCCAGTGCAAATTTCTGTGTTTCTCTCCTGAACAAAAATGTAAACCGACGCCGGAAAGCAAATGGTATCGAATACCTTTCTTGCCCACAAGGGTTTTTACAAAGAATGTGTCTCACTAGGAACTAGGACACTCATCGGCCCAAGACCAACTCCTGAATAAAAGGAATAAGGAGAATCGTGTTTGTAACGAGTTACAGGATCGTTTCTTTCCTGGATTTTAAACTTTTTGTTAAATCGTGAAATTATGGAGGAGTTTTATAGAAAAAAAAAGTGAAATAAAGTCAGATGGGAAAGCAGACCCATGCATGTGCCTGGTTCCTCCTGTTGAGTTGGTGGGCAGGTGGGCAGGCGAGCGACGGAGCCTGGGGCACGTTAGCCCAACTTCCTGTCCTCGTGCCTCCAGATCAGTGACCAAGAAGGGAAAAGAGGGTTGGGACGAAGCCTGCTGGGGGCTGGGAGCGTGAGCAAGGCTGGCGTCCCAAAGAAATAGAGACGACACCACCAGAAATTCAAGAGGGCAGAGAATTCGGCTCACATCCTGCTTCTGATCTGTGCTCTTTACTTGGAAGCAGGCAGTAAGGTTTGGGTTGAGAAAAAATTTGTTTTCATAAGGTGGATGGATGGTTTGATGGATGAGTGGATGATTGGTTGGGTGGACCACGGATGAATAAATGAATGGGTGGGTGGCAGGAACGAAGGATGGATGAATGGATTAATGGGTGAATGGAAGGAAGGAAGGAAAGATGGATGGATGGGTGGATAGATGGATCAGTGAGTGGATGGAAGGAAGGAAGGCTGGATGGATGAGTGGAATGGATGGATGGATGGATGGATAGAAAAATATAGGCAAAGACTTTTTTTTTTTTTTTTTTTTTGCCAGGAGCCAGCATGCCATCTCCCAGTTTCCCTGTGGTGGGTTTTTCTCTGGCCTCTGAGTGGCAGAGCTCAGTGAGACTCCAGGAGACAAAGCTGTCACTGGCCCCATGTGATCAGATCTGTCCCCTCTGGGCTCCAGCTCCTGAGCTGCCCACATTGCAGGGCCACCGTGGCAGCCGCTGACTGAGATCACTTTTGTCAGCAGGCAGCAGCTGGTGACTCGGGAGCATGTCTTCTCTCTTCTACTCTGGAGCCAAAAAATCCATTCCCAGCATCAGAGTGTGGCTTTCCCTGCCCTGTGACTTCCAGAGAAAGGTTCTTTTGGGGCTTGGGGGGATGGTTTTAGATCTGAGCTCCTGAAATAGGCATATGGAGTGAAAGAGGGTCTACAGTGGCCCCCTTCAGGGTTCCCAGAACCCCAAAATGCAGTGGAAGGACCATGGACATGTAAAAACATGGTTGGGCTTTCTGGCCGGGTGCCGTGGCTCACACCTGTAATCCCAGCACTTTGGGAGGCGGAGGCATGTGGATCGTTTGAGGCCAGGAGTTCAAGATCAGCCTGGGCAACATGACAAAACCCTGTCTTTACTAAAAATACAAGAATTAGCCTGAGCTAGTGGCGCACACCTGTGTAGTCCCAGCTACCCAGGAGGCTGAGGCACAAGAATTGCTTGAACCTGGGAGGCACGGGTTGCAGTGAGCCAAGATCACACCGCTGTACTCCAGCCTGGGCGACAGGTGAGACCTTGTCTCAAAAAAAAAAAAAAAAAAAGGGATGGCCAAGGTGGCTCACACCTCTAATCCCAGCACTTTGGGAGGCCGAGGCAGGTGGATCACCTCAGGTTGGGAGTTTGAGACCAGCCTGGCCAACGGGGTAAAACCTGTGTCTACTAAAAATACAAAAAAAAAAAAAAAAAAAAAAAAAAAAATGAGGTGGGTGTGTTGATGGACGCCTATAATCCCAGCTACTTGGGAGGCTGAGGCAGGAGAATCACTTGAACCTGGGAGGTGGAGGTTGCAGTGAGCCAAGATCATGCCATCGCACTCCAGCCTGGGCAACAAGAGCAAAACTCCATCTCAAAAAAAAAAAAAGGAGTAAGGCTTTTTTCCTAAGAGGTTTCTCATGGACTCTTCATAAGTACTCGATGAAAACGGCCTCAGCAAACTGACTTGCCTAGGATTTTTTCTTTTCTTTTTTTTTCTCTTTTTTTTTTTTTTTTTTTTTTTGAGGCAGAGTCACTCTCGCCCAGGCTGGTCTCGAACTCCTAACTGCAAGTGATCCATTATCAAATTATCAAGTTTTCCTTGAAATGGTTTTTGAGCTGTTATGCCTTGTTTAGGATGATTTTTTTTTAAAGTTCTTCCATGATTTCTCCTAGAAATTCAATTCCTCTTCCCCCTTTTCCTGCCTCCCTTCACTCTCACGTTTCAGTTTGTTCCATCTGGAACTTATTTAGCCGTGAGGTACAGCCCCAACTCTATTTCCCCAATAGCTATGCAAAGCGGTCCACCCATTTATATATATATATATATATATATATATATATATATATATATATATAATTTTTTTTTTTTTTTGAGACAGAGTTTCGCTCTTGTTACCCAGGCTGGAGTGCAATGGCGCTATCTCAGCTCACTACAACCTCCGCCTCCTGGGTTCAGGCAATTCTCCTGCCTCAGCCTCGCACAACCATGCCCAGCTAATTTTTCTTTGTATTTTTAGTAGAGACGGGGTTTCATCATGTTGACCAGGATGACCTCGTGATCCACCCGCCTCGGCCTCCCAAAGTGCTGGGATTACACGCTTGAGCCACGGCGCCCGGCCTTATATATCTATTTTTATTAATTATTATTACTTTTTGAGACGTCTCATTCTGTCACCCAGGCCGGAGTGCAATGGTGTTATCTCAGCTCAGTGCAACCTCTGCCTCCTGGGTTCAAGCAATTCTCCTGCCTCAGCCTCCTGAGTAGCTGGGATTACAGGCACCCATCACCATGCCTAACGGCTAATTTTTGTATTTTTAGTAGAGATGGGGTTTTGCCATATTGGCCAGGATAGTCTCAAACTCCTGACCTCGTGATCCGCCCACCTCGGCCTCCACAAGTGCTGGGATTACAGGTATGAGCCCCTGCACCCGGCCCACCCGATTTATTGAATGACCTGTCTGTCTTTCCTTCACTTAGTTGAAATGGTGTCGTTGGTTGTATTTTTCAATTCCTGCATACGTTTGTGGTTCTCCTTGGCTTCCTTCATATGCTCCCTACTGACCTTTGCATTTCCGCCACTGTGTGACCTAGTTAATATCTGGTAGTAGTAGCTTCCCTTTATTATTCTGCCTCAGAATTTTCCCAGATATTCTTGCATGCTTTTTTTCTCAATATAAATGAATCACCTTATGTTTCAGATTTTTTTTTTTTTTGAGACAGAGTTTTGCCCTTGTTGCCCAGGCTGCCATAGTGGTGCAATCTTGACTCACTGCAACCTCCGCCTCCTGGGTTCAAACAATTCTCCTGCTTCAGCCTCCTGAGGAGCTGGAATTATAGGCCTGTGCGACCACACTCAGGTAATTTTGTACTTTTAGTAGAAACAGGGTTTCTCCATGTTGGTCAGACTGGTCTTGAACTCCTGACCTCAGGTGGTCTGCCCACCTTGGCCTCCCAAAGTGCTGGGATTACAGGCATAAGCCACTGCACCCCAAGTTTTGTGTTTTTTTGAGGCAGGGGTCTCACTCTGTCACCCAGGCTGGTGTGCAGTGGCACGATCACTGCTCACTACAGCCTTGACCTCTTGGGCTCAAGGGATCCTCCCACCTTGGCCTCCCAAAGTTCTGGGATTACAGGAGTGAGCCACTGCACCTGGCCTTAATTTTTTAAAAATATGTCCTGGGGGCCGGGTGCGGTGGCTCAAGCCTGTAATCCCAGCACTTTGGGAGGCCGAGGCGGGTGGATCACGAGGTCAAGAGATCGAGGCCATCCTGGTCAACATGGTGAAACCCCGTCTCTACTAAAAATACAAAAAAATCAGCTGGGCATGGTGGTGCGTGCCTGTAATCCCAGCTACTCAGGAGGCTGAGGCAGGAGAATTGCCTGAACCCAGGAGGCAGAGGTTGCGGTGAGCCAAGATCGCGCCATTGCACTCCAGCCTGGGTAACAAGAGCAAAACTCCGTCTCAAAAAAAAAAAAAAAAAAAGACAAAAATATGTCTTGGTTGGCACTTGGTGAATTCCTGGAGAATTCTCAGCAATTTTTTCTTTTTCTTTCTTTTTTATTTTTTATTTTGACATGGAGCTTCATTCTTATTGGCCAGGCTGGAGTGCTATGGCGGGATCTCAGCTTACTGCAACTTCCGCCTCCTGGGTTCAAGTGATTCTCCTGCTTCAGCCTCCCAAGTAGCTGGGATTATAGGCATGCGCCACCACACCGAGCTATGTTTGTATTTTTGGTAGAGCCGGGGTTTCACCATGTTGGTCAGGCTGGTCTCGAACTCCTGACCTCAGGTGATCCACTCGCCTTGGCCTCCCAAAGTTCTGGGATTACAGGCATGAGCCACCGCACTTGGCCCTCTCAGCGATGTTTTCTTTAGATGTTGCCTCTCTCCTCTGTTGTCCTCTTCTGGACATCCTATGATGTAGGTTGGAACCTCCAGGATTCACCTCTCAGATCTGTAACCAGCTTTCCTTATGCGGATGTTACACTTTTTTAATTGCCCCATGGTTCTTTTCCATTGGTTCATTTCGTTGTGCTTTTGTCTTTTCCTTTTTCTTCTTAATTATTATTATTATTTTTTAATAGAGACAGGGTATCACTAAGTTTGTCAGGCTGGCCTTGAACTCCTGGGCTCAGATAGTCCTCCTAAAGTACTCAGTCCTCCCAAAGTGCTCTGCCTCCTGAAGTGCTGGGATTATACGCATGAGCCACCATGCCTGGCCTCGTTTATTCTCTAAGATTTTCAGTGTGGGACATTTCTAGGGACCTATCTTCAGGCTCACTGACTATTTCCTCAGCCATGTTCAGTCCACTGCCAAGCCCATTGGAAGCATGCTTTCTTTTTTTTTTTTTTTTTTTTTTGAGGTGGAGTTTCGCTCTTGTTACCCAGGCTGGAGTGTGCAATGGCGCGATCTCGGCTCACCGCAACCTCCGCCTCCTGGGTTCAGGCAATTCTCCTGCCTCAGCCTCTGAGTAGCTGGGATTACAGGCACGCGCCACCACGCCCAGCTAATGTTTTGTATTTTTAGGAGAGACGGGGTTTCACCATGTTGACCAGGATGGTCTCGATCTCTTGACCTCGTGATCCACCCGCCTCGGCCTCCCAAAGTGCTGGGATTACAGGCTTGAGCCACCGCGCCCGGCCCAGCATGCTTTCTTTATATGTCAGTGTTTTTCATGACCATTTCCTTTTGATTTCTTAGAATTTCCATCTCTCTACCTACAAGGGCCCACCTGTTGTAGGCTCTTGTCTGCTTTTTCCATTAGAGCTCTTAGCATATTATTATTTAAAATTGATAGCCGGGCCTGATGGCTCATGCCTGTAATCCCAGCACTTTGGGAGACCGAGGTGGGCAAATCGTTTGAGGCCAGGAGTTCGAGACAAGCCTCTGTCTCTACTAATAATGTGCAAAAAAAAAAAAAAAAAAAAAAAAAAGCCGGTGTGGTGGTGCACACCTGTCATCTCAGCTACTCAATACTGGGAGTCCCCAGTACCTGACACTCACATCATACCCTGTTTGGAGGTGGGATTCAGGCACAGTCCAGGCTTGGACCTTGCTCTCAAGGGGTTCCCCAGTGTTCTGGATGAGTGGAGAGACGGCTCAGTGCTGGAGAGCCTTGAGAAGTGGGGAGGACTTTCTTGAAGAGGGGACATAAGAATGGGGCGTCACAGGGTGTATATGAGTTCAGTCAGTCGAGAATGTCTGGAAGGGTGAGCTGGGCATGCTCAGGACTGGGCTGTTGAAAAATCCCACTGAACACAGATTTCAGTGGGAGCTTTTGTCACTCCCTGACTTGAGGACTCTTCCTCAGGACCCCAGAGAAGGTGGGCTGTGGCCTCCTGCTCCAAAACACTCCAGGGAGAGGCCAAGTGCCCCTTACCCTGCCGTGATGGCACCAATGCTGGCGATGACCCACTCTTTGGAGTTGAGACTCGTGATCCCCACACTGCTCCAGGCCCAGCTACGGGAGGGAGGCCCTCATGAGGCTGAGGCACTAGCAGGCTGAGTCATCACCGCCCCACCTGCCTGGGAGCCTCAGGCTGAGAAGCTTTGGCTGCCTTTTCTCTGTCACCTGTTTCTTCTTTATTCTTTTTCTTTTCCGTTTCCTTTTTTTTTTTTTTTTTTTTCCCGAAACAAGGTCTTGCTCTGTTGCCCAGGCTGGAATGCATTGGTGCCATCATGGCTCACTGCAGCCTTGACCTCCCCAGCCCCAGCGATCTTCCCACTTCAGTCCCCCAGGTAGCCAAGGCTACAGGTGTGCACCACCACACCTGGCTAATTTTTTAATTTTTTGTAGAGACGGGATCTCACTGTGTCGCCCAGGCTGGTCTTGTACTCCTGGGTTCAGGCGACCCACTTGCCTCGGCCTTTCAAAGTGCTGGGATTACAACCACCTCGCCCGTCCTGTTTCTTCTGTTGGTCTGTTTTTTTTCTCTGATAAAATAACTCATCCTCCTCATGACACACAACCACATATTCATCTGGAACTGAGGCTCTCAGCCAGGGGGTGATTCTGTTCCTCAGGGGACATTTGGCAATACTTGGAAACATTTGGAGTTGTCATATCTCAGGGAATGAAATGCCACTGGCATTGAGTAAATGGAGATTAGATACAGGACATTCCCCACCACAAAGAATGATTCGGCCCCTAAGGACAACAGCCCTGAGATTGAGAAATTCCAGGAAAAAACTACAAACAAAATACCTTCCTGACATTTTTTAAGCATGCATACTTCTCGGAGTTGGTGTGTTATCACGCCCCGCCTTTGTTCACAAAACCATTCATCTTGACTGTTTCCCCCAGTCTTTAAATATTTCCCTGCAATATCAAATCTAACACTTCTACAATATTATGTAGTATACAGATGTCAGGATTTAATAATCCCCCTTATTGGTTGATACTTACGATATGCTCTGGCTGCTGGGTTTTTTTGTTGGTTTCACTTTTTTTTTTTTTTTAATGAGACAGGGTCTTACTCTGTCACCCAGGGCTGGAGTGCAGTGGTGCATTCATGGCTCACGGCAGCCTTGATCTCCTTGGCTCAAGCGATCCTCCCACCTCAGCCTTCTGAGTACGAATGCATCATCACACCTGGCTACTTTTCATATTTTTTAGAGATGGGGGTCTCACTATGTTGTCCAGGCTAGTATGAGCCACTATGCCTAGCCTGGTTTCACTTTCATTGGATAAAATGTTGGGGTGAGCACCCTGGTACCTCAAGCTCTGCCTATGCACTGATTATCTGTGCTGACATCTAGTTTGACTTGGCAGTTTAAGATGGCGTAACTCTCTTGGTTCCATTCACTCAGGTGAGTCTGTCGATCGGATCCAGGTGGGGCCCCCTCCCTGACACTCCAGACTCTTGGATACAACTGCCTACCCCTCCTTTCCTCTTCTAACATGCACCTCAAGCCCAAACAGCCCAGCTAGGGGAGGGATGTTACCCACAACCCTTATCCCTACACCTCCTCCCTCTACTCAACCTTCCATGATATCAGACAACAGCAGCTTCATCCTTCAAGTGACACCAACCACAATCTTTGGTTATTCTCAGTGGCTTTTTCTGAGACACCTAAGAAATTCTGTGGGCTCTGCTTTCAGAATCTGAACACTTCTCACCCTCTCCCCTGCTACATGTTGGTCCAAACTATCTTCATCTCAATCTCAGCTGGTCTCTTTCCACTCAGCCTGTCCTCCCCACAGCCACCAGAGGGCGCCTGTGAGCACCTGAGTCAGGGCACGTCTCGCCCTTGCCTCCACGGCTCCCACTCCTGGTGGTGGGAAAGCCAAGGCCTCCCCAAAGCCCACCAGGCACTGCACGACCTTCCCCATCTTCTCCCTCCCTCACTCTGATCCAGCCACACAGGCCTCCTTGCTGTTTCTTCAACACAGCAGGCGCTGCTCTGCCTCAGGGCCTTTGCACAAACTGTACCCTTGACCTGGAACACCATCCCCTAGTTCTTTCCTCTTCATGGAAGTCTTTGTCGAAATAGTGCCCTCTCTCAGGCTCTCCTTAGCCACTTTTTTATTTTTTTATTTTTTTATTTTTTAGATAGAGTCTCACTCTGTTTCCCAGGCTGGAGTGCAGTGGCTCGATCTCAGCTCACTGCAACCTCTGCCTCCCGGGTTCAAGTGATTCATTCTCTTGCCTCAGCCTCACGAGTAGCTGGGATTACAGGTGGGCACGACCACACCCAGCTAATTTTTGTATTTTTAGTAGAAACGGAGTTTCACCGTATTTGCCAGGCTGGTCTCAAACTCCTGACCTCAAGTGATCCACCCTCCTCCGTCTCCTGAAGTGCTGGGATTACAGGTGTGAGACACTATGCCCGATCAGCCACCATATTTTTAAATTCTGCCCCCACACAACAGGTTACTCTTTTACCTGCTTGGATTCCTCTGAATTACTGACCACTGTCTACCTATTGCATCATTTACTTGTTTATTACATTGAGGAAGTCACAGGAGGTCTCTTATCCCCTTTCCCAATCTGAAAAATGAGCACTCATTCATTCAACAAACACCAGAGGGCTGCCGCTGGTACAGCAACAAGGCAATCTGTCCTCTCGCCCTCAGGGAATTGACCAAGTAAACAACTAAATGACCATGGTAATGGGTCATTTATGATGATGAAAACTGGGCAGAATTTTTTTTGTTTTTGAGACAGAGTCTTGCTTTGTTGCCCAGGCTGGAGTGCAGTGGCCTGATCTCCACTCACTGCAACCTCCACCTCCCGAGTAGCTGGGATTACAGGTGTGCCACCATACCTGGCTAAGTTTTGTATTTATTTTATTTTATTTATTTAATAATTTTTTTTTGAGGCGGAGTTTCGCTCTTGTTACCCAGGCTGGAGTGCAATGGCGCGATCTCGGCTCACCCCAACCTCCGCCTCCTGGGTTCAGGCAGTTCTCCTGCCTCAGCCTCCTGAGTAGCTGGGATTACAGACACGTGCCACCGTGCCCAGCTAATTTTTTGTATTTTTAGTAGAGACAGGGTTTCACCACGTTGGCCAGGCTGGTCTCGAACTCCTGGCATCAAGTGATCCGCCCACCTCGGCCTCCCAAAGTGCTGGGATTACAGGCTTGAGCCACCGCGACCAGCCTCTTTATGTAGGAAGACAGAGACACAAAGAGACAAAGTATGTCTTGCAAGAAAACATGGCTGATGGCTGCGCTGGGATTCGAACAAGGCTCCCTAAGGTTGCAGCTTTTGATCTATGGCTCTCAGGCAGCCTCAGGGAATCCATTCAAACAAACAGGCGGGTCAGACAGTGGTAGTGAACGACAGAGTAACACTACGCAGGCGCGTGTGGTCGGGAGGCAGAGTGGCGCGCAGGCGCAAGAGGCGAGGCGAGGGTGGGGGGGAGGCCCTGGAACGGGGCGCAGGCGCAGAAGCGGGTGGGCCGTAGCCGAGGGCAGAAAAGGCGCACAGGCGCAGGAGGTGATGGGGAAAACAAGGCCCTGGAGCTATGCGCTGGCGCGGGCGGCGAAATAAGTGACGCGCAAGCGCAGGAGGGCGGGTGCAGAGGAGGCGCGCAGGCGCAGTAGGAGCGGGAGAGGCGCGCAGGCGCGGGCCTTCTGGCGGCACTTTCGAGGAAAGCTTCGGCGGCGCCCGGATACTCCTTGCAGTACTCGATGCAGGTGAGCAGGCGGCAACTGTCTCTGTAGTTGGAGCCGGGCGCGATGTATTTGGCGTACGTAATGGCTGTGTTCGTGAGACCGTGTCGTGCACGGCGAGGGGGTGTCTCGTTGCTGTTAGTCCTTGCTGAGCCGCAGTCGCGCCTCCCCGTCGCGCTCCGTGGTCCAAGTAGCTCCGCCCGCAGACAGGCGGGTCAGCGGCGGCCGAGACCCCCAGGTGGACCCAGAGAGAAGCGGGCAGGTGGAGTGTCAGCGGCAAAACCAGGGAGAGATGGGGGCACAGGCAGGGGCGTGGCACTGAGAGATGGCAGACATAGGAGGCGTGAGGTATGAAGTGGATTGCCAAAGGAGAAAGAGATGACCAGCGAGGCACAGAAGGGGATGCGGGGACAGGTGGACAGTCAGACGCGCTGACCCAGAGAGAGGAGTTCAGCAGTACGCGCACCAGCAAGCAGGCAGGTCAGCTGCAGGCCCACCGTCCTTGCCGGGCGCCTTCTTCTCCCCAGCGACCAGACACTTCTGACAACTGCTGACCACCTGCACCCCCTCCACCGCCCTCTCTACACCCAGCCGGGCACCTTATGACGGTGACCTCCATGCTCCCATCCCATCAAGGCCACCTCTGAAGGGACAGATCGAACCCTAAAGGTCCCAACACTGGCTGAGCTGCCCTCGGCGAGCCCTGAATCGCTAGCTCCCCCACTCTCAAAACTGGCTTCTCTGGGAACCCCACTAAGCTCACCCAGGAGCCAAGGAGTCCCAACCTCTGGTTTTCTTTTCTGGATGTTGAGTGCCTTTCTGCCATGGACTCTGAACCATGTCCTGGGCCCGTATACACAGCAATATGATAATAGCCAGAAGGTGGTAGCAACCCAAGTGTCTACTGATGGATAAGCGGATAAATTTATCCACATACATATGTGTATACACACACATGTGTACATACATCATGAAATATTACTCAGCCTGAAAAAAGAAATGCTAATACATGCTAAACATGGATGAGGCCAGGCGTGGCGGCTCACACCTGTAATCCCAACACTTTAAGGGGCTGAGATGAGAGGATCTGTTGAGGCCAGGAGTTCAAGGCCAGCCTGGGCAACATGGGGGAGACCCTATCTCTATTAAAAAAAAAAATTATTAAAAACCTGAAAACATTTTTAAAGAGGATGAACCATGAAGACATTATCCTCAGTTAAATAAGCCACTAAATGACAAATATTCTTACAATTCCACTTTTTTTTTTTTTTTTTTTTTTTTGAGACGGAGTTTCGCTCTTGTTACCCAGGCTGGAGTGCAATGGCGCGATCTCGGCTCACCGCAACCTCCGCCTCCTGGGTTCAGGCAATTCTCCTGCCTCAGCCTCCTGAGTAGCTGGGATTACAGGCACGTGCCACCATGCCCAGCTAATTTTTTGTATTTTTTTTAGTAGAGACGGGGTTTCACCATGTTGACCAGGTTGGTCTCGATCTCTCGACCTCGTGATCCACCCGCCTCGGCCTCCCAAAGTGCTGGGATTACAGGCTTGAGCCACCGCGCCCGGCCACAATTCCACTTTTAAGGTACTTAAAGTAGTAAAATTCAAGAGACAGAAAGTAGAATGATAGCTTTCAGGGAAAGGGGGAATAGGGAATTGTTTGATAGATGGAAAGTTTCAGTTTGAAAAGATGAAACTTCTAGAGATACATGGTGTTTATGATTGTACTATATTGTGAATGTGTTTAATGCCACTGAACTGTGTACTTAAAAAGGGTTAAAATGACACATTTTATGTTATGTATATTTTACCACAGTTAAATTTTAAAATCCTTCCTGACATCAGTAGATTCTTAGCATTTCTCAAAGAACATTGAGAGAACTTTAAGAGAACAGTGAGACCAAGGTGAGAATCACTGTAGAAAATACATACATTCCTCTCCTGTATTTGAGAATCCCCCACTTGACAATATGATCAACCACTTGTATTTCCTTGATGAGGAATCAATATTGAAAAGGAAGTGAAAAAATACTTGCAAAATATATGTGCATCTCTGTAAAAAGGTTACACATTTTGAGAACTAGGTTAGCAGTGAGGTGTCTAGATAGACTATTAACATACAAAAATCAACAGCATTTCCATATACCAACATTAACTACCTAGAAAACCTAAAAGTGGGGAGATAACATGGACAGCAGAAACAAACTATAAAATAGAATTATGTTGACCAAAAATTTTACAGTATAGTTATGGATAAAACTATAAAGGTTTGGCTAAATTCAGTGGCTCATACCTGTAACTTCAGTGCTTTGGGAGGGCAAGACAGGAAGATCCCTTGAGCCCAGAAATTTGAAGTTACAGTGAACTGGGATCACATCAGTGTACTCCAGCCTGGGTGACAGAGTGAGGCCCTGTATTTATTTTTTAAAAAATCAAAAAGGGGCCGGGCATGGTGGCTCACACCTATAATCCCAGCATTTTGAGAGGTTGAGCTGGGTGGGCACGAGGTCAAGAGATCAAGACCATCCTGGCTAACATGGTAAAACCCCGTCTCTGCAAAAAGTACAAAAATTAGCTGGTGCGTACCTGTAGTTCCGGCTACTCAGGATACTGAGGTAGGAAAATCGCTTGAACCTGGGAGGCGGAGCTTGCACCACTGAAGTCCAGAGTGAGAGTCCATCTTAAAAAAAAAAGTCAAAAAGGCTTACTAACAGAAACACAAACATGCAGAAAAAGTGGCATGAGATATACCTCAGAAAGGTTACTGTTGACGCTGTGAGAGCTGAAACAAGAAGCCAGAGCATTGCCTTGTTCAGCCTCAGCTGGAAAGGTACAGTGGGCCTTTCAAATTTTTCACTCCTCTGTGTATGTCCTGGACTGACCTCTAAAGTGCCATATATATTGATTTGGGGGTTACCAGTAAATTTTAGTGAGGAGCCAGATTTGTAAATACGGAATTGGCAAATAATGAGGACCAACTGTACTAACTTGTTAAAAAGTAGAAGCCCACCAAATAGTTGAGGAGGGCCATTGATGTGGTTTGCATATTTGCCCCTGCCCAAATCTCATGATGTATTGTAATCCCCAGTGCTGGAGGTGGGGGCCTGGTGGAGGTGTTTGGGTCATGGCGTGGCTTGGTGCTGTCTCCCTCGTGGCTTGGTATTTGCTGTCTTCACGATGTTGAGTTCTCGAAAGGTCTGGTCATTTAGGAATGAGCGGCACTCTCTGGGTTGCTCTGGCTTTCGCCATGTGATGTGCCTGCTCCTGTTTTGCCTTCTGCTGTGATTGTGAGCTCCCTGAAGCTTCACCAGAAGCTGAACAGGCCCCAGCACCATGCTTTCTGTAAAGCCTGTAGAACCATGAGCTAATTAAACCTCTTTTCTGTATATATGGTCCCATCTCAGATATTCCTTTATAGCAATGCAAGAATGGCCTAATACAGCAATCAAATATGACATTAGCCTTACGCACTGCATTAATTTTTTTTCGCAAGGAGAATGCCATTTTAAATTTCTGGTATATTAAGGAAAATGAAACTCAAAATGGGCTCTGGCCTGCCTCTGAGTATCTAGAACCTTAAGGAACACTGAGAGTTTTGTTGCTCCTGATATGCTATTTCTCTCCAGGCTGGGAGATGTTCCCTCTCCCAGTCTGCCTACTAATATTTCAGGGACATACTATGAATATGCCATATCAGCTCTGGTCTGCTTATAATGGACTGTTGGATGGGAGAGGAATAAACTATCTTCTTTAAGGTGTTACTGAATTTTACTGTAACAGCAAAACTCATCCCTAATGATGGAATTAGTCAAGAGTCATACCTTGACTCTTTAGTTAACCAAGACTGACTGTATTGACGATAACCATTAGCTCATACTGAGGACATTCTAGAGTCAGACACTGCATTCCTTGTACCTCATCTCCATGTCCTTTCATGGTCACCCTCTGAGATGGGGATCTGCTTTCCAGATTTAAAATCTTTGAGCCTCTGACAATGGAAATCACAGCTGCTTAGAATTTGAACCCAGAACTGATTTCAGAGTCCAGGCCCCTCCCCATCACACTAAACAAAGGACAAAAGTGTTTTTGTGTCACATCAAAAATCAAGACATGGGACCCTGAAGTACTTTTTTTTATCAGGACTTATTGGAAAAGTTTCCCAGTTGTTTCCAGGCAGGTGAGTTGATTTTGGGGCCCAGTTCTTAAAATTTGTGAAGGCTTTTTCTTTCTAACGTCTCGTCAAGTCCCCTTAGGAGAAAAAAATCAAATGGGAGCCTGCAGTTCAGATTTTTCTTCCAAAACAGGCAGTTTTTTGTAGACTTCCCAACAGGCTTCCCTGGGATCATGACTTGAAAGTTCATAGAAAGATCAGCAATGATTTTATTGCTTTGAAAGGTATGGCAGGTTCTTCTAGGGAGCACCTCTTCAACAGATGAACGATCAAGAAACTGACCAATAAGGAATGTGGCTTCTTAAATACAAGAGGGAGAGCTTCTATCCAGAGTAGCACTTCACTTATTGCAACGAGGTCTTCCTGCCAAAGGCTGCAAGAGGAGAAACACAAGTTATCACGTGGGGATTCTTGTACTATGTCTCAGTCTCCAAGATCCCACAGTTACCATATGATGAAAATATTCCAGAGTGAATTGATCCATTTATAAATTGGCCCTCACCCAAAATCTCTCCACAATGAACTTTTTAGAGTGGCACTATCCAAAAGAAGTATTACCAGAGCTACCTACGCAATTTAACAGTTTATAGCAGCCACATTTGAAAAAAGGAACTTGGGCAGGCACAGTGGCTCACACCTGTAATCATAGCACTTTGTGAAGCTGAAGCAGGAGGATTGCTTGAGGCTAGGAGTTTGAGACCAACCTGGGCAACACAGAAAGACCTCATTCTACAAAAATATTTAAAACGTTATGTATGAATGTACCACTGCACTCCAGCCTGAGCAACAGAGCAAGACTCTATCTCTAAAAAGTAAATAAAAAATTAAAACTGGTAAAATCACTTTGAATAATATATTTTCTATAACCCAATATTCCAAAATATCATCTCAACATGTAATCAAGATTTTAAAATACTGATGAGATATTTTACATTCTATTTTTGTGTGTGTGTGTGTAAAAGGGTCTATCTCTCACCCCCACATCAATGTCCAGTAGTTTTTCATTCAACTGTAAAGTGAAATTGGAAATCTTTGTAGAAGACAAGGAATTATGAATGTGGTACGTTGAACTGCTGGGTCCACCCACAAGACATCAACAGATGAAGGTGTGGAAGGGTTTAAACCAGTCAACAGTAAACAAAGGACAATGGAGATGGTGAGTTACAGGCTGAGTTGTATCCCTCCACATTTCGTATGTTGAAGTCTTACCCTTTAGTACCTCTGGATGTAACTTATTTGGAAACAGGATCATTATAGAAGTTAACATGAGGCCATTAGGTGGGCCCTAATCTTACTAATCTGTCCTCATCAAAAGGGGAAATTTGAACACAGAGACACCCAGAGGGAAGATGGTGTGAAGACACAGAGAGAAGACAGCCATCAGCAAGCCAAGGAGCGGTGTCTGGAATGGATCCTCCCCTCACAGCGCTTAGAGGGAACTAAGCCAGCCAGCCTCTTGATCTCACACTTTTCACCTCCAGATCTGTGAGACAAGAAATTTATGTTGTTTAAACATAAATTTAAACAACATAAAACCACAACCCTCCAGTCTGTGGTACTTCGTTATGTAGCCCCTGCAAACTAAGACGTGGGTTGGCTTGTGGCATTAAAACACTTTGCCCATGTAAAGGTTACAGGCAGTCTGTAAGGACAATTGAAGTTGCATTCTACTTTCTGTCTGCACTGTGCATCTAGCTATATTAAAGAGAAAAACAACAACTCAATAAGTGATTCGTGTTGTCGTGGAGGCTCCCTCTGTACATGTCTTGGGGAAAGGAGAGGAGAAATGGTGGGTAGTGGAAGTTCGAGTCTCCATCCCTTATTATCTGTGTAATGGGCCAGCACGCCTCATTCCCTGGATTCCTGGCAAGTAGAACTTTTTCCACTAAAGTTTCTGACAAAAGGCTTTCTCCAAATAAGACCTAATGAGACATTTGTGATTTATTGCCCCCTACTTTCTAGAAAAGGCAGGAAGCACAGCTGACAACATTGGTGGCCAACTGAAGGAGTTTACGTATCCTGCCATGACCCTGGTAGAGTAGAGACAGCATGAGTTGAACCCTGCTACTCAGAACCCACTGCAACTCGTGTGTGTGTATGAGAGTGTGTGTGTGTGTGTGTGTGTGTGTGTGTATGTTGTGTGTGTCTTGCAATTCCAATCACAGATCTGCCCTCTCTTGGACTCAGAGGGCTCAGAGGAGCCTACCCTCTCTTGGGGTCTGAATGCACCGCCCAGCAAAGCTTAAAATGCATTGCCCAACAAAGCCAAGCAACTGAATCTCACCATCAGGACAGCTGAGAGCAGCTCTGTCAAAGCAGTCAGTAGTACATTCCATCAATTTGTTTTTTGTATTTCTGGGCTATAAAATGTCTCTTAAGTTTCATCGTTGGACCTATTGAGAAAGGAGAAATCAATGGAGTTGTGGAAATAAAAGAAAATTCCACATACCCATGCATGACCAGGCAACAGGGTTCCATGCTTGGGGCTGGGCTGGGTGGCTGCTGTGCCATTGACTTTCAGGGTGTGTCACTTTTGCTGTCTGTATGGGGATGATGAAACTTTCATGTGGCCCTTCAGCTGTAGTGAGGATTCTGTGAGCTGGAAGGTGGAGAGCATGCTGCACTCTGTGCCTGATGTGGACTGTGCACCCAATGGAGGAGGGATATCGTCATCTTAAACCAGGCCCGTATCCCCATTTTACAGGTGAGGAAACGGGATTAGAGAGGACCAGTTCCTATGAGGTCAGCCAGCAAGTGCATGGCAGAATCAAGACTCAAACTGGGAGTTGTCTGCTCCCATAGCCCAGGACATTCATTGAAAGCCTCTGAGTCACCAGGGACTCTGGGTGTCTCAAGCAACCCCAGAAGGACTCTGTTTTCAACTGATAGATGAAAAGACCACCAGCCTGGACAACATGGCAAAACATCTCCACAAAGCAAAATGAAAAATTAGCCACGCATGGTGGCGCACACTTGTCCCAGCCACTCAGGAGGCTGAGGTAGGAGGATCACTTGAGCCTGGTAGTTCAAGGCTGCAGCAGCCAGCCGTG